>NC_089505.1:47124850-48340683 GCF_036850995.1 Saccopteryx leptura | reverse complement strand
CCTATAATTTTTTGAGCTCTTGAAACAAAACAAGTGAGATTATATATATAGAAAGAAGATAATATAAAAATAAACTTTCACATACAACTGTAAACCTACTTTTCTCTGTATTATTCTTCTTTTAATATTTTCAACCATTTAAAAGAGTAAAGGGTCCTGGGCTATACAAAACTTGTACAAAAACTTTGCCTCACCAGCTGGTGGCACAGTGGATAGAGTGTTGATCTGGGATGCTTAAGGACCCAGGTTTGAAACCCTGAAGTTGTCAGCTTAAGAGCAGGTTCATCCACCTTGAGCACGGGCTCACCAGCTTGAGCGTGGGTTGCCTCCTTGAGCATGGGATCACAGACATGACCCCATGGTAGCTGGCTTGAACCCAAAGGTCACTGGCTTAAAGCCCAAGGTCACTGGCTTAGGCCCAAGGTCACTGGCTTGAACAAGGGGTTACTGGCTTGGATGGAGCCCCTCGGTCAAGGCACATATGAGAAGCAAGAAAGGAACAACTAAAGTGCCTCAACTATGAGCTGATACTTTTCATCTCTCTCCCTTCCTTTCTGTCTTTCTCTCTCTGTCTCACCAAAACAAAACAAAACAAAACAAACATGTACAAAAACTTTGGCACAAAAGCTACTGTTTGCTGACTTCTGGGAGTGACAATAGTTCCTGTGGTTTTGGCATCAGCAGTTTTCAACTTTAATGAAAACTGAGGTTGGCCATTGTTCTTGTTTTCATACCCTCTGCTGTGGAGTCATTGCTTTGATCACATAATCATTTGAAAAGTTTTTTCTGAGAACCGTTTATTGGCTAGTCAAAATTCACAAGTTTGGGGACGTAAATCACCCAAAAGAAAAGAAAAAGTGGCAAAAGTAGATGGAAAGTTGGGATCCTCTCTCATATCTATTTCAGTTCTTTTATAAAACCAAAGATGAGAGAAATTAAGTGACTTTTTCAAGACTACACATCTCAAAACTGACAGAGCTTGGATTAAAACAATGGACTTCTTGGGTCTTTATTCCTTTGGACATCCTACAGTAGGTACAATATGTTGCAAATTGTGCTTATAATTAATGCCTTTCTCTGAGTGTACTTAGAATACTTCATATGCCGTGTACATAGAGTGTCCTGTATGTATTTATTAGTTAAAGGAATTAACTAACTTTTAAATATTGGCA
Source organism: Saccopteryx leptura (assembly GCF_036850995.1). Classification (NCBI taxonomy): domain Eukaryota; kingdom Metazoa; phylum Chordata; class Mammalia; order Chiroptera; family Emballonuridae; genus Saccopteryx; species Saccopteryx leptura. The sequence continues at coordinate 48,339,511 of NC_089505.1, read as the reverse complement.
TAGTGAGAGACTAAATATGAAGTATCATCTTAATTAATGGTAACTCATGCTTTTATGCAAGACAGCTGATATAAAGGAAAAAGCACTTTTTTTTCTTTTTTTCTTTTTTAATTTTTTTTAAATTTTAATAATTTTATTTTTTTAATGGGTGACATCAATAAATCAGGATACATATATTCAAAGATAACATGTCCAGGTTATCTTGTCGTTCAATTATGTTGCATACCCATCACCCAAAGTCAGATTGTCCTCTGTCACCTTCTATCTAGTTTTCTTTGTGCCCCTCCCCCTCCCCCTTTCCCTCTCCCTCTCCCCCCTCCCCCCGTAACCACCACACTCTTATCAATGTCTCTTAGTTTCACTTTTATGTCCCACCTACGTATGGAATAATGCAGTTCCTGGTTTTTTCTGATTTACTTATTTCACTTCGTATAATGTTATCAAGATCCCACCCTTTTGCTGTAAATGATCCGATGTCATCATTTCTTATGGCTGAATAGTATTCCATAGTGTATATGTGCCACATCTTCTTTATCCAGTCATCTATTGACGGGCTCTTTGGTTGTTTCCATGTCCTGGCCACTGTGAACAATGCTGCAATGAACATGGGGCTGCATGTGTCTTTACGTATTAATGTTTCTGAGTTTTTTGGGTATATAACCAGTAGAGGGATTGCTGGGTCATAAGGTAGTTCTATTTTCAGTTTTTTGAGGAACCACCATACTTTCTTCCATAATGGTTGTACTACTTTACATTCCCACCAACAGTGTATGAGGGTTCCTTTTTCTCTACAGCCTCTCCAACATTTGCTATTACCTGTCTTGTTAATAATAGCTAATCTAACGGGTGTGAGGTGGTATCTCATTGCAGTTTTGATTTGCATTTCTCTAATAACTAAAGAAGATAAGCATCTAGAAAAAGCACTTTTTGTACTGGTACAAATTCCACTTAGGCAATCGTCCCATGATGTGCCACAGTTAAATCTCCAAAAGATAAGAGAGAGAGGAAAATCTCAAAGATTGGTAAAAATTTCTGAAAGAAATACATTAAATTACCTCATTACTGCATTTTCAAATTTCCTCATTATAGCCCACATTTCATAAACTTAGGACATTCCTACAGTTAAGATTGGGGTCTGATTGGCAGAAAAAGGCCCATATTTCAAACACAGGCATTTGTTTCATCATTCCTACTTGATTCACTTAGCTCACCTTTAATGAAATACTTACTTTTTCTATATCCGTCTCTATTTATGTAAGAAAATAATGGAATGGAAAGTTGTTGAGTATGGGGTCCATTTAGATATTGTTGAAAGACATTATGATCATTAGGACAAATCTTTAGTTAAAGCACTACGATATGAAGGGAAAGGTGCATTTGGCAAAAAACAAACATCAATACAACCTATTTTAGTTTGACCTTTTCCCAGTTTGAATTTCTTTTAATAGAGGGAACGTCTGCAGTTAGACTGTTTTTTGCCATTTTATTCGTTTTCTTTTTTTAAAAAAATTTTTTTTAGCAAGAGAGACAAAGAGAGAAAGAGAGAGACAGACTGGAAGGGAGAGAGATAAGTATCAAGTCGTAGTTGTGGCACTTTAGTTGTCCACTGATTGCTTCTCATACGTGCCTTGACCTGGGATAGGGGGCTTCAGTTGAGCCAGTGACCCCTTGCTCAAGCCAGTGACCTCTGGGCTCAAGCCAGTGACCATGGGGTCATGTCTATGATCCCATGCTCAAGCCAGTGAGCCCACGCTCAAGTAGGATGAGCCCATGCTTAAGCCGGTGACCTCGGGGTGTCAAACCTGGGTCCTCAGCATCCCAGGTCGATGCTGTATCCACTGGGCCACCATTTCATCAGGCTTGTTTGTTTTCTTTTAAGACCAAGACAAAAGATATAAAGAAATCCCTAGGAGCCACGGTTTCTTGAGTTGACATTTTAAAGATTTGCGGAATCACTTCCAGCCCTAATAAGGACAACACATTATTAGAGCTTAAAAAAAGAATCTTGAATTAATTCCTTAGGAAAAGGAAGAAAAATGGGTTCTGTTACTTTTGCCTTTTTTTTTTAAACCATAGGATATGTGTTTGCTTAAAACAGCAGTTATACAAACAGTAATAGTAATTATAACAATAATGAAACCCTGTTTGTATAAATGCAAATCTTAGTTATTTTCTCTTTCCTATTTGGTGTTACAATTTTATCATTTCTATCTAATGAAATAAACTAGGTTATGTTTGTTGCACAAAATGTTTCAGAAGCAAAGGAAAGCAGGAAACAGTTCCTGATAAGGGAATTCATTCTACACTATCCCATGCTTGAGTACACATGTAGAAATTTCAGTGACTTAAGGAAAAGCCACATGCAGACATTATGCAAGAATATTTTGAAAGGGTTAGTTCCAGAGGTTTATTCTTATACCCCTTCTTGAGCAAAAATGCTCCCATTAAAAGATGCCTTATCTAGGTAGCAGTTTTAATTACAAAAGAAAAATAAGACAATTTATTTTGTACTCAAATGTTTTAAAATATATTTTAAAATTCTCCAAACATGAAAAGGTCACCCTAATTATCACTGATGAGAGAGCATTGTGGCTCTCATTTCTTACTTTTGATAATGGCCACCTGGAAGAGGCTTCCAGAGGGGCAGGTTAGTATGAGAAACAATAGATGATTAAACATAGCCACCCTTGACTGACAGCTGCTTCCCGATATTTGGGTTAAGTCATAAGGGAAGAGACCCAAAAGGGGCAAAGAGCAGGTTTACATGTGCTCCTCAATTATTCTTATGAGATTTATATAGCTCCATATGTGAACACTGTGCTATAATAAAAAAAAATGTCAAAATCAATAGAAATCCTTGCTGTTTAATTCTTCTATTTCTTGAACTTGAATGTAGGCAATTTAAAGCATGATTCTTCTTCTCGTCACTATTGCTAATTTCTCTGCCTTAAGGGTAACATTTTCTGTATTTTTTTGCTTGTAAATCCCACAGCCTTACAAGGTTTGAGTCAAAATAAATAAAAAATGTTCTCCCTAATATGTAGCAAAATAAAACAAAGTAAAATTGAGGTGAATTTAGCAATTTGGGAGGGATGTGAGGCATCTTTATATTCATTTTTAGAATACTGATACTTCAGTATTTTTTAAAAATCTGATGAAGTGAGAGACCATAAACTCATAACAAATCTCCAAGGTTTTAATTGTCCATCAGCTGTATCCATATTCCATAATACCTGTTTCCACTAGAAAGCTGAAGGCAGTTTGTGGCCCGGGGACAGAGAAGGCACATGGCTGAGGAAGAGGTGACAGACAGGGACAGGGACTGAAAAGAACCTGTGAGTGGAGAGTTAATTTACATGAAAAAAGACAAAGGCTAGAAAAACATTCTCATTTCTTTGCAAAAAAATTCATGCACATATGCATGAAAACCAGATGGAAATGTGTTCTCTACATCATATGACAGGATATCACTAACAAGATCAGTTTATCCATAATTCACCACTCAGGAAAAACTCCGAAGCTTAGTAAAGAATTAATCACTACAAGAAAAACAAGTTTTTATTGTGTGTCTACTTCACTGCATCAATTCCACCTCGATAAATATGCAGTGCACTAGAGAACTGCTAATCGATACCAAATTTTAATGACATGAAGTAACCTATCTTTTTAGTTAATAATTGGACAAAGAAATCTACAGCTGCTTAGGTATGTTAAAACTTCAGGAGTATTCCAAGTTCATACTTCTTTAGAAGAAAAATCAACACCTATGTCAATATTTAGAGGAGTGTGTTTGCATGTTTGACAGCATTGCATTGAAAGCAAGATGGGATATATAATGATACTAAAATGTGAAAGGGCTGCTTCAGGAAATGCCCTGTAAGTCCTGCTTGCTTTTTACCTGGTACAAGAGGAAAAAGGAGCAGCAAATTGCACTGTGGGGTTCTGCAATGGAAGCATAATTTCAATGTTCTTTCTATTTAGGGAAAAATAGGTGGAATCTGTGCTTTCTGTGTTATACAAGGTTCCAAATGTAGACTATGTGGTGACAAAGTAGGACAAAGTTGGCCCGGATATTTGTGCAACTGAAGCGAGATTTACATGATGAAAACACCAACAAGGGATGTTCTTCATTCTGGGCAGTTTTGACCCTTGTTAGCTCCTGAAGACTGTCCCCATTTCACTGCTTTATGAGAATGTCTTTACTGTGGTCAGGCCATTGCCTAGTATGGCGGGACTTACCCTTGAAGGAAGGAGGCAGGGTAGGTGAACCAGAAATAAGGCACATGTCTTGCACTGAGGCCATGATCTGATGGGAGGGGATTAGCTACCTTTCAGAAGTCGGGAGAGAGTTTGCATTAACTGGTTTCAAACAGTTTACTCATTCATTCAACAAATATTTCCTGAGAACTTGCTCTGCAACAGACACTAGTGCAGGTGGTAGGAACACCAGGTTAAGTCATTCTTCATCCCTGGAGTAGCGAGGGAAGGGTGCCCACACAGAACAGCAAAGGGTGGGCTTACTATTCAGAATGGTAAACAAACCCAAAGCACAAATATGGCCCTGGTACTAGGAAAAGATACAGAAGGACAGCCAAACTGGCCTCGGAGGGCTTCTTAGAGAGATGACATCTATGTGAGCCTTGAAGCGAGTGGGAGTTTTCCAGGCTACAGATGTGTGTGTGTGTGTGTGTGTGTGTGTGTGTGTGTGTGTAAGAGAGAGAAGAAGAGAATTTAGGGAAAGGGTATTCGTCCATCTTTTCTCTTTTGGGTGAGCCTTCAGAGACCAGATTTCAATTTGTATGCTTTTGAAGATGATTTGACCTACTTATTCACAATTCAGCATTAAAACCAAAATAAGGCGCTTCAGGCTGTAGACAGAGCCTTTAGGAATCATAAAAACTGGTAAGTAATAAAATCATAAAATGTCTAATCATCATCAGACTAACAGTGCAATCCGTAAATGTAAGAGTTTCAGGTCATTGGGTTTGCGGTTACGCATTGAGGCCACTCATTTCTGCTCCTTGAAGTAAGACCATAGCCTTATAAATTTGTCCAAGTTCTTTTTAGAAGCATATTTTCAGCATAAAAATGAGAGTTCATATATCAATTAATTTGGGAATTTGGAAAAAGAAATGTATTCTAAGATATGTTTTACTATACTATATCTTTTAATCAGTAGTGAAAATTATATGGGGACTAACGGGGTACCATGTCCCTTAATTAAAATACCTGATTTAAAATAAGTTACATTTTACAAAGTATGCCAATGAAGTCCTACAACATGGGATCTAATTCTTGGAATGACAGTCCTGTATAATGCAGTTTTATCATACACGTTTCAAACGTTGTCCTAAAAGTAATGAAGAGTTCCTTTGAAAGGCCACAGAAGCTTTCTGGACAGCTTTTAAATAGCTTGATAAAAATGAACTTTTTTCCCTGGAGCAAGAAAGTAGACTTCAGATTCCTTGATTTCCATTTCTATTTTCCAATCCCCTGTGGCCACTTGGAAAACAGCTCAGCATTGAACTGATGTTCAGGAGCGTGGGGGAGTGGGAAATAAAACGTGAAGGGAGAGGTACGCTTCTAACGCTGCTGTCAGCAAGGAAGGATGAAATAGAAGATATCGCTGCTTCCCCGTTTCTTCCACCTTCTTTAGCCTCAGCCTGGTGTGAAGCCCCAAAGGGAATGCCACAATATGTTTTAGTTTTTCTCAGTCTGGCAAGGCCTCAAGGAATACACTATGTTGTTTATTTCATATAGGCCCTTTGCTACATTCAACACTCAGAAAACAAGCATGGTGAGGAGCCCCCTTGCTGAAGACATCTGGGAGATGGCAGGAGATTGCAAATAGGAAGTGCACGAAAGGGAAAAATAAATACCTTCTACCAAAGGGAAAAATAGGTGCTGATGAGTCTCGGCATTTGAATAAATTTAAATCCAGTGAGATTTTTGAACACTGAAAAGGAGTGAGTAGAAGGTGTTTAGATTTGTTATAGAAAGGTGTGTATATACAGGAATTATCTCTATTTTCAAAATTTAGCATATTCAGAAACTGTGTGTGTATATAATATTTTGAAACCCCTAAGTATCTTATGTGAAGATAGGAGATAGTGAGTGAAGAAATAACCTTTCTAAAATAAAGTGCATATTCATGCAAAAAAAAAATCTCATCTTCTTATTTATTTTGAAAGCCACCTTTCAAAAATGTAATATGTAGCCACAGGCATCTTTGAACTCACAATTCCTTTGTCAATCGGTCTCAGAGTTGAATCCTGCATTCTTACCATATGCCAAGGGTTAGGCCATTAATATGTAAAAGGAGCTGGTGTCCAGAGAATTGACTTTATAATTGGAGAACACCCAAATAAACCCAAGACTTCTCACACGGTGCTGCGCCTCAGCCTAGCTGTTCTGGCTATTAGGCCATGTCCAGTTTCCTTGGTGCATCGGAGGATACAGCTGCCTCCCTGCGCCCGGGGAAGGTTTAATTATGGCGACTTTTCCTCCCCCTGAAAAGCCTCTTCCTGTGGTGTGAAAGCTTGAATTATTCAGGCTGATGGTAATACACTCTGCTGAATGCTCCGTTTGGCCCACCCAGGTGCACCTGGAACTGCTGTCCTTTCGCCAGTTTGCTTGCTTGCTTGCTTTTCCCCTCTCTCTGCTTTCTCCTGCCACCATTCCCCGGCCTTTCTTTTCCACTTTCTTTCCACGATTAAAGGCAAGAACCAAGGAACACTTAGTGCCAAGACTCACTGAATTTGGAATAGCAATCTCTTATAGATTATTCCTGGAAGGTCACAAAGAAAAATAATCTTTTAACTAAAAGTTTCTCAAGTATAGCTTCATTCCCTAAACATCTTTTTTTTATATAAAAAATAATATAATTTAGATACTTTGTAACAAGAATTCAAGGACTTTTAAATACTTTTCTCCCAAAACCATGCTGTTTCTTTGGTTTTACTTCTTTCGTCTTGAAGCTACAAAGAATTAACATATAGTTAATATATATGAATGCTATTTTAATACCTAAAGCTAGATTTCAGTATATTTGTTTTTTAGGCTTTACTTAAAATACCAACTCTAATTTTCATTTATTCTAATTTTTAGTCCAGTTTTGAGTCGTCATAATGACTCCGTTATAACTAAAATCAGCATCAAGATAATATGCAGTATCCTTGAATTGCAGGTTACCATAATTCCTAGGCTTGGTTTGTCATTCGCCACCAGCAAGGCCTCATGAACGCTTAGTTTTCTCATCTCTACAATGGGAGTACCAATACAAAAAATACTGAGGACTTGCAAAAATCAAATAAAATTATGTCCAGGAAAGTTTCCTTTAAATTATGAAATAACATATAAATTAAGATGTCTTTGCTGTTATTCTTTATGTCATAAAAGAAACACCATCTTTGTTTTATACTCCAGACAGTTAGATAATCTCTTGGAAGTGTTTTTCCTCTGTCTGTTTACAAAAAGAAGTTACTAGTTTATAACACAATGGGATTCCCTTTCTTTCCTATGCATTGAATCTGTTGTTTTAGGAGAAAAGGAAAAGATAGAGGGGAAGTGTATTCCTGAAAAACTATTAAAATGTGGTCCAAGTCCTCTAGTTAGTAGACGTTGTGAAAATTATTGCTTATACTGAGAAATGCTCTTAAAACTGTTTCAGAATATCAAAAACTAATATGTCTACAATAAGAACCCAAATCTTTTCCAGCAGCAGGTTGATTATTTCAGTGTAAAATCCAGATAAAAAGAATTTATTTAAAATAACATTGCATGTATCTCTAGGAATAGAAAAGCTGATGAAGAACTCAGCTAATCCTACCAGTTCCATCTCTGAGTAGGTCTGATTATTGGATGTTAATTATATATTTGCCTTGTGATTGACCAGGAATCTGGTCATTAACATTCAACGTCAAGACAAACAAAACAAAATGAAACTTTAAACCCCCTTATAAAGGATAGCAAAATAATTCAGTACTCATACACCATTAACTAGAAAATCTAGGAAGAACTTAAAACTCATTAGAGAATTTTAAAGTTTAATACCAATTCTATATTGGCTTCATTTTTCACACTAACAATGTGTTCTTTATTGACAAACCCATTCACAATGTAAAGACCTGAAGGCTTTATATTATGTTGAACCATTATGTTACAAAGGCAGTATTTTTGGTGCTAACTGCAGTTGTTACAACTCAGATATCTTTTAAAGTTTTTTTTCCCTTTAAGTGAGTCCTTTTTCTATGGTGAGAAACCACTTATAAAATCATTCATTCCCAAAGAATTGTGCTGTGAATTGAGAGGCAAGCCAGAGCCAAGAGATTTAGTCTTAGTAGTAACGTAGCACCAGAAACTCTGATCACTTTCTACGGTGCATCTCTTCAACCTCAACCAGCTCCAAAAAGCCTGGATCTTTGACCTCAGGATCCAGGGAAAAAAAGCTAAAAGCTTATGTGATATCAGTCTTACAAATCTTTATAATGTTTTCCATAGTAAGTTGTAGAAAGTAAAATTATAAACTAAACTTTACAGCCAGAATAAACTTAAACACACACACACACACACACACACACACACACACATCCTATATACAGATCAAAACAGAACAGTAAATTTGAGGGGAAAAAATCACTAAATTTAACAAAAGTAAATTAGGAGAAAAAACAGAGAAAACATTCATAAGACTAAAATCTGCAATGGTCTGCAACTCAAGTTAATCTATGTACACTATTATATGACTCATTCTATGAAGTGCTAGAATATTCAGTTTGCACACCATTTTCATACATGTGCCAGTTTTATAAAGTAAGATAGATTAGTTAGCAAAAATATGAATGGCTATTAGCCCAGTATATCATATTATAAATTAATCAATTGTGTGAATTATGTGTAATAAAATAAAGAGAAAATAGGCATGTTTATGTTCTACTGGGAAGAGGATTGTTTTTCTTTACAATTAAATGAATTATATTTGTCAGTTTTCATTTGTACTTGTTATAAACTAACCTTGAATTAACAAAGAGTGACTTACTAAACTCTTTTTCCCTCAAGCCTACACTTTTGCTTTTTACATTTTCTTGTGATTTACTTTCAATCAGAAAAAAATAAGTAACTTCAGAAAGAAACTTAAAGTTACAACAAATGATAAAATGTCTGTCTTAATATTTATTATTATGAATAACATTTTAAGAAGAAAAAACTACTTACCTTCTTGTCTGCTAAGCTTACATTTGTTAGGTTGTTAAGATATTAGTAACTTAGTAACATTCCAATTTTAATGCATTAAGAAAAACAATAAAAATGAATCATGAAAACTAAAGCAATACAGAGTAGTTTCTGTTTAGTTATTAAATATGACTGGGCTTGCTGGATTCCCAATGCCAATCAGATTGTTTGCCTTGTTTTCTCTCATTATTTAATCTCTATAATCTTTATTTTTTTATCCACATAACATACTATGAACATCTTCTCACATCGTTAAGTAATTCCCTGCTGAAGCCCTTGAAAGAGAAGGATTTTGACACGTAAGACATCTTGTAATGTGGCTGTTTCTAGCATGGTGTGATTCAAGAGTTCTAAACAAAGAATACTCTTTATTATCTGACATGTATTCAAATCAAGCAAACATCATCCTCTTTAGGCAAACAGAAATTACCATAGCAGAACTGACCGATGATCTGATCAGTCCAATGTCCTATTTCTGAAAATGTCCAATGTTGGCTATTTTAGTAGAAAACATAAAATCCCTCATAAAGTACCTAATTGTGTGATACACTATAGTAAGATGAAAATTTCCCCTTTGCCCAGTTTCTCATCTTCTCCCACCTAAAAGCTTTAGAGGGAATAGTCCTTGAAATTTTATCCTACTGAAACTAGTAATGTGTGAAGATGTTATTTTAACACACACATATACACTCACATATGCACTATAAATGTGATGAAAGGAGAGTTATTTCTGGGTAGCTTAGAAAGTCAGGACTTATTATAGCTATTTCTTTAAATACATAATACATAGAGTACTCATGCATAATTAATCCATTACAATTATTTAAAAAATGTGAGGTAACGTACATTACCAGTGAAAACAACAGCTAGCCAGCATTCCATAAAAACAATCCTTTCCTTTATTAACAATGAATTGTAAAATACACTGCACACTGTTTAGGGAAGGTAACCAAGGGGCAACTACTGATGGCAACATTACTTGGGTGTGTTTCTCCACGGTTCAAATCAGGAAATTAATGCAATGGTACATTTTATTTTGTTTTAAATATACTGAAAGTGCCATCAGTCACTGATACTATATTATATTTGGAATTTCATATGGTTCTAAAAGTATGCTATATATATTGGCATGGTAGCCAGACTGATAGGAACATTTTAAAGAAGGCTTAAAAATTATTCTCTGAGATATTAGCTTTCCAGAATGAAAAAAAGGACTTAAGAGACTGGTCTCTTCCACTTCCCACCTCTTGAAACACTTGCTCTTTAAGTTCTGAGCTGTCAGTCAAAGACAAACAGACAGACATGTAAAGATATACAGATATAGGTATATAGACATATAACAGAAGACCCAAGAGTTTTGTGAGTTTGAGTTGTTTTAACAAAGAGACAATAGGCCCAAAACAGAGTCACTTGTGTTTAGCCCAGGTCACCAAACCAAGATTTAATACCTAACCTTCTTGCAGTTTCAGCCTCTTCCAGGAATGTCATCTTAAACCAGTCGACCTGGACCTTCCTGGTCAGCACTAGCGAGGTGATCCTCTTGACAGACCCCCTTCTGTCTTCCAAGGAAGGACAAGGTGATTTCTTTCCCTGTCCCTGCCCCCTTCTGCCTCTGAAAGCCTTCCACTTTGTACAGCTCATCAGAGCTCCATTCCCTCTGCTAGATGGGATGCTGCTGAATTCATGAATCGCTGAATAAAGCCAGTTGAATTTTATTTTTTAATAGTGTGAATAATTCCCTTTGACTGGAGAGTTTGCTCACGGTTTCATGAGAAGAAGGCTTACTAGGCTATTTCTATCCCTACTCTTTTCCAGACTCTCTCACCTGCTATCCCTTGTTGCCATTTGCCAAACAAGCCGATGTCTGAAGTAGTCCGGGTTCAAGGAATGGAATAAAAGTAATCTAGTCCAATTGTGATAGGGACCACTGCCCATAACTCCAGGACTTTGCCTTGACCAAACCAGCCACTGGTTAATCATCCCTACTTTCGTCAGTCACACACGTCCTTAACTCCTTAAGAATACTGACTGTGCTTTATGCACTTCATATTCTAAATGCCTAGCATGGTTCCTGGGACAGAAAGGATGTTCAAAACATCCTTATTGGGACAGTTCTGGACACATAGTAGGCCCTCTCTCAATGCTGGTTGGTGGAGTATTTGAATGGATGAATGAATGAATATATTAACCACCGATTGAGTTTCTCTATTTAATGTTATATTTCAGTCTGGAATATATATATTTAAAAATCTATGTATTTCATAAGAGGTATCATACATTGAAGTTTTTACTTTCAACAAGTGAAAGACAATTCAGTCACCAGTTAAAAGAATAACACACAATGGATATTGATCAATCCTATTTATAAATTCTTCCTTCAGTAGGAAAAACAATGCTGCAACTACTTCCATATCAGCAAAGTATACAGCCAGTAAGTTCAATAAACATGAAGACATTTTATGTTCTAAAAGAAAAACTAGCTCTGAATATTGATTTTTAAAATTAAAGATATAAATGTTAAATACATTCTATCATTAGCTTTCTTTTATTATTTTTAAGCCACCCCAGCCAGTAAGCAAGCACTAATGGAGTTAATTCACCAAACAGTCTCCCCTGCTTCTGACACCCTGTTCCTACCTCAGACAGGCTGCAGAGAAACCCCTCCAGGAGGCTGGTTTCTTTATAAATTGGCAAGAAATATATATTTTTTGCTGGGCCACACACTTTTAGTAATTAGTTTATGTGTGCCAGGAGATGAAAAAGGTTGAAAATTGCTGCTCTAAACTATAGAAACATGTTCTACAAGTACAAATGTTATACATTATATCATTAACTTAGTGATGTGGACAGAATTGAAATCAGGTTAAACAAGATGAATTTCCCAGACTTTTTATGAACTTTGAAATCAAAGTTAAGCAGTTTACATTCAATACCTCTCCTGACCACAGGTCTTAATTAAAATGTCCAGTAGGTAATATAGTGGTGAGTACTACACCTTAATGAAAAACAAAATGATAAATTTCTTTTATAATAATGATTATATAAGCTCTGGGGAGCCAAAAAGTCCACATCAACTTACTATATAAGAATTCTCTATCCCCAATAGTCACTGAAATGCAGTGCAATTATAGATGGCATTTTCTATCCGTTTCATAAATGTATACTATTTCAAAATGATCAGATAAATATAGAGAGATTTAACTACATACAAGGGTGTATTTTTAAATTTTTAATTATAACTATATTTTAGAATCTAACATGACACAGTGGTCTTTTGAAAGACAAACTAAATACAGTATGAATCAGCTTTTAAAAGTGCTACGTACCAAAGTCAATGGCTATTGCTCTCAGTAGTACAGGCTGAGGAAGAAAAGGGGTCAATTCATTGTTCTTTTTTGGAGTGTCAGAATAATCAGTAGGCAACTAAACATAAAGGAGAATTCAGATTTTGTTTAAAGAAAGCATGAAAAAAAACTTTAACTACATGAAGTCCTATTCTGATATTTCTTCTATAAATTAGGCCCTTATGATTGAGATCAGACTAAAATTGGACTAGTTTCTGACAAAGGAGATCACATGCTAAGAGGTAATACCAAAGGGATTTTATTTTCTTCAAGGTTATTCAATTCAGCCTCCTGTTCCTCACTAGCCTTGTCCTAGGAAAATTCATAGTACTATGAACTTTATTTTTTTTTGCAAATTGAATTGAATACCAAATGGTATATCAAAATCAATGCAAAATTTTTCTTTTGATATATAGACTTTTGGGAAAAGCATTTTTTTATATCTAAAATTACAACTTAACAATTACTAGGTGTCATTTGTATTGGTACTATCACATTGCTTAACAAAGTTTTTTATTTTCTTTTAAAGAGAGAGTTTTATATACAAGTGTTGCGTGACTCATTTTTTTTTTTTTAAACAAGAGGCCATTAACCTCCATGGGGAAAACTGTTAAGAATCTGTTTTCAATAATCTCGTCTTTAATAAATTCCTCCCATTATTCCTCCTGATTGCAGCGTCAAGCAGCAAGTGAAAAACTGGGCTGGGAACCTTGCAGTCCCCCACTGTGGGGACTTGGTCCCACTCGGACTCTTTCTAGGTGCAACTCTTTCAGTCCTCTGTCACATGGTCTCTCTTTCTCAGACCACTGTCCAAGGCAAGGCTGACTGACACCCCTTTTCTCTGGAGATGAAACAAGTCTCAACAAAGCCGGTTCAGTCCCACCAGTCTGCCACTCAGCACCCCAGTATGAGTACTGGTTAAAGAGCACATGATTTCAAAGACCTTTTCCTTGTAGCAAACAGCAGGCTGATTAAAACATACCCAACTCTGTACATTCCTGCATGGGAGAGTCATCTAGTCTCTAAAGAGAGCTTTTGCTTTGTATTCATACTATCCCTGAGGTAGCACATCTAAGATTTTAAAGGGTAATTGCACTGAACATTTATGCAGCTGCAAGTTATTAGTGGATGCAGTAGACAGAACAGGAAAGAAAGTCAAGTCAGTCATTCATTTGACAGATATTTATGAGGCCTGGAGTTCAGCCCATTACCCCCTGCCACAGGGGTGCTGGATTTGTAGATGGAGTGCCATGGATAAGGTGTATACTAATTTCTGTGAGGCATTTAGTGAGGCCTTTGTAATGTTCTGTGGACAGGATTAAGAAAAGTGGGCTGCCCACCAGGGAGATTGATTGGGATGTCTGATAAATGTTTGGTGTCACCTGGAAGGAGATGTGTAATGTCAGGCCTCCAGGGCTCAGTGTTTACCTCTTTTTTATTGAGCTTTCTTTACCCATGCCTAAAATGAAGACACAACGAGTTTCTTGATCAGCTTAGTGTAAAGCTCTTGGGCTCTGGGTTTGAAACTCTGCTTTGATACTTCCAGGCCCAAGATTTAAATTCTGCAAGCCTCTGATGTCTCATATGTAAAAGAGAATAACAGTACTGACATTATAGAATTACTGTGAGACTGAGAGGAGGGATACATTTAGCACTAAGTGCATGTCTAGTACTGCAAGAAATCTTCTAAAAGAACCAAATCTGCACAGGACATAGAAGGGTAACTGATATGATTTATAGGAAGATCACTCTTTAAAATGACCCTGGCATATTGAATAAGGGATGAATGAACAACTTTAAAAAGAATAGCAAGGTTGTTTATTTGTTTGTAAGTTTCATGAAGGCCAGTCCATTTTATCTTGCTTATCAGAATATTGCCAGCATTTCTTATAGAGCCGGGTAAACAACAGGTTTTCAAAAAATGGTCCCTGGATGAATGGATGAATGTTAAGACCTAAATTAAGGTATGAAAGTCATTTACTTCAGTTTTTTTTTAAAAGATTTTATTTATTCATTATAGAGAGGGGAGAGAGAGAGAGAAGGGGGGAGGAGTAGAAAGCATCAACTCCCATATGTGCCTTGACCAGGCAAGCCCAGGGTTTTGAACCGGCAACCTCAGCATTTCCAGGTTGACACTTTATCCACTGCGCCACCACAGGTCAGGCTTACTTCAGTTTTATTCAGATATAATGGACATATAGCACTGTATAAGTTTAAAGTATACACCGTGAATACTTGACTGATATTGTGAAATGATTACCACACTAAGTATAGTTAACATCTATAATGGCATATAGGTACATAAAAATAGAAAAAAATATCAAAAGTATGTTTTCATTTTGATAAGAACTTTTAGGATTTACTCTCTTAGCAATTTCAACTATACCATATAACAGTGTTAATTATAGTCATCATGATGTATATCACATCTCTAGTACTTATTCATCTTATAACTGGAAGTTTGTACCTTTTGACCATCTTCATCCAATTCCCCCATCCATCACCTCTGATAACCATATATCTGATCTCTTTTTCTGTGCATTTTTTTCCTTTTCAGTTCTACATTTAAATAAGCTCATACAGTGTTTGTATTTCTCTGTCTGACCTGTTTCACTTAGCATAATGCTCTTAAGGTCCATCCATCTTATTTCCAATGGTGAGGTTTTCTTCTTTTTTATGGCTGAGTAATATTCCATTGTGTGTGTGTACCACATTATCTTTATTCATTGATAAATATTTAGGTTGTTTCCATGCCTCATCTACTGTAAATAATGCTGTAATAAACATGCACATGCTGATATTCCTTTGACATAGTGATTTCATTTCCTTCAGACACATACCCATAGCAAAAGTCATTTTTATAAAGTACTGGGGTTACACTCATGAGCAGATAGTCCTTTCTCAAGGTGATCATGGCTTGGTGGGCAGAGAGACAGGCACAAGAACAATCGCAGTGTGATTAAATGCTAAGATAGGTGAACTGGGACTACAAAAGCACACTGGAGAAGCACTTAACTGAGTTCTGAGGAAGAATAAACCACAGGGTGAATGGAGTGAAACCTCTGAGCTGCAGGAAGTTGTCAAAAAAGAGAGGATAGAGAGGGAAGAAAGAAGGTTTCAGGCAGAAGAAGCTGCACAGGGCTCAGAGGTAAGAAAGAGCTCCAAGTGTTTAGGAAAGAGAAGTGAATTCTCTACAGCTATAGCTGTGAGTTTAAAATGAAAAGTGTTTTAGGTGACATTGGAGAAGTAATAAGTCATGAAGAGCCTCATACACTAACCAACTAAGGAGTTTGAAAAGTATATTTATATTTGCTAGACAAAGGGGAGTCCCTGAAGTCTCTTTCTCAGGATAATGACTGATTTTTTTTTTCAGAAATCTTACCTTAGCCACAGTAAAGACATGGATTATAATTAATGACCAGCCAAGAGACTGCTGTAGTAAAACAGACAGGAAATGATGAGGTCTTGAGCAAAAGCAGTTCATGGGGCAACTGAACTCTAAGAGTTAGGAGAGAGATCTGAATTGGTAACATATATATGTATTGAATAATATAATTTTTATTGAATTTATTGGGATGACACTGATTAATAAAATTATATATATTTCAGGAGTATGATTCTATAATACATCATCTGTACAATGTATTGTGTGTTCTCCACCCCAAGTCATGTCTCCCTCCATCACCATCTGTCCCGCCTTTACCCTCTTCTACCTCCCTCAAACGCCCCCTTTCCTTCTGGAAATCACCGTACTGTTATCTGTGACTATGAGTTATTATTATTACTTTTTGCTTAATCCTTTTACTGTTTTGACCCAGCTCCTCCACCTCATTTTCCTCTGACAGCTGTCATTCTGTTTTCTGTATCTGTGAGTCTGTTTCTATTTTGTTTGTTAATTTTGTTCTTTAGTTCCCACACATAAGTGAAACCATATACTATTTGTCTTCCTCTGACTGGCTTATTTTACTTAGCATAATACTCTCCAGGTCCATTCATTGCTGTCACAAAAGGTAATAATGCCTTATGACCCAGCAATTCCACTTCTGGGAACATATCCAAAGAAACGTGAAATGCTAATTTGAAAGAATATAGAAACCCTTATGTTCACTGCATCATTATTTACAATAGCCAAGAATTGGAAGCATCTCAAATGCCCATTAGTAGATGAATGGATGAAAAAGCTGTGGTATATTTACACAATGGAATACTACTCTGCTGTAAAAAAGATGGATTGGCAATATATTTTTGTGAATCATCCAAATATGGGCAGTAACACAATACAAACAGCATATAAACACTGCTCAGTGTGTGTAACATATGAAAAAATGATGGATGCTACCTTAGAAAATAACTCCAGCCTTTAAATGGTGAACTCATGAAGGATTCTGAGGGGAAGCAGTTCTCACCAGAAGGCAAAGGAGGTAAAGGAAGCTTAGGACCTCAAAAGAGGAAAGAGACTCAGGGAATCAACAAGATCAGAAGTGCAGAGAGTCTAACTGATACACTCAGGATTTGGTGCTCCAGGAGATCCTCAGGAACCCCACAGAAGTGTGTTTCAGTAGAATTTAGGCCAAAGGAGAAAACAGACTGTGATGCTTTCTGGAGTGAGTTAAAAGTGAGGAAGAAAAACCAATGAGGACAGGCAAATTTTTTAAGAAGCTTGACAAAAAATCATGAGGAGATGTTGAAACTAGGGAAAGAGCTGGATGGGAATCTTCATCTGGAACGGTGACCAGCCTGGCATTAGATCCCAATAGCAATTCATGGAGAAACGATTGAAGGCAAGGTAGTGGCAGGAAATTAGGAATGTTTCAGAATGTTAGAGATTGAAGCTGATGTCTCAAGGAGAAAGCATTAGGAAAAGGTCACTGATACACGGAAGTGAATTTTAGTTTAACAAAGAAAAACCCCTGCAGAATTAGAGTTAGCCAACAATACAGTGCTGATTCTCCACCATACCATGAACTGATTTTCGAAGTGTCTGACAGAGCCTCACTACATGTTGGAACAGCAGGCGCAGGCTGCATTCTAGCTCTCAGTAAAGAGTTGGACTTATGGTTTTAGATGTGTCCCTTTGAACTCCCAAAATTAATCTTGCTAAGTTTGAAGTTATAAAAATTTCCACCATATTAACCTATTTATTTTATTTTTTAATTGAATTTATTAGGATGACACTAGTTAATATAATTATACAGGTTTCATGTGCCCAAATGCACAACACATCTCTGTACACTGTATTGTGTGTTCACCCCCCAAGTCAAGTCTTTGTCCATTACCACTTATGCCCCCTAGACCCTTTTCTGCCTATTTAAAGAGAAACGATTATGATATAGAAAGATCTTTTTTTGACTCCAAAATAATTTCAATATTATGCAATATTGGCTGAAATATGTGAAAAAGCTTTTTTCAAATTCTTACAAAGATCAAATGTCTAATTCTTCTATATATCTTTATTCTTCTCTCAATTCTGAACCAACACCGAAGGTGAACCTGTCTGTGTATTTGAAGATTGAAATTCTCTTTATGGGATGGAGAAGCTTAATCTCACAGATAATTATTTACATACTAATTAATAAGATATTAGAAACTCTTTATTTCAAACCGAAGTGCTTGGCATCAGAACTAAATTAACCCAAGAAGATTTTATTCTGAGTGTGTAATCACTCATTTTTTATTCACCCATTCTTTCTTGCCTACCCACACATGTGCACACTCATACATGCATGTGTGCACACACACACACACACAGACTCTTAATAAAATAAGGTAGAAGTAAGAGAGGAATGGGAATAGAAAAATGAGTTTGAACTATAACTATCTTTTCTAATGCCCCTTATTCAAATCTGATAATATATTTTTATTAACCAATAAAATTTTATCTATAAAGTAATCATAAATGGTTATTAAGTGAGTAGGGATCTATGGCAAGCACAGTGTCAGGCACAGAATAAATCCTTAAAAACTTCTTTAATAAGACATTAAGTCCTTGAATTACAACATAGGGAATTTGGCAAAATATGAAGAATAACTGTATTGACTATTACTATATTTGACTTTCTTCATTTGCAAACATATCAGGTAGGTAGAACTCCCTCCATGGGTGGAAACACTTATTCAAGGGCACATACAGGAAGCTGACATATCTAGCTTTGAACATCAATTGTTACAGAATAAGGTCATCTGTAGCCTGTGACTGCTAATATCCTAATATCTGAGAGAACAGCATTGAAAATCACAGTGTAAGAGCATGAAAAATATATAGAAGGGAAGAAACTACTCAGAACTCATGTATGAGCAATTGCTTTCTTAATATTCTTAAGGACAGTGTCCCTTAGTTCTCTATAAACGAGGTCTACTGTGACGGAAGCTAAAATGATTGCTTAGGGACCACCAGACCATATCCAAGTGACTTCTTCACAGCTTGTACAATCTTCAGGCCTGTACCAAGTGGCAAATAAGATAGCCATATGTTGCAGAGTGTTCAATTATTTGAACAATCCCATGTGTATGTCCCATGGGTTTCTATTAGATTTGAAAGTTGCTTCAATTGTGAATTTATGCTCGCAAGTAGCTAACCATGCAGAATGTTCTAAAATAGGCAGCAACATTGCTCCAAACAGTCACATATTTCTCAGTGTAATGGCTGCCACTCTGCTCAGTACAGCAAAAATAAAAAAATTCAGATTTCTTCCATTCTTTGAGTGCAAAACTAAATATTATTTATCTCATTGTTTATAAAGTCCTCTGCTACTTTAACATTTTTAACATTTTTACTCAGCAGAGGTCTGTTATGTTTCATTGAACACTTAGTAAATATGCGTTTCTGTCAAATAGACTTCTTTTTACTAAGCAGTGATATTTATAGAATGACATCTCATGGAGATAACCATAAATCTTGAAACAGATTCACTGAGGATAATATAAATTTTTTGAGAATTATATGATATCAAGTTTTTATAGTTGATTTTGTCCCTAGTATATAACTAAGTACATAAAGTTATTAACATGACTATATGTTCATATGTACACATACTACATATTTCCTGTTAAATTCAGAATCAAAATGTATTTATACATCCCTATAACCAACACAGAGATATAAGACATAGAATGAAAAATAAATACATGTCCAATGAATAATACAGAACTTCTAAAATTAATATATGTTCTTAAAGAAAATATTTTCCCAATGTATCTTTATTAGAATAATAGTCCTCTTTCTGGTAAAAAATATCTAGAGAGAAGCTACAGATACATATAACCACCCCTTGCTGAGGTAAAGGACAGAGCCAACAGCAAGAATTTGTAAGTTTTGGATCCATAAGCATTACTATATGGTAAGAGCCAAAACAAAAGATACTCAGAACAAGCCAGTGTACACAAAAACTCATTGGTACAAGTATATGCAGGCTGAAGCACGTGTATTTCTTTAAATACCACAGAATCAAAATTTTAGAATTAAAAGGGGTGGCAAATTCAAAGGCTCAGGGGATAACATAAACAGGTGAGAGTTAAAATGCAGTGATGGGGTCTATTTAAAACCTGATTAAGTCCAACCACATGGTTTTACAGATGGGTGGAAAGAGGATTAGAGAGGTTACTGAATTCTCCAAGACCACATAACAAGCTAGTAGAAGAGCTAGACATGACTTCAATCATTCAATAAACATGTGAGGAATTACTCTGCACTGGGCACCAGTACATGCTAGACAAAGAGAATGCAATGATCAACACAATGCAATGGTCAAGGCAAAAATGGTCTCCACCCTTCTAGGGCTATAGTTTAGAGGAAGAGAGTCAAATAAACACTTTCAAAAATAAGAGAATCTGTGCTAGAATGAGGAAGGTGAACGTACTGCTGGGACACACTGGAGGAGCACCCAACACAGAAATGTCCTCAGGCACCTGTGTATAAAGAGTAGGACAGGAGAAGGAACCAGATGAAAACTGCAGAGTAAGAACAAGAAGCAGATCTTATGGGGAAATGTGACTTTCAAGACTTTCATCAGTTCTTTCTGTGTAGTTAGCACATTCTTTATCACAGATTATATTAATACTATGAATGTATCCATTTCTAATGAATGTCTTTTTCTTGTAGCTTAACATTGTATGGTCCTATAGAAATCTACAGAGTACCATGTTAGATGTGAGAAGCATAGTACCAGTCTGGCTAGTGCCTTCCTTCAAGGAGTGACAGTCTAATGGAGAAATAAAGCATCTACCCCAGGATTTAGATGAAAAAATAGCATGTCAGTCTTACGAAATAGTGACAGCATAACTGAAACTGCCACAATAAGTAACACAGATAATGATGCAATTAGGGCTGACACATTATTTTGTGAACAGTAACTGGAACATACTTTTATGAACCTCAACAGTAATTTTTCTATGAATTATCTTTCTGACAAAGGAGTTAACACAGTTGTTTTAAAGAGGATTTATTCCATATGAGGGTGGTGTCTGTCATCGTTCTCCCCCTGCTGAGACTGCTGTATATATGGTATTAGTATGTTTGCAGTCACTAAAAGTAGTTGAAAAACCCTTGATTGTCATATATAAAATATTAGTGTATTGTCAGCATTTCAAATTAATTGAGAAAATTTTGACTAATTAATGTTATTTTATTGCTTGGAATTCAAATTAAACAACAAAGACTGACAGGCAATTTCCTCACTATTAGAAGATATAATTTATTTACTAAAAGAAAAAAAATATCTTTAAATAAGCCCCAGGAATTATAGGAATACTCAAAATATTTCCTGTTTTAGATATGCAAACATAGTGCTGTTCATGTTCTAGGTTACACTTTATTTTGTCTGAAATAATTAAACAGCAGTAAAGAAGACTCACCAGAATTTACTTTGGTCAATTTTGCACAGATAAGCCAATTCTTAACACTATCATCATTTATTATTATATCTCACTGTTCTAATTAGTTTACCTAAAATATCACATGTATCCCTCATAACTCTACAAGGTAGATGCATTGTTATTACTATTTTATAGAATTAAAACAGAAAACATAACATAACTTGCTCAAATACACACAGCTAATAAGTGATACAATTCAACCTAGGAGTGTGATCTCAGAGCACATGCTCTAGTCCTTTATTAAATAACAGTAACCAACAACTTTATTTGGTGGGAATAAGATAAAACTTTTGGTAATAATGCCCTTTGTGGGCATTAAAGTTATTAGAGATTGGTTGAAATCTATCAAGCATTACAAAAAATATATTCTATATAATTGAAATTTCTAAATGAGATAAAAAAGGAATTGCAAGTTTTGTGCTTTTACCTGCTCCTTCTCAAGTTTAGTACTAGTGACTGCTAGGAGGTAACTGAACTCTAAAAAGTGCACACTTTCTGAATACTGTTTCCTCTCTCATGGCCTGACACCAAAAAAGAAAAGGTCCTTGGCTTCTGGTAAAGTTAGCCTGACTGTGCTTCAAAAGGAAAAATAATCAAGTCTAAAACACTAAGAGTTAAAATGTAAAATGGCAATATACAAATGTTTCCACTAATTTTAGAAGTGGTTTCTGACATATGTCATCAAAAGCACAAGTGAAAAAAATTTAAATATACATATATAAAAAGTGAACTAACCCTAGAAGTTTAGCTCAACTGGTTAGAGCATCATCTCAAAACAGCAAGGTTGTGGGTTTGATGCACAACTAAGTGGAAAAATAAATGAATGTTTCTTTTGCTTTCTCTCTCTCTTACTCTGTCTACTTTCCTTTCTCTGTCTCTCTAAAATCAATTAATAAAAAAGTTTAATCAGAATTTAAAGCTATTATGTGTCAAGGAATTTCATCAAGAAAGTGAAAGACAATTCACAGAATAAGGGGAAAATATTTGAAAACCATATATCTGAAAAGGGAGTCACATCCAGACTATATAAAGAACACTTTAAATAGATATACTACAATAAAAAACAAATAATTCAACTCAAAAATAAGCTAAGGATTTGAGAAGTCATTTTTCCAAAGAAAACAAACAAATGGCCAATCACCATCTAAAAAGATGCAACTCAAAACCATGAGAAACTATTTTACTGTAACTAGGATGGCAAAAACAAAAATGACTGACAAAAGCAGAGAAATGGATACCCTCATACATTGTTGGTGGGATTATAAAATGGTGCAGCTACTTTGAAAATATTCTGTCAACTCCTCAATATATTAAACATAGAGTTACCATATGACCTAGGTATATACGTACTCCTAAGTATATACCCAAGAGGAATTAAAACATTTTCTCACAGACTTGTATGTGAATGTTCATAGCAGAATTATTTGTAATAGGCAGGAAATAGAAACAACTCAAATATCCATAAACTGATGAATAGATAAATAAGAAGCTAGTCTCAAAAGATGACATATTGTAGGTTTCCATCTCTATGAAGTGTTCAGAATAGACAAATCTATAGGGACAGAAAATAGATAAGTAGTTGCCTAGGGCCCTTGGGTTGAGGACAGGGAGGATAGAGAGTGATTCTAATAGATACTGAGATATTGTGGGGGGAGTAATGACAATGTTTGATTGTGGTAATGACTGCAGAGCTCTATAAATACACTAAAACCCTTTGATTTGTACATTTTAAATGGACAAATTTTATGGTAAGGGAATTATATCTCAGTAAAGCTTTTTTAAAAATAATAAACAGGTTTCCTCAAAAGTTGAGCCTGCAACAAATCTCTGTGTTGGCAAATTCATTTTTAATATGATATACATAATTATAAACCATGTTTATATCTTTGTTATTTTTCTATGAAAATTTAACTTATTTCTAAGTATCATACCCAAGATACACTAACATCCCCTGGGAAGCTAAAGTGTTATCCTGGTTAAAAGATGTCCTCATTTTCTCAAGTATGAATTTACTTTCAAAAACTTAATAGTCTTAGCTCACCTGAGTCAATGCTGAACAAGGCATATATAATTTGAGAAGCTCCATTTTTGGTAGAAAATAAGATTAGGCTCAACTAGGTCACAATAGAGACAGAACAGCCACTCATTTCAATCACTATAACCCTCAAACAGTAAAATCAAGGTAACAATAATCTAGGCTTGTAAAATTTAGCATATTATACTTGTATATTTTTCTGGGCAGAGGGACTGTGGCTTTTATCTTATTTTAAAACTTCAATTTTTCTTTCTTTCTTTCTTTCTTTCTTTCTTTCTTTCTTTCTTTCTTTCTTTCTTTCTCTTTCTTTCTTTCTTTCTTTCTTTCTTTCTTTCTTTCTTTCTTTCTTTCTTTCTTTTTTTCTTTCCTTCTTTCTTTCTTTTTTGACTTCAATATGCTCAGAACCACTGAATAGAGAGAATATAATAACAACTTCTTTTTTGTTGCAGGGGACTTCTTACCTTTTTCCTGAGCAGGACACATTTCATTTGCCAGTGGGACAAATATCCTAAAGAATTTGAAACAGCCTGACCAAGTGATGGAGCAGCGGATAGAGTGTCATATTGGGACACAGAAAATCCAGGTTGGAAACCTGGAAGTCCCTGGCTTGAGCATGGGCTCACCAGCTTGAGCGCTGGGTCATGGCTTGAGCATGGGATTATAGACATGACCCCATAGTTGCTGGCTTGATCTCAAGGTCCCTGGCTTGAGCAAAGGGTCAGTCACTCTGCTGTAGCCCCCCAGTCAAGGCACATATGAGAAAGCAAGCAATGAACATCTAAGGTGCTGCAACAAAGAATTGATGCTTATGCTTTTAATCCCTCTCCCTTCCCCCCTTCTGTCAAAAAAAAATTGAAAGAGCATAGTTGTTGCAAATTTTGATATACTTAGTTTTACTGTACTACTAATTGCTTAAGATCACTTATGAAACACAAATGATTATTTCTAAAATACCCCAAAAATCAGCCAGCAGCTTTAAATATTGAGCCTGTATTCTTCTCTTAAATATTATGATGTGATTCTCCATATGAAGGCTTCAGAAAGACAATGAAAGATAAATTCATTCAGGGAGAGTTCATAAAACCACAGAAATGATTGGCTGTAGTAGCAGTGTGATTCTATGTGAATAACAGAGATGAGAAAAAATAAGCACTCATAACTTAGTCATTTCCCTGTAATTGATATGAATGTTTCTAGGATTAATATATCAGAAGTATTTCTTACTGACACTCAACTAGCAATAAATTTTAACATTATGCATTGGTCATTTGGAAAACACTGCACTAAGTTCAGCAGCATTTCCAAATTTTAACACATTTCATTATCAAAAAAATCATTACTCATATCATCAGAAAAAGTTTTTACATATTGGGACGCTGTCACACTAATAGTGGCATATACAAGTTTTCTTTTACTTTTATTTGGAAGCTTAAATTTTGTTATTGGTAACAAATATTGTCAGTTTTCTTGAAGTGACAGGCTCACTTGTTCATTTTTGAGAAAATGTCTGGAAAACACTCAAGTATGAGTAAGTATAGTTTTTCAAGTGAACATGATGTTTCTTGAAAAAAATGTCTAGTTTAGCTAGCAACTGAAACCATCCACATGAAATTTTCTCAAGGCACTTTTGATATGCTGCAGAAGTGCTTTGTACATAGTTCTCATTTTATCCACATAGACTATTAAAAATACCATACTCAAGGGTTACATCTTCATAGCCTTGTTCCAAAAAACAATCCATAGTTTTTTCTACTTTATCAGGAATATACTTAAGTAAAGCTAAACTTCCTCTTCCTCCTCCTCTTCCCTCTCCTCTTCATTAGAGTGTGTGGCAATGAAGAATACAGTCTGGTGGTACTGCTTTGATTTGTGCTAAGGCTTCAGAAATTTTACTCACCATTGATTGCTGCACCATCAATGCAAAATCAACACACTGAAAAGGACATAGAATGCTTTCATATCATTATAGAAAAAGTTTGACCCCACAGAGTCCCTCACAGTGACTCAAGGATTCCAGAGTCCACAGATCATACTTTAAGAACCAGGATTTATATGATACATTGGACTATAATGTTGGGACTAGAGATCAGCTTGTTGGCTTTTTGAATTAACAGACATAAACACTTAAGCTTTTAAAGTCTAAGTGACTCACTAAAGGCCACAGAGTTCCTGTGAATTCCTACTGCATTTTGCCTCCAAGAAAGTCCTTTAAATTCTGAGGTTCTCAGTCTGAATACATTTCTTAAACAATTATGACTATTAAAAAATATTCAACAGACCTCTCCTTGCTCTTTAATGTTCAAATTTTACTTTAGCACTTTTTCTTTTGGCTTATTCAATGACTGTTTAAGGTGAAACTTTCCATGAATATTATATATGGTATCCAGAAACAAAGAGTTTTATCATGGGATTATAAATAGTGTATAATTTTGACCTAGAATATGTAGTAGGGCCAATTTTATATTACAACATACTGAAACACAATGGTGTTTTAGTGCCTAATAATATGTTTATAATAATTTTTTCTGAAGAGTGTTTGTTGTTTCTATATTATAGCTAAAAATTGTTATCCATCAATACCATTATAGACTGAAGACATTCTCAACATTCCACACATTAGGAAAAAAGGAGATGTGTATAGAGTGCTCCAATAGACTCAGGTGTAGTTGCTATAAAAAGTTATATTTGAGAGTGCTATTTGCATTGCAAAATTATGTTCCTTCTTCAGGAACACACATTAGGACATAAGATTGCCTCTTTGAGTTCATTTCAACATCTCCTAATCCTCTTGAAACTTTGTTCTGACCCTCACAGTACAGGTGGCAGCAGCAACACATAACTGCAGTAGCAAGGGCAGCACAAACACTCCCTTTTATTCCTGTCAAACAAGGACTCCTTAAGTCATGAGCAGAGAACATGTGGACTGAGTTTCCTTTTTTGCTAATACAGAAGGCCCATAGCCTTAGGTTGCCAAACTGAAGTTTTGAGACTTTGTGGTTGAATAATACTAATTTATTTTCCCTGTGATGCTCATATAAGAAGCCACATCTGAAATATATATATATATCACAAATTCCTTTCACATAATAATCTGTTGAAAATTACAGAGATTTCTAAGAACTATGATAAAACTTTTGATAAATATCTAAAAATTTATTGTAATAAAATTTAATATAGAAACTAGGATAAAAATTTTACTCTCTGATGATGGTCTAAAATAAGTTTTTGGCCTAACTTGTGGTGGTGCAGTGGATAAAGTGTTGACCTGAAATGCTGAGGTCACAGGTTCAAAACCCCTGGCTTGCTCAGTCAAGGCACATACAAGAAACAACAAATTGATGCTTCTCGTTCCTCCCCCTTCACCTTTCTCTCTCTGTCTCTTTTTCTACTCTCTCTAAAATGAATAAATAAAATCTTTTCAAGAAATGCACAGAATGGGTAACCCTGGTAGCTTGGGTCCATCTTTACCTCCTTAAAATAAATTTTTAAAGAATAGTGATAAAATATGTTTGATATTGAAACCTGTATAAAGTAATACATAACTTATGCAATTTCTTCTTTTCTTATCATTATGTAAAGGTAATTTGCATTTAAATTTAAAAAGCAGATGAACTAGCATTTACTACTGAGATGTGATTTGCTTTCTTTTAGTAGATAATAAAGTATTAATAGTAACATATCCAAGAAAATTGGGAATACTACTATTTCAATTAATAACAATGTGAGGTAAATTGAAGTTTACCTTTAAATATACCTCTACTTACCAGTTTCAAATTGGTTTTGATTAAAATGATTTGGGGATTTTGACTATGCCAGTATATATAGTATTAGCCTAATTTATAAAATAGTTATTTTGCAATGTTCAATATTGAGGCTGATGTAGTAAAAACTTTAATAAGTTCAGTCGTATAATGAATGCTTAGAAATGACTGCTTTAGAAAGCAAATAACATTTTAATTTGGAAAAAAAATTTTATATGTAGACATTATTCATAGAAAGGAAATAAGTAATTAACAGAATATTTCTTTTTAAGACTAATGTAAAACAATAATCGTAGGAAATGTGCCTACTAAAATTTTTAAGTTGAAAATTTATATACAAATAAGCATAGAAATATCTTAAAAGTACATTGAATTTAAAAAAAAATTCTCTTTAGAGCAAATTTCTCTTAAGTTTAGTATTCTTGTCCTTGTTTGACTCACTTACATAGCAGAAAATAGCCCAGTTTATCACTAATTATTAGGTGGCTCACTGACCATTTAAGTGTAAGTATAAGAAATCATAGTTCTTTTACTGTTGACTAGAGCTGTAGCTCTGGACAGTGCCTTAGAGCATCTGCACTGCCCAGCACACAGTCCCAGGAAGAAACAAGGCCCAGGTAAAGCATGAAAAAAAAGGTTAGTAAGGTGATTCTCCAAACACCTCCCCAGGAACTGACAAATCCTTGAACTGGACATAGAGATATTCCTGCTTTCCAGTAGTTGAGACACTGCTATCCTTGGTAATCAATTGTTCTCAGAGTCAGGCAGATATGAAACGAGAAAAGGATGGTCTCTTCAGACACAGAAATCCTGATAATAGGTAAGCAAGAGGCAAAAATGAGAATTGATTCTACAAAGCATCTTTAAACTTTAGTGAATGTCATGCTAACCCAGGATATCCTTGGTATTACAGAATACAGAGTCCCACCTCTAAGATTTGGATTTAGAATAGGTATAGCATTGAGGCCGGCTTTTTACAGGTTTCTAGGGGATGCTGTTAAGATGGTTTCTTTGCCACTATAAGAAATCCTTTTGCAAAGTATATACAATCACCAGGAACATAAAATACCTGAAAGAATGATATGCTTAAAACAAATGAAACTTGTAATATACTTAAAGTATAAATAGAGTTGTCCAGGACATAGATTTAGGCAGTAACAAATAAAAACCTCTTACTATTTGACTGAATTATCAATAAATCACATTGATATACTTCTAAAATTCTCTCCACTGTGATAAATGAAATAATAACCTCAGGTAAAAAATATTACAATAGCCTTTTGTGTTAAAAAATTATTTTTAGATACACAAAGACTAAAACATTAAAAAATGGTCTTTGGGCCAAGACCATTTCACATTTTGAGCAGAGAATTAAGTTTGCACTAAATATTGCTTGCCAGGGTTCTTTTCCAATTTCAATTTTATATATAAATTATATCTAAAAAAAGTACTCCATATTTATTTACACTTTTTGTGTGACAGAGACAGAGAGAGAGAGAGAGAGAGACAGAGAGAGGAACAGACAGACAGGAAGGGAGAGAGATGAGGAGCATCAATTTTTCATTGCAGCTCCTAAGACTCCTCAGTTTTTTATCGATTGCTTTCTCATATGTGCCTTGACCAGGGGGCTAGAGCAAAGTGAGTGAGTGACCCCTTGCTCAAGACAGCAACCCTGGGCTCAAGCCAGTGATGCTGGGCTTCAAGCCAGTGACCTTTGGGCTCTAGGCAGTGACCATGAGGTCATGTCTATGATCCCATGCTCAAGCTGTTAAGTCCACACTCAAGCTGGATGAGCCCATGCTCAAGCCAGCAACCTTGGGGTTTCAAACCTGGGTCCTCCGTATCCCAGTCAGATGCTCTATCCATGGCATCACTGACTGGTCAGGCTATTTACACTTTTGAGTATGTCTTTCATCAAGGTCTAAAAGGTATTGTGCAGATAACAAGACCTTATAAGTCAATGGAAGATGGCAATGAACTTGTCCTATCTCACATAATACACCAGACAAGGAAATGGTGAACCATGATGGAATGGAGAGGAAAATATTGAAATCACTGTCTCTACAGAAGACTTAAGATTTAAATCTAAAGTAATACTATAGTATATAAAATATCTTTCAAGTTTTAAATTCCCAGGGGGGGTAGCAATCTCCTCAAAGGTGCTGTGTACAAGATCTCTTACATAATAGGTATTCAATAAATGAATGAAAAATTTGCATTTACTATACACCAACAGTAAGGGGGAGGCAGTCATATAAGAAAAAAATTGTGACTATAGTTTTTCTGAAAGAAGAAATTATATAATTAAGCTTATTTGTAAGCTACATAAGGACTCTGGAGTAAGTAAGGAATCCACCTAAAATGACATTTTAAGCTTTCAGGATCAGTTGTATCATAAAATGCAGAAATTTAAAAATGCTTTTTGTGAAAGAGACTAATTTATTTACTCAACATTTTTTTCTCCTCATAGGCACCCAGGATATTTTTTAAGCCCACTTGCAACTAGATACACCCTTGTGCACAAAAAAGTATTTGTTGAATCCATATTTACTTAATGATATTACATTCCCCACAATTTTTAATGATAGTAATGTTTGATGAATTTTTCCATCTATTTCCACATGTATAAACTCACAGCCTCAAAATCCCCTAGAAAAATAAATACAGTTAGATAACTCTGGTTTACTTCCAGATTGTGAATGTTCCAGTAGGTTGAACAAGCTGATATAGCCAAAGTCATCCAGATTAAATGTTCAGGATTAAGAATGACTAAATTAAGTAAACAAAGAAACAGAACTACCAATTTTATTCATTGAAATAAACACTGTCATTTAAAACAATCAGACAAGAATGCAAAGTTATACATAACAGGCTGTTAATCACAGCATTGTTTTTTAATAATAAAAAAATTAACAAAAACATTTATATATTTATTACTAGGAAAGTAGTTAACCATAATGTATAACTTTCAAATAATAAAATCCCATACAATTCTAATCTTCATTTTCTAAGTCACAAAGAGATCTACAGTGTCTTAAGGAGATAATATATAGACTTGATTTACCTTTTGATTACTGTGATTGTATATTTGGAAGAACATATAGCAATATTTGAATGGTTATTTCTGAGTGAAAAAAATTATGATTTATTTAAATTACCCTTTATATTTTCCTAAACTTTCTCATTTTTAGTAAATAAACATGTTTCTATTATAATATTTAAAAACAAAGCTATTTTAAAAATTGCTCCCACTTGAAAGAATACATCAAGCAAAATACTTTTCTATGGTCACAGCTAAATTAATAAATTTACTAGGTATTTCATTATTGAAGTCATTTTACTTTCAATTCAGCATCTTGCTTTGAAAGTTTGTAATCATTTAACTTTGCAACATGAGTAATGTTCTCCATTAACACATAATTTGCTACTTTTATATTCACCTTTCCATTGAGGTAGAGTTCTACATAGAGCATTCTTGTATTTTTCTTCCTCTAGCTAAACTTGAGCCAAACCAATATTTAACCTAATGCTAAATGCCTCAGGAATAGTTGGATTTCTTGTTAATATGTTTGCAAGCTAACATTATTAGAAATAATGGAGAAGAGTTATAAACTTTAAGAAGAAAGTGAAAATAAACTATTTCAAAATTAGAAAAAAAAATGCTTATCTGAAGTTTCAGTGAATGTGCTGAAACAATTGAATAGCCAAATGAAAAAACAACCTTCATCTATACCTCATACAATGCACAAAATATATTTAGGATTTTCATTTAAAATAAAAATGTAAAACATTTATATTTACAAATATAAAAGCTAAAATTATGAAACTTCTACAACAAAGCAGAAGAGAAGATTCTTGAAGGAAACAAAGATTTCTTAGACTAGACATAATACATATAAAATTTAAAAAGTAAAATTGATAAGTTTAACTTTATCAAAATTGGAACTCTGGGTCTTCAAAAAATATCATTAGGAAAATAAAAAGCCGAGCCACAGCACAGACTGAAAAAAATATTTCCAGTACATGTAATGATAAATGACTTGTTTCCAGAAGCAAAAAAAAAAAAAAAAAGAAAAAGTTCTTGAAGTAGAATAATAAGAAAATCAACCCACTTAAAAATGGAAAATACAAAAGAAAAATACTTCATCAAAGACATACTTTTGGCCAATAAATATATAAAAGATGTTCAACATTTGTAATCAGGGAAATGAAATGTAAAACCACAGTGAAAAACCACTTTACAGGCATTAACAGTGCAAACATAAAAAAAGACAAAATGTTTGCAATTCTATTGATGAGGATAGGATGAAACTACTGAAATTCAATGTCTTTTTGGTATTTCACATACTTTTTTTTCTTTTTGAATTTATTGGGGGGCAATTGGCTACCAAAATTATACAGGTTTCAGGTGCACAATTCTACAATACATCCTCTGTACACTGTATTGTATGTTCACCACCCCAAGTCAAGTCTCAGTTTATCAACATTTATTTCCCCATCCCCCTCCACCCAACAATGAGAATGCAATTGTGCTGGAAAAGGGATTGGCAGTCTTTTAAACAAACACTGAGCATAGGATCTAGCAATTCCTGTACCAGGTACTTACCCATGATAAATAAAAACATGTCCACAAAATGACTTGTACAAGAATGTTCATGATATTATTTATAATAACCCTAAACTGGACACATTCCAAATATCCAACAAATGAGTATTATCCAAACAACTGTGATATATCTACACAATGAAATACTACTCATCAATAAAACAATGAATTAGTGATACAACAACCTGGGTGATTTTTAAAATCATGTAAAACAAGTACAGATTGTATAATTTTATTTGTATTAAATTCTGGTATAGGCAACACTAACCAATAATAATAAAAATCAGATCTATCATTTACTAAGGAGAAGGTGACAGGGAATGACTGTAAAGGTAAATCAGGTAACTTTCTGGGGAGATGGAAAAATGTTTAATATCTTTATCGTAGTGGTTAAATGGGTATGCAGATGTTTTTACTTTTAGAGGAGGGGAGGCAGACACAGACTCCTGCATGCACAGCGACCAGGATCCACCCCGGTAAGCCCACCAGGGGGCAAAGCTCTGCCCATCTGGGGTCCTTGCTCTGTTGCAACCAGAGCCATGGTTTAGTGCCTGAGGTGGAGGCCATAGAGCTATCCTCAGTATCAGGAGCCAGCTTGCTCCAATTGAGCTATGGCTGCAGGAGGGGAGGAGAAGAGAGAGAGAGAGAGAAGTGAGGGGGGAGGAGTGGAGAAACAGATGGGTGCTTCTCTTCTGTGTCCTGACTGGGAATCAAACCTGGGACATCCAGATGCTGGGCCCATGCTCTACCAGTGAGCCAACTGGCCAGGGCCAATGGGTACGCAGATTTAACAAAACTCACCAAGTGTATATTTAAAATGTGTGCATTTTATTCTATGTAAATTATGTATCAATTGAGTAATTTAAAAGAGATGCTTGGCACTGAAGATTAGAAATAAGAGAATTCCTTAGATTAGAGGTCGCATCGAGGAGTCTATCTCCCCACCTTTCACTTAAAAAAAATAAATTGTTAAATCCTACCCCATGTTTCTGATCCACTAGGTCAGGAGTGATGCTCCAATAAGTTAACAAGGTCTCGGGTGATGCTGACCGAGTTGATCCAGACAGCAGTGCACTTTGAGAAAACTACTACTTTAGAGGGAGAAATGATTCCTAAATTGAGACATTAAACAGGTCAATTTCTGCAAGAATCTAGCTGCTTTTAGTAAATACAAAGCAATTTACAAGTTTGAATCTATGCACATGCCTCTCAATTAAATGAAAATAAAATTTAGTGTTTTGAGTCATTTCTTAAAAAAATAAGTGAGCTTTTTATTGCCTTTAATGTAGTCCATGGAAATTCATAGAGGGAGTTGGTAAATCCTCTGATATTCAATACAAATATTTTGTATGTATGCTTTTTTTCCCTATAGAGGGGGCCAACTTTCCATCAAATTTGCAAGTGAACATGATCAAAAACATTAAGAGGCATTTAAATAACTCTTTGAGTATCCTTTACATTTAAAGTTCTCAAATACATGCATTTTCTTCAAAGATAAACAGTAGGTGAACATGAAAGCTTACACTTCAATTCATATTATTTATGCTGAGCATCAGAAGTTTTAGACTGAAGACTTGGCATAGATATTAGTAGGTCACTAACTGAAGAGGAATGAACAAGTTTCACCATTGAAAGTGATGAGAAAAGAAAGCTCCTGAGAGTTGCAAGACATTCCAGAAGTGCAATTTTATTTAAATAAGATTAAAAGAAAGATATTTTTAAATTTATGTTATATACTTCTACCTCTCCCTATTATTTCTGGTTCCAATGTAATTAAAACAGAAAATACTAATGTAAAATTAATAGCTATGATATGTGGCTTGGGCAACAAATAATAGAGCATTTGTAGCTAAAATAGCATTTTTATTTGTGCATATAAATTTCCATGTGTAGAATATGCAAGCATGGATACAGTTTTTTTTTACCTATTTCAGCATAATTTATATGCATTTTAATGGTACTGCCACCCATAATATTAGCATGTGGCATATCCCTCCATTCATTGTCCACTAAAACTCCCTTACAAATATAGAAGAAATATATTTTCAGTCTTCTGCTTTGTATGCTAAACACACACATTTAGGGAGTCATTTTAGTGTCTCCACAAGCTACCAGAAACCTTGTTACATTCAATTATTTCCATAAAAGAAAAATACTACAAATAATTATAGAGTTTAACCATCAACAGATTCAGCAAACATTTACTATTTATATTTCATAATAAATCTGTGGTTCACTGACTGATGCTTTCTGACTTAGAGGTGCATAAAAACAATTTGATTGTAAAATATTATGACTACGAGCAAGTTTTTCATGTCTGTTTTATGAAAAGGTCTGACTTCCTTTTCTGTGTGCTTTTCAACAGGTCATAGACTTTTTATATATGTTCATGGTCTAGATAACATATGGACACTAAGCTTAAATTTTCTTTTATCTGAACTTTGTTTTCTCCTCATGTTTTAGTCTTTGCATAAAATCACCTTACAGAATGATAGTCTTTTATTCCTCTTCAGCTTATAGCTGCTGCTAAAAGCTTTTAATTTGGGAAGTCTATCTCTGAGTTTTCTGCGCCTCACTGGTTTCAGCTCAATTGTTTCTCTAGCCAGCAGAGCATTTCATTTCTCCTGAAGGTCACTGCAGGCTGCCAAGGCTTTGAAAACATACCATCTTTTCATTCATGCTGCAATCTAAGTCTGCAGTGTCATTAAGAGAAATGGAAGCAGGCATGTGTCTTTTTCTATGAACAATTATTGAATTTATTGTTATGTAAAGCAAATTAGGTCATCAGCAACTAGGGATCTTCTATAACTCCACCTTTATTCAAGGCAATAGAAATTATTCCTTGTGTTTCTGTAGTTTGCCTGTGTACAGATAATTATTTGTATAAATGATAGCATAATGTCACCTGCTTTTGGAAGTAACCTTTCCAACCGTATCTCTACCAGTTGCAATAAACCAATGATGCAGAAAGCAGCCCCGATCTAGGGACACTCATAAAACGAACACCACTGGCCATCTGGTGGAGGGATAGCATTAAATGTAATGTAGACCTGGAACGCATCCAGTATTGTGTATTCTGTCACATATCAGATGAGCACTGAAATCGAATTGATGATTTTTTAATTCCAAGGGGACAAGAAATGGAGAGCAGAGCAGAGAGATGATTCCAAATATATCCAAAAGTATTCAAGTAACAGCTTGATTCAAAAAGCAAAAATAAATTGATAAAAACAGATGAGTTCAGAGGAAGAATAATCCACATTGCACATGCCAAACATTTGCATTATTGGGCTAACCAAAATTCACTACAGATTTTATTTATGTGGTCTGTAGTTAAAGCTGCTAGAAAAAAAGAAAGCTCTAAATGAACAAAGTCATTAAATCATCAACACAAAATTTTTTTCTAAGATTTTTAAAGGCAGGATTTTTTTTCTATATTTTAGATAACATAAAAATATTTTAGATTATTTTATATGCTAATGTATTTAGATTTTCTTATATGAAAGAGATGATACTGTGACTTATTGAGTTGCTTTTTTTAAAGTTGTGGGGCAATAAAATTGTTGCACAGCAGGTACACAGTTACTTGGGGAAATTAAAAATGAGATTTTCTTTGTAAAAGCAAGTTATCTTGCGTTTTGTATGTGTTTCAATGAAAACTCACTGAAGTTTGATTCAAAGATCTGATTTAACATCTTTGATTTCCAATTATTAGTGAGGCAACTTTGTGCAAGTGATTTAATTTCCCTGATTCCCAGCTTCTTTAAAATGTAAAAAATGTCAAATAAGGAATTTGTGTCCAATATCCCTGTAAAAGCTAAGGCATCATAAGAATGTAAATGATTTTATTTCCATTTTGGTAAAATTTATAGGTCAATCTTGGAAGAAATGTCCTTAGGACCTGTTATGTTTTCTAGTAGAAGTGCTCTCTTCCTCCCCAGGTACAACAGTGACATTGTGCCTGCCCTTGTAGAGTTTGTTTTATTTGGTGAGTGACACCAAAACAGGTAAACCAAAGTATTTATAAATATACTAAAATATAGAAGAAACCACAAAAAGTAATGATGGTGGCATTGAGTGGGCTGGAGGGTGAGGAAAGTCATGGGGAGACGTAGCTACTTTAGATAGAGTGGTTAGGGGTCTGACTTCCACATCAACAAAACATGTTAAAACACACAAACACCAGTAAGATATTTTTTAAAAATGAGATGTTGTCATCAATATCACTGTTAGTGCAAATGCTCAAATTAGATTACTTTATTAGATGAAGTGAGTTTTTCTTCATTTCAAATTCTGAACTATCAGTTCTTACTCATATAACTGGCAAGAGTTAAGCCCACTGCAGTGTGAGCAGATGCCACCCAAGCTCCCCTACCCTGCCTGACCTGCCAAGGCTCATTAATCTCCACCATTTAACACCTCACTATTCATGGCTCCCCATCCTGGGGAGTAAACTACATTTTGTCCACTTCATGGCCAGCCCATAATATAAGGTGAGCAATTAGGAAAAGCTGCAACATCCTACACTAGTCAAAATCATAGTACGTAACTTTTTTCAAAAATTTTTAGTATTGCTTTAACTTAATGAAAATCTTTTGTTGATTTCAAAACACATACGTATTGTTTTTATAATTTATCTGCTTACTCAACACTGGATTGTTCAAATTTTAATTTTTTCCCACCCTCTCACACCTAGTCTCAGGCATCTAATCTCAAACTCTATAAGCAGAGTAAAAAAAAAAAAAAAACTCTGACAATAATAAAAAAAAATGTCCTGAACAAAACTATAACAGTAAAATATAAGTCACTGATTCTGCCCACCCAGGCTTTGCACATCATTATTTCCTATGTCTATATCCAAGTCCATTATTTTGAATTGCTTTTCATCTAGCTCTGTATAATTAACTGAATCCTACCCTATATCCCTCCTGTAGGTTACACCTTACACTTATAGCATCCAGTATCTTGGGTACAAATAAGAGCTCCCGTGGCAGCAGACTTGGGTTCAAATGCCCACTTGATCTTTTATTACCTATGGGACCATGGGCAAGTAAATGAACCTCTTGGGAAAACAGAAGCACTTACTTCATCAAGTTGTTATGAAGAATTAACTAATATGTAAATCACTCAGTATCATATTTGGACCAAGCAATTGCTCAATATCTATTAGCCATTATAGCTCTATAATATTTTTCCAATAATGACTAAACCATCACTTTTATCAGTTCCTATCAGCCCAAGGAGAAACAAGATTTAGATTTTTACCATCATCGTGGCAGTCTTTTGTTTTGCTTTATTATACTTGTTTGCAAAAAAACCTTTAAATTGGTGACCATCTAGAGTATATATTGTAAATATGCTTTTAATTTTATCTTCATGTTGCTTCTATTAAATATGATACATGTATTCTTGTACATCTCCAAAATACTTTATATTCCAAGCTCACAGAGAAAGTGAGAACTCAATCTGTTTACCTTTCTCAAACTTAATACCTTTCTTTTGGATTATCCAATTTGCAGGCACCATTATGCAACACTTCATGATTTAGATCAACTTCTGCCCTTTGGGTTCAAAGACATTACTGCTGGGAGTGATTACACAGACAAATAGAGCTTAAGAGAATGATCTGTACCTGCACTTTTTTTTATAAATTTGACTCCTATAATAGTATAGACTCTGGTTACCAGCTGTCATTGCTATTTTCAAAGTCGGTTCATGGTTATGACCATGTTGATGTTTTGTAAAAGCCACTTCTGAAGGCTTACTTAAAAAACAATGTCATTTTCTCACTTTTTATTCTTTTTTGGTATTCTGAATATAATTTATCATATGAAAAAGCTTGATCTTATTTTTGTAGGGAGCATATATCTTGCCTTGATACTTAAAAATATGTTGGAAATCATTTCATATTTTATTTAAAGTTCTATTTTTTTTTTGGTTGAATAGTTCCATTGTGTGAATATACCTTAATTTAGTCCACCAGTTCTTATTAATGGACATTAAGATTTTTCCCAGTCTTTTGCAACTACAGACACTGCTGTAATAAGTGTAGTTCCTTTACATCAGCAGTTCTCAACCTGTGGGTTGCGACCCTGGTGGGGGTCCAACGACCAAAACACAGAGGTTGCCTAAAAGGTGACAGGTTGAGAACCGCTGCTTTACATACATGTGTAATGTGTAATTACCTTTGTACATATCTGATAACATTTTGTAATAAAACAAATAGAACTTAGTAGTCTCAAGAATACATATTTCCTAGAAATCTTATAAAAATTGGTGATGACTGAGAAGTTTCTATAGGCAACCACATTGTTCTTGGGATTTCACATGCATTATCTTTAATTCTTACAATTAAACAGGTTTTATCAGCCCCTCCTTTTTCAGATGAGGAGACTGTCTTGGGTCAAACTAGGAATTTGCCCAAATTTACAAAGTAAGTACTAAGGCTAGGTCGTGTATCTGAATTCTCTAATTCCTCTACCCTCAAATACACATATCTCTCTAATGAATACAATCAGACTTTATATGCTGACTCATTATTTCTTCTGAATCCTTCTGAACCTACTCCATGTCCGCTGCCATCGCACTAGTTCAGGTGAACTCTTGCAGAACCTCCCTGGGGGGGGGGGGGGTCTTCTTGCCCTCCATCATTTCCCTCACATTTCTCATGCTCATCATTCTCCAATAACCTCACACTATGCTAATTCAATTACATCATAAGATTACTCTTTCAATCTAGTATTCATACTTCCTCAACATCGGGACCCACTGCTCTTTTCCCTCATGATCTCTCCACTGTTTTGATAGCACTCCCAGGGCACAGGGTCCATGCAGACGAATGTGAAATGAGAAAGGTGGCCTGGGTCAGGCAGTGCTCCCAGCCCCTGACCCTCACTCACTTCAAACAGACCTACTTTCCTTTTATCTGTGTTATGGACAGGGGAGGGAGACATACAATATTTCATTTGGGGAAAAAAACTCACAACATTTCCACAGCTAAAAACAAAATAGAAAACAATTAACATTGTGGAAATACCAGCTCCCTTTTGTTTATAGCAATACCCTCAGCACCTGGAGCAGTGTCTAGAAAGCACTCCATAAATGTTTTTGAAGGAATTAGATAAATGGATTTAATTAGTTTTGGCTCCATCAATATAACAACAGAAACTTTGGGCAAATTACCTAAATGCTATAAGCCTCTTCCCCCCACCCTCCCTGTGGAACCCACCACTCATTCCCAGTAGCACTATGGAGATGAAAAATAGGAAGTACTTAGTACAGTGCCTGAAACATTCTAACCTTTGGCTCTCTCTATATCAAAAACTATTTGCTATTTCATAAATCTACATATACCTGGAATTTTCTGTCTTTTATCTCTTTAAAATCAACCCAGCATCTGACTATTCATCTGATTGTTTAGCACAGGGGTCCCCAAACTATGGCCAGTGGGCCACATGTGGCCCCCTGAGGCCATTTATCCAGCCCCACCACACTTCTGGAAGGAGCACCTCTTTCATTGGTGGTCAGAGCACAGCGTCGCTCACGTACAGTACTACTTCCGGTGACATGGAACTCATGCGTCACAGCTCTGGAAGCGCGTCATATCACTTGTTACGGCTAGCAGTGACAAATATGGAACCGGACATTGACCATCTCATTAGCCAAAAGGAGGCCCATAGTTCCATTGAAATACTGGTCAGTTTGTTGATTTAAATTTATTTGTTCTTTATTTTAAATATTGTATTTGTTCCCGTTTTGTTTTTTTACTTTAAAATAAGATATGTGCAGTGTGCACAGGGATTTGTGTGCATAGAGATTTGTTCATAGTTTTTTTTTATAGTCCGACACTCCAATGGTCTGAAAGACAATGAACTGGCCCCCTGTGTAAAAAGTTTGGGGACCCCTGGTTTAGCATTTGTGTATTAGCCATGACAATTTGAAGTGGAGAAAAATAAGCCTAGTCTGGAACTTTTTACTTAATAATTTAATAATTTGTGACTTGATAGAACACTCATTTAGATTAATTAAAATCAGACTTAGAACAAATGAAAAAGATACTTTTTTCTTATTCACTACTGAATTTACTTTATGACATCTAGATGAATATACTATAACTTTTTAATCATTCATATAATGCTTGATAGTAGATGCACTGTTCCCTAATAGCATGTTCAATTCTTGTTAGTAGTATTAACCACAAGATAATAGAAATATTAGCAATTTCAAATCTTTTATCACCAAAGTCCAAGAAGAAAAGGTCTTTATGCCTACAAATGCATATCCTGTGCAACCAAAAAATATATGTGGTTTTAAAGTAGCAATATAATGTGTTTTTGGTGATGTGTATATTTTTCAATTTGTTTTTTCCTAACCCTCAAACAAATCCATGGTAGTCAACTGGCTTCACAGCACCTGAACCTTAATTTTAAGACCATACTAGATACTGTCTGCACAACCTTCCCAAATCAGGTTTGAAAGAGACAGATGGGCCTGCTTTTTCCTTTTACTGTGTTTATAGTTAAAATCTAGATTTGCTCACATAACACATTTTAAAAAAATCAGTTGCAGAACTGACATCAGAGAGAGTGATTCCAAATTCTAAGTATATATTCTAAAAAAAAAAAAAGGCAACAGGGTAGCGTATAAATTCCCTGCTGATAATGACTAAAATCCATTCTAGCAGGAGG
Organism: Saccopteryx leptura; assembly: GCF_036850995.1. Taxonomy (NCBI): domain Eukaryota; kingdom Metazoa; phylum Chordata; class Mammalia; order Chiroptera; family Emballonuridae; genus Saccopteryx; species Saccopteryx leptura. The sequence goes on along the minus strand of NC_089505.1, from coordinate 48,298,976 downwards.
AGTGAATGTGAAGAAACCTGTTTGTAAAGGGACAAGAATTGTGGAGGTCACTTCTGCAGAAGCCGTTGAGGCTGCCCTGAGAACATTCCTTGAGGCTGATTTCCCTTCTTGCCATCTGTAATTCTCAGTCTCTCTGAGGTTTCTTTGACTTACATACTGAAAAGACTAGATAGACCATAGTTTTAAAATACGGCAAGCATTCATATCTAATGTCATAGACTACATAAAACTTCCCAAATATTTGCTGTACCTCCCTGGAGGAAAGCTATATTTCCTTGCCTCATTGATGTCAGACTTGGCTGTAGGAATTGATTTGGCAAATGAAATAAATACAAGAGACTTGCATCACTTCTAGGGGGAAGCTTTTAGCGTCATTGTGTCCTCCACAGTGATCTCTTTTTCCTGTGCCATGAGCTACACTGTGCTCCTGATAGATGCCACTCTGACAGCCTGTATGACAGACTGCAGACCCTTGGGGCAGAGCCCTCTGACTTGCAGTGGACATGTGATGGGAGGGAGAAATGAACCTTTAAGGTTGGGTCATTTGTTACCACAGCACAACCTAGTCTATTGCTGAGTAACATGGGATAAGAAGCCATATACCTTATAAAGGGGAACTCTTTTACCTCAAGGTACAAGAGAGGAAAAGAAAAGCATGAAGCAGGATTGTTACTGGGATTAGAGAAAGATAATGTGTGTAAACCACCTGCCACATATTTCATGATATGGAAAATTAGGGGATAAGGAATAATATTTGGATGATTACTAGGTGTGTGTAGAGGGATACAGAAAAACTTGTTAATCTGTTAGTGAGTACTAATTGTACAGGAATACTTTAATATTGTCCTCAAAAATCAAAGCATTTCTCATTGTCCTTATGGCAGGCAATGTGACTGGTGGCAGAGTTCATGAATTTATAGAATTAGAAATTTAGGAATTCAATTCCTATCTTTAACTCTTCCTAACTGTTCCACTTTGAGCTACTTAATTTAAGATATAACTCCTCATCTATAAAAGTGGAACATGTAACCTACTTCATTGGATAATAGAGAATGCAAGTTAAGGGTCTAATATAGTACACGGCATACAATGGCAGTTCAATCAATGCAAATCTTATTATTTTTGTATAGTTTGCATTTTCCTTCTCAATGAATAGAAAGCTGAAATATACAAAGTTTTCCAGGGTATAAAGCTATGGTGGCCTCAGGTGGGTTAATGAGTGGTGTTTTCGTGCTTTGGATCCTAATTTGGGACAGAGGATGCTTTTAAAGGTTCTCAAAAGAAAAAGACAGTTTTAATGTTTGGGCCGATGAGATCTAGAAAGCTGTTTTGGAAGGACACTGAGTTAGGAGGTGAAGATTAACAAAGACATCCTGAGAAGACTCCAGCAAGAGCATTGGGGGCACTGATTTCTTCAAGAACTTTCTTAACTCTTGAAGTGTGACATTCAAGGGAGAAGAAAAGGAGTCTGCGTGGGGTAAACACAATCTAATGGAAGAGTTAGTTACTGCTGTGCATGGCTATCACCATTACTGCCATGAAATGTAACCACGGAAATATATTTGTCTATTCTGGTTCCCTTTTAGGGCTTCCAGGTCTCTGTGGCACTCAATATAATACCTGGGTGAGAAAAATTAGGAAGCTTCTAAGATTCTGGAGCATGTAAAGAGAATTACAGTAGTATTTCTTTGAATATTTTTTTCTGACAACTCTTATTTCTAACTTGGCCCTGGAGGGGCAAGTCATTTCTGACATGGGCAGGTTTCTGGTTTCAGCTCATCATTTTTATTCATCATTTGTATGTGGCTTCTGTCATCTAACCATGGTACAACAGAACAAAATCCTTGGACCTCAAACATTGTGATGCAACATTAGCTTGATGGTTCTGACTCTCAAGTTTTAGAAAGTGAGCACCCTCCTCCCAAAATTATATAATCATTATGTAGGCTAGGATTTATTCTTCCGAGTTTCTTGCAGATATTTGCTCATCAAAATAAATTTTCTTAAAAAACAACAACAGGAGACCCTGGCTGGTTGGCTCAGTGGTGGAGTGTCAGCCTGGCATGTGGAAGTCCCGGGTTCGATTTCCGGCCAGGGCACACAGGAGAAGCGCCCATCTGCTTCTCCACCCCTCCCCCTCTCCTTCCTCTCTGTCTCTCTCTTCCCCTCCCGCAGCCAAGGCTCCATTGGAGCAAAGATGGCCCGGGCGCTGGGGATGGCTCCATGGCATCTGCCTCAGGTGATAGAATGGCTCTGGTTGCAACAGAGCGACACCCCAGATGGGCAGAGCATCGCCCCCTGGTGGGCGTGTGGGCTGGATCCCGGTCGGGCGCATGCAGGAGTCTGTCTGACTGCCTCCCCATTTCCAGCTTCAGAAAAATACAAAAAACAAAAACCAAAACCAAAACCAAAAAACAACAGGATAGTTCATGGTAAACCACAACTATGTGCACTTTGGGTTTCCCTTGTCAGTTATGTAGACATTTTAATGTCCTCTGCCTTTTCCAAAGCTTATTCCAATTTTTGAGACAACTGGATGCACAAAGTCTACACTCTTCTGAAAGTATTTCAGCCAACATATTCAAATGTATTCAGATGGACCTGGATGAGTCTGCAGATTTGAGCAAAGCCCCATTCATCCTCCTTTTGCATACCAGTCTACGGGAACACCACTCCTATGCTTTCTAGTAATTCCAATTGCTGCTAATAGGTCTCATCCAACTTAAGGGAAGTTATAGCATAGGATATTAGTCATAGGATTAGTCAATGAAGTACTGTAAAAGTAGAAAATAATAGTTACACATTCAGGAGATGTCTACACTTGGGTCCAGGCCAATAATCTAGAGACAAGAACACTTAAACAAAGATTCAAAAAACCTCTAAATGCATCTGCTTAACTGTCCACTTTCTGAATGGATGTATTGCTAGGCTTAGTATATGCAGATGATACTGCATCCTGTGCAATAGGGGATTTGACTTGGGGCAGAGACCCAAGGGGTTTCTATAAGTCAACTTGATGGCATTAGTTATCCAGACACAATTAATCAAGGATTAAAATAAGAACCTACTTATTATTATTATTATTTGTATTTTTCTGAAGCGAGAAGCAGGGAGGCAGAGAAACAGACTCCCAAATGCACTCGACTGGGATTCACCCAGCATGCCCACTAGGGGGCATGCTCTGCCCCTCTGGGCCATTGCTCCGTTGTAACCAGAGCCATTATAGCACCTGAGGCAGAGGTCATAGAGCCATCCTCACTGCCTGGGCCAACTTTGCTCCAATGAAGCCTTGGCTGCAGGAGGGGAAGAGAGAGAGACAGTGAGGAAGGAGAGAGGAAGGGTGGAGAAGCAGATGGGTGCGTCTCCTGTATGCCCTGGCCAGGAATCAAACTCGGGACTTCCACACACCAGGCTGATGCTCTACTGCTGAGCCAACTGGCCAGGGCCAAGAACCTATTTAAATCAAGTAGCCTAGGCCTTATGGCAAAGGCTGTTCCAGTTTTAAAAACAGGTATTCTAGATTAATTTTGATAAAAAGTTAGGTAACTGGTTAAATATGGTGGGATAGAAACATGGTAAAAGTAATATTTCTTTGTTAAAAGAGGGTTAGGTTTTGAGCATGGTGTACTTTTTCTACTGACTCCTTGAAGCTAGAGTACTTACTGTATTTTATTAATCTCTACAGCACATAGTAGGCCCTCAATAAGTATTTCCCTAATGACTGAACATGGAATTCTGAATAATGACAATATTAAAAGTCAAAGGCATTCTTAAAAGAGAATATTGGAGGCTTTATTCTTCAATACTAATTTATGAACCAGCATAGTAATTAGAGCAGCTGCATAGTAGAGTTTCCAATTTTATAGATCTAATTTTGGAAAGTTTTATAGTTGAAACATTGAGTTGTCAAACATATCCAATTTCAATGATCACATTACTTTTTCTTAGTCAATGTCCTTGAATTCTGTAAACTGTTTTCATTGAAGACTCTTCTATTCCTGGTTGGTTCTAAAGCACAAAATAAAAATAAACCTCTATTCTCAATAGGATTTAAATACCAATAAATTATGAGATGCCATAGGGTTTTAGATTTAAGATGCAAATGGAGTTTTGTGGTTTAATATTAAAAATAACTTTTAAATGGTCATACCTGAATGCTCATTCAGATATTTATATTTAGTATCTATACAAATGCAGTTTCTTAAAACTTACTTTTTGTAAAATCTCCTGAATACAGTTTGCTTCTGAAATATTTTTTTCTAAATATCCCTGCAAGAATAATCAGTGTTTGAGAACAAAGATGGTGCAGTGCCCAGTCTGGGGTTGAATATATATCTGTGGTCATAATGTACTTGAATATAATAACTATTAAACTACAGTCATGTGACACATGACAATGTTTTGGTCAATGAAAGACTGCATATACATAGTGGTTGCATAAGATTATAATAGAACTGAAAAATCCCTATGGCCCAGTGATGTCAGAGCAATCAGAATGTCACAGCATAACACATTACTCACGTAACAGTGTTGATGCTGGAGCAAACGCAACCACTGCACTGTCAGCCCTATAAAAGCACAGCACATACAACTATGTACAGGATGTAACACTTGAAAATAATAACAAACGACTATGTTACTGGTTTATGTATTTACTGTACTATATTCTCTATCATTATTTTTGAGTGTATTCTTTCTACTTATAAAAAAAGTTTGCTGTAAAACAGTATGCCAGGTCTTGCTGGCAGCAGCCTCATAACATCTCGTGTTTACTGTGTCTCTTGATTGCATCATTGTCCCTTGTGCTTGATCTCATGTTGTTTTGTACAGTAACATGCTTATAGCCTAGGAGCAGTATGCTACTAGTGGTTTCCAACCTATTTAATGCTTAGAGACTGGTGAAAGTAAGAGAATTATTTCAGGGAACTGCTAAGGCAGAAATCACCCTTAATATAAGCGAATTTGACTAAGGTCATTGGTTCTATAATCTTCATACAGTAACAGGGTGGTTAAACCTTTAATGGACTGGCATGAAATTTCTAGAAGACCAGATAAACGGTTGAGAAACAGTGGCTATACCATATTGCTTAGGTGTGTTTCAGGCTATACCATCTGTTTGTGTAAGTGGACTCTATGTATTAATGTTCACTCAATGATAACATTGCCTAAGGATGCATTTCTTAGAATGCCCATGACTGTAATGGCTTGACCACATCCTTTGTGGACTCTCCATTGTTTACCTTGCTGCAGGCTGTCTTGGGCATACCCCTTGTTCTTTAGCTATGTCAACTAGAGGGTGAATGGGAGAGAGGTTAAAAAATAGAGGAGGAAGAGGAAGCAGAGGAGGAGGAAGAGGCAGAGGAGAAAAAGGAAAAAGAAAGGAGGAGGTTTAGTAGGTATGCTGAACAGTTTCATGATGGAAATTAGTTTGAGGACCAATTTAGGATTTCTTTATTCATATTCATTTTGCCTCGTATTGCCATGGATACATAAGTTGATTTTTATAAATATAGCATTTATAATGGTAAGTTACAAGATGGCAATATATTATACTGAGTCTATTTTTACAACTTGAAAAATAAATGCCATCCAGATAACTTCAAGCTGCATTGTGAAAATACACTGGGGTATCCCAGGAAAAACATCTTCCGGACATGCAGCATTGTACATTTTGCTTCAGATTTTAGACTTCCAATAAATATTTTAGAATTGCATTCCATGAGTGTGAGGAAATATAATACATTTTAGGACTTGTCTTACAACAAATGAATCTTCTTATAAATCTCAAGTGATATATTTAATAATGAAAAGAGTAAATGTCATTTAACTCAAGGATTGCTAGTTTTAGCTATCTTCACAGTCCCTCTTAGAGTTAACAGCAACTGTCTATGCACTAGAGATTGATGATGCTGGAGAAGTGGTACTGCTCAAAATACCACCTCTTGTGATGTTTTCAGTCCCACCATTGTTAAGTTCATGCTCAGTAAGAATTACCAGATGAGAACAAGAAAGGACAGTGGAAATGAAACAACAGGGGCAGTCAGAGATAGGACAAGAATATTGCAGAAAAGAATGGATAGAAATTAAAACAACTTTACAATTCAGAGTCTGTATAAACACCTATATTTGATTGCATTTACTTTTTGAGTACTTTATAACTCAGTACTTTATAACTTGGAAGAAAGGAAGGGAGAAAAGGAGGGAGGGAGGGAGGCAATAGCATCTTAATATAATAAATTACTCACATGGATTAAGTATTTCTATCTCTGGTGTCCAAACACCTCCACCACCCCCACCCCCAAACACCCCAAAAACAAGGACACACAATTCCAGACAAGGAATCAATGGATGGCCCCGGACTACTTTTTTCTAGTGTAATACACTTGCTTTTTTAAAAAACACTTTTATAGTTACTATTTTCTTTCTTTTGTAACCATAGACACTCCCACATAACACCAGCTCAGTTCCAGCCAGTGTATATTTTTAAATAAAGAAACAGTTCTTCTAGTTCTGTGTTAGCAAAGTCACCTCCTTTACTGCCAGTGCTAATGCTAAACATGTAATAATACTTTATTGTCATGGGCAGGAATCTGCTTTGCTAATTAAATGCAGCTGTCAGTAATTACTACTTGTCATTGTAATCTATTTTAGGGAGCTCTACTTCAAATGATAAAAGATGGGCCTCATATTGAGAGGGTGGGACAGGCAAGGTGACTGCTTACTTCTCCAGATCAGAAACTCACTTTTTTTTCCTTCTTTTTATAATGATGAATGAGTAACTTTATTGTAAAGAATATCTTAACTGGGTTATTTGGTATTTCTTTAGTGCATGAGTGTTAAAGTTTGCAATTAAATCATTTAAAAAATATATCTGTTATCTAAATATCACCTCCTTGTAATACCAGCAAGTACTGTGACTTTCACAGTTACTGCATCATGATGGCAATCTGTAAGAACAGCATCCGTGGTGAAGTCACTATAATCTCTACCATCAAATATTGAGTTCAATATCAATGCACCTTCTAATTGCTCACAAACTGGATTAGACACGGAACATCACTCCGACAAATGAGGAGGGGGGTTAAGTCACTCTTTCTTGTATGTAGTTTTCACTGGTATTCAACTGGGTTTTCTCTAAGAAAATGTTTAGCATTCAGTTTGGGCCTTTGAAATTTATAAATAAAAAAATCATGTAATATTAATTTATCTAGTAATATTAATTTATCTTAACTGATTCTGCAATGAACCTCAAACTCTTTAATAGCTCTACAGCTGCACGACTAACAGCAATGTCAGGACAAGGGTAATGATAGCAGCCGGACCCGCTCCATGGGATTGGTGCCGGGGCCGCCACAGATGCGGGCTGAGTCCAGGGTCTAAGCAGAGCAGACCTTTGCCCTCACCTCCCCTTACTTCCCCTGACAATTAAGATGAATATGATGGCAGTAGGAAAGGGAAACTGGAGTCTTGGGGGGTGAAGTGATGGCGTGGTGGAAGGATCAATGGGGAAAACACAAGCACAGCAGGGAGAATGATGGAGGCTTGGCACATGAGTGGCTTTCCCCCACACAGGCCAAAAGACTTATCACACCATTCACAGCATCCTGACTGCCTCATCCTTCTTTTCCCACCATCTGCTTTGTATCCAACACTCCAATGGTCCTTGTGTTAAGGGATAATTAATTATCTTGTTATAGGTCCCAACAAACCTGGCAGCTACTCTTCCGAATACAGCACATTTAAATAGAATTAATAATTTGGTTGTTCATCCCAGGTGAAGGAAAAAAAGCTTTCCCGATGGAAAATAATTTTTAAAAATACCTACCTAAATGTATTTTTGAAATATAGTCAGCAAAACACACTATTATCTTCTTATTCCCAGTAAATTCCTTTGGGGGAAGGGATGTGCAATCCAGTGGGAATGATATAAGTTCTCCCTTTTCCGCAGCATAAATTCTTACCTCCTTTATTGAGAAAATGTGGGTAATTCCAGATATTTTTTAAAAAAACAAAATGTTAAAAATTTCAAGTGATGAGCATCTTAATCAAAGAAAGAACATAATGAATAGCCATTGAGCTCCTTAAAAAGTAGGGTTTACTCTAAGGGAAAAACCAAAACTATACACATGGATACTTGTGTAAATTTTTGACTTTCTACAGTCACAATTTTTTTTTTTCATTTTTCTGAAGCTGGAAACAGGGAGAGACAGTCAGACAGACTCCCGCATGCGCCCGACTGGGATCCACCCGGCACGCCCACCAGGGGCAATGCTCTGCCCACCAGCGGGGGGGATGCTCTGCCCATCCTGGGCGTCGCCACGTTGCGACCAGAGCCACTCCAGCACCTGAGGCAGAGGCCACAGAGCCATCCCCAGCGCCCAGGCCATCTTTGCTTCAATGGAACCTTGGCTGCGGGAGGGGAAGAGAGAGACAGAGAGGAAAGCGCGGCGGAGGGGTGGAGAAGCAAATGGGCGCTTCTCCTGTGTGCTTTGGCAGGGAATCGAACCCAGGTCCTCTGCACGCTAGGCCAACACTCTACCGCTGAGCCAACTGGCCAGGGCCTACAGTCACAATTTCACTTTATCCCTCAAGTGCCTGTTTCCAGCAAAACTCATTTTTTTTCAACCAGCTAGTCATTCTGGAATATAGTAAGTGCTCAGTGAATAACTGCTGAATGTATGAGTGATGACTGAGCTATTCTCATGATACAGATTTTGCTGCCCACTCCAGTGAGTGTTACTTGATGGCAAGAGTGTAACAGCAGGACTAATGGTATGGTGATGGTCGAGGTGGGCAGAACATGGACTGTGCTTCCTCACATATGCACTACAGGCCCCACAGGGCTACCACCCACTCACAAAGATCTCCAGTTCCCATCTCTGTAGCACACTCCCTTCCCACATCAGGATGCCTTTACCAAATCTGGAAGCTAAGACTTGTCTCTGGACCAACAGAATACTAATCCTCAGGCCTACTTTGGGTAGCTAAGGTGTCCTGGCACAAAGACTATAACATGTGCAGTTATCAGAATGTTTGACCCAGCTCTGGGTTGGACAAGAGAACAGGTGGAGGCCCAGCTCCTAGGATGGTCTCCCTAGGCAGCAGGATCACTGGGCACAGAGAGGCAGCACCATGTTAACCATGCCTAGGGAATTTACAAAACTTTTCTCTTTCAGAATAATGATTAATATATCCCTTTTCACTTTCCAAGGTATCCTTGGTCACCCACTTATAACACATGAGTCTTTTGTTCAGCTTTAGAATTTTACCTTCAAACATATTTTGGATCTTTTACCGTATGTTGGGAACCACCTGTCTGTAGATCAAGAATGGCTGAATGTAACTGTGATGACGTTAGGTCACAGAGAACTTCATGCTTACAAGACAGTAAGAGAATAAAGCTATAACCTTTCTCAAGGCAACAGAATTATTTGGCAATCAAGAAGCTACTAATGGCAGAGAAAATTATATATACATAATATTTAATATTGTACATAATATACCTGAACAAACTAAAAATATTGTATATATTCCTAGTTACAGTATATTTTAAAACAGAACATAGTTAAATTCTTCTAATATATGAACATTTCAAAGTAGATTTATAACTGAAAGCAGATAATATTAGCTTGGTTCTACTTTTAGATTGCTCCTGGTTTTCCTCTCTTCATTAAGACATAAAATGGGAATATAATGTCTATACAACCAGGGAATATTAGTTAATGCTTTCACATACTTTAGAGTGGGTGTAAAGAAAATATTGATATTTAATTTTTTTTAAACTCAGAAATAACACCATAATGAAAGAAGCTAGCTAAAATAGTGACAGTTTAAATACTATATTAAATGTATCAGTGTTTTTAGGTATAGTGTATTATATTTTATATATTTTAAGGTAATATTATATATTTTTTATTTTTGAAGGTAATTTATTTTTGTATGTATGGTCACTCACCAGGGAATGGTAACACATATAAAAAAAAATGTTGGCTACCAAATGTACTAATCAACAGGCCATTTTTATTTCTTTTGAACTAGATAATATTTTATAGATAAAATTTTTAATGTGATTTTAATATATTATTAGTTCTTCTTTTGGGGGGATTATTGAGTTTTCTATTGTTGATGGTGAAAGAATTAAATTAATTCTTATTTCAAAGCTTAAAAGAGAAACCAGATTATTTTTATCACTATAAGTAGATACTCGTAATTGGTTAAATATGTCTCCTGCTTTATAGGAGAGAAAATCAACTTAAATAATTAATATGATTATTAGATCTTATAGGCCTTTATGAAACTTTCTGTAGCTTTCTTAGCCTTAAATTTTACCTAGTTTTCTATAAATCATTTTTAGAGAAATGGAGACTTGAATCTACACTTAAAAATTAATAGTCTTCCTAGATGGGTGCTTACTTATGGACAGTTAGAAAACTGGAGAAGAAGGGACATGGGAAATGAAGGTGGGGAGGAAGTTCTCCCTGATCTCCACCAAAAATAGATCTTTTCCCTCACGCTGTGTTTCCCCCTATCGTCTCTCCATCATCCAGCACACTGAATACTACTATTGCTTTACCAGTTAGGTTTGCTGTTGGTCTCACAAGTTTCTTGAAAGCAATGACAAAGTCATTTATATCCTCAGCACTCAACATACTTCCTGGTATGCACTAGCTGCTCAGTAAGTGTTCACTGAAATAAATAAGTCAGTGAGAAAGAAAAAGGCAGAACAAAGTTAGTAAGGCAGAAGGGAGAATAAATAATTATTTCTCCAATAAAAATGTATTTAGTACTTCATATATTCCAGACACTATGAGTAGATTGATAGTGGTATCATGGTCATGGTCAGTGGGCTGCAAAGGAGAGGAGTAAGAGAACAAAGAGAAGTGGTGAGGAAGGCAAGAAGTTAGACAAGGAGAGAACACTCCAGGCAGAGGGTCCAGCATGTGCAAGGCACGGAAGTGTGAAGTAGTGTGCTCTGTTCCCTGCTTGTCACCCCCCAACGGCATGGACTTTGTGTTGAAGTGACAGGAGATGAGTCCAAGGCTGCACCACTGGAACAGAAAGGGATTTGAAGGTTAAGCTAGTTTAAACTTGACCTTGAAGGCAAAGGATGCTGCAGGTTATTAAGCAGGGGAATCACATGATTAGGTCAGCATTCAGAAAATATTTCAGAAGCTGGAGACCTGAAGCTAATAAGGAGGTTAGTGTGATTTGAGTGAATTCTGGTGGCCTAAACTAAAGCAGCCACATCGGGGTTGGTGGGAAGGTAGGTGTTCAGGAGGCAGGATTTTTCTATCTTGGTGAGAGGCTAGAGGAGGAGAAGGAGAAAGATAATATTATTCCAAGATACCTGTATCCCTACTGTGATCCTGGTAATTGTTCTTGGATTCTCAATTTCTTGGGTGTCTGGACAGATGATGCTGCCAATACAGAATAGCAAAATAACAAAGTATTTGAGGAGAAGTAACATTTGAAATGTAATGTATAAAAATTCTCAAGCCTTGGCCCTGGCCGGTTTGTTCAGTGGTCAAGCGTCGGCCTGGCATGCAGAAGTCCTGGGTTCGATTCCCGGCCAGGGCACACAGGAGAAGCGCCCATCTGCTTCTCCACCCCTCCCCCTTTCCTTCCTCTCTGTCTCTCTCTTCTCCTCCTGCAGCCGAGGCTCCATTGGAGCAAAAAGATGGCCTGGGCGCTGGGGATGGCTCCTTGGCCTCTGCCCCAGGCGCTAGAGTGGCTCAGGTTCTGGCAGAGCGACGCCCCCTGGTGGGCAGAGCGTCGCCCCCTGGTGGGCGTGCCGGTGGATCCCGGTCGGGCGCATGCGGCAGTCTGTCTGACTGTCTCTCCCCGTTTCTAGCTTCGGAAAAAATACAAAAAAAAAAAAAAAAATCTCAAGCCTTTGATCTTATATTGGTAACTACAAAGAGTTCCTTATTAAAAAGATGCTAGTATTTATGGAATTCAGAAATTCTAAAACTAAATGTTGCTATGGTAACTATTAATTGTGTAGTCATTCATTGCTGATTGAGGGGTATGAGAATAAGGTAAATAGCTGATTAAGAAAAAAACATTTCCATTTGTACAAAACCAGGCAATGACAATTATAGCTAATATTTATGATTTTATGATGTGCCAAGTACTGCTCTCAGGACAATGAGAATAATGTCCTTGACTTTAAAGAGTCGATTATCAGGCTTCAGTGGTCCCTACATATCCAGTCAATCTCTGGGAAGAGAGGAAAAAATTAATATAAAATAAAAATACTGGGATGAAAATAAGTACTCCTAGTAGGTATCGATCTACCTTCCAGCCTACCATCCTTCATGCACCGCCATCTGCATCCTGTTTTCTGCCCGCACCTCCCATTTTATGTCCCCCCCACCCACCCACCTAATCCCTCAGCTCTCTACTTTCCACATTCTGAAATGTCCTCAAGAAACTCTGTCTGCCCCTTGATACCATGTGCTGAGTACCATGTAAATAAAGGTGACAGGAACAAATGCAGCATGAACCCTGCCCTTGAGTGACACTCGGTCAGGTGGACAATGGAATGGTTCTTTGGCATTCTCTGGTTATTCTCAGCAGGATCCCTGGAGCTCCCCTGCCCCCTCCACCAGGGTGAGCCTTCCCACTTCTCCACACTGTGTCCCTGGAAGAAAAGCCCCTTTGCAGTGCTCTTTGGTTCTATACAACTTCATTCAGCTCAGAAAAAGTAAGCAGTTAGAATGTTCAGGTCATGGGCAGAAATGAAGAAATTCCACCAACATAGAGAGTATTAGTTCACCACCAGTGCATAAAGAGCGTGAATACAACTATTTAGCAGGATCTTGGCAGATCTATTTAAATTGATTTAAAGGTATATCCAAAATTTTACTAAAAATTAATATGGTTTCAGTCTTTGTTTTAGTGAAATTGCATATACTTAGGCAATAGTATGAAATGACAAAGCCAAGAAATTAACCTTTATTGAAAACAGACCCCTTTTTTTGTTACAAGAAAGTCACAGGGAAACAGGGAGGCATGGGTTTCATGGCCCTGAAATCAGAAGTGGTGCTCAGGGGCTAATTGCTCCTGGGAAGTCCATCCATGTGGGTAAGTGTGGGCTCTAGGTCAGATGGCATGGATTTGGATCATGGCTCTACCCCTCTAGCTGGGACTTCTCTAGTCCTCAGTTTTCTAACCTGTGCAATAAAAATACTAATGATATATGTCCCATTAAATGTTTTGTGGGAATAAAATGTGTTAAGACCTGTACAATGTTTGGTACATAGTAAATACTAATTGTTAGCTATTATTAATTATTGTCACGAAGATAAAAAAGTAAACAGGTACATTCATTAGGACCAAATACTATAAAGGAACACTACTTTCAAAGCTTTCTAAGTGCCTACCAGAATTAAATGTTAAAAAAAATCTAAAAATAAAATAAAATTTAACCTTTTAAATGAAGTTCCTCAGGTTTAATGACCAGAATTAGAATATAGATTTTTACTTTAAACCATGAACTCCATATGGTAAACAATATAAAAAAGAAAAGTATTTCTATGTATCCTAATATTTCAAATCATATTAGATATAAAGATTAATATATATGTTTCAATGCTTTCAGCAAACCTTTTGTTTTTCCCCATTAATTATATCGGTATAAGAGAATACATCTTCCAAAGAATTGTGGGAACATGTTCAGCTGGGCCCTGAAAGAAAAGATTAAGTAGCTGTCTAAAAAGTCTCCTCTCAATTTCTATGCTTGATACAGGCCTCTAAATCCAGTAACACTTAATCAAGCTTAAGCCTAAAACATCTACTTCTTTTCTTCATAGCTTTCTCTTAACAGTAAGAGAATCCACAGACCTATGGCTTTATAATGGAATATAACCAATTCTCAAAGGAAGGAAGGAAGGAAGGAAGGAAGGAAGGAAGGAAGGAAGGAAGGAGAGAGAGAAAGAAAGAGAAAGAGAGAAAAAGAGAAAGAAAGAAAGAAAGAAAGAAAGAAAGAAAGAAAGAAAGAAAGAAAGAAAGAGAAAGAAAGAAAAAGAAAGACTTACTTATAAGGCACATTAAGAATTATTGTGATTTTCTTTTCATTGACTTGAGTTGGTTAGTTATGGCAAAGAGCATTACAGTGACATTTTCATATGTTCTGAAATGGTTCCCCAAATTATACTCAAATACTAGATTGTTAATATTTATGACAGCACAGTTGTGCTCCCTCATTAACAGTGTACAGATTCTGTTGTTTAGTGTTAATTATGTCATATGCCATTTTAAAATAAATGGTACAATTACAGGCAGTTTTCTTTTTGTTGACTTCTAAACTGAAACATTCTGATCAATTTATTATTTCACCCTCCTTACACCATTGTCCTCTTTCTATCTCAGGCCTCTTAGGTTCATAAAGATTATTGTTCCATGGGGTTTTTGTAAATAGGAATGTCCCAAAACCTCTTGAAAAACAAAAACTTCTATTCAGTATTAGATCACAATTCTAAAACTGCAATTATAAAGATATTTAAAGTTTCTTTACCTCTGGATTAGCAACTTCTAGAATACCTTCCTTCAGTGCATGCAGTAAACATTAATTGGATGCCTACTGTATGCAACATGGGCCAGAGCCAAATCAGTCTCATTTCACATCTTCATAAAAAAAAAAAAAAAAAAAAAAACTCTTCTGATTCCTTTGGTAAGTGCCCTAGAGTAACATGTTACATTGACCTCTGTGCGAGAAGTTCATATTATAAGAATATTATGGGAGGCATAAAACATTCAGTATCAGATCCTCTGAGCTATTAAAACTACTTAAATATGGCATCAGTTCTTAAGTTACCTAATTTAAAAGTAGCTGAACCTAAGAACATTATTGAGTCCATTAAAAACTACATTAAGTTCTAGCACTGCTTTAGTATCGCTGTAGTGCAGGTTATGTCAGCGCTGCATGGCTGTTGCCTTCCGTATGAATTCCTTAAGAACGCACTCTAAGTGAAAAACTGTCACAAATCTCAGTTTCTAGAACTTCCCTTGCTCCCCACTTGGATCCTTATATAAGTAAACTTAAAAAACATGTATCTGTTTAAGAGCAGTGGCATAGCATATTGGACTGCCTGGGCTCCAATGCCAGCCTGCTCTGTCAATTATTAGCTGTGGAGTGGGAGCCATTTATTTAGACTCACTGAGCCTCACTTTCCTCATCTAAATGGGGATAATAATAATATCTACTACTCTCTGTGAAATGGGGGTGGGCAGGGTGGCTACCAGAATTAAGTTAGTTAATATTAGCAGAAGTCTTTAGACATATCAGGCACACACTAAAGGTTATCATAAGCGTTTCTTAAAGAATTTGTTCAAAAATGTTTAGTATAGTCTAAATTTTTAATATCATACTAGTTGAGCATTTTTACTTGAGAACTATTCTCAAGATGATGTTGACTTCACAAACCACATATGCTACAAAGGGGATTCTTTTCCTATTGTTCAAAATTATATATATATATACACACACACACACACACACATATATATACACTCACACCCATAAATACATATATAAGCATAAATAAATATATCTTCTGTATGTGTATATATGTATATATATGTACACAGAAACATATATGTATACATATATGTATACATATTACCATGCACAATCTAGGTAAAGTGGTATAAAGTCAAACCAACTAGTCAACTATTTTTTAATACTGACATTGCTTTCTTTCAAAAAGTTTTCAAAAAATAGAAAATAACCTATTGTACCAAGTGTTAATTAAGACAAGATAATAGAACTCACATATGAGATTTAGAGATGTCCATGTATCCTGCCTAATGTCATGTGGATCCTCAGATATCTTTTGCTTCTACTTTTGATAAGTATTGGCTGCTCTGAAATGTTTCTCAGATCAGTGAATTTTACATGTAATTACTAATATCTTGTTTTAATTGTACATATGCTATAAAGATAAGAATAACATTATGACTTGGAAACAAATACTGATTCTAGAGTGAGAAAAAATTTTCAATGTTAAATTGGATTCCAGGGGAAAACTGTTAGACTTCTGCTGGTTTTAAAAATTTATATTAAACTTACAGAAAAATTAAAATGTGGGACCTTTATAAATAGTAGCAATTTAGATTAAAAAGGAAGTTTAACAGGTTATTTTGTTTTTGAGGTCTCCTTTCCCTCATGGGAAAAAAAAAAGAAAGATAGGATTTAAATGAAGATAAATCTGTGGTTTGAATAGTTATTCCTTTAATTTGACTTATTCTCTTTTCAAATGTTTACCTTTTCTGAAAGTAAAACAAACTATAACTCCTTTACCAAACAATAACTCCTCATGTCATTGCAATAATCTCAGAATATTAAAATATTTTTAAAAAGCATTTAAAAAAATCCAAAAACATATTCATATAAAGACCAATAACATATATAAGTATTCACATAATGTCAAGTGCACAAGCCTAGTGTTACTTCTCATACTGTATTCCCAGTTTTCAGCATCAATTTTAGCAAGCATTCTTTCTGCCAACTCCCTTAACTAGGAAGTTGCTTTGAGAGTTATTTAATTCATGAATAAATCTCTAAAATAAAAGACCACCCCGCCAGACATGTCAAAAGAGTAAATGAAAATTCTCCTCAGCTATAATTTCCATAAGACATTTTCCTTTTTCTAGGAAATCCTAAATTACCATTTTTGTAATCTTGCTGTTTTACATAGTATAATTGCATTTTTAAGAGATGTTACTAAATCCAAGATTATAAAGAGATGGGAAAAGAAAGGAGCAAAATATTTGTTGTGTTCTATGAAGTTGAGTTTGTTTTTTAAATGCAACAGGAGCATTTGCATTTACTCATAAATGAATACTACTGACATATGTAGATCGGGCACTGTTCCATATAAATCATACACAGAAGCTAGAGCAATACACCGATAGTAATATTTCTCTAAATATTCAGACAAAGAGCAAGAAGATTAAATAAAGTTAATGTCAATTCTCTGAAGTTGAATCATATCTAAATGACATAGTAGGTTAAGAATAACGGTGGGATTTATGGAGAAAGCAACATTGGCTGGTTAACATCTTGTATGATATTTGAATCAACAACTCTTTGTTGACCACCTACTTTGGACAAAAGTCTGCTTCCCTGAGAAAGCCACTGCTTTGCAGTCCTTCTTACAGTGTAGGAGTAAGCATTCTGCTGCTACCGAAAATCTTTTCTTGTTTAAAATAACAACCAGCTCAGCTCTGTATATTGTGTGCTCATGTGCTCAATAAATACTTTTTGAATGAGTGAAAATTCAGTGAGTAAGAAGATTATTCATTCAAAAACATCTGTGTATGCCTGCAAAATGATAAGGACAAGGATGCAGGCATCATCAGCACCCTGTAAGCAGCACCTTCTCACAGAGATGTCAAAGGAAGCAACTTCCAATATTAAAATCTAAGCATGAGGTCTGGCTTAATCTAGAAACCATGATCCTAGTACTTCTGTGAAACTCCATTGAATACTATGCTCATAACTTCTCAAGTAATCTGCTTTAGGCATCTATCTGAATACATTGTTTTACATTATTTATGATATTCAATATATTTTCTTAATTGAGAAAAGACTATAATTTTAAAATAGCGGAGAGTAACCGGGAAGGGGCCAGAGCATTATTCATTGCTTCATTGTTAAAACTCCCTGCACTGGAGGCAGTTACATGTAAGCAACATTTTCCTTCCCATCATTGTCTTTCTTTTAATATCTTTGTGTGTCTCCATCAACTCACTGGTGAGTGACTTCACATTCCTAAAGTAAAGAAGTCTACCCTGCTGCTCATTCAATCACTTTAATCAAGGACCATTTGTACACAAATACAGGGAGAAAGGTAAGCAGTATTGTTTTCATTCCTCCTTTTAAGAGCTTCACTAGGAAAAACCATTAAGGTAAGTTTAAAAAAAGTGCTACATACAATATAATTGATTCCAATAAGAATATTAAAAAAAAAATAGTTTTGGTATCCAAATTTGTAATCACTTTATCTTCAACTTTTTTCTTGGAATGAAAGTTGAATATATTTGAAATAAATTGTAATGTGGAAACATTTGTCTAAAGCCCTGGAATATGTCAAGACTACTGAGAAAAAGCTTTCAGACGCGCCAGCTTTGCATCACTTCCAGCAGACCAGTTTAGAAGGAGCACCATTACAGAAAGGACGCCCACCCACTCTCACTTCCACACCAACCCGACCTGCATGCTATTTATCAAACTATGTTTACATAAATCAGAGAAGAGTTACAGTGCAATTAAATGTATCCACAAAGTAATATGATATAAAGTACTTTGCAAATATTAAACCTCTCCTTAAGGGATCAATGTTTTCTATGAAGAAGCTGGTATTGGGCGGAACGAGGAAAGCTGGGAGGGAGACCGACCTACCGGGTGAGGACTAGGGAGACCAGGGATCTGAGCAGCAGCTACGTTGGGTGGGTGCCCTGAAGCACTCAAAGGAGGGAAGCAGGAGAGTGGAGCCCACCGAGGCAAAGTGACTGGAGTTCTGGCGGCGGTTTGCACTCTGTGCACCTGCAACCGCCAGGTAGAGTCATCCACCCGAGGCTGGGCACTCCTTTCTCTTGTCCCAAAACACGGCTGTCGACCAAGTCCTAAAAGCAGGAGTCTTGCGCTCCAACCAGTAGTCAAAAGATCTCATGCACCTCTCAGTAATAATAATATGACCATCCCTCGATGTCATTCAACGTGTGTGTGTGTGTGTGTGTGTGTGTGTGTGTGTGTGTGTGTGTGTGTGTTGGGGGTGAGTGGGATAGGCTGCAAAAACTGGAGCTACCAGGAGGCGGGGATTTTGGCTGAGAGGGGTGGGGACAGGCTGGGGAGGAGAATACACACCACCTTCAAGTTCACTAATCTTTGCTTGCCCTCTGCCCGCCCTCTGCTCGGATCTCGCACACCCCTACATCTCCCAAAGCTGTCCACACTGCAAGCGATAGCCCCATGGCCACCCCAGGAAGTGGCCCAGTGCGAGCCCCCAAACTCAGCTGAGCGCAGTTAAATGCGTGTTGTTTGTCTCAAAGAGAGCCCAGAGCGCTGCGCCCACCTCTGGGCGAGACACACACTGACACCGATGACTCTAAATTCACCCCAAGAATCACCCCGCTCTTGCCCATCTCGCACTAGTTTAACCCCAAGCCCCAGCGAATGTCTAAAAAGTCTTCCCCAGGCATTGCCCAGCAGTACCGCACCTTAAAAAAGTGCTTTGGCTGGCATCCCCGGGCTGTCTTCCCCGGTCGATTTCCCCCCTTGACACTTCACCCCAAATCCACAAGGTTTCCTCCCGCTGTGCTAGAACCCTTCCCCAGCTCACCATCGTCCCGGTGGTAGCAGCGGCGCCGGAGGGAGCCCAGGGCGCGGGGGCGGGCAGTGGGTCGCACCAGGCCACTGGGCGGCTCTAGCACTCCCGGCAGCAGTTGGTCCAATAGTTTCGGATGCCCGGGCTTCAGCGCGGCGCAGAGCCAGTCAGCGTGAATGGGAGCGAGCGGGGCTGTGCGTGCGCGCGTGAGAGTAAGAGGCGGGCTGGCCCCACACGCAGGAGGTGGCACAGCGGCGGTGACTGCGAGGTCCCCAGCGAGGAGCGGAGAGGAGAAGAAAGCGGTGGAGAAGTAGGTAGTGGAGTTTAGGGAGCGTTTCCTGCACTTCCCCGGGAGACTGGAGCCAGGTGCGGCAGGGCGCGCTCCCGAGGCGCGGGCACAGCACGGGCGGCCGGAGCTCGAGTCCGCGCAGTGCGGGGGCCCGCAGCTGCTCTGCGGGAGGAGGGGTGCATCCTCCCCGCCCCGCGCGGGTACCAGTGCGTCTGAACGCTGAGGGCAGAGCGTCCCGCGTCCTCGGTGACAGCTCCTTGGACAGCCTCCTCCCTCCTGATCCGCCCCAAAGAGTCTGTGTGCCTGGGTCCTTTCCTTCCTGGGTCTTGGAGCCACCAGTGCCAAGGTGTTCGGGCTCCCCGCTCCCCACGGCTGGCGCTGTCACGGCCGCTGCCCGGCCACTGGCGCGCCCCAGTCAGCAGCTGCCTCCCAGAGACGTGCCCAGCTGTGTGCGCCTGTGTGTCTAAGCAAACCTCTTCCTCTCCATCACTCGGGCGCGGGAGGGACTGTGTCCCTGCGAACAGCTGCAGAGTGGCTGCCAGTCCACACCCTCTGGGCTCTCTCTCCACCCACTCCGCCCCTACTCCTCCTCTCCCTGCTCCTCCTCCAGCTGCCGCTCCCCAGCTCCCAAAGGCTGTGGAGAAACCGCAACGAAAAGGGCGGGGGAAGGGTGGGGAAAGAAGCGCAGGTGTCTAGCAGAGAGATGGGTGCACACACCAGGGCGGATTGCTGCAGAGGGTGGGCAGGGTCTTAGGCAGAGAATAGAGAGGAGAGGATTTACTCGGAGGCGGAGGTCCTGCGGCTGACACTGCAAGTCCCACCCAGGCGTGGGAGCCACGGGCCAGCTGCGCTGGTGGGCAGTGGGCGGGTGTGCAGGGCTCCCAGGTGGATTGTGGTCATAGCTTGGAGAACCTGCAGAAGTGACCACAGTCCCCGAACCCTGGGACATAGAAGTCGGAGGGACTCAACCTTTGAGTTGCTGAGACAGGTGTCTTTGGGATTAGAGGGGTCTAGACTTGGAGCTTGAGGGCAGACAGATGTCCAGGGGGCTCGTGCATGGCTCCAGTTTGCCAGGCTGAATTGCTGAGTCTGTGAGGGTCCAGTGGTGGTGGCAGCGGTGGTTCTCAGACTGCTGTGTGCATCCGGAGTCACAGGGGGCGATCATCGCCTAGCTGGGAAGCAGAGATCAGGGTTCAGCGTTTTTTCCAGAACCAAATCCCAAATTCACCTTCCCAATTTAGTCTATGCCCTTCCTACCCTTTGCTCCCATCAGAAACAATGGGCCAGAAGACTGTATGAGCTACTTACTGTGCTCTTTTGGGACTGAAAAGATCCCACCTGATCTGAGACTGATGTGTGGCTGCTTCTCTCCCAGTTTAAGTCTCCTCCTTTATCCCCACCCAATCAGAGATTCCTGGAAAACTAGTATCTTTTTCATTGCTAAAGTTTTTCCCTGTGGAGATGCCTAAAAATAAACTTTTTTTTTTTCTTTTTGGCTGTTGAGGTATTAGGTCCCTTGCTAATTTCACAGTAAAATGCAGTAGGAAGAAAAGTCCTTTAGGCAGGGAATTACAGCATTGTTGCTTACAACTGCTTGTCTGTTTTCAAATGACAGTCTTAGAATGCAAAGTTGAGTCAGCTCAGGGTCAGTGGAGAGGATTGTTCCATTAAATTAGAGGTCTGTTAGAAAGATCCCTGGAAACAACACTACAAAGAATTGTGGTGCTTTCTCCAGTATCTATTCTTTTTTATTATGGTAATTTCAACTCGGTAATTTAGGCAATCTGAAAATGAAAGGTCAGATGCAATTGGCAAGGCACACTATTTCTAGATTCTCATTGAATGGCCAGCCCACCCCCTTCCCTGGCCCTACTCTCACCATTACATCCAAAGGTCATGACTTATTTTAAACTGCACTTTTTAAATTTTAGGATACAGCCTAAAGGACAAAGCTGTTGAGTTCTAGAAAGAGATAACTTAAATGTTAAGTAAACTTATTTACCAACTACTCAGACTAAATCATAAGCTAAGCAGCAGCAACAAAATGTATATTGTTTAATATGTTGAGCTGGAGGAAAGATGGCCGTTTGCCAGATGTGTGATCCATTAACCTCTTTAGCTCATTGTTGACAACAATAGCATACAATCACATTCTTAGGTTTGAAAGACATGGGATTATTTTTTCCATCTCAAAATCACAATGCCACATTATAGTCTAAAAGAAACCTCAAACAATAAAAGTAATAAGCAAGGAAGAAACACAAAATTTGCTTTTTTTTTTCTGAACAAATGTTGCTGTTCTGTTTTTCTTGAGGGGAAAAATGCTGATAAGCAATAAAATCCACAAAGGCAGGACAATAGATTTTGAAGCATCCTCACTCCATCATCTATCAGTCCTTTTAATTAGTAAACTTTATTTAAATTTACTAATGTTTGTTTATATTATCTTTTTATTGGCATTCTTTTTTTCCTTTGGGTCAGGAAGATTATTGAGAAGGACAATGAGATGAGATGAACCTGGTTTCTCTTAGGTTTATGTCTGGCAGGAGAGGAACGTTCAGCAGCCTGAGTTTTATCAGCAATCCTACCTTCTCCTCAGAGGATCCTTAGCTCTGTCGCTGATGGACAGGGAGATTGTCACAGTGATTTTGCCTAGTTTGTGCAAGATCAGATCTGGGGCTGAGAGTAGGTACAGACCAGGAAACTAAAGCAAAGCTCTGAAAGTGTTTCTACCTTGCCTATGGTTGGAGGATTAGATCAGGATTTATGCATTCTTGGGGGGTGGGGGGTGCTGTTCTTCTATGCCCCAAAATGACCTGGCCTACTGCTAGGTGAAGTGCAAAGGTAAGTAGATGGGGTCTAACATCTTTAGTTAAAAACATTTTGATATTGTGCTAAATTAAACAAATAAAACTAAACACCTGACAAAGTGACACATCAAAAAAAATTTTTTAACTGCAGTTTTGAAAATAGCCACAGATTCATTGGTTTGGTTTAGTTGCCAAAGCCAAATAAAGTGCACAGTCATGAAAATATTTGGTTAGAGTGCTCATTTGGTATTTTTTCCCCCAAGCATCATCACATTCTCTTGTCTTGTAAAGATGCCTGTTAAATATTGTTCAGCTTGCAGTTTGAAAGGGAGGCTGTTCTCTTACTATGTATGGAAGTGTTGGTCATTATTAAGATATAACAGAGGTAACTGACTTCTTTTCCAAGTATTTTTTCTTTTTCTTGCTTTTAACCAGCCAATAACTAACATCTAGGTTCAGTTGAGTTAGCAAATATTCACTGAAAGGACCCATCTATGTGTCAAAAAGATGAATAAAAGAAGCCCCTGCCCTGATAGGGCGTGCCCAGTAATCACTAGGCTTATCAGGTATAGATCTGGTTGACCTGGGCTCCTTCCCTTGTGTGAAAATGAGCACATGTACCCACATCTCCATGCTTTCTCATTGTCTTTAAGAATCCCTAGTCCAAAAAAGGCTTAAATATATAAGGCCATATCTGATTGTAAGGGAAGTATTTCTTTTTTTTTTTTTTTTTTTTTTTGCATTTTTCTGAAGCTGGAAACAGGGAGAGACAGACAGACTCCCACATGCACCCCACCGGGATCCACCCGGCACGCCCACCATGGGGCGACGCTCTGCCCACCAGGGGGCAATGCTCTGCCCCTCTGGGGCGTCGCCATGTTGCGACCAGAGCCACTCTAGCGCCTGAGGCAGAGGCTGAGGAGCCATCCCCAGCGCCTGGGCCATCTTTGCTCCAATGGAGCCTTGGCTGCGGGAGGGGAAGAGAGAGACAGAGAGAAAGGAGAGGGGGAGGGGTGGAGAAGCAGATGGGCGCTTCTCCTGTGTGCCCTGGCTGGGAATCGAACCTGGGTCCTCCGCACGCTGGGCTGACGCTCTACCGCTGAGCCAACCGGCCAGGGCAGGGAAGTATTTCTTGTAGAGGAGGTGGTCCACAGATTAGATGTCACACTATGAGGATGGTAAAGAGTATTTAATCTCACTCAGGTCCAGATCATGCTGGTAAATAGAAGTGTAATGTAAGGTAAATATAATTCACATATATGATTTTAAAAATGCTATAATTCATCAGAAACTAAAAGAAAAACAAAAAAAGGTAAAATTAATTTTAGTAATGTATTTTATTTAACCTAATATACCCAAAATATAATTCCAACATATGAAAAATATAAAAATTATTAATGAAATATTTCTTTCTCTCTTTCTCTTTCTTTTTTTTTGTATTTTGATGGGCAGAATGACTCTCATGCCCTATTCCCTGAAACCTGTGAATATGTTGCATTACATGGCAAAAGGGACTTGGCAGATGTAATTAAGATAAATAATACAGGCAGTCTCTGGGAATGAGATACATTCTGTGGATTTGCTCTTAAGTTGAATTTGTATGTAAGTTGGAACAAGTGCATTTATCTATTAAATGCAACTTAGACAATGTTTATCTTAACATCGTATTTACTTTTACCTTTATGTGCATATAAATACTTAAACATTTTGAAATACAACCTTACATAATTTTGGATGATGCAGAAGATGTTGGACTTGTTGGAGAAGATGGGACTGATGTTAGAGAGTCAGGGTTTGATTCTGCTGCAGGAGTCAGTTTCTTGAAGTCGGCATTGAGGGAGGTTTGTACAGAGCCTTTTGTTTTCTCATTATAAATGGCCCTGTAGCATCTCAGACCTTTGGTAACTGTATGGTAAACTTTGGTGCAACTTTTCATCAGGATTTTGCTCCTCTAACTTTGATATTCCCCCTTCAATGAGACAAAAAGCATCAGCTAACTATTTTATAGAAAATTTCTTCAGTTCTGATGTTTCTAGGTCCCTATTTTCTTCCCTAAATGCTGTCATCTGCTGCTCTAGTTTTAGAAGGTCTTCATTGATTAGTTCTTTGTTGTTGGGAGTCAAATAACTCTATAACTCTATGACATCATTTTCACTGATGTTCAACTACAGTTGATTGCTGATAGCCCTTATGACATTCCATTCATAAGTACGAGTTGTACGTAAGTTGGATGTTTGTAACTTGAGG
The DNA here is from genome assembly GCF_036850995.1 of Saccopteryx leptura. NCBI lineage: Eukaryota > Metazoa > Chordata > Mammalia > Chiroptera > Emballonuridae > Saccopteryx > Saccopteryx leptura. The sequence continues at coordinate 48,274,299 of NC_089505.1, read as the reverse complement.
AACTATTGTAGAGAGATTTTCTAGATTGTCTGAGTGGGCCCAGGAATCACATGAGTTCTTAAAAGCAGGATATTATTCAGCATATAAGCCAAAGATATGTGACAGAGGAGAAGTCAGAGAAATTGAGGCATGAGAAAGATTCAATACGCTGTGTGACTGGTGTAAAGATGGAAGGTCCAATATGATAAGGAATGCAGGTGGCATTCAGGAGCAGAGAGAAGTAGAGGGCTCAGTTCAACCACACTTTCAGATTACAGAATGCTGAGATAATAAATGAGTGTTTTAAACCACTAAATTTATAGTAATATTTTTATAGTAGCAATGGAAAACTTATATTTGTACAAAGTCTTGAAACCTGGCATGTATTTTACTCTTGCAGCCATCTTGATTGAGACTGACCACATTTTAAGTGTTCAATAACCACATCTGGCAATTAGTTACTGTGTTGGACAGTATAAGTCTAGACCAAGAGGAGTTAAGTTGTCCAGGAAGTGCTAGGTTTGTAAGCTAAATATGATGTCATTGTGTAGAGACAGAAGAGGATCAAAGAAGAAAGAAACTTGGCAAGAGCTCTCCTGATTCCCCATCGTTGCCCCATGTGAATGGGGTATTCTTGCTCAATACAGAAAATAGTCTAAAGCTTTCAGTTCATATTGTGAAAGTTCATTGGACTCTGATAAATTTGCTTTTATTACATCAAGACTATTAATAATGTCTTTTTTAAATATTTTTATTTTTGTCTCAGTTATGTTTTGGAGCAGTCAAGAGAAGATCTGTTGCTTCTACTTGAACTTATGCTTGAAATTGAGCATCAGTCATTTAGTTCCCATATCATGTGCTGGAGGACAGTAGGAAAAGTTATTGATAAAAGATCTCCAGGAGAAGAATTATATGGATTGATTTAGTATTCCTAGGAAGGCTGTTCCTCCCTATCAATGTTAAAAAACAAATTCAACAAGTAAATTTGAAGATCTAATTGGCTTTATTAGGTAATTTATGAATTGAACAGTAACCCCTATAGCAACTAGAAGGCCACTCTGAGGGGATGTACAAAATGTAAGCTTTTCATAGAAAAAAAGGATGGGGCAAGGGAGCTATCAACATAAGAAAAGAAAAAATCATTTTTTTAGGACTGGACATCTTTTATTGGGGGGGGGCAAGGAAGTAGCAATGGTTTTTGTTACGTTTTTATCCTCTTCTTTGGGGGGAATTGATGGAGAGGGACCATGAAACCATGACAGATGACCTTATTAGTGTTGACCATAAAATATCAGATGATTGTTTAAGATTTTATTTCTTAGAGAGGTTAAAACAGCAATCATATCATGTATTAAATCTAGTATTATGGGTATTATGGGCTTTACCACATTTTGGGCCTGTGGTTTTCTCTTTAACAAGGAGAGACTTTCTGAGGCCTGCATTTCATTTTTATTAAGAAGAACAGTATGTTTTACAATTTTGATTGCATTTTATGTTTAGTTTTCTAAAATGACCTTTTACCATATTCCCTAATAGGTTAGAATGTAAGAATGAAATCTAGGGCGCTGTAATCTGGGACCATTTTTGTAAGATTTCACCAAACAGTTTTAGACCTGGATTGGGTTTAAAGAAAAAATGGAACCTATACCACTAGAGAGAAGGGGGAGGTTTTTCCAAGCTGTAAGGAGCAGTGACTATACCAGTGGAAAGGCAGGAAAGTTAGTAGTGAGTTTATGGGTTGATGAAAAGATCTTTTGGTTGAAGCAAAAAGCTTTTGTAAGGCAAGCTGTAGTTGGTGTTAGAGATGGAAAAGTTAATAAGCTGTACATCTGCACTATTTGAAATGGTTGCCACTAGCTACATGTGGCTATGAAATACTTGAAATATGGCTAGTCTTGAAATAGACTGGTGATGTCTGATAAGTATAAAATACACAGTGAATTTCAAACACATAGTGCAAAAAAAAAAACCTAAAAAATTTTTTATTAAAAATTTTATGTTACTTGTTAAAATGGTAACATTGTAGATATATTGGGTTTTATAAAGTATATTATTAAAATTATTTTTATCCGTTTAAAGTTGTTTTATTTTTAATATGGGTACTAAAAGATTTTAAATTAACATATGTGGCTCTGAAGGGATTGTACATTCAATTCCTGAAGTGTGTGTGTGTGTGTGTGTGTGTGTGTGTGTGTGTGTGTGTGTATGTGTGGGGTTGTCCTAACCTAGAAGCAGTTCCTCAGACATCAGCTGGGTGGACTGCAATTCAACTCAATTCTGACACTATCTACCCAAAGATAGCATCTCATTCCACAGGACCAGTCTCACAAGACACCCCCCCCCCCACTTCAGATTCCAATATCAAGCCCAGCTTGTTACCTGTGCTTTGGACCATCTGGATATCAATCAGAGGTTTTTACAATCCCTTACTTGTGTTTGATTAATTATTTTGATTATATCTCATGGAAGCTCATTTATTCATTAGATTATTCATTGCAAAGGATATATATTTTTTCTTGTCATTCCTAACAGTAACGTATATAATAATATTTTTCAATTACAGTTGATATTCAATGCTATCTTAGTTTCAGATGTACAACATAGGGGTTAGACATTTATATAACGTATAAAGACATCTCTTCTCCTCAGTACGTCTAGTAACCATCTGACACCATACATAGTTATTTCAGTATTATTGACTGTACAGTGTTTCCAATGCTGTAATTTACATCCTTATGACTATTTTATAACTGCCAACTTGTATTTCTTAATTCTTTCATGTTTTTCACTCAGCCCCCCAGCCCTCTTTTCATCTGGAAACCATCAGTTTGTTTGCTGTATCTGTTTCCATTTTGTTTGTTTATTTTTAAGGTTCCACATATATGTGAAATCATATGTATTTGATAGTATTTGTTTTTCACTAACTTATTTTACTTAGTATAATACCCTCTAGATCCATCCATGTTGTCTCAAATGGTAAGATTTCATTCTATTTATGACTGAGTAATATTCCAATGTATACATATCATATCTTTTTATGTAATTATCTATTGATAGACATTTAAGTTGCTTACATATCTGGGCTATTGTAAATAATGCTGCAATTAACACAGAGATGCATATACCTTTTCAAATTGCTGTTTTGAAACTCTTCTATGTGAGAGAGAGAAAGAGAGAGAAAGAGACAGACAGGCAGGAAGGGAGAGAGATGAGAAGCATCAACTCATAGTTGCATTACTTTAGTTCATTGATTGCTTCTCATATGTGCCTTGACCATTGAGCTCCAGCTGAGCCAGTGACTCTTTTGCTTAAGTCAATGACTTTCAGCTCAAGTCAGCAACCTTGGGCTTCAAGTCAGCAACCTTGGGGCTCAAGCCAGTGACCATGGGGTCATGTCTATAATCCCATATTTAAACCGGCAAGCTTGTGTTCATGCCAGATGAGCCTGAGCTCAAGCTGTTGACCTCGAGTTTTTGAAACTGAGACCTCAGTGTCCCAGGTTAATGCTCTATCTACTGCACTACCACCAGTCAGTCAGTGTTTTAGGATCTCTTTGGACAAATATCCAGAATTAGAATTGCTGAGTCATAATGTAGTTCTATTTTAATTTTTTGAGGAACTCCATACTATTTTTCTCAGTGACTCTACCAATCTACATTTACATCAACAGTGCAGGAGGGTTCTCTTTTTTTAAATATCCTCACCAACACTTGTTGTTTGTTGATATATTGTTGATAGCCATTCTGACAGTGTGAGGTGGTACCTTATTATGGCTTTAATTTGTATAATTGATAATTAGTGATGTTGAGCATTTTTTATATCCCTATTAAAGTAAAAGAATCAATAGTCAGATGAAGACATACATGGGGCAAGTTCCTGGACAAAGGAACTTCTGTTTTTTGACGTTCGAGACCTAGCATGGTGGCACATGAGACTGTTCTGGTTCATCGACTTGAGAGCTCTCTGAGCTCCTTCCCTTTGGGTTTTTATAGAGGTTTTATTACATAGGCATGGTTGATTAAATCATTGGCCAGTGGTGATTGAGTTAAGCTCCAGTTCTTCTCCCTTCATTGGAAATTGGAAGGTGAGACTGAAAGTTCCAACCTTCCATTAGGGTTGGTTCTCATGGCAACCTGCCCCCATCCTTAGGTGCTGTCCAAATGTCACTCATTAACATAAACCCAGTTATAAAGAGCTTGTTATGAATAAGACACCTATCTCACCTTTATGGCTCTGAAGATATTTCAGAATCTGAAGATAAGAGACCAAATATTATAATAAAAGATGCTCATTGCTTAAAAAATTCCAAGGGTTTTGGGAGCTGTAAGCTAGGAACTGTGGATGAAGACCAAATATATATGTGAAATATATTTCAGTTTTCTGAATGACCAAGTATATATTTCTTATAAATGACAATATCACAGGCTTGTATTATATTTTTAGTGTCCATTATTGCTCTAGACTAAGTGCTTCTCATACTTTACTGTATATATAAATAAACTTAGAATCTTGTTGAGATACACATTCAGAAATTCCCAGGTGAACCACTGCTTATGGTCCTTGGAGCACACCTTGAATATCAGAATGATTTACCACCTTGCCTATAATATAGAACCATTTAGGAACTTATGAAACTTGCATGATCCACTTGCTGTACCCCATATCAATTAAATAAGAATCTCTGAAGTTGTGACTTGAGTGTTTGTTATAGATCATTCTGTAGGTAATTTTAAAATATTGCAAATTTTAAACTTGAGTAAAGGTAAACTATCTTAAGGTTTATTTTATAGAAAATAGAAAAATTTATATATTAGGTACAATTAATTTGTCACTAGTGAATAGTCATTTATTTATTAACTAAGTTATTACTCTAGGTAAGACACAGTAACATATCCTTCCTTCTAGAAACTTAGAAATTAGTTATAAAACTAAAATACCTACTTAAATAACAGCAAACCAACATAGGATAGATTCAGCATGACTGATATCACTATTAATGTTTATACAACTCCAGAAAGGGAAGAATTAACCCTGGGTAGGGTAATAACTAAATTTTTCTAGTGTCAATATAAAAAAGGGGGTAGGCTATAATAAGAGATAAAAAGTGTTTATTTGAGCAAAAGAAGAATTCCAATCCAGGCACTGATTTAGTTAGCAACTTAAACTGTGCTCCAAAAGTGTGTGTGCATGGGGGGTGGAGAGGTGGAGTAGGGCTGAGGCAGGGTTTATAAAGAGCTATTCTTATTTTGGTTCTTCATGTAAATGAAGGTTGTTGGCTAGGTTAGTTGGGATTGGTGCAGTCCAATATGTAAATGGAAGATGTTGGTTTTTGAAATAAATTTGTTCTTTTTGAGATAAAGGATGCACAGAGTCTAGTCACTGTGATGAGAAGAAAGTTAAGTCCATATATGTTTATGTAGCTTCATGGATCAAGGATGGTTATTGTTTAACCTTGATCTGAGTGTAGCAACTTAATAATAGTTCCATGAACTGAGATGTAAAACATGCATAGGCCTGACTCCTTCAATGGCCTCTTGACTCCATTGTAAGTGACTCTCTAGCAATCCTTATTTCTTTTTATTTTTTCCACTATCACTGGAAAAACTGAGTTATAAGAAAGACCTGATACAGGGTTGTCAAAATTTAGGACACATCAGAAACATCTCAAATGACAAGGACAAGGTCAGTGTTGTCATGAAACACTGCTACTATTACCCCTGCCCCAATATGGGTGAATTGTGGCTTTTCAACTTCTCTGTTCTGACAACTCAAGATTTAGAGTCCTCTGGGGGAAGCTGATCAGCTGAGCCCAGATCACATACTCAAGCCTAAGCTATCAGGAGCCATTGGCAATACATAATACCTCAACAATAATTCACATAAAAAGGAACTTTTTTCAAATGTTGGAATGAAGAAGCAAGGCCACTAAGCCTGCCCCAAACTCTTCCCTCACCCTTGTCTTAACCAAGTCAATACAGGTACCCACCCTCAAAATGCAAAGAAACAAAATATCTATCACAGATAGTATTAAATTTCTCTCAAATTTGACATATATTAGGAAGACTTTATTTTGGCAAATTCAAATTCTAGATGATTAAGTTTGAGACTGAACTTTCTTGAATATTTGATGATACATTGAGGACATATTGGGAAACAATGGGCTAGAATTTTGGGCAGCCAGAAAGAGACATAGAACCATATGGGGGGGGGGGAGAAACAACAATCCCAGAACCCAGACTTCAACAATTCAGACTCAGTACTCTACTATAAATAGAGTTGGGTTTAATATCATGGGGTTTAATAATAATGATCTCTATTTTACCCTCATGTCCTCCAAATGCACAGTGCTTGGTGCATGAAGTCACAACATAAATATTTGTTAAGTGAATAAATAATAGTTAGATGAGATATATCCAAAAAAGATGTTTTTTTTTTGTTTTTTTTTTTTTTTTTTTTACAGAGACAGAGAAAGAGTCAGAGAGAGGGATAGATAGGGACAGACAGATAGGAATGGAGAGAGATGAGAAGCATCAATCATCAGTTTTTTTCACTGTGACACCTTAGTTGTTCATTGATTGCTTTCTCATATGTGTTTTGACCGTGGGGCTACAGCAGACCGAGTAACCCCTTGCTCGAGCCAATGACCTTGGGTCCAAGCAGGTGAGCCTTTTTTTTTTATTTTGCTCAAACCAGATGAGCTCGCGCTCAAGCTGGTGACCTCAGGTTCTCGAACCTGGGTCCTCCACGTCCCAGTCCGACGCTCTATCCACTGCACCACTGCATGGTCAGGCCAAAAAAGATGGTTTTGTTTACTGAATCGGAATAAGTTTGGACTTAAATATAGAAGTTTGTGTATACTAGGTGGAATGGGGATAAAGATCAGATCAGCTATAAAGAAGGAAAGATACTATATTTCCTTGCATATATGAGTGTGTTGATGTGAGTAGATTTGCAACTCTGATATAAAAGATGTTTCAGGAACAAAAGTGTTGAGGATGCCCGACACATAGGTACTCAATAAAAAGTAAATGCTAAAAAAAGTTAGAAAAGTCCTTTAAATTGTTACTGTAAAGGTCTAAAGAAGTCCCCAAAAGCATAGTTTCAAAATAATGGTGAGGTGGATTAGGAAATACCAACTTGCCAAGGATTTCACAAGTGAATCCTCAAGAATTTTTGGCAGATACTGAAGTGTCTACCCCATTATCTATTTCTCTATTTTTCCTTGGTAATATAACAAGGGTGACCATATAATTTATCATCCAAACAAGGACACTTGAGAGAAAAAGGAGAAGCTATTAATAATTATACCAAGACAACAAAGACAAAATAGACTTTCTAGCAAACTGGGACAAATGATCATCCTAAAAATAACTCCTGATTTTTAGCTGTATACTTGGCTATTTGGAATAAAGACTGCATTGTTCAGACTCTCTTACACTTATGGGTGACATCATGACTAAAATGGTACCAGATTATAGTGGTCACTACCCACTGCCCAAATTTTACAGGGGTGTCAATATCTTCACTAATGTGGGTTCTTGCTTCTCATGGAAAATGATAGGAAATGGTTTATGGAAGGCTGCACTTTGAATGGATCTTTAATGGGTTTCTTTCTCTTTCCTGCTGGCTGAAATTTGGTTATTCTGGCTAGAGCTTTAGCAGCCATCTTGGAACATTGGATCATGACTGGCATGATGGAACATAAGATAAAAGGAGCTGAGTCTCTGATGAATCTGGTGCAAACCTTATCAGGCTTGTCTACCTTTAGTCTATTGTGTGAAGAATCAATACACATTTATCTTAAGTAATCTTATGTTATTTGGAGTTTCTTGAGGTTGAAACTAATCCTAGTAGATGAGAACGTATACCAATGGTTCCTAAAAACAGTATAATGTGAGCCACAAATGCAAGCCATATATGTTATTTAAATTTATCTAGTAGTCTTCTTAGAAAGTGAAAAAAAAGATGAAATTAATTTTAGTAATATATATTATTTAAATCAATATATCCAAAATATTATCCTTTTGGTATGTAACTAATATAAAAAATATTTATATAATAGTTATGTTTTTGCATTATGAAAAATCTTCAAATTCCTATGTGCATTTTGTACTTATAAACATATTTTAAGTGCTCAATAACATCATGTGGCTAACAGCTACCATATTGGACAACAATTTGATGCTATGAATAACCTCCTCTCACTCATATGTTTTTTTGTTACCTCTCTCTCTACATTTCCTTCTCTCCAGTAGGTAAACATAGATAGATGAAACTGTATCTTTCACAACAACAACAACAACAATAAAATAATAGCAGTAAAATCCTGTCCCATTTTTACTTCCTACAAGCTATTTCTGTATTTTATTTACCTCACAAGTCTACTTAATTGGACTTGCAATATCAGGTAACTCTGGTCTTGGAATAATGACAGGATGATGTCTTTCAGGATACCACTTGACATATTGAATTTCTGTGTGATGGTAAACCTTCAACAACCATTTTTAAGATGATCCTCAGCAGATTGAGCCCCTTGCTATCAGCAGTTGTTAATATCAGGATCAAAACCCAGTAAGTTTTGCCATCAGTTGCCACAGCAAATGAGCTATGATTGATTAGTTCTCCAACAAAAGAGAAGGAATCTTTTTGGCTTAATGATGATATATGTAAAAAGTCAATCTTTTGATGTAGACAGGACAAAAGACAAGACAGGAATGCAATGAGGTAAGAAATAAGAAAGGCAGAGGGAAGAGAAAAGCAAGCAAAGGAGATTGCATATATGCAGAAGTGATGGTCACAAAGACAGAAGTAGCAGCAATGGAGGCCAAGAAATATCATCAGCTCCTGTGGTCAGTGGAAAGAGTGATGCAGAGGTCAAGTTCAGAGTTGATATCAGTAGTCCAATGGGTGTCAAATGTCATGGATACTTAAATCTTCACACATAATACATATTTCTGAAAAAAAATTTATGTCAACTGTAAATCATTTGTTTCTTTGTTCATTTACTTTCTCATTTGTGGTTGTCTAATCTGTAGCAGAAATTTGTACCCTTTTAGTCTTTTGTGCTCTCTATGATTTAGATGAAGCCTCTGGGTGCTCTGAGTAATACTGCCTAAACCACAGTTTTACAGGCCAAGTAAAACAAAGTAAGGGAGAAGAAAAATGCCATTATGAACATCTTAGTTATCCAGAAGTCATTTATCTAGCCTCCTTAACCATGTATACTTTAAGAACAAAGAGTAAACAAAAACACTCCTGAAAAGCTCAATAGATGATGCAAAACCACACAGTAACCTTTATGCAATTTACTCTTGGACACTCCCCAGGCTCAGAAGTGTGGCACTTCCCCTTCTCTTAGCTATGCCAGACATCCCTGCTCCCTGTGGGTTGTTCCTGCAGAGCCTGGATATTGCCTCAACCTGGCACTCCAGGCAGCTACTACTGGTCTTTTGAGGTCAGCAAACAGCTTGAATATCATTTGTCATCCTTTTCTTACATTGTTCCCAAGATTGTTTTATTCTTAGTTTTAAACAAGTCTAACAAGCATAGCTAGTATTTTCCAAGCCGACTGCAGAACAGAACAGCAAGATGCCAGGTGGGAGAGGCATATGATAAATGATAGCCAAAGAAGTGACAACAGGTGACTTTGAGGGAGGGGCAGACAAATTGTTAACCCCTATGAACATCATCTCAAACCAAAAAGTAGGTGGCCCATTCAATGTTGGAATAAGTGAATGTGATGTGGCAGAAAAAAGATGAAATTTGCCCTAAGACAAGTCCAGGTACAAGTTATAGGCCTTTTGCTGGTAGCACTGTGATCCTAGGCAGGTATTTGAGTTACCTGAACATTGGCTGGTCAAATATACCTCCTCCCCTCCAAGTCACTGTGAATATCCCCCAGGGATATCCCCTGCTGCTGCTGTAGGGATGGGAAGAAAGATCAACTGATGATCTCGATCTCTAGGCACATCTCAGGCAACAGCTCACCTGGAGAGCACAGCCATCAAGAGAGTGAGCTGGATTCCAATTGGTGTCTTTCCATACTGCGTGACCTCTTGGAGTATGCATTTCTCCTGTGCTGGGATATAATTATAATTCACACATCACAGGTTATTGTGAATGTTACAGGCAATGATTCATGTAAAGTTCTTAATATGGCTTATAGTAAGTTCTCAAAAAATATTAGTTTTTATTATTATCCTAAAATAAGCTGTCCTGCTTTCTCTCAAAACTTATCACTGTTTGTCCTGTGTCAACTTTTAGTGAGTTCTCTGACTTATAGTTATCATTAAAATAAAAAATTAAATCTAAGCCTCAACAAAATCAGCTATTGAACATTTTTCTATTGTTCCAACATAGAGATTTCCCTCCTAGAAATGAGTGGCAAAGGTCTGGTGGTGTTTAAAATGCCTGTATTAAAATTCTTAGGTGATTATGGGCATTTGCTGGCTTCTTCCATCAACTTGGGAAGGACCACTCCCTGAGTCACAGACTGTAAATCTATCATTTACATTTTATATTTCTCTAAATAGTCCCTGCAGAATTAAAAAGAACATAATTTTGAGAGAGTTGGTGTTTGTTATTATTTTTATATGTAATCCATAAAAGTAACACTCTTAAAACCTCATTCATTTGGATTAATAGAAAAAAATAGTAAAAAATTCAGCCTGAAAAAAGTATTTGAGAAAAATGGAATTTTAGTAATCTCAAAGAAAGTGTTTTAGGCTAAGATATAAATAGATATTAACAAGTAATAAAACTAAGTTTATTAAAACTGTACTTCATAAAACCCCTGATTGTTTTATACTACATGTAAGTATAAGATACTTTGGGAACGTAACAAATTTACTTACTAAAACCGGAAGGTAAAAACTCTTAGAAATAACCTGGATTTTGCTAATTTATAAATAAAAAAGACTCTAAAGAGTTCTTTAAAGAAGTAATATTTTTTAATATTAATTATATATAGTTTAGTTAGTTAACTACACGAGATTAGTGAAGTGTGAATTAACAGGGTTTTGTTCCATAAGGCAAGTTAAAACAATCCATAAAATAAACACTCTAATTATCTTTTCTTATATCAGCTTTTAAACATCTAGGGCTTTGGTTTTGTTTATTTTTAGCTGTATATGGATAGAATTTTACCAAGGGAATGCCAGGAGCATGAAGTTGTTACTGTTTCTATTGAAGCAGGAGGTCACAAAAATTATCTTGCCCAGGAGGTCCTGGTTTTCTCGCATAATAGAAGAGCCTGGACCCAGGAATTAGACTGCCTATGTTCAAAGCCTTCTTTCCCCTTGAAGGTTCCGTGACAGCAGGGAAGATACTTCAGGCCCTTCCTCTATGAAATGAGGCTGATTATGGAATTTGCCTCACAGAATTACAGAAAGATAACATTTATTTTTATTTTTTAATTTTTTTAAAATTTATTCATTTTAGAGAGGAGAGGGAGAGACAGAGAGAGAGAGAGAGAGAGAGAGAGGAGAGACAGAGAGAGAGAAGGGGGGAGGAGCTGGAAGCATCAACTCCCATATGTGCCTTGACCAGGCAAGCCCAGGGTTTCGAACCGGCAACCTCAGCATTTCCAGGTCGATGCTTTATCCACTGCGCCACCCCAGGTCAGGCCCAGAAAGATAACATTTAAAACAGGCTGGTACATAGTGAACTCTCAGTAAATTCTGTTATCACTATAGGTGACCTGGTATTAAAAAATGTTTACTCACCTTTAATCTCATGGCAACAAGTTAATAAAGTCCCAATTTAGATAATTAGTTCAACTGTTGCCATATCATACACTGCTCACAAAAATTAAGGGATCAGGAAAAGTGCAGATACTCCAGTACTTTCAGCCTTTTGCAAAAGTTTTGTTTTGCATCTGATTTGCATAATCAAACAACTTTCTTTGACTTGTAGTTTGCCTTTCTGATGTCCTTGTTTAATTTAAAAAAATCAGATGCTTTGTTTTTATTGCTTCATATTCATTTTGAAATATTCCCTAATTTTTGTGAGCAGTGTATCATATTATAGTTTTGTATATTGTAGTATTGTAAAATTATTAAAATATCTCACCCAGGAGATAATTTTATTTATTTATTTATTTATTTATTTATTTATTTATTTATTTATTTATTTTAGTGAGAGGAGGGGAGGCAGAGACAGATTTCTACATGCACCCTGACCAGGATCCACCCGGAAAGCCCACTAGGGGGTGATGCTCTGCCCATCTGGGGCATTGCTCAGTTCTGAGCTCTTTTAGTGCATGAGGAGGAGGCCATGGAGCCATCCTCAGTGCTCTGGGTAACTTTGCTTCAATCGGTCCTTTTCTTTTCTTCCTACTCATATCCACGACATCAGAAGAACTGTAGACACTGCTTCTAAAACCTGTCTTGACTCCATCTGTTTCTGGCTGTCTCCATGATCATCATTCTTTTCCAAACTACCTCCACCTGTCCTATTGCCTAGACTATTGAAATAGCTTTCTGAATGGTGTGCTTCCTTCCACGCCTTTCCTCATAAAATTCATTCTTTACTGAGAGCCCAAGTGCTTGCTCCTGGTCAAACACACACTTAACCATAGAATCACTCTTATGTAAAACACATTCTTCATCGAGACCAGACTGATCCTGGTGAAATATGTCTAACCATGACACTACTACTATTTTAAATTTTCCAGGGACTTCTTATCAATCACTATTAGAATAAAATTTCAAACTCTCGACTCTGAAATACAAAGATTTCTATGCTCTGACTACTCTCTGACCTTTTCACTTAGGACCTTTGTACTAACTGTGACCTCTGCCAATAATACCCTTACCCCCATCTTCTCATAGCTGCCTCCTTCTGGACTTTCATTCAGAGTTCAGCCTGAGCATCACTTCCTGGGAGATGCCCTCTTCCCTTGTCCAGTGATAAGCATCTTCCCAGTCACTATCACATCACCATTTTTTGATGTCCTGCATGGTATTGATAACATTCTGATTTTTTCTTGTTTATTCATTTACTGCACATTTGTCTATTTGTATTGAATATATTATCAGCTTTGCTCCAACTAGAACATAAATTACAAGAGAGCAGGGATGTGTTTCTGTCTCTTTACATCTCGGTGTGTTATCCTTTGTCTTTGGCAGACAGTAAACACTCAACACACATATGTTGAATGAACTCAGATTGCCCAATGGAAGAAGCTCTCTGTATCCTGACCAGAACCACTTCTAAATCTTCTCAGTTCTTAACTTCCACCCAAGATAATTCCATTCACAGCTCAGAAGATGTAATGACTTTCTTATCAGGAAAGCAGTATAACTGACTATTTTTCAGGACTGCATTACATAACCATTATTTCTATACTACTACCATGCATTTTATATCTCTTCTATCAATTTTATTATTCTTGCCTCATATTAACATCTTCAACAAAATTATCTCATTCACTCATACAATAAGCTGGGCAAATATTATTGTTTCCTTGTTTTCTAAGGGAGAAAACAGGCTCAAAGAGACCTGGCACTTCATTAGTGACAGATGAGAAATATGAACCCAGGCCTATGTAATACCAAAGACAATGGATTGTTCCTTTTAGGAGATAGTGCCCCATTAGTTACTGTGACCTCAGATTCTCCACAATAGCTATTAGTGAGTTGACCATATGGACCCCAAACTTGGCCACCCTATATAATTATTTGGGGAATCCTGAGTACCCTTAGACTTACAGAATAAAAATTGAGATTAAAGTTCAAGAATCTTCATTTTTTAAGGAGCTCTCCAGATTTAGGAACCACCGAGTTAGATAAGAAAAATCAGGTTGGGAATGTTAAATACATGTTATCTCCAAGAAGACCTTTGAAATACTAGCTAAGATTAATTTATCTTATGAGGTCCATGATCCAATGAGCCTCAGGGGCTGAAACATGGAAAGACGGGGACTGAGACCCTGTCACTCTTGCTCGAGGAAGAAGGACAGAATGCTATTAATTAGGAGAAGAGCCACAGAGCATGAGTTGGGTCTGAGCGTGGTTTTGGAGGGCAACCCCAAGGAAGTGCTGAGAGTAGAAGGGTGTTCTTTCAGCGGTTTGAGGTCCTTAATCCATTACAAATATATTCAAAGTTAAAAGAATGAAAAGGGCATTTCATAGGAGTACAAAATAACTTAGGCTGTTAGAAACAGCTTTATGAGTATCTCCATACACCTCCCAAAATACTGTATGTTTTATGATATAATCATAATATAATGAAAAGGACCAAAACATTTGGAGTGCTTTTCCTATCAGAGAATGTTCAATTTTGTCAAATACACATACCCTAATAAAAATGCTGTTCCACCACACTTCTACTTAGCATTGAGTACTATTTAATAGAAGAGATAAACGGCCTCCTGAGGCTTAGAAGCCATGGAAAGTCACATCTGTTAGCTTGCACCTGGCTGACCTGTTCATAGAAAAGGTCAATTTAGTACATAAGGGCATTTTAAAAAATAATCTCTGCTGGAGGTAATTGAGCAGCTGTCAGGAGAGAAGGGTTTGACCCATTCACACCATTCCACTTGCTGAGTCCTTTGCTTTAGCCATGGCTGGGAAGCCATGACTCTGAATTTGCTAACATTATTGCAGGCTACTTTATGTTATCAGTGCAACAGTAGAAATTCGAGTATTCCTCTATTTCCAGTATTGAGGTCTGACCCAAATAAAGACTCAGAGCATTTTACTTTGTTGTAACTTGAAGTAGTTATATTGTCTTTATAATATAACTTTGTTTTAGGACTGTGTTCTACTCTCTATATAAATATTTGAATATTGCCTTTTATAGTTCAGTTAGCTTTATTTGATAATGTGAGCTTTCTTCAACATTTTGTCATAGTTCGTGATGAAAAATATCTCTTTGCTGTACACAAGTTTGAGTCAAGACATTTCCAGGAAACCCATTAGAAAGAGAGGTAAGTTGGGGTCAGGTTATAAGGAATACTATTTGATCTCAGTATTGTGAGGCTTCAACAGTATCCACAATATGCCTCTAAAATGCTGAAAGTAGCATGTGGATCTTTTATCATGTTTGGAAACTCCAAAATGGCTGTTCTGGGTGATGGATGTATGGGACTAGATTGGAAGACTGTTTCTTTGCTAGACCCAGAAAGTCTCCACTCTTGTTGGTTTCTATTCTCTACTGTCCAGTGGTTGTCTATGCATGTATACACCAAATCTAGGGCTTAATATTGTAACTACTTTTGCCAACTCATCAATTTCAAATGTTGAAAATACTATATATATGAGAACTATAGTTATTTTTTAAAAAGCTCACTACTTTAATTTTTAAATATTCTATTTCTTTATTTCATTTTAAATAACCAAAAAAGAAAAGTAGTGTTTACCCTGAAATGTAGAAATTTGTTCTCTGGTGTTTATGGATCCCAAATCCTCTTTTACCAATGAACCAAATTTCCAGCTTACCTGCAAGCTTTTATGTCACCTTATCACAAGGAGACAAGTTCATACTAAAATAACATTCCTTTCATTGAAAGCAAAACATTAATATCCCCTGGATAGTCTACTCCTTCAAAGGAGAAAAGTCGGGAATCTTTGAGACTATTATGTATAATTATTTTATGTTTAGCTAGGGTGCTTTTTAAAAGGCTTCAAACATACACTTTAGATTTTTAATATACATTTTATGTAGAGTTCAAATATTTAGTTTAACATGTTTAAGTTTCAATGATTCATGTCAAAACAAAATTACACATTAGCCAAATGTCAAACAAGTTTGACACAGAGATGAATCAGATCAGGCCATTCAGGCTGCAGACTGCAAAGTGCTGTTAGAATGCCTGCATTATGTGTGCCGATCCTAACAGAGCCCCCCTCTCAGCATTCAGACCTTGAGCTTTAGGGAACTCACACTAGAAGTATGGAAAATACTCCATTTCTGTTAATTTATCATGGCTGAATTGGCATAATGAATGGTGACAAAAAGACCTCTTTCATCCACACAACAGTTACCATTACATTTTCAATGGTTTCTGCTTGAGTGTCAAGAATAGGAAGTTTAATTGCATAAAAGCTGCTGGAGGCATGTGCTGTGAATTTAATGCAAAGAACAGGAGAGACCACTGGACATCAACTTTGACCCTGCACGGGAAGATAGAACCTATGTAAATATGCAGATGAAATATTAGAGATTACAGAAGTCATAGGAAAATTTACTTCTTCAGGTCAATGTTATATCTAGAAAGCTTAATGGATTGAAAGCAAAACAGACTACTAAAAATTATACCTTGATTCCCTTCTGTTTCAAGAGCTAAGCATATAACTGAAATTCTAACTCAATGTAAAATGTGATTTTTTAAAAGATGTTTTGAACCTCATTTCAAGAAGTGCTAAGGCTTTGCTCATGGTATTTAATAGATTGTCATTAGTTAAAAGAGAAGAACCTATTATAGCATTGTCGGTTGGGTAGTAAAATCCTTATGTATAGAATCAACTTGATAAAGTGTGGCCCAAAAATGTAATTAGTATCACTAGACAACCATTTAGAGTACCTTGATATCTATTATATATCAATAAATCTAAATGGAGGTGGATCATAAGCACATAAAAATTTCTTCTTCACGGACCACACAATGTATTTTCCTTATTTCACTTGATTGATTATGACATAATTCTCTGTATAGTTTCACCTTTAGGAAATAAAAAAAATTAGTATTTATATTATAAAATGGGCTACTTTGTTGAGTGTTTTGATATTGAAAAAATTTAATTTGTTGCATATCGATATTAATGGCATGCCTTATTTTAACTACATATTGATTTTTTCTTATATATCTATGAAATTATTTCTTTGATAAGAATAGCTATAATAACTTTTAAAAGTACATGCACTGATACCCTATCTCAACTTTTTTAAGGATATGAGAATTTAATAATTATATGGCGCAACTAACTCAGACCTAAATGATAATAAAAAATAAGTAGTTACCACAAAAATCACCTTAACAACCAACTGGATAAATGCGTAGAACTATATGTTAGAGAATTATGCCAAGAAATCACAAATCCTGATATTCTGATGTTCATTTGCACTTGATAGTTGCTGAGTTGTGCTTCTTCTTTTTGAATTGGAGCAGGACGGAAGCCATATCAATTCACAACTGTCTCAGAAGTTTAGATGATCCTTTGTAGTTTTTTTTCTTTAGTGTAAAACTGCATGAAATAGATTAGTTTCCTTCTACAGCTCTATTATACTAACATTAAAGAAGATCAAGAGCAAAACTTTATCCCTACTATCGCTTATTAAAATGCAGATGTTATCTTTAGGGTCTACATAAATAACATAAATCATTCTTTAGGTATATTTTGGTTTAACTATTGTTTATATTAAGTTTATAGGTTTATTTTTATCATTATATAAGTCTATAAACTTAATATAAATATAAACTTACATGTACATAATATGTTATAAACTTCCCTAACATTTGTTGCGTACCTGGCACTGTAGAAGCTGGGAATATAAAGAGGCACAACATAGTGCTGGATATTTTGGTGCATGCAGAAAAGACACCATATTCTTCTTCATGGAGTTTGTAGTGATGTTGGAGAAACAGGAAAACAATTTGGAAATATGATCGTAGTTAAGCAACCTGGTACGTGAATTGGAACAGACTATAAGGACTGGCAAATGGAAAAAGCAGAGGTGAGTGTGTGCTGTGACAGTGACGGAGGGAGTGATGATGTAACGATGACTGCACTATAGTCCCAAACAGGAGAGTCTGCCCTCCGGAACCAATATATGGCTGAATGCTACAGCTTTGAATATCCTTTGGCTTGTGACATCAGAATATGAACAAAGAGCAAAAAAAAAAAAAAAAAAAAGAAAGAAAGAAAGCAGAGTTCGGACTCTATTGTAAATCAGCCCTGCTATTTAAGCCCTCTTTGACTTGTCCTTTCATGGAGATCCTAGGAGAGGCCCCCACCACTGCGCTCTGCTTCCCTGCATCCCAGTGGGACAGCAGTCATACTTCCTTCCACAACGAGCACATTACCTTATCCATAAATTTTTGATTTTTGAAATCAAAGAGTATATATATATAATATATATATATATACACACACACACATACACACACACGCACACATGTAGTCTTTAAGAATAATTATATTGTGAGCTGAAAACAAAGTTCATTTTAAGACATTTTAATTATATCAGAGATGTTTGTTATTGTGTGTGTGCGTACATGATATGATCTTACATACCCCAGTAGGGTAGCTAGATAAAAGAAAAATTAATATTTTGAAAACAGAAGGTCATAATTAGTGATCACTAAAGCAGTAACTCACTTTCTGAGGAAAATATAGGTCTTTTAATTAAAATAGAATGATAGGACTTTGAACATCTTTTCTCTTGTAGCTTTATAATTACAACAGTAACTTAAATTTCTTTATATTAAGCTCTTGTCACCCCCTTGAAACTATCCTCAACCCTTACATGATCCAACTATTATTATTTTTCTACTTAAAACTAAATGACCTCATTTTTTTCCATGCAAGCATACACTCTTGGCCTCAGATGAAAAGTTATTTGCTTTAATACTCATGATTCAGAAGGGTATTTTATGACTAGCAAGAGTTGCAGCTTAAGTGCATGTCTACTGTACATACAGAGGTCAGAAATAATTTGCTTCATGATATAGGAATTAAAATCAATACTCTTACTTCCTTAAGAAAACAAACATAATGAGAAATGAGTAAATTATTAATAGATGGGCTTATCTAAAATATAATAAAGCTAAGCAATGTCAACCCAGAGAGTTGAGTTTTAAGGAACACTGCAAGTTACAGAAGCATGAGGAGGTCAGACATATCACCACAGTTATGTCTTTAGAAAGTTGTTTTCATCTGAGGCATTTTAAGCCATATTACAAATACCCTGTTAACTGTCCATGTGAATAAGTGCATGCAGTGATGATACTCAGGTTGGGGATGAAGAAACGGAGCAGAGAAACCTTGCTGGACCTGAAAGTCTTGCACAGAGTACCTGGGTGAGTGGGGGGCGGGATGCTGGGGCTTCTTAACTAGCAATCTAACTAGAGGGAGTCACATGGGATACTGGTGTCAGGGTTGTTTGGGCTTCCTGATTTTTATTTTCAATGTCTTTCTATCTCCTCCTTGCTCAGAAGTTATGTAAATCTTATATTCAGAATGATCTTTTACTTTCTCTCTCTGCTTGGTATGTGTTATCACCTACTGAAAATGTGAGCTAAATAAAGCTTCCTGGGTCCATTGGAGAGGGTATTTATCCTTCATTGCTGGAGAACAGAGCTTATTTGCTACCAGTTTACTGGGTCCTGCTCTGGTTTATGATTTCTACACAGGGTCTTCTTACTTTTCATTCTCTAAGTCAAGAATGGATATTTCCATGCATCTAGAAAAGTATTCCTTTTAGAAGGAGAAAGGCTGCTTTTAGAGCCCAATCTCCTTGAAAGATGGATAGACATAAAACTCATGATTAGCAAAATCATGGCTTCCTTACCATTTACATTTGTGGGGTCCATTCCCCTACTGCCAAATCATTGCTTCCATAGTAATTCATTCATTTATTTATTTATTGAAAAAAAATCCTTTGGTGTCAGTGTTGGGATATAGATATGTACAAAGAAATCCCTTACCTTAAAGCACCTTATAGATTAACAGGATGGACTTATGCAAATGAATCCTAATAAATAAAGTTCATTGTGTATAATGAATAGATGTCAGAGTATTATAAAGGTATGGAGGAGAATATGATTATCACTAACTGGTGGTTATATGAATAATTTTGTCAGTAGAGGGATTACCAGCATTACCTTCTTTCTAACCTTCTTGTTAGGTTAGATACTTTGATGTTGAGATGACTTTCTCCATTTAGACACATAGGCAGTTCTTCATGTAGTAGTAAATAGGTGCTATCTAAGTGATTATATGGTCCCTGAAGTCCCCATTTGCTTTCAGCTGTGCATAACACTTTTTAAAAGCCTCTACTGGTTGACCCATGAAGATAAGGTTAAAATAAATTAACAGAGAGAAATTGAGGGCTTTGTGGGCAGGGTGATTTAGGGTGGGAGTATAGATTTTTCATCTGTTATGTTCAGCCCCTACCACAGAAAATGATTGTTGAGCTTACAAATATGTATACATATATATTCCATTTTCTAGTAAAGGATACTTTATAAACATGAGGTTATTTGCAATGGTAATGTTCAAGCAGAGCTTTGAGAAGGAATTATATTGCTCTTTGACCATTACAAATCAAAGATCTCAAGGCCTCGCCGACTCCAGTCAAAGTTCAGAACACAGGGTCATTTGAATCTAAGACATTAGTACATAACAAGAAAGGAGATTAAAACACCACAAAAATGGAAAGCCTTGTTCAGGAACATAATGTGGGTAAAAAGGTGGGAGATTATCATAATGACTTACTTAACCACAAGGGAAAACATGAGTTAGAAAGACATTGTTTTCATCGCTTTTCCCCTGAGGAATTCAAGATTCTAACTACTTCAGTCTTATGTAACAGACAGCAATTCTGTTCACAATATTTCACTTTGTTTTTAACCCCCAGCAGATATTAGTGATTAGGAGTTTCTAAAGATGACCAACTTATTCTCCTCTTAGAAGTAATCTTCCCACATATCCTATGAACTCATGAATACTCAAGACCAGCTTATGATTGAGCTTTACCCTCATAGTTATCTATGCATTTGATTGATCTTAACCATTATTACCATAAGTCATTTCTCATTAGGCTAATTTTCTTATTTCATCCCCTATTTCTCCATCTGTTTATTTCTGAACACTTCCTTGTCCTATCACTTTTATGAAAGAAACTTGTTCTTTTTTTCCTTACACTTAACCATATTACCTCAACTTTCAGTTACTTCCTCAACTTGAGATGCAGGGTGAACATTTTAAACACAGCACAGAGAATCTACTGGGATGGAAGGGGCAGAATTCCTGCTCTGCTTCTCTCAACAAGGATAGCATGAACTTGGAATATTGTTTTACTTTCTGGACATCAGTTTCCTCATTTACCAACAACAAGGGAAAAACTAAATAATATATACTATTTAAAACATATTCTGGTTAAAACAACAATATGATTTCACAGGTCTTTATCACGAGTGGCATCAAGTTCGCCCATCTCATGTAAAGACACTCCACGAAGGAGCTGGCCTTCTCATATCTGTACTAGTTACTTACATACTTCTGCATTTATCCACACATATATACTGAATAATATATATTTATTGAGCACACATGTGTATAAATGTGCCTATTTTTCTAAAATATCAATAAAGGCAATTAATATAGTTGTCATTATTATTTTCCTATCTTAGATAATAACCGTTGTTATAAATGAGAGAGCAGTAGAACAAATGCCAGGAGACCCACATTCTAAGCTCCTCTGTCACTCCATTTTTGTGATTTTGGACATGTCACAGAGACTCATTGGGATTCAGTTTTATAGACAAAAAGAAAAAATTTGGAAAAGTATCCCTTATAAATCTATAATTGTATGATGTTTGTATCAATGAAGGTAGGAAAGATGGTATCAGATTTAAACCCAAGTCTTATGGCTTAAATAACACTTTGTGTGTCACACATGCAAACCTGACTGTAACTTGGGAGTTCCCAATTATGACTCTGGGGTCTTAGCAAACCAAGACAGATTCCCCCTGCACCATGGCTGGAGCTCATCTCAACCACACTGTTCTGCTCACATTCATTAACAGGAACAAGAATTATAGTTTCATCTAACTGATAGGTTAGCTAGGTAGCTAGCTTGATATGTTTTTATTATTACATCTTGGGAAGACAACTATAAAATGAGCATTGTGGGACACTTAGCATTGTCTCTGCCATTG
Organism: Saccopteryx leptura; assembly: GCF_036850995.1. Lineage (NCBI taxonomy): Eukaryota > Metazoa > Chordata > Mammalia > Chiroptera > Emballonuridae > Saccopteryx > Saccopteryx leptura. Next base: position 48,252,437 of record NC_089505.1, on the reverse strand, counting down.
TGCTAAATCACAGTAGAGCTGGAAGTGCCCCCAGTGGAATATTTCTCCAGTCCCATCTTTAACATCATGGCATTTAGGACATATTTGTCACTCAGTGCTTTTGGAGAGAGCAGGAAAATTTTCCTTATTGACACTTGATATTGAGGGATGGTTCATAGACTTCTTTTGGGCTTTAAACACATCCAGATGTTCCAAATTCCCAAACTCTTGTCCCTCAAGTTTAATAGTGAGAAATTTGTGCTCCTTCCATTGAGGCTCTGCTAGTGGGAAGAAGTGACTGGGACTTAAATGACATGTGTGTTGAAACATGGAAAGCTCTTAGATTATAGCCTTTGGAATGAGAAATATAAATGTAAATTAAGAGAAAGAGCTAAAGAAAAAAATTAGTTTTACTAGCAGTAACTTTCATGTTGATTTTAGGAGAAGATTTTTGTATCATGTGCCATTCTGATATTTTAGGCAGCAAGAAAGAATCTTGGAGAAGGAGAGAAGAAACTCAGTATAAAAAAAATCAAGTATAAGAGGAGAGAGGCCTATTCAGATCAAACTTGGAATAGTACTAAATAGGAGATATCATCAGCCTTTTAGTTAATTTTTCTCTTTATCAGAGTAAGGGGCGCTTTGTCTGGAGTGAATGGCTCCCACAGAGGGGCCTGGGTGGTTTATGCAGTGAGGTGGATGATGACAGATAACAGTTAGGTCAAGGCTTTTGCGATGGCAATGTGCATAGAAGGATTTTTTTCCAGGCAGATTTGTTTCTGCCCACTAATTGTGGTCATATATTTTATGGCTTTGGGAATACCGTGGCCACTAGAATGAGTCCCAGTGCTGCATGAAGCACTGGTTAGTGTCTGATTCGGCAAAAGAAGTTGCTGCTTGGACCTCCCAGGGTGCTTCTGAAATTACCCTTGATGAAATCAGTCATGACATTACTTTTCACATTTAATCATGCATGATATCCATTTTTTAAAATTCTAACTTTTAGGCCCTATTTTTCATGTTTATCTTTTTATCTGGCTACTATTTTCCTCAGCATCATCAGGAAACACCTTTTCTGCCAACTTTTTATTTTTTTTAATTTTTTTTTTTTTTTTTTTGTATTTTTCTGAAGCTGGAAACGGGGAGAGACAGTCAGACAGACTCCCGCATGCACCCGACCGGGATCCACCCAGCACGCCCACCAGGGGGCGAAGCTCTGCCCAACTTTTTAAACATTAACATTGTTTGAATTTTTATCCTTGGTCCCTCCTTGCTTCTTCTTTAATATGGTTTTCTGAGAGCATCTTATCTTCTTTAGTGGTGTTCAGCCACCACCAACATCTTTAAAATGACAAATCCTGGGTCAATTCAACCAACCTGCTTTCTCAGTGTCCACATTAGGGCTGTTTCTGCTGGAGAAAATGAGAGAAAGAAGCAGTGGTGCTACTTTCTATTGATAGTCTCCATGCTAGCACAGGACCTGAGCACTGCCTGCCTATCTTTCCATTGTTGAGGACACTGGCCTCTCTAAATCTCTGCAAGAGTCCCTATAGACAGATGATTTCACATATTACTCCCCTGATTTGAAATAGAAACCTTTCGCCAGACTGAGTATCAAAAAGGCAAGGCTGATGAATGCTGTTAAGTGTTGTGCAGAGGTCACGGACAATAAGAGCTCAATGGTGGATGCAGAAATAAGGCCATCATTGGTTAGTTTGTTAAGGTTTTCAACAGAGGAGCTGGGGAAAATCACACTGCAGTGGGTTCAAGACCCCCATCACAAAACAGATGGGGGTCACAAAAGGGATCATGGTGTTCCCCAAACCTTTCATCACAAAACAGATGGGGGTCATGAAAGGGATCATGGTGTTCCCCAAACCTTTTTAACCAAAGCATTACTAGAAAGGGGAAGAAATGCATAGGCTAATAATTGGAGAGTTACTGGGACTGAGAGGTTATGTATGAGGTTAGAGAAAATAAGCATGTTCTAATAATGGGAAAAAGATCAGTAAAGACAAAATTCTTATAAAAATTTCTTTGCTCTAGAAACCTCATGGTTTTCCTGTTGCTTGTCTCTTGATGCATAATTTTTTATTTTTTAAAAAAATTTTTACTAATTTTTTATTTATTGTGTTTACATGGATTCAAGTGTCCCACTGAATATAACTCCTCACCCCAAACCCTGTGTCCCTTTTTATACCCTCTTTCACCCCCCATCTCCCTACCCCCTTCCCTCTAGGATTTGCTGTCCTGTTAGCTATATCTTTGTGTTATGTATATATATTTATAGTTTCCTAATCCCTTCACCTTCTCTGATCCCATCCCCTCAGCGCCCTTCGCTCTGACTGCTGTCCCTCTGGTCCCTGTGACCCCACCTCTGCCTCTATTCCGTTCCTCAGTTCACTTTGTTCATTAGGTTCCACATATAAGTGAGATCATATGATATTTTTCTTTCTCTGCCTGGCTTATTTCACTTAGCATAATAATCTCCAGGTCCATCCATGCCATCGCAAAAGGTAAGATTTCCTTCTTTTTCACAGCCATGTAGTATTCCATTGTATATGTACCACTGCTTCTAATCCACTCGTCCACTGATTGACACTTGGGCTGTTTCCAGATCTTGGCTATTGTAAACAATGCTGCAATAAACATAGAGGTGCATATCTTCTTTTGAATCAGTGATTAGGTATTCTTAAGATATATTCCTAAAAGTGGGATAGCTGGGTCAAAAGGGAGTTCCATTTTTAATTTTTTGAGGAAACCCCATATAGTTCTCCACAGTGGCTGCACAAGTCTGCATTCCCACCAGCAGTGCAGGAGGGTTCCATTTTCTCCACAATCTTGTTAGCACTTATTGCGTGTTGTTTTGTTAATGAGTGCCATTCTGACAGGTGTGAAGTGTTATCTCATTGTGGTTTTAATTTGCATTTCTCCAATGATTAGTGACGTTGAACATTTTTTCAAATGCCCATTGGCCATTTGTATGTCCTCATTGGAGAAGTGTCTATTCATTTCTTTTGCCCATTTTTTGATTGAATTGTTTCTTTTTCTGTTGTTGAGTTTTAGAAGTTCTTTACAAATTTTGGTAATTAACCCCTTATCAGATGAATTGACGAATATGTTCTCCCATTTTATGAGTTGTCTTTTTATTTTGTTCATGCTGTCTTTTGCTATAAAAAAAGCTTTTTCGTTTGATATAGTTTCATTTGCTCATCTTGTTCTTTATTTCACTTGCCTGTGGAGATAAATCAGCAAAAATATTGCTATGAGAGATATTAGCAAGTTTATTGTCTATGTTTTCTTACCAAGATGTTTATGGTTTCACGACTTACATTTAAGTCTTTTATCCATTTTGAGTTTATTTTTGTGAATGGCGTAAGCTGGTAGTCTAGTTTCATTTTTTTTGCATGTATCTGTCCAATTTTACCAAAACCATTTATTAAATAAACTGTATTTACTCTATTGTATCTTCTTACCTCCTTTGTCAAATATCCATTGACCATAAAGGTGTGGGTTTATTTCTGGGTTCTCTGTTCTGTTCCTTTGGTCTGTATGCCTGTTCTTATGCCAAGTGTACCAAGCTGTTTTGAGTACAATGGCCTTGTCATATAACTTGATATCAGGAAGTGTGTACCTCCCACTTTATTCTTCATTTTCAAGATTACTGAGGCTATTCCTGTTCCTTTTAGGTTCCAAATAAATTTTGGAATATCTGTTCCATATCATTGAGGTATGCCATTGGTACATTAATAAAAATTGCATTACATTTATAGATTGCTTAAGGTAATATAGACATTTTTAATGATGTTTATTCTTCTTGTCCATGAACACGGTATATGCTTCCGCTTCTTTGTATCTTCCTTGATTTCTTTTCTTTTATTTCTTTTTTATTTCTTTTATTTTTTATTTATTCATTTCAGATAGGAGAGACAGACAGAGAGAGAAAGATAGAGAGAGAAAGAGAGAAGGGAGGAGGAGCAGGAAGCATCAAGTCCCATATGTGCCTTGACCAGGCAAGCCCAGGGTTTCAAACTGGTGACCTCAGTGTTCCAAGTCAACACTTTATCCACTGCACCACCATAGGTCAGGCTTTCTTGATTTCTTTTATCAATGTTTTATAATTTTCTGACTATAAGTACTTTACCTCCTTGGTTAAATTTACTCCTAGGTAGTTTATTATTATTATTATTATTATTATTTTACAATAGTGAAGGGGATTGTTTCCTTAATTTCTCTTTCAGACAGTTTATTGTGTATAAAAATGCCACTGATTTCTGAATATTAGTTCTATATCCTGCCACCTTGCCAAATTCATTTATTAGGTCTAGTAGTTTTTTGACTGAGACTTTAGGGTTTTCTATGTACAGTATCATGTCACCAGCAAATAATGATAGTTTTACTACTTCTTTTCCAACTTAGATGCCTTTTATTTCTTCTTCCTGTCTGATTGCTGTGGCTAGAACTTCCAGAACTATGTTGAATAAGAGTGGTAAAAGGGGGCACCCCTGCCTTGTTCTTGATCTTAAAGGGGATTGCTTTTAATTTTTGCCCATTGAGTATGATATTGACCGTGAGTTTGTCATAGATGGCCTTTATCATGATGAGGTATGTTCCCTGTATTCCCACTTTGCTGAGAGTTTTGATCATGAATGAGTACTGGATTTTATCAAATGCTTTTTCTGCATATATTGATATTATCATGTGATTGTTATCCTTCCTTTTGTTTATGTGATAAATCACATTTGTTGATTTGTGAATATTGTACCAACCTTTCCTCCCCAGAATAATTCCCACTTGATCATGATGTATGATTTTGTTCATGTGTTGCTGGATCCTATTTGCTAATACTTTGATGAGAATTTTAGCATCTAAATTCATCAAGGATATTGGCCTGTAGTTTTCTTCTTTTGTAGTGTCTTTACCTGGTTTTGGAATGAGGATTACGCTTGCCTCATAAAAGGAGCTTGGAAGTCTTCCTTCCTCTAGATTTTTTGAAATAGCTTGAGAAAGATAGAAGTTAGTTCTTATTTGAATAGTTGGTAAAATTCACCTGTGAAGCAACCTGGTCCAGGACTTTTGTTTGCGAGAGGTTTTTTTTGTTAACTGTTTCAATTTCATTTGTTGTAATCGGTCTGCTTAGGTTTTCTGATCTTTCATATTGAATTATGGAAGATTATATGTTTCTAGAAATTTATCCGTTTCATCTAGGTTGTCCAATTTTTTGGCATACAAATCTTCATAGTATTTTCTTACTGTCCTTTGGATTTCTGTGGTGTCAGTTGTTACTTGTCCACTTTCATTTCTAATTTTATTTATTTGAGTTCACTCTCTCTCTCTTTTTTTTTTTTTTGATGAGTCTGGTTAAAGGTTTATGATTCTTATTTATCTTTTCAAAAATCCAGCTCTAGGTTTTATTGATCTTCTGTATTGCTTTTTAAGCCTCTATGTCATCTATTTCCACTCTGATCTTCATTAGGTCCTTCCTTCTACTTCCTTTGGGCTTTATTTGTTGTTCTTTTTCTACTTCTTTTAGGTGCTGGGTTCAGTTGTTTATTTGAGCTTTTTCTTGCTTCTTATGGTATGCCTGTATAACTATGAACTTTCCTCTCAGGACTGCTGTTTCTGTGTTCCATCAATTTTGAGTTGTTGTATGTTTACTTTCCTTTGTTTCAAGGAAATTTTTTATTTCTTCCTTGATCTTGTTGTTAACCTATTCATTATTAAAAACATGCCATTTAGCCTCCAAATATTTCAATGTTTTTTTGGGGGGTTTTTTTGTATTTTTTTTCTGAAGCTGGAAACGGGGAGAGACAGTCAGACAGACTCACACATGTGCCCGACTGGGATCCACCCGGCACGCCCACCAGGGGCGAGGCTCTGCCCACCAGGGGGTGATGCTCTGCCCCTCCGGGGCGTCGCTCTGCCGTGACCAGAGCCACTCTAGCGCCTGGGGCAGAGGCCAAGGAGCCATCCCCAGCGCCCGGGCCATCTTTGCTCCAATGGAGCCTTGGCTGCGGGAGGGGAAGAGAGAGACAGAGAGGAAGGAGGGGGTGGGGGTGGAGAAGTAAATGGGCGCTTCTCCTATGTGCCCTGGCCGGGAATCGAACCCGGGTCCCCCGCACGCCAGGCCGACGCTCTACCGCTGAGCCAACCGGCCAGGGCCTGAATGTTTTTTATTTGTACTTAATTTCTAGTTTCATGCCATTGTGATCAGAGAGATGCTTGATATGATTTTAACTTCCTTAAATTTATTGAGACTCATTTTGTGTCCAAACATATTGTCTATCCTAAAGAATGTACCATAAGCACTTGAAAAGAATGTATATTCTGCTGCTTTGCGGTGAAAAATTCTGAAAATACAGTATCTATTATATTGAGTTGATCTAGTGTGTCATTTAAGGCCACTGTTTTTTTGTTAATTTTCTGTCTGTAGAATCTATCCATTGATGTTAGTGGGGTATTAAAATTTCCTGCTATTATAATATTGCTGTTGATCTCTCCTTTTATGTCTATCAAAATTTGCTTTATATATTTAGGTGCTCCTATATTAGGCACATAGATATTTACAATAGTTATATCTTCCTGTTGGGTTGCCCCATTTATCATTATGTAGTGAGCTTCTTTATCCCTTAGCCTTTGTTTTAAAGTCTATTTCGTTATGTATAAATATTGCTACTCCAGCTTTTTTTTTTCATTTCTATTTGTGTGAAATATATACTATTTTTCCATCCCTTCTTTTTTAGTCTATGTGAATCTTTTGTTCTGAGGTGGTTCTCTTGTAGACAGCATATGTACGGGTCTTGTTTTCTTCTCCATACAGCTACCCTATGTCTTTTGATTGGGGCATTTAATCCATTTACATTTAAGGTTATAATTGATATGTAGTTGTTTATTGCCATTTTATTCTTTGTATATACAATCCTCTTTTTCTCTCTCTCTCTCTCTCTCTCTTTTTTTTTTTTTTTTTTTTTTTTTTTTTTTTTTTTTTTTTTTTTTTTTTTGCTCTTTTTACAGCAGTCTCCTTAACATTTCTTGAAGTACTGCTTTGGTTGTAATGAATTCCTTGAGTTTTTTTTTTTTTTTCTGGGAAGCTTTTTATTTTTCCTTTAATTTCAAATGATAGCCTTGCTGGATAAAGAAGTCTTGGTTGTAGGTTTTTGCTTTGCATCACTTTGAATATATCTTGCCAATCCCTTCTGGCCTCAAGTGTTTCTGTTGAGATGTCAGATGTCAACCTTATGAGGGCTCCTCTGTTGGTAATTAACTGCTTTTCTCTGGCAGCTTTTAGTGTTCTTTCTTTGTCTCTTAACTTTGACACTTTAGTTATGATTTATCTTGCTGTAGGCCTCCTTGAGTTCCTCTTTAATGAAACTTTCTGTGTTTCTTGAACTTGTGTGACTTTTCCCTTCATCAGTTTAGGGAAATTTTCAGCTATGATTTCTTCAAACAGGTTCTCTATTCTGTGTTCATTCTCTTCTCCTTCAGGAACCCCTATAATGTGGATGTTGTCACAGAGCTTTCTTAAGAGTTTTCTTAGATTTTTTGATCTTCTCTTCTTTATGCTACTCTGCCTCCGTGCTTTTGTATATCTTGTCCTCTAAATGGCTGATTCGATTCTCTGCTTCATCCAGCCTGCCATTAATGCTTTCTAGTTCAGTCTTCATTTCTGATATCGTATTTGTCATTTCTGACTGGTTCTTTTTTATGATTTCAATGTCCCTTTTGATGCTTGCTATCTTTTTCTGTAGGTGCTCATTATATCCATCTGTTGTTGCTCTAAGATCCTTGAGCATCCTAAAAATCATTATTTTAAATTCTGCATCTGGTGTTTTGGTTACTTCCATCTCATTCAGTTCTTTTTCTGGGGATTTCTCTTGTTGATTCATTTGGGTTACATTACTCTGTCTGCCCATTTTGTCTGTGTACTACGTAGCACTGTCTGACTTGGAAATTTTTGTGTGGTCTTTAAGAAAAGGATGGGCTTGGTGATACTGTCCTTCAGGCCACTTGTTTTCATTGTTCTAGGAATGCTTCTTGAGGTATGACTTTTACTCTTGTTGTATGTAAGTATTACATGAAGTAGGTTTTTTCATGGGTACTTTATTCCCTTCAGGTTGCCTGGCTCTGATTATATGTAATACACACTGTGCAATGTCTTTCTGTTTGATGTATTTATTGTCCACAATGTCTGTTGCTTGCTATACTCCATCTTTGGGTGTGCTGCTGGGTAGGTAGTTGAGTCTAGGGTTGGTGCTATCTGTTACCCACTACCAGTAGTGTTGGCTCTAGTTCTTCTTGGGTTGGCCTCAGCTGTTGTTTCTAACCTGCTGTGAGCTACATGTCTGAAGCTACTTCACTTTTCACTGCTTGTGTCAGTGTTTTCTGTGTCTGGGTACTATAGGAGGGTCCTACCATTGTATAAGGATCAGCTTCCTCCTGCTTAGAGGTGACAACAGCTCCATAACAGCCCCAAGCTCTGTAAGATTTGTCTTTACTTTTCAGCTGCTCCTTCTCCTCTTCTTGCAGCTGCTTGGTCTTCCCACAGAGTCTTCTGTAGTAAGACTGTAGTTTGGGCTCAGGTTGACCTCACCCAACCAGCCCCTCTACAGTTTGCATGCTTGGTGGGTTAGGGCAGCTGGGGTTGGGAATACAACATTTGTGGGACCTCTTACTTCAGGAGTCTCTTGGTCAGGAGCTCAGTACAGAAAATATGGCCCCTACTCCAGATCTTGATCCCTCAGCCACTGCTGGATTCTCAAATTTTATTTCTCCCCAACAATGTGAGCAGTAGGTTCAGACCAAGTGTGGCTGACAGTCCCCTCTTCAGAAGTTCTTTCAGCTGTTGAGACCCCGGTTTAAGGGAGGAAGACTGAGAGAATCCTCTCCTGGGGCTGATTGTGCCCCTCCTGAAGATGGCTAAGTCCCTTGACCCAACCCAACAATAGACTCACAGGGACCTACACTTTAAAAGTCCATGCTGTAAGTCTCTCTCCCTTCCCCCTATAGGATCTAGCCTAGCAGGACAGAATATCTTGTGCCCAGGCCAGCTGACTGTGAAGCTCCACCCTATCTAATACACAGGAGCCGTTGTGCTGGTGCTGATCACAGAGAGTGGAACTCACCTCAGCTGGACCTTGTGTGAAGAGCTTTTCCTTAGGATACCATTCTAGCAAGAGTTGTTAGGTCCTGAACTGATGCTTTCCACTTCTGGCCTCTGGATGTGCCAGCCCTGGGCCTCCTAAGCAGGAACCCAGTGCTGACCAGTGGGAGACACTGCTCGTGACTGGTCCTCAGCAATCTTCTTGGAGCTACAAGCAGTTCAGAGTTTGTGTCTGCCTTTGCTGGGCCAGGTATTCATGGAATTACCAGCTGGATACCTAGACTAACTTTTTTTCACTCTGGGCCTGGGGAAAGTCTGCTCAAACAGCCAAGTTTCTTTGAATCTTGCCTACTGCAGCCTGTCTGCTGGCTGCTTATTGGGCTCAGCTGCTGAAAAAATCCTCTGCTAGAGTCTAGAGCCTGCAGCAATTCAGTGATTCAGAAGGGTGGTGGGTGTGGCTCTACCCCTTGGCCCCAGGTGTCAGTCTGTCCAGACTTTTTTATAGACCTTAGTAGGGTGTGGCCCCAGGAGCCGGTGGATGTGGCTTCTGAGACCCAGAGGTGTGGTCTTCCTCTCTCTGTACAGTTTCAGCTGCATCTCTTGTGAGGTATAAGCACCATTCATAGACTTGGGAGAGTATGAAGGGAAGCTCCTCCAGTCTCAATACCAGAAAACTGAGTCACTGACACGCCCCCTGCTTGCTGGCCTCTCAGTATGACCCATGGCCATCCCTGGGTTAGGAGAGACTCCTGAGGATGAAGCAGCTGCTTTTCCTCTGGCTGATGCCACTCAGAGGGGATTGCTCCACCCAAAAAAGATGGCAACTATAGTACTGAAGAATGATTCAGCACAGGGGTTCTGGTGGCTGTCCCCCACAGTGTCTCTCCCTGGGCCTCCAACTTTACACTCTTCTCCTACAACTCTAGTCCTCTCAGATCTCCCCTACCAGCACCCCAGGTAAGTGGCTGTGAATAAAATTAGTGTTTTGCCCGGGCCCTTTAAAAACGGTGTCTGTGTCTGAGAGGTGTGTCTCTTTCTCGAGCACAGAAACCTGGCTCTTTTCACAGCTAAATGCTGTTGGGAACCTCTTCTAGACTCTGGTGCTCTAGGCTGGAGCATTGGGCCTGGGGCCGAGGACCCACACCTATCAAAGCAACCCACCCTGCCGTGAGAGTCCCTCTGGGCCTCTCTGCTCGCTCCTGGGAGTGGGACAGCCCTTTCTGTATCTCTGTCCTTTCTACAAGTCTCAGTGTGGCTTCTTCAGTGATCCTTGATTATAGACTCCTCTTAGTTTAGTCCAAAGTTGGTTTTTCAAGATGATCTTTCTTATATTAAGTTGTAGTCCAATTTGGTCCTGGGAGGTGGTAGTTGAAACATCCACCTACATGACCATCTTTCTTCCTTCTTCACGCACTCTTGGTCACAGAGATAGGACAGGTCATGCTCCCATTTCTGGTTTAGGTGACCGGTTGAGTAGTAGTGTCTTTCACTGAATTCTAATAGTAGTACTCAGACTATCTCTGGTAAAGGATTAGCTTTCAAACAAAAATCTCATTCACTGTGTACACTTGTAAACTACAATAAAAAAATACAAGAAACATGGCCATGCAGTAAGATTTTGCAGCATTGTCTCATTGCTATGAAAGTATGCAATTGCTTATTCTTAGCTTCTGTACTTACTCCATGGACCAGTTCAAATAATTTTAGACAGTCATTGGTTCATAGCTCATGCACTTAGTAGCCCTGACCTAGAGAACATACAGGGATTAGCAACGTGGTGGATGCTGATAAATTTCATCTGGATATTGGGAAAGTTGAAAACCTATTGAATATCCAAGCAGTGATGTCTGATAGGGCAGAGCAATGTGGAGAAAAGTTAAATAATCCATAAAATACCATGATACCCATCAATTGTGGAATGAAAAACTAAAACATGAGACATCTATATTATGGCAAACTATTAAGGAGTAAAGAATGTGAGTGTTAAAGCTCAAAATCCCAATATAGAAAAAGCTCCAAAACACATTATTAAGTCAAGAAAAAAACAAGGTATACTAAGACAAAATTATATTTGTAAGATTCACCTGTGCATAAGATACATTGATAATTTCTGGAAGAACATATTTTTGTTAACTGTACAGTAGTTACTTTTATGAAAGAAGCCAGGGTTAATGGGGGCTGTAACAGGTTACATACATATGTTACTTTTCAAATTAACTTCTGTATTAATTTTATACAGATTTTTTTACCATGTGTATATATTCTGCTCACAAAAATTATTGAATTTTTTATCACTTTATATTCATTTTGAAATATCCCCTAATTTTTGTGAGCAGTTGTATATATAATTGGGGTAAATAAAAATACAAATCATAAAGTTTTTGTACCATGCAATGTATTGCTTTAAAATATATAGAAATATAAAAGAAAGCAGTAGTTTGTTAAGGTTTAGTTTTATAGTAATAATGTAATGAAGGGAGGTAGTTTAGCATAGTGAGTAGTAGCTCTTTAGCATCATATAATCACAGGTTCAAGTCCAGGTATGCCAACTTACATGCTACATGATACTAGATAAGCTTTTAAACCTCTAACCTTAACTTTATCATCATTAAAATGGAGATAGTAATGGTGTTTACCTTGTATTATTGTGAGAATTTATTTTGACTAGTATTTATTACACCTTTTTTTAACATGAAATAATCCGTGTAATATGCTTAGCTTAGAGCTTGGCAAGTGTGCAAATTTATAAATGTTTTATCCCTCCGACATTTTATTGTTAGACTGTTCAAATATGTGGAATTACATAAAATATGAAATCAGAAAACTTTCATCTCTTTTCTCCCCTATGTATTTAGGTTATAATAGCAAAGTAAAAGAGCTAGTATATTTTTGTTTTCATTTTATTTGTTTTTGTATGCAATGCTTTTGAGCAGTAGGTGATAATTGGGTCTTGAGAAGGAATATAGGGTGCCAGAGACAGCTTCAAATTCTGGGTATGTTAATAGTTGTGTGGTTCTGAGCACATATCTTCTGAAATTCAGTGTGCTTATTTTGTAAAGTGGGGCTGATATCCCTTTTCTTCTTGAGCTGTTGTAAAGATCGACAACTATGATACAGAAAGGCCCTTGCAGAATAGATGCTTCATAAATATTATTTCTCTTTCACTTTTATGAATATACTGAGCATTTAAAAATATTTAGTGTTTCAGAATTTTACTTTAGATATACCTTTATGATTAAATAAAAAAGACATCCCAAATATACTTGTAATTTTTTTTTTAGCATCCTGGAAAGTCCTTCCAGAGTACTCAGATCATGTGGGCAGGTAGGCAAATACTTATATCCTTCACCTTCTTTAATTCAAAACACACTGAAATATTTTCTTCACTTCTTGTATTGAGAGAGAAAAAAAGAACTTGACAGAAAGAAGGAGTTTTAAAAGCCCTTTTTGAATGGTAATGGGAGAAATATATGGTGTGTGGAGAGGTAGGGAGCATCCCACATAATGAATCATATGCAGAACGCACAGCAGAGAATTCAATACCATGCTTCTAAAACCTCAATAGTGCTTACTGGAAGTGATATTTTTGTGGCCTTTTATTCGCCCAGATATTTGTCATTCTGCAGTTGATTTAGAAAGAGATTCATGGAAAGTCATAATTATTTAAAGAAGAGAACAGGCAAAGTGTTCTTTTGCCATGTCCATAAATCTTTCCTTATGCTCTGCTGAGAACTCTGCTCCGTCTGATTTAACCATGTAACAGGAGTATATCATAATGTCAGCAGTTGTCAGACCCTCGCAACTCTCCATAATGTGAGATCACAAGGAGAGACAATTTCATTGTAACATTTCTGACTACAAAGTATAAATACCATTCGGTTGGCACATTGACATCACATCAGGGTTTTTTTCCCCCCCATCCTTATACTTCAGTTTGTCAAGGTATTTAAATCTGTAAAGCAAGACAAAGCTAGAATAAGAAAATTAAAATTCATAATAGAAGGACAATGTCAGAAGAAAACCATTTTTTTTGAAAAAAGGAAAACATAAAATAAAGATTTCAAAGATATTGAAAAAGGTAGTATGTGTATTGTCCATTTTTTTATTAGTTTCCTCCAGAGTACAAAAACATTTCTCAAAATTACTTAAAATGGTAAATTCTTAAAAAAATCACTAAAACACAGGATTTGAAGAACTCAGCAAGAGATCTGAGAGAATATTTCTTTCTCACGATGAAGTTACCAACAAGGAATATTTCACTAATTCCTCAGTGTTTTCATCTGCCTCACCACATACCACTATGACTCCCTTAATAGCTATTGTTTTTAACATGGAAAAAAAAGTTAATGCTTATATATATAAACTCAGATGTAAAAAATGAGTTTACAGATCCTCATTTTTTAGTGTGATTATGCACATCTGTGCCCTTTTTTTGTTATGGAAAAATATGGAGTCAACCATTAAAAATGAAGTATAGAAAGGAAAATAGAAATGCATTATTCCCTTTCTAGGAATACCTTACCAAGTTCACTTTTGTATATCCAGGTTAACCTTAACTTCTTGGTTAGGAATTTGCACACAGCATCCTGATTTTCTCCTCAGAATCAATATTTCCTGATTGTCACAGAGGAAGGAGCTTGTTGAGGGCTATGTACATGAATATACTCTACATTGTGCTCATAGAGGAGATTTCATTGAGAATTCTCTCCCCTCTCTGGAAACCAAACATTCTTCCTACAATCTGGAGCCCTCTCCCTCTCATCGGCTGTCTTGGGAGTCTAAACTTCATGTCTAGCCACAAGGCTGCCATCTTCTGATTCAGTACCGTTGTTAACACCTGTTGAGGGTACAGACTGTTTACCTGGTCCTCCAATACCAAAGAAAATCTCATTTTTCATGCTCAGAAAGAAAGGCATTTTTAATAGATGTGAGACACATACTTTGGTTGCTGAATAAAACCCAATTATTTAAGTAAACAATTAAGTCACAAACCACTGTAAACTTTTTTGGTCTTGATATGTTTCCCTGACTTTTGAAATTATGATGCTAATGTATGCTGCTCTGTCTGTCATTTTCTGGCTTGCTGATAGCGTCATTTTAGGTTAGGTTAATGCCCGGTTAGAGCGAGGAAGACATGGCTGATGCCCTCTCCATTAGGCTTACTCAAACTCCACCTAAAATTTTGTTTCTCACTTTAGTCACTCTTTCCAGGCAACCTCACCAAGGCCCGTTGCTTCAATCCTCTTCTCCATGCATTACATGCTTTGATTATCTTCATCTTCAGTCCAGAGCTCTCCACTGTGCTCCAGACAAGTGTGTTCAATTGCCTATTTGGTATCTCCATGTGGACATCTTACAGTCGCTTAAATTCTACCCACCCCAAACTGAACTTGTTACCATTATCACCTTCTTTCTGTGAACAAAACAAAATAAGATCTTTTCCTGGTGTTGCTGTTTCAAAGGCAAGCAAGCTGGAATCTGTCATGCTTGAAGGCTTGCTTTTTACATATGCCATGTCCAATTAATCCGTCACCGGGTCCTGCTGATTTTACTTTCTAAATATCTCTCAAACCAGCAACTTCTCCCTGTTTTTGTTGCCACCACCCTAGTTCAAGCTGTCATCATCTTCACCTGAATGTGAAAACCTCCCAAAACTTTATTGCTTTAAAATTTGTGCTGCACTACACTAAGTCATTGCTGGAATGATGTTTTTTGTTTGTTTGTTTGGTTGGTTGTTTTATAAAAGGTAACTTCCCATGCCAGGCTCCTGTTTAAACAGCTAAATGGTTTCTCATTAATCTTAGAATAAAGGCCAGAATATTTACCATAGCCTTTCGGCTGTGCCTGGTCTCCCCCTACTTCCCCCTCAGTGTCCTCTATCGCACGTCCCTCGCTTGGGGCACTTCGAGCTCACCCCTTCTTCCTTTATCAACACTCCCTCCTCACCACCACACACTCAGCATCCCAGTAACTCTTACTCTTTGTTCAGATCTTTGCAAACTCATTACTTCCTCAGGGATGTCATCTTGCACCATTTTTTGGGGGGGGGGTCTAATCTTCATCTTTCGAGCTCTTGGAGCACCACTGCACTTGCTTTTTTTTTTTAGGAGAGTTTTATGTTTACATTTGGTTGAGTTAGTATTTTATGAACATCTTCCATACTGGATGATAAGCTCCATACGATCAGGTACCATGTCTCTTTTTGCTGAACATTGTATCCCCAACCCTCAGCACAGTACCAGCACTTATGCTGGCTTCCGGAGTGATTCTGAGTTCCGCTTGTTGCTAAAGGGCAATGTTTGTCTTAACTGGTGAAGGTGGTTTTCTGCTTCTGTTACTTTATTATCCTTTATCCCTCTTTGCCTCTTTATATTTTTTTTACATTTATGCATTGTCCTGATGAATAAGAGATACTTTCTTTATTTAGACAAGAAATGTATTGTTATATTATTACTTTAAAAACAATCATTTAGACTTTATCATTTGTGCCCAGATCAATTTTTTCTCTGTGCAACACTAATGAATAGGTTACAGTAGCATTTGTTCCCTGGGTGTGTTCATTTTGCATCTGGTTTTCAAGGCTGTCTTGTGTCAGCCATCTGCTTCTTATGACAGGTCTCCATGTTCTGTAAGGATCTTGACTCTGTTTAAATGTCCTGGGTATTCTGTTCATTGCCAGCCCAGCCAGTATATTCTCACCCTCTTCCCTGGCTCAGTTTTGATGATTACAGCTTCCTGATAAACTTTGACTCTCAGGTTTTATAATTTCCCCTTGTCTGCTGACCTCTCTCCAGGTCTCAGGATACTCTTTATCTTTGGTTTTCAGCCCAAAAGGGAGCATTTATCTACTGCCACAGTTTTAGGAATAAAGGATAAGAGTTTGAAGAAGTGTCACTAAAAATACTGAACCTCATGAATTCATACATTTCATTTTCTTTGGTCTTTTACTGTTGCCTTTCCAAAAATTTCACATACTTTGCTTTTTAATCACAACAACAGGAAAAGAGACAAAATTATATATATTTTTTTCTTTATTGGCTATTCTCCCTATGACTATTTTATAACTACCAATTTATACTTCTTAATCCCTTCACCTTTTCACCCAGTCTCCCGGAGCCCCTCCCTCTAGCAACCATCAGTCTCTTCTCTGTGTTCTTGAGTCTGTTGCAGTTTGACAATCTCTAATATCTATAAGTTGCAACTGAAAATTAAAATGCTGCTAGTCGCAGAGAAAAGTCCTTTTTCAGTACTTTTAAGTCCCTTGGCATTTTGTGCCCACAATGTGTGGATGCATAAACATAAGGAGGCTGCTCCATTAGTGATATAATAGGTGAGATGCTTTGTGCGAGCCTTTATTGTGGTTACTTAGAACAAGATTTTTAAGTGGATGCATCCTTCTCATTAGCGCAAAAAGAAAAATCCCTCTACAAGGAAAAAAAAATGAACTATAGTTATTATATTAAAAATTAAAGAGTTTTCTGAGGAAAATGGTTTGTAATGTGCTTTTAAGGTTTCCATCAGGCAGTGGAAAGAACCTACTATGTTCTGAATGCCGCCCCAATGCTGTGGAGACTAAAGATTTAACCCTTTGAGTAGTACAGATGTTCATGTACGTCCTCGTGTCTCCTGACCATCCAGAGTACGATTGATTTATTTTAAAAAATGTGGAAGGCAACATTTAAAAAAGGCAAATATATGTTCTTCTTGTTTCCATAAATTGGTTATCAAGCAAACATAATTTTAAGTTAATAAAACTGTAACTGGAACTAATTTCATTTTTTGAAAAAACAAACTCACTCCTGGGGGTGAGTGAGCATGAAAAAAACCTCACCACTCAAAGGGTTAAGTCACAGTCCCTGCACTCAACAGCTTGCTCCAAGCAGAAGATGAAAATGGAGTGAATGCTCTGTAGAGAGTGATACAGATTTAATTATATACACCAAGAAATTTGAGCTTGAAAATACTAAAACAATCTACATTAAGATCTTTATTTTAAGAAGGAAGAAAAGTGGGCACAAAGGCATTGTGGGACTTGTTCAAGGTTCTGCAGAACTAGAATTTAGAACCCTCCTGTTGCTCTCTTTTATTTGTTCTATCTTATGTGCTGTAGGGGAGAGTTTATATTCTCTTCTCTATTAGTAGTGGGGGAGATTTTGCTAAGAGTCCTCTTATTAACACCAGGATATTGCCTTGAATGGAAAATTGGTCTTGGCGATGCAAATTAAGAAAAATAGACTGGAGACAATGTGTACTCAGAATGTCATCTGTGGGCAGCATCAACATCACCTGAAGAACTCTGTTAGAAATGCAAAATTTCAGTCTTTACACAGACCTTCTGATTACAATCTTTATTTAAGTTTTATGCATGTTTAGGTTTGAATCCTTGATTTAGAGCAGCAGCCTTTAAACATCAGTGTGCATCAGAATCCTGCAGAAGATTGCTAAAGCACAGATTGTTGGGCTCCAGCGAGGGCCTGAGGGGTGGCCAGAGCATCTGCCAGCACCCAGGTGGCATTGCTACTGCTGACCTGGAGGCTGTATTTTGAGAACCACTGGTCAGAACAGTAATTCTCAACTCTAGTTCATCAGAATCTCCTGAGACCTAGACAATGGCCTATACCCCACCTCCTGATAATTCCTTTTGGAGGCGGCCAAGTCATTTTCTTGAAAACTACCTCATGATTCTCACATGCCATCTGGATCAGCAGTTAGTCGCTAGAAGATGAAAGAGCCTTAGCATTTTCTATGATTTACATGGGATCCCATGAAACTACCGGGAGAGTGTCTCTGGTGACACAGACTTCTGCATGCCTCCAGGCCAGAGTTGTGCAGTGGTGAAGAGTTTATTAGAACTGGGCTTCAAGCTTAGATCCCATACTTGGCTGTGTGGCCTTGGGCTGTTTACCTTATCGCTAAAATTTAGTACTCTATCTACTAGATGAAAACAGTAATTAAAACCACTGGGGCCTGTTATAGGGTGTGTTTTATTCTTAATATTTAAAAAGCTTACATTGAATTTATTGTGGTGACATTGGTAAATAAAATTATACAGGTTTCAGGTGTACAATTCTGTAATACATCATCTGTATCTTGTATTGTGTGTTCACCACCTCAAGTCAAGTCTCCTCCTTCACCTGCTATCCCTCCTTTACTCTCTTCTACCTCCCCCACCCTACTTTCCCCCCTTATAATCACCACACTGTTGTTCGTATTTATGATTTTTTTTGTTTAATCCCTTCACCTTTATCACCCAGCCCCAACCCCCTTCCCCTCTAACAGCTGTTAATCTCTTTTCTGTATCAATGAGTCTGTTTCATTTTGTTTGTTTATATTTTTTATTAGATTCCCCATATAAGTGAAATTATTATTATTATTATTTTTTTTTTTTTATCATTTTTCTGAAGCTGGAAACAGGGAGAGACAGTCAGACAGACTCCCGCATGCGCCCGACCGGGATTCACCCGGCACGCCCACCAGGGGCGACGCTCTGCCCACCAGGGGGCGATGCTCTGCCCATCCTGGGCATCGCCATATTGCGACCAGAGCCACTCTAGCGCCTGAGGCAGAGGCCACAGAGCCATCCCCAGCGCCCGGGCCATCTTTGCTCCAATGGAGCCTTGGCTGTGGGAGGGGAAGAGAGAGACAGAGAGGAAAGCGCGGCGGAGGGGTGGAGAAGCAAATGGGCGCTTCTCCTATGTGCCCTGGCCGGGAATCGAACCCGGGTCCTCCGCACGCTAGGCTGACGCTCTACCGCTGAGCCAACCGGCCAGGGCCAATGAAATTATAATGGTACTTGTCTAGCTCTGACTTGCTTGTTTTGTTTAGCATAATATTCTCCAGGTAAAGTGTCAAATCACCTGATCATTTTAGGACCTCAATAGTTGATAGCTTATACTAAGTATGGTAGTTTACTGATTTCTACATGGGAGATAAGGTGAGCATACCATATTACTTAATTCATACTATTAATTTTTCCCAGATATGAAAGACTTTAAAAGAATATTCAACATTAAAACTGTACTGATTGAGTAGATTCCAGAACCTGAAGAGGCTCAAACAAGGAAGTTTGCTTTTAATATACAGTTTATTGCTTTCACCATCATTATTTGAAGTCTACTCAACTTGCACAGTTCTATTCAGCATCCAAGGCAGTCACGCGTTTAGTAAGTGATTTATTTTATGGTGATATAGATGGTGCACTACTGATAACACTATTAATATGGTCAAGGTCAATAGTAGATGTGTCAGCTAACTGACCATTTACCTGATTACTTTAGGAACAAATTAAATGCTTTATATGGAAAAACCTATGATTTTCCTAATATTGAATATTCAGATGTGCAGTAAATGTATTAACTAGATGCTTTGGCAGAGCATTTGGGATTAGGTAGTAAGAGTTCATCACTCTATACTCTAAGTATATGTTCCTAGAGGATGACAGCTATAAGAAGCTTTAGGGAACACTAGTTCAACCTCCCACATTTCACAAGTGAGAAACCAGGGACCAGAATGAATTCCAAGAATATACTTCAAGTTACAGTTATTATTTTTATAGTTACTTTGAGTACCTAATAATTCTTTGTGTAAGGTCTGACCAGGTGGTAGTGCAGTGGATAGAATGTTGGACTGGGATGTGGAGGACCCAGGTTCAAGACCCCAGGGTTGCCAGCTTGAGCGCAGGCTCATCTGGTTTGAGCAAAGCTCACCAGCTTGGACCCAAGGTCACTGGCTCAAGGAAGGGGTTACTCGGTCTGCTGAAGGCCCACTGTCAAGGCACATATGAGGAAGCAATCAATGAACAACTAAGGTATCATAACAAAAAACTAATGATTGATGCTTCTCATCTCTCTTTGTTCCTGTCTGTCTGTCCCTATCTCTGACTCTCTCTCTATCTCTGTAAAAAAAAAATTTTGTAGCCCTGGCTGGTTGGCTCAGTGGTAGAGCATCAGCCTGGCGTGCAGGAGTCCCAGGTTCGATTCCTAGCCAGGGCACACAGGAGAAGCACCCATCTGCTTCTCCACCCCCTCCCTCTCCTTCCTCTCTGTCTCTCTCTTCCCCTCCCACAGCCAAGGCTCCATTGGAGCAAAGTTGGCCCGGGCACCGAGGATGGCTCTGTGACCTCTGCCTCAGGCACTAGAATGGCCCTGATTGCAACAGAGCAATGCCCCAAATGAGCAGAGCATCGCCCCCTGGTGGGCATGCCGGGTGGATCTCAGTTGGGCGCATGCGGGAGTCTGTCTGACTGCCTCCCTGTTTCCAACTTCAGAAAAATACAAAAAAAAAATTGTGTAAGTGTGTGTGTGTGTGTGTGTGTGTGTATCCATGTAAATAGCTTTATGTGTTTCTGAGTCTATGTATGTATATAGGTATGTATGTGTATGTATAAGACCATTTGAGTGTGTGCATGTATGTGTGTATGAATGTGTGACTGGGTGTGTATTTCTGAGTATGTGTATATATGTGACATTTGTGTATAAGAATGTCTAAGTGTGTCTGTGCATGTGAGTGTGTAGGTATGTGTGTACAAAATAGAAAGAGAATCCTTGCTTCATTCTTCCTGTGCAACTTATTATGCTCCTCAGCAAACAGCTGAAGCTTCTCCAACCATTCGTCCCCATGCCTGGGCTAATAGAGTCTGCCACATTTATGACTGCACTGTTCAAACTGAAAACTTTTTTCCTTTATCTAGGATATTTTTGGTATCAAAGATGCTTTAGTCACTTGTAGACTTAACAAGCTTTAAAAATAAAACCTTTATTTCTTTTCTGAGTGCTACAATGTAGTCTCTTTTGGTGCTAAATGAAAAACTAAGTTTGGAAGAAACGTACCAAAAAGAAAAAGAAAGAACTGTTATGATACTAGCAGGATGACTTACTAAAGCTGTTTCAAATTGCCTTAGATACTATTTTATTCTCCAAGTGTGAAAAATTTTAGAAGCTAATGTTTACTCATTTAGAAATAAAAATCACATCACTTCTTGCCCTTTTGGCTAAGATCTAGTAGAAATAAAAACCACAGAAGTTCAGGCCTGAAGGACCTGCAGAGCTCCTGTCTACTCCCCTGGATCCCACCACCTTTGTTTTCTCACAGGAGAGGTTAGGCTAATTTTCTTATGTCACCCCTCTTGTTTGCTTCCCCCAAAAATCATAATATAGGATGTGTGTATATATATATTATTTTTTTCTTTTTGAACACCCCAAACAGCAAACCTGCCTAACGTGGAATGTATTACTTATTTTGGATCTTAAATGAAATATCTAGTATGATGTTCATCTCTCTTGAAACATTATTATAAACTCATTGTTATGCAATAACTCAAAAAGACAGAATACAGCATGCCTGACACTCCAGAATATTTTATCTAGGTACTTACCTAGGTACTAACATGTTACTTATTTAGCTTAGAATTGTACTACTGGAATATAGACAAAGCTATTTGTATAGACAAAATAATTGTTCTTTTATAAAAGATGATACCTTGTTTTTAAGGTAGCTTGCCCCAAATTCAAAGGCTGAGGCATTGATAACAAACACATTGAATTGTTAAGTAGACTATTTATATTAAAAAATATTCTAAGAGTAATGCATAAAATCTTTAACAAAACTGATATTTTATTAGGTGAAAAACACATTGTTTAAGTTGATGATTCATGACATTTTTAAACATGTTTTCAGTGTATCCAAAGTTTCTATCTGTATCTTTATCCAATGCTTAGCACGGATGAAATTCACCATCTTTCTTATTTTAAAAATTTATTTAGTATCTATATTATTGATTTATTTTACATTCAGTTTATGTATATTAATTATTCAATTATGTCAATGTCAGTAACAACACTGTGAGAATTTATAAGGAGGGTGGATAACAACACAGCCCCCACTTGCCCACAAACAGGTGACATCTATGTTGTATTTAAACTACACGAAATGTGGTATTTCTGTCTGGAAGAAAAAAAACATATTGAAGGAATGGAGAAAAATGGAGTGCTGGATTACCAACTAGAAAATACCAAAATAAATAGAAATAGAAAACAGGTGTGAAAATATACCTATGCATTTCCCAAAATGCCCTTCCTATGCTCATCCCCACTGCTTGTTTTCTGAGGGTAGAAGTTTCTGACCACAGTGACCCAGTGCCCAGAAGCCTCCTGGGCACACCCAGGAAGGGAGCTCACCCACAATAAGGAAGTGACTTAGCACCAACCGCTCATCTCCCTGACCTTTTCAGCCGCTGGCTTTGAGAAACACGCTGTAACACCCTATAGGCTGAACCTGTGTATATAAGCTAGCTTACTTGCTGGATAAAGTGGATCTGCGTCACTGAACCTGGTCCCCGGAGTCGGGTCTTTGAGTCTCCATCGTCCTCACCCCCGGCAGGACTTGTCCACAGATAGGCTGGATTAATCTTTCATTAAGGAATTGGAATTTCAAAATTCTATCCTATATCACATATACCATCAATGTTTTATAAAAATTAAATCAGAATAGACATTTAAAATTTTTGAATGTTATTTTCTCCCCTCAACACCATTGCTATTTTTCATTTAAGCTTAAGAAAAGGACACTCAGCCTTAAAATTGGAGAAATTTTCCCCATAGAAAAATTTTGTTGTTTTATCTCAGAGTCAATTAGACAGAAATCAAAGATGAACTAATCACTGGGGAACAATTTTTTTTCATTTTCTGTTGCATGAGGTTTTAGAACTATTTCTATATATTTCTGCATCGCTGATTCCAAATCTGAAATCCAATTTTTGGTGCATGCTCTAATTTTTATGCAATTTTAATTTCTTTTTGTTACAGTTAAAGGCATGCATTGGTTTTTAAATTGTAGTTAAAGGGCAACAACTCTTGGATTGAACATAACCACAAGGCAATTAATGTTTTACAAACATCACTTTTACATAATTGTAGTTGTTTTTAAATGTAAAAAATTATTATCTGATAAAAACACTCTCTTATTTTGTTTTAAGATTGAATCATGGCTTCTTCGAGTAGGCATAAATGTAAGAAGAGTCCTGACACCTTCTGTTACATATGTAGCTGTTACACATTTCAACGTCAAAGGCGCAATATTTCATCATTTGTGACATGTGCATATATTGCCTATTTTCAAGTTCCCCTTGGCGATCAAGACAAGAATTGGGCTCCTCATATTGTGTGTCATAATTGTGAGAAAATGCTTCATGACTGGACAAAAGAAAAACGCAAAGGTTTGCCTTTTGGTATTCCCATGGTGTGGTGTGAACCTAAGGACCACAGCAGTGACTGTTATTTCTGTCTGATCCATACAAAGGGCATCAGCAAGAAGAAAATGGCATATGATCGCATATCCTAATATTCCTTCAGCAATACGATCTATCCCACACTCTGAGACACTCCTGGTTCCAGTTTTCAATGGTTTTATTTCTTCTAAGGATGAAGAAAGTGAACATGATGATCAAGTGTATTTTGATAAGATGCATGAGGAAATGGTTGTAGAATCTGAAGGGTCTTCATCTGGTGGCAAGCAGTCATTAACCCCTCAGCAGTTTAGCCAACTGGAATTAAATGACTTAGTAAGAATGACATAAAAACTGTTCTCGACTTTCTGAAGTATGAGGAGCATACCTTGACCATTTGTTTGGATCTTAAAATGGTAAATTTCCTTCTATCAGAAAGGTTTCACGAAGTATCCTTGCTTTCTGTGTTTGTGGGACAGCCGAGCTCAGGAGAAACACTGGACACAGAGGAATGGCTGAAATGTGAAGGTCTGGAAGTAAGGATGCAAAATATTGTGAATGAACCTGTAGTTAATTGAGACAGGATCATTTCCCCCCCACTTCACATCAAACTTGGCTTAATGAAGCAGTTTGTTCAGGCTTTGAATAAAGAAAGTGAATACTTTCAGCATATAATTTCTGCTTTTCCTGCCTTGTCTTTTGAGAAGATAAAAGCAGGTGTATTCGATGTACCTCAAATTCGAACCCTCATACGTGATGAAGAATTTGCCAGAAAGATGAATAAGGAGGAGAAAGCAGCATGGCAGTCTTCTGTGGCAATTACAAAGGACTTCCTTGGCAACAAAAAAGCAGAAAACTATGAAGTTCTGGTTCAAAGGATGCTGTTGGCTTTCTGCGACATTGAATGTAACATAAGCATTAAGATTCACTTCGTGAACAGTTACCTTGATAAGTTTCCCAAAAATCTTGGAGCTATTAGTGATGAGCAGACTACTGCTGGAGCATCAAATGAGATTGTCCTCAACAAGTACACAAATGCAAGAGCTACAAACACAAATTTTTGCCTGAATAGAATTTAAATAAGTTTTGTGCAAATTTTATGATTAAAATAAGTGTTTTAATATGTTCTATTTTGATATTGTAGACAAATTCTGATGCAATCATATCTTTTAGTGAATTAGTGTATTTATTGCATTATATAAATTATTATATTTTCACAAAGATGATGCCCCAAAAGACATTCTGCTTCATTGTGTTAAACTAAATGTTGAAAATATTAAGATAAGATGAAAACCTAAAATCTTAAATTGCAGAAAAAAACTGTAGCTTACAGAGAAAATAAATGTCAGATTTGAGATCAGCACACTCGAATTAGGTAAGGACAAGTGTTTTTGTGGATGTGACAATAATTTTGTTCCCCAGTGTAATAGAGACAATGTGAACAGCACTAGTGATGATGGAGGAGGACAATCAAAAACTGAATTTAATGTCAACACTTTAAATGTGATCCTCTGCTACGAAAGTTGTTTAATGTTCATATTAATAGTTCATAGAATTCTAAAGGTTTCAGAAGAATTGTTTAACATCCAATGTTGTAAAGTTACCTGAAAACTTTACCTAGTCTGACCAGGCAGTGCACAGTGAATAGAGCATCACTGGGACGCTGAGGACCCAGGTTTGAAACCTCAAGGTCAATGGCTTGAGTGCGGACTCATCTGGCTTGAGTGCAGTCTCACCAGCTTGAGTGAGGGGTCTCTGGCTTGAGTGTGGGATCATAGACATGACCCCATGGTTGCTGGCTTAAGCCCAAAGGTTGCTGGCTTGAGCAAGGGGTCACTCACTCTGCTGTAGTCCTTCCAACCCCATCAAGGCACATATGAGAAAGCAATCAATGAAAAACTAAGGTGCCACAACTATGATTTGATGCTTCTTAACTCTCTCCTTTCCTGTCTGTCTGTTCCTCCCTCCACACATACAAAACAAACCAAAAATCCCAAAAACTGTATCTAAAGGTTGTGATATGTATCACTGGAGAGAGAATGATATGTTTGCGCCCACTAATTCAAATGGGGCAAACAAATACATTCTTTTCAAGACTGCAACATATGGGAAGCAAAGACAGTCTTGGCCCATCTTTTTCTGTGCTTTTATCTTAGAAGGAGCAGAACTTAGCAATACATTTTTTTTCTCCATTGGCATTTATGGAATTATGTAGTTTGTCTTAATTAAGGAAATGAAAAGAAACTCAATATTTTTGTGTGAATCCATGTAGGTGGTAAAATATGTAAACAGGACAGGAAAAGATGATACACAAAAAGAACACAGCTTTTTCAAGCAAACTGGAAGCTATAAAACATCATATGTCATAATTTTGGGCGTGGAATGCGACGTGCCAAACTACTCGTATTTTTTAAAAGTCAGCCATCAACTCATTAGCCAGTGTCTGCAAGCAGATGTTGGCGTAAGCTGTGGTGCTATTTGGTGGTTTCAGGGAAGTGAAGATAGATATCAGCTTTTCCAACAGAGAATAGCTATTTAGTATAAAAAATGATTTCTTTCCTCAAATCGTACTTGTCATATTATGTTACATTAGATGAGGAAACAGTACGTTAACTGTGTAATGAGACAGGAATACAAAAATGTGAAGAAGAACACACTTTTTTAGCTTAGCCACATGCCATCATCTTAGACACGGTGGCCCTTCTGAAGTGATGGCCAGATGATTTTATACCAGCCATTTGCTTGTGAATTGGAATAATGTGAAAGTAAAACAAGTCTGAAAACTTTTCAGTAAAAAAACCCAAAGTCTCCTGATTGATGTTTTGCTAAGAAGAGATCAGAGACCATTGGTAATGCAGAGTGATTCGGTTCTTGGTGCCTTTTTTGCCAACCGTAATGTCTGGGCCCCTTGTTAATGTGAGCATACACATTTTGGGGTTGCTGATGCTTTTTAAATACTGTCCATGTTTCTTTTGACAATATGCATAGAGATAATGAGCTTCTAGACATTCATTAAAATCACTGTAGTTTATTTCTCAAAAGGGAGTATAATACAAATATATGTAGAGTGAATAGTCTGCATATTTGATTTATTTTGATGAGAATGAATATATCTGTATCATTTGAAGGCGAGAGAAATTAATGAGAAAAAATAACTTACTAAAAAAATAAAATGTTGAAGAAGAGATGGATCACTGGTGAAATTACTTTGTGTTTTTAATAGAATTTGTACTTACTCTTTGCTGTTGAATCATTCTTAGGTGTACTCTGATTGATTTTTTAAAAAACTATTTCAACACACTCCATGATTATATTGTCAACATCATTTAATGTATAAAAGTTTAGGTTGGTTCAGATGAATCCAGGAAAATAACCCCTTATCTTATCTTTTTAAAAATTTTGTCCAGAGAAGGAATCTCACAAAATCATTTGAGTTGAAGTCTCATCTTTTTAAACATTGGTTGCCATTGCATTCCCAGGGAAGCTGACTCTGAGGCTGATATTACCGGTAGGACTTCATCAGTGATTCCTCTCGGGAGACAACCATGAAAGGGAAGTGAAGAAAAGGAAAGGGAGAAAGAGAGGGGGGAGGAAAAGGAAGAGAAAACGGGTTGGGAGTGAGAGTGAAGAAAAGAATGGAGAGGGAGGTCAGGGAAGTCCAGTACAAGATGGTAGGTCTGGGCAGAGAGAGAAGTTGGAGCTGTGGTGCTGTCTCAGTAACAGAGTTACCCCATACTTCAGGGTCCAAGGGTGTTTGTTGTTTCTTTGTAGTAGTCTATATACTATACTAAGAGAGTATGCTGTAAACTATATGCTATACTGTATATTCCCAACCCTGTACTCTATGATATTTTCTATTTTATGTACTATACTAATCTGTATACTTTTTATTATATTAATCTATATACTATACTCCATATACTATATTAATTTATATTACATATTCTATATTCTATATTAGTAGATTATATATGTTATGTATATTATACTACTATATATTATATAGGTATTAAAAACATTTATAAATTCTTCTTGGCTTCAATCATGAATAAATATTTGCTGTTAGCAATTAAAAAACATACTAATATACTATATAAGTTACGTGTAGTTTATGCTATCTATGTATTATACTTTATAATTTATACCAGTCATTGGATACTGTAGTCCCAGGAAGAAGGCTTGCAGTTACGAGACAACTGTCTTTGTCCAGGTCACTTTCTAAAAGGCAGTTTCTGGGGAAGACAGACAGCTGCGGACAGTTCTCCTAGCAGCTGGGGCAATAAGTCCTGAAGCCCTGAGCCGGGGCCTGAGTGGGGGTATGATGCTCATCACAACATCTACTACATCTTTACAATGAGGATGATTATTTTAAGTTCTAACCTAAATTACTCCTATTAAATAGTTATATGTTAAATTTGGCAGTAGCAAGCAGCTACTTTTTCATGTACAGGCTACATATTTTGATCATGATGCAGAATGATTTCACTAATATTACTGAAAGCCAGATGAACAATCCCAGTCCATTCTTTTCAAACCTTTGAAATAATTTCTCTTGTTTCCTTAAATAAATTAATTAAATCAAGAAAAAAGATACTATTGATTTTGTATAACATTGTTGCAGAGATTATGCCAAGAGGACACAATACATAACAATACTTGGAAGACACTGTTGCAATTTAACTACCTGAGGAGGCCAGTCATTCAGTAGCACAATATTTTTTTATTTTATAGTATGTAGTAGGCAAAAATATGTGCAAGCACATTTTGGAGTATAAAGTAGGATCCCAGGCTATATACTTAATTTGAAGAGATAGGTACTAAGCATTTAGGGGCGGGGGGAAGAATGATTAATTTATTTTACTTGAATTTCACAGAGAAAGTAATTTGCCAATGTAAGAAGTACACCAATGGTCTGTGGGATTACACAACCTCAGTGACCTCTATCAAGTGGCCAAGGGACATTTCATAGGAGCTGGATGGGGCAAGGGTATTTTGTTGACACCTCCAGTCATGAGACTATGGGAAATCAATGTTTCAACCCAGAACATTTCCTGGAACCACAGTCGATATCACATAATGAGAATTTCCAGTTAATTCTGTGATGGAGACAGTTTTCTTTTACATGACTCCTTTGATAGGACCAACTGGATATATAAGAGCTTAAATTAAAGAAAGTCTTTAGAAAAATAGTCAACTCTAATAAAGTGGGGAAAATATTTCAAGTTTCAGGACACTTTATGTATACTAGGGATACACATGACTTTTAAAGTCTGCTCACATGAGAAATATTAAAATTTTCACTTTTGAGGGAACTCAGAATAGTTTTTCCTAATTTATGCTTGCAATTAATATATAAATTATTGCCTTCTGCATTGTAAGTTGATGACACCAACCATTCCTTAGAAGGACAGGTGCTTTAAGGGGACCTTCCAGTAGCAGTGATGGGTAAACCAGAATTATAAAAGATAATCCATCAAGTAATGGGAAATTTTATTGCAAAGAAATAAAGGAGGCTCTAAATTTGGTTAGATGAATAAATGATCTTTAAAAATGACACCTTCAAAAAGACTAGACAGAAAGTAATAAAGGTAAAACAGGAGTGTAGTTTTCTGCTCATTGAACTTGCTCTGTGATTTATTATTTTTTTCTAGTGTAAGGTAAGAAAATGAAGATACGGGAAGGACTTATAGAGGTTATGCTTTCCACTCGTCCGCCTTTAGAATTGTCAGTGTTCAGGTAAGACTTTCTCTCATTCTCTAGGCAGAAATAAAATTGCTGAACTTTTATAGAAAGGTTGCCCTCTAAATAATACTTCCAGCCAAGAGTAAAAGTTCCATAAACCTTGTGATGAAGTGTGAGCTGCTCTTTTACCAGCTGTTGGAATTGCCTATGCCCAATGGTAGCAAGAATTTTTAACCCAACATTTCCTGCATCTTTGTCTTTCATTATTTTATTTATGTTAAATACATAAACAAATGGGTAAGAGATGCAGTTACTCTTTAAAGTTATTTTGTGTCAAAATGGCTAGTAAGCAATATGATTTCTATAATTATAAATGAATACTAAAACTATAAATGGGTCCTGCCTCTCGGCCATCCAGAATCCACCTCCTACTTATTCACATATCTGTGGAAACAAGCAGCAGTCTTAAAACTTATGGGATAGGAATTGAAATTTCTCTTTCTTCTTTATTGTCTAGTCTCTGACTAGCCTCAGGTCTTAGAATCTGAGATGCTGAAATGAATCATTAGGTTTTCCGTTAACTTTGATTGGGGAAAGGACCTAATTTTACATTTTTTGCAAGATTTTTAATAAATAACATCTGCTGTCTTAGCCATAGATGATTTAATTTTTTAACATGTGCTTTCAACCTTTAATTTTCTGCAAAGCAGCCACATCAATTATTAATTTCTCTATATTTCCTTAAAGTGAATCAGACTTAAGATTCTTCATAAATATTTAAAGATACCACTGCAAAATAAACAAAAACTTATACTTAACTTTTTAATTGGAAGTTTGAGAACCAATGATTGCAAAAGCAACAAAAAGAAGACAAACATGCTCAAGAATCTGGAGACGTAAAAAAGCAGATGCTACAAGAAAGATTTCTGCCATACACCCATTGTCTCGATTTTATAGTGGGAATCACATTAACTGTACATTTAACTGGGAGAATGGATACGGCCAAATTTCTATGAGGCCTGACTTGTGATAGACTTAATTTTTGATAGTTTAATTATTGTATTTTTCTTTCTCACACACACATTCCTATACATACTATATACCCTTTACTATATAAATTTACCAAGTTACTGACAGAATATATATGCATGAATATATAAAAAAATACCCTGCATGTAATTAAAATAATAATAATAGCTTTAACTTTTCTTTCTTATTGTCATTAGAAAAACTTCTGAGATAGATGTTGTTATGGGTTGAACTATGTCCCTGCCCCCCACCTCCACTCTCAGCCTCCACAGAGAGATGTGGAAGTCCCAGCCTTGGGTACTTGTGAAAGTGACCTTATTGAAAAACAAAGTCTTTGCAGAGATAATCAAGTTAAGAATAGGTCACTGGATTGGGCTGGGCTCTAATATAGTATGACTGGGTGTGCTTATCACAAGGGAAGAATCACACAAAAAGATGTGCAGGTCGAATGCCATGAGACAAGACATTGCAGTCAGAAATTGGAGTGATGTATGCATGAGCCAAGTAAAGGCTTATATTGTGGTTGACAACAGAAACTAAAGAAAGACATGGGACAGGCTTTTCCCTAGAGCCTTCAGAGACAGCATGGCCTCCCTGAGACCTATATTTTAGACTTCTGGCCTCCAGAACTATGAGAGAGAAAATTTCTGTTGTTTTTAGCCATCCAGTTTGTGGCTGTTTGTTACCATAGCCCTAGGGAATAAATATAGATATTACAAACAAAGCTATTTTTTTCTTTTTTAAAAAATTATGAAATAGAACATATGTATCATGTATAGCGTGTATGTAAAATTTAACAAATAATCATAAAGTAAACATCCATCTGAGCATCATCAGTAAGTGAGATACTACTGCATTCCTAAGAGGCTCTCTACACCTCTTCCTTACCAGTAGCCTACCTCTTGTCCCCAGTTAATCATTTATTAGCTTTTCTTCATAGATCATCACCTGTGCAATAATATTATAATATAGTTTAATTTTTGTATTGATACATTTTTAAATGCATTTTAAAATATTATTAAAACAAATTCACAAGCTACTAATTGGTAAATATAAATTAAAACCATCACTATATAAAATCATGGTTTTTGTTTTTTTTTTCATTTTTAGAGGGGGGAGAGAGAGGGAGAGAGAGAGAGAGAAGAGACAGAGAGAGTGAAGGGGGGAGGAGCTGGAAGCATCAACTCCCATATGTGCCTTGACCAGGCAAGCCCAGGGTTTTGAACCGGCGACCTCAGCATTTCCAGGTCAACGCTTTATCCACTGCGCCACCACAGGTCAGGCTATAAAATCATGTTTTAAATATTCATATATATTTAGTTGGTTCACTCACCGAACAGCTATTATTATTAGGGACATATATGGAAACTTTTTATGTCAGGCATTTTCCAGAAAAGAGATGAAATATAATGCCAATAATTGCACTTTAACAAAGTGTATAATTTAAATTAAAATTATATAGCCATATAATTTTTATAACCATACTTAATTGTTTTTTGATAGCCATACTTAATTGTTATGTACATATACATACACTTGAGAATTTGTGAGATTTAGTAATATTCTTTATAATATAGAACGCTTGATCAATACAATAGATTTTACCAGTTGGTAGATTAACTTGGTTGATTCATGTAAACATGATTGGATAGTTTTAGATATGCCACACATTTTAATTTTTATCACTATGTTTATATTGATGTTTGTATTAACTGAACTTGCCCAATCTGTGCATATGAATTACTTTCGGTATTTCCATGCATATATAGTTTTTGCTAAGAGAAGGTAAACAAATCTTTGTTTTGATTTTATAGACTACTTACTGTCCTATGTATTTAAGCATTACAATGTGCTATATATGAAGAAGTAAAGGGATTCAAAGTAGTTTACTTTGTTTAGGACTAAAATGTTTGTCAGTCAAACCTGTCAGATGTTTAGAAGCATTGGAGCACAAGTGTTTTCTGCTTTCTGAGAAGCTCATGGTCCCCAGGAGAAAAAAAACAATGGGTTGACTAATGCTTGTAA
The DNA here is from genome assembly GCF_036850995.1 of Saccopteryx leptura. Lineage (NCBI taxonomy): Eukaryota > Metazoa > Chordata > Mammalia > Chiroptera > Emballonuridae > Saccopteryx > Saccopteryx leptura. The sequence goes on along the minus strand of NC_089505.1, from coordinate 48,220,401 downwards.
TATAATGGTGCATTCTGCAGTTCAGGTAAATTTAAAGTATATTTTGCAGTCCAGATGAGAAAGTGATGAACTCTACTTAGAGAGGAAAAGATTGGTTCACATAGGTGATGGCATATGAAAAGTCGTTCTTGTATCTTAGGAGTTTGTGAATAGTGAATCACAATATCAAAGAAAGGTAATAGTATATAACCTATACTGGATTTTTTTAATGCCAAGAAATATATCTATATAATATTTATTTCTAGATACAAAATATCACTATTACTAAATTTGTGCCAACTTAAATTGGTCTTAGAAAGTTATCAAAAAGTTGCCAGCTTCATTGATAATTATTCAGTTAACAGAAAATATAACTGACTAAGATAATTTGGTTGACTTGCCTACTATCACAAGAATCACAGTGACCTTCCCCTTCATTTATAGAAACTTCCTTTATTTATTTCAAGCGTGGCGATATTTTGGTATGCTTTATAACTTTTACATGTTTGATGCCAAGGCTCCGAGAAAAAAGGGAAAAAGAGAATGCATTTGTTTATGTTGCTAAATTGCTGGAACTAGAATTAGATATTTTGGGTGGGAGAGTGAAACAATTTGGTGATGACCTTCATCAGAGAAGTGTTTATAGAGTAAACGACTGAGGGATATATCAAAGAATGATAGTAGAAGGTGAGGTGGATGTGATTTTCCTAGAAAGGGTGCAGAATTAGAGAACAGACTGAAGAGAGACTTACAGGTATGTGGAGATGTAAGAACCAGTAGGAGAAGAGGAGGCAATGAGGGAGACAGAAGGGGCAGCCAGAGATAGAAGCAAGAGCCTCAGAAAACTGCTGCCACCAAACTGAAAGATGAGATTTCACAAACAAAAATGTAGTACTTAACAGCGTTTAAGATCACAACTAAGAAAAACTCATTAACTTTGGTGCCTAGGTAGTTATTAGCCACCTTCCTCATCTCAGTTGACACCAACTCCATCCTGTCAGGTGCTCAGCCAAAGACCTTGGAGCCTTTCTTGACTTAGGGCTCTCTTTTTAGAAGATACCCAATTTATCAGGAAATTATATTTACTTAGCCCTCAAAATATGTCAGTACTTGAACTACTTCCTACCAACTAATGTTTTTTTTTAATTGAATTTTATTAGGGTGACATGGGTTAACATAATTATACAGGTCTCAGTCCCCCAATTCTATAGCCCATTTCTGTGGGCTGTATGTTCACCACTCCTAATTAAAGTCTTTATCCATCACTATTTACCCCTATTCCCTCCTCCACATTACCCCCACCCATACAATCATTCACTATTGTCTTTTAAAATATAAACTAAATGTTTTACTGTACACCCCATTCTCAACAATTCCTATATTGGTTGCTCTGTTCTATTACTTTCCCATGGTATTTCTTACTTCCAGCATACTAGGTAGTTTTCCTCACTTATTACAAAAATAGTTTATCATCTGTCTCCTCTCACTGGATTGTGAATTCCATGAGGGCCGGGATTCTCTGCTGTGTTCCAGCAGCTTAGAGAATCAGCATAGTCAATCAGTAAATGCTGAATGAACAAATTGCAGTCTGTATTTTTGGGGGTTTTTTTGTATATTTACCTGAAATTTGATGTGAGTTTATAGTTGAAGATATAGGTTTTAGGTATATAAACAAAATTCAATTCTAGTATGAATTTAAGTAAAATTTTAGTAAAATAATCTCCCATTCTAATAATTCTGTGCTCAAGATACCCATTATATCTCAGAAATTAGAGTATGTTTTCATTTTGTACTATAATTAAAGAGTTTAGCTCAACTTTTAAATTATGAAATTAAAAATATTTGCTGAACTTAATATGTACTTTATTTACCATTACTTCTGCACAAAATGCTTACCCATTAAATAAAAATTTTTCAGTGTACAAAAAGGAGCGCATATATTCAAGGATTCACAATATGTTCTTTGGGTAAACTGATTCAACACATGCTCATAAGTATGTAGACATTTAAATAATAAGATTGTGACCCAATTTTTCATTGATCAAAATACAAATTTATTCCATTATATAGCAATTCATATAGAATCTTTTTGACACATGATATTTAAGATATATACATATATACATACATACATACCTGTACATGCATATATATATATATTTGCTTCACAAATCACAATAATAATTTTTAGTCTTTGAGTTAAAAAATTGACCTCAGAATTTGTTCCTGTTTTTCTTCCTCCTTTTCATCCTTCCTTGTCTTTATTTTTAATCATATTTCCCTGCTCCCATCTTTATTCCATTGAACAGTCAATGCCTACTCTAGAAATCAATAAATAAAATGACAATGAACTAATATGCTTAACTTGTCCTGTAGAGTCCACTGCACATTTTGGCTCATCATTATTTTCTGCATGGGATTGTATTTCTTTGCTGAGCAGAATTACATTGACCTCCTACTGAGTAGTGTAATTCTCTATTTTTTATCACTCCTCTCTTTCTTACACATCTAGAAATTGTGCCCACATTCATTCTTTAATCAGCAGAGCCGATATCCATACAAAGTTTCCCCATCATTTAAATCTTTTCTCTTAGGCTCTGGGGTCCATTTATTTTCTATTGCTTGGCCACTTGAAACCTCAGTAATAGAGACTTCAGGATACTGTGTGAGCTGTGGCTTTTCTTATGATTTGCACGTGCTGGGCTTACTAGGTGAATTAACATTACACCTGGGAGGCACAAACAAATGAAAACAAGATTCGGAACTCTAAGGACATTACTGTTGATACAAGCTAATAAAGAGTGGAAAATCAACCCGACTGAGCAGCACTTAATCTTTGCTCATTTGGGTAGTGGATCAAGAAGTCATTGAAACTCGGTTTTATTTATTTGTTTGTTTATTTTATAAGTTTTACTACCTTTCTAAAGTTCTACAACCCAATCTTGATAATTATTGAATATTAAAATTGATTTTAAAATTATACAATTATAGAATCCTCTTCTGGCTGGATGCACTCTAAGTGACTCAGTTTGAAAATAGCATGAAAATTCTTCTTTCTTTCTCCTTCTTTTCTCTCTATTTTCTCACTCCCAACTCCCTTTTGCTTCTTTCCTCATTCTTTTTTTCTTGTTTTTCAGTTCTTTTTATATTTTTCTTTAAAAGTAAATATATTATTATGAATGAAGCAAATTACATCCCAATTTGACATTTTGTATTTTTAATTTTATTTTTTCTTCAGGAATGCTTTAGAATAAATTTAGCTGCAAATAGAAATAAATTATCCAACTTTCTTTTTTTTAATTTTTTTATTTATTCATTTTAGAAAGGAGAGAGAGAGAAGGAGAGAGAGAGAGAGGAGAGAGACAGAGAGAGAAGGGAGGGAGGAGCAGGAAGCATCAACTCCCATATGTGCCTTGACCAGGCAAGCCCAGGGTTTCGAATCTGCGACCTCAGCATTTCCAGGTTGACGTTTTATCCACTGTGCCACCTCCAACTTTCTTGAAATAAAGTAAAGGTCAACAAAATAAGCATATCTATAAAATTTTCACCTGCTTTTAGTACAATTTGGCTACAGGGGTAAACAAAGGGTCTGAAACTTATAGTTTACATATAGTAGCAGCTTTACCCTTCAAAACAAATAGGACAGCTGATGTTGTATGCAGATAGTAGAGTAAAAATATATTTTAAACAAGTTCAAAGTATAAATATAGAACACACTAGTCAAATTTAATATAATCACATGACAGTTTTTAGAATTTTGCTTTTCCTCCGGGAATGGTGATTATGTTGTGAGAAATTGATAATTATATTGATGATTGCCAAATTTTCTTATTTAATGAAACCAGAATAATGCCAATAATTTTTCATTGTGAAATGCTTTCGTGATTTAAAATAGTGATCTTTCTGTCAAACAGCTAAAAAGTCCAGTGTAAAAATATATTTTATCAGAATAAAAAGAACGACCTTTTCTTTTCAGCATACCCTTTCTTTTTATCTCACTTGCTGATAAGGAAATAGAAGGGGATGGGAAGCTAGTTGAAAAAGTAAATTTTTGGTAATCCAAATCATTTTGAAAATCAGTTTAATGAACATAAATGACTTTAGATCCTGCCACAATTTCAATAGCTTCTCAGTAAGTTATTTCTTAGCCTAGGAAAGGTCCTTTGTAGAAGATAATAACCATAAAGTTATGTGCTCTAGGTAGTTGTTTGACTTGTTTTCCTTTTTGTCCTATGAGAATTGTACATAAAAGAGGAAAGAAAAAAGGAACATAACATGGTTACCAGTTCTATAACTTGTCCAAGTGCAAATATTTGCTGATGAATTCATGAAAAGGGTAGACTTGGCCTCTAACATGAAGTTCTGACTGAAACCAAGTCAGAAACAAAAGCCATATTGTATATCTGTATTATTTTTAATCAATATTGATATAAATATATTAAATATAATACGTTAGTCCTTAATTACTTTATAATTTAGTAATCAGCATTGTTTGTCTCTTTTATTGTTATAATAGCTATAGTTAAATAGTTAGATATTAAAAGAAAAGAAAATCTTATGTGATGCTTATAAGCTATTTATGACTGCAATAAAGACACAAATCTCAGAAACAGAAAATATAGGGGATAAAGAAGGAACACAAAGTATTATGTTTGTTTTTTTAAATTTGTTTTTCTTATATCTTATTACTTTTATGGTTCTGTTTATATTTTTTATTGTGACTTTATAAAAATATAAACAGCTAGTGTGTTTCTATTTTTCCACTGAGTTGCCCCTATAGGCTTTGTGACAAAAAAAAAAAATATCTTAAAGAAGCAAATTAGTTTTTTCTAATTTCTTTTCTTCTCCTTTTTTGTCAATCCAAGTCACAATGCATCAAATAAATCAAAATGATTTTTTTCCCTGAACTTCATTATATTGCACTCACAAAGTGGTATATTTAATATTCCATTGTTACTTGCAAAAATATTTTGTTAATCAAATATTTTACCGGTTATCTTTTCCAATCAAACTTCTATTTCTTTTGCTTGCAAAACTCTACACCAGAATTGTCCATTTGAAAATGCTAATCAAGACTAGAAGAGCAGTCTGTCTGCTGGGCTACCTGGAGAGGTATACAGCGTTTTTGCCTGCCTGTAGATCTTAGTTTTTGAAAATTTTCACATTTCCTTAAAATCAGCTCTCTTTTGGGAATAAGAAAGACATGAGGAAACTAATCTGCTCGTTCAGGCTCTGCTCTTTAATCAAGGCAACAATCAAGTAAAAATAAAACTAATAAGTTTATATAACTATAATAGTACTTTGTCATTTTAAGCATGGGCAATTTGTTTACCAAAACACATAATTTACCCAATCATACAATGAACTTTTTATTTATTTTTATTTTTTAAATTTTTATTAATTTTTAATTTATTTTGTTTATATGGATTCAAGTGTCCCACTGAATATAACTTCCTCACCCCTCACCTCTGTGTTCCTTTTTATATCCCCTTTGCTCCCCTCCCCCTCTCTTCCTCCTCCCTTCCCTTTAGGATTTCCTGTCCTGGTATCTGTATCTCTGTGTTATGTATATATAGTTTCACCAATCTCTTTCCCTTCTCTGATCCTATCCCCTTGTAAAGCCAGGAGGCAGGGCTAGGGCCACTATCATGGCAGCCGCCTGGCCCATGCCGGTTCGCATTGGATTCGGACAGTTGGTAAAGAAACAACGGAGCCACAAACTGGTGGGCCATAGTCTTTAATTCTAGCTTGCACCCGGCGGGCAAGTAAAAACACACACTGGGCTCCAAAACTCAATCACATTCAGTGCTCACAAAGCCACTGACTTATCCGAGTTTCCTAGAACCAAAGGTTTCTAGCTCACCAGCCTTATTCTCCTCAGTTCCCCATCTCCTTCCTTATCCCAGATACAAACTCTGCACAAACTGGCATCTCACTCAGTACTCCGCCATCTTGGCTGCTTCTCCTGACCTACTCCACGTGGCCTCCTTCTGCTCTCTCTTCTCTGCTCTCTCCTCTAATCATCCCAGGAACCCAGAGCGCAAGCTCTCGTGTAATCTACCCCATTTTATATTGTAGCTTCACAACTTCTAATCCAATATACAAAATAGGGAAGTCTCTAATACAGTCACTTCTCTGAGGCATGATTGGATTGTACCACCCCACATCAAAAAGAGTGGGAAAGGCTTAATCCCAAAACCAAGCCCCAGGCTACAAGGATTCTCAACACACATTAATATCACCTGGGCGATGGCCTCATGTGGGCACCGCCATCCTCAACAAAGTGAGCATAATACATTTTCTCTGCCCAACACCCCTCATCCCACTTCCCTCTGACTGCTGTCCCTCTGTCCCTGTGACCCTGCCTCTGCATCTATTCCGTTCCTCAGTTCAGCAGTGAAGTTTTTATTGAGAGCCCTGTAGTGTGGACATGAAGACTAATAGGGCAGGAGCTCTCCCTTGCAGGAGCCCACAGTCTAGTGGAAGTCTCAAAGATAGACATGAACTGTTACAAAACAATCAAAGAAGTGGTATTGGTGACAATAAAATGCATCAGCTTGGGAGCCACTGTGCTACTTGTCTGGGCATCAAGTATCAGAGAATGCTGCATGAAGGTTGGAACATTTCAGTATCTTGTGAAGACAGAGGAGGGTTGGCTACTGGAGAAGGCTGAGGAAAGGCATTTTACCATAAAAGCACGGTGTACACAGGGTGAACCACAGTGTCCCTTCAGTTTGCATGGCTTCTTCTCTGGCATGGGTTCCTCCCAAGGCACTGTAGCTAAGGTTGTGTTTGTAATTTTGAATTTGTTAAAATCACCTCCTTACAAATTGTCTAAATTTGATTGTTCACAAAACTTGGATCCACCCTTGAGGATGTGGGTGGGAAGGAAGTAAGAAAGGGCAGGGCACAGAGCCGGCAGCTCCTCTGCCCCACCTGGAGCCCGTGTGGGGAGAAAGGGCTGGACACTCACTTCCCCAATGAAAAGAGTGAAAAATACCCAAAGGGCACTCATTGTTGTTCCCAAAGCAAATGGCTGGGATTGCTTTCTTCAATTCTTATTGTTCCTTTACCTGCTGAGGAAGCAGGATGGCCTGACTTAGGAAGTTCACTAAGAGGAAGAAGCAAGTTCAGGCCATCTCCAACCTCTTGTGTGTGTGTGTGTGTGTGTGTGTGTGTGTGAGAGAGAGAGAGAGAGAGAGAGAGAGAGAGGAGAGAGAACAATTGAATATTTATATTTAGATATTATTTATCTGTTATTATTATTTAGATGTTATTTCTATTTCAGCTTCTTCCAAATACCATTTACTTATTATCTATTTATCAATTCTTTTAATATTTATTGAATGCCTACTAAATTTATTCTTCTTACCCTTACATTGTATTTAATATTTCAAGCTTCTCCATTTTATTGATATCTTTTGGGGGAGGGGACTGTTTCATTTTGTGAAGAATACATGCCCTGCTTGATGTTGCCTGTGTCTCATGGATGACAATATTCCTTTCTCCTGCGCAATGCTTTATCAAGTGTTTGAGATCCTTGCCTACACATCTTGTGATAATTGTTTGGTCATTTCATATTTGCATATTATGTCTTCTCTCTACCCTTTATGATGGCATGGATGGACATGGAGAACATTATGCTAAGTGGAATAAGCCAGTCAGAGAAAGATAACTATCATATGATCTCACTCATATGAGGAATCTAATGAATAAAATTAACAAACAAAATAGAAACAGACTCATGGAGAACAGATTGGATGGGGATTGGGGACTGGGTGAAAAAAGTGAAAGGATTAAGCAAAATAAACAAACAAACTCATAGACACAGATAATTATATGGTGAACACAGAATACAACATGTTAATGATGCATTATAGAATTGTACACCTGAAACCTATATAATTTTATTAACCAATGTTGCTTCAATAAATTCAACAAAACTAAAAAAAAAAGTAGCATTGTGAGCTGTCCTTTTTTTCTCTTGTCTAGCGCAAAGCCTAACTCCTTTCAAGTGATAACTGAAGGAATGGAAAGACTTACCTCTTAAACACTGAAGAATGCCTAGGAGTACACTAGGTTAAAATTATCCAAGTGTGAAAATTTTAGATTTTTTTTTTAAAGCAAGAACATCAGCAGAGGAAGAACAGCCAAGTTATGTAAAAGAGCTGTGGGCATTTGAACTAGATCTTAGGTTGATCATTTAATCTTTGTGTGCCTTGATTTTGCCATCTTTATAGTGGTCTCTGTCAAAAGGCCAAATAACTTCAAAAATCCAGATGAAAAATTCTAACAATATTTAGCTACCAAAATTATTTTTTAGGGCTGTCTTATTAGTGTGATTCTTTTCCATCCCCATCCCTTTAACCCTGCCCTTAACCACCAAATAGCCAGGTTGCCCCACAGTTCACAGACCTATTTTCCCTGTAAGAGAATAAAATTATCTGTGATTCTAGTAACTTTACCCCTGAATTATTTATAAAACAGTTTCAACTTAATCACTATGGACAAGATGCTTAAAAAATACTAATATATATATATATTGCTCTTATTTATTTATTTATTTATTTATTTATTTATTTATTTATTTTGTATTTTTCCGAAGCTGGAAACGGGGAGAGACAGTCAGACTCCCGCATGCGCCCGACCAGAATCCACCTGGCACGCCCACCAGGGGGCGAGGCTCTGCCCACCAGGGGGCGATGCTCTGCCCCTGGGGGGGGGGGTCGCTCTGTTGCAACCAGAGCTACTCTAGCGCCTGGGGCAGAGGCCAAGGAGCCATCCCCAGCGCCCGGGCCATCTTTTGCTCCAATGGAGCCTCGGCTGCGGGAGGGGAAGAGAGAGACAGAGAGGAAGGAGAGGGGGAGGGGTGGAGAAGCAGATGGGCGCTTCTCCTGTGTGCCCTGGCCGGGAATCGAACCCGGGACTTCTGCACGCTAGGCCGATGCTCTACCACTGAGCCAACCGGCCAGGGCTCTTATTTATTTTGAATTAGCAGAGGCATTAATTAAGAACCTTAATTTTCAAAGTCTTTATTTTTTTTTTTTTTATTTTATTTTTTTTTTCATTTCTGAAGCTGGAAACGGGGAGAGACAGTCAGACAGACTCCCGCATGCGCCCGACCGGGATCCACCCGGCACGCCCACCAGGGGCGATGCTCTGCCCACCAGGGGGCGATGCTCTGCCCATCCTGGGCGTCGCCATATTGCGACCAGAGCCACTCTAGCGCCTGAGGCAGAGGCCAAGGAGCCATCCCCAGCGCCCGGGCCATCTTTGCTCCAATGGAGCCTTGGCTGCGGGAGGGGAAGAGAGAGACAGAGAGGAAAGCGCGGCAGAGGGGTGGAGAAGCAAATGGGCGCTTCTCCTGTGTGCCCTGGCCGGGAATCGAACCCGGGTCCTCCGCACGCTAGGCCGACGCTCTACCGCTGAGCCAACCGGCCAGGGCTCAAAGTCTTTATACTCACAATTCTGGAGCTTTCCAGTTTTTTGTCTCCTCTTAGAAAAAGCTTTTTTTAATGCAGTAACAATAGAAAAAATTGTCCTTAAATGATTCAGAGAAAACATATGGTTAAGTTGTCTATTTAAAAGAAATCAGAAGAAATAATATTAATTAAATCACATTTTATCCACAAACTATTTAAAGAATCATTTTTTAAAATAATAAAGGCCAAGTTTCCCTGAAAATTTCTTTATTACTTTCCTTCTATTAAAGATACTCTCCCTAATCCTCTGAATATACTGTTTTTTGGGAATCAGCTTAGAGGAAACAGGAGAGGGTGATTTTAAAAGATAAATACTGACAGGTAGCTGTGTTGTGAGAGGGTAGGGGTTTTATGAAGACAAAATTGATCATCTGATAACCTGGTAATGTACTCCTTTGATACAACTTGTGATCTATTTTATTTGACCATGTGTGAATCCATCACCAACAGTCCCAAGGTCGGCTGTAGGACACATGTTTTGAGCTATGCCACACAGGAGACCAACTATTTCTCATTCTGGACTCCCCGTTGGCATCTTGAGAGTTTATTTACTACTCCATTGTAGCATGGATGGGCTTATCATTAAACAAATTGTCCCTAACATAGCACCCATATTCTGCTCTATGTCATTAAACACTGAAAAATCCACACATACAGGTAGGATATCTGAGGAATGGAATCAATAGCTAGATACAGCAATAAAAGTTAAAATGGATTTTGGCTTAGGTCATAATGCAAGATAACTTTGGTTCCAAGGTTTTGCAATTGAATGAAGTTATTAAAAGTATGTTGAAGAGAAGAAAAAATGTGTTTGGATTTTATGTCAGTTTTTGTTCTGGGAAAATTGAAAATAGCTGATTTACCGTTTTCTTCCTTTCTCTAATGAAAGAAAAAGGGCTTTAGACATTGGAGTATGGGTGACCTTTCACAGGAATTATGCAGGCGGTTGTGCAGGGCTGTCTGATGGCTGTGGTGTGATATAGTCAGAGTTACTTGAAGAAGAGCCCTCTGTGCTGCAGAGTAACTAGCTTAATAGCTTTCCAAGAGGACAAATCTGATACAAGACCTTAAAATGCACTTTCGCTTTTTCAGTATTAAATGGGTAGTAGGGGACACTCCTGTGGATGCACTGGGGTGGGTGAAGATGCATTTGCAAAGACAGGCGGCTATGACATGCTGCACTCCCACCCGCATAGAGGTTACCCCACTTGCCAGCTAGCTTGTATTTGTGACGACTGACAATTCTTCTCCTCAGTACTCCCAAATCCCAGGTATGTACTCTATGTAAAGTTAGTGGCCTTGGAAAGATACCTGTATTTTCTTTGTTTTACATTCTCATTTTTCTCACTTTTTGCATGTAAATTATCCTTAAATATCACCACTAGAACGTCTAGGGCTAACTCCACCTGGAGCCTGGAGAGTTTGCTCCTATCAGCCATTATTTCTGTTGTAGGAAATTGTCTGAATGAAGTACATTGAGCTGTAACTGTGACTGTGGCTCTAGATTAACGATATCCCCAGTCTTGGTGTAAGATGTTGACTTGTGCATATAAAATTTAGGGGTCCTTGTTCCTCAAGCCAAAATCACCTGGGTTATGATGCCAGTTTATGGTGATGTTCTTTGCAGATCCACTTAACTTCTTCAAGCTTCAGTGTCCATATCTGGAAGTTAGAAATCAAAATGATATCTACCTCATAGTACTGTGATGATTAATTTAAATATTATAAGTGAAGTGGTTAGCTCAGAACTTACTTAGCACATAGTAAGTTCTCAATAAAGGTTGGTAACTTTTTACTGAATAAATCACAGATGTTTTCTACTTTATATATATATATTTTTTGTGTGTGTGAGAGGAGGGGAAATAGTGAGGCAGACTCCTGCATGTGCTCTGAAGGAGATTCATCTAGCATCCCTGTCTGGGGCTGATGCTTGAGTACAGAGCTATTTTTATCACCTGAGGCTGACACATTTGAACGAACAGAGCTATCCTCAGTTCCCAGGGTCTACATTCAAACACTCAAGCCACTGGCTGCAGAAAGGGGGAAGGGAGAGGTGGGGTGGAGAAGCAGATGGTCACTTCTCCTGTGTGTCCTGACCAGGAATTGAACCTAGGACATCCATACACTGGGCTGATACTCTATCTACTGAGCCACTGGCCAGAACCAGTTCTTTTTCTTTTAATTTTAAGAGAAGCATTGCTTCTATTAGTGGATATGAATTTAGGGTAATTAAAACATCAAACAAAAATGTTTGTCTAATTGATGACGGGTTAGAGAAGGAGAAGGTGAAGTTTTATGAACCAGTAAATGTTTCTGGAAGCAATTCAGAAGTTGCCTAGTCTTGAACTAGAACATGTAGAGGAAAGAGGTCAGGTCAAAAAGAGCTCAGGATTGGAAGAAAGTTCATGGTAAGGTGTGAAAGGCAGGAGAGAAAGAGAAAATTGTCAGACCCACAGACAGACCACAGATAGTCATAAGATTTATCAAAGTTACATATTTTCCTCTTGAACAGAGAGGAAGTGTGATAAGTTGTACATTCCTTCAGAAAATATAGCAAAGGTTACTAAATGCATAGCAGGTGACTTTTACCGTCAACCCTGTTTCCAGCTTTTGCTAAGTATAAGAGATACAAGACCAAGTTATGACCCTTGCCCACAAAGAATGCAGAGTGTGTAACTTTATTATAGAATAATATAGTTCTAAGTAAATTTATAATTTTGTTGGTGGGGTAAAAGAAGGTATAGAGATAATGATTCTATTATGATAGTAAGACTAACCAGTGAGAATTGCTAAAATTATTTTTAACATATAAAGTAATTTTTGATTACTGGTTTCAAAGCATGTTGCAGACTTACAGTAATTCAAACAGTTTGTTAGCAGTGTGAGAACAAAGATGAATGGAACAGAAGACATACCAGACAGGATTGTCAGGAAGGCGTGGCTTTGATGTCTTAAAGAGGCCAGTATTGTTATCTTGTGTTTCTAAGCAAGAGGTTCTAAAGCAGCTACCTAGATGTAATTTTTTTAAAATAGGTCTTATTCTTCTCATTTGAGCTCTTTTCTTTTTTTAAAATTTTAATGTTTTTTTATTTATTGGTTTTAGAGAGAAAGGAATTGGGGACATCAATTTGTTGTTTTACCTATTTATATAATCATTGGTGATTCTTGTATGTGCCCTGACTCGGGATTAAACCCATAACCTTAGTGTATCAAAATAATGCGCTAACCAACTGAGCTATCTGGCCAGGGCACTTATTTTTCTCATTTGGAAATAGAGACATAGAAAAAAGGAACCATTTATTAAGACATCTCTCTCTGATGTCTATCAGTGACTATTTTAAGAAGAATTTAAGAGAAAGCCTTTGAGTACATAAAAGTGTTTGCAATTTTTTTCTTTAAATGTACTTTTTTGTTGCAGCAAAATATCTCATGCAATACTCTATCTAAACCAGGGGTCTCAAACTCAACTCAGCATGTGGGCCGCAGAGCAAGATCACAGCCATTTGGCGGGCCACACTAGGTCTACAAAAGGCAACTGTTACGCAACACTTTTCTCACTGCAGTTGAAAACAAAAAACAATCAGTACAACAAGCACAATCGTACATGCAGTTTACTCAGTGTCACAAAACGACCAGAAACTGTAGTTTGCATCACAACTGCTGTTAACTAAGCTAATATCTAGCTAGGATGCTAGAGAAATGAAAAATACAAGTAGGCCCCTAGGCTTACTTAATTTTATCCAAAATATTTTGAACTTCGTGGATTAGTCTGCGGGCCGCACAAAATTGTTCGGCGGGCCGCATGCGGCCCGCAGGCCGCAAGTTTGAGACCCCTGATCTAAACTGTCACTCATCAAGTTAGGTTCCCTGTAAATTTAACCAGAAAATTGGTTTTGAAAGAAGGCATTATTTTGTCATTTTAAAATTAAGTATCATAAGTAATACATTGTAAAGTATACAATGTATAAAAGACTAGCTTGTGGATAACCTAGAGAGAATCATGTAGCATGATATATGGACCTAGGGCTGCACTTTGAGGGCTCAAGTCAAGGAGAGATGCTAGTTAAGACGATTAGTATTCAGGCATACCTGCTTTAGCACACATGGAGCCTCTCTACTCAGAGAAGTGGAGTCATTCATGTCTTACCTGGATCTCTTAATTTAGCTTTATTTAGACTTGCTCATTTCTTTCTTTCCATTTTATCTCAGAATCCCTTAGGCAGAAATCATGATGCCTAATTTATAAGTGGTCTATTGACCAATAGCTCACCTTTTCTCTGGAGAATGCTACAAAACTCTTTTTGATCATTTCAATTCCTTAAAGCTAGACAAGTTAAAAATATAAAAAGTGAAAAATATTAAGAGCTCATTATGCAGTGAGCACCAATTCTCTTGGGGAAATCAGTCCAGAATACCATTGCATTTCCAAAAAAAGAGCTATTCACCTCTCCTCTCATTAATGGTAGAACCTAAAGACAGTTGCTGTGCACTAACAAGGTAAGTCTCCCCTCGAGTTTTATGCTGGTCCCCAAGGAATAAGCTGTGGCCCTTTGTTGTGTCTAATTATGTCTTTTTACCCCAACTCCACACCTGAGATCTGGGGACTGAGCTAGAGGGACTAGAATTCCATAAATGGGGTTTCTGTCGTAATCTGATGCCTGGTTTCGGATTCATGCCTGTCCTTTTTGAGAGTTATCAGGGAAGGTGGAACTTTAACTGGGAAGAAAAGGGAGACAAAGTGTATGGCACAGGAGCAGCAGAATTTATGCAGTGTAGCTTTGGACAATACACAGAAAAGCCAAACAAATGATGTCCAAGCCTGCACTTACTACGGTGTGGGTGTGAGACAGAGAACAGACTTGAGGGAAGTCTTACCCTCCTGATAACGTTGAGGTCACCACAGAGGGAGTCAAAACTTTATTCGAGGACCAGGATTACTACTCAGCACCTCTCAGTGACAGGAGGTCCTGATTGGCAGGCCTTTCTCATTTCTACTCTGGAGTTATCACAGAATTTAGGAAAAAGAAGCCCCACATTCTAAAAATGCACCTATTCACTGCAGCATGGTGGACACCAGGATTTCCACTCATTTTTGTTTCCAGAACTGGTAACGTCTCAGTACCTGTGTCCTGATTTTCTTCAAACCAGGGTCTGGCAGAGTCCTGATGTGAGACAGTAAGATAAAAGAGACATTATATCAAATACTTATATTAAAGAACAAGAAGCCTGATTAATTATAGAAAACATCAATATTCTTCCAAAACTCTCTGTAGAATGAATAGTTGTTACTGATTAGCAAACATCAATGAATAATTTGCAGCAAAATAGAGAACAGGTAAAATTTAAAGGGCAGATTATTATATAATAATCTGAGTATTTTTCTTTTTTTTTTTTTTTTTGTATTTTTCTGAAGCTGGAAACGGGGAGAGACAGTCAGACAGACTCCCGCATGCGCCCGACCAGGATCCACCCGGCATGCCCACCAGGGGCCACGCTCTGCCCACCAGGGGGCGATGCTCTGCCCCTCCGGGGGGTCTCTCTGCCGCGACCAGAGCCACTCTAGCGCCTGGGGCAGAGGCCCCAGCGCCTGGGCCATCTTTGCTCCAATGGAGCCTTGGCTGCGGGAGGGGAAGAGAGAGACAGAGAGGAAGGAGGGGGGAGGGGTGGAGAAGCAAGTGGGCGCTTCTCCTATGTGCCCTGGCCGGGAATCGAACCCGGGTGCCCCGCACGCCAGGCCAACGCTCTACTGCTGAGCCAACCGGCCAGGGCAATCTGAGTATTTTTCAAAGCTAATATTTAAATTTTTATTTTAAATTTAACATGTATTAAAATTAACATTTTTTTGTCCATAACTGTAAAGCCGGTAGCCACCGTCATAGCCACCTGGCCCATGCAGGTTCACAATTGATTCAGACAGACAGTAATGAAACGACGGAGCCAAGAACTGGTGGGCCATTATCTTTAATCCTAGCTTGCACCCCGCGGGCAAGAAATACACACAGTGAGAAAACACTTTCCTTTTCATTCAGGGCTCCCAAAGCCACTGACTTATCCAGGTTTCCTAGAACCAAAGGTGTCTACCTCACCAGCCTTATTTACCTCTGTTTCCCATCTCCTTCTCCCTGCACAAACTCTGCACAAACTGGCTTTTCCTTCAGTGCTCTGTCATCTTGGCTGCTTCTCCTCTTCTCCATGTGGCCTTTCTCTGCTCTCCTCTTTAATGCTAATCTCAGGAACAGAAAGACAGCAAGCTCCCGGTCTGCCCCATTTTATAGTGTAGAAATCAAAACCTTTAATCCAATATACAAACAAGGAATTCTCTGATACAAAGTCACTTAGGGTAGGAAAGGCTTAGTCTTAAAACTTAAAACTAAGCCTTAGGGTATAAGCACTCTGCCTGCTCACAGCCTGTCTCCCATACCCAATGCAAGCTATAAGCAAGCAAACCTATATATCACATTTATAAACTTATTTGACCAACAATAACGTATTATTTTAACACATATTTATGTAGTTACCACCGCAATCAGGATTCAGGACCATCAAACCCCCCACTCCCTCACTGATCTTGCCCTACTCCTGTGGGTTTTTTCCTTTTTCTAGAATGCCTTATAACTAAACACATTCAGTATGTTGTTACCTCACGAAACTGGCTTTTATAACTCCATACAAAACTTTTGAAAGTCATCCACGTTTCTGTGTATGTCAGTTACTCATTTCTTTATGTTGCTGAGTAGTATTCCATTATATGAGTGAAGTATAATTTCTTTATTGACTCATTTGCTAAAAGGCATATGGATATTTCCATTTTAAGGGATTATGAACAGAGCTGCTATAAAAATATTCAGGCATAGGCTTTTCATGAACATAAAACTTAAAAAAAATTTTTTTAGGTAAGCACATAGGACTGAGATGGCCAAGTCATGTGGCTAAGGGACACCTGCATGTCAAACACTGCCCGCATCCAGAGGGGCTGCTGCTCTCTGCAAGCCCTCTAGTGTGTGTAAGATTTACAATGCTTTACGTTTTTGCCAGTACATTGTCAGGTGTTTTATAATTTGTCATTCTAAAGGGTGCATAGTGGTATTTTACTATGTTTTAAGTTTCATTTCCCTCTAGGCTAATGATATTGAGCATCTTTTCATGTTCTTGGTTGCCACGTGTATTATCTTTGGTGAAGCATCTGTTCAAAATTTTTGCCCAGTTTTTGAACTGGGCTATTTATTTTCTATTTTGTTTAATTTGGGTAGTCCTTTATATTCTGGGTGCACACTGTCACAGATAGGTAACTTTCAAATGTTCTGCCAGCCTGTGACTTGTGTTTTCATTCTCTCAACAATGCCTTTCACACAGTAAAAGTTCGAATCTGTTTTAAATACCTCACCTTCATTGCTTTTATCCTCTCCCCTACACCTGAGTGTAAATCTTAAAGGAACACTGCACAGACTCAGTATAAGATCCGAGCGGAGTGAACCACAGGGTATAAACTGTACCTCCAGGAATAGACACATTTATTCCTAATTTCAGTAGGAAGTGGTTGGTGGCTAGAAGAGCCATGTCTTCAGCAGTCTCTTTGATTGGAAAATTCTGTTATAAGACTATGACCAACATTATATCAGACTTACAGAACAAGTTTTAAGAGTACCTTCTTCATTCCTGCAAACTGTTCTCAGGAGGCCAACACATTAATCTTGAAATTGCTGTCACTCACTGAGACTATTTTGTAATTCAGAATTAATGTTTGTCAGCATCCTTTTAGGTAGCTCTGGAGACCAAAGGCAGGAGGAAGGGCATTTTGTCAGGTCTTCACAGGCAAGGCTAAGTGGCAGAATTGAAGCAATTATCTGAATAATTCAATAAAACTCTTCCTTTATTTAATTATTCAGATAAACCCCTGGTTTTCTTTTTTTTGCTATGCCCACGGACACTTCTTTGTTATCTAATTTACTTATAAAAAATAGCAGTCTTCTTATAAATAGTATAGGCTTCAAGCTATTTAATGGTTAACATTATTAGACTTTTATAATAATCAGTAGATTCTAAAACTCTACTGTTTATAGCAGTTTTGAAGAAAACTGAAAAACATGATGTAATCTCATGTTTCCACACATTTAATTCTATCCTCTAAAGAAACTACTACTTGCCCCTTATTTCCAGCTGCCAACATCTTCAATTAAACACTGGAAAAACAATTACCCTAGCAGCTTCTAGAAACATATAGTTTACAACAAAATGTAAAATGTGTTCTGAATATTGAACAACAAAAAAAAACATTTTAATTTCAGTTATCACCTAACCTTTCTCTCAAATGATTAATCATTCTGTTGACTAATTTCCCAAAGAGATCACATGCTATTAGCATTCACTACAATTATGTTTAGCTAAGAGATAACAGAATACAAGAGACATTCAACTGTAAACACAAGATTGAATTACCAGGCCTCATATCTAGATGACCTCTGTGGTCTCCTCTAAATCGCAGGCCCTGGGATTAAAATCAAATGAAGGTTTTACCAGGTTTATATATATATAAAATGTCATCCTTACTCCTTGAAGCCTTAAATTCTATTTAGCAAAGCTTACAAATACTTCTATATATTTTCCTACTCTAAAAATTGTTCAAAGTGTATTGTATACATTTAGTTGAAAAATTTATTTGTCAAGGCAGTAGTCTTTTATAAAATATTTCTAAAATCAGTATCATCTGATCATCAGGTTAAAGGAGGTGTATTATTTTGCCCACAAAATTGCAGGTTAAGCAAAATAGCAATATTTTTCTGAGTTGATTTGTTAGATGCAAATTAGTGAAAAGGCCTCTGAGAATCTTATAGTAGGAGATTTGCTAAGTCAAGATTCACTCTCATAAATACTGACATGGTAAAATGGTACTACAAATGTTATTCCTTAATTTGTTAGTTTTCTAAATTCATCCAATGGCCATTTTCTACAGCAAAAAATAATTTTAATGAAAATAATCATCTAATTTTGTCTCTTTTAAAGAAAATTACTTTTTATTTAGAAATTCTCTGAGTACATTTTCTTCAATGCTGTTTGAAATGTGAACAGGCTGAGTTATATGAAGTCAAAGAGAAAAAATAGAAATATAAAATTCTGAATTGTTTGAAGATGAAGCTCAACCCTCACCCCAATAAACACACATATACACATGTATATTTGACATGATATATCAGTTTATTAGAGAGCAAAGTAATATCCTGAGCCTTCTTAAATTTATAAAATAAATAAAACTTAACAATCAAGTTCTATTGGTTTGAAATTTTTTAATTCAAAAATAAATGTGACAATGAAATATATGCATATTGAAGTTAGAGTTGATTCATTTTAAATTACTAAATTTAGTTTAGAATTGTTTTAAAACATTGAATTAGACACATCATTATCATTACTTAGAGCAAGTATAGTTCATAAAGTCTGTCTTATTTTTTTCATAATAATCCTTATTGATGTGACATTAAACATTCTTGTGACCCTTATTGATTTTTTAAAATAAAGCTTCTGACCTGAAGCCATAACATGCCTAGAAGAAAACATAGACAGTAAACTCTGTGACATTGCTCTCAGCAATATCTTTTTAGGTATTTCTTATGGAGCAAGGGAAACAAAGGAACAATAAACAAATAGGACTACATCAAATAAAAAAGTTTTTGCACAGTGAAGGAAACCATCAACAAAACAAAACAGACAACCTGCTACATGGAAGAAGATATTTACAAATGACAAATCTAATAAGGGGTTAAATCCAAAATACATAAGGAACTCATATGACTTTACACCAAAAATAAATCAAACTTTTAAAAATAGGCAGAAGATCTGGATAAACATTTTTTACAAGAGTACATACAAATGGCCAATAGACATATAAAAAAGTGCTCATCACTAATCATCTGAGAAATGCAAATTAAAACCACAATGAGATTACCTTACACCTGTCAGAATGGCTATCACCAAAAAAAATCAACAAATAACAAATGCTGGTAAGGATGTGGGGTAAAGATAACTCTTATACAATAGTGTATAAGAGTTCCCACCAATAATGGTGGGGATGTAAATTGGTGTAACCACTGTGGAAAACAGTATGAAGATTCCTCAAAAAATTAAAAACAGAAAAGCTTCCATATAACGCAGCAATTCTACTTCTGGGTATTTATGTAAAGAAAAAAACCCCACTAATTGGAAAATATGTCTGCATCTCTATGTTCATTGCAGTATTACTTACAATAGCCAAGCTATTAAGACAACTTAGTTGTTCATCAGTAGATGAGTAAATAAATAAGATATGGCATGAGAGAAATGGCACCTTGAGAGATACTCCTCATCTCTCACCTTGAAATTTTAACAAATTCTACAACTATATGTGGAGAAAAAACCCCAGATGAAACTGAAATATACATACACCAGATAGACAAAGGTATGATCACACAAGAAGGTGGGCCAAAGCACAGAAGAAAAAATAATGCCAGAGGACTGAGTCTCTC
Organism: Saccopteryx leptura; assembly: GCF_036850995.1. NCBI lineage: Eukaryota > Metazoa > Chordata > Mammalia > Chiroptera > Emballonuridae > Saccopteryx > Saccopteryx leptura. The sequence continues at coordinate 48,200,444 of NC_089505.1, read as the reverse complement.
TCCTGCTTCACAGAAGGGAGGCACTGTTTGCACAGGCTTTGTCTCAGACCCAGAGGAGCCCAGTGGACAGTTCGGGGGAAAGGAGCAGAGCAAGGGGCCATGACTAAGAATGGGGAGCAGGGCTGCTTCCCAGCATCTGCTGCACCTATGATTGAAGGGCTGAGATATTATAGGCATGGGGTACACACAAAGCTAGTGGCAAGCTCCCAAGAACTGCAGGCAAATTGCTTGTGGAGATCGGTCCACAGGACACTGGGGCGCGCTTGATCTGCCTACCAACAGGCACAATTTAGCCTTGTGGCGCCAGACATGTTTGATCTGGGATCAGGGATCTGTGCACCACCAGCTCTGAAGCTTGCTGGAGAGAGTTCAGTGTGTGTGGATGGGAAGCCTCTGATCTGTGATCTCTGCTGCAGCTGCTCCTAAAACTCAGGGACACAGGATTGTGGCACGCACCCCCGGCCCAGCCCAGGGCTGTGCTTGGAAAGCTTAGAGTGATATCGGAGGAGGGACTGGACTCTGTCACCCCAGCTTCCTGGTTCCTCATTGCTCCCCTTGCTGTGAAGACAGCAGTGGTGGCAGACTCATCTCCACTAGATCTCCAGGCTGCTCTCTCCTGTAAGAGGAAGGGGCACCTGGAAACAAGGAGACCTGGGGGAGGGACCTAGAGGACTCCTGGTCAGACAGTGCCTGTATCATAAAGTTGCAAAGCCCTATCAATAAACCCCTCCTGTCAATGCTACGACTCTGCCTTCATCATTACAAAGGCAACAACTAGGCCTTAACAGATCACCCAAGAATTTTGCAGAGGCAAATCTTGTAATGCAGTGCCCCCTGCCAGAAAAAGGAATAACTATCTCTTATTGGGGTTATTAACCATATCACCCACAAATGCCATCAAGGAAAAAATATCAAATATGGGTATACAAGACAGAAACATAGCTCAAATAAAAAATAAAAAATCCCCAGGAAAAAGTCTCAATTACATGAAAACCTTAGAGTTTAATAACAGAGAATTTAAAATTGAAGCTCTAAAAATAATAAGATACAAGAAAATATTGAAAGGCAATTTTGTGAGCTCAAAAAACAACCTAATGAGCAAAAAGAATACTTCACCAAGGAAATTGAAATTATAAAAAAACCAGAGATTAAAAACTCAATACATAAACTGAAAAATGAGGTAACAAGCTTAGTCAATAGAACAAGCCAGATAGAGGATGGAATCAGTGACACTAAAGACAGGCAACTAGGGATACTACAGAGAGCAGAAGAGAGAGACTCACAAATTAAAAAATAAAAATAAAAAAGCCCTACAAGAATTGTCTGACTTCATCAGGAAGAGCAATATAAGAATAATGGATATATTAGAAGAGGAAGAAAGGGAAAAGGGAATAGAGAACATATTGAAACAAATAATTGATGAGAACTTCCCAAGCCTGTGGAAAGAGTTAGAGCCTCAAATCCAAGAAGCAAACAGAATTCCAAGTTACCTCAATCCAAAAAAACCTACTCCAAGGCACAACGTAATGAAATTATCACAAATCAATGACAAAGAAAGAATCCTCAAGGCAGCTAGGGAGAAGAAGGATATAACATATAAAAGAAGGCCCATTAGTGTATCATCAGATTTCTCAGCAGAAACTCTAGAAGCCAGAAGAGAGTGGACCACAACATTTAAAGTACTGAAAGAGAGAAACTACCAACCAAGAATACTATATCCGTCAAACTTATCTTTCAAATATGAAGGGGAAATAAAAACATTTACAGACATGGAGAAGCTGAAGAAATTTATCACCAGAAAACCCCCACTACAGGAAATACTAAAGGGAGTTATACAACCAAATACAAAAAACAAAATAAGACAAAATTACAAGTAAAATTTTTTAAACAAAACCACAATAAAAACAAGGATAATCTATGACAACAATAACATAAAAGGGGAGAGGATAAAGATCAGCAGTAACATAGAAGGATGGAGGACAGAAGCATTCATGAGATAATGGAATTTAATAATTATGATAATTTTTAATGGTAACCACCCCTGAAAGTGCCACTACTGAAACACATAGCTTAAAAAAGAAACAGAAAATAGAAATATGGAACACCACCAAACAAAAACAAAATGACAGAAAAACAAAAAAGAGCCAAATAGGACACAAAGCTATCAGAAAGCAGTATATTAAAAAAGGCAATAGGTAATCTTCAAGTGTCAATAATTACACTAAATGTAAATGGATTGAACTCACCAATAAAGAGGCACGTAGCAGATTGAATCAAGAAGCAAACCCAACAGTATGCTGCCTTTAAGAGACACATTGAAGCTACAAAGATAAAAATAGATTAAAAGTGAAAGGTTAGAAAATGATTCTCTATGCAAATAATATCCAAAGAAAAGCAGGGTTAGCTATACTCATATCTGACAATGCTGAGTACGAGACAACAAGGGTAACCAAAGACAAGGATGGACATTTCATAATGATAAAAGGTCAATGTATCAAGAAGACATAACACTCCTTAATATAGATGCACCAAACCAAGGAGCACCAAAATATATAAGACAACTACTAACAGATCTAAAAGTGTAAACCAAAAAAAATATAATAATACTTGGAGACCTCAATAGACCATTGATGGCTTTAGGTTGTTCATCCAAAGAGAAAATCAATAAAGAAATATTGGCCTTAAATGAAATATTAGAACAAATGGACATAATAAAAATCTATAGGACATTTATCCCAAAATGTCAGAGTATACATTTTTCTTTAGTGTATATGAAACATTCTCAAATAGATCATATGCTGGGCCACAAAATCAACACCAACAAATTCAGAAAGATTGAAATCATACCAAGCATATTCTCTGACCATAAGACTTTGAAACTAGAATTCAATTGCAAAAAAGAAGTAAACACACCCACAAAAATGTGCAAATTAACCAACAAACTTCTAAAAAATGAATGGGTCAAAAAAGAAATAAAAGGAGAAATCCAAAAATATATACAGACAAATGAAAATGACAAACAACATACAGAATCTCTGGGATGCAGCAAAAGCAGTAATAATAGAGAAATTTATATCTTTATATGTTTATATAAAAAAGCAAGAGAGAGTCCAAGTAAAAAACCTAACATCACATCTTAAGAAACTAGAAAAAAAAGAACAAAGGCAAACCAAAACCAGCAGAAGAATGAAAATAATAAAAATTAGAGCTGAAATAAATGAAATAGAGAATAGAAAAACTATAGAAAAAGTTAGTACAACAAAGAGCTGGTTCTTTGAAAAGATCAATAAATTGACAAAGTCCTGGCAAGACTCACTAAGGAAAAAAGAGAAAAGACTCATATAAACAAAATCCAAAATGAAAGATGAGAAATTACCACAGATGTCATAGATATATAAAGAATTATCGCAGAATACTATGAGAAATTATATGCCACCAAATTCAACAATCTAGAAGAAATGGATAAACTCCTAGAACAATGCAATCTTCCTAGACTGAATCATGAAGAAGTAAAAAACCTACATTGACTGATAAGCAGGGAGGAAACAGAAACAACTATCAAAAACCTCCCCCAAAATAAAAGTCCTGGCCAAATGGATATACTAGTGAATTCTACCAAACATTCAAAAAATAATTGGTTCCCATCCTTCTTAAAGTCTTCCAAAAAATTGAAGAAGAAGCAATACTTCCAAACACATTTTATGAGGCCATATCGCATCCTGGCAAGGACAACACAAAAAAAGAAAACTATAGACCAATATCTCTAATGAATACAGATGCAAAAATCTTAAACAAAATACTAGCAGATCAAATACAACACACACATCAAATCAAAAAAGTAATTTGTCATGATCAAGTGGGATTCATCCCAGAAACACAAGGATGGTTCAACATATGTAAAATGATTAACATAACACACCATCAACAAAACAAAGATAAAAAATTATATGATCCTATCAATAGATGCAGAAAAGGTACTTGATAAAATACAATATCATTTTATGTTTAAAACACTCAACAAAATGGATACAAAAAAAATACCTCAACATAATAAAGGCCATTTATGATAAACTGTCAGCTAACATAATATCAAGTGGTAAAAAAATGAAATTTTTTTCTCTAAAATCAAGAACAAGATAAAGTTGCCCACTCTCTCCACTCCTATTCAACATAGTGCTAGAAGTTCTAGCCAGAGCAATCAGACAAGAGAATGAAATAAAAGGCATTTATATTGGTAAAGAAGGAGTAAAGGTTTCACTTTTTGTAGCTGACATGATCCTGTATATAGAAAACCCCAAAGACTCCATAGAAAAGCTATTAGAAACAATAAACCATTAGAGTAAGGTCACAGGATACAAAATTAATATACAGAAGTCTATTGCTTTCTTATATGCCAACAATGAAACCTCAGAAAAAAACCTAAAAAATATATCCCTTTTACAGTAGCAACAACAACAAAAATACCTGGGAATAAACATAACAAATAATATAATATACCTATATACTGAAAATTACAAAGCATTATTAAAGTAAATTGAAAAAGACATAATGAAATGGAAAAATATTCCTTGTTTGTGAATAGGAAGAATAAATGTAGTTGAAATAGCCATACTATCCAAAACAATAAACAAATTTAATGCAATTCCCATCAAAAATCCAATGTCGTTTTTTTTAAAGAAATGGAACATAAAATCATCAGGTTTATATGGAACCACAAAAACCCTTGAATAACCAAAGTAATTCTCAGGAAAGAAAACAAAGCTGGAGGCATTACAATACCTGACTTCAATCTATACTACAGAGCCACGATAATCAAAACAGCATGGTACTGGCAGAAAAATAGACACACAGACCAATGGAACAGAATAGAGACCCAGAAATAAAGTCATATATATATGGTCAAATCATCTTTGATAAAGGAGCAAAAAACATGCAATGGAGAAAAGAAAGCCTCTTCAATAAATGGTGCTGAGAGAATTGGAAAACCACATGCAAAAGAATAAAACTTGACTATAGTTTATCTCCTTACACAACAATTAATTCAAAATGCCTTACACAACAATTAATTCAAAATGCCTTACACAACAATTAATTCAAAATAGATCAAAGAAATAAATATAAGATCTGAAACAATAAATTACATAGAAGAAAACATAGGTACTAAACTCATGGACCTTGGCCATAAAGAACATTTTATGAATTTGATGCCAAAGGCAAAGGAAGTAAAGGCAAAGATAAATGAATGGGACTACATCAAACTAAGAAGCTTCTGCACAGCAAAAGAAACTGTCAACAAAACAAATAGGCAACCAACTAAATGGGAGATGATATTTTCAAACAACAGCTCAGATAAGGGACTAATATAAAAAATATATATAGAACTCACAAAACTCAGCAACAAACAAACAATCCAATAATAAAATGAGAAGAGGACATGAACAGACACTTCTCCCAAGAAATACAAAAGGCCAACAGATATATGAAAAAATGCTCATCATCAATAAGCATTCGAAAAATGCAAATCAAATCTAAAATGAGATAGTACCTCACACCTGTTAGATTAGCTATTATCAACAAAATAGGTAATACTGTAACAAGTGCTGGAGAGGCTGTGGAAAAAAGGAACCCTCATTCACTGTTGGTGTGAACGTAAATTAGTGCAACCATGATGAAAGAAAGTATGGTGGTTTCTCAAAAAATTAAGAATAGAACTATCCTATGACCCAGCAATCTCTCTACCTTTGTGAGTATATACCCACAAAACTTGAAAACATGGGTACATAAAGACACATGCACCCTCATGTTTATTGCAGCATTGTTCACGGTGGCCAAGACATGGAAATAGCCAAAATGCCCTTCAATAGAGGATTGGATAAAGAAGATGTGGTACATATATACAATGTACTACTCAGCCATGGAAAATGATGACATAGTTTCATTTATGACTACATGGATGGACCTTGATAACATTATACTGAATTAAATAAGTAAAACAGAGAAAGCTAAGAACTGTATGATTCCATACATAGGTGGGGCACAAAGTTGAGACTCATGGACATAGACAGGGGTGCAGTGGTTACCAGGGGGAAGGGAAGGTTGGAGAGGGAGTGGTATGGGAGGAAGGAGAGGGGCTTAAAGAGAAAAAAAATATAGGGTGACAGAGGATAATTTGACTTTGGGTGATGGGTATACAACATAATCAATTGTCCAAAGGATGTGTAGATATTTTCTCTAAATCTATGTACTTTGATTGACCAATATTACCCTGTTGAATTTAATTTTCTAAATTAAAAATAGAAAAAGGAAACAAACTCTTGTCACTTGCAATGGCAGAATATCTATGTAGAATGTTGAACTAAAATAAAATTATAACATCCTGAAAAAAAAGATATGGCGCATATATATATGGAATATTACTCAGCAATAAAAAGGATTGCTATCTTGCCATTTGCAACAAGATAAATGAGCGTAGAGTGTGTTAGAGTAAGTAAAATAACCAGACAGAGAAAGACAAAAACAATATGATTTCACTTATATGTGGAACCTAAAAAAAGAAATGAATAAATAAAACAGAAAAAGACCCATAGTTATATAAGGCAAACTGATGGTTATGAAAGAGGAAAGAAAGTGCGGTGGGGGAATGGGAGAAACAGTTAGTTAAATGAGACAATGCATGCAAAATATGTGGTCTGGTTCAGAGTCTCAATAAATTCTGATTTTGCTGGGGCCACGACACCTCCAGGCCCAGCTGTTCAGGTGGGGCTAGGTGGCAGCTCCTGGAGAGAGCACCCTGAGTAAAAGTTAGACTGGGCAACTCCTCCCCACAATAAATAAATAAATACCTAAATCAATCAATCTTATTTTTCAAGTAAATCTTAACATGTCAATTAGGAAGAAATAAATTAATTGAAAGTTTAAGTATACTAACTAAAACCAGCATTACCATTAATAAGGGAATATTCTTCTGTGTATTCTTTACACCCATCAAAATGCATGGTAAAATGAAGAGCTTGTTAAATACTTGTTCAAAATAGAATGAATGCACAGATGCCCATTGATTCATGTATCTCATTTGAGCTTCCCCTGTAATTTTACAATAAAATAATCATAAACATATAAAAGAATAAAAAGTACAAATAATATTTAAAACTTCAGCATATGATGGTAGTGGAAGTGGTTGTCTCCCTAAAAGATGCACAGGGGACATTTTAGGATGAAGAAAATGTTCTGTATGGTCTGGGGGTGATCGTTACATAACTCAATTTGTCAAAATTCATAAATTATTTATAACAAAGAGTGAAGTTTAATGTATACAAACTAAAGAAAACCTAAAAAAGTATGCAAACTGAAATGAAAACTGAATAAACACAATAATCTAGTTGGAAAATTTGTTTTTCATGGTGGTATGGATTAAACATTCTTGAACTGCTTTACATGTATACTGGGTTTGGACAAATAAGTAAATGACTGTTAGGTTGAAAGAACCAAGTTTCTCACTGTTAGAGAGAGAAGTTACAGATAAACAAGAAAGAAAGTCTAGAATGAATCCTGCACACTTTATTAGAATGGAGGCTTTGTTATACACTAAGATTCATTTTAATATAGATGCAACTGAATAAACATAGCAACTAGTAAAGATATATGGGTTAATATAAGTACATATATACCTAGTCTTGTCCTCTGAGAAGGCCTAGAGGCTGTGACATTGCAGTAGCAACATACCCTAAACCCAAATCTTGCTTTCTAAATACTGTTCCCAATAAAAGCATCAGAGCTCCTTGGAGAAATGACTGATTCTGGAATAGAGCATAGAAAATGCAATCTGAGCCTGGCATATTTTTATTTTATTTATTTAATTATTTATTTATTTTTTTGTATTTTTCCAAAGTGAGAAGGGGGATGGGGGAAGCAGACAGACAGACTCCTGCATGTACCCAAAAGGAATCCACCCGGCATGCCCACCAAGGGGCAATGCTCTGCCCATTTGGGCCATTGCTCCATTGCAATAGGAGCCATTCTAGCACCTAAGGGGGAGGCCATGGAGCCATCCTCAGTGCCCAGGCTAACTTTGCTTTAATGGAGCGTTGGCTACAGGAGGGGAAGAGAGAAAAAGAGAGAAAGGAGAGGGGGAAGGGTGGAGAAGCAGATGAGTGCTTCTCCTGTGTACCCTGGCCAAGAATCAAACCTGGGACTTCCACACACTGGGCTGATGCTCTGCTGCTGAGCTAACCAGCCAGGGCCTGAGCCTGGACTGTTTTCAAGTGCCACAAAGTAAGAACATTCTCAAATAGCAAAAGGATGGGGCATATCAAAGAAACATGGAAACAAACTTGAAAAGGTCCCAAATGGCCAGAGCTAAAACATTTTTTTAACATTTATTTATTTATTTATTTATTTATTTATTTATTTATTTATTTATTTATTTATTATTTTATTAAGTGAGAGACAGGGAGGCAGAGAGACAGACTCCTGCATGCGCCCTGACCTGGATCCACCCGCCAAACCCCCTACCTGGTGATACTCTGCCCATTTGGGGCCACTACCTCATTGCTCTACAACCGAGCTATTTTAGCACCTAAGGTCAGGCCATGGAGACATCCTCAGCACCTGGGGCCATCTTGCTTCAACTGTTCCATGACTGTGGAGGGGAGGAGAGATATAGAGAGGAGAAGAGGTAGTGGGAGGGGTAGGGAAGCAGATGATCATTTCTCCTGTATGCCCTGATTGGGAATTAAGCCTGGGACTTCTATACACCAGGCCAATGCTCTACTGCTGAGCCAAGCAGCCAGGGATAACTTAAAATATATTGATATATATATATAAATTTATTTATTTATTTATTTATTTTAGAGAGAGGAAGGGAGAATGAGAGAGAGAGAAACATTGATTTCTTGCTTCACCTATTTGTATGTTCTTTGGCTGAATTTTGTATGTGTCCTGACCATGAACTGAACCTACAATATTTTTGGATCAGGACAATGCTCCAACCAACTGAGCTACCCAGCTAGAGCTGAGCTGGAACAAACTGAGGAACAAAATAGAGTAGTATTAGATTGTAATTTGAGTCCTATTGTTAGTTCTACTGACAAAAATAAGTGATTGAATAAAGAAATAAAGAAAATTAACTATTTCTTATAGAAGAATTACATATAATACATGTAGATAGCCTTCATTATATCAACAGAAGGTAGAATTTAATTCCCTCCACTCTCTAGAATGGTCTAGACTTTATAACTAATTTCCAAATAGTGTAGGACAGTGTAAAAATGATAGATTTATTATGGAGAAACCTGGCAAATGTCAAGTGGTGAGAATCAACATCACAATAATGTTATGTGAGTATTGTAGACCACCTGATATAATGTGATGTATCTCTGTTGTATCCTTTCCAATAATCTGTAACTCCAATGTGATGGTTAGTTTTTTTGTGTCAGCTTTTCTAAACTTTTGTACAAGGTTATTTAAACAAACACTAATCCAGGTGTTATTGTGAATATATTTTGTAAATGTGATTAACCTCTATAATCAACTGACTTTAAGTAAAAGAGAGTATTGTCAATAATCTAGGAGGGTCTTATCTGACACAATCAGTTGACAAGTTTTAAGAGAAATGGTGTTTTCCTGAGGGAGAAAAATTCTGGAATGCAGTGTCAGCTCCTGCCTGGGAGTTTCCAGACTACAATTCATGATAGCCTGCACAATAGATTTTGGACTTGTTTAGTCAGTTCTCATAAGCATAATGCCAATTTCTTGCTATCTATCATCTATATATTATCTATCTATCTATCTATCTATCTATCTATCTATCTATCTATCTATCTATCTCTATCTGACTGTCCATCCATCCACTCACCCACACACCCACCTATCCACCCATTGATCTACCTATCCATCAATAGTAGTTCTGTTTCTCTGATGAATACAAACCCAGATTGGGGGGATATTTTACAGGACACCTGTCAGTCCTTCTCAAGATTTTCAAAGACATAGAGAAAAAAGAAAAAAAAAAGGCAAGACAGAAACTATTAAAGCCCAGAGGAGACCAAGGAAACATAACTTCCTAATAAAATGTGATATCCTGGATTGAATCCTAGAACAGAAACATGTCATTAATAAAAAAAATTATGAAATTGAAATAAAATCTTTGGTTTAGTAATGTACTACTATTTATTTCACATACTATGATAAAGTAGAATGATAAAAACAAATGAAAGTGGTAGAGGGATCAATGGGAACTCTGTACTATATTTGATATATTTCCTTGTATATTTAAAATTATTACAAAGAAAAAGTTCTTCTCTTATATTAAAAAAAGAATGGAGACAATTTTCAATCATTTGGAAGATATTGACAAAAATTATTAGGCATACCAAATTATTAGGATTTGGTGTTTTGTGGGGGAGTCAGCATTCAGTAAGGATCAGAAAACTTTACTCTCTTCCAAAAAATATTCAATATAATTATATCTCCTCTTAATCACAGAATTAAAACATTGAACCACATAGATTAAAATATATTATAAGTATCTAAGCAGACAAATGTAATTTACCTTCAAAAAAAGAAAATTCAGTTTGGTCTCATGTTGTCTGATACAAAGTGAATGTTAAAAAATACTACTGAGAAGCTAATACTATTTTATCTAATAGTCCTATTGTTATTTTGGTAACAAAAAATATAATTCTGGGTTTTATTAGGACTAAGAAAATATATTATTTATCAATATTCTTGAAAAGTTATTTAGTGATATGCTTCCATAGAATGAGAGATGAAGCATCAAAGTGCTAAAATATTTTCACTAAAACCAGAGAATAGTTGAAAAAAATATTTTTATGGAAATAATTTAAATTTCAAAAATTATACTTGAAATAAATGATGTATCATGTGAAATTAATAATGCAATACTTGTTTAATGTAATAATAATCAAAATCAAAGACACTAGATTAAATTAACAAAGGCTGAAAATGAGAATCGGGAGCTGTGTTTTAGAGTATAAATGTATAAAACTAAATAGCTTATATAGATGAGGCATAAAATAAAATCCCCCCCTTGGACCTGGTATTTAAATCAAATGTTTTAATGTCTTTGTAAAAGGGAACATGATTAGAATCAAAAGCAAGAAAAATAATTCTCAAAATTTATTATGAGTAGAGCATAGAATGGGGTAAAGAGATGTTGAAAATAAATTTGTTAAGTCAAGCAGAGACCATCTCACACAGGACCACGTAAGTCATATTGATGTGTTTAGGCTCTAATAATGTAATTTTTGTCTCAAATTACTTGACTAAGAATAGAGGCAGTGTGACTATTAGAAGAACATTAAAGTGATCCAGGTCAGAAATAATGGTGGCCTGGACTAGAACATTGACAATGTTGATAGAAATTAGTGGAGGTTTTTGTAAGACATTATAATATTGAAATGAAGTAGATATGCTTACTAATAAAGTAGATGGTGGATGGAGGCAGATGGAGAAATCAGGGTTTCTGATTCATTATCAATGGATGATGGGGCTAGTCACTGAGTCCAGGGGTTGGTGGGAAATGTAAAACGAAAGGTCAACTGGAGATATGGGAGTCACTCGTATATACATTCATTTATTCTATAAACATGAAAAGAATACTTTTCTTTATTAGATACCCTTCTAGGCTCATCATGATGAGTAAGACAGATACAATTTATGCTATTTTAGAATTATAGTTAAGTTCAGTGCTTAACTGTGGTGACTACTTTTCCAGGAATTGCCTTAGTGCTTGTTAAAATACTAAACTTGGCCTCACCCTGTATCTACTAAATGAGATTTTCCAGTGTATTTTTATGTGCATTAAGGTTTGAACTCCGCCAGGTAAAATAACTGAAACCATTTTCCTGTTGGGCTCACCCAGGGGAAGTGTACAGAGTGGAAAGAGGTGGGGCCTGACACGACACTGGCATTTAGCAGAAGTCCAGGCAGAGCAGCTCACAAAGAGAATGAGCATCTGTGGCCAGAATTTAAGAGAAACAAAAACCAGAGTTGTGTTGTGTTAAAAGCCCAAAGAAGAAAATCTTTAATGTAGGAAAGTTTGCTTAACATTTAAAATGCTACCAAGGAGTCAGAGAGATAAGACCTAAAAGATATCCATTAAATTTAGTGCATCTAGTGGGGATGTTTAACAGTTGTGTAGTAGAAGGTGAGGAAGTGAGTATGCCAAGAGCCAGGAAAGTGTTTATAAAAACTGTGAAGAAGAGGATTAAAGAGAGAAACCAGTAATCAGAAGCTGAAAAAGAATTTTTTAAAAAGAAACCTGAATATTACAAGCTGCTAAGAAGGATAAACAGAATATGAAAGAATAAGAAGAGAGAATTTAAAAGTTGCTGAGAAAGTCTTGTAGGATATAAAATAAAACATAGGCTCTACATCACCCTAATAAGATTCAATAAGAAAAATCTAATAACATAGATGGAAAGAAAGTAAGAGAGAATGTGGATACAGGTCATCCTGTTCAGGCAAGTAAGTTCGAAGAGCACAGGCACTTGTCACTTCATTCAGCTCTTTATCAAGAGGACCTTTTACAGTAGAGAAAAGTGTTGGCAGCTCATCTTCAATTTCTCTGTAAATGTCAGTTAACATCTATGATAAGTAAAGGGGAAGGTGGAGGGGTCAGAGACTGAGCAGAGTGAAGAAGCATTGTAAGAGTCCCAGTTGAAAGAGAGCCACACCAGTATTACTGGGAGTCACTGAACACCAGGTAAAGGCAGAGACCATGGAGTCATAGCAGGATTTCTGGACAGCAGTTGATTTTCTATATCAGCATCCATGGGGAGTTGAAGAAAAAAAGTTAGCTTGGTTTGTTCCTTCCAAGGACAACCTCACAGTAGGGACAGGTCTTTGTTAACTTTTGTTTTTTCCTGGATTTCTCTATTAAACTCATGATGTGTCCTCATCCTAAAGTACCATCTCAAATTTAGATTTCCTATTCCACCTGTGACATACCTCACCAAGGTCCATTTCACTTCATGGTAATCACTGGCTTCTTGCTTTGGACTTGTCTTCCCAGCAGTGACTGTGTACTGGGTGATGTAAATGTGCTGTATCTTCTTCTCCTGAGGACCCATTCATCCCACAATGCCTTCCCCAGTCGCATGTACCCTTCTGAATACCTTTGGCCAGAATTCCAAGTGTCCTCCCAATCTCCCTTCTTGCCATCAATTGACTTTCAATACAAATAAATGCTGGATTGGTAAAAGTGTTGTGTGACGTTTTTTCTTTCTATTAGTAAAAACCTGCTTACCCCTGGTTGCATTCTGTTTCCACCCTTCCTCTGGAAACATACATTAGATCTGCAAGGCCAACCTGCCGCTGGCTTACACGGTGACTTTCTTGATGTCAGAAAAAAGTTATCTCTGTTGGCCAGTGCAGCGCCAGAAAATGTTTAAGAGCAGATGGTGTTTTGGGTGTTGAGAAAGAGGTGCCCTGTCTCTTGGAAAGGGATGCTCTGAGCCAGGGCACCCATATCCATGGAGCACAGGAGGGAGGGAGGCCCCCTGCTCACTGCTATATCTGGGGGCTGTGCAGAGTGGAGGCCCTAACAGTTCATAAACTGATTTATATAAAATTTTATATACATTGAAGTTTAAAGAGATAATGACTCCAATGCATCCACACAACAGATCATTTTAATGAACCAATTTCATATCATTATCTAAATACAAAAATGAGGACTATTTTTCTTTTTTCTATAGTATATCCTTTATTTTTTAAAAAATGACAATGATAATATAACAGTTTTGCAGTCTTAGTGCCATGTATTACTTTTGTTTTATCCTCATTTGAGTTATCAAACAGAATGTTTTTGTTTATAAATGTGAGAGGAAAGAAAAAAGCCAAAATACTGCACAGCTAAAAGACGCCCATTGTTCTGAATAATAAAAGTGCCAGAGAAGGTAAATCATGAATCAGGGCATACATTTCTTTAAAAAAGATTAAAGACTTTGTTTTCTCAAACTCTCTGATAGAGACATTCAATCAAACCCCAAATCTGAAGTAGCAGATATTAGATGTCGGATGCATTGGTCACTAATTCATCTCCCCCTTTCCTTGATATAACCCTCTCACAACAAGGGAATAAGTCAGCTGTAATAAAGATGCAAGAGGAAGTCTCAGTCCTCTGGGCGCTGACAGCATTGCCTGAAGTAGCAGTCCCTGAAGTGTTCATTCATGGCTGAAGGAAATTAATGGCCAACTGCGTTAAAGAGGAGGGGACAGTGACTAAATAAAGTGAGCTATAGTATGATTTTCCTCTCATCAGTCTCTTGTTTCTTCCTTCAGATGCAAACCCAAAGCCTTTAGGAGAATATTTGGAAAATATGAACAATGACTAGCTTTCTTCAATTTTGCTATTTTTGAAATTGTCTCTGGAAAGACTTCGCAAATACTGTAGTTCCAATATTTTAGTTGATTCCAAGTTAATTAAGTAAAATTCTTTAAGACCCAACTTGAGGGGTTTCTTTTGGGACCGTTCTAAAAAGCCAAACTTTTATAATTCCCAAATTTCATGGATTGGATACTTACATCGTGGCCCCCTCTAAACGGGTAGAAACAATTCAGGCCCCCAACAGGCATTCTTTCTGCAGTGTGATACCAATTCAGTTTTAACCATCTGAAAAATTACTCAGTTAAAAATCTATTTTCTGAACACAAGTGATTGCCCATCCTGAAATGGGTCTCCTTCTCTGCAGCCCTTTCTGCAGAGGAGCTGATAAGGAGCTGGCCGGGCCAACAACATGTGTGTACAGACATGCACACTCAGGTCGTGCTGGTAGCGGGAGTGCCTCTGTACTCAGAAACGTTGCATTCATGTTGGATAATCCTTGGGTGTTTCATTTTCAAAAAAATAATAATGTCTATGTGTAAATTATTTATTTGTTGAAATCACAGTATATTTCAAATATCCAAAATGCATTTTTAAAGCTGGAATTGGGAGAGAAGTTAGACAATTCAATCTTTTACAGAAACTTAATTAATGTCTGCGGGATTCTGGAATGAGCAAGACACCAAGTGGGTCTCAAGCTGTACACAGTAGTTGGAAGACTAAGAAAAGGATACAAATAATTATAATATAAAGCAGGTGAGGTAAGTTATTCAGGAGTACAAGTGAAATGAGTTCAAAGGAGGCAGTGCTGACATCTTTTTGGAACTACAAAAAACAAAATCTATGAAACTTTGAAATTTTAAGATTGGCTTGAAAGATGAGTAACCTTTTGACAAGTAAAGATATTTCATATGTAAAGAATAACATACGCAAAAACATAGAGAGAAAAGGACTGCATGGAGAGTACTTTATTTTGACTAGTGAGTGTAGTGCATGGGAAGCAGAGCAGGACTAATGACCAGAATGCACTCTCATCTGGGACCAGTAAGACTCAATTCAAATAAAGAAAGAAATAAATGGGAGTGGGGGGAGATGTACAGTTTACGAGGAGACTGAACCAGCATCCAAGAGACAGAAAGAGGAAGTTAGCTGTAGTGGTAACAGCAGGAAAGGCAAAGAAAGGACATGGAAAAAACTTTCTAAAGAACTGCTTGGTGAAAACTGGTGACACGGTAGAGGCAGTGAAAAGAACCAATGATGACTGCAATTTAAACCTAGGTACCAAGGGGTGTGGCCAAACAACAGAGTTGAGAAGAGGAATTGGCTGTGGAGGAATCAAAATCATTTTGTTTGGAAATTTAGTTCATTTGAATACTTAGTGGGATGGACAGTGGAATGGTTTTTTTTTTTCACCAGATGCACCCATGTGTGTCATATTGCTGCTGTGGATATAAACTGGGGTGTCAGTGGTTAATGATGTCAGTGGTTTAGATTGGAAAATGGAGGTCATTACTAAAAAAAAGAAGAAGGCAAAGGGAAAAACATGAAGTCAAAGGGAATATCAGGTAGTTGAATGTTGAATAGCTTTGAGCAGTTGGAGAGCAGGAGGTTCTTTTTGATACTCAGGGGATTATTGGCAACACTGAAGAGAACTTTTAGTAGAGAGCTGGGAGTGGGGTCCAGAGAAAAGGTTTTGAGGGAGGAAAGATAATGTAAGTGAGAAAGAGTTCTCCATCTGGCATGTAGCTTCTTTCATGACTTGAACCCCCATGATGTGCTGTTAAGATGACAAAACATCACAATTTTCCCAAGACAGTCCTGTTTTAGCACTAAAAGTCTGCCTCCCAGGAAATTCCTCAGCTCTGGACAAAGTGGGATGGTTGGTCACGTTAGAACTCCTTCTGTGACATCTGGAAATTAGTAGGTTTTCAGTAAGTATTTGTTGAGCCAATAATTAAAAAAAACATTTGTGGCAGCACAATGGCTCTGAGGCTTGTTCCCTAATTTTCTAAAATGTGGTTGACAATATCTCTAGTGTCCAGCACATGAGATTTGTTTTGATAACCAGATGAAATACTGTGTCTGAGAACATTTGAAAAAAATAAACACTAAACATATATATTTTTAAATTTTTATTTAAAAAATTAAATTTAACAGGGTGACGTGGATTCATAAGAGTACATAGATTTCAGGTGAACATTTCTGTAACATTGAAACTGTTGATTATGTTGTATACCCATCACCCAAAGTCAACTCATTTTTCATCACCTTATGTTTGATTTGTCCCTCTTTACACCCTTGCTACCATCCCTTCCCCTACTATAAATGTATAAAAATATAAAATAATTTTTATTATTTTTACATATTTTTACTTATTTTATAAAAGCATACTATAATATGTTAAATTTTTCACTTTTTTTTGTCAACTAACTTCTCATTGCCACTGATCTGATATTGGCACTGAAATGAGTAATTAGTTTTTTTATATGGCATCCAACACCCAAGAGCCTCTAGGCATCTAGCCAAAGACTTTTTAAAACATAGTCATTAAGTGGAAGAAAATAACCAAACAAATTCCTAAACTGACGAGTAAAAAAAAAAAAGAGCAACTGCCAAATGGAGGGAAAAAAAGGAATTAAAAACAAGTATCAATTGAGAGGATTGCATTCATTATGTACAGACAAAAATTGCACTCCAAACATAACAGAAATTTGGTTGTCTAAATTGAGCTATCCATTCTCCTACCCTCTGAATAAAAGAGTTCCTGACTCATGGATTTTTAAATAAAAATTTCTAACTTTTTATTTTATTTATTAAAAATACAATTAGACCTTTTTTACTTATCACAAAATTATCTTGTTAAAGCTACAAGAGACCTTGGAGGTCATTCCATCTCATCTTCTTATTTGATATATGATTTTTATATGGAGAACTCTGAATAATATTTTATTAGCACACAGAAAACAAAATTTTCTGAACATAGCTTGGCAAGTGAAAGGAGCACTCCCCTGTGATTTAGGAATTCCTGGCTAGTTTCTGAGCATAGACACGGGATGGATCAGGGTCTTTTTTTTTTGTTTCTAAAGCTGGGAACGGGGAGGCAGTCAGACAGACTCCCGCATGAGCCCGACAGGGATCCACCTGGCACGCCCACCAGGGGGCGATGCTCTGCCCATCTGGGGCGTTGCTCTGTCGCGACCAGAGCCACTCGAGCGCCTGGGGCAGTGGCCAAGGAGCCATCTGCAGCGCCTGGGCAAACTTTGCTCCAATGGAGCCTTGGCTGCGGGAGGGGAAGAGAGAGACAGAGAGGAAGGAGAGGGGAGGGGTGGAGAAGCAGATGGGCGCCTCTCCTGTGTGCCCTGGCCAGGAATCGAACCCGGGACTTCCGCATGCCAGGCATACGCTCTACCACTGAGCCAACTGGCCGGGGCCAGGGTCTTTGATTACACTCAGTCCCTCCATCCACATGCCTGTTGGGTCCTCCCTGCTAGACATAACCACAATCTCATAGCTCTAGGGTGGTTTGACTCAATTTTATCCCCTAAGAATTGCACTATGAATAAGACTTTTATTACCTTCTTCACTTTCCTTGTCTTTTCTCAGCTCTCATTACTTTTTTTTCTGTAATAGCTTTATATATTTCTGTGAGTGGTAGATGTAATGTGATTCAGATGAATATTAGTCAAGAACTTAATTTTTTTCTATAAGAAATTTGGCCTACTTTAATGTTCTTGTATTACTATTCCACTCATACTACCTTTGAAGATTTTCCCTGGGTGACACCCTATGTTTGAAGTGTCCCTTACCTTTCAAGTTCTATTTCCACAGCAACAAGAGTTTCTAAAATTAGACAGACCTTCTTCACAAATAATTTTAGAATTTTCAGAATTATTATTCATTTTAAAACTCAAAATTCTATGTAACACTACTGTGCTAAGCTAACAGATTTTAGTAAATTATATGTACACATTTTACCTGGATAAGCAAATTGTGCAAAATTTATTTCATATGATCCCTGCCATATAATTTCCAACTGTCTAATTGTACTAATCAAATTGTAACTCTAATATAGCCATATATGATATTATTAGCAAGGACATGTTGTTTGCTCTAGTATTTATTTTGTGCATATATAACTTGTCATGGAACTAGCTTGTGTTAAATTGTGACATAAAGATACCTCTCTTCACTTTCCCTAGTAAATTCTTAAATCTTTAATTTATACATGTGTGTGTTCCTAAGAACACCTTAAAATGTTACTGCTTCCAAAGCACTTCCACTCAGAGAAGATGGAAAGCATGACATTACAGGACTGTACACTGCGCTCCGAAGGTGAAACAACAGTGTATTTTTGGCTGAGAGAGAAGCTGCTTGAATCCAAGAAGCTTTGATATGGCTTCATAAGAGCTAAGTTCACCTCTTCTTGGTGACTGGATTTTGACTAGGGGATAAACCTGGCAAAGCCTGAATTTTCTTATACATAAAATAGAAAACTAAATTTTACAGAGAAAGCAAGTAAAAACATATTACAAATAAATTATAAGGCAATGTATAAATGCCACGTATTGCTTAGCTTCTTTTTATACTTCTTGTAATGCCTTTTTAGATGCCCACTAAATACCTTTCAATAAATGGTGACATGGAATATCTACAGCAGGTCAAATAGAATTATTTCTTCAAATTAGTCACTTTTGGGGAGTTGCATATATATCCATCAAATTTTACTTCTTAGAAGAGTACTGAAAATTCAATTATTTGAAAAACATTTTTTCACTTGGATATCTGGGGTAAAACATTTTTTATAAACTTTACAAGCTAGGTACAGGACTACCTTGTAATATTGTCTATAGATTTATTGAAACACAATTGCATTTTATTCTCAAAAACTGTTTTATAGCTTCGTAACATGTTTTGTTTTGTTTTTTTCTCCCTTTGACAAGGAAAAACCTTGGTCAAAATCCAGCTGCATTGTTCATATGGTATTTGCTCAGCCAAAATTGGCTCCATAGTGTTTGAATCTTTTCTTCTTTCAAGCAAGCAAAACCAAATAAGCACAGAGATATTTTTAATTTTTTAATTTTTTTTCTGTAAAAATTACAATTATTTTGCTTTTTAAAATTTCCTTGGCAAAATATTGACAGTGAGGGCATTCAATGTCTGGTCATTTAAGAAAGATTTTTATTTTCAAGCTTCCTAGAAAAATTAATTCTGTTTTTTGAGAATCATCTCAAGGGGTTTATTATAGTTATTTTATTATATAGAGTTAAAATATATACTTGATTTTACACTTGTTAAAATATAGTATCAAAATAGATTTACATATTATCTTCAACATAAATATGAGCCCCCAGTCTCTAATTTCTTATTTTCTTCTTTCTCCACTCGTCTCCATGAAAACAGTAAATTTTTTACAAATTAATTGTCTATGAGCAAGTTCTTGTTATTTTAATTCCAGTAGCTGGACCAAAACTTCTTTAAAATATAAACTGCCCTAGGATGTTTGAATTTTACTTTCATATCAAAGACTTCTTTCCAAATCTATATCAATAATCATGCTGAATGAACTGCATTGTAGTCAGTTTACTGTCTACAGGAAAACGAAGGATATTGTCTGGCTTTGACTTCATGCCTGGAGGTTAGCAAAATGAGTATCAGGCCAGATCCTAGACTGCACATCATGGGCAACATTCTTGTATTTGATCACAATCTTCTGTCCTCTTCTCCTTCTTCCTCTTACCTCTCCTCCTCCATGTCCTTCTCCTACAATTTTTGGAACTATTATTGAATGTAGTGGCAGATGGCACGTCTCTCAATAAAATCAAAAGCATATGGCAAGCCATTTTCAGTAGTGCCATGCCACCTAAGTTGCAGTATTTATATTTCAAAAGAAAAATAAATTAGATTGTGATTCCAACCTTTGAATGTAGTCACACTGAGTACTTAATTATCAAACGCCATACATTTTGAAGTTTCTAAGTGGTTGTATCAAAATCTTCTTTTGAGGGTAACAAACTGTCGAGTTTAGAAAGAATTTGCTCTGAGATGGGTCTGACAATTCTAAAAGACAAAAAAAGGAAGGATTTTGTTGTTGTTATTGTTTCTTTTTAAAGACATCTTAGTAGGTTTTATAGCTTGAGAGAGAATATAAAATTTTTTCTATTTATGTTAAGAAAACAATACACTCACTTTAAATGCCAAACCTGTCACACTTTCCTTGTTTTTTTTTGTTTATTTATTAAATTATATATACAGATCAGAATCTAGGGCTTTAAAAATTCCTTAAGTTATTTGTGTGTATACCTCATTAATTTTATATAAATAATTCATTTCAGAGTATTAGTGGTTAAATAAATCAAGAATAACAATCAAAATTCTAAGGAGAGAACTTCTACTCAGTATAATTTTTTTTTATAACACAATAGCCCTCTGTGTTCCCAGAGGGCTGGAATCAGACATAATGTTAACTCACACCATCATATCTCTCTGGAGTCCACATTTTTGCATGCAGAAAATCAGCACCATGCAACAGGGACAGCTGCTATGGTAGCAATCCTGTAATTGTCCTGGGCTGAACTCCCAGGAGAGTAAAAGAAACCAGGGTAGAGAAAGGAAACAACACCAAAGCTCAAAGAGTTTCCATTTTTCTAAGTTACCTCAACACATAATATCTGGACATTGCATATGCTTGAATTCAGAGTGAATAATTGGTCTTTTATTAGGTAAAAGAATGTTGCAATTTTTTTTTATCTGCAGACACTATTTTATTTTAATTGAATTATTATTTGCTAACAAGTCTTATGGCTTTTATAGAGCAGATCTCTGAATTCAAGCCATTGCATCACAACCAGTTCCCATGAGATAAATTGATAACCATCTCTTTTCCTCTGTTTCAAATTTGACAATGTCACCAGAAACTACTATTATAAACATTTTCTCTGTTAGATCTCACTCTTCTCCTTTAGGAAGTGCTAGGCATTTATTTCCAGTAAGTTTCATTATGTTTATTTTCAGGCATCACAATTGTGATGCTAACACTCAGAAAAGGCAACTTGATTAAACGTATAGGTAAAGTGTCACATCTCCCAGCACTGCAGTATTATTTATCTACACATCCTCCCATTTTCTGTTTGGTGTACCATTGAGATTTGGTGAGGGGTGTGCAGAAACACCTTCGTTTAGGATCAAATCTTTGTTACTCTGAAATTTCTTGACTGCTGGAAAATACCCAGGAGTCAACTTATACTGCACAATGTGTCTTACTAAGTCTCTCCTGCCCAAATTTTGGCAAGAGGATTACAGTCTTCCTTTTTATCAACCAGAATCACTCCCATTGATATTTTCTTGTTATCATAAATCCTGATGTACATGGTCATAGTGTGTAGTTGTATATTTTAATAACTAAATGTTAAAAATGGCTATTTGGAACCTATTAATACTTTATAGCATCCTGGTTAAAAGCACATGATCTGAAACTAATTGCCTGGGTTGAATCATGCTCCTTTTATCAGCTTTGAGACTTTAAATAAGTTACTTGACCTCTTTGTGCCTGTTTCACCACTTGTACAATGAAAATAATACAATGTTTTCCTTACACAGCTATTAGAAATATTAAAAGAATTAATGCATATAAAGCACTTAGAATAGTGCCTAACACATAGTAAATACTAAATAAAAGTTAGCTGTTTATTCTTAAAATACAGAACAGAAGATAGAAAATGTGATTCAGTGCTTATGAAACATTATTGAATTATAAGTATTTTGTTTTCCCTGCAATTACACTGCATTTGGGAAAATCACTCCGCCTTACTTTTCTCATCTGTACAGTGGGGATTATAATAGTTACTTTAAAGGTATTACTGTGGATATTAGAAATCAAATATGTCCAGCTCTTCAAATACTCACAGAGTAGGCACTCAATAAAAGTGTTAGTAAGTGTTGTTACTCATAGTCTCTAAGCTCAACTTTTTCTAATGTGCTGGTCTCAGAAGTAAAATATGCATAGAAACATCCATGCTATATTTCTATTGAAAAAAACTTATGAGAGACATATTTAGAAAAATTCAGAAATGTGGAGCAACTGATTAAGCTAATGTTGCGCCTCATTATTAATCTGTCCTGGCTAAGCTTGGGGAAGCTCAGGCCAAATTCCTTACCTCAAAATTTAGACTGGTGCCAAAGGAGTCATCATCCCTGATGTGGGCGAAGAGTGGTTAATGTTGATTCGCATATGGTTTTCTTTTTACTAAATGAGATTATTCTTTTGACACTGCTGTGTTCCCAAGGTCAATGAGAACTTTGATCTTCTGCAGGTGTGCTTATTCTTAGGCAGGTAGGAGTCAGATGGTTTAAGATAATTGAATTTCAGGGCTTGATTTGGAAGAAGTGAATAAAATTGACTAAAATAACAAGCACAATTTTTATTGACATAATTCAGAAAACTTTTGTCTAAAAAAATAGAACAAAGATAAATATAGCATATCCATTATATATTTGCTAACATTGCTATGCATTATATAGCATAGAACAGTTTTTCCTCTTATGTATTACATTTTACATGTACATTGGAATTTAGTTTCTAAGTACTTACTGATGAAAAAATAACAGTGGGTCTTTTCCTTTAGAAAGCTCTCTTTCTATCCCTCTTTTCTTGCTTATGTAAAATTTCTATCTTGAGGAACTGACATGTTTTTATAAAATTTTTACTTATTGATTATAGAGAGAGAAAAGAGGAGAGAGAGAGAGAGAGAGAGAGAGAAATATTGATATGTTGTTCCACTTATTTATGCATTCATTGGTGATTCTTTTATGTGCCCTGATCAGGGATCGAACCTACAACCTTGGTGTTTTGGGATGATGCACTAACCAAATGGACTATCCAGTCAGAGCCAGACATGTTTTTAATAATTCTTTTAGTAGACAATTAAGATGATTAGGTTACATTGTGCAAAAAAGAGAGTCACAGAATCTAAGTTGATGTGTGCATTAGTTGAATGCTTTAATAATTTCAAGTTAAAACCTTTAAGTTGGCTTTTGTTAACTCTCTCTCCTCCTCCTCCAAAATACAAAAAAAAAAAAAAAGGGAAAACATATGCACATACACACATGCATGTGTAACTAAAGAACTAAAGAAAGTCCCGTTTCTTCCTATCTCTGTTTTTATATTTTTCATCCTATTTTTTCAAAACAGTGAGTCTCAGCAATTTTAGAGATCTAAATAAGTCACAATGATTCCAAGGGGAGAATAATTTTCAAAGTGTTATAAATGTCAATCTAGTGATTGTAAAACAAAACTGTGATTTTGATAACCTAATTTACCTAGAAGCACATAGTTGTCAATCAGTGTAGAAACTTTCCAGCACAATGTATTGCATCACTGGTTGCATGTTAGAATGACCCAGAAAACTTTCTAAAGCTGTCAGCACCTGTGCCTGTACTGGAGAAGTTAAGATCAACAACTGTAGTCTTTTATATCTGAAATACAACATTTAGTAATTAAATATGCATGGGGCTTGTACTATCCTCTTTTAAAGTCATGGTTCAGTTGTTAAACTTCAGTGTGACTTAAAGAGCTATAGAAGTAATATTTTTGAGACTGTGTATCTCCCCCAATAATGGTGCTAGATACAGAAGAGTCGATTAAATAATGCCTTTGCATTATAGAGATTGGACTAGAAAGAAGAAAATAAGATAATGAATGTGGGATGAAGCAACTTCTTAAAAATAGTGGTATACTACAAGGAATTGAACAATATCAATAGAGGGGTAAACTGCCTCATGACAGGGGCCTAGAAGTTCAGAGAATGTGATAAACTGGAAAGCTATAGGTCAGTAAAGATTTATTTCTTACCCAGGAGGTTACAGAAGAGGACTGTGATCATTACTGCTAAAGCCAGTGGGGGAATATTAGATGCCTTGAGGGGACAGGTATGCTGTGTGCCAGTCACCTGAGCTTGTTCTGGGATGAGTAGAGGGAGATGAAATTTACAACTGCCAGTAGGCATACACGGGTCACTGTTCTGACTCTTTTGTTAACTATAGCAATCTATTTTTTTAAATGCTGGTTTTCTAACATAAAAGATATAACAGGTATTCTAACTAGCAATGACCAATTGTAGGGGGTTAAATAATTTTGTGTGTATGTGTTTGACTTTAACTTGAAAGATCTGTTTTCTTTATTTTTCCAAACATTGCTTTGTCTTTTATTTTTTGTTGCTTAGTCTATAAGTGGAAGTTATTTAGAGTTCTCAATAAGATACTCTTTAGATTATGGTTGTCTCTGGATGTTCTTAGTCTTTGATATGTGGCTCATCTGAATTACAGATTCTGTGGAAAAGTATTGACTAAGCCAGCTGATTTTAGCTGGAGAACTAAGATGACTGTTAATAAATTTAAAATATGAAAGGTTGGTGGTGTTGATTAGAAAATGTAATAACTACCTAATGGCAAGCTACAGAAACATTTTTGAGAATGTGAACAAAAGACTAACTATCTGTTCTTAGGTTTAGTTTTAGGATGTATTACTTATTAATTTGGGTGCAATAAAATTATTTTATACATATTAGTGGCATTTATAAGATTGTCCTGGTATACTTTACTAACTGGCAAGTAAGGGGACATGATCCAAATATTAAGTAGTGAAAAAACATAGATTTTTTTTTATAGTTATTCAAGTAGTGCAGAAGAAATGTACTTTTTAGGAACATATATGCAGTCAAAAATAATATTATATGTATATAATAAAGTTACACTAGAAGAAGAATTGCAGAATGCCTCCAAGAACTTTTAGTGGGCATTAACAGAAAAGCTGAAGAAAACTACTTCAGCCTTACTGTGTATGTGTCAATGTAGATATATAGAGTGTGAGAATACAAGGAGTAAATAGTGAACTGGAATTTTTTTTAATCTTTGTTAATTTTAATATACATATATTGTGATTCACGGATTCAAGTGTCCCACTGAATATAAATCCCTCACCCCCATCCCTGTGTCCTTTTTTATCCCACCTTTTCCCGCCCTCCCCCTATTTCCCTCCCCTCTTCCCTCTAGGATTTGCTGTCCTGTTATCTATGTATCTGTGTTAGGTATTATATAATTTCACTAATCCCTTTACCTTCTCTGATCCCATCCCCTCATCCCCCTTCCTTCTGACTGCTGTCCCTCTAGTACCTGTGACCCCACCTCTTTCTCTATTCTGTTCCTCAGTTCACTTTGTTTATTAGATTCCACATATAAGTGAGATCATGTGATATTTTTTTTCTCTGTCTGGATTATTTCACTTAGCATAATAATCTCCAGGATCATACATGCTGTTGCAAAAGGTAAGATTTCCTTCTTTTTTATGGCCATGTAATATTCCATTGTGTATATGTTCTACTGCTTTTTAATCCACTCATCCACTGACACTCGGTCTGTTTCCAGGTCTTGGCTATTGTAAAAATTGCTGCACTAAAGATGAGGTTGCATATCTTTTGTTGAGTCAGTGATATCTTATTCTTAGAATATATTTCTAAAAGTGGGATAGCTGGGTCAAAAGACAGTTCCATTTTTAATTTTTTAAGGAAATTCTATACTGTTTTCCATAGTGGCTGCACAAGTCTGCATTCACACCAGCAGTGCAGGAGGGTTCTCTTTTTTCCACACCCTTGGCAGCACTTACTGTGTTATTTTGTTAATGAGTGCCATTCTGACAGGAGTGAGGTAGTATCTCATTGTGGTTTTAATTTGCATTTCTCTGATGACTAGTGATGTTGAACATTTTTTTATATGCCTATTGGCCATCTGTATGTCCTCTTTGGAGCAGTTTCTGTTCAGTTCTTTTGCCCATTTTTTAAAAATTGGATTGTTTATCTTCCTGGTGTGGAGTTTTAGAAGCTCTTTATAAATTTTGGTTATTAAACCCCTTATCAGATGAATTGTCAAATATGCTCTCCCATTGTGTGGGTTGTTTTTTTTATTTTGTTCATGGTGTTTTTTGCTGTGCAAAAGCTTTTTAGTTTGATATAGTCCCATTTGTTCATCCTGTCCTTTATTTCACTTGCCTGTGGAGATAAATCAGCAAATATTGCTATGAGTGATATCAGAGAGTTTGTTGCCTATGTTTTCTTTCCAAGATGCTTATGGTTTTGTGACTTACATTTAAGTCTTTTATCCATTTTGACTTTATTTTTGTAAATGATGTAAGTTGGTGACCTAGTTTCATTTTCTTGCATATACCTGTCCAATTTACCCAACACCATGTATGAAAGAGAATGTCTTTACTCCATTGTATGCTCTTACCTCCTTTGTCAAATATCAATTGACCATAAAGGAGTGGGTTTATTTTGGGGTTCTCTGTTCTGTTCCACTGATCTGTATGCCTGTTCTTATTCCAGTACCAAGCTGTTTGAGTACAATGGCCTTTCAGTATACCTTGATATCAGGGAGTGTGATACTGCCCACTTCATTCTTTATTTTCAGGATTGCTGAGGTTATTTGTATTCTTTTTGGTTTTATATAAATATTTGGAATATTTACTCTGTATCTTTGAAGTATGCCATTGGTATTTTAATAGAAATTGCATTGAATTTATAGATTGCTTTGGGTAATATAAGCATTGTAATAATGTTTATTCTTACTATCCATGAAGACAATATATGCTTCCACTTAGACTTCCAGAACTATGTTGAATAAAAGTGGTGAATGGGGGCACCTCTGCCTTGTTTCTGATCTTAATGGGATTGGTATTAATTTTTGCCCATTGATGATTATGTTGGCTGTCTGATTGTCATAGATGGCATTTATTATGTTAAGCTATGTTCCCTTTATTCTCACTTTGCTGAGAGTTTTGATCATAAATGGGTGCTGGATTTTATCAAATGCTTTTTCTGCATCTATTGACATAATTATGTGATTTTAACCCTTCCTTTCATTTATGTGATGAATCACATTTATGAATTTGCTAATAATATACCAGCCTTGCTTCCCTAGAATAAAATCCACTTGATCATGATGTATGATTTTTTAAAGGTATTGTTGGATCCAGTTTGCTAATATTCTTTTGAGAATTTTAGCATATCTGTTCATCGGGGATATTGGCTTTTTTTTTCTGGTGTCTTTACCTGGTTTTGGAATGAGAATTATGCTTGCCTCATGAAAGGAGCTTCAAAGTTTTCCCTTCTCTTGAATTTTTTGAAATAGCTTGAGAAGAACAAGTGTTAGTTCTTCTTTAAATGTTTAGTAAAATTTGCCTGTGAAGCCATCTGGTCCAGGACTTTTGTTTGCTAAAAAAATTTTTTTTTTTTTTTTTCATTTTTCTGAAGCTGGAAACAGGGAGAGACAGTCAGACAGACTCCCGCATGCGCCCGACCGGGATCCACCCAGCACGCCCACCAGGGGGCGACGCTCTGCCCACCAGGGGGCGATGCTCTGCCCATCCTGGGCGTCGCCATATTGCGACCAGAGCCACTCTAGCGCCTGGGGCAGAGGCCACAGAGCCATCCCCAGTGCCCGGGCCATCTTTGCTCCAATGGAGCCTCGGCTGCGGGAGGGGAAGAGAGAGACAGGGAGGAAAGCGCGGCGGAGGGGTGGAGAAGCAAATGGGCGCTTCTCCTGTGTGCCCTGGCCGGGAATCGAACCCGGGTCCTCCGCACGCTAGGCCGACGCTCTACCGCTGAGCCAACCGGCCAGGGCAAAAATTTTGATAACTGTTTCAATTTCATTTGTTGTAATAGAACTGTTTAGGTTTGCTAATTCTTCCAGATTGAGTTTTGGAAGATTTTATGTTTCTAGGAATTTAACCTTTTTACCTAGATTGTTCAATTTTTTGGTGTTTTGATCTTCATAGTGTTTTCTTACAATCCTTTCTTTGTATTTCTGTGGTGTCAGTTGTTACATCTCCATTTTCATTTCTAATTTTATTTATTTGAATTCTCTCTCTTTTTTTTCTGGATGAATCTGGTTAAGGATTTGTCAGTCTTGTATACCTTTTCAAAGAACCTTCTCATTAATTTTCTGTATTGTTTTTTTTAGCCTCTATGTATTTATTTCCACTCTGATCTTTATTAGTTTCTTCATTCTACTTCCTCTGGACTCTATTTGTATTTCTTTTTCTAGTTCTTTTAGGTGCAGGGTTAAGTTATTTATTTGAGCCTTTTCTTGCTTTTTAAGGTCAGCCTGTATGTAATGCTATGAACTTCTCTCTCAGGACTGCTTTTGCTGTGTCCCATAAATTTTGAGTTGTTATATGTTCATTTTCATTTGTTTCAAGGAAATTTCTGATTTCTTCCTTGATGTCATTGTTAACCGATTTGTCATTTAATAACATGCCGTTTAGCCTCCAAATGTTAGAATGTTTTTCAGTTTTTCTATTGTTGATTTCTAGTTTTATGCCATTGTGTTCAGAGAAGATACTTGATATGATTTCAATCTTCTTAAATTTGTTGAGACTCGTTTTCTGTCCTAACATGTGGACTATCCTAGAGAATGTACCATGAGCACTTGAAAATAATGTATAGTCTGCTGCTTTGAAAAGTTCTGAAGATATAAATTAAATTCAGTTGATCAAGTGTGTCATTTAAGGCCGCTGTGTCTTTGTTAATTTTCTGTTTGGAGGATCTATCCATTGATGTTAGTAGGGTATTAAAATCCCCTACTATTATAGTATTGCTGTTGATCTCACCCTTTATGTCCATTAAAATCTGGTTTATATATTTAGGTACTCCTATATTAGGCAAATTGATACTTATAATGGTTTTATCCTCCTGTTGGATTGCTCTCTTTATCATTATGTAGTGATCCTCTTTTTTAAAAAAATTTTTTTTTAATTTTTCTGAAGTTGGAAACGGGGAGGCAGTCAGACAGACTCCTGCATGTGCCCAACTGGGATCCACTCGGCACGCCCACCAAGGGCAATGCTCTGCCCATCTGGGGCATCGCTCTGTTGCAACCAGAGCCACTCTAGCACCTGAGGCAGAGGCCACAGAGCCATCCTCAGCATCCGGGCCAACTTTGCTCCAATGGAGCCTTGGCTGCGAGAGGGGAAGAGAGAGACAGAGGGGAAGAAGAGGGGGAGGGGTGGAGAAGCAGATGGGCACTTCTCCTGTGTGCCCTGGCCGGAAATCGAACATGGGACTCCTGCACACCAGGCCGACGCTCTACCACTGAGCCAACCAGCCAGGGCTGTAGTGACCTTTTTTATCCTTTACTCTAACCTTTGTTTTAAAGTCTATTTTGTCAGATATAAGTATTGCTACCCCAGCTTTCTTTTTTTTCCCATTTGCATGAAGTATTTTTTTTTTCATTTCTTCACTTTTAGTCTATGTGTATTGTTTGTTCTGAGGTGAGTCTCCTGTAGGCAGTATAAGTATGAGTCCTGTTTAATAAATTTTTATTTTAATGGGGTGACATCAATAAATCAGGGTACATATATTCAAAGAAAACATTTCCAGGTTATCTTGTCATTTAGTTCTGTTGCATACCCATCACCCAAAGAGAGATCATCCTCCGTCACCCTCTATCCAGTTTTCTTTGTACGCCTCCCCCTCCCCCTCTCCCTCCTTCCCTCCCCCCACCCCCATAACCACCACACTCCTGTCCATGTCTCTTAGTCTCGTTTTTATGTCCCACCAATGTATGGAATCCTGCAGTTCTTGTTTTTTTCTGATTCACTTATTTCACTCCGCATAATGTTATCAAGATCACTTACAGCAGAATGGTGGAATCTTGATACCCTATGTCTTTTGATTGGAGCATTTAGTTCATTTATGTTTAAGGTTATAATTGGCATGTACTTATTTATTGCCATTTTATTCTTTAAATCTACATTTCTCCTTTTCTCAATTTATTTTTTTAATTTATTTTTTTATAGTATGCCCCTTAACAGTTCTTGCAGTACTAATTGGGTTGTAATGAATTTCTTAAATGTTTTTTTCTTTTTCTTTTTTTTTGCTCTGGGAGGCTTTTTATTTCTTCTTCAATGTTCAATAATAGCCATGCTAGATAAAGCAGTCTTGGTTGTAAGTTCCTGTTTTGCATCACTTTGAATATTTCTTGCCAAACCCTTCTTTCCTCAAGTGTTTTTGTTGAGAAGTTTGATATCATCTTTATGGGGACTCCTCTGCAGGTAATTAACTGCTTTTTTCTTGTACCTGTTTGTATTTTTTCTTTGTCTCCTAACTTTAGCATTTTAATTATGATGTTTCCTGGTGTAGGCCTCCTTGGTTTCCTCTTTAATGGGAGTCTCTGTGCTTCTTGAACTTGTGTGACTTTTTTCTTCATCAATATAGGGAAAAATTCAGCTATGACTTTTTCAAATAGGTTTTCTGTTTTTGTTCATTCTCTTCTTTCTTAGGAATACCTATGATATGGATGTTGTTTCTCTTCATGTTGTCACTGAGGTCTCTTAGAGTTTCCTCAGTCATTTTGCACCTCTTTCTGTTTTGCAGATTTACTTCTTTGTTTATGTTTATCTTCTCTCTATTTTTTCTTTTTATTTAGACAATTAAATTTGACAGGGTGTCATTGGTCAAACAGAGTACATAAATTTAGAGAAAACATCTCCACATCATTTAGACAATTCATTATGCTTTATATCCATCACTCAAAGTCAAATGATCTTCTTTCACCTTATATTTTGTTTCTCTTTAAGCCCCTCAACTTTCCCCCAACTGCCTTCCTCACTTCTCTTTCACTCCCCCTGGGAAGCACTGTACTTTTATCTATGTCCATGAGTCTCAATTTTGTGTCCAATCTATGTATATAATTATACAGTTTTTAGCTTTTTCTGGTTTACTTATTTAACTCAGTATAATGTTCTCAAGTTCCATCCATGTTGTCATAAATGATACTATGTCATTATTTCTTATGGCTGAGTAGTATTCTGTTGTATATATGTACCACATCTTCTTTATCCAATTCTCTATTGAAGTGCATTTAAGCTGTTTCCATGTCTTGGCATCTGTGAACAATGCTGAGATGAACATGGAGGTGCATGTGTCTTTATCTTGTCTTCTAAATCACTGCTTCAATCCTCTGCTTTATACAACATACTGTGATTCCTTCTAGTGCAGTCTTCATTTATGAAATTGTATTTTTTATTTCTGACTGGTTTCTTTTAATAGTTTCAATGTCTTTTTTAATGTTTGCTATCTTTTTATTTATGTGCTGATTATATCCATCTATTATTGCTCTAAAATTCACGAGCATCATAAGAATCATTATTTTAAATTCTGCATCTGGAGGTTTGGTTACTATTGTATAATTTAGTTATTTTACTGGAGATTTCTATACTTGACTAATTTGGGTCACATTTCTTTGTCTGCCTTTTTTGTCTGTGATTAGGTAGCACTATCAGTCTTTGAAATTCTTGTGTTATCTTTACAAGGAGAATGAACTTGGTGGTACTGATCTCTAGGCCAGCTATTTCCCTTGTTCTAGGAATGCTTCTTGAGGGTACTATATTCCCTCCTGTTGTTTGTGAATATTGAATGCAATTATTCATTTTGTTGGTACGGTTACTCCTTCAGGCTTCCTGGCTCTAAGGATCAACCATGATCATGTGTATTACACACTGTCCAATGTCTGTCTTGTTATGTATATTTATTCTTTGTAGTGTCTGGGGTCTGCTAGATTTCTCCTTTGGGCTGCTTGTGTAGCTAGCTGAGTCTAGGGTTGGTGTTGCCTGCTACACACTACTAGTTCAGGCTCCTTATAAAGCCCATAGCACCATTAGATTTGCCTCCATTTCTCAGCAGCTCCACCTTCTCTAGCAGCTGCCTGTCTTCCCACAAAGGCTTCTGTACAAAGACTGTAGTGTGGGCCCAGACTGGACTCACACAACCAACCTTTCTAAAGTTCTAGATATTGGATTAGCATCAGCTGTTGTTTGTAACCTGCTTTGGTTTACTTGTCTGTTCTACTGCTCTTTATGCTGTTTGTGTCTGCATTTTCTATGCCTGGCTAATGTGGGAGGGGCCAACCAGTGTATAAAGATCAGCTTCCTCCTGCTCAGAGATGACTTCAGCTCCATAAAAGCCTCAAGCTCCACAAGATTTGCCTCCACTTCTCAGCTGCTCCACCTCCTCTTGTAACTGCATGTCTTCCCAATGAGTTTTCTGTAGCAAGACTGTAGTGTGATCTCAGACTGGCCTCACTCAACAAACCCCTCTACAAGTTTCAAGCTTGTTGGGTTAGGGTAGCTAGGTTGGGAATATAATTTCAGTGGGACCCCTTAGTTCAGGGGCCTCTTGGTCAGGAGCTCAATATGGGAAATGTGGCCCCTCCTCCAGAGCCTAATCCCTCAGTCAGTGCTAGATACTCAAATTTTATTTCTTCCCAACAAGGTAAGCCACAGGGTCAGATCAAGTGGGGCCAATAATCTCCTCTGTAGAAGTTCTTACAGCTGTTGAGACCTTGGTCTCAGGGAGGAAGACTGAGAGAGTCCTTTCCTGGGCTGACTTGGCCCCCCAGCATGTGGAAAAACCCCTCAACCAGATCCAATAATAAACTCACAGGGACCCACACTTTAAATGTCCATGCTCTAAGACTCCCTTTTGCCCTCTCCACCTTTCCCTTCCCCTTTCCCAGCAGGGCAGGATATCAAGCACCCTGGCCAGCTGAGTGTGAAGCTACACCTTATCCAATGCATATAAGCCACAGTGCTGGTGCTGAGTGCAACTTACCTCAGCTGTGCTAGGTGTGAAGAGCCATTCCTTAGGACACCACTTGAGCATAGATTGTTAGGTCCTGAACCGATGTTCTCTGCAGCTGGCCACTGGATATGTCAGCCCTGGGCCTCCCTTGTATGAACCATGTGCAGACCTTGGGAGACACTGTCCATGACTGGCCCTCAGCAATCTTCTTGGAGCTACAAGCAATCCCGACTTTGTGGCTGCCTCTAATGGGCCAAGGTGCACATGAAAATATCAAACTGTAAACCTAAACTGGCTTTTGCCCACACTTTGCTGGAAAAAGGTCAGCATAAAAGGCCACAGGTCTCTTATTCAGGTCTCTTACAGCCTCTGTCTGCAGTCTGCTTGTTGGGTTCAGCTACTGAAAAAACCTCTGGTAGAGTCTAGAGCCTGAGGCAATTCAGGGGTTAGAAACTGGTGGGTGTGGTTCCATCTCTCTACTCCAATTGTCAGTCTGTTTAGACTTTCTTCACAGACCTCAGTAGGGTGTGGCCCAGGTGTCCAGTGGTGTGAGCCCTGAGACCCAGATGTGTGGTCTGCCTGCACTCCAGACAACTCCAACTGAGACTCCTGTGAGTTGATGCTCCAGTCGTAGACTCAATAGCACATGGGAGAAAGCTGCAGCCACCAGAAAACTGAGTCACTGATGTGTCTTTTACTTCCTGACTTCTCAGTATGAATAAGTCCCCATGACTGGTGCAGGACAGACTCCCAAGGGTGGAGCAGTTACTTTTCCCCAGGCTGGTGCTGCTCAGAGGGGATTGCTTCATCCACAAAAATAGTGATTGCAGTATTGGAGAATGGCTCAGCACAAAGGTTCCAGTGGCCATCCCCTACAGTGTGTCTCCCTAGGCTTCCAAATTTAAACTCTCTTCATGCAACTCTGTCTTCTCAGCTCTCTCTCCACCAGAGCCCTGAGTAAGTGACTGTGAACATGATCTTTTGGCAAGGCCCTTTAAGATGAAGCCTGTGTCTCCAAGAGCTCTGTCTTAATCTTGCAGACAAAAAACTGGCTCTTTTCACTTTCGAATACTGTGTAGGCACTACTTCCAGGCTCTGGGGCTTTAGGCTGAGGCCTGAGGTTGAACACCCACACCTCTCAATGAGACCCACCCCACAGTAAGAGTGCCTCTAACCCCTCAGCCGCAGCTCGCTCCTGGAAGCGGGGCAAACTTTCTGTGTCTTTGCCGCTCCTACCATTCTCGGTGTGGCTTCTTCTTTGATCCTTGGTTATATACTCTGCTTCATTTAGTCCAACGTTAGTTTTTTCAAGATGATTGTTCTTAAATTATTGATAGTTAAACCTATTTGCTCCTAGAAAGTAGCATTTGGATGGACTTCCTATGTCATCACAATCTTGGAATCTGTCATTTTATTCTTTAAATCTACAATCAACTTTTACTTGATTTTTTTTACTCTTCTTACAAAAGACCACTTAACATTTCTTGCAGTACTGGTTTGATTGTAATAAATTCCTTGAGTCTCTTTTTGTCTGGGAAGCTTTCAGTTCTTCCACCCATTTTAAATTACAGCCTTGCTGGAGAAAGCAGTCTTGGTTCTAGGATCTTGTTTTGCATCACTTTGAATATTTTTTGCCAATCCCTTCTGACCTCAAGTGTTTCTGTTGAGAAATTAAATATCTACCTTATGGGGGCTCCTCTTCAGGCAATTAACTGCTTTTCCCTTGCAGCTTTTATTGTTTTTTCTTTGTCTCCTAACCTTGGCATTTTAACTATCATGTGCCTTGGTGTAGGCCTCCTTGGTTTGCTCTTTAATGGGAGTCTCTGTGCTTCTTGAACTTGTGTGACTTTTTCTGTCATCAATTTAGAGAAATTTTCAGCTATGACTTCTTCAAACAGATTTCCTATCCCCTGTTCTTTTTCTTCTCCTTCAGGAACCTCTATCATGGGAATGTTGTTTCTCTTCATGTTGTAACTGAGGTTTCTTAGAGTTTCCTCAGTCTCTTTGCGCCTCTTTGCATATTGCAGCTCTACTTCTGTGATTGTTTATCTTATCTTTTAAATTGCTGATTTGATTCTCTGCTTTATCCAGCTGCTGTTGATTCCTTCTAGTGAAGTCTTTATTTTTCCCATCCATTGTTGCTCTAAGATCCTTGAGCATCCTAAAAATCATTATTTTACAGTCTGCATCTGGTAGTTTGGTTACTTCTATTTCATTCAGTTCTTTTTCTGGGAATTTCTCCTGTTGATCATTTGGGTCACATGTCCTTGTCAGCCCATTTTTTCTGTATATTAGGTAGCAGTCTCTGACTTTGAATTTTTGTGGTGTCTTTATGAAAAAGATAGGCTTATTGGTACTAACCTCCAGGCCACGTGTTTTCCTTGTTCTAAAAACACTTTTTAAGGGTACTATTTTCCCTTCTGTTGTAAGAGAGTATTGAATGCAGGTGGTCCCTTTGTGAATATGGTTATTACTCCAGGCTTGTTGGTTCTATGGGTCAACCTTGATCATTTGTATTCCACATTGTGAGATGTCTGTCCTGTTGGATGTATTTATTCTTCATAGTGTCTGGTGCCTGCTGGACTCCTCCTTTGCACATGCTACTTGTGTAGCTAGCTCAGTCTAGGTTTGGTGCTGTCTGTCATGCACTACCAGGTGTGTTGGTTCTAGATCTTCTTGGGTTGGTGTCAGCTGTTGTTTGTAACCCACTGTGGGCTACTTGTCTGTGTTACTGCTCTTTATGCTGTTCGTGTCTGTGTATTTTGTGCATGGGCTTTGTGAAAATAGCCAAGTTTTATGTAAGAATCAGTTTTCTTCTGCTCAGATATGACAGCAGCTCTGTAAAAGCCCCATGCTCCATAAGATTAGCCTCCAATTTTTATCTGGTCTATCTCCTTTAGCAGCTGCCTGATCTTCCCAACAAGTCTTCTGTAGAAGTCTGTAGTATAAGCTAAGACAGCCCTCACCCAACCAACCTTGTCTACAGGTTGCAAGTTTGTTGTGTTAGGCAGCTGAGTATGAGAATACAAAAATAGTGGGTCCCCCTATTTCAGGGGTCTCTTGTTCAGGATCTCAGTACAGGAAATGTGGCCCCTATTCTAGAGCCTAATTCCTCAGCCACTACTAGATACTAAAATTTTATTTCTATCCATCAAGGTGAACAACAGATTCAGATTGAATGGTAGCAACAGTCCCTTCTCCTGATGTTCTTACAGCTGGTGAGACCCTGGTCTCAGGGAGGAAGACTGAAAGAGTCCTTTCCTGGGCCTGACTATGCTGCCCCAGTAGAAAGTGGCTAAGCCCTTGAGCAGATCTATCAATAGGGCCAGAAAGACCTACATGTTAAATGTTCATGCTCCAGGCCTCTCTTCCTTCCTTCCTTTTGAATCTAGCCCAACTGGGCAGAATATCCCGCACCCAGCCAGCTGAATGTGAAGCTCCACCTTATCTAATGTACATGAGATGCTGTGCTGGTGCTGATCTCAGAGAGTGGAACTCGTTTTAGCTGGGCCTTGTGTGAGGAGCCCTTGCTTAGGATACCATTCTAGCAAAGGTTGTAAAGTCCAGAAGCAATGCTCTCTGCAGCTAAACACTGGATGCTCTAGTCCTGTTCCTTCCTCATAGGAACCCAGTCCAGACCAGTGGGAGACACTGCCCATGACTAGTCCTTAGCAACTTTTTTGGATCTAAAAGCAATTCAGAGTTTTTGGCTGCCTTTTTTGGTCCAGACACTCAGAAATACCAAGCTGCACACCTAGCTTGGCTTTTACCTGCTCTAGGTCTGAGGTAAGGTCTGCTTAAAATGCCAAGGATCTGTGAGTTCTGCCCCCTGAAGCCTCCATCTGCTGAATGCTTTTTGGACTCGGCCACCAAAAAAAAGCTCTTGTAGAGTCTAGAGCATGCAGCCCGTCAGGGCTTAAGAAGGGTGGTTGGTATGGCTCTGTACCTTTGTACCAGGTATCAGTTTTTCCAGACATTTTTTAGAAACCTCAGTAGGGTTTGGCCTCTGAGATCCAGATGTGTGGTCTGCCTGCACTCTGGACAGTTTCTACTGAGTCTGCTGTGAGGCAGTATTACTAGTCTTAGACTTTGGTGTGTGTGAGGGAAAGCTCCAGCCTCAACAATAAAATCTGAGTCACTGTCACACACCTGCTTCCTGGATTCTCAGCACAACCTAGCCACCATAATTGACATAAAAGAGACTTCCAAGGGCAGAGCAGTTGCTTTTCCTCAGGATTGGTACTTCTCAGAAGAGACTGCTCCATCCAAGAATGATGATGACTGTGGTATTGGAGAATGACTCAGCACAGGAGTTCTGTTGACTGTTCCCCACTGTGTCTTTCCCTGGGCCTCCAACTTTACACTCTCTTCTCACAACTCTAGTACTTTCAGCTCTCCCTCCACCGGTGCCCCTGGTAAGTGGCTGTGAATGAGATTTTCTGTGCATGACCTTGAAGATGGAGCCTGCATATCTGAGAACTCCATCTCTTTCTTGCAAGCAGAAACCCTGCTCTTTTTACCACCAAATGCTGTATGGGCACATCTTCTAGGCTCTGGGGCTCTAGGCTAGTGTTCTAGGCCTGGGGCTAAGGATCTACACATCTCAGGGTGATCCTACCCTTAGTGTGAGTCCCTCTGGATCCTCATGCTCCACTTGCTCCTGGGAGCCAGGCAGTACCCTTTAAGTCTCCATCTTTCCTACTTGTCTTGTTATGGCTTTTTCTGTGATCCTTGGTTATAGACTCTTGTTTGTTTAGTCCAAAGTTGGTTGTTCAAGATGATTGTTCTTAAATTAAGTTGTAATCCAGTTTGGTCCTGGGAGGTGGCAGCTTGTACACCTGCGTACTCCTTCACCATCTTGGAATCTTGAACTGAAAATTTTGATACAAGCAGTCAAATTCATTCTGGTAATAATTATTGAACCTAATTGAGATTTATTTATAATTAAAATGGGAGGAAAAAAAGGAGACTTTTTTTTCTCCAAAGAAACTAAATATGCAAAATAGAAATCTATTTTCTTGAACATATCTATAATTATAGTGGCTTAGTTTTCTTCATTTGTTCTCAATTCAAAAGAGAATATCACATGTAAATTTTTCTCTGGAGAACTTAAGGATAAGTAATCAGAAATAAATAGCCCTCTTTTGATAATCAATACTAGGCATTTGCTAATTCAGAGTTTTAGTGTGGTCCTTTAAAGTAAATAAGTTTAAATCAACTCTGGTCATTTGTTGTGTATAATTTATTCCACTGTATGTTATAATTTTATCTAAACTATTGCATTTTTATACAATACCCAGAAAAGCTTGCCTGCACTCCATCAGGTTCCAGTTTATAATATTTCTTGGGGCTCCCTCTATTGTGTAAATATCATGTAGTTATCCCTTCTCTGCTATAACTGGGCCAAACTACATTTTAAGAAGTAGAGTAGTAATTATAGCCAAATCACCCCTTTGCACAGATAAGGGTGAGCCAAGACTTTACTTACATATTTCAAATAAAAAAAGTGATCCCTTGTCCAGGAAACTGGTATTCTAAAGTCATTTTATCTGTATTTGTTACAAGTGAAAATAAAATGGAAGTCTGCCTCCTTTTCTCCCCAATTTCTCCCATTTTAATCTCTCCTCAACACTAGTTTCCTCTGAAATAAACATTATCTTGAGAAAGAGTGCTTTTCTTTCTTTCTTTCTTTTTCCTCTCCTTTTCCTTTTTAATGCAGAAATAGGCATCTGGATGCTTAAAGCTGCCAGGTGCATCCCATGTAAAACCACAGCTGTTCCTTCTGATAACTGGAAAAAATAAAGAGCAAAGAGCTAGACATTTGGAGTCAGCAAGAGACAATGCACTATTATTATAATTAGGGATACTGATTTGTCTTGTAATTGCAATATTATAGTTTTTAAAAGTTCATGGTATTCATGAAAAAATACCTAGTATGCTATTTTCAATAGCTCTAAAGGTTGCCAATTAGAGCAAAGCTTAGGCACATAACTCAGGAGAGAAGGAAAAATGATGATTGCCACAGTTTCTGAAACTCTATTTTAATGTCAATATGACTGGGAGGTTAATAAAAACTAATAGTGAAAATTATATAGATTCTCTAGTTACTCTGTCAAGACATTATTATTTTCATGATCACTTTCTATTATGATAGTCTTATGTGAAATTTTCTTACATAAATGTATTATTTTTAAAATGTATAGCTTTTAAAATATAATTTTACTTGTAAGTTATCATTGCTTTTTATATATGTTTACTTAAAAATTGATGGTTGTAGAAAATTGCATTGGCTTATATTAAAAAATCAAAATTAAAGAAAGTATTTGAAAAATAATATAGGTCTGGTTTACTTGGATCAATCATGATATACATGTAGACTTCACTAAGCTTCAATATATTATTACAGTTGAGTAAGGTATCATTACCATAACCATGTGAATCAACAGATGGCTGATTTAGCAGATTGTCTTATGGCAATACTGTGTTAATCAATATGATTACAGTACAGATTTAGTAAAAGATTTTTAGATTCAGAGTTCAGACAATGACAAAATATTTTACTTAGAAACACATTTCATGCTTTGGGAAACATGGTCTTTACATTGAAATATACAACCATTACATTTAACTGTTATGATTTTTATTATAAAATTTAAATCAATATTTAAAATGTGTTGGAAGATTTTAGGAATGTGTACTAATATGCACCCTCAGTCACACTGTTTACAATGTAAACATACAGTCATTTGATTATTTTTGAGAGGCTTTGATGTGTCAGGCACTACTCTTAAGAAGCTTACATTCTAGCAGAAGTGATAGAAAATAAGCTATAAGGATTTCAGTAGGTAAGGGATATTATTAAGCAAACTAATGTGAGATGGGGAGAAGGGTGGTGAGCAAGAGCATGCTGTATCAGAAGCCTCTGTGGGAAGCCTCTCAGGTGAGGTTGGTCTTTTTAGCAAAGAACTGAGGAAAGTGAGAGATTAGAACATGCAACTATCCTGGACAAGAGTCAACTTCAAATAAGAGGTATCATTCTCTTATACAGAAATTACTATAAATATTTGTTGGTTGAAAAGGTATTTATTGAGCACTTCTAAGTCCTAGGGACTGGGCTCAGCAGCAGGATTACAAGGGTGAATAAGCTATAGTACCTGTCACCAAAATGTTCACAGAAAAACAAGAGGTAATAATAACAAAAATGCTAATTATCATGACTGGGGCTATGCATAAGGCATTAAGGTATAATTTCTTCACTTTTTCTTTATTATGCTATTAATAATATAACTTCCATCTCAAATTTATCTTTTTTTTATTTTATTTTTTTGTATTTTTCTGAAGCTGGAAATGGGAGGCAGTCAGACAGACTCCCGCATGCGCCCAACCGGGATCCACCCGGCACACCCACCAGGGGGCGATGCTCTGCCCATCCAGGGCATCGCTCTGTCATGACCAGAGCCACTCTAGTGCCTGGGGCAGAGGCCAAGAAGCCATCCCCAGCGCCCGGGCCATCTTTGCTCCAATGGAGCCTTGGCTGCGGGAGGGGAAGAGAGAGACAGAGAGGAAGGAGAGGGAGAGGGATGGAGAAGCAGATGGGTGCCTCTCCTGTGTGCCCTGGTTGGGAATCGAACCCGGGACTTCAGCCCGCCAGGCCGACGCTCTACCACTGAACCAACCGACCAGGGCCTCAAATTTATTTTTAATAAAGTTTTTATAGTAATTAATATAATTACATAATCAAAGAGACTCATTCAAGTTCTGGCCCTAGTATTTTATTAATCAGAACTTTTCCTGTTGTGTTAATAGAAATCCAACTCTAGTTTTAATAAAAGTAGTATGTATTGGCTTTTGATATTGGCAAGTCCGAGGAGTGGCCTTGGCCTCAACTACTCCCAGGTTCAGCAGGTCTCATACTGTTCACCATCTTTCCATCTCTCAGCTCTGCTTTCCTCAGTATTGGCTTCACTCACCACAGGCTGTGTTTGTGTAATGACAAAGAAGGCCACTAGTACCCTAAATATATGCGGCTCATATTGCTATCATAAAAGTAGAGAGATCATTTCTTTTCCAGCATCCATACCCATTGTCCTGGCATCTGGTCCTGCAAGGAACACATGGTCACTCCTACATCCATCACTGCATCCACCCTATCCATTATGGTGACTTAGCCACACTTGCAAAGTTAAGTCAGGGACAAGCAGAGCCATATAAGTAACATATTTACCAGAATCCTATCCAATTTGAAATGGACAGTATAGAAATGGTTCATCTACTACCAGAATAAAGGCACAGAATACTGTGCAGGCAAAGACCAAAATAGACTACTGCAGGTAGATTAATTCTGTGACCTTAGTCAAATCGTATTACCTTTCTGAGTCCCAGTTTCATTATCCATAAATACACCAGTGTCAAATTAAAATTAAGCATATAGAAAATATGTTTAATAAATATCTCATCATTATCACTAATGATAAACAAGTGTTACATGAGTGGTAGCAAATTGTGGCTGGTGGAGACCAAAATTTCAGAAAAAAAGAAAGGTAGACTTTTCCCCTGAAAATGAAAAAGTGACAGGGCAGACTAGAGTCTAGCTACTGTGTGGTTCACTGAGAAACCCTCAGCCTTTGGCTACAGGGGCCCACTTAATTGCACAAGGTAGCTCCACATGGAACTGATGCCCAGAAGATCAGAAAGCTCTTTTTGCTATTTCTCAAACACACTAAGATGTTTAACACTTTAATGACTTCAAGAGAATGCAGATTCTCTTGGTAACATTCTTATTTACTGGAATTGATAGTTTAAACTGTAACAATATACTCTTCCCTGTTACTAAATTATTTTCATTTAGAATGAAATATAAATGTAGCATTTTTATATATTCTGACTTGGCTCATGGTCAGAAATGACTGCTCACCACTGCTTTAAGCCAGGGGTTCAAACCCACTGGCTTAATGACCAAATGTGGCCCTCCATCTGTTTTTGCATGAGCCCCACACTAATAATAGTTTTATGTGTTAACCAACTGTTTTGAGAAAAAGTTTGCTGACCTGGCTTCAAGATAAAGTTTTCTTTGAGAATTTTATTCCCTTTCTTCACAGTTACCATATATCTTGGTAAGCAGCACAGTTTATATCCTCTGTGCTGTTCTAGGCAGTTGATACAAAAATATGTCTCTGAACAGGAAAGCATTTTTGCTTCAGACAGAGTATTGGCACATTTTGTTAATGTTATCATTTAATATGATATATTCCTTTCCCAATGCCTTTAAAGTAATTCTGTGTGTGCCTTCAGACTCCTGGGGTCTAAAGATGAACATTGCCATCAGAGCTTCTGAACTCTGAACCCCACCCTTTGATTCTCCACTCTGTGTCACTCCATGTGCACCAATGCAGTTTGCCACATGGTTGACTGTAAACATTCTCAAATGTACACACAAGGCCCCTTTAGTAGCTTAAATCTTTCAGAGCAGCAGCTTATCATTCAGCAGACCTCCAAGGAATAGATTACAGAACAGGTCAGGATAAGTAAAGGTGCACAGTTCCACTTTGGGTTCTCCAAGAAGCAGTCACAAAAGATGGGTTAGAGCAGGGGTCAGGAACCTATGGCTCGTGAGGCAGATGTGGCTCTTTTGATGGCTGCATCTGGCTCGCAGACAAATCTTTAATAATAAAAAATAATGTTAAAAATATAAAACATTCTCATGTATTACAATCCATTCATTTCCTACCTTTCATGTTCATGGTTGCAGGTGGCCGGAGCCAATCACAGCTGTCCTCCTGGACAACACCAAATTTTTATTGGATAATGCATAATGAATATGGGTTGTTGTATGGCTCTCACAGAATTACATTTTAAAATACGTGACATTCATGGCTCTCTCAGCCTAAAAGGTTCTCAACCCCTGGGTTAGAGGGAAAGTGCAAGGAGGGTTTGACAAGGCCTATGCATAGTTCCTGAGCCAAAGGCACCTGTTAGAGGAGTTTTATCTCTCAGAAATGAGCCTACATCAGTATTCCTGCCACACTCAGTCATTGCCTGCAAGCAGCCTGTGGGAAGTCTGAGCTTAGCACAGTGGTGGTTTCAGATGCAGCAGCTGGGTCCCTTGGTCAATTACGCTCCTGTGGTTGGAGTTTTGCAAGGTACATTCTCATGTCTGCCACAGCCACACTGAACAACAAAGAAAAACAGGACACGCTGCTAAGAAAGCGGGTCATATAAACAAATGAGAAAAAGGGAAGGTCACTGGAAGACAGTATTTCTCTCATTCACATTATCTAGACTTGATTCTACCTGAAGACGTGGCTGCTGGGATAGAAGAAGAGTGATAAGTTATCCTTCATCATTGACAGAGTTGAGGCAGATATGTAAAGCAGCAGTGAGAGGTTAGCCTGGACCAAAGAGGTAAAAGAAGTCTGGCTAACACATGAATAGGAAAACTTTCCATTCTGTAGCTAAAGAATAGGGCTGTATTTTGAGGTCTGGGCTTGACTTTTGCAATTTTCTTCTCTCATTTTTCCACCATTTCTAACCTGTCTCTAAGTGGTCTGTTTGAGATGCTGCTGTTCAAATAACTCTTCTTGATGGCTGCCACAGCTGGGAGAATGTGGACATGGATGCTGAGCTGCAGTGGGGGTGGGGTGGGGGCCAGAGGCCTGGTTTCTATAGCTGCCAGCAGTGACATGGCAACAGTTTCGAGATCTAGGCAAGACAGTTGAAGAATGATGTCTAGTCTTATTAAAAAGAATGTCCTTTCAATGAGCTAGTTCTTCAAATTGTTCAATTTCTTCTCATGTCTTAATACAAGAAAAATGAGAGTAGTGCTTTCTTAAAAAAATAATATATGTGAGATTTTGAAATTCCGCATTTCTTATTTTAAACATCTTTAAGGAAACTTGACATTGACCTGCACTTTTCAGTATAAATTGGAAATATTTGATATTCTATCAGCTTTGGGGTGTGTGTGTGTGTGTGTGTGTGTGTGTGTGTGTGTATTTATATGCTACCTTTCCCAAGGGATAAGCATTTTAGCTGACATGCTCACTATTTTTTTGAAACCAGCTTAGCAGGTAATAAAGGTGAATGATATTTACTTGTTCAGTGTTCTCTCATCTATCTTGTAAAGACTAAGAAGTGGTGAAACATCAAACAATGCTATTTAATATTTTATAACTTTAAAAACTATAAAAGATATAACTGCCTTTCTGCCTTTCTCATTTCCTGACTTCTTTCCACTTCTGTAAGTTCATCCAATACCTATATATTTTCTCAGTTTTCCAATGACTGTTGTTGGGCTTCCCTCTTGTGAATGCATGTAGTGGAGTAGCAATTTTGACTTACTAAGAAATTAAATGAGAATTGAGTGGATAAGCTCTACTAATTTAAGGATTATGGACATTTTCCCCCCAAGTAATATCTTACTCTTTTGAAGGACGGGAGCTATACCTCTTAGCTTAAGATAAGTGATCACATTTTTTTTCCCCCCTCCTCTTTGGCCTTTTTGATATTTGGAGATGGTTTTAGAATTATTGTACAACTAATTTCTTCTGGAAGAACATGTCCCTGTCTACTGACATTCTTATCCATTAGAATTCTAGAAGAA
Organism: Saccopteryx leptura; assembly: GCF_036850995.1. Classification (NCBI taxonomy): domain Eukaryota; kingdom Metazoa; phylum Chordata; class Mammalia; order Chiroptera; family Emballonuridae; genus Saccopteryx; species Saccopteryx leptura. Next base: position 48,155,872 of record NC_089505.1, on the reverse strand, counting down.
GTTTCTTTTTACCTCTTTTTTTTTTTCTTAAGTGTGAGGCAGGGAGGCAGGGGCAGAGAGACAGACTCCTGCATCCACTCTGACCGGGTTCCACTAGGCTGCTCCTTCCTTGCTCAACAACTGAGCTATATTGGCACCTGAGATGAGGCCATGGAACCATCCTCAGTGACTGGGGCCAACTTGCTCAAACCATTTGACCCCATGGCTGCTGGAGGGGACAAGAGAGAGAGAGAAAGAGAGAGAAAGAGAGAGAGAGAAAGAGAAAGGGGAGGCGGAGGGGTGGAGAAACAGATGGTCGACTCTCCTGTGTGTCATGACTGGAAATCAAACCAGGGACTTCCACATGCTGAGGCAGACACTCTACTGCTGAGCCAACTGGCCAGGGCCTCTTTTTACTACAAAAGTGAGACATTAAGTCATTAGAAGTACTAATAAAATATAATCTTATGAGATATTTTATGGGGTCAAATGGTTTGAGCAAGTTGACCCCAGTCACTGAGGATGGTTCCATGGCCTCATCTCAGGTGCCAATATAGCTCAGTTGTTGAGCAAGGAAGGAGCAGCCTAGTGGATCCTGGTCAGAGTGGATGCAGGAGTCTGTCTCTCTGCCCCTGCCTCCCTGCCTCCCTGCCTCACACTTAAGAAAAAAAAAAGGTAAAAAGAAACTTCTTCTAGGATTCTAATGGATAAGAATGTCAGTAGACAGGGACATATTCTTCCCAACTTTTAAAATGGTTGTTGTTTCTTTTTAACTCTAGGACCTTAAGACTGCAATTATTTATATTTTGTTCTCTATCATCAGTGATTGTGGAAAATATTTTTATTGTCTAATTCAATGTTAATATTACTTTGGAATCTAACACATATGGTGTTTGAGGTTATTTGTGCCAACTTATTGGTTAGAATAAAAAATTCTAATTTCTAACTAGTGAGAACTTATATAAAAAAATTCTAAAGCTCACATTAAGAATAATTTTATACAAACATCTCCTATAGTATATGTGACCTTTGTACTCTGAAAAATACAAATCAATAATAACCTGACCAGGTGGTGGTGCAGTGGATACAGCGTCGGACTGGGATGCAGAGGACCCAGGTTTGAGACCCTGAGGTCGCCAGCTTGAGTGTGGGCTCATCTGGTTTGAGCAAAAGCCCACCAGCTTGAACCCAAGGTTGGTGGCTCCAGCAAGGGGTTACTTGGTCTGCTGAAGGCCCACTGTCAAGGCACATATGAGGAAGCAATCAATGAACAACTAAGGTGTTGCAACGCACAATGAAAAACTAATGATTGATGCTTCTCATCTCTCTCTGTTCCTGTCTGTCTGTCCCTGTCTATCCCTCTCTCTGACTCACTCTCTGTCTCTGTAAAAAATAAATAAATTTAAAAACATACAAATCAATAATAAACTAAGATTAGTACAAATTACTTTAAATTTTGTTGTTTTTATTAATTTCTTCTACTGCTGATTTACATTTTTACAATATAATTATTATCTTTATCATAAACATTCAAACCTCTATTAATGAATTATAATATGCATTGGCATCCATGTAATAAATAGACCTTTCAATTTAAATAAGACTCTGGATAGTTCATTTTGGAAGTTTTTAAAAAAAGATTAAAATATTCATATTACCTTACTCTTTTTTTGTCCATCTTTGTTGTAGTTTTGATATGGTGTTTAATTGTAGTAATACTGGTGAAGAGTTTAAATAAAAAGAACTTTAAATGAAAAGCTCAGGAATCTGGAGAGGGAAACAGTGGATAAGGAGAGGTCGGCAGACTTCCGGGGTCGCCACGGGCGGTGCAGGCTTCCTCTCTTCGGTCCTCATGGGCTGTTTGGGTCTTTGCCTTTTGTCAACAGAGTTGGAAGACATGACAGAAAGTATAATTATGTTTGTCATTTAAAACATCTTTTTATCTTTTTGATTTCTGTGAAAGAGTGGAAAGACTGGTTTAAAAATATTATGATCCCATTTTAAAAAGTAAAATACCCTTTTTTAAAAAAATCTATAGACAAAGATCTGTTAGCATAGTTTGTCTTTGTGGAACTAGTTTTGGAGAATTTTATTTTAGTGATTAAAATCTTTTTAACCTTGTTAAAAAGACTTCTGTAATTTGAAAGTGTTACAAATCAATAAATAGAAAAAATATTAATTTTCATTGTTTCTATTAATTTCTTATATTACTTACTTGCATTTTAACAATATAATTACTCTATCACTGATATTAACAAAATTAAATATCTATAATAATGACTTATGGATCAACTTTAGTCTTTAATTATAAGGAGTTTTATGGGTGGGGCAGAAAAGTTAAAATTTATTTGAAAACATAAAAACTTTGCTCTTTTAACTCTAAGCTTAACTATTTTGACAAAAATAACTGCTAGGTTCCATTTCAAACAACCGAAAAATTATAAATATATATCAGAAGTTACTTATAAATAAAGTAGCCAGATAATTCATCTTCTAAAGCAGGACAACAAAAAATAAAATATTAATAAAATAAATATATGAAATTTTTAGGAAACTATTTTAATTAAAATAATTTAATAAATAATTGTTTAGTGCAAAAACATTTAAAGTCTCATGTTAATATTTAAAGGTGATCCAAAGAAAACTAGATAGAAGGTGACAGAGGACAATCTGACTTTGGGTGATAGGTATGCAACATAATTGAATGACAAGATAACCTGGACATGTTATCTTTGAATATATGTATCCTGATTTATTGATGTTGCCCCATCAAAAAAAATAAAATTATTAAAAAAAAGAAATTCTAAATTTTTTATATCTGTGGTTTGCAAGGAAACTGATATAGTAAATGCATTTTTTTTCTTTTTTTTGTTACTCTATTTTAAGACATTTTGATCTGTATCCTGAAATTTTCCAATAAAGTTAAATTTCTTTAAAAAAATATTTAAAGGTGATCTATGAAAAACATGTCACTAGGTTAATCAGAATAATGCAGAATTTATTATAAAGTAGGTGGGTTCATTCCCATGTCACCAAAGGTTTCATAACTGAGGTGCCCACAGGCCTCACTATGATACTTTTCTACTACATCACAAGGACTTGATGAAAGTGCTAAGAGGTAGGCTTCAAGGTGGTCTGAGTGTGTCATTTTTCTTTTAGGAAAACAATTTTAGTTTTCATGCTTTACAGCTATGCTACTATTGTTTCTCTACCAAATTTTTTCTGATATAGTTCATCTGTATAGACATTATTCACAGTCCATTGAATCAAGGAGAGAGAAGAAGGGAGTGACTGGTGTAAGGGTGAAGTTTAACATAATTCTGAGATAACTTTTAAGGAAAAATAATACAGTACATTTGAAAAGGCTTTTCTTACTCATTATTCCTTGCTGCTAAGTACAGTGATACCTTGCTTTTCATCAATTCGGCCAAAAACAATCAGCAAAATCCAAAACTAACAAAAACTGAGGCAATTATTTCCATATGAATCAATGTAAATCCAATTAATTCATTCTAGACAGTCCAAAATGCATACCAAAAACACATTTAATAGAGAATAAATGTAGTGCTTAATACTAAAAACAATAAGAAATTAATATAAAGTGAATATAAAAGACTAATGTAAAGAATAAATGAACATTTAACATGGCATGTACTTTTCTGAAGACTCTTCTTGGCATATGGAAGACGATGAGGAGGGGAGAGAGAGGTGCAGATACTGTATATGCAGTGATCACTTACATGTAATTGTAGTATTAGCACTTGCAATAAAAAAAAGCCCCAAAACACTGGAAAGCAATGGAATTGTTTGGCTAGAATGTGGGGTGATGCTCACACAATGAGTAACAATGCCACACTGAGCAGGAGAATGCATGGGTCACCCTTTGTTTTTGCAAAATTAGCAGTGAGGTCCCGTGGGCACGCTGATGAAACCGAGACAAATTTTTCATGGAAAAAAGTGACGATAACCGAAGTCAGCAAAAACCGAGGTTATTACTGTAGTCCTACTTATCATGTATTAAAAGAGACAAGGCAATTTCACACAGAATGTGGCAAAAATCAAAAGCCTGTAAAAAAAATAATTTAGTGTCAAGGCACTCTATTGGACTTATGTATTTGTATATTGTCTACCATATCATTTCTCAAACAATAGCCACTGCGTCATATCCATGGAAATCTTCCTAAGCTCAAAAGACATTTTAAAGATGGTGAATGCTATTTATTTCTCAGGTCAATAGCTAGGATCTGATTGGTTATTACCCTATTTCAGAGAAAGCTTCAGGAGCTAATCAGGGGTATTATCAGTTATGAATTTTATTGCTGCTGTACTATAAACTTAGCAATAAAGAAAACTGTAAATTCAAAATTTATTCTTTGTAGGGGTGTACCTCATGCTTAGAAGATTAATGAAAAATTCCTGGCCCATTGTTTATTAAAGATACCACCATTTTATAGCACTTTAATTGTAAATCCACTCTTTGACATCCTAACTAATGATTCTTACTAAATTAATAAAAGCAACATATTAAGTTTAAATCCCAGATAAGGCAAAGATTGCTGTTTTAATACCCATCAATATCCTTTATCTTTCTACAGGGGCTTTTAGGCCAGTAGTTTTAATAACATGCATGAATGAAGATGCTCTTTTTTAACTCAAATGGTGGCAAAGAGTTTTTCCTTTATATTAGCAGGCAATCAATTCCAATAGCTTTTTAATGCTTTCTTAAAGAATCAATTTTAAAACAGACGCTCTTCAGGGGACGCTCTTCAGGGGACCCTCTTAAACTTCTGCACAGCCAGTTTCCTAATTTTCTATTACAATGCAATCTAAAGCAGCTACAAAAATAATGCAGATAATGTTTGCTGGGTAATGATTTCCAATTTCCCCATTCCATGTACCCTGTTATTAGGAGAATCATCTTGGTTGTGTAAATTAATTTTCAATTCACTTCAGGGGAACATTACAATGATTTATTTGGCAACAGTGTTAAAGAAAGTGTTGGGAGGATTTTAGCAATCTGAAAAACAAAATCAGTTTCTTCTGATTATCATCATATTAAAGGGTAAAAAGGGGAGAAAGAAAAGTTACTAGAATGTGTGTCTTGACTGTTGCAAGCACACTAGAAGCATGTTTGATGGTGGGTTGTCCCTTAATACACGCACTTTGTGAGAGAATTGTGCTGAGTGATTCATCTCAGCTTGGAGATTAAACAGTGAAATAACCAGGAATATTCCTCCATACGCTATATCAGTTAAAGATCTTGTAGGCAAGATAGCCAGCAGTCATATTTCTTTGAAAAAAGAAGTATCATGCTAATTACAATCAAGGAGAAATAGTTTTTCTGCATACAGAATAATTAGCCAGTTTGACAAAACGTAAAACAGGAGCTGTCAAAGCAATTGTCTCATAACTATAAGAAAGACAACATTTTCTTTATTATACTTTTATCTCCAACAAAAATTTTCAGGTTTATGGATAAACTATGGTCTTTATATTGCAAATAGGCCATTCTTTGAAAAGGTTTTATTGAACATTTGCTTTAATAAACTCCTCTAACTACAAATGCAAATTGATGTCCTCCCACTCCTATTCACTTCACCAGATCACTTATCTTTATTCAACAAATACCTATAAGACTCTCTGCAGTATCCTGCACTGTGCTGAGCACAGAGAGAGACGCTGAGACAGAAAAGCATACTGCTGTTCATGTGACATTGCAACCTGTAGCACAACCTGTGAAGAGGCTCATGGCACTCTAAGGACATATAATATTTTCAGTAATTTATGATTACTAACTTAAAGAATCAATCTTAAATTTAACAAGGTCAGAAAGGCCAGGGGAGGTTTGCCCAGGAAGTGATGGTCAGAATTATTGAAATCTGACCTGAAGAGTAAGGTGAACTAACTAGAAGAGGGGAGGGAGCAGTGTTCTAGGACAAGAGACATGATCAGACTTGTGTTTTGAAAAGGACACTGTGGCTGCATTGTGGGGGACATACTAGGGGGAGCATATACAACGGATGAAAGAATTCATATAGAAGACTGTTACCTCTGTCTGGAGAGAGAGGAAGCTTGCCAGTACTGTATGCTTACTGTTGTTGCAAAACTCTTACCCCCCAACAGTAGGTGGCCAGGTTGGACATTCCTTTCTTGATTACATGTAACTAATGGTGAAGGCACAGATCTGTGTGGATTGTAATGAAGTGGGTTCAGTAGGATTCCTGAAACTAGAGGCTTTTATGATGAAGGTTGTGCTGATAAGTAGGAATAGATTTAGGATCCTTGACTGAGCGGTGGACAGTCAGAAAAATACAGAAGTTAGAATTTGATTTATGAAGCTAAATCTTTGTTTGTTTGGTTTGTTTTCTATTTGTATATTATTTGTGGGCACTACTGATAAATGCTCTTGTTTCTATAGAATAGTTTTCTTTTTTTTTTTCTTTAATTTTTTTTTGTATTTTTCTGAAGCTGGAAACGGGGAGAGACAGTCAGACAGACTCCCACATGCGCCCGACCGGGATCCACCCGGCACGCCCACCAGGGGCGACACTCTGCCCACCAGGGGGCGTCGCTCTGTCGCGACCAGAGCCACTCTAGCGCCTGGGGCAGAGGCCAAGGAACCATCCCCAGTGCCCAGGCCATCCTTGCTCCAATGGAGCCTTGGCTGCGGGAGGGGAAGAGAGAGACAGAGAGGAAGGAGGGGGTGGGGGTGGAGAAGCAAATGGGCACTTCCCCTATGTGCCCTGGCCGGGAATCGAACCCGGGTCCCCCGCACGCCAGGCCGACGCTCTACCGCTGAGCCAACTGGCCAGGGCCTAGAACAGTTTTCTTAATAACACACAAATGTACTGTCTTGGCCAGATTCTTTTTCCAGGTCAGATTCCAGCTTGTCTTTCTCATAATAAGTGGTTTGGTGAAGTGATTAAATAGGCCATTCTTAGCCTGATGTGTGCAAAGCCTGGCTTAGTCACTAGCTCTATGACTCAGAAAACTTTCCAATCCTTGAGGCTCAGTTTCCTCTCCTGTAGGGTGAGTGCACTCAGTACTCCCTTATATGAGCTTATAGGGACTAGTTAAGGTAGAGCTTATGAAGCTCCAAGCAGAATCTCTGCCATTCAGTAATCAGATCACACACACCTTTGCTCTTATTAATTCTGAGTTGTCTGACTATAGATAAGCAGTCAGGAAAAATAGGTATCTTGGCGCCAGCTGGCAATGTTCTTGGTTCAGGGTTGTAGTCGATCTAGATTGGACAGGTTCAAATGACCCACTTTAGGCAGTTATATGCCACTCAGAATAGATGTGACCCAAGAATCCAGGAACCAGGGCAGTGGCAAAGCAAGTTTCCTAAACTTGTGTAGTAAGGGACACAAGATTACTGTTGGAGAGTCTATTGGCATCAGAGTGTCCTGGTGAAGATTGAGTTCTATGGCAGTTATCATTGTGGTTTCTGCTTCCTTTATAATGGCTCAGCATAGGCCAGCGTCATGACACCTGCTCTCAGGACACATGGGGATTCTCAGTCATGCCTATAATATGTCTTAGACAGCACTGCCTGTAGCACTCCAAGAGAGCAGGAGTACCTAAGGACTTGCCCCTGGAACCTGGGCACCTGCACAATGGTCTGACTTTTAAGAGCCAGACAGAACCTGGGCCATCTGACTCTTTAATGTGTCCTCTCTTCCATTATTAAATGTGCTTTGACCTGTTGATGTTGTTTTTGGCATTGGATTAACCCTGTGACTTCAAAGGTGGCCAAGAACAGGGACATACATATTCATAGACATGTATTCTTGAATCATTCCTTTTAGTCTTCTTCAAAGACATAAAGCAAGAATAGGGGTAGGTTAGGCTATCTAGAAGATTGATGAAATATGAGCTCAATGTAAATAAAATGGAAACTCAAGACAACAGGGTTAGTGGGATTTATTATTTATGGTCTCTCAACAATGCAAATGTAAATGAATAATTAACATATATGTGTGTATGTGTGTGTGTCTACTAGTTTGGGCTGTTTAACAAAAAAAAAGAAGATAATTTTAATGTCTAAAATTTTTATGAATGTTAAATGCTGTTGTGGAAATAGAACTACTATATATTTGAAAACTGCATTTATGGGAGTTAGTGGTATTGACTTTTTCAATTTCAGCACTTTTTCCCTGGGCTTGTCAAAAGAGAAGAAGCTATCATAATTTCAAAGAGCATGCAAACTATGTTTATTAATCTTCTGATTATTTTTGAATTTTAACAATAAACTGACAGTTTGAGTTGGAAGTAATCACACCTAAATATTCTGTGTTTTGGGATGACTACCTCCATTTATTTAATCTCTCAAAAACATCTGCTCGTTTACCAATGCTTCATGAGAAAATGGATATGTGAATAGTCACCAAATTTATTGGTTATGTTTGAAATGATCTGATTTAAAAATGTAAGCTGTGTAGCATCTTAAGAATTCACTTTGGGAGGCTGTGAAACAAGCTTAAGGAGAGGGATTATGAGGATGGCTATCAGTAAATATGAAAAGTAAGTGGGAGGTCATCTGACTAAAATGCAGATATAATTGAAACTTATGATATATTTCTTTATGAGGGCAATGGACACCTTAAATGAAAAAAAATTCAACTTCCAGAGGTTAAAAGTGAGGTGCATTTGCTGCTCTTTGGAAAAGAACTATCCTACATTTTAAGATAAGTTGGACTGTGAAGACATTAAGTAGTTTAAACAAATAATTGGACAGATGCTCAGAATTCCAGGCATTGGTTTGCATTTGAGCTGTTTCTCGCAAGGGCACCTTTGCTTCTTACTCAAGGACTAATTGCAGAATTGTGGCAAGGATTTTAAACACACACACATACACAAATCATGGTTAATGGTTTTCCTAAGGAAAGTTGGAAATTGCAGCTAATAGAAAATATAGCTATTATTCAGCATTTAAAGTACTGACCTCACCCACATCTTGTCTTGGCCATCAACAAGTCAAACTGGTGTGATTTGTGTCCTTTGTGATGACTTTGTCTTGGATGGGCCGCAACAAAGGCATTTTAAAAATCCTCTTAAGACTCTCCTGGTCACCCTCCACCAGCCCTGGTGGTGGCCAGGAGAGGCTGGGGTCCCACCATCAGGAAGCCCAGTGTTTCCTTCTTGGGTTCTACTCCCACAGCTGGTGTTATTGCTGCTAGGTGTGTGCGGGGGGGAGGACACAGGGTAAGGCTGGAGCACTGAGCTGCAGGCAGCATTCATGGCCTCTTAGCTGGATGGTGGAGCACTGGTCCTGGACGATAGGCCAGATGGTGGATTGCTGGCCCTGGCCTCGTGGCTGGATAGTAGAACGTTGGCCCGGGATGCTGGGCCGGATGGTGGAGCGCTGGCCCGGGACTCTGGGTTGGACATACCTCCTCTTGGGGTACTGACAGAGTCCTCCTCCACCAAAACCTGAGCTGAGGGAAGGATGATGTCAAGAGACCAAGGGCAGGGCTGTAGGGGACAGTGCGTCCCTTCCTCTTATATTTTCTTGCCTCCAAGAGGAGGTAGGTCCCCATTATGTGATTGTTTGACTGTTCGCTCAGTGCCTTCTGTATCTCACAGTGATGGAAGCTGATCGGTTCATCTCTGCTACAATTTTGGGGTCCAGGTTCCCCCAGGGCACATCACCATACAGCTTTAGGTGTTCCTTTTGGCCATAATTTACCCACCGATCTTTAAGAATTTCATCAAGGGCTGATCTCTCCCAGGGGTTGAGAGCTATTAAACTCTTTAGAAAGGCTTGACACTCCACTGACAAAAAACCTGGTATTGTGAATTTCCCAGTCATAATGTTCTTTTTTACTTTAGTTAAGTCCTGGCCCCTAAATGGTGACTGTCCTGTCACCATGTAAAGTAGAATTACACCGAGGCCCCAGATGTCCACCTTCCAGCCCTCATAAGTTTGGCACTGCAGCATCTTGGGTGTCATATATCATAGTATATGGTCCCACAGTATGTTTTCAGTTTGTCCTTTTTCACCTTCCTCCCTAAACCAAAGTCTGTGACTTTGATGTTTTTGTCTGCATCACCCAGGACATTCTCCAGCTTTAGATCCCTGTGGATGATACCCAGCCAGTGGCAGTACTGTAGTGCTGAAAGGAGCTGTCTGAAAATGCATCGCGCTTCCGCCTCGGTGCTCAGCCCGTTCTTTGGTAAATAATCGAATAGGTCACTGCTGCTGACATACTCCATTATGATGTATAGTTTGGAGTTCATGACAATCACCTCCACCAGCTTTATCACATTTGGATGGTTTAATGCTTTAAGGAAGTCAACCTCCCGGAAGGCATTAGGGCAATCCCTTAAGCTTATAATTTTTATGGCGACATATATACCCATTGGGACATGCAGGGCCAGCTTTACAGTGCCAAAACCCCCTATGCCCAGGGTGCAAACAAACATAATTTCCCACGTCACCCATCTTCCACCAAGTGGTTACTCCAGAGTCACCAGACATGGTGACTTGATGATGTTAAAAAATCCAATGTAACCAAATCCAAGGTGCCTAAACCAAATCAGAATCCAAAAAGAATAGTCCAAGTCACAATCTGAGTTCCAAATCCAATACAATCAATCCGAGTTCACAAATCAAAATCCAAAAAGAATATTCCATGTAACAATCCAAATTCAAATCACAGTCCAAATGTGTCTAAAACCTCAGGTCACTGTAATGCTCCCTGGGCTATAACAGACAAAATGCTCAGCCCAGCCAGGGCCTTCTATAGGTTAGTTTGTAATTCCATCACAATGGTGCTTTATGAGGTCAGGGCCAATCATGGTCAATCATGGTTGAGGATAAACTGCAGTGGGTTTTTTTTTCTCCCTTTTGTGTTCCATGACCCTTTTACTAAAGAAAATAAATAAAAGAAACCCCAAAGAGCTTCCTGTGTATGTGAAATAGTAAATAAAGATTGATATTGACTATGTTGGAAATAAAAATCTATGATGCAAAAAAGTAAAATAAAATAAATAAAATAAAAGTAAAATTCTGGCCTTTGCCTGTGGGACAGTGAGGACAGTTGTTCCAGCCCAAGGACATCAGTTCCAATGTGAGGTTGCCAGTTTGACCTTGGAATCATTTATCCCTGAGGTCACTAGCTCTAACCCTGTAGCACCGCTACAGCCCCAGTCAGGGCACATATGAGAGGCAATCAATGATACAATGCAGTGGATCAATGAGTTTATGCTGTAGTGTTCCCTGTGTCTAGCAGAGTGAGTGGCAACACAGTAAGTACTGAATACCGTACTTTCCCATGTATAAGACACTCCCATGTATAAGACGCACCTTAATTGAGGTGCCCAAAATTTGAAAAAAAAGTATTATGTAAAGTTATTGAACTCCAGTTTTATTTATCATAAAATGTATACAATTCCTCATCACTGTCAAAAATCCCATCCATTAGCTTGTCCTCATCTGTGTCTGATGATGAATCACTGTCTTCATATATTGCCTCATCCTCAGTTCCATCTATGGCATTTGATATACCACACTTCTTAAATGACTTGACAAAGATCTCAATCTTGAAATTATCCCAGGGTCTTTTCACCCAGGTACAAACTTCTCCTATAGTTGGTTTGTTCACTCTTCCTGCTTGTGTCCAGTTGTCCTCAGAAGACTTCATCCATTGGTTTTATTCATCCCTCATGGCAGCTTTGAGGGGTTTGTTAATGAGGAATCAAGTGGTTAGAGTTAGGATGTCAAACCTTCAGATATGATGGCAAGTTTTGTTTTTGCTCTGCAGCAATCTTCTTTGTGTTTTTTGTTATGTATGCTCTGAACTGATCAAGCACCAGTAGGGCAGGTTTTCATAAGAGCCCACCTGTCTCCTCCAAACTTTCTCAAACCACATCTTCATCTCATCCTTATCTATCCAACTCTTGTCAAGAACATGGGCAATCACTCCTCAAGGAATGTCTTCTTTTGCATTGTTTTGCATTTGAAAATCAGCATAGGAGGTAACTTGGTTCCATCAGCACAACAAGCTAGAACAATTGTATAATGGCTCTTTTCATGTCCACTTGTCTTCACAGGTGGAGTTTTCACCCCCTTCTTATCAACAGTTCTGTTACTTGGGACATCAAATTGAAGGGGGACTTTATCCATATTTGCAATCTGTCCCAACTCAAACAGATGTGTCTTCTGAAATTGAATGACAAAATAATGAAATTCAAGGACCTTCTGCTCATAGCTTTCAGGCATCTTTTGGGCAAGTCTGGTGCGTGCATACATGCTTAGTCCATTCCGTTTCATGAACCTGAAACACCAATTGTATGCTTCTTTGAAATCAGGACCATATTTTTTGCTCCATAAGACACAGCTGACAATAAGACACACCTATGGTTTTAAGGAGAAAAATAAGAAAAAAAATCTGAACCAAATGGTGTGTTAAAATATTTAATAAAATTCTGTATTTTTCACTCCATAGATGCATGGTCATCTTTCCCTCCACTTCTTGGGGAAAAAGGTGTTTCGTATGGAGCAAAAAATATGGTAACTTCTTTTTCATCAACAATTCTTGCCTCATGCTGAACCATCTCTGTGGACACAGGAATTCCAGTTGCCCTTTGCTCCTCAATCTATATCTGCAATTCCCTCTCTAAATCAGGCCATTTTGCTCACTTGCTTCTCATAGCCTTTTTCTGCCGTGGTGTTTTCAGTAGGGTTTCTTCTTCCAGTAGCCAGTCTCAGATTGATTTCTCAGTTGGAGGAGGACCAAACTTAGGTTCAGCAGCATGATTTCCATTCACTTTTGCAAACTGGATCACTTTTAAGTTGAATTCAGCACTGTACAAAAATCTTTTCTGAGCTATTTCTGGGCAGAGTGTGGCAAAACATAACCTACCATAATATATTGGCAACAAGTGCAAAACAATGAGCGCAAAGACAAGTGAAAAAAAGCGAAAAATGCAAGTAAAAAAATCTACAACCACTGTATAAAATACACACCATTTTTAGATTCCAAATTTTTCAAAAAATGTTGCATTATATACACAGGAAAATATGGTAAAAAACCTCTTATAAATAAATTATACAATAATCAAAAATAATAATTGAAATAAATAAAAGTGAAAAATCTAATAAAGAACCTGATATTATTATGGTGGGAGGGGAGAGGTAGAAATAAAGCAATATAAAGTGTAAGGGTAAGTCCACTTCTTCCTTCTTTTCTTAAATACCTCTGCATATGTATACTCCACTACCTTCCAAAATGATATTTAAATGGGACAATGGAGGATAAATTCAGAATAAAAATCTATCGATTTATCTGAAATGGGCATGAGTTAGTTATTTTGAACTTGTGTTAAATTTCTTTCTTTTTTTTCTGTGACAGAGACAAAGAGAGAGGGAAAGGGAGAGGGACAGATAGGGAGAGACAGACAGGAAGGGAGAGAGATGAGAAGCATCAATTCTTTATTGTAGCTCCTTTGTCTCCTTAGTTGTTCATTGGTTGCTTTCTCATAGGTGCCTTGACCAGGGAGCTACAGCAGAGCAAGTGACCCCTTTTTCAAGCCAGCGACCTTGGGGCTCAAGCCAGGGACCATGGGGTCATATTTATGATCCTACACTCAAGCCAGTGACTTGACACTCAAACTGGATGAGCTCATGCTCAAGCCAGCTACTTTGGGGTTTTGAACCTGGGTCTTCTGTTTCCCAGTCTGACGCTCTACCAACTGTGCCACCACCTGGTCAGGCCTAAATTTATTTCTGAATTTCAATAAAAATAAAGTAAAATGTGATAAAATTTTGTTACTCATTGTCTCAAAAAAAGTATACTTTTTTTTGTGACACTGCATACTAAAAAGTTTTATGTGGTGTCAAATAATAACAAACACAATAATAATAATTAAAACATTATACAGCTCTGCTGTGTTCCAGACAATATCGTAAGTTATATATGATTTGTAGTAACCCTCACAATAATTTTATCAAGTATGTAATATTATTATTTTATTTTATTTTAATTTTTTTTTTCTCTTTGCACTTTTCTGAAGCTGGAAACAGGGAGAGACAGTCAGACAGACTCCCGCATGCGCCCGACCGGGATCCACCCGGCACGCCCACCATGGGGCGACGCTCTGCCCACCAGGGGGCGATGCTCTGCCCATCCTGGGCGCCGCCATGTTGCGACCAGAGCCACTCTAGCGCCTGGGGCAGAGGCCACAGAGCCATCCCCAGCGCCCGGGCCATCTTTGCTCCAATGGAGCCTTGGCTGCGGGAGGGGAAGAGAGAGACAGAGAGGAAGGCGCGGTGGAGGGGTGGAGAAGCAAATGGGCGCTTCTCCTGTGTGCCCTGGCTGGGAATCAAACCCAGGTCCTCCGCACGCTAGGCTGACGCTCTACCGCTGAGCCAACCGGCCAGGGCCAAGTATGTAATATTATTATTTTAAAGATGAAAAACTGGGCCCTGGTCAGTTGGCTCAGTGGTAGAGTATTGACCCTGAGTGAGTGTGGAAGTCCCAAGTTTGATTCTGGGTCAGGGCACATAGGAAAGGCGACCATCTCTTTCTTCACCCCTCTTCCTTCTCACTCCTTCCCTCTCTCTCTCTTTCCCTCCCACAGCCATGGCTTGATTGAGCACATCAGCCCCAGGCACTGACAATGGCTCCCTCAACCCTCCACTTCAGGTGCCAAAAATAGCTCGATTGTGACCGTGGCCCCAGATGGACAGATCATCGCCCCAGATGGGGGTTGCCAGGTGGATTCTGGCCAGGGTGCATATGGGAGTCTGTCTCTGTATCTCTTATACTTTCACTAAATAAAATAAAATAAAATAAAATTTAAAGAAATAAAAATCTAGGGCATAAAGATATTCAGTGACTTACCCAAAATCATCTAAATAATAAATGAAGGAACCAGACTCTAAGCAAAAGCCGTCTGGCTTCAGAGTCAATGTTCTTAACTATTATACTACAATGCCTATATATATACCTAATATGTATATAAGTATAAAAGTTTGTGTGTATTTATATATCTATATATGGTTATGTACCTATAGATATTTATATATATACTGCTTACAAAAATTAAGGGATATTTCAAGAAAATATAAAGCAATAAAAAAGTATTTGATTTTTTTTTGTTAAGAACATCAGCATTTGATTTTTTTATTAAACAAGAACATCAGAAAAGCAAACAAGTCAAAGAAAGTTGTTCAATTATGCAAATAAGATACAAAACCAACTTTTATTTCATTGGTGAAAATGCACTATACAAAAGGCTGAAAGTACTGGAGTATCTGTACATTCCCTGATCCCCTAATTTTTGTGAGAATAATATATGAAATATTTAACAAATCAATAATTTTGGGTGGTCTGATATCAAATCAGCATTCTACCTCCCTTTCCTAAGGTCATTTCTGCACTATAAAAAAGCCAGGAAATATATTTCCCAGAATTCTTTATTTCATGTTGCTTCAGCTAAGAGTTTGTCAATGAGAGACACTAGGTAAGACTGGAAGGCAGAATAACAGAAACCAGTATCCTGCAGAGGCAATTGCAGCCAGATGTATGAGCAGACGTGAGATGTCATAGAAGCTTCCCAACAAGCTCTTGAGTAGCACTTGCTGTCCTACTATAAACTGAGAGAGTTGATGGAAGCTTTGCAGAGATTTTTAAGAAGTGCAGAAGCTTCTGTGAGCTATTAAAAACCACCTGCATCTGAGTTTTTTACTTCAATATTAGTGGAGGTTTCTCTGAATCTTTCCCTTGCAACAGTTTCAATTTTTTAATGCCTTAAATCCCTATATTAAATATGTCATATCTAGAATGCAAACAGCAACTGTTATTTTCCTGACCACAGCCTTAATATAGTGTAACATATAGATTAAGAGTACTGGCTTTTCGATCAAATATATTTAGTGTTTAGATTCTACTATAAATTGACAAAATATTATTCAAAGCATCTAAATCTTAATTCATTTGTAAAATATGAATTATAATAGTACCTTTGTTAGTAGAACCATAAT
Organism: Saccopteryx leptura; assembly: GCF_036850995.1. NCBI lineage: Eukaryota > Metazoa > Chordata > Mammalia > Chiroptera > Emballonuridae > Saccopteryx > Saccopteryx leptura. The sequence goes on along the minus strand of NC_089505.1, from coordinate 48,139,902 downwards.
AACAGTAACTCTTTTAAGTAGTTCTGAATACAAAAAATTAAACCATATAAAGCACTTAGTACAGTAGTAGATACTAGCAGTTGTCATCATGATTCATTACAGTTTTGCTTAGAACATTTTCTAAATTTTCTTACATCATTTCTTTGTAAATCTGGTAATTTAACATTATATTTTAACTTCACAAGCCAATTGCTAACTAAGATAATATGGTGCATTCTGGTTTTATTCAGAGTATTTTTGTAATGAATAAATTATTTTTTCTAAAATAAGAAAATAATGTAGGCTCATTGGAAAAATCTAAAAATACAAAAATCTATAATGTCTAAACTGAAGGTGTTTCCACCATCATGGAATAATTGTGTTTACAATTTTAAACATTTTATATGTACATGTATGTTTATATACATTTAAAGAAAAAATGATCAAATTACACTTACTTTTCCACCTTTTTTTAGTTAACAATAATGTTTACAGATCTATAAACATAGACAGAGGTACCTTGGTTTTTCTAGTGGCTTTATTGTATCCCATTGTGTTGCCATGCCATACTTAATCTTGTATCTATGAGTATGAAGGTTATTTCCAATTTATCTTCACTATAAATATGTTTCTGTCAGACTCATGCAACTCTACGCAAAGCCTAACAATTTTTTTAAGATAGTAAATGTTTAAACATGCAGTTTTTAGGTCAAATCAAATGGGCATTTTCAATTTTAGTTCAAATTGTTAAGTGCTTACAAGATTGTTTGAATAAGTTTTTACTTTCTACAAGAGAACATGCAAGTGCTTGTTTCTGTAAACTCTTCATAAGCTTCTGGGTTGCCAGGGATAAAAGTGTTGTATTTACAGAATCTGGGACTCATAGGTAATTAAAATGTTCCTTATCCCTTTTACCAAATATTCATTGTCTTAAGTGAGTCTTTGGCAGATGCTGAAAGTCAGTTCTTAGGAAAATTCTCTGATGAGTGCCCTAAAGGTCTGGATTCTGTGTTGTTGAATCAAGGGGAACTGTATGCATTAGTTAGGAGCTGTGCAGACCTCTGATCTGACATGCCATGGTGAGCACATGGGAAACTGATTTCAGTTTCTGCTCAGCTGCAGAATTTTTTCACTTAGATAGAAGTGGGGTATAGGGATGCTGAGAATATGTCATTAAAACTATTGTTTTATAAGAACTTGAATACATATTTAGTTGAGATGTTTAGGTTCTGTGCCAGATACTAATGAAGAGGTGATCTGGGTTTGATAATCTACCTCAGTTATGGAAACAAAATAAATAATTTAAACACTCAATTAAAAAGGTGATATGTTGAATTAATAAAATCTCATTGCTTACCTAAATAGGTTTGAAAAGCTTCTAAACAGTTGACTGAGTAGAGCACTTAGATGGAGTCATTTCATTTTAGGTTGCAAAACCATGTTCTTATTGATTGAGGGCAACAAGAGAAAACAGATTCAAGAGCTTTTTAAGGTCATCACATGAAAACAAAATGGAAACACTGACCCAGAAAAAGGTGACAGTTTCCCCTTTTCTGTGACTAAAGAGCTGGCCTACTTCATCAAGACCTACATCTATTAATTTAATATAAATTAAAAGCATAACAAGGGTTCAGGGCTGCTTTACACCATTTGAAATAGAAAATTTATATGTGAAAAAAGAACAAGGAACAATTTCTTTTTCTCTTATTTTAACGGTGATGTTATGTGCAGTCTAGTGTGATCCCTGTTTTATCAGTTGTCTAAAATCAGAGGTAGGTGAAATGAAGGTTTTCTTACTAGTTTAATATAGTAGAACTTGCTTTTTTGTGTATGTGTGTCTTTTTTGTCTATATACTTCTGTAACTGGTTTTCCGTACATCCAATTAGGACAAAAATGGAGCCAAAATCTAATAAAAGAACTCTGGGATGGAGAGGATTTTGGATAAGGTATTTCTAGTAGACTGATATTAATTTAACTTTTCTGTCTCTCCACTTAAATTAGTTTGAAGATTGTAGGTGTCAGAGGAGGACTATTGGAATAGATTTTGCAAGGAAAATGTCAATTTTAATTTGGAACATTTTTCAAAAAAGTAATATAGCTAATATGCTAGCAATACATATTTAAAAAGATTATACTTTTGTAGAAAAGGAATAGAAATAAAAACTGATTTGCACAGACTCCTAAATAAAAGTACTTTAAATAGAAGTTATTTTTAATTTTTCATAAACTAAACTTGAGCATTTGTTTTCAAGTGTATGTATAAGATAATACAAATATAGATTTATTTTTATTGATTATTTTGGATGAGACATTTTACAACAGGAAAAACATCATTATTATTCAGAATAACAGTAAATAATAGCTTAATTTTCTATAGTCCTTTAGCATTTTTGTTGAATTTTACACAAATCAATTATTAACTGCAGACAAAAATCTAGGATATAAGTTAGGCTGATAGAAATGTCTTTATTTTACAAATGTGGCCTCTAAAGTCTGAGCAGCTCAGTGACTTCACCTTTCTGATCTTCCTAAGGTGGTGGCAGCCTTCTCCTCGGTGTCCCAGTGCACCGTTCTTGGCACAAATAGAAACTCAATCCATTGTTGTGTAGGTGACTTGGCTCAAATCACATGGCTAACAGTTTCTTTGGACTCAAATTTAATATTCCTTATACTTAAGAGAGCTGGAAGAAAGAAGATAATGTTTACTTTAACATTTATTGCAAGAGTAAGCTCTTTGGGAACTAATGGTCTAGCTGAATGAGGGGAGTAAAACTTTCCTGCCAGAGCATTTTCCTCTCTTAAAATCCCCATAAATTAAAGTCAATCAACTGGCTAATGTTTTTCACTGAAACTCCAGTTAGTGGATGCTAAAGTACACTGCCCAGAACCTTTCAGGACTGAGCTTTCTTGTCCAAGGGCATATTGCCTACTGAATGTTTGGGCATAGCCTTCATGCAAGACGCCTCCATGCTGAAGGTAAAGGCTATGCCTGTTTGCCTGAAGACAGGACAACTCTCAAGGACACTCTAGCTCCAAACTTACTTGTTACAGTTGTGTCACAGTTTAGCTTTTCCTTCTGTCCAACCTGCTTTGCTTATCTTTCCTAGGTATCATTCTTAGGAGAACTTCCCGATAATCTCCTGTTTACACATCTGAGAACCCAGTGTCTATTTCCTGGGAATGTAGTTTATGCCTGGAACTTTGACAGGAATCTTGGTGGGGATGGTTACAAAACTGGGTGTAGCTGAGCCTATATCTTTTTCATATAATCTCCAGGCCCTTTATGAATTGGGCCTAGAAATAACATAGCATCCCTTTCTTTGTATTCCATTTGTCAAAGCAATAGACCATCCTGGATTCAAGAGAGGAAAAAAAAACAACTGTTAGAAGTACGAAAGAATGTGAGTTTATCTTATCTACTATAAATACTAATTGAAATTTGCATGACAGGGAGAAAGTATTTTTCCTATCCCTCTCTAAGGTAGTGCAGAGTTACCATCTATGAATGTTTTAGTTAGCCTGGTGCATTTTTGTTTAGTGTCAATAGAAAGGCACTAAGACAATCTCATGGATCATGGCTGGGCAGAGGGTTTGATGAGATGTGGAAGGAAAGTAAATGAGTTACTACTGTTTTGTATGAACTATTATGGGAATATCCAGGATAAGTATATAATTTCAATCCATATTTATGTAGGTTACCTCTGTGTACACAATACATAACAAACAAAATGCTGCATTGGTTAGATGCTAAAAAACTAAGATCTAAAATTATATAGATAGTTTTAGATTTGAGTTCCAGCTTTGCCACTGAGTGAATGTGTGACCTCTGATGAATGACACTTTGGGCCTTATTGTCCCATCTGCATAGTGGTGATAATAATTCCTACGTTATAGGTTTTGAAAGTCAAGTAAGATTAAATAAGATAATGTCTATAACATATTGTGTTTGGTCTGGTGTATAGTAAAAACTCAAGAAATTGTGACTAAAGTTTGCAAAAAGAAAATAACAGGAATAAAAATATTGATATGTAACAAAAGAAAACAAACAAATAGAAAGAGCAAAGAAGCACTAATGAGAAAAGTCATGAGCCATGAGTATTATTAAAGGACTCTACATGTTCTCATTCACTTGTAAGAATGAAGAAAGGCAGATTTGCATAGTTAAATAATGACAAACGATGTGGAGTGCCTTTCACAGTGCCTGGCATATAACACTCAACAAATGCTGCAGAATATGAATTATTATGAAGATAGTAAGTGGGAAACAGGCTTCATATGAAGCAGACTAATACAGGAGAGGTTATACAATTAGAGAGCATCTTTCTATTTCACTGTAGCCAAAACCAACTAGCTTCTTTTCTAATAATCATGTTCTCAACACTATTCAGATGCAGAAGCAAAACTATAGGTTTTAGGAGGAAAGCTTAATTTTTCACATGCTCTAAAGCTGCTGGAAAGTTTCTCTCAGTTATTTCTCATTATTTGTATTAACTACAGACTTGACTGATAGCAAAATCTATACTTGTTGCTAGACCTATGTTTTAAAATTTTTATTTATTTTCCTGTCTTTTTTCTTGACAGAGCACAACTAAGGAAGAAAAGATAAAAACCTAGTTTAAATAAAGCATATGCACCAATCCATCTCACCCATTAAATATTGATTATTTTACATCACAGTTCTAAAACAACAAGGAATTAATGCTTCTGTATCAACCGGTCTGAACCAGAAGCAAGTCTGTTTTCCTTCCCCTGTGGTTAGCACAGTGTGTCTGGACAAACAGGCAATTAAATTCTTAAAACATGAACCCAAATGAGACTGAGATTGGGTGTGTTTTCATTTTATTCTATAATCAAAGACAATTAACTCACTGGGGTGGCTTACTTTATTCTGACTCTTCTTGATAAACATGTACATTATACACTGTGTTTACACAAGTTTTTAGCAGTTTCAGGGGGAAAATTAATTATTTGTAAAATAATTTATTTTTCACATCTCAGTATTGATATGATGGAAAGCAGAATTGGTCATAACACTGATCACATGTCAGTTTCACCCTTTAGCTCTCTGTTAGTGTGACCTCAGAAAATCACCTTATTCATTTGACCTCTTAGTACCTCATCTCTAAAATATGATTGATGCTAATTTTGTTGTTGTTGTTAAGTAAGAGTCAGGGAGGCAGAGAGGCAGAGAGACAGATTCTTGCATGTGCCCTGACCAGGATCCACCTGCAAGGGTGATGCTCTTCTCATTGGGGGTCATTGCTTGGCAACCAAGCTAATCAGCACCTGAGGCAAGGCCAGGGCACCATCCTCAATACCTGGGGCCAACTTGCTCAAACCATTCAAGCCATGACTGCGGAAGGAGAAAAGAGAGAGAAAGAGAGAAAGGAGAGGGTTAAGGGTGGAGAAGCAGATGGTTGCTTCTTCTGTGTGCCCTGATCAGGAACCAAACCTGGGACTTCCACACACCGGATGCACACTCTACTGCTGAGCCAACTGGTCAGGGCTGATGATAATTCTTAAATGACCTACTGTACAGTGCTGTGAGGCTCAAAAGAAATTATAAATGGACAATGGTGTTAAAGTGCCATATAAAGCTTGCTTACTATTAGTACTTTAATATAAAATCCATAAAATTTTATAGTATTATTGTATTTGTTTGAATATATGTGACCACAATATTTTGGATGTATATATTTTTTAATTAGACAGGCTATCTGTATCCTCTATTTGCAAGAGGCAATAATCTATCTTTTTGAAATTATGTTACATTTATAAAATAAAACACATAAACATATATAATTCTAATGATAGTTAATTTTGTATATATGTTAGATATACCTATAATGTGTTATATGCAACTTGAATAAATTTATTAAAAATTTTTAAAATAATTTTTGAGTTTGTGTTCTCAAGGTTTTATGCACCCTTTTGAATGTTCTTTCTTAAAAGCTAATTTTAATATTCATCTTTTTTTGTAGATTTCTCTTCCTTTTGCTTTATTTTACCATTTTTTAATGTAATTTGTTGTTATGGCCAATATTGTTTATGGAAAATAATTAGCTAAATAACCTACTGTCTGTGTATATTTCAGAAAACATACTATTTCATGTTTTTGTTTTTATTTTAAATAATGCAAAGTGATGATGAAAGATTGAAGGAGAACATATTTCATGCAAGTTTTATAGAAGAGATTGCTGGAGCTAGTTGATAAATGTCAAGAATTCTAATCATAAAATATTCAAGATTTCCCAGGAGAAAAAAAATTGAGTATGATTTAGCTCTTCTCATTTATCCAAATAGTCCCTTTGATCACAGCAATTTTGATTACATTCTTTTAATGTCCTTGCTTCAATTTGCTCATTGACTTTGTCTATATCTCCTCAGTTAACAAATTGGCTGATATTTCTGGCTATCTTCACAATCAATTATGTATCGATCAGCTGATTGACTATGTAACAATTTGACTTGGTTGTTAAGAGAGTTGCAAATCCTGGATTGACTCCATTGCAGTTGTTTTTCAGCTGTACAGAAATGATGATAGAGAGGTAATTTTGGAAAATGTATGCAATGCTTCATATTTTCAAATGATCATCTAAATGTAACCCTCTGGTGAGTTCAAGGCTCTTTTTTACCCACAACATCAGTCTGTCCTTCATTCCACTTGGAGGTCTGGCTCTGCTCAATTCAGATCAGGGACAATAGGAATTCCTGAAGCAACACTGTGGCTTAGGAATTCCTAAGCCCCAGGTCATTAGAGGGCTGAGCTTTGAGTAGAATGAGCAAAGGAGTGAAAATCTCAGGTATCTGTAAAATGAGTTTTTTAGTTTGTTGGAATTTTGGACTCTCTCCTCTTATGTCAGTGTTGTACAGGAATCCAAATTCTTTTTTCTTTGAGAACATCTTCCCTTTTTTAACCTCCCCAGAAAGCCTGTTGGTAGTCAAGGTGGAGTCCACAGGTCCAGGAGAACTGGAGTGGATGTATTAACTTGCTCTAGATCTTGAAATGGTCGTTCACGGCTTTGTCATTGTTAACATGAAAAGATAACAAACTTAGGTTGCATGTTTAGAGAAAGGGAACAATAGTAAATACCTGACACATTTTCATGTAGACCAGAAATTCACAAAGAGTTTTTGTGACTCACCTGGGGTCCTTTGGAGTGCACTGCAGCTTAGGATTCCATTCCAACTTTGAAAACCAAACTCCAGAAGTAAAGTGTGAGTATTTTCTGGTCTCATTCTGATGGTTTTTGTCATGGTAGTCTTTTGTCAAGGATTCATAATCTCCAGCCAAGTTTTCCCTTCCTTACCAAACTAACAATGACATTATTTTTTATTGTCTTTGTTGTCCCTCCCCTCTAGTGATTTTTAGTCTGGTGATAAAAACATAAATGCAAGCAGCTAGCCATATAAAATGTAGTCAGTAGTGAATTACTTCACCAAAGATGGTAATATTTCTCAGTGATAAGATAGATCCTACCAGCTACATTATTACATATTTAGGAATCTTGTCAGCTGGTTGTTAAACTATTGGTAGCTTGAAACTGGCCATGATGGGAGTATCAGCACTGTGAATATTGATAAATGCTACAAATTAGGACTTCTTAAAATTTGTTCAGAGGGCCAATTTACCAAAACAACATTGAATTTGAGCTGGAAAAAGGGGACAGGTGACAAAATCATTGCAAGTAGAGAAATAGGCATTATGATTAAAGTATAATTTACAAAAACTTCAGTAATATTTGATGTTGGAAAAGGTTTATTCTCTTTAATGCATAACTATTAATTTAATATTATTAAAATATAAGAATTATATATTTTCTTATTATTTTACACACTTAATTTGCCATAGACTCATAGTGTAAATACAAGTTTCTCATCACAGTTTTTTTGTAGTTTTTCTCTTATTGCTTTTCATAGATGTGCATATATGTGCATCTTGCTGTTTTCCTTTGGTACTTAGTGTTATTCAGGAAGTCTGATATAGCCACTTGTCTACTTTATTCATTTGTAGGAAAACTATTTCCTTCTTCTTTGATGCCTTAGTATTAATATATTATTCTGTAATCCCATTTCCACTATTTCCAGATTGAGTCTTATTTTATTATTTTAGCCTGACAGTTACTGAAGCTTTAATATATATCTATATATATTCATCTTAGCCAGATTTTATGTGTGTGTGTGTTAGAACTTCCTTTAGTTTTGACAGAAAGACTTCTTTGGATTAAAATTTTATTTTTTTCCTTTCATAATGGTACATTTTCCTGTCACTTTCACTTTTGTCCCTTACTTTGGATTTAAGCTTTCTCCAAATGTGCTCTCCTCATAAAAGATTTGATTTGGTCTTATCCATTTTTATTGCCTCTAATGGGAATTTTAGTTTTGCTCTTGCTCTTGAGTTTCCTGGTATTCTTTCATTATTTTAGTCAGCTCTTTTTGTATCTCTGCTTCTACCTAACACTCTTTTTGTCTTCACCCTCTTACTGCCAAGGTTCCTTCCTTCTTTTGTTTTTGAAGACATCAAGCTTAGTTTGCTAAAGTTTTCCCTTTCCTTTTCTTGTTATATTGTAAATCCATTAACACAGTTTTATTAAGTTTACTGGAGTGACATTGGTTAATAATATTATATGGGTTTCAAGTGTACATTTCTATGATACATGATATGCATATAACATTTGTGCTCACTGCCCAAAGTCAAATCATCTTCCAGCACCATGTATTTGAGCCAAAGCAATATTTAGGTTTAATGTGCTACCCATCAAAATCCCAATGACATTTTAAAGAAACAGGAAAAAAAATCCTTCATATTTTCTATTGATTTTCATCTAGACTTGACACTTCCAAAAAAAAAATTTTTTTTTTTCATTAGCCTGGGCTGTTCTTCTCCTAGGTACAAGCACAACCACTCTTTGACTGTAGAACCAAAGGCAGATTGAACTGCACAGATCTTTATTTTTAATCATGACTAGTCTAGAAAGGATGGACTTAGGAGTTCTTTTCTTGAATGGAAAGGCATCTCAGCCAATGCTTGCCAAGATCAACCTCTGATGTTTAGGGGGTAGAAGCTCCTGAATAAATGGATGAGCAGGATCAGAGTCAGGCTGGCTTAAAAGGAGGATTCCCTGACAGCTAGAAAAAAGGTCACACATTTATGGTTTATGATATTTTAAAAATAAGTAATCATATACATACAAGGGAAGTAAAGGGCAATATCAGGCTAACGGGAAGGGAACAATGTGTTCTCCCTTTGTCCCAATGTCGGTTTGGTACAGTTCTGAGATCACGCATACAAGTGGGCTAGGTTGGGAAGAAGAATAAGGAAGAGGACTGAAGAACATGGCAAGAGGGTGGAGGGAGGAGCTTGCAGTAGTCTCAGCCAGAGGACTCCAATACAGATGCACTCAGCGCAAGGTCCCAGTAGTGCTCAGCTCCATGCTTTTTTTTTTTCATTTTTCCGAAGCTGGAAACGGGGAGGCAGTCAGACAGACTCCTGCATGTGCCCGACCAGGATCCACCCGTCATGCCCACCAGGGGGCGTCGCTCTGTTGCGTCCAGAGCCATTCTAGCGCCTGAGGCAGAGGCCACAGAGGGAGGGGAAGAAAGAGACAGAGAGGAAGGAGAGGGGGAGGGGTGGAGAAGCAAATGGGCGCTTCTCCTGTGTGCCCTGGCCGGGAATCGAACCCGGGACTCCTGCACGCCAGGCCGACCGGCCAGGGCCCAGCTCCATGCTTTTTGAAGTGCTCTTGAGCAATGATCTCTAGAGGGCACTGTATGAATTTCATATTCCTAAAGCTCCAATCTTTGGCTGTACTCTTCCTAACAAGTACACATTTGTTGGCTTTCTTCACAGCTTCCTCATCAGATTCTTCATCATAATCTCTCTCTGGGTTAGATATCTGTTCAACCCACTTTATCCAGTGCAGCATAAGACACTTAAATATTTTCTTGGACTGTGAACCCCCTTCCATTGACATTTTAGAACAGATAATTCATTGCTGTGTGTGTGTGGCAGGGAGATCTATCCTGTGTGTTGTAGAATGTTTAGCATTTTTCCTGGTTTATCCATTACATTCAAGTAGCCACCCTCATCCCCATTTGTGACAACTGAAAATGTCTCCAGACACTGCTAAAAGTTACTTGGGGCCCTGGCCGGTTGGCTCAGTGGTAGAGCGTCGGCCTGGCATGCAGGAGTCCTGGGTTCGATTCCTGGCCAGGACAAACCTCCCCTTCTCCTCCCTCTCTGTCTCTCTCTACCCCTCCCACAGCCAAGGCTCCATTGGAGCAAAGTTGGCCTGGGTACTGAGGATGGCTCCATTTCCTCTGCCTCAGGTGCTAGAATGGCCCTGGTTGCAATTAAGCAACACCCCAGATGGGCAGAGCATCGTCCCCTGGTGGGCATGCTGGGTGGATCCCGGTTGGGCACATGCGGGAGTCTGTCTGACTGCCTCCCCATTTCCAACTTCAGAAAAATAGAAAAAAAAAAAGTTACTTGGGGAGCAAAATTGTCCTCCCTTCTCCCTATTGAAACCACCGCTATTCTAAAAATACATGTCCAGCCCTGGCTGAATAGCTTAGCTGGTTAGACCATTTTTCTAATACTCCAAGGTTGTGGGTTCAATCCTCTGTCAGGATACATATAAGAAACAACCAATGAATGCATAAATAAGTGGAACAAAAAGTTTTTCTCTCTCCCTCCCCCCTTCCTCCCTTCCTCTCTCTCTCTAAAAATCAATCAATAAATTAAAATGATGTGTTTCTCTAAATTTGTACTAAATGCTATGCATTTTATGAAGCTTTCTCCAAAATAGAGTGATATTTTTTATCTGATTGTTTTTGTACTGCTGCTATTTTTTCTTTGTCTTTATAGTCATTTAATAGAATGAGAATGAATTGTATGAGGAATTACTCTTGTACTCCTGCATGTATTTATTCACTGATTAATCTGGTAGATATTCATTGACCATATACTATCTGCTGTGGTCTCTGCTGGCTTCTGGAACAACAGAGTAAGACACTTTCTCTCCTAGTTCTTAACTTCTGGATCTTCTATTATATCTACAAATAATCATGTTTATCTCCTTAAAATTTTGTTTTCTTTTAGCTTTCTTAATAAACATTTATTTTTTGTTCTTTTCCTACATCTTAACTAAATATAGAACTAGTGTGTACCTTTAAAATGATAACATTATTTGCAGATTTCCGAAGGGAGGAGTAAAGCACGTGGTACTCCATAATCCTATTTGATCCTAGAGCTCTGTATTCTCCAAAGCTTCTCATTAAATTGTTATTTCAGGTTATAGACTCTGTGAAATACTCATATACATGTATTTCTAATTTTTAAGGATGGATGAAACTGATGTTATTCAAATTAATATCTTCAGCCTTAATGTTTTACAGAGCCCCAGACCCAAATATTCAATTCCTCCTAAATATTTTCAGATTAAAGTCCCCTGAATACCTCAGATTTAGTACTTCATCCAAGGCATTTGTGATCCCCAAAATAGAAAAGTAAAACGTCATTGTTTTCCTTTGTCATAATCTTAGCTGAGTGTAGGGTTTATCATTTGTTACAATTCTATCTCCCCTGCTAGACTATGAGAACCCAGAAGCAGGGTTGAGGCCTTGTTTTTCTTTTTCAAGAATTTGAAATGGAATGGGTTCTCAGTAGATAGTTTTTTAGAATTGAATTTAAAATACAAAACAAACAAACAAAAAGAAACTAGAAAGAAAGTCGTACCAGTGGCATTTTTTTAGAAGTTGATTTTAGTTTATATCCATACATATTAAAATTGAGATTCTTGGGGGTGGAAAAATAGCTCCAGAAACCTAAATTGAGTTTCTGGAGAGGAGTAGTAGCAATTAAAAAAAGGACAGAGAGGTAGGGTACCCGGATTTGCCAAAGACAGACTTGGATAATTTAATAATTCCGAGGGTACTAGCTGTGTCTTTGAAAATTTTTTCGAGTGTCTTTTGTTTTTATTTTTGCACTTTTGCCAGTCCTAAGGATTTTTCAGGTTTGCTTGGGTTTAGTGTGATGATTAAAAATTTGTTTTTTAAAAAGGAAATTGATTCTTTTGTTCCGTGTTGCTCAATTCAAGATTAAACCATGAGGGGATTTGGAAGGATGTACTGAAGTTTCATCTGGTTCGGTGAGAACAATATGTTACTAGGTAATCATTCTTTTGTAATAGCTAGAGAAAGTAATAGTTTTTTTGTTTTTGTTTTTTTAAGTTAAAACTCCATAGTGTACTTTTGATTAAATCCAAACCAGAGTAAACATCATGACTGGGTTCAGGAAGCCCATCAAATCTTCCTGTCACAATTCTTTACTAGGCTCAGAATTGCCTTCTCTCTATTTTTCTTTGAGATGTGCATGTTATGGGTTCATTTATCTTTGTATTCAGGTGCAGGGAGACAGAGATGAGAAAGAGAATCTGCCAAGTGTTAGGAAACAATGTTAAATGAGCACCTTGAAGAAACTGCAAAGTAGTTTCTACTTTATCAGGATTTCCAATTCCAAGTATCTTACTTTGGAACTTTTGAATTACTTTGTTATCATTCATAAAATGCTTCATTTCTGAAACTGCTAGGCCCACAGAAATCAGTTGCCTTTTTTGGGCAATGTAGGGAAAGAAGATCATAGAATACAATTTGTTGATTGTAAAAAGAAGTAAGTTGCTTTTCTTTTCTCAGCTAACAATACAGACTTGTTCTGTGTTAAGAAAAAGTGAATGTTAGCATTCTATTCTAAGTTTGTGTGGAAAAAAAGAAGCCTCGGAAGATCAAACCTCGTATTTATATACATCGTTCATATCAATACTATGTGACCATTTCTGTGTCTACAATTAGCATTATTCTCAGTTCAAATACTACAATTAAAAAAATAAGGCCCTGGCCGGTTGGCTCAGCGGTAGAGCGTCGGCCTAGCGTGCGGAGGACCCGGGTTCGATTCCCGGCCAGGGCACACAGGAGAAGCGCCCATTTGCTTCTCCACCCCTCCGCCGCGCTTTCCTCTCTGTCTCTCTCTTCCCCTCCTGCAGCCAAGGCTCCATTGGAGCAAAGATGGCCCGGGCGCTGGGGATGGCTCCTTGGCCTCTGCCCCAGGCGCTAGAGTGGCTCTGGTCGCAATATGGCGACACCCAGGATGGGCAGAGCATCGCCCCCTGGTGGGCAGAGCGCCGCCCCATGGTGGGCGTGCCGGGTGGATCCCGGTCGGGCGCATGCGGGAGTCTGTCTGACTGTCTCTCCCTGTTTCCAGCTTCAGAAAAATGAAAAAAAAAATAAATAAATAAATAAAAAAAATAAGATAACCCATTTTAATTGATTTAGACATATAAGCAATTTATAAATTCAATGCAATATCAATTAAAATACCAATGACATACTTTAAAGATATAGATCACATATTTCAAAACTTTATATGGAACAAAAAAAGAACACGAATAGTCTCAGCAATCTTAAAAAAAAAGAAGAAGAAAGTGGGAGGTATCACTTCCTAATATCAGGTTATACTACAAGGCCATTGTACTCAAAACAGCCTGGTACTGGCATAAGAACAGGCATATAGATCAATGAAACAGAACAGAGAACCCAGAAATAAACCCACACTTTTATGGACAACTGATATTTGACAAAGGAGGTAAGAGCATACATTGGAGTAAAGACAGCCTCTTCAACAAACGGTGTTGGGATAATTGGACAGCTACCTGCAAAAAAATGAAACTAGACCACCAACTTACACCATTCACAAAAATAAACTCAAAATGTCTAAAAGACTTAAATGTAAGGCGTGAAACCATAAGCATCGTAGAAGAAAACATAGGCAGTAAGCTTTCCGACATCTCTTGCAGCAATATATACTATTTGCTGATTTATCTCCATGGGCAAGTGAAATAAAAGACAGGATAAACAAATGGGACTATATCAAACTAAAAAGCTTTTGCACAGCTAAAGACAATATGAACAGAATAAAAAGACAAACTACACAATGGGAGAACATATTTGACAATACATCTGATAAGGGGTTAATAACCAAAATTTATAAAGAACTTATAAATCTCAACACCAGGAAGACAAACAATCCAATCAAAAAATGGGAAAAAGAAATGAATAGACACTTCTCCAAAGAGGACATACAGATGGCCAATAGGCATATAAAAAAATGCTCAACATCACTAATCATTAGAGAAATGCAAATTAAAACCACAATGAGATATCACCTCACACCAGTCAGAATGGCGCTCATCAACAAAACAACACAGAATAAGTGCTGGCGAGGATGTGGAGAATAGGGAACCCTCCTGCACTGCTGGTGGGAATGCAGACTGGTGCATCCACTGTGGAAAACAGTATGGACATTTCTCAAAATGTTAAAAATCGAACTGCCTTTCTTGACCCAGCTATCTCACTTTTAGAAATATACCCTAAGAACACCATAGAACTGTTCCAAATGGAGAAATGCACCCCCATGTTTATGGCAGCATTGTTCACAATAGCGAAGATCTGGAAACAGCCCAAGTGTCCGTCAGTGGACAAGTGGATTAAAAAGCTTTGGTGCATATATACTATGGAATACTACTCAGCCATAAGAAATGATGACATCGGATCATTTACAGCAAAATGATGGGATCTTGATAACATTATACAGAGTGAAATAAGTAAACAGAAAAAAATAAGAACTATATGAATCCATACATAGATGGACCATAAAAATGAGACTCAGAGACATGGACAAGAATGTGATGGTAATGGGGATGGGGTGGGGAGGGGTACAAAGAAAACCAGATAGAAGGTGACGGAAGACAATTTGACTTTGGGTGAGGGGTATGCAACATAATCAAATGTCAAAATAATCTGGAGATGTTTTCTCTGAACATATGTACCCTGATTTATCAATGTCACCACATTAAAATTAATAAAAAATAAGATAACCCCTTTTAATTGACTTAGACACCTGAGGTCACTTTACACTATAGGAGACATTATTTGACAAAGTAGGTCTCGCTACATGATGTAACAAAGTGCTTTAAAGTGGAGTTATCTAACAATGCTAAATGTGCATTGAAACATAAGGCAGTGTTTGTTTCAAGTTGATGGGAAAAGGATGATTTATGGAGGCAAATGGAGTGCTACTATAAATGCAGTGATAATGTGACACATTCACTTTGATATTCACCATTGATAATTTGTTGGGGAAGCCAAAAACACAGGATAGAACTTTGCAAAGTATGTATGGCCTATGTTACACATGTTAATTAAAATACACATGTTAGCATGTTCAATAGTCCTTTTTTCCCACAAAAGTGAATTTTAGGCATTTGGCAAAGTTTTAGAAAATAAAAAGAGAAAGTTTATGAATTAGTATACATAAAACTCTTAGAAAAGCACAAGGTGCAAAGTAAGCTCCCTTCATTTTCTATTGTTATATATAGGCTATTTACTCTCAATGTTGCTGAAAAATTATCATGATTTATTGTGTTTATAAGGTATAATTCTTTCTATACTCTGCATGTTGGACTAAATTCCTTCATTAATGAGTAAATTATTCTTAAGAATTATCGTTACTGTTTCATAATGCTAACTTTGCTTCTATATCTAATATAATTAACTAAATAATGGTAAATAAAAGAGATAACAATTTTAAAGATATGAAGAACATACTGACAGCTGTCACAGGGGATAGGGGTTGGGGGACTGGGTGGAAAAACTGAAGGGCTTAAGAAAAAACTTATAGACACAGACAACAGTGTGGGGATTGAAGAAGGAAAAGGGGGTGGGGGTGGTGTGAACACATGATTCAATACGGGCCGTTTCTGGTTTCTGAATGAGATAGGTTCTGTAGGGTTAAAAATATTTAAGTATTTATATGCACATAAAGGTACAAGTAAATACTATGTTAAGACCAACATCTGTCTAAGTCACATTTATAGGTAAATGTACCTGTTCCAACTTACATACAAATTCAACTTAAGAACAAACCCATAGGACCTATCTCCTTTGCAACCCAGGAGCTTCCTATATACAGATGATGTATTATATAACTGTGCACATGAAACTTGTATAATTTTATTAACCAATCTCACCCCAGTAAATTCAATAAAAAATTTAAAAAATAAAATGTTTATAATTTAGTGACTATCTTGAAAGCTGGTCCGAAAACTTGGGTTTTGAAGTAGGCTGACCATAATTCAGTTATGGGCTTTACAGTCTGCTGATATGATTTGGGGGAAGTTGTTAAACTCTATAAATGGCATGTTCCTTATTTCTAAAATGGTGAATGGTAAAATTTTCCTTCTTGATTTATTTTCAGGATGGAATAATATATTTAAGATGCCCAGACACATCTGTAGCATGTAATAATTATATAGTACATGTTAAGTACAATTACTATCAGAAAATTATATGTACAAAAAGTAGAAATCTGACCTCAATGTAAAGACTATCTCAGGGCCTGGAACACACAGTGTACTATTTTTCTAATTTCAAGCACCTTAGACTCTTCTTGTTTGCCTACTATCTCACTGATCTCTCATCCAAACCTCATTAATTTGTTTTTTCTTTTCTCTTTGACCTCTTTCTATTGGTATGGTCCAGGGAACAGTTCTTGGATTTTTCTCATACTTTTCCTTTGTGATCTTATCCAGGAAAAAGTGAGTTTTCCCTTAGAGTAACTTTACATGGCAAAAGAAAAGAAATTTTGCACATTGAATTTAGGCTATTGACTTCAAAATAGGAAAGTTATCATGGATTATCCAGGTGGTCCAAATATAATCAAATGGGCCTTTAAAAGTGAAAATAGGTCAGAGATTTGAGTCAACATTAGAAGAGAGGAAAGCATCAAGCATGGGACACGCATGACTTACTGCTAATAGCTTGAAAGATAGAGAAAGGGGATCACTTCATGCAAGTAGGTAGCCTCTGCCAGCTGTGAATAACCCTCACCTGTCAGCAAGGAAACAGGTACCCTTGTTTTATGACCACAAGGAACTGAACTCTGCTGACAACCGCTGTGGATTTACCTAGAGCTTCCACAAAGAAACAGCCTTGCTGACACCTTGATTTTTAGCCTGATGAAAAGTGTGTCTGATATCTAACCTACAAAACTGTAAGATAACATGGGTTTGAGTCTCTAAATTTGTGAGACTCTAAATTGCTATGACACCAATTGCAAACTAATGCAAAATAGTCAATACACTTCAAAATAGATAAATATAAAAAGAAAGAAGGGGATAGAAATGAAAGAAATATATATATATATATTTGCCAAAAAATCCCCAAATTTGGTGAAAAACCAAAACTTATATCAATAGATCCAAGAAGCTTAGATAATGCCCAGCAAGATGAACAGAAAGTAAACTACACCTACGCTCATCATGGTAAAACTTTAGTAAACCAAAGTTAAAGAGAAAATATTCAAAACAGCCAGAAGAAGAAAGAAATTATATTGTATATGGGGAAACAGTTACACAAATGATGGCTGAATTATCATCAGAAACAGTAAAGGCCAACAGATAATGGGAGCATTTTGCATTTTTAACAAATGGTGCTGAAACAACTGGATAAATATATGGAGAAAAGGAGTCTTGACACTGTTAGCGTAGGTAGCTAGTTAGTATTAACAAAGGAAGGGAGCTAATGAAATCAGACATTTAGACTAATAAACAAGGGAGCTGAGCCACACATTAAGCTTGATTTATGAAGAAACTATAACATTCACAGCTCCCCCAGGAACCACCACATCCTCTGCCAAGTGGGCTTTATCCCCCAAGCAGGCTCCTTCAGGGAAAACCAGCCATTATTTAGGATTACAGGGGGAGGGATAAAACAATAAAAAAAAAAATTCCTCTGCTAGGTGCATAGGCAATAAAAGCCAAGATCAAGATGGCGACCATAGAGGAGAACTATCTGATCTGGGAAAAAGACTGCTTGAATCGGGGAAGGACCAGTGCAACCCTGCTAAGATCCAGAAAAGAGATTGGTTAGTTTGAGAGAAAGCTTACCCCTTCCTGAGCCTGAGATAATATAATCAAAGCCTAACAAAAACCCTACTTGGTACTCTGTGTTCTCTCCCCAGTAGCAGCCACACAGGTCCATTGTGCTGTGCTGGCCAGGTAGCCATGCAGGCCCAACCTTCGACAGGCTCCAAGTGTGGACCTGGGTGCCAAGTGCAGCACCAGCCTGAGTACAAACAGGAACAGAGACTAAGCTAGTCAGATGGGGACGGAGACTGAGCTAGACTAAGCTTTAGCATGGAACAGACTGAACTATGGCAGCTTTGGATGCCCTGCTACTGCTGGGCCAATGCACAGGACCTTGGCACTTCTAGGCTTGGTGAAGATAAGGCTGGACTTCTTCCATGGTAGAACAGAGCTAAATTACCTGGTCATGGATTAGAATGGGCACCCTGGGAACATCGTTTTGTGTTTGTTCCAGCTCCGATAAATCTTACCACTATATCTCATCCTCCCATGCATGGGTCCCCAAAATGCTTTTCTTGTGACTCTGTAGAAGAGCCCTATTTTCACCACTCTACCTCACACCCTATACAAAAATAAATTCAAGATGGATTATACTCATGAATTTATAAACTAAAACCATAAATCTCTTATAAGAAAACACAGAATATTTTTGTGACCTGAGAGCATAGGCAAATATTCTTAGGATTAAAATACATTACAAATGAAAAAAAAATTATAATTTAGATTTTATCAAAGTTTATAAAAATTGCTTATTGAAACATACCAATAAGGCCAAGAAAAACCAAACTATGAATTAGGAGGTGTAAAGCCAGTAGTCACGGCCACCATTACAGATGCCTGGCCCATGCAGGTTCACATTTGATTTGAACAGACAGTAATGAAACAATGGAGCCACAAACTGGTGGGCCATTACCTTTAATCCTAGCTTGCACCTGGTGGGCAAGAAATACACACAGTGGGAAAACACTTCCCTTTCGATTCAGGGCTCCCAAAGCCACTGAATTATCCGAGTTTTCCTAGGATCAAAAGTTTGTACCTCATCAGCCATATTCACCTCTGTTCCCCATCTCCTTCTCTCTGCACAAACTTTACAAACTGGCTTCTTCGTCAGCACTCCACCATCTTGGCTGCTTCTTCTCTACTCCACATGGCCTTTCTCTGCTCTCCTCTCTAATGCTAATCTCAGGAACCGAGAGAGAGCAAGCTCCCGGTCTGCCCCATTTTATAGTGTAGAAATCAAAACCTTTAATCCAATATACAAACAAGGAAGTCTGATACAAAGTCACTTATCTGAGTCATAAGTGGGATTCCTCATAAGAGTGCACCACCCCCTATCATGCTACAGTCAAGGGTGTGGGCAAAGCTTAGTTTTAAACCTAAGCCTTAGGCTATAATAACTTTGCCAGCTTAGATAGCCTGTCTCCCACACCCAAAGCGAGCAAACATATATGTCATATTTAAAAACTTATTTGACCAACAGGAGGCTAGATTTTCAGTACAAATATACCCAAGATATTTAAAGGGCTCCTTAAAATCCATAATAAGAAAGCAAATAATTCAGTAAGGTGAATAAAGAAATTAGATATCTCACAAAAGAAGAAACATTATGGTCAAAAAGTATATGAGAAGGTGCCAACTATCACATGTAATCAGGGTAATGGGAATTTAAAATTCATGATATACCACTTTCCATCAACAAGAAAAATTATTGTCAGTGTCCATTTTTGCAAAGATGTAGAACACTAGGAACTTGTACCTTGCTGAAGGGAGGGTAAAAGGATACAACTACTTTGGAAAACTAAAACACAACAATCACTCAGCAATTCTACTAGTCATTTACTTAAGAAAAATGAAAACACATGTTTGCAAAATGACTTATACAAAAATGTTCATAGCAACTTTATTCCTAATTGGCAGAAAATTAGAAGTAACTCAAATGCCTATCAACAGATCACAAATAGCAACTAACAGTTATTTGTACAATGAGATACCACTCAGAATCAAATACAAACAACAAAGGTGAATTTCAAAAACATTATATTAAATAAAAGAAGCTAGACCAAAAAAAAAAAAAAAAAAAAAGTTATACATATTGTTTGATTTTATTTACATGAAATTTAAGAACAGGTAAAATAATTTATGTTAAAAGAAATAATAAAATTTATTGCTTATGGAGATGGAGATTGACTGAGATGGTCACAAAGAAACTTTCTAGGGGGAATAAAAATGTTCTAGATCATATTAGGAAAGTTATTTGACTTCATATATATTAAAATTTATTGAATTTTACATTTTAGCCTTCATTTAACTATGTAGTTTTTACTTTAACTCAATCAACAATAACTACACACACAAAAAAACAAAACAAAACAAAAAACTAACATCAATTCTCTATTAAAAATACTATGATGGCAGCCGAGAGTTAAACAAAATACATTGGCTTATAAGACCCTTCCTGGTCTGGCCTCATTTCCTCTGTGATCTCCTATTGTTCTCCACTTAATTCACCTAGTTCTAGGCACACTCCCTGCCATGCTGTTTTCAAATATGATGCCTCAAGGACTTGGCTTTAGCTGCTTCTCTGCCTGGAATGCACCTACTAGCATTATCTGCCTCACTACTTCCCATTTCTTTTAATCATTTTAAGTGTTTGTTCACATCTTTTCTGTGAGGACTACCTGACCATGCCTTAACTTGTTCCTCTCCACTCTTGATCCTCTTATTAGTCTCTACTTTTCCTTTAATCCATAACACTTAATGTCTTATACTTCTTAATTATAATAGTTATATTATTGTCCATTTATCTTGTGGCTGAGCAGCACAAGGGCTAAATTTCTTTTATTATTTTTATTTATTAATATACTCCAGCTTCTTAAAAGTATTTAACATATAATCGATGCTCAAGGAACATTTTTGTATTGAGTGATTGTGTGAATAGGAAGGAAAATAAAAACATCATGAAACCTCCACCATCATTAACTCAATGACATATTTTAGCTCCTACTATGTACATATAATTGAGAGAAAATAAAAAGGTGTCTGTATTGAGGACTTCATTTTACTTAACAGTCATTCTGGGAGCCTAGAGCCCTCCTCTTTTTTTACATACTCATATTCATGTGTTGGTTTTATTCATTACTTTATTCATTACTTTATTCTATATAAAAAATCTGATTAAGTTAATCAATTCATCTTTATAATTTTATGCTTCTTGTCAAAACAACATTTTATACAATAAGATAAAAGTAAAGTTTGTGGAGGATTTTGGTCTAAATATATATATATTTGTATATATATATTTTAATTTATTGTGTTTACATAGATTTAAGTGTCCCACTGAATACATCCCCCCACCCCTGTGTTCCCCTCAACATCTCCTTTGCCTCCCTTACCCCAACTCCCTCCCTCCTTCCCTCCAGGAATTACTTTCCTGCTCTCTATAATGCTGTTATGTATATATAATTTCACCAATCTCCCTTCTCTCATCTTATCCTCTCATCCCCTTTCCCTCTGACCACATTCCCTCTGGTCCCTTTGACCCCACCTCTGCCTCTATTCATTTTTTCAGTTCACATTGTTCATTGGATTCCTCAAATGTGTTAGGTTATATGATATTTTTATTTCTCTGCTTGGCTTATTTCACTTAGCATAATAGTTTCCAGGTCCATCTATGTTGTTGCAAAAGGTAAGATTTCTACATAGTATTCCATTGCGTATGTATACCACAGCTTTTTAATCCACTCGGCCACTGACAGACACTTGGGCTATTTCCAGATCTTGGCTATTGTAAACAATGCTGCAATAAACATGGGGGTGCATATCTTCTTTTGAATCTGATTTGATACTCATAGGATATATTCCTAAAAGTGGGATAGCTGGGTCAAAAGGTAGTTCGATTTTTAATTATTGAGGAAACCCCATACAGTTCTCCATAGTAGCAGCACAAGTCTTCATTCCCACCAGCAGTGCAGGAAGGTTCCCTTTTCTTCACATCCTTGCCAGCACTTATTGTATGTTGTTTTGTTAATGAGCACCATTCTGACAGGTGTGAGGTGGTATCTCATTGTGGTTTTAATTTGCATTTCTCTGATGATTAGTGATGTTGAGCATTTTTTCATATACCTATTGGCCATCTGTATGTCCTCTTTGGAGAAGTGTCTATTCAGTTCTTTTGCCCATTTTTTAATTGGATTGTTTACCTTCCTGGTGTTGAGTTTTAGAAGCTCTTTATAAATTTTGGTTATTAACCCCTTATCAGACATATTGTCGAATATGTTCTCCCATTGTGTGGGCTGTCTTTTTATTTTGTTCATGGTGTCTTTTGCTGTGCAAAATCTTTTTAGTTTGATATAGTCCCATTTGTTCATCCTGTCCTTTATTTCACTTGCTTGTGAAGATAAATTAGAAAAAATATTGCTATGAGATATCGGAGAGTTTACTGCCTATGTTTTCTTCCAAGATATTTATGGTTTCATGACTTACATTTAAGTCTTATCCATTTTGAGTTTATTTTTGTGAATGGTGTAAGTTGGTGGTCTAGTTTTATTTTATTTTTTAAATTTTTATTTATTTATTTATTTTAGAGGAGAGAGAGAGAGAGAGAGAGAAGGGGGGAGGAGCAGGAAGCATCAACTCCCATATGTGCCTTGACCAGGCAAGCCCAGGGTTTTGAACCAGCGACCTCAGTGTTCCAGGTCGAAGCTTGATCCACTGTGCCACCACAGGTCAGGCTAGTTTTATTTTTTTGCATGTACCTGTCCATGCATGTACTCCATGCTCTTACCTTCTTTGCCAAATATCAATTGTTCATAAAGGTGTGGACTTATTTCTGGGTTCTCTGTTCTGTTCCATTGATTTATATGCCTTGTTCTTATGCCAGTACCAACCTGCTTTGAGTATAATGGCCTTTTGGGATAACTTGATATCAGGAAGTGTGATACCACCCACATTATTCTTCATTTTCAAGATTGCTGAGGCTATTCGTGGTTTTTGTTTTTGTTTTGGTTCCATATAAAGTTTTGGAATATGTGTTCTATATCTTTGAAGTATGTCATTAGTATTTTAATAAGAATTGCATTGAATTTATAAATTGCTTTGGGTAATATAGACATTTTAATGATGTTTATTCTTCCTATCCATGAACACGATATATGCTTCCCGTTGTTTGCATCTTTCTTGATTTCTTTTATCAATGTTTTATAATTTTCCGAGTACAAGTCTTTAACCTCCTTGGTTAAATTTACTCTTAGGTACTGTATAGGTTTTGTTGCAATAGTGAAGGGGACTGTTTTCTTAATTTCTTTTTCAGAGAGTTCATTGTTGGTGTATAAAAATGTCTCTGATTTCTGAGTATTAATTTTATATACTGCCACCTTGCTGACTTCATTTATCAGGCCCAGTAGTTTTTTGACTGAGACTTTAAGGGTTTTCTATGTACAGTATCATATCATCAGCAAATAATGATAGTTTTACTTCCTCTTTTCCAGTTTGGATGCCTTTTATTTCTTCTTGTTGTCTGATTGCTGTGGCTAGGACTTCCAGAACTATGTTGAATAAGAGTGGTGTGATAGGGGGCACTCCTGCCTTGTTCCTGATCTTAAGGGAATTTCTTTTAATTTTTGCCCATTGATTATGATGTTGTTTGTGGGTTTGTCATAGATGGCCTTTATCATATTGAGGTATGTTCCCTAAATATATTTTAATCTTAACATTTTTTATTTTGTTTCTTATTAAAATACAGGCACTAGACAATGAAATATTAAGACCAAAGGGAATGAAATAAATATTTTCTTATTATAAAAGGTACATAAAAATGATTATATAAATTTTTCTAAGTTTTTCTTGGAATTTTATATATAAAAACTTGAAATAATTCCATATTACCCACATGGACTGAATAACATACGTTTTACATGATTGCTAGATATGGATTAAACATTATTTTGGATTCCTTTCTGGTATACTTACTGAAGAATAAAACCAAAAATAACCAAATCCTTTCTCTGATAAAATGTAAAAGCAATTTTTTATTCTGATTTTACATGCATATTCATCTGATACCACTTGGAAGAAGAACAGGAAGAATCAACAACAACGTATTAACTTTATCACTTTGGGAGCAGAACTGTCTCATGTTTAATTTAAGTTTTAATTTTATACACTTCAGTCAAAATGATTGCCAATATCATGTGACTTTTTTTTTTGATAGATTTTAGGGATCCCTTCTGGACCCAGGCCATTTATTCTTTTTCATGTCTGGAAATTATTCCACTAATTCTTATTAACTGAAACTAATACCTTGAGTTTTTTTCCTTCTTTACTCCTTTCTTCCCTTCCTTCCACCATCCTCCCCTTCTTCCTTCTTTCTTTCTGCCCCTCATATCTTTCTACCTCCACTGAACATTTATCAAAGGATACACTGCTCCACTGGATGAGTCAGAAGTACATGATTTCTATGCATGAGGAACTCACAGACCAGTAGGCAAAATGGGCATGTAAAAACAATTAGAGCCCTGGCTGGTTGGCTCAGTGGTAGAGCGTCGGCCTGGCGTGCGGAATTCCCGGGTTTGATTCCCGGCCAGGGCACACAGGGGAGGCGCCCATCTGCTTCTCCACCCCTCCCCCTCTCCTTCCTCTCTGTCTCTCTCTTCCCCTCCCGCAGCCGAGGCTTCATCGGAGCAAAGTTGGCCCGGGCACTGGGGATAGCTCCATGGCCTTTGCCTCAGGTGCTAGAATGGCTCTGGTCAGAACAGAGCAATGCCCCAGATGGGCAGAGCATCACCCCCTGGTGAGCATGCCGGGTGGATCCCAGTTGGGCGCATGTGGGAGTCTGACTGCCTCCCTATTTCCAACTTCAGAAAAATACAAAAAAAAAAAAAAAGACAATTACATTATAAATCGATATTTAGGAAGTTAGGTGTATATGGGTATATATTTAGACTGTTGTGAGAATGACTAATTTTGAAGCCATTAGGCATTTGTTTGGCCACTTAAAAGAAATGCTACTAAATGTCACACAATGTACAGTCCAGTACCCACCCTCCCAACAATGAATGTATGTCTAAAATGTCAGTAGTATCAAGGCTGAGAAACCCTGCCCTATACTCATGTGACCTAGAATTTTCTAATTTTCTTTTCTGAATATGTCTCCAATGTCTTTTTATTCCTTCAAACTTTTTCCATTTTGACAATTCATTGTGGCCTACTCATTGCTTTTCTACTGGTAGTTTATTTTCTTCACATAGCTCTGTATTCTTCCTCTCCTTCCTTTAGTGCAGATCATCACATCTTCCCTTATTCTCACTTCTCCATGAACATTGCCATATAAGTGATTCCTTGTTCAACCTAAATTTAAATTTATAGATCAATTTCTATTCATAAGGTAGCTTTTCTCCAAAGCGCATAGGCAGAAACACAAAACAAATAACATAAGAATGGGATCTCTAGGTGTTCATTTTTTCCCTAAATATTTCTGGACATGCAGATGATTGAGTGTGATTTGAATTCTATTTTGTAGACTTCTTTTCTTTTCTTTTTTTAAATGGGTATTAGCTGGACTAATGTGTTCTAAAACAGCTTTCTAGAAGAAGTAAGGGGGAGAGGAAACACACAGTATGGATACAAAGTTGGATTCAGGATTTGTAACGTGTTAACAAAAGTGCTGAATGGGGCCCTGGCCGGTTGGCTCAGTGGTAGAGCGTCGGCCTGGCGTGCGGAAGCCCCGGGTTCAATTCCCAGCCAGGGCACACAGGAGAGGTGCTCATCTGCTTCTCCACCCCTCCCCCTCTCCCTCCTCTCGGTCTCTCTCTTCCCCTCCCGCAGCCGAGGCTCCATTGGAGCAAAAGATGGCCTGGGCGCTGGGGATGGCTCCTTGGCTTCTGCCTCAGGCGCTAGAGTGGCTCTGGTCGCGACAGAGCTACGTCCCGGATGGGCAGAACATCGCCCCCTGGTGGGTGTGCCGGGTGGATCCCGGTCAGGCGCATGCGGGAATCTGTCTGACTGTCTCCCCGTTTCCAGCTTTGGGGGGAAAAAAAAAAGTCCTGAATGGGCTTAATTATGAGGAAGAGAGCTCAGCAAGCATGTAAGGTCTTGAGCTCATCCTAGCAATAGTTTTCAACCATAGTTATAGTGCCAACATTAGCTTTAGCTGAGAGATGCCTCTGTTGCTAATAAAACCCTACTTACAAATTCCAGTGAGCCCTTTTATATGTAACTTTAAGTATTTAAATGTTATTTGAAAACAACAAAAAACAAGTATTATTGAATAAAACTTTGATCTTTTATATTTCTGTATTTTACTCTATTTTTAAGTTAAACCACTAGAATTTTGTTTTCCAGCAAAAGTCGGGCCAATTTGATGTTTTATTAATTAGAAATGCCATGCTTTCTCAGACTTTACATGCTATGCTTTGACAGGCTGACTGCTGGGTACTATATTTCAGCATCAAGCTTTAATAACACTCTTGCAGGTAGAGGTCTGTTGATCTTTTGTTGCTGCTATTTGTTTTTTTTTGTTTTGTTTTGTTTTTTCAGATTATAAAATCAATAGAAATAGATAGGTTCATTTCATTACAGGTAACCAACTACAGACTGGAAATAGTTTTGTAAGACATAGTTTATTTATTTTCCTTTCTTTCATCAAGATCCAGCATAGATAACAAACATTTAGGAAGAATAAACACTGAAAAAAGAAAATAACCACGAAGTACTTTAAAATATGAAAGGTTGGCCCTGGCCGGTTGGCTCAGTGGTAGAGTGTCAGCCTGGCGTGCGGAAGTCCCGGGTTCAATTCCCAGCCAGTGCACACAGGAGAAGCGCCCATCTGCTTCTCCACCCCTCCCCCTCTCCTTCCTCTCTGTCTCTCTCTTCCCCTCCCACAGCCAAGGCTCCATTGAAGCAAAGTTGGCCCAGGCGCTGAGGATGGCTCTATGGCCTCTGACTCAGGTGCTAGAATGGCTCTGGTTGCAACAGAGCGACGCCCCAGATGGGCAGAGCATCGCCCCCTGGTGGGCATGCCGGGTGGATCCCGGTCGGGCGCATGCGGGAGTCTGTCTGACTGCCTCCCCGTTTCCAACTTCAGAAAAATACTACAAAAAAAAATATGAAAGGTTGTGAAGATTCCCTTGTACATTGCTATAGAACTTTATAGTAACCTCTATTTAAGCTCATAGATTCATTAGAAGTTACAAACTGGATGTTCAGTTTCAGTGCTTTATTTTTGTAAGAATTTTACCTACATTAAACTGACGTACGAAAAACACATTTTTTTAAATTTTTTTACTTATCTACTTTAACAGCAGGACTCAAAATTCTATAGGAAAAGAAGGAAGGTGCTTAGAGGGACTTTGCCTAAAAGGAGATTTTCTTTGGCATACTGTTCAACAAGATACAGATTAAGATGGCCAGATATCCTGAATTATCCATTCCAATTTTATTTCAGTTCACTTTAACAAATAGTTTTTTTTTTAATTGTCTAAAATCATAAAAAAAATTGGACTGGATTTGGCATCAGTTAAACATATAGGATATACTTCTTCCCCTTAGGAGTTTAGTTTGGCTAGACTTTGGGGATGCAATGAAATTTGTCCATATGTAACTTTGATAAGAAACAAGAGTAAACAAATAATGTTAAAGGACTGTAGTGCAGTGCTATAATGTGAAGAGCCCAATCAGGAGATGCCATTCATTTAGGGCCAAGAGGGTTGTTAAGCCTTTGAAGGGGGAGCTATTTTTGAAATGAACATTGAAACAAATGAAGTTTTTAAAAGCAGAGAAAGAAAGGCATATCAGTAGGAGGGGAAAATGTGAACCAAATGTAGTTTTAATTATGCCAGCAACTTGAGTGCTTATGCAGGCTATCGAAAGAGATTAGAGTAGTGTTTAAGGCAGTGATATTTAAGATAAGTTCAGACAAACATCTCAGCAGTTCACATAAGATTCTGTGAGTCTTCTTTTCTTGGTGCAACATAACACAGGTTTAATATAAATTCTTAATCTGGAACCAACCTACTTATTTACTCTGCCTTTTTTCCCTTCTGAACACTATTTCAATAAAGGGAACTTTACCAAGTTCTAAAATCTGAAGGGTGAACACAGACTTATAAGTGGAAAAAAAATGGCTGAAAAGAAATAATATTATGAGAAAAATATAAATACTTAGGGAGTAAAGTAAGAGGGAATGGTGGAAGAAATACATCTCAACTTGATTTTTTGAGCCTAGCATCATCCTGATACCAAAATTTGAGAAGAGCAGTGAAAATGAAGATACAGGCCAATATTCTGAGTGTGGACTAAAAACTTCTGAGTTGGAAACCAGTTATATATAACTGGTGACCAACTGAGGTTTATTTTAGGAATGCAGAAATGGTATAAAATTTGAAAATGTATCGGTATAATTCATTGTATTAATAGAATAAAGATTATAAAAGCATATAATAGTCTCAATAAATACAAAAAAAATATTTCTTACAATTCAACACCTATTTATGATTTAAAAAAAAACCACTCAGTGAACTAGAACTTGAAGGGAACTCCCTTAATTTGACAAAAGAACTCTACAGTGCAGAGGCTACTGCTGCAGACAGTGCAGATGTTCAGAGAGTATTTTCAGGAAATGATATTTTTTTGTTTTTTTTTTGTTTTTTTTTTTTACAAGGATTAGCAATGGTAGGAACAGGGAGAAAATGTTGATCGTTTCATGAGGATATTGGGAAGAATTTTTATTTCATTTTATTTGTGGTTATTTAAGTTATTTTGAAAATGGGGAAAAAATTGAACTATTTATCATTCCCTAAACATAGACGAAGCAATTTTATTCCCTATCTTTGCATATTGTATCATATATATCTGAGTATTGACAGAAATATACAGGAAAGAGAAATGCACACTTAAAGGATTTGCTAAGTGTGGGGGCTACCCACAAAGGTAAGGGAAAGGATAAAGAAATTAACCCAAGATAAGGAGATACATAGGAACTGGGAGTGCTGTCACCATCTTTAGATTTGAAGTTGTTAATGGAAACCATGAGAGTTATAGCCATGAAAAGTAGTTGGTCTGTCAAGAATAATATCCTAGCCCTGGCCGGTTGGCTCAGTGGTAGAGAGTCGGCCTGGTGTGCAGAAGTCCCGGGTTCGATTCCCAGCCAGGGCACACAGGAGAAGCGCCCATCTGCTTCTCCACCCCTCCCCCTCTCCTTCCTCTCTGTCTCTCTCTTCCCCTCCCACAGCCAAGGTTCCATTGGAGCAAAGATGGCCCGGGCGCTGGGGATGGCTCCTTGGCCTCTGCCCCAGGCACTAGAGTGGCTCTGGTCGTAACAGAGCGACCCCCCGGAGGGGCAGAGCATCGCCCCCTGGTGGGCGTGCTGGGTGAATCCCGGTCGGGCGCATGCGGGAGTCTGTCTGACTGTCTCTCCCCGTTTCCAGCTTCAGAAAAATACCAAAAATACCAAAAAAAAAAAAAAAAAAAAAAGAATAATATCCTGAACTCTCTCCCCACCTGCCATTATCCTGAAGGTGCCTAGGGCTGATCCTAGAAGAAGCAAGGGGCAAAAGAACCTGTGTAGCAGAGTCTCACACTCTCAGGTCACAAGGAGGAGGGCAGAAAAGAGATGTGGAGAGGAAAGTGCAGAAAAACCAGGACACACATGCTGTTCTCAGACTGTAATGCCCTTCCCTAATTTTCAACTTGCCAAAAACCTGATTACTCTCAAGGCTCAGTTAAGGAGTAGCTTTCTGTGTGGACTCACAGTATTTCCCAAGCACAGATAGTTGGTTTCTATATGCCTGCATGTATCTGTGACAGAATATGTATTGGTACAAACCTCATTGTCCATATATTCTACTAAGATTCTCAGAAAATAATTGGCATGATTCTAATCATTACAAGATGAACTATGGTGTTTTCACCCTAATGAAAAATGTTCTCACTATGGTTAATTCGGCACAAGGAATTTATGTTGCAGCTTACCCATATCGGTACTGTCTTAAAAGCTCAGGAATAGATTCATAGAGCATGATGTGTTAGATTAGCCTTCACTTTTATTCAGACGCCTCACAATTATCGACATGTACCAGACAACACAAATTACTTTTCCCCTGCCTGCTCTATTAATATTTCTTAAACTTTTGGATAAAAAGAATCTGATGAAAGCTGACGACCCTTCCCTATGAAAATACACACATAAACATAGCATTTTTTTTTATAGAACCTTGGGAAGTTCACAAATCTCTGAGGTGGAGAGCAACTTAGGGTATGGGGAGAACAAGACAGAGGCCCTTCCTGGTAGTCGGTGCCTAAGCTAAGGTATGTACAGTTTCTTCCACAGACTTTATTTTGCAAGCCTTCTGAGTGTGTTACTGAGGTGAGGCATGTCAGATTTGCACTTTAATTATATTACTTGTCTATAGAAAGAAGTGAATGTGTGGTTATTGGAAAAGCAGGTGCCACAGAAATCAGTAAAGGGACTGATATAAATGTACAAGAGGTCATATAGGTATGACTTAATAATTTATTGTGAGTGGAGGCTAGGTTAGGAGTGCTCTAGGATGAATCTCAAGTCTCCAGATGGATTGTGGTGGTGTTCATTGAGAATTAAAATTTCAGAGGAGGGGAAGCTTTGGCAGATGACAAGGAGCTCTATTATAAACCCCTGGGATTGAAGGTACAGAAATTAAGATGGGTCAGTTGGATATATGGGATGTATGTTCATAATAACATTCTGGAATCCTTACACAGAACAGTGCCTCTCAAACCTTAAAAAGTATGAGAATCATTTAGAAAGCTTGAGGAAACAGATTGCTGGCCCCATCTTCAGTTTTTGATTCAGTAGGTCAGGGCTAGGGCTGAAGAATAAGCATTTTTAATAGCTTCCCAGGTGATATAGATGCTGTTGATCTGAAGACCAAGTTGGGAAACAATTAATAAAAGACTTCTGTTGTTTTAGGTTTCTGTCTAACTTTTTCTCTCCTTGTAACAGCATCCCTTCCAAAAACCTCCCCACCCTCCCAAGTTCATTTCTGAAATTGTTCTCTTACTCCAACCATTCTATTCTTATCTTTCTGCCTATGTTCACTCATGTATGATTACATGTGAAGAGAACATATAAGCACATAGCCTCTCTCATAAAAATAGAGAACATAATGGTGGTTGCCAGGGGCTGAGGGCAAGGGAAAGTGGGGAGGTGTTGGTCAAACTTTCAGTTATGGGATGAATTAGTTCTGAAAATCTAATGTACAGCATGGTGAGTATATCTAATAATTCTGTATTGTATACCTGAAAGTTGCTGAGAGAAGATCTTAATGCATTCTCACCACACACAAACACAAAAGGAGTTAACTATATAAGGTGATGGAAGTATTATTTATCTTGATCTTGGTAATCTACAATATATCTCAAATCATTACATGTCCACTTTAAATATATATGTTTGGGCCCTGGTTGGTTGGCTCCGTGGTAGAGAGTCGAAGACTTCCACTGGCCTTTGGAAGTCCCAGGTTCAATTCCCAGCCAGGGCACACAGGAGGGGCACCCATTTGCCTCTCCACCCTTCCCCTTCTCTTTTCTCTCTATATTTCTCTTCCCCTATCTCAGCCAAGGCTTCTTTGGAGCAGAGTTGGCCCCAAGCGCTGAGGATGGCTCCATGGCTTCCACCTCAGGTGCTACAATGGCTCTGGTTGCAATGGAGAAAGGGTCTAGATGGGCAAAGCACTGCCCCCTCATGGGCATGCCAGGTAGATCCTGATCGGGAGCATGCAAGAGTCTGTCTCTCTGACTCCCTGCTTCTCACTTCAGAAAAATAAAAAATAAATAAAATAAATAAACAAATATGTATGTTTATGTTTGCCAGTTATTCCTCAATAAAGTTGGAAAATAAAAAAAAAAATAAGAGAATTGAAGCCACAGCAGAATGAAGGTATAAACAAGGAAGGAAAAGAAGAGAAAAAAAACAAAGCAAGAAAAAGGAAGGACACCATGGTCTTTGAATCCCACTCACCTTTGATAAAGCTGGGTCCAGCTCTCGTCTTCCCAATTATGGGAGCAGTCTATTCCCTTCTTTTCTTAAGCTGGTCAAAATGTGTTCCTGTAACTTTTTAGGAAAAATATGAATATACCTTTCTTTTATTTTTTAAAAAAGATTTTTGGAGGTTCATATTCCCACATGTTAGATCTTGGTTAGTAAAGCAGATTGATAAATGTTCTTTCTCTAACCATTCTAATAATATTTACATATTCAAATTAAAATAAAACTAGCACCATTCAAATTTTATTTGCATACTTTAACTTATGTTCTTGTTGCTACAATGTTAATGTCAACCACGGCTGGTTTGTCAGATATTTTATTGATCTGGTTATCCTAACATACACTAATCTAGTTAGAAACATCAATGTTGGTAGAATTAGCCATGGAATATGTGCTGGCATTGGGCAGTGTTTATTAGTTTCTGCTCTGATGGTAGTGTTGTTATTGCTATTGATTTAGAGGTAGACATTCAGGTCTCTATCTTGTAGTGTTTTGCAAGCAGCACTGATTAACATGTACAGCTTGCTTTCACTATATATTTATTTTTGCAGTACAATGAAATTAATAGAAGGGAGACCACCCGAGGCATATTAATTAATAGTTAAGAGAAAAATGTTAACCTATTTGCCCTCTTAATTCCTCCAACTGGATAGATAATAGCTTTCCATTAATAAAATTTAGCACGCTGTAATGCTGCATGTAATGTGAATTACCTTCCTGTTGGGAGCCAGGAAAACTTCAGGAAACAAAAAACCTCCAGATAGTACCACATCTTGTTTTTATTTTTTGTTGACTTCACTCTCATATGGCTTGTAGTTTTAAGGAGATTGTAAAGCTCCTAGATTTCTGTGGAAAAAAAAAATTTAGATTGACAATGATGTAAAAAAGTTCCCTTCATTCCTTCTATTACTGACAGTGTAACACTATTCATTTTCCTCTTTACTGTTCTCCAATATCTTAGTGACAACTGAAGAAGAAAGATGAATGTCCAGTATTCATCTTGTTCAGATAGAATATTTCTAATCTTAAGAAAAAAAACTAGAATATTAACTTTGGATGAGGCTTACTGTTCCTGACAAACAGGACCTTGATAACCCACCATTATCGAAAGAAGATAATAAATGACATTTCACTTATTCTCAAGACATCATTTTAACAGAAGCTTTAGAGGGAGCAGTTGTTTTATATCCATGCTGAAAAAAAAAATCAAGAATTAGGTATAAACCCTGCAGCTGTTACTCTCTTGTTTCTTTATCAAATTATAGATGCATGAAGCTCTACCAGACCTGTTTAATTTGTGCCTCTGGCTTCTCTTTAGGAGCAAGGACAAATAGTGCACATTTCCATGATGTAGTATGAACAGGAACCTTATTTCATTTGTTAGTTGAGTAGAACTTGAAAGAATTTTTTGGAAATATAAAACAGAGTTTCCCACTGAGCTAACCTCATTTTCTAGGATTCTATCATGGCCCTTACCATATGTCCCAGGGCATTATTACAAAGACATTCAACTGCTGAAGTTATTTCTGTTTCTAGTAAATAGACCTAGTTGTATTTCTAAAATAATGTCTGTGTAAGTTAGATTTCCTGATGAAAAAAAAAAAGATCAGTTGCCATGTGCAACAGTTTTGATGATCTAATTTCAAATAGAGGAAATATGTATATAAAAGAGAAGGATGGGGCAGGTTGGATGGTGGGAGGAGATGAAAAGAAAGATTGGAAGCAGATGATAAATGCTAGACTAAGGAGTTTGGAATTAATTCCGGTACCGTGGAGACCCCTCATAGTCGTTGGCCTGGTTCTCTAAGTATCATTGCAAATTCCTACTTAAAGCCATATGTGAAGGCTTCTTTGGGAACTTTCACCGCCAGCACCATTACCAGGCTCTTCCCCCTGATGTGAGAGTGGGCTGCCTCCTCTTCAGCCACAAGATTATTTCATTTTAGATCTCATATTTTTATTCAAATGGCCCCCCCTTTATCCTCCTGCCAGCCGGCCTCTGATACTTGCAGGAACTGCCACTATAAGCCAACTCCTCTTACTGTAGGCATCCATAACTTGTCTCATAAATATAGTGCACCAAAGCAACAACCTGAAAGTTTTGTGTACATGAAAATATACTTGAAGAAATGCGTTAGACTAGTGATTAACAGCCAGAGTTCTAGAGTCAGAATGCATTGGGTTCAATTCCATGCTCTGATAATTGCTTGCTATGTGGCCCTGAGAAAGTTATTTCACCTCTTTTAGTCTTTGTAAAATGATGATAATGTATGGGCCTCAGATGGTTATTTCAAAGATCATGAGTTAATACCTGTAAAGCCCTATAACAGTGCACAATGTCTCAATAAGTGTTGGAAATATTTCCACCGGTTTTAAACTGATGGAAGTCTTATTCGGATAATATGGATTAGTGGGAAAAGCAAGGGCTTTGTATCAAGCAAATATGGTTTTCAGATCTTGGTTCTGCCGTTACCAGCCTTGTCAATTCAAGCCACTCTGAGCCTGTCTCCACATCACAGGGCTGCTCATCAAGCAGATTCAGGCCATAAGTAATAGAATCTCCTACTCAAATGGCTTAACAAATGAGGCAAGACATTACTTTGTGTAACCAGTAATGCAGGGAGAGGGAGGTGGAGTGAGTCCTTCCTGACTCTTTGTTTTTTTTATACTACCCTTAGTCCAGCTCCTTTCATGGTGGCAACAGAGGCAAGATGCTCTGTTTTCATGTCTAAAGG
The DNA here is from genome assembly GCF_036850995.1 of Saccopteryx leptura. Taxonomy (NCBI): domain Eukaryota; kingdom Metazoa; phylum Chordata; class Mammalia; order Chiroptera; family Emballonuridae; genus Saccopteryx; species Saccopteryx leptura. The sequence goes on along the minus strand of NC_089505.1, from coordinate 48,105,192 downwards.
GACTATGAGAGGTTCTGAGCCAATCCTGAACTACAGGTTCTTCCCTTTACCCTATGAGTCACTATAAGACACACAGTTTCTCTTAGACAAATCACAATAGTCAGAAAATGCGTGCAGACTAATTAGAATCCTCCTTGGGAAATAACGGACAAGGAAACTGAACAAAACCAGGGTTCTATTTGGAAGGAAGAGAAAGGAATGGCTATTGGATGGGCAGTCAAGGGCATCCATCAGAATTTGTTTTGAATATGAAATAAGATAATGTGATAAAATATATAGCATGGCACCCAGCTGCTCTACCAAATCGCTAATCCCTGTCTTCTCTGTGTTTCCAGTTTCTTACTCATAAACACTTATTAAATTAAACTGAGGCTTTATCTGACACTGATGATGGATTAGTTCCAAAAATGAAAGTGGGGGATGGAGGCTGAAGAGAGAGACTTTAGGTGAGTTAGAGCAAATTAGGAGGTTATTATAGAAATTCAGATAAGAAGTAATAAACTTCGAACCATGGAGGTGACAATTAAACTGGAAGACAGTGATAAATGTGAAAATATTATGGAACTAGAATTTAGAGGATTGGTGGCTGATTGTTAATAGGAGATAGTGGGAGAGGAAGTGACTTCAAGATTTTGAATCTAGTTGCCAGGGAGAACATCAATATCTTTAACACAGAAATAAGAACGGCTGGTTTGGGAGGAGTAAGATGATTTTGGTTTATGGCGTTTTTCAGGTTCAAGGGTCTGGCAAATATCTAAGTACAATATATAATTAATGAGATTCTTTTCTGTGTAACAGAGACAAAGAGATTCAGAGAGAGGGACAGATAGAGACAGACAGACAGGAAGGGATAGAGATGAGATGCATCAGTTCTTCGTTGTGGTAGCTTAGTTGTTCATTGATTGCTTTCTCATATGTACCTTGACCCCGGGGGGGGGGGCTACAGCAGACCGAGTGACCCCTTGATTGAGCCAGCAACCTTGGCTCAAGCTTGTGAGTCTTGCTCAAACCAGATGAGCCTGCGCTCAAGTTGGTGACCTCGGGGTCTTGAACCTGGGTCCTCTGCATCCCAGTTTGATGCTCTATCCACTGCACATGGTCTGGTCAGGCTTAATTTAGTATGGAGCTTTTGGGTCATTCAGATAAGGCTGTTAGAGTTGATGAAATTTTAGGTAGGATTGTGTACATCTAACAGGAGAGGGTGAAAGACAGGAATTAAGAGGCTGCTTATGGGAAAGAATGATCAGTCCAAGACACACAGATACAGTGCAATAATTAGATGCACAGGGATAGATCATTTCAAACAAAGGGACATTCAACAGATGTCTCTAAGAATGTAAAACTAGAGAAAAGACACAGGACACAGTGATTAGAAAGTGTGTGTTACCTTTGAGGCAGCAAATTCAGTAACATCAGTAGTGAAAGTTAAGAAATTTGGAGTGATCAAGAAAAGACAATAGAAATAGCTACTCAAAAAACCTGAGTGGTTAAGGGAGAGAAGACTGGTAAGGAAAGGATGCTACAGGGTTGAGGGATTGTTTTTCTTTAAATTCAGAGAAAATTAATGAGATCTGTTAGAGAAGAAACAGAATCAGTATAAGAGAAAAAACTAAAGATACAAGGTGAGAGATGTAATGCTGGAACATCTCCCAGGTTTCAAGAACTTACTGTGTAGCAGCTACTGTTATAATTCTATTTTTTGAAGGTAGAATCTGAGGTTGTGGGATGTTAAGAGGCCTGTGCAGGATCTTGCAACTGAAAAGGGGCAGAGCCATGCTACAAGCCCATGTGTGACTGCGAACTCCATACTCGCGCTGCTGTGATCTAAGCACCTGGAAGAGAGGGGATGGAGGTTGTCAGAGGTACCAGTGATAGGAGATATTCACTTTGGCAAACAGGAGGGGGCTTCCCCCTACCCACCCACCCCCAAATCCAGGGCAAAAGGAGAAAGAGAAAGTGAAGCTGGAGAAGAATTTGAAATGGAGGGGAAGTGAAAAGTATAAGCAGGAGAATCTTAATTTGCTCCTAAGAGCCCTGCCCTCAGAACACAAGAGCCAGAAGGATTTCTCAGCTTTTAGAAAATAAAAATGTTTTCTAATGGCTAATGTATATCTTGCCCTTTCATAGCCTATTAGGCTAAATTTAACAGTTGTTACATATAAAGTTTTTCCTTTGATAAAGAAAGTTTTGTTTTCATTTTCAAAAAAGAATTTGAAACCTGTAAGAATATTATATAGATGGTAAATATAAGAGTTAAACAGTTTAAAAATATTCGTAGAGAGACTGATTGGCCACATTATTCAAAATTGGTTAATATTTGAATAAATGATTTTACCAGTGGTATAAAAAATACTATGATAATTTCTGTGTTTTTTTTTAAATATTTTTTACTTAATAACTCTATTTAGTTAGCTAGACATCTTGCATCATTGCCTCAGGAGAAAAATAAACAGTAGAAAACAGAGATAAAGAGGATATATTCTCATAATTATTGAAATTTTAAAAGCCAAGGTCCTAGAGAATGAACATGATATTTAGATAATGCAAAAGGATGAAAATTACATAAAGAACAATGCACTTCCTCCTCAACTTGCCTGCCAGCAATGTCTACCTCTAGACTGGCTAACCACCTTCTTTGATAAGGTGGAGATATGGAGCAGTGATGGAAAAAAAAGCACGAGTGAGTGGAAAAGATGAATTATTTTAAAGGGTAGGAGCCAGCTTTAGAGCCAGAAACTCTGTACAGAAGGTAAGTCAAAGGCTTAGGTATGGCCCTGGCCGGTTGGCTCAGCAGTAGAGCGTCGGCCTAGCGTGCGGAGGACCAGGGTTCGATTCCCAGCCAGGGCACACAGGAGAAGCGCCCATTTGCTTCTCCACCCCTCCGCCGCGCCTACCTCTCTGTCTCTCTCTTCCCCTCCCACAGCCAAGGCTCCATTGGAGCAAAAATGGAGCAAAAATGGCCCGGGCGCTGGGGTTGGCTCTGTGGCCTCTGCCTCAGGCGCTAGAGTGGCTCTGGTCGCAACATGGCGACGCCCAGGATGGGCAGGGCATCGCCCCCTGGTGGGCAGAGCGTCACCCCGTGGTGGGCGTGCCGGGTGGATCCCGGTCGGGCGCATGCGGGAGTCTGTCTGACTGTCTCTCCCTGTTTCCAGCTTCAGAAAAATGCAAAAAAAAAAGGCTTAGGTACAAACTGCTGAAGAATCAAGTACCTGGTGCGGAATGGAGAGACGGCGTGATTGACAGGGGCTACACTCCACATGGTGTTAGCACACCTATGATTCAAACCCAGGGGAACTCAGAATTATAGTTTTTAAGCCTTACTGTAAAAGGGAATTTTTGTGGAATAAAACAACTACATTTTGTGTAGAAATTGATCTAGAATTATAGAAAGATCCCAGGATTTGGAGGGATAAGAGCATTGTTGGAAGTCTAACCCAGGGAAGCCAACCCTTTGACCTATTTTTCTTATGTGTCAAGTGAAGTTAGTTATACGTTACTTACCTTTTAGCATTACTGAGATGATCAAATACTATATCAGAAAGTATTTTTTCAAACTATAAAGTGTTATATACATATTAGTTGTTATAATTATTTTTGAGGCTATAATTTAAGAACTATTAGAACTCTACTAAATGCCTTAAAAATATAATGAAACGAAAAGTGTACATATTATACAGAACTTTTCCAAAATCAATCATCCAATCAAACAATGGCATATTTTCATTCTTTCACCTTCTCTTTTAATTATTCCATTAATCGGCACCCCTGTATGAGTAGAGTAGAGAGGCTGGGGAGAGACGGATCCCCAAAACCCTAGGCCTTGGCTCAGAGGCCCCCTAAGGTCCAGGCAGGTCCATATTTCCAGCCTTAGCTCCTCGCACTACTTCAGCAGCCCTCCTCCTGACTGAATGAAGTAGGCTGGTGCCTCCCTGCCTTTAGCACTTAGTCCTTATTCTTCCTGGAGTAAATTTGTCTAGGATTCATATTCATTCTGTGGGACCTATTCAAGTATCTCTTCCTCAGCAAAGCCTTTCCTGACCACCTTTTTATCTCCTGCTTCATGTGATGCCTTCCTGTCTCCTGCTCCTTCTGTTTCAGAAAATAAAGTCTCCTCAGGGAATCTTCCCTGCTGCATTTAGGTTCTGGGCCAGAGCTCCTCAAGGGCACAGACTTCATCTTGCAGGCTCTTCGCCAGATGTTATCTGCAAAAGAGGGTCACTGGGTGTTTATTCGTTGCTGTACCTTGAAACCAAGAGTAATACCTGGCCTATAGTGGGTGCTCAATAAATATTTGTTGCTTGATAAGATGGTCTTTTTAGCAGGCAATCGAGAGAAAATTGACTGAAATTAAGATTTTCTATTTTTTAAAGAATTCAATGTATTTTTCCATATAGTGGTAAGGAAATATTGCATTTCTGTGGAATTATGGACTTGTATATTTTTGTGTCAAGGTCATAATATTCAAACTTATTGAGAACACAAATAAATGATTACATGTGTGAATACAAATTCGTTCTGCGATGTGGCTGAATGAATTATCCTTACGTGACCTCACCACCATGATGCTTTGAAAGCTATGACAATTTAAAATATGATTATACCAAGAAAGTTCTATTATCAACACGGTGTAAAACATTAAATAGGGAATCATCTGAGTAATTCAAGTAAAAATTACATTTCACCCATCTTTAGAGAGGTATTCCTGGAATAAATGTACTTTGGTCTTGAACTACCATAGCTATTTTTTTTAACCATTTCACCTTCTCTTGTCTGTATAAATTTTAGTTTTGAGATTTAGAAAAAAATAAAGCACGGTTATTTTTTTTTTTTCAGAAAGGTGCCTTGCTTGCAGCTTGGAGAACTTGTTACCCTGTCTGCTGCCATGTGCCATATCTTTGGGTGCAGAGCTGCTGGGGCAGCACTGGTTTGACCCGAATGAGCGGCCTGATAAACTCTTTATTTAAAGTGCTGGCGGTTTGGTGAAATAGCACCTGGGACAGCTCAAAGAGAAACTGCTCAACTGAAATTAATGCTTCTGTTTCTTTTCCAAGCAGCTAATTTCATTACCAGAATTAGATTTCTTGGAAAGGTAATTGACACAATCTGGTAATTCAGAGACTTGTCATTAAAAATTATGCATATAGGGAAACAACATGAACTCAACTTCCGCTCCCAGGCCCCCGGCCGCTGAGCGGCCAGAGCGAGAGCTCACTAGGAAATGGCAACAGTAGGTGAAACTCACGGGAGGATCTTCAGTGAGGATGCTCTGCATCTCTGGTCCAAGCAGAGGAAAAAATGCTGGTAATCATTGTTCTCTCATTGTAAAAATCTGTTTATATTTGGGAATGTGCAATTTTGTTTTTAAAAATGTTGAAAAGTTTTTTTACTGTTCTTTAGAGAGGCACTAATAAAGTTTTGGGGGTTTTTTATTTTTATTTTTTAGCCTTTACAATTTTTATCATAATATGAATTGTATTTTCTTATGTGAAGTTCTTAAATATATGCTCTGTTTAGGAGACATTTAGATTTAGAGGGAGGAAAGTTGGTGCTTTTATTCTGCGCCTTAACTCTTGTTCTTACACCAGTTTCCAGCCCTCCTCAGACACACCTTACATCTCCCTAGCAACGGATCACTGCGCCTCAGAACAGTCGCCCCGCCCTGCCAGTCCGACTTGGTTTGTCTTTTTAACATGTTGACTGATGGCTACTGTATAATATAGTAAATAAGAGCACAGGTATTTAAAATATACCTGTCCATAAATATATAAAGACTATTACCTAACCCACATTAAGGTTAATATAAGATCTCAAAATTAACGAAAGACTTGGAAATTACAATTTAGGCTAGAATATGAAATCTTTATAACTTATAGCGTTATATGCATTGATCTATTTTGGTTAAGGCATTATATATTAATAATTGATTTAGTTGAATACAAAATTTTGTAGTTTCTTAAGTGATGTTAGTTTATGTGATACACCAAACCAGCAGAAGAAATTTAGAAAACTCAAAATGGAGTATTCATTAGAAAATACATACATACAAGATTTGCACAGACTAGAACATTGTGCTAGCATTATTTTTATATGGTTGTAAATTCAAGAAGCTATAAAAACTATTTTAAAACCAAAGTTCCCGCCCTGACTGGTTGGCTCAGTGGTAGAGCGTAAGCCCAGGGTGTGGATGTCCTGGGTTCAATTCCTGGCCAGAGCACACAAGAGAAGTGCCCATCTGCTTCTTCACCCTTCTCCCTCTCCTTTCTCTTTATCTCTCTCTTCCCCTCCCACAACCAAGGCTCCATTGGAGTAAAGCTGGCTCAGGCACTGAAGATGGCTCCATGGCCTCAGCTTCAGGTGCTAAAATGGCTCCCTGGTGGGCATCCTGGGTGGATCCTGGTTGGGCACATGTGGAAGTCTGTCTCTCTGCCTCCCTGCTTCTCACTTTAGAAAAAACAAACAAACAAAAAGAAAACCAGCCAAAGTTATTAAATCAGTCTAGTTAGTCCAGAATTATCACGAGGAGGACACTACATAATTCTTTTTCTTATACAATGATATATACCTTTATTAAAACTATTGAGTTGTTTAAAAGTAATGTTTTTTTCTTATATCATAACCTAGTCATTGAAAGCAACCATTGAATTCACAGGTCAAAGCTTTTCAAAAATTAAAATTTAAATTTTGAGATAATTTTATACTTACATGCAATTGTAACAATTCAGAGAGATCTTATATTGTCTCTACCAATTTTCCCCAATGGCAATATCCTGCAAAACTGTAATCTATCTCATTTTAATTTTCTTACATATACTTGTGTGTGTATTTAATTCTATGCAGTTTTATTACAAATGTAAATTTGTATATTCACCATGATAAAGAAGTAAAACAGTGCCATCACCACAAGAAATCCTAGTGAGTATCCTTGATAACTCCCTCCTCCATCCAATAACTACATCCTCCTCCCTCCTCCATCCAATAACTACATCCTCCTCCCTTCCCCATCCCTTCCCTTTATTCCTAATCCCCTGGTAACCTCTCCCTCCTGCACCCCCTACCATTACTGATCCTTCATAACTGCTAATCTGTTTTCCATTTACAAGTTTTGTCGTTTCAAAAAATGTCATTTAAATGAAATTATACATTATGTAATTTTTTTGGACTGGGTTTTTTCATTCAGCATAATTTTCTGGAGATTTATCCAAGTTGTTATATGGATCAATAGTTCATTTCTTTTTATTATTGAGCACTATTCCTTGATATGAATGTAGCGCTATTTGTTTAACCATTCATCTGTTTAAGGGCATTTGGGTGGGTTCCATTTTTTAGTTATTATGAGTAAAGCTGCTATGAACATTCCTATACAGCTTTTCACATGAACATAAGTTTTCACTTCTCTGGGATAAATGCCCAAGAAGTTATTGCTGGGTGGTATGGTAACCGCATGTCAGTTTTAAAAGAAACTGCCAAACTATTGTCCAGAGTGACTCTGCCTGCATTCCCACATGCAATGTAGTAGCGATCAGTTTCTCAGCATCCTCACCAGCATTTTGTGTTGTCACTATTTTAGCCATTCTGACACATGTAAAATGCTATTACATTGAGACTTTAATTCACATTTGCCTAATAAAGATGCATCTGTATACTCTTTTTGATGACATGTCTGTTTATATTTTTTGCCTATTTTATGAGGGTTTTTATTTTTTTTATTTTTCAGTGAGTTTTGCGAGTTCTAGATACAAAGACTAGATACCGATCTTTTGTTGGATATGTTTTTGCAAATGTTTTCTTCCAGTCTACAACTTGTATTTTCATCCTTTTAACAGTGTGTTTTTAAAAGAAAGAGTTTTAAATTTTGATCAGGTCTAATTTATCAATTTTTCCTCTCATAGCTTATGTTTTGTTGTATGTTTAAGAACTCCAAACCTAGCTGTACATTCTGACAATTTTTTGTTCTAAATGTTCTAGAGTTTTATGTTTTACAGTGATCTATTTTGAGGTAACTTTTGTTTGAGTTTGTCAAAGTTTAATTTGTCTATGGAAGTCAAAGCTTTTTGTTTTGGGGTTTTTTTTTTCAAGTTGAAACTCTAATAAGACAAACAGTCTAGAAAGCTAACACATTTAAAACATAAATCACTTCTTGGAAATATTGTAAGTTTAGACTCTTGTTTTTCAGAGGTAACCTGCTGATGTCCCCGTCTCCTCTTTACCTGATGTTAGCCAAAAGGCCGAGAAGCGATCGTTATCTTCCCTTCTATACTTGCTGTCCCAGAACCAGGTTCTGTGTCAACATGAGGCTGGTCCTCTTCCAGTCACCTGTTTGCACTTGGCATTCATGAGGAGCCAGTAATGCCGCCTGCTGCTCATGTGCTGTAGGTTAACTTTGGTCTGAAAAGACACCAGAAAAAAAACATGCACACACAGTCATTCAAGAGGGGTTCCTAAATGACTAGTCTCTCCTTACTTGTGAGGCATAAAAAATCAATTGTGTGATGCTTTATTTCTGTGACTTATCCTCCTGTTTTTCAATTTCTTTTACCTGTGCTTTTTGAATCTCCCTTATTTGTACACTTAACTCTGTGATAATATGATATTAGCAAAAATAATAATTACTTCTCATAGATTATTTTGCACCAAACACATTATATATAGTTTTCCTTAGATCTTCACAATTGTACATGCAAGAAACATTGTATGTTACTCCCTTTTGCTGGTAGGAACTCTGAGGCCAGGAAGCTTCCTCATTCCAGTGCCTTTGCTTTTTCCACTGAGACCCTGTCTTTCTCGACCAACGTCCTCTACATATGAGGCTGTTACTGTTATCTTGAAATATGATAATGTGCCACAATTTAAAAATATTTATAAAATTATTAGATTCCTTTCATCACTACCTTGCCCTCTAAACTTCTTGAATTTATTAAATTTATCTCATTCTACTACTCACTGCTCCTTGGATGGTTGATAACAATCTCATTCTCATTTTTCTTCCTTATGGCTCTGGAAAACTTAGGATTTGCCATTCTTGTTCTTCTTACTTTGCCTAACTTCAAAAACATACCACACCCTTCAAAGGAAGTAAAAACATTCAGCCTTCAGAATGGAATAGATTAATTCACAGAGCACAAGGTGAGAGTGAAGGGTCCTCATAATTTTATTTAGTGTTTGGTTGCCTTTCTGGTAATGTTAGCAAACAACCCCTTGGACCTTTTTTTATTTGAAACTTTACTGTCTTACATTATGTTTCAAAAGAATGTTCCAGTTTAATGGATTGTGAGTAATATTTTGCTAGAAAGAGTTTTGTAAAACATATCTATATTCCTGTATAAAAAATATATATAACATATTAGTATCTTAAGCGGATTCAAAGTTGGATCTGATGATTTTTATAACAAAATTAAATACTTAACCTAATATTTTCCATAGTTATTTAAAAATATAAGGAGTACGGCATGTTTAAAAATGTAAAGTTCAACAGAGTTAACTGTAAATCAACTCATGCAATTTTAAAAGCAAATTAAAGTCGCTTCATGCAACATTCTTCATGCGAGTGCAATAACTTGTCCTTCACTGATTTCCATCACTTCTGTTTAAATGCCATAAAATGGACATTAGTGTTTTTCTTCCCTTGTTCCTTCCATATCTTTAATATCTTGATTTTTTTTTCTACTCTCACATATAAGGACTTTATCCCAGGTGAAATCACTGTCTCCAGGAAAGCTTGCTCTTTCCTTTCTCCACACCCTTCCAATGAGTCTACCCACTGGACATGTATTCTTTCCTTCATTATAGTCTTTTCAATCCTAGCCAGTAGTTGATAAGGAGATGAAAATATACTGCCTCAGAAAGTTATTTTCATCATTCTCCCTCCAATGTCCATTTATATGTCCTTCTTTCTAGTATCCTCTCATCCATTTATTCAGTGACTCAACAAGGATTCCCAGGGAATATAATATGTACTAGACATTGTGGTAGGTTCTTGAGTTTTGAAGACATATTTATCAAGTACCATGCAAATACAGGCATAATTTTTCTTTTGGGAGTTGACAGAAGCTCCACTTGGAGGTGGCCACTTGAAGAATCAGAAAAGTTGGCAAGTGGAAAATTGTGAAGAGAACATTTGAGCCCTAGGCGACACGTGCAGTTGTGAATGAAGGTGAGAGAAAGTGAGTTCCATTTGGGATCTACAGGATATTTGGTGTTACTACAGCATATGGTGCAATGTGAAAACATGGGAAGTAAGGTTGCAGAAATCATGAAGAACACTGTATACCAATCCAAATAATTTGAAACTTTGTGATAAGGTTATTTTCTTATTTTATTTCATAAAAAATTAAAATCATGTATATGTAAGGTGTATGACATTATCATTTGATACACAAATATAAAGAAAACAATTACTATAGACAATCTAATTAACAAGGCTTATCTTCACAGTTACCACTTTTTTTGTGTGTGTGATGAGAGCACCTGATGTTTATTCTCTTAACAAATTCCAGTATTTACTGCAGTATTATTAACTATAATCACATTCATGTACATAAGCTACCTAGACTTATTCATTTCATATAACTGAAACTTTGTACCATTTAATCAGCATCTTTTAATTTCCTCTGCCTTCCATTCCTGGTAACCAACATCCTACAATCTGTTTCTATGTATTAAACATTTTAGATTCTACATGCAAGTAAGATCATGCAGTTCTGTTTTTCTTTCTGTGTCTGGCTTATTTCATTTAGCATAAATTCTTCTGGGTTCAATCCATGTTACTGCAAACAGTAGAAGCTTCTTTTTTTTTTTAAGCCGAATAATATTTTATTGTATTTGTATACCACAGTTCTTTATTTATTCATCTATTGATGGGCACTTAAGTTGTTTCTATATCTTGGTTATTGTGAATAATGCTTCAATAAACAGATATCTCTTCAAAGTATTGATTTTATTTCCTTTAGATAGATACCCAGAAGAGGGATTGCTGGACCATGTGGTATTTCTATTTTTAGTTTTTTGAGGAACCACCATACTGTTTTCTATAATGGCTGCATCAATTATATTCTGCAAAATGCTGTATAAGAGTTCCATTTTCGCCCTGGCCGGCTGGCTCAGTGGTAGAGCATCGGCCTGGCGTGCAGAAGTCCCGGGTTCGATTCCCGGCCAGGGCACACAGGAGAAGCACCCATCTGCTTCTCCACCCCTCCCCCTCTCCTTCCTCTCTGTCTCTCTCTTCCCCTCCCGCAGCGAGGCTCCATTGGAGCAAAGATGGCCCGGGCGCTGGGGATGGCTCCTTGGCCTCTACCCCAGGCGCTAGAGTGGCTCTGGTCGCAACAGAGCGACGCCCCGGAGGGGCAGAGCATCGCCCCCTGGTGGGCAGAGCGTCGCCACCTGGTAGGCGTGCCGGGTGGATCCCGGTCGGGCGCATGCGGGAGTCTGTCTGTCTCTCCCCGTTTCCAGCTTCAGAAAAATACAAAAAAAAAAAAAAAAAAGAGTTCCATTTTCTCCATCTCCTCAGCCACACTTGTTATGTTTTATATATATAATAGCCATCATAACAGATGTGAGATTATATCTATTTGTGATTTTGACTTGCATTTTCTTGATGATTAATGATCTTGAGCACTTTTTCATACATCTGTTGGTCCTTTGTATGTCTTCTTTTTTTGTGTGTGACTGAGAGAGTCAGAGAGAGGGACAGATAGGAACAGACAGGAAGGGAGAGAGATGAGAAGCATCAGTTCTTTGTTGCAACACCTTAGTTGTTCATTGATTGCTTTCTCTTATGTGCCTTAACCAGGAGGCTACAGCAGACCAAGTGATCCCTTGCTCAAGCGAGGGGCCTTGAACTCAAGTTGGTGAGTCTTGCTCAAACCAGATGAACCTGCACTCAAGGCAGCGACCTCAGGGTTTCAAACCTGGGTTTTCTGCATCGCAGTCTCATGCTCTATCCATTGTGCCACCTCCTGGTCAGGCTGCATGTCTTCTTTGGAAAACGCCCATTCAGATTCTTTGTCCATTTTTTAATCAGGTTGTATTTTTTATTGCTCTTGAGTTTTGTGAGTTCCTTGTATATATTGGATATAAACCCCTTATCAGATATATGGTCTTCAAATATTTTCTCCAGTTTCTTAGGTTTCCTTTTCATTTTTATTGTTACCTTTGCTGTGCAGAAACTTTTTAGTTTGATGTAGTTCCCATTGTTTAATTTCATTTTTGTTGGCTGAGCTTTTGGTATCATATTCTAAAATTCATTAACAAGGGATTTTTCTTCTATGCTTTCTTCTAAGAGTTTTATGGTTTCAAGTTTTACATTTAAATCTTTATTTCCTTTGGAGTTTATTTTTGTGTGCAGTATAAGTGAAGGCCCGATTCAGCTGATTAAGCCTCGCTCAGCTGGAACGGTCACCCAGAGCACTCTCAGCAGCCTCACTTTGGCTTGGGCTTCTCTATTCATGGTAGCTGTGTTCCCAGCATGAAGGTGCCCAGAGAGAGTGTCCATAGGGCAGGCATCTCAAGAGACTAGAGCAGATTTGCATGGTTTTTTTTATGACCTAGTTTCAAAAGCCACATAGGGTCACTTCCTCCATAGTCTATTGGTCGAAGCAGCCATAGCCTTATCGGATTCAAAGGAGAAAAATTAACTATAGCTTGATGATAAGGGTAAAGTCACACTGTAGAAGAACAAAGAAGATTGGAAATTTGGGCACATGAAAACTGCCATAGTTTTTATTGTAGCTGCTAGCAGATTGAACACGGTTTTTATTAAATACATTGTCTTAGAAGCTTTTAAGTGTATTTCTACAGGAAAACAAATCTAAGAAATATCAATGGTTAAGAACACTGTGAAGTAACTTACAATATACTCATATATCTCAGCGGCGGTTCTAGTATTGCAGTTTTGTACTTACACGTTTTTAATTAATAGGTTCTCTTTCTGATCTTTTGACAACAGCGAAAAATACCATTTGTTGCTACTTTTTCAAATGATAAATTGTGTTGCTACAAATTTTCATTAAGGTTATTATTAATATCTCCTATTACTGCAAGCTTCTAAGAACTTCATTTATAATATCACTAGTGGTTCTTTACTTACATTTTATCAGAGTGGCTGGCTGGAAAGATAGAATGCTCGATATGCAATAGAGATAAATGATGGCAGAAAAATGGATTCTGAATGTTGCTTGAAAAACCACAATTCCTTTCACCAAGTTGAGACTCTAGAATTGGCCACACTTAATCATCAACTGTCTGGCCAACTGAAAATAATACAATAAGACTGCTACCTTTTTGAAAATCTCTAATGAAACCATTCCCTATTCTGAAGTGAATCACACACACACACACAGACACACACACACACACACAATTTTTTTTGGTTTGTCTGTTTCTTTTTGTTATAATACCTGTAACCAAAATGACATCATATTTTCTTAAATCTGACATTTTTGTTTAAAGCTTTGTTGAGAAGTTCTTTTCATATCATTACTAATCATGGCAAAATCTACTTAGCTTAATCAATAATCCATTTTAACACGATTATGTTTTTGCAAAAAAAAAAAATGGTTTCTGTACTTAAGGTAGTTTCCAATTTAGCTTTGGAGACAAATCACATAATCTATCATAGTAGCAAAAAATGCAACAAACTTAGTGATTAATGTTTATCAACAATTCTTTTCTTTTTACATTTTTCTGGGTCTTTTCATGAGGGTAATTGTGGATAGTAGAAGCAAGAAAATTTCAGAAATAAAAAAAGATTATTAATAATTACTAAATTATTATAGTTTAAAAGACTGTTCCTATGTTTTATGAAAAAAGTAATAGATGCTTATTGTAGAAAATTTGGAACACATAACTAGGCAGGTAAATTTTGGCCATATTCTCTCATTTCAGGGCAACTATTGCTAATATTCTGGTGCATATGCATGCGTGTATATACGTGTGTGTTTCATATGCAAAAACACTGAAGTCATGGTGCAGCGGTGATGATGGTGGATTGCCACTCAGCAGTGGCAAACTCCTTCTAATGTGCTTCACTGTGCAGCAGAAGTTAGGAAGCTTAAAATGTATATGTTTTAGATGCTCTTGTTGAGGAAATTTTTGGTGGAAATTGATTTTGGCAGTTAGATGCTTCTTGTCAGTTCTGTGGTGTTTAGGTCAAGCAGCAGCATTTTCTGTTGTGTTCTTGCTCCTGCCACTACAGACACAGACCTGGAGATCGATGTTGGTGCAGTTGTCTCCTAGTGTCCATTGCTAGCTGCATGGCTGTCTTGAGGAGGTTGAGTGAGAGAGCAGCATCTAGGTCCTTGGATGTCAGTGGTTCCAGAGACTCTTGATTCTTTAACTTCCTGATTGTGACTGATAACCCAGGGATTGCATCCTTCAAGTTGAACGGTGTTACTCTGCAATCTGCCTCTCAGTAGAAGATTCATTGTAGATGCATATTGCGAATGTACCATGTCAGATATTAGGAAATGCGAGCAAGAACTTAAGGTAGTTCTACTTGCAAGTACCCCAAAGACTAAGAGGGGAGATGGCCATGTAAACAAATGATTGTAATGCATTGTGGCAAATGCTCTAATGTAGATCAAAACACCATTTTGCTGTACACATCCAGCATGGAGAAATCCACATATAGCTTTAATATCCTGCCAACCCAAAGCAATAGGTTAAGTTATATTTATGCCAAATATATATATACAACCTGTATAGCTTCCCCAGGTGAGCCTAACTGATCTGTCTTAATTACTTGTCTGGGTGTTAGGAAATTTGTGAAATAACTTCTCCAGATTCTAAGGTTACAATTTTCTTTCTTGTTCTGGGGGAAATACCATGGGCTTCTTCCACTGCAGCACTAAATGTTTCTACTGCAATTTTTCTTTAAAAATGCCATTCCGACATTTGCCTCCACTGATGGGAAATGGACCATCTCTTGAGGCATCCCATGCTAACAGCTCCTACTTCTTCCTCTACTTTACCTCTGCCTTCCCCAGAGACTTACTGAGTCCATAGAAGTTCACCCCCAGTCCGCATAGCTTAATAGTTATGAGCTTGACTTCTAACGTTAGGCTGCTTGAGTTTGTTAATTGTTTTCATAAATTACAAAGATGTGAATTCAAATATTTTGTGTAAACTCTCTTTGCCTCAGTGTCTTTATTTGTATAATGAGGATAAAAACAAACAAACAGCTTCTTTTTTATTTGGTCAGAGGATTGAATGAGACAGACCATTTATACAAAGTTCAGAGCAAAATGATCATGATATAACAAATGCTCAAAAAACGTTAGTCTTTATAACTTTTATTATTGTCTTTAGGTTTGATTTCCATCCAAGTTCCTGAGACAATTTTAACTAGAGAATTAAATCTATGAGTAACTTTGGTTTTCATCTATTCTTATCAATATTTTTTATATTAAGAGCCAATTTTTTTTTTTTTTACTCAGTGGCATGGCAAGTTAAAAAAAAAAGATGAACAGAAAGGAAAAATTAAGACACATTAGTGAAAAAAGTTAATTTATGACCATTTGTACAAGGGGTGTCAGGCAAGCATAGGGCCTCTCCCCTAGTGAAGAGTTTGTTGAAACTCTGATCAAACAACGAAGAAGTCATGGGAATCAGTGATTTAAAACTCAGGACCAGCATTCAGTCAGAACCTGGTTCATGTCACTGTTCTGTATCTTCCTGCTTATTTAATTTTCAGGTAAGTTGGTTAACTGATTCAAGCCCCGTTTTTTATTTTTCAATTGTAAAATAGGGGTAAATAATAGAACTTTTCTCCTGGGGTTGGTGTAAGATTTAAATGAGATGGTAGCTGTCAGTTGCTGAGCAGAGTGTGTCCATATCATGAGCTGAGTAAGGATAGGGGTTGACAAATGGGCGGATTCCCTGACAGAGATCTCTAGGAAAGCAGGAGGGTAGTAGGGGGAGTAGGCGGGGTTGAGGTGCCTTGTCTGAATATGTTTGTTGGAACAGTAGCCAGGTTTCTGGGTTCAGGAAGACATTATGTTGACGAGGGAGCAAAAAGCTGGCTGAGCAAGAAATAGCAGGAAACCTTAGTTTTAGCTGGCTTTTGTCCCCAGAGGCTTTTTTCTTTTATCTCCAAATTCAAAGTGTCTGATCCATGATTCCAGCTTTTCAAAAGTTGCAAGTAGACCTATATCCTTGACCTTCTTCCCTGTTAACCACTTATAATGATAAGGAGGTTACTTAGTGCAGTGATCACATTGTGTGGTCCTGAAGATTTCTAGTGGCCTTTCTCATCTGTCATTTCATGATACAGATGAAGTCTTTCCCACAAAAATATTTTGTGGTAACTAAATCCCAGTGGTATAAATAAATAACGAGGGGCACAATTTACTCAGAATAGCTTGGAGTCCTCTGGGTAAGACTGCCACCACCATTAACAGAACCTGAAGGGAAGTTGTGTGAGAGAGAGGCACAGAGGTTTGGGGGTGGGGAAAGGAAATAGGTAAGAAAGCTTTTCAGAGGAAAGAGTTGAGATATGTCACAGAGGGGAAGGTTATTCCATGAAAGGGGAAAGGAGGAGCAGACACGTAACAAAGTGCGAGGGCATGGTATTTGGGAAAACTGCCAGGTTTTGAGGATGCTGAGCAGAAAGTATACTAGGAAAACTGTGAGAAGAGAAACCTAAGGAATCAGCAGGGGCCAGATATTATAGATGCTGATGCTTTGGGGAAGAAGTGACTGTGCCAATCTGGGGAGGATAGGGATTCACTGACGATTTTAATCTAACCAGGAAGTGATACGACCCACTTTTAGGTTTAGAAAGCCAACACTGACAGATCTGACCCCAGCAGAAGTAACTTAATTTTATAGTGATGGCTTAGTTTACTTGAGTATGAAAGACATGACAACTCCAATTAGTGAGAGCATAAAGCATAGTCAGAATTATAGGTACAGACTTTCTCTGCCCTTGCTTACTAGCTGGGAAAGAAGTACGTATTGAAAGTAAGAAGAAAAAGACTAACGTTGAGATTGGAACCATCTGGAAAAAAGGAACATATCATTCTTGGGTTTTTAAGGAGAGAAAAAACAAGGCTGCAGGAAAAATAGGCTTGGGGGGAAATAATAGGGAGCTTTGGAGAAAATGACATGTTTAGATAGGAGAAGAACAGAAAACAGAATAAAAGCCTAAAGCAAGATGAAAAGATGTTTAACAGAGATGGACAAAGAGCAGGAAGCAATGGAATGATCCTAACATGTGAAATCAGCCCTTAATTGAGTCAGAGAAGAAAGGGTACAAAAGTACTTTGTCAATTCATATAGAATCTCAGTTTTTAATTCATTTGCTCATATACACTGCAATATGTAAAGCAATCTATTTAGTATAAACATGTTTGTTACAGTCAGTGTAATTTTCCTGCAAACAAAAAACATTTCCTTCAATGTGTTGAGCACACTACAAAACATGAGCTCTTTCTTAAGTATTTATATATACTTTGATGTGTAACAGTTGGTAATGGGAAGAATCCTAAAAGGATTTAGTTCTGATGAGCTGCCATAATTTAAAGCTCATCTGAAACTAAATTGTTTAGACATTTCATTGAAAACATAAAAGGGAACAATTTTTTATGAGTCTGTCAATGTTTGCTGATTTGATCCACTTAGAATTCTCTAGGCCTTCCGAAGCCATTATGAATAGTACAGCATCTAAGCATAGCGGCTGTGCATGGGTGGGGAGAGTGGGGAGCCACACCTGTATGGGCTGAAGGAGTCCCTAACGGCTCCAAATTTTCTCTCTTACCCAAGTTGTCAGCACTTGCAAGTTTATCCTGAAGAATATTTTTGTTTTTTACATTTTAAAAAATTTATTCATTTTACAGAGGAGAGAGAAAGTAGGGGGGAGGAGTAGGAAGTGTCAACACCCACAGGAAACACCAACACCCATATGTGCCTTGACCAGGCAAGCACAGGGTTTTGAACTGGCAACCTCAGTGTTCCATGTTGATGCTTTATCCACTGCACCACCACAGGTCAAGCAAAAAAAAAAAAAAAAACCCAAAAAAACTATTTCCAATCCTTGCTGACTTAAAATCCAGATGTGGTTAAGACTTCTATTTATTAACTCTTTTGGATTTAATCATTATGGAAGCACGGAATAAAGGAGTTAAAATGAATCTTAGAGATTCAAATTCACCTATCTCATCCCAGGCAATTTAGGTACCTTGTCCAAAATCACAATTGCAGGCACAGTACTAGCTCATCTTGGTGAGTTGCTTTTATTTAGTGATGATGGGTTGTTTTTCTCTGAGAAGCAAGGACCAAGGGCCTGAGAGTCCCGAACTTCATGTAGGGACAGAAGGGACAAAATGAATTCATGTGGAAGACAGAAATAAAAAAAGGATTTCACTCCTTTCTCAGTTTGGTTAACTGCACCTGGTCTATGACCATGCGGGGCAAAAGGGTGGTTTGGTATAAAGTCTGCTCATATTTTGAACCATTTCTTCCCAAAGAAGTATTTCTAATCTTTAAGTTAGGATGCCACCTATTTCAATAGAGAGACATTCACTTGTTTAGGATTCTGGTGTCCTAAGCAACAGACTTTCTTTGCTGCAGAGTTACAGCACTAAATACCAGAGTCGGGCCATAAAATTGAAGTGTTTTCTGATTATTTTATTCTCCAGCTGTGTTCTCTGATTAGAGAGTTAGCATTTGGAACTCTTACTGTTTGAATGACCCTTATATATATTCCACTGACCAGAAAACCCGCAGCTTTTCCCTACCCTTATAAAGTGCCATTTCTGAGCATAGAAAACAGTTCATTCATCACTGGTATCGATACTTTTCATGCTGTGAAAGTTGGCTATTCTGGCTACTTACACAAATAATAAGCATGCAGAGCTGACCCAAATTCTACTCAAGAACTTCATAATATAAGCTAATCATTATATAAAAAGTACATTGAGTGGAATCTATTATAAATTCTAAGAGATCTACAAAGTAAAATGCAAACCATGCCAGCTCTTTAATATGCTTTGTCAGTGTTAGGAAAACATATTTTCTTTTGCTCCCACTTTCTCCAATTTCTCTCCTAACTAAGAGTTTTAGTGTTTAGTGTAAAAAAAGGTAAATGGTAAATATAAAAGAGAGAGTAGTGGTTACCCCCCAACAAAGATTTCCATCTAAAGAAATAATTACTAAAACTGATATATATCTTCACCTGTAGGTATTCCTAGATAATGTGTACACATACATACACACAAATATTTATAAAGTTGGATCATGTCATAGATTTTATTCTATAACCTGCATTTTTCCACAATAGTCTGCTGTGAAAATAAGTTTTTTGTTTTGTTTTGTTTTGTTTTGTATTTTTCTGAAGTTGGAAATGGGGAGGCAGTCAGACTCCCGCATGCGCCTGACCAGGATCCACCCCGCATGCCCACCAGGGAGCGATGCTCTGCCCATCTGGGGCGTCACTCTGTTGCAACCAGAGCCATTCTAGCACCTGAGGCAGAGGCCATAGAGCCGTCCTCAGAGCCTGGGTCAACTTTGCTCCAATGGAGCCTTGGCTGAAGGGGGGGAAGAGAGAGACAGAGAGGAAGGAGAGGGGGAGGGGTGGAGAAGCAGATGGGCACTTCTCCTGTGTGCCCTGGCCGGGAATCGAACCCAGGACTCCTGCACGCCAGGCCGACGCTCTACCGCTGAGCCAACCGGCCAGGGCCAAAAATCAGTTTTAAGAAAAGAAACCTATGTCATCATTTTTACTGGAGGTATGCCCTATGTTTTAACTAGATACCTATGAACACTTAGGTTGTGTTTCAAATTTTTCATTGTTACAATCTATGAGGCACCCATGTTTGTCCAAGGTGTACCACTATACCACCCCAATAAATTGCCACCACCTCTCTTTCTCGCCTCTCTGTGCCATGTAGCTGGCTCTTTACTAGGCTCTTGTTTACCTGGCACTGTTAGTGTACACTTGAATATGTGGTCACTTTATGTAGCGTGTAGACCCTCTGCAGAACAGAATTAGGCCTTCCATTTCTTTACTTTCTCCCTCTCCCTTAAGGTAAAATACAGACCACTGACATATTAGGAGATCCCCAAATATTAATATTTATAGATTGATTTTTATTTTAGTTTGATTTGTGACCTCTAGCCAGGTTCCCATGTTTTAAGTTTTCACAGCTTTATTTTATTCCATCCAAATTGATATATTTTTTGATTCCCCTTGTAAGTATATGAACCTAAATACAAGATAGTTAATGCAGTTAGTCTTTTATGAGCTAATAATGAAACTAAAAAAAATATACTACATACACTATTCCAGGAACTGTTCTCACATGTATTAATTTGTATTCACACATATGCACTCATGTGTTCCTTGCAACACTCAAATAACATAGGCTTAGTAGTCCCATTTTATAAATGGGGAAACTGAAGTATACAAAAGTTAAATAGTTGCCCATACAAATAGTGGCAGAAGCAGGATTCCAGCCCTCAAAACCTACCACAAAATTTATATACTTTACACAAATTGCTTCTCAACTAGCTGATAATGTTCGTGGACTTAGAGAACTCTTTGATTCAATGTGATTCCATTGTTATCATTACAGAGACCTCAGGAAACAGGACTAAGTAGTAGACACTCCAAGCACTATGATGAGGAAGAGGAGAATGCCTTAAACTGGCTTTATCTTAGATCCTGAGCAAATGCACCTGCTACTTCTGCCTGCATTAGGAATTCCCTCCCCAAATTATAAGATGACATAAGTATGAAAAGGAAATGTCACTAATATTCTAAATGCAAAAGAGACTTATGAACTGTCCCAGTCAACAATACTGCAGATATAACACCTCATATGAGTGGCTTCAAATATCTATACCCATAATTTTATGCCACACTCAGCTCTTAAAACCATAAAAGGCAGTCTGTTTGAAGGGTAGGTTCAATTGCAGAGAGTTGAAACATTTAGAAAAGGTCTTCCTTTTTTGTTTTACTATCAATGAAAATGTAGTGGCTATGGCTCCTGGACAAGTAACACTTCTTACAATCCAATTTATCTTTCTTTCTTTCTCTTTCTTTCTTTTCTTTCTTTCTTTCTTTTTTTCTTTCTTTCTTTCTTTCTTTCTTTCTTTCTTTCTTTCTTTCTTTCTTTTTGTGACAGACACACACACACACATACACACTCAGAGAGAGAGATAAAGAGAGGGATAAATAGAGACAGACAGACAGGAACAAAGACAGATGAGAAGCATCAATTCTTCGTTGAAACACCTTAGTTGTTCACTGATAGCTGATTGCTTTCTCATGTGCCTTGACCAGGTCTATAGCAAAGCAAGTGACTCCTTGCTCAAGCCAGTAACTTTGGGCTAAAGCCAGCGACCATGGTCTTCAAGCCAGCAACCTTTGGGCTCAAGCCAGTGACCATGGGATCATGTCTATGATCCCAAGCTCATGGCAGCGACCCCGCACTCAAGCTGGATGAGCCTGCACTCATGCCGGTGACCTCAAGGTTTCAAACCTGTGTTCTCGGTGTCCTAGTCCGATGCTCTATTCACTATGCCACTGCCTGGTCAGGCTTTCCAATTTATCTTTTAAAGTGAGCTGTTGAGAATAACTGATATCCAGTCATGTGAAATTCTCTGAAATAAAGGTGTCAAGTAGAAACTTTTAGAGTGGGTAGAGAAGTAAGTCGTGCATGGCAGCGTGTTCTTTGCTCCATCTGCCTTTGCAGGGTCTGGGGACAGGTGAGAATAGTGCTCTTTATAAAACCAAATAACATCACCAAATCGTTTCTCCTGAATTTAAATGACTTGGCTGAGATGTATATTTTAGGTGCAAAGAACTTCAAGATAATTATCACAACATTCAGAAATTAACTCATCTGTTGTTTGTGGGAACAGATAAGGTACTATATGGGATGACTTCTGGGGTCCTTTGTGGCTGCTGGCTCCTGCAGAAGCCATGTTCATGAAGACAGTAACATTGCCACTTGGACAACTAATAACTAGCTCAGTGCTTTCCAAGCAAACTCAATATTAGCTCCCCGGGGATATTTGGTAATGTCTAGAGACATTTTTGATTGTCACAGCTGGGGTAGGGAACAGTGTACCTCTGGCATCTAGTGTGCAGGGGTCAGGGATGCTGCTACTCATTGTACCCTAAAATGCACACGACTGCCTCCACAATAAAGGAGTATACAGTTCCAAGTGTCAACTGTGCTCCTTTGAAAAAGCCTAGGCTAGCTGATGCACGGAGGAAGCCTAGGCTGAGGAAAACACTGACATGTGAGTCCTTACCTTGCTTCACAGGCAATCTCATTTTATAAAGTCAGAAACCTGTGTAGTGACAAGTGAATGAGCTTAGAGAATATATTGCTAAGAAGCTTTTTATACTAGCAAGATAATTTAGGTGTAATGAGCCCTACTACCTTCATAAATATCTCCCCCAAAACTTTCTTTTAAAATGTAAATTGAATTATGGGCCTCATCTGCTTAGAACACTTTAATAAATTGCTCTCGGGGAAAAAAAACCTGTGCTCCTTAAGTGGTCCACAAGGCTCTACATGAACTGGCCCCAGCTCATTCTCTAGCCGCTGCTTAGGACTCCTCGTCTGCTATGCCCACTATGCTTACCCTCTGGCTCTCAAATGTGTAAAGCTTGGCCTGCTTTGAGCCTCTTCCCACACTCCTTCTTTCCGCTACTTTGAACATTCCTTCCCATCCACAGAAACTCTCCCTGCGTTTGCTTGTCCTTTGGTGAAATGTTGGTATCACTGAGAATCTTTCACTGAAGCTGATGATGACTGGACTTGAGGGGGAGTGAATACACAATACCGTGTACAGATGTTCACTCCCTGGAGCCCAGAACCTGTAAACTCAGTGACCTATTCATCAGTGTCGCCTCAATAAATTCAATTAAAGATAAATGAAATAGATTCTATTCATTATTTTCTGCATTTTATACTTATCACATTTCTAATCATATATTTTTTTGTGTTTATATATTAATATCTAGCTACCCCCATGGCTTTATAATCCATGAGGGGGCATAATGAAGCTTTTTTTTTTCTGTTTTAACTTACCAAAAGGTATTCATTCACTAATTTATTTATATAAAATTATACTGGGATAATATATATATGTTTTCTTTAATGTGGTGGAAAAGGATAACATGAATACTACCTTCTAAACAAAATTTTAATTGTCAGTACAGCATTGCTAACTATAAGCACATTGGTGTCCATCCAATCTCTAGAATTTACTCTGATAATGCTTTTGTACCACATATCTCCAGAGTCTAACTTAATGTCTGCACACAGTAGGTCCTCCATAAATATTTGTTGGATAAATAAAAGAGACTGGCTTTGAGTCATGGAGAAAGATGATGTCTCAGCCTCTCTCTTTGTTCCCCAGACATAACCACAGTATACCAGCACTCTGGGGCAGGACATTTCTCTGCTGGAAACAAGAAGCAGATGTCTTTACCTTTCTCTAAGGCAGAGACAGTCAATTATACAAAAGAAGAGAGCATTTGTTCAATGTAAGGGGTTGTGACACTTAGAATTGATGCTTTTTCTGCTGCCTTGTAATACAATGATTTCTAGCTAGATATATGATTTCTTTTCTGGAATAACAAAGACAGAAAGAGTGGGACAATACCTTTCAGAGTTTCAGATTAGTGCAGTAGGGTGTCTCTGCTTAAAGTATGCATTGGATTAAATAAAAAGAGTCCTAAATGTTATCCACACTACAACTGATCTTTGATGAGAAGATTGCTATGCCTACTAACACCCTTGTAATTTTAGGGGTTTGATTGACAAGGACCTAAAAAAAACTCAGGACCTCAAAAAATTGTCTAGTCTATGAACATTCATCTTGAGGCGAGTACTGCTTTATTAATATTTACAGATGGACTAATCTGGTTAAGGACATGCTATCTGGATTGCTGGTAGCCTGTTCTGCCTTCCTGTTTATCACCAGCATGCCATCTTTCTGCTCCAGAGAACTGGAACTGACCTTGTACACTTAGTTCTTTTGAATAAAATAATGAAGATATGTTTTTATTTTTTTTAATTTCTCTGTCTGACCTGCGTTTTATATCTTGGTTCTAATGTAAATAAGCATTGCATTCTACTTATGGTTTTTTAAGAAGAGATTATGTCCTCATGTGTAGGAATATAAAATCTTTAGTTTTAATTGGGTCAAGGTATCCTGCATATAATTAAATGTAGTCTCACAATGAAAATCTTTTTATATATTTTGGTTCTAATTCAACATTTAATTTTATAAAATAAAATAACTAAATCAATAGAGAGGGTTATTTTTACAGATTATAATTCTTTCTGTTTGAGGTTAAAGATAAGGTTTTCTTAATGCCTGTAGTCTCCCAAACCTAGAAATTAGAAACAGTCCTTGTAAATGAAAAAAATAAATGCTAATTGGAGGTTATTTTCAAATATGAATTCCTAATATGATGTTTATATTTCGTTTTATTTCAAATCTTAACTATATAATGTTTTGAGCTCAAATATGAATTTTTACATATTGATTGTTACCTGGTGGATAAGAAGAATGATGTCTAATTTGAAGCTGATATTTCCTTTATTGGTGACATGGACATTTTCTCAGCAATCTGATGTTGTTCATTGAAATAAATGTAGGGTATATCCTCACTGGTCACACTGTTATTCAAAGCATGGCATGACTTAGTAATTATCATCAGCATTATCACCATTGCTCCTTTGAATGCTATTATTGTCATTTTATCATTTTCATTGTCATGTAGTTTTCCTTTTCTTCCTTTTTATTCTCCTCTTCCAAATTCACAAAACTCAATCTAACACTACTTGCTGATGAAATATCTTAATATCTACTTTAAGGAACAGGTAATAATAGAAAATATTGTACAAATTAATATATTCTGCTGAAAATTAAAAAATATATATGTCCCTGTAAGTAGATTAAACATAAATTCTTTGTATTAGTTTTCTGTTGCTGCATAACAAGTACCACAAAGTTTGTGGCTTAAACCAACATATTTCACATCTCTGTTTCCCTTGGTTAGGAGTCCAGGCACCGGTTAACGTCGTCCTCTGCTCAGGGTCTCCAGAATTGCATTTCTTGCACTTGTAGAATGGAGGCCCTATTTTCTTGTTGGTTTCTGGCCAGGGTCTCAGACTTCACCCGCTTCTCCTTGCCCTATGGTCCTCTTCATAACACAGCAGTTTGCCTAACCTGTGGTGGCCCAGTGGATAAAGCATCAACCTGGAAATGCTGAGGTTACTGGTTCAAAACCCTGGGCTTGCCTGGTCAAGGCACATATGGGAGTTGATGCTTCTTGCTCCCCCCCTTCTCTCTCTCTCTCCCCTCTCTATAATGAATAAATAAAATCTTTAAAAAATTAAAAAATATATTAAAAAAATAACACAGCAGTTTGCATTGTCAGCCTCTCCCCCGCTCACATCTCTCGCTTTGAGATCACAGTCACACCCTGGCCGGTTGCCTTGGTTGGTTAGAGCGCCATCCTGATGAGGGTTTGATCCCCAGTCAGGGTACTACAGAAACAGATTGATGTCTCTCTTTCTGTCTCTTTCTGTCTCTCTCCCCCTTTCTTTCTCTCTCAAATCAATAATTAATTTTTTTTTTTAAATGAAGAAGAGCACATCCTCTTGTAAGGACTCACGTAAGTGGGCCAGGCCCACCAGAGTAATCTCCTTTGATTAATGAAAAATTAACAAATTAGTAACTTATTGATAGTTAGGAGAGTGCAAGCCCATCATATTCTCAAATTCTGCCTCTCTCAGGGTGAATCATACAGTGCATGTCCACCATGGGTTGGAATCATGGGGCAATACCTCGAGTCTGTCTGTCACACTCTCTACCCTGCGCAATACTTCCTCCAGCTCTTCCCTATAAAGCTGTGCTGTGTGATAATATGTTTGTTAGCGACAAGCCATGTGCAGCTGTTTAAATTGAAATAAAAGTACATAAAATTAAAAATTCACTTTCTTATTTTCACTAGCCACATTTTATTTGCTTAATAGTCACATGTGCCTGGTGGCTACCACATAATGGACAGTGCAATTATAGAACCTTTTCATCATCACAGAAAGTTCGATTTGAGGTTAAGGTTTAAAGAGTTAGTATGGATTAACATTTTTATATAACATAGCTAATACAAGTTTTATTGTCTTAACTCAGAAGATTGACTAAAACTGGAAATTTTAAATTGTGTAGGCAGGCAAGAGGAGGCATATTTTAAGAGAGTATTTTAATGTTTGTTAAATCATATCACAGAGGTGGCATTTTATTAATTATTATTATTATTATCTATTCATAGTCTCACCCTGTGGAGGAGTTCTTTCATTGTCTCTCCTTTCTGTTGTGGCTATTTACAACAGTGGAACATTTCCATCTCCAGAGTACTTTGCGGAAGCCCATACAAAAGATAAACTCTAATACAATGTGCAGCTAAAACAGTGCTGTCTAATGAAACATTCTCTGATTATAGAAATGTTTTATAACAGTGCTGTCGAAGATAGTCAGTTACAAGCTAATGCGACTGTTTAGCACTAGAAATGCAGCTAGTGAGAAACTAAATTCTTACTTTGATTTTAATTTTAAATATATTAAATAAATAATTTAAAAATTAAACTAGATACATGTGATTAATGTTTACTATATTGGACATTACAGGTCTAAAATATCACACATTTTTCAGTTACTAGAGAATCTAAATAAAGTTGGTTATTATTTAGCCCTTGGTTTATACATCAAATTTGGGAACTTTTAGCGCTGCGATGGGAAAACATTTGGATAGACTAGGAAGAAACAAAGTAGTGCCCCTAACGTTTCATTATGTTTTAGACAATTTTGAAAGTCCAAGAAAAGATGATGAAAAGTAAACTCTCCCAGTTTTAATTCTTATTTTAGATTCAAGTTAGCTTTTTCATCATAACTATTTGTCTGCCTTGAGAATGTTAGAATGTTACAGCTTTGTTCAGCTGGAAGAAATTTTCTCCCAGTGTTTTCTCCTCACATTCAGTTGCCTTGTGCTTTGTTAGATTTAATTATATCTCCCCTTAAGGCAGATGGGAGGGAAAATATCAAGTAAACATGTTCCACTTCAGAACTTGTTTGTCCCCAAAAGGTATAATTTGTAACTTAATAAACACAACCACATTGTGATTTAATTAACAAGTCACAGCAACAAACAAAATAGTAAGTCAGTGATTTATTTTAATATGACAAAAATGGCAAGTCTCTTTTAGATGAGAATTTAAAGTGAAGTAAAATCAAATTCAGCTCAGTGTATCATCTCTTGATGTGACATGCTGTCACTAAAACACACACCGCCTGTCTCTGTGGAAGGCGCGCCTAATTTAGGGATGGAAATTTCCGGCATGCTAATGTGGTTAAGTATCATTTTCAGATGCTCAGCTCAGGAACTGGACCAAATGTTGAAACTGCACGACACTCATAATGTTAACTATCATTGTATTAATAACATGCAAAGTTAAAGTAAAAAATACAGTTAGACAAGCAAAGTTGCATAGTTAAATATCACCATAGCTAGAGTTCGGCATTTCTACTCTAAGTAGTTTGAAGGAAGAAATAGAATCCCTGAGGCCTTCTGTTTTATGATAAGAATATGAGGATGGCTATTTCACTTTTTTTGAGTGTGTGTGTGTGACACATGAGTGTCATGGCTGTGGATTTCTAAGAAAGAAGATATCACAGTGCTGGGCTCTATATGCATCACAGAGGTTAGAGAAGGCCATGTTGAGCACTGGATTAGTACAGTTACAAGTTCCAGTTCCAGTTACCAACTAGGGCTACAAAGGAAAGGAATTTAGGAAACAGAAACTTGGAAAAATTTTGTATATACCCTAATGCCCAAGAGCTAAGGAATATTTCCACCTATCATGTTCTCTGTATCTTGGTGCCTTTTTCCTCGAGCTACAGAGTGATAAATACAATTGGAGGCTAGTAATGCACAACAGGATAATAGTACTTTGAAATATCACCTAAATATTCTTTCCAGATAATTCATTTTATTTTTTTTCTTTCTTACAACCTTCCACCACTCACATTAGGCTGTAAAGCTGAGACTTATTGCCATGGAAAATAAGAAGGGGAAAGTGAATACAGTTGAAAACAGACATTTTGACTGAGTCAACAAAAATATTGTATTTAAACTCCCAGGAGACACAGTGGTCTAAAAGCAAGATGTATTTGATTTGCAAAAAGCAGGCACTTGAAATAAAACTGCTTTTGGATTTGATTTAACTCGGTACATCCAGAGCTTTGTGGAGTCACACAGCGGGAGGACTCGGGCTATGATATGGATCTGATGTTTCTTTTCTTTCTTTCACTTTTACAGAGGGAGCAAGGGGGTGGGGTAGAGAAACATTGACTCATTGCCTATTCATACATTCATCGGTTGATTCTTGCATGTGCCCTGACCTTGGCTCTCCAGATGATACTCTAACCAACTGAGCTATCAGTCCAGGGCTGGATCCGGTGTTTGTTTGTTTCTAACTAGAAAAGAAGGTAGTAGGGGTGAAGAACTCGAAACTGAGAGATGAAAACAACCAATTGAGATTTTGTAAATTTGTATGGGGAGAGAGGTAAGTAGACTTATTGTGGTGACCATTTCGCAGTGTATACAAATGTTGAATTGTTATGTTGTACACCTGAAACTAATACAATGTATATCAATTATACTTTAATTATGAACAAATTTTTTTTTTCAAAGTTGAGTACTAGAAACTGTAACACCCTCATCCTTTATTTAGTGGCTACTTCTGCAAACATATGCAATGAGGATGTATTTATTAGTGAGTGAATTGTTTTGAGAAAACAGTAATAGCATTGTTGAGTTGAAATGCTGCCAGACGGATTGATTTGATTACAAATCTTATTGGATTTGATTGCAAATCTTACTGGTTGTCTCTAGAAATACACACTACTAAAAGTAGCATTTAGATACCTAAAAATGAGAAGTGTGGCAATTCCAGAGGAGAGAACATCACTATGTGCTTGAATGCTCACGATAATCAGTATATGCCTTTATATCTTCTACTGATAAATACAATAAGCTGGTAGACCTCATCTTCCCTACACTCTGGGTGGTGACATGCCCTCATTCAGTGGCATTACCATTAACCCGATTTCCTAAACCAAAGATGGAGGTCATTCCTTGAAATCTCTCACCTTTCATACCAAAAAAATTACAAAGTTGTTGCCATGTTACCACCTAATTATTTAAAAAATTTTCCACTGTTCTCACCAAGATTCCATTAGCTTTGCCCAGGACACATGGTTTACAGCACAGCCTCTTAGCTGAGCTTATTGTCTCCAGGTTCATCTTTGTCTAAGATTTTCCCCATATTGCAGTCCCAGATCCTTGACTTTAGAATCTGATCAAGTTATTCCACTGTGTAATGCACATTAGTGAATTTCCAATACCCTCAGGATGAAGTGCCCTTGGTTTTCTGGCCCCAGATTACCTACCTGCAAGAACCTGTCTTAACCTGTTTGGGCTGCTATAACAAAATACCACAGATAGGTAGTTTATAAACAGATTTATTTATTTTTTTACAGTTCAGGAAGCTAGCAGTCCAAGCTAGGGTGCCAGCATGGTCAGGGGAGTGCCCTCCCTTTTCCTGGCTTATAGTCAGCCCCTTCTCATTGTGTCGCTGATGGTTAGTGATGTTGAACATCTTTTCATATGTCTGTTGACTATCTGTATGTCTTCTTTTTTCTTTTCTTTTTTTTTTCTTTTGTATTTTTCTGAAGTGAGAAGAAAGGAGGCAGAGAGACAGACTCCCGCATGCGCCCAAATGGGATCTACCCAGCATGCCCACTGGAGGGCGATGCTCTGCCCATCTGGGGCGTTGATCCATTGCAACCAGAGCCATTCTAGCACCTGAGGTGGAGGCCACGGAGCCATCCTCAGCGCCCGGGCCAACTTCGTTCCAATGGAGCCTTGGCTGTGGGATGAGAAGAAAGAGACAGAGAGAAAGGAGAGTGAGGAGAGGAGGAAAGGTGGAGAAGCACATGGGTGCTTCTCCTGTGTGCCCTGGCTGAGAGTAGAACCCAGGACTTCCAGACGCAGAGCTGATGCTCTACTGTTGAGCCAAACAGCCAGGGCCTATCTGAATGTCTTCTTTGGGACTATGTTTATTCAGGTCCTATGCCCATTTTTAATTTTTTTTTCTTTTGCTATTAAGTTGTATGATTTCTTTCTATATTTTGAATATTAACCATTTATTATTTTTAATTTTTATTAATTTATAATTAGTTGTGTTTATATAGATTCAAGTGTTCCACTGACTATAACTCCCTCACTCCCACTCCTGTATCCCTTTTGATACCCCATTTACCCCCCACCCCTCACTTCCTCCCCCTTCCCTCTAGGATTTGCTATTGTGTTATCTATATCCTGTGTTGTGTACTTATACTTTCACTAATCACTATACCTTCTTTGATCCTACCCCTTATTCCCCTTCCAACTGACTGCTGTCCCTCTGGTCTCTGTGACCCCACCTCTGCCTCTATTCCATTCCTCAGTTCACTTTCTTCATTAGATTCCACATATAAGTGAGATCATATAATATTTTTATTTCTCTGCCTGGTTTATTTTACTTAGCATAATAATCTCCAGGACCATCCATGCTGTCATAAAAGGTAAGATTTTCTTCTTTTTTCACAGCCACATAGTATTTCATTGTGTATACGTACCACTTTTTGTTTTGTTTTGCTTTGTTTTATTTTGTTTTTACGGAGACAGAGAGAGAGTCAGAGAGAGGGATAGATAGGGACAGACAGACAGGAATGGAGAGAGATGAGAAGCATCAATCATTAGTTTTTCGTTGCAACACCTTAGTTGTTCATTGATTGCTTTCTCATATGTGCCTTGACCGTGGGTTTTCAGCAGACTTGAGTAACCCCTTGCTTGAGTCAGTGACCTTGGGTCCAAGCTGATGAGCTTCTGCTCAAACCAGATGAGGCTGTGCTCAATCTGGTGACCTCAGGGTCTCGAACCTGGGTCCTCTGCATCCCAGTTCGACGCTCTATCTACTGTGCCACCGCCTGGTCAGGCGTACCACTGTTTTTTAATCCACTCGTCCACTGATGGACAATTGGGCTGTTTCCAGATCTTGGCTATGGTAAACAATGCTGCAATAAACATGGGGGTGCATATCTTTTTTTGAATCTGATTTGGTATTTATAGGATATATTTCTAAAAGTGGGATAGCTAGGTCAAAAGGGAGTTCCATTTTTAATTTTTTGAGGAAACCCCATACAGTTCTCCAAAAGTGGCTGCACAAGTCTGCTTTCCCACCAGCAGTGCAGGAAGGTGCTCTTTTCAATACACCTTCACCAGCACTTATTGTGTGTTTTTCTGTTAATGAGTGTCATTCTGAGAGGTGTGAGGTGGTATCTCATTGTGGTTTTAATTTGCATTTCTCTGACAATTAGTGAATTTGAACATTTTTTCATATGCCTATTGTCTATTTGTATGTCCTCTTTGGAGAAGTGTCTAATCAGTTCTTTTGTCCATTTTTTAATTGAATTGTTTACCTTCCTGGTGTTGAGTTTTTAGAGGTTTTTTATAAATTTTGGTTATTAACCCCTTATCAGATATATTGTTGAATATGTTCTCCCATTATGTGATTTGTCTTTTTACTTTGTTCATATTGTCTTAGGCTGTGCAAAACCTGTTTAGCTTGATACAGTCCCATTTGTTCATCCTGTCTTTTATTTCACTTGCCTGTGAAGATAAATCAGCAAATATATTGCTGCGAGAGATATCGACAGCTTACTGCCTATGTTTTCTTCTAAGATGCTTATGGTTTCACAACTTACATTTAAGTCTTTTATCCATTTTGAGTTTATTTTTGTGAATGGTATAGTTGGTGGTCTAGTTTCATATTTTTTTGCTTGTACCTGTCCATGCATGTACTCCATGCTTTTACCTCCTTTGTCAAATATCAATTGTCCCTAAGATGTGGGTTCATTTCTGGGTTCTCTGTTCTGTTCCATTGATCTGTATGCCTGTTCTTATGCCAGTATCAAGCTGTTTTGCGTACAGTGGCCTTGTAGTATAATTTGATATCAGGAAGTGTGATACCTCCCACTTTGTTCTTTATTTTCAAGATTGCTGAGGCTATTCGTGTTCTTTTTTGGTTCCATACAAATTTTTGGAACACTTGTTCTATATCTTTGAAGTATGCCATTGATATTTTAATGTCAATAACATTGAATTTATAGATTGCTTTGGGTATTATAGACATTTTTTTTTGTATTTTTTCTTGAAGCTGGAAACGGGGAGAGACAGTCAGACAGACTCCCGCATGCGCCTGACCGGGATCCACCTGGCACGCCCACCAGGGGGCGACGCTCTGCCCACCAGGGGGCAATGCTCTGCCCCTCCGGGGCATCGCTCTGTTGCGACCAGAGCCACTCTAGCGCCTGGGGCAGAGGCCAAGGAGCCATCCCCAGCGCACGGGCCATCTTTGCTCCAATGGAGCCTTGCTGCGGGAGGGGAAGAGAGAGACAGAGAGGAAGGAGGGGGAGGGGTGGAAAGGCAGATGGGCGCCTCTCCTGTGTGCCCTGGCCGGGAATCGAACCCGGGACTTCTGCACGCCAGGCCGAAGCTCTACCACTGAGCAAACCGGCCAAGGCCTATTATAGACATTTTAATGATGTTTATTCTTTCTATCCATAAACACAGTATATGCTTCCTTTTGTTTGTATCTTCCTTGATTTATTTTATCAATGTTACATAATTTTCTGAGTACAAGTCTTTGTTTCCTTAATTTCTCTTTCTGAGAGTTTATTGTTGGTGTAAAAAATGCCACAGATTTCTGAATATTAATTTCATATCCTGCCACTGCTGGGTTCATTTATCAGGTCCAGTAGTTTTAGGACTGAAACTTTAGGGTTTTCTGTGTACAGTATTATGTCATCAGCAAATAATGATAGTTTTACTTCTTCTTTTCCAATTTTGATGCATTTTATTTCATCATCCTGTCTGATTGCTGTGGCTAGGACTTCCAGAACCATGTTGAATGAAAGTGGTGAAAGTGGGCACCCCTATCTTGTTCTTGATCTTAAGGGGATTACTTTAAATTTTTGCCCATTGAGTATGATGGCCGTGGTTTTGTCATAGATGGCCTTTATCATATTGAGGTATCTTCTCTGTATTCCTATGTTGTTGAGAGTTTTGAACATAAATGGGAGCAGATTTTATCAAATAATTTTTCTACATCTGTTGGTATTATCATGTGATCTTTATCCATTTTGCCTAGGTTGTCCAAATTTTTGGCATACAGATCTTCATAATATTTTCTTACAATCCTTCATATTTCTGTGGTGTCAGTAGTTACCCACTTTCATTTCTAATTTTATTTATTTGAGTCCTCTCTCTTTTTTTTGATGAGTCTGGTTAAAGGTTTTTCGATCTTGTTTACCTTTTTAAAGAACCAGCTCTTGGTTTTATTGATTTTCTGCATTTTTTTTTTAGCCTCTATGTCATTTATTTCCTCTCTGATCTTTATTATTTCCTTCCTTCTACTTCCTCTAGGCTTTATTTGTTGTTCTTTTTCTAGTTCTTTTAGATGCAGGTTAAGTTGTTTATTGTTTATTTGAGCTTTTTTTTTTTTTGCCTCTTGAGGTCTGCTTGTAATGTTATGGACTTCCCTTTCAGGACTGATTTTGCTATGTCCCATCAATTTTGAGTTGTTATATGTTTATTTTCATTTGTTTCAAGGAAATTTTTTATTTCTTCCTTGATCTTATTGTTAACCCATTCAGTATTTAATAACATGCTATTTAGCCTCTAAGCATTTGAATGTTTTTCAGTTTTTCTATTGTAATTGATTTACAGTTTCATGCCATTGTGATCAAAGAAGATGCTTGATATTTTTTTCAATCTTCTTAAATTTATAGAGACTCATTTTGTGTCCTAACATGTGGTTCATCCTAGAGAATGTACCATGAGCACTTGAAAAGAATGTATATTCTGCTGCTTTGGTGTGATAATTTCTGAAGATATCTATTAAATCCAGTTTATCTAGTGCAGGTGTAGTCAACCTTTTTATACCTATCTCCCACTTTTTTATTTCTGCTAGTAGTAAAATTTTCTAACCGCCCACTGGTTCCATAGTAATGGTGATTTATAAAGTAGGGAAGTAACTTTATAAAATTTATAAAGCAGAGTTACAGCAAGTTAAAGCATATAATAATAATTACTTACCAAATACTTTATGGCGGATTTTTGCTAAGCTTGGCAGAATAAATCTTTATAAAACAACTGACTATAGTTAAATCTATCTTTTTATTTATACTTTGGTTGCTCTGCTACTGCCCACCATGAAAGCTGGAATGCCCACTAGTGGGCAGTAGGGACCAGGGTCACTACCACTGATCTATTGTGTCATTTAAGGCCGCTGTTTTTTGTTAATTTTCTGTCTGGAAGATCTATCCATTGATGTTAGTGGGGTATTAAAATCCCCTACTATTATAGTATTGCTGTTGATCTCCTCCTTATATCCATCAAAATCTGCTTTATATATTTAGGTGCTCCTATATTAGGTACATAGATATTTACAGTGGTTATATACTCCTGTTGGATTGCTTCTTTATCCTTTACTATAGCCTTTGTTTTAAAGTCTATTTTGTCAAATATAAGTATTACTACTCTAGCTTTTTTTCATTTCCATTGGTGTGAAATACTTTTTTCCATCCCTTCACTTTTAGTCTATGTGTATCTTTTTTCTGAGGTGGGTCTCCCGTATATATAAACAGCATATATACGGGTCCTGTTTTCTTATCCAGACAGCTACCCTATGTCTTTTGATTGGAGCATATAATCCATTGACATTTAATGTTATTATTGATATGTAGTTTTCAATTTCCATTTTATTTTTTAAATCTATAATCTTTTTTTTCTCCCCAACAAGGTGAGCAGTAGTAGGCTCAGACCGAGTGTGGCTGACAGTCCCCTCTGCAGAAGTACTTTCAGCTGTTGAGACCCCGGTCTCAGAGATGAATACAGAGAGAGTCCTCTCCTGGGGCTGACTTGGCCCCTCCCAAACGTGACTAAGCCCCTCAACCAGATCAAACAATAGACTCACAGGTTTCCATACTTTAAATGTCCATGCTCCAAGCCTCTCTCCCTTCCCCCTGTGAAATCTAGCCTAGCAGGACAGAATATCCAGGGCCCAGTCCAGCTGAGTGTGAAGCTACACCCTATCCAATGCACATGAGCCTCTGTGTTAGTGCTGATCACAGAGAGTGGAACTCGCCTCAGCTAGTCCTGGGTGAGGAACTTTTCTTTAGAACACCATTCTAGCAAGGGTTGTTAGATCCTGAACTGATGATTTTCACAGCTGGACCCTGGATGTGCCAGCCCTGGGCCTCCCTAGCAGGAGCCAAACGCAGACCAGTGGGAAACACTGCCTGTGACTGGCCCTCAGCAACCTTCCTGGAGCTACAAACAATTAAGGGTTTGTGGCTGCATTTACTATGCTCAGGTGTACATGGAAATACCTAGCTGCACTCTTAGGCTGATTTTTACCCACTCTGGTCCTGGGGGATAGTCCACTCAAACAACCAAGTTTCCCTGAATCATGCCTCTTGCAGCCTCTGTCTGCTGGCTGTTTGTTAGGTTCAGCTGCTGGAAAAGCCTCTGCTAGAGTCTAGATCAGGGGTCGGGAACCTATGGCTCATGAGCCAGATGTGGCTCTTTTGATGGCTGCATCTGGCTTGCAGACAGATCTTTAATAAAAAAATTAATAACGTTAAAAATATAAAACATTCTCATGTATTACAATCCATTCATTTCCTATGGCTCATGTTCATGGTTGCAGATGGCTGGAGCCAATCACAGCTGTCCTCTGGGACAACACCAAGTTTTTATTGGATAATGCGTAACATACATGGGTCGTTGTATGGCTCTCATGGAGTTACATTTTAAAATATGTGGCTTTCATGGCTTTCTCAATCAAAAAGTTTCCTCACCCCTAGTCTAGATCTTGCAGCAATTCAGGGATTAGGAAGGGTGGTGGGTGTGACTCCGCCCCTCAGCTTCAGGTGTCAGTCTATCCAGAGTTTTTACAGACTTCAGTAGGGTGTAGCCCCAGAAGTCCAGTGAGTGTAGCTTCTGAAACTCATAGGTGTGGTCTGCCCACTTTCGGGACAGATTCAACTGAGTCTCCAGTGAGGCGGAAGCACCAGTCATAGGCTCAGTAGAGTGTGTGGGGTGGTAGCTCAGGTCTCAACACCAGAAAACTGAGTCACTGACACACCCCCTGCTTCTTGGCCTCTCAGAATGACCTGTTGCCATTCCTGGGGCAGGATATACTCCCAAGGGCAGAGCAGTTGCTTCTCTCCAGGCTGATGTCACTGAGAGGGAATTGTTCCACCCAAGAGAGATGGCAACTGCAGTACTGGAGTATGACTTAGCACATGGGTTCTGGTGGCCGTCCCCCACAGTGTCTCTCCCTGAGCTTCTAACTTTACAGTCTCCTCCTGCAACTCCAATCCTCTCAGCTCTTGCCTGCCAGAGCCCTGGGTAAGTGGCTGTGAATGAGATTTTCTGCGCGGGCCCTTTAAAATGGTGTCTGTGTCCGAGAGGTGTGTCTCTTTCTCATGGACAGAAACCTGGCTCTTTTCACAGCTAAATGCTGTCTGGGCACATGTTCTAGGTTCTGGGGCTCTAGGCTGGGGTGCTGGTCCTGGGGCTGAGGACAAGCACCTCTCAGGGCAACCCACCCCACCATGAGAGTCCCTCCGGCTCTCTGCTCCCTCCTGGGAATGGGGAAGCCCTTT
This sequence comes from Saccopteryx leptura, assembly GCF_036850995.1. Classification (NCBI taxonomy): domain Eukaryota; kingdom Metazoa; phylum Chordata; class Mammalia; order Chiroptera; family Emballonuridae; genus Saccopteryx; species Saccopteryx leptura. The sequence goes on along the minus strand of NC_089505.1, from coordinate 48,068,397 downwards.
CCGTATCTCCGTCCTTCCTACCAGTCTTGGTATGGCTTCTTTGATGATCCTTGGTTATAGATTTCTCTTAGTTTAGTCTAAAGTTGGTTTTTCAAGATTATTGTTCTTAAATTAAGTTGTAATCTAATTTGGTCCTGGGAGGTGGCAGTTGGAACGTCTGCCTACTTCATAACCATCTTTCTTCCTGCAGCCATTTATTGAATATAAGATTTTCAAATATTTTCTCCCATTCAGTAGATTGCTTTTGCACTTTGCTGATGATAGTTTCCTTCACTGTGCAGATGCTTTTAAGGTTGATATAGTACCTTTTGTTTATTTTTGTTTTTGTTGCCCTTGTTCTTGGCGTCAGACCTAAAAATATAACACCAGATTGATGTCAAGAAGCTTACTGTCTATGTTTTCTTTTAAGAGTTTTGTGGACTTTGGTCTTATATCCAAATCTTTAACTTATTTTGAGTTAATTTTTTTGTATGGTGTAAGATAGTGGATCAGTTTCATTCTTTTTCATGTGACTATCTGAAAAAAAATGAATATTTTAAAACTATATTAAAGGCCTATCATAAATGATTCAGGAAGAAAAACAATCCATATTTAAATTATGTTTAACACAATTCAATAACAATACTAGTAAATACACTCTGATAAGTATACCCACTGTAAATATACACTGATCCCATAATAGTTTATTGCATTGCAAACAATGAAGAATAAATAATAAGAATTAGGTAAATCCAGTCATAGGTTTCTGATTTTTTTTCTTGAATAGTTCGAATATAGTAATAATAAGTTGTTTAAAATAAATAGTTCTTTTTTGTTGTTGCTAGTTGTTTGTTCTTAGTTTAAAGTATTAGATATTAATCAGTTATGTGTGAATTCCACATGTGTGGTCAATTTAATAACTACCTTAAAAATGGCAGATATATGTTGTGCCTACATGGAATTCAAGATCCTCACAAAATTTGTGACAAGGAATGTTATACCAAAATGCTTATATATGTTTTTAAAGAAAAAGAATGAATGTGCAGTAGCTGTTTTCTGGTTCTAGATGGCAATTTCTATTTTCTTCAGGTTTTATCTTTTGTTCTGGTAAACCATACTACAATTGCCTTCTTGAATAACAGAGTAAATCATAAAATCACATTGAAGGTGATTGTACTGTTCCATCATGACCTTGTATAATGAAAACTTCAGAAATATTATTCTTTAAGTACTCTGACATTTTTCAAACACTCTCTTCTTTAAATGTTATAGCTCAGAGAAGGTAATGGGTCACTTTTATAATAACTTGCCATGTGCATACCTCTCTTTTTTTAACTTATATTCAAAGAAAATAAAAAAAAACCTTTAAACACAGCAAAAATTGTGAATTAATAAGACCTGCAATTAAATCTTTTTTTCTCCTGTGATATAAATTGTGCCTATGCCTTAACAAAACAAGATGTCAGCATTATGAAGGTCAAAGTTGCTTGTACAAATAGATCGAATGCTGAATTGTTTATGTATGTGTTAGAAAAATGCACTGCTGTAAAAACATTCTTATAATCTGCAGAACTTGGTACTGAAAATAACACTTACTATTTAATTAAATGTTGAGAAGGCATTTACAGATAGACAACAGACAGCAAGTTTCTTGGATTGTGTGTAGAATGACCTTTATTCTCTCTTGCAATGAATGATTCTCTCCCATCGGAACTATATACTTGACAAAAAAAGATGTTTGTCAATGAATATATTCCTTACAATTTCAGCTGGGCTTTGAACTTTGTAGTCTAAGTGAGATGATTTTCTGGACTTATTTTTCTTAAGATTTCATGATCATTTTTCTGTGTTGGATGTTTTCTACCTTTTACTCACCCAAAATATGGTGCAGGTATAGGAAAAGTTCTTGTTCTAGGATATAATGGAAAGAAAATGAGATGTGGAGATGAAACCAAGGTACCTTACTATGAGCACATGAGGCTCCCTGCCAAAAATATCTCACTATCTTCCCATTTCTATGAGGATAAAAATTTAAACTCATTAGCTTTCCTTCCGATTAGCCAGCCTTTCCAGCTTTGTTCAACTGTTCATGCGAGCTGAAACATGTCTCTTTGATTCATATTGTACAGTTTCTGTTTTATGCTTGTTTTATTTTGTCTATTTATGTTGTTTTATACAGAAGAAACATCTTCCTCCTTTTTGTTTATGGGTCTTTATACAAATATACCTACATAAATATCTGTACCCTACACCGCCACATAGGCCATCTAGAAATGGTGGCTTTTTTTCTGCCACAGAATCTAGAGATAGAGATTAGATGCTACAGGAAGACCATTGCTTGTTTATAAGATGTTGCGTCCCCAAGCTCCGGTGAGAGTGCCATACTCCTGGTGATCTGAAATAGACCACAAAGGACCTAGTGAGATGCTTCTTGCTTTTCTAGTCTTGATTCTTTTCCCTTGATTAACAACTATAACTTGGTGCTCTTACCATTTTTGGAAAACACATACATTCACCCATCCAGTATCAGAAAAGTCAGCCTAAGCATTTGGGATCAATATTATCTACTAATGAAAGTTAATATTCGTGCCTGACCAGGAGGTGGTGCGGGATAGAGGGGCGAACTGGGATGCAGAAGACCCAGGTTCAAAACCACGAGGTTGCCGGCCTGAGCGCAGGCTCATCCGACTCAAGCGTAGGCTCACTTGACTCGAGTGTAGGCTCACCAACTTGAGAACGGGGTCACTGGCTTGAGCATAAGATCATAGACATGACCCCATAGTTGCTGGCTTGAACCCAAAGGTCACTGGCTTTGAGTCCAAAGGTCACTGGCTTGAAGCCTAAAGTCGCTGGCATGAGCCCAAAGTTGCTGGCTTGAACAAGGGGTCACTGGCTCTGCTGTAACCCCCCTTGGTCAAAGCATATATGAGAAAGCAATCAGTGAACAACTAAGGTGCCACCATGAAGAATTGATCATTCTCATCTCTCTCCCTTCCTGTCTGTCTGTCCCTATCTGTCCCTCTCTCTGTCACCAAAAAAAAAAAAAAAGAAAAAAAAAAAAGAAAGTTAATATTCTTCAAGGTATCCATGAGGCATAAAGGGAGAAGATGAAACTTATCTCTGAGCATTTATTTGCAAATTTTGAACAGCAGTTGGAGTATGAGAATGTTGATGGTAAGGAGTGAGAGGGCATAGGAGAAAAAGAGGTTTTCACCAATCTTCAGAGCTACTTTTCTTTTATGGGTTTTGTAATCTTTTTCATAGAATATTTCATGTAAACAAAGGTTGTCATGAATTAAAGAAAGAAGAATTTGTTTTAGAAATTGAACTCAGTTTCTCAATCAACAAAACTCAATCTGTTTGTTCAAACTCAACCTTCTGTCTGTAAAGCATAGTTTTCCACAAAGATGTTCTGACCATCCATGATATGACTTTCTTTGAATTCTTCTAGCAATTACTGCCTGGACTTTAAAGCCAGACAGTCTAAGCACCTCTGGGTTTTGTTTTCTCCTGTTATTATTCTATAATATGAGGATAATAATAATATCTACCTCAGTTTCTGTGGTGATGATTGAATGAATTAAGTTTTAAGTACTTAATATGCAAATCATACTATTATTATTATCTATTTAATTTTGTCCAGCCTATAATAATTCATGTGTTTGTTGCTATGTTGAATTGCTTTTTAAATTCTATTATAAAATATTATAGTCATTCAAATAACTGATAAATGATATACATATCATATAACACATATGAGTATACATTTAGAAAATGAACTTACCCAATATCACTGAAACTACTATATACAATTTCCCAGTACGTAACTCTTCCTTTTGATCATATTTATATTTTTAAGAATTTTTTTTTAAATTTAGAATTTTAAAAATTTTGTACAAATGGTGCCACATTGTATGTATCCTTTATTTTTCAAAAACAAGTGGCTTTGGTTTCTCAAAATCTTCTTTGGAAGATCGTGGGTATTATTACATATTGCAGTAGTTAATTTATTTTTTCTACTATAGAATGTTTCATTTAAGAATATTCTACAGTTTATTTATTTGATTTTCTATTGAGAGACACTGCTTTTCTCTAGTTCTATTATATTAGCAACACTTCTATGAATGTTCTTTTTTTATTTATTTATGATTTTAATTTGTGTTTACATAGATTCAAGTGTCTCACTGAATATATCTCCCCCATGCCCTATTCCCGCTTGCTCTCCCATACCACTGCCCCCAATGCCTTCTCCTCTTCTCTTCAAAATTTGCTGTCCTGTTATCTATAATGCTGTATTATGTACAATATATATAATTTCATTAATCTCTTTCCCTTCCCTGATCCCATCTTCTCGTCTACTTTCCCTCTAACTCTTTTCCTTCTGGTCCCTTTGATTCCGCCTCTGCCTCTGTTCCATTCCTCAGTTCACATTGTTCATTGGATTCCTCAAATGAGTGAGGTCATTTGGTTTTTTTTTTCTCTGCCTGGCTTATTTGACTTAGCATAATAGATTCCAGGTTCATCCATGTTGTCACGAAAGGTAAGATTTTCTCTTTTTTTTATTTATAAATAAATTTTTATTAATTTTAATGGGGTGACATCAGTAAATCAGGGTACATATATTCAAAGAAAACATGTCCAGGTTATCTTGTCATTCAATTGTGTTGCATACCCATCACCCAAAATCAGATTGTCCTCCATCACCTTCTATCTAGTTTTCTTTGTGCCCCTCCCCCCCAACACCACACTCTTGTCCATGTCTCTTGGTCTCGTTTTTATGACCCACCAATGTATGGAATCATGCAGTTCTTTTTTTTTTCTGAATTACTTATTTCACTCCGTATAATATTATCAAGATCCCACCATTTTGTTGTAAATGATCCGATGTCATCATTTCTTGCGGCTGAGTAGTATACCATAGTGTATATGTGCCACATCTTCTTTATCCAGTCTTCTATTTTTTTTACAGTGATTAAGGCCTTTAAGCAAACTCTTGGCCAATACAGCAAGAATCCATAAAAGAGTAGTTTCCTTAACATGTTCACCAAGTCCAAGTTGGCACCAACACCATTCCAAATCCCTGAAAAATGCAACCCAACCCCAGTTCAGTCTGTTAGGAGCTGTCACAAGGAGCAGGAGTCCAGGAAAAGTCCACATCCAGGAAAAGTCCACAGGGCACTGGAATTGTTGTCACAATTCTATACTTTGCAACTCACGTCCAAGTCCCAATGACCGCTGCTTCTAGTTGGTAATGATTCAGGTAGACTGGAAAAGCCATCTGCAGCATGTGTGGAGATGGAGCTTCTGTTCTCCTCTGCCTGGAGAGTTGAGACCAGGTTGCTTTTCCCTGGAGCTCTGCGACTGTGGAGTGGTAAAGAGAACCTTGGGATACACTAAGCTGGGTGGCAAAGGTAGATTCATAATAGAAGTTGGCAAAAGGGGGAAAGAGAGCTCTAAATTAGGAGTAGGTCCCAGCCTGAAATATGAGTGGGACATTGAGGTAGGAGGAATAAAGGAAACACTATATATCTAACAAAGCAGCAGAAAATAGGACTATTGACACCCACAATAGAGATCTTCGAGGGAAGAATAAAAAAACCTGACTATTCAGGCAAGACATAGTTAAGTGGTCCTTGAGCATGTGAGATCAGTTTACCTGCTTCTTGGAAGAAATACCCTAGGCTTGTCCACGGTGTTGTAGATGGGGCCGATGGCCCTGGGCACCTTCGGCCTTCAGTGGCAAAGCCCAGCATTCTGGGCAAGGTTAGGTCATAAGTGGCTGGAGCAGGGCTGGAAGAGACTGAACCCTCCCTTAGAGGAGTGAGGGGGGAAGCCTACCTTCCAGTGTCCCTTTTTCCTCACAGCAAAGGCATTAAGCCTGGCAAGTTTTAGCTCAATGATCTTCCTTTCCACTATTGAAGCAGGACTCAGATGGAATCCTATGAGACCCCTTTGGGGCGTTGGAACCTTTAAGGGCGTATCCTAAAAGCTGGTAGTTCACCTGATCTCTATTGGGCTTTTTCTGCATCTTGATACCTTAATAGCCATGCTCAGAAGATCTCGCTGAGGAGTTTGAGGATCCCCATTCGCCTATATAAACCTTTTCTGTATATCTGGAGCTATTTGAAAAAGACAAAACAGTGTTATTAGCTGGATCAAATAAAAGAAGGTAGAAGTTTGCAGGAGAAAAAGATTTGGCATCTCCTGTTCATCAGCATTCAAAAGAAATTTAAAAAATTTTAAGTAAAAAGCATGATATGGTAGACCCATAGGAGTTCCAGGATATGACTCCCCCCTTTTAAATTTTTTTAAATTGACCTTAAAATATTTGCTGGGTACACTTTAATAATACCTTGACTTTAACGATTGTAAGAAATACACATAATTCGAAAGGTTTGATAAAATACAGTAAATGCTTTTGCTCCATATGCAGGAGCATTGTCAGTTCAACCAGTTTAGGAAATCCAATAATAGAAAAATGCATACAGACAATGAGCTATAACATGCTTAGCAGCCTCTCCTGTTCTGACAGAGGTTACTATAAATCTGGAATAGGTATCCACTGTAACATGGACATAGGACTGTTTGTCAAATGAAGATATATGAGTAACATCCATTTGCCAAAGTTATCCTGGTAGGGGTCCTTGAGGGTTAACTCCAAATGAAGGGACAGAATGTAGTATAGGACCCCTTGGACAGGATTTACCAGTCTGCCGTGCTGCTTCCCAAGAAAGTTGAAACTGTTTACACAGGGCTGCAGCGTTCTGGTGATGAATAGTATGAGACTGAATTGCTCGATCTGTCATGGTTGCTCCAAAGAATTTTCTTTTGGGTAGCTTGATCAACAAGGGCATTCCCTTGTGCTAAAGCTCCAGGGAGCATGGAGTGAGCTCTCAAGTATGTCCTATAAAACATGGAGCTCTATGTTGACATACAAGTCTTCGAAGAAGAAGGAACTGCTGAAATAGTTCATCAGCATTTGTCCCTAAGACAGCAATCTTTATAGTGGAAACAACCATAAGTAAATATTTGCTGTCTGTATATAGCTTAAAGGAGGGATATGGCAAATGCTGAAAAGCCATGATAATGGCATATAATTCTAGTCTTTGAACTGATTTTAAGTGGACTGTTTCAGTATAAAGTTGTCCATTGATTTGCAAAAGCAATTTGCCATTTAGTGGAAGTTTCCCAGAGGCATTGTTGTTGATCCTTTGAAAAAAGGGAACAACAATAATTTTGAGGCTCAAAACCTATAAGCTGTAAGGGTCACCTATGCCCCTTGATAATCAAGGATGCGACAAGATCAAAATATGGAAATGTATTCCATGGGCTATTAGATGGCTCAATGTGCTCAAGCTGTAGCTGCTCTTGTACCAATTGAGCAGCTACCCTAAGTTTCTCCTGAGGAAGGGGCCATTGGTCTACCCATACAGGATTATCTGATTTCCAAGTAATTGGGTCTGCACAATGCATTCTTGGGGTAGCAGGAGCTACCAAGGCCCCTATGCTAAATTTTGAAAGATTTTCTTCTTCCTCACATCTGCGTAGCATTGTGTATATGGACCACTGCTTTTTAATCCACTTGTCCATTGACAGACACTTGGTCTGTTTCCAGATCTTTGCTATTGTAAACAATGCTGCAATAAACATGGGGGTGCATTTCTTCTTTTGAATCAGTGATTTGGTATTCATAGGATATATTTCTAAAAGTGGGATAGCTGAGTCAAAGGGCAGTTCCATTTTTAATTTTTTGAAGAATCTCCATACTGTTTTCCACAGTGGCTGCACGAGTCTACATTCCCACCAGCAGTGCAGGAGGGTTCCCTTTTCTCTGCAACCTCTCCAGCACTTATTACATGTTGTTTTGTTAAAAAGCGCCATTCTGACAGATGTAAGGTGGTATCATATCCTTGTGGTTTTAATTTGCATTTCTCTAATGAGTAGTAATGAACATTTTTTTCATCTGCCTATTGGCCATCTATATGTCCTCTTTGGAAAAGTGTCTATTCATTTCTTTTGCCCATTTTTGATTGGATTTTTATCTTTCTGGTGTTGAGTTTTACAAGTTTTTATAATTTTGGTTATTAACTTCTTATCAGAAGTATTGGCAAATATTTATATATTCTCCCATTCTATGGGTTGTATTTTTATTTTGTTAATGGTGTCTTTAGCTGTGCAAAACCTTTTTAGTTTCATATAATCCCATTTGTTCATCCTGTCCTTTATTTTACTTGCCTGTGGAGATAAATCAGCAAAAATATTGCTATGAGAGATATTAGAGAGTTTACTGCCTATGTTTTTTTCCAAGATGTTTATGGTTTCACGACTTACATTTAAATCTTTTATTAATTTTGAGTTTACTTTTGTAAATAGTGTAAGTTGGTAATCCAGTTTCATTTTTTTTTTTTTTTTTTTGCAAATACCTGTCCATTTTCCCAACACCATTTGTTAAAGAGACTGTCTTTACTCCATTGTAGGCTCTCACCATCTTTGTTAAGTATCAATTGTTCATATAGGTTTTTTATTTCTGGGTTATCTGTTCTGTTTCACTGATCTGTATGCCTGTCCTTATGCCAGTACCAAGCTGTTTTGAGTACAATGGCCTTGTGGTATAACTTGATATCAGGAAGTGTGATACCACCCACTTTATTCTTCTTTTTCAGGATTGCTGAGGCTATTCGTATTCTTTTTTGGTTCCATATAAATTTTTGGAATATGTGTTCTATATTTTTGAAGTATGTCATTGGTATTTTAATAGGAACTGCATTGCATTTATAGATTGCTTTGGGTAATATAGACATTTTAATGATGTTTATTTTTCCTATCCATGAACACGGTATATGGTTCCATTTGTTTGTATCTTCCTTGATTTCTTTTATCAATGTTTTATAATTTTCCATGTACAAGTCTTTAACCTCTTTGGTTAAATTTACTCCTAGGTACTTTATATTTTTTTGTTGCAATAGCGAAGGGGATGGTTTTCTTAATTTCTCTTTCAGATAGTTCATTGTTGGTGTATAAAAATGTCACTGATTTCTGAATATTGATTTTATATCCTGCCACCTTGCTGAATTCATTTATTAGGTCCAGGAGTTTTTTGACTGAGACTTTAGGGTTTTCTATATACAGTATCATATCATCAGCAAAGAATGATAATTTTACTCTTCTTTTCCAATTTGGATGCCTTTATCCCTTCTTATTTGATTGCTGTGGCTAGGACTTCCAGAACTATGTTAAGTAAGAGTAGTGAAAGGGGACACCCCTGCCTAGTTCCTGATCTTAAAGGGATTTCTTTTAATTTTTGCCCATTGAGTATGATGTTGGCTGTGGGTTTTTCATAGATGGCCTTCATTATGTTGAGGTATGATCCCTGTATCCCCACTTTGCTGAGAGTATTGATCATAAACGGGTGCTGGATTTTATCAAATGCTTTTTCTGCATCTATTAATATTATCATGTGATTTTTATCCTTTCTTTTGTTTATATGTTGAATCACATTGATTGATTTGCAGATATTATATCAGTCTTGTCTCCCTAGAATAAATCCCACCTGATCATGATGTATGATTTTTTTCATGTATTGCTGGATCCGGTTTGCTAATATTTTATTGAAAATTTTAGCATCTAAGTTCTTCAGGGATATTGGTCTATAGTTTTTTTTTCTTTGTAGTCTCTTTGCCTGGCTTTAGAATCAGTATTATTCTTGTCTCATAAAAGGAGTTTGAAAGTCTTCTCTCCTCTTGAATATTTTGCAATAGCTTGAGAAAGATAGGAGTTAGTTCTTTGATTATTTGGTATAATTCACTGGTGAAGCCATCTGACTCAGGACTTTTGTTTCTTGGGAGTTTTTTGATAACTGTTTCAATTTCTTTTGATGAAATCAGTCTGTTTAGGTTTTCTGATTCTTCTATATTGATTTTTGAATTATATGTTCCAAGGAATTTGTCCATTTGGTTGTCTAATTTTACGGCATACAGTTTTTCATAGTATTTTCTTACAATCCTTTGTATTTCTGCTGTGTTAGTTGTTACTTCTTCTCTCTCATTTCTAATTTTATTTATTTGAGTCCTCTTTCTTTTTTTCTTGGTGAGTCTGGTTAAAGGTTCATCAATTCTGTTTTCCTTTTTAAACACCAGCTCTTGGTTTCATTGATCCTCTGTATTTTTTTTAGCCTCTATGCCATTTATTTCCTCTCTGATTTTTATTATTCTTCCTTCTACTACCTCTGGGTTTTACTTGTTGTTATTTTTCTAGTTTTTTTAGATGCAGGGTTAAATTGTTTATTTGAGCTTTTTCTAGCTTCTTAAGGTATGCCTGTAGTGCTATGAACTATGAATGTTCTTGTACATATTTCCTAATATTAAAATGGCATTTTAAATATTTTATTACATAATTTTCTTCTGCTTTTCTTCTCATTCTATCTAGGTTGAAAATGTTTCCTAGAGTCCTCATAGCATTAAACATAGTATCTTGACTGCAATATGTACTGTATATGTAATTATTATTTCTGTATTTCAACTCAGAACAGCGGGCCAGCTAGCTGGTAAAACAAATATTTCTAGGTGTGTCTGTGAGGGTGTATTTGGAAAAAAGTAACACTTTAATCAGTGGACTAAGTAAAGAGTTTCTGCTCTCACCAATGTAAAAGAAGAAGGCATTTTCCAATCCATTAAGGGGTTGACTAGAACAAAACTCTCAGTTTTTGAGCTGATATGTCTAATTTTTCTTGCTCTTGGACATCAGAGTTCCTGGTTCTTGGACCATTGGACTGTAGGTCTTATATCAGTGGCCCTTTGGGTTTTCAGCCTTTGGACTCAGGCAGATATATGCCACCAGCTTTCCTGGTTCTCCAACTTGCAGATGACCAAGTAGCAGATTATGGGACTTCCTGGCCTCCATAACCATATATGTCTGTATCTATAATAAATATCCTCGTGTGTGTGTGTGTGTGTGTGTGTGTGTGTGTGAGTGTCCTCTTTTGAACTCTGAATAATATACTATAAAAACTTCTATTTAAAAAAAACAAAAAACAAACAAAAAAAAACCTTCTATTTTTGAGCCTGACCAGGTGGTGGCACAGTGGATAGAGCATCATACTGGGTCACAGAGGACCCAGGTTCAATACCCTGAGGTCACCAGCTTGAGCATGGGCTTATCTGGTTTGAGCAAGGCTTATCAACTTGAGCCCAAGGTCGCTGGCTTGAGCAAGGGGTCACTCGGTCAGCTGTAGCTTCCTGGTCAAGGCACATATGAGAAAGCAATCAATGAACAACTAAGGTCCTGAAGAATTGATGCTTCTCATCTCTCTCCCTTCCTGTCTGCCTGTCCCTATCTGTCCCCCTCTCTGTCCTCCCTATCTCTGTCACAAAACAAAACAAACAAACAAACAAACAAAAAAACACCTATATTTGATGTACTCAGTATACATGTATACATGTATCCACTGACCAATACATCTATTAATTTAATGGTCTGTTTCCTTTTTATTTCCCTTAGCATAAATCTGTTGTATATGTTGCCTCCTCATTTGGTCATTTATTCTGTGTATGATAGCCTTTAGAAGATCTATGGAGATGCACTCACCAGTCATGTTCACAGTTAATGTACTCTTTCTTTGTATTACATACTATCATGTCCTAGAAAAGCTACTTAACCTGTTTAAATTAATTTCTTCCTCTATAAAATTTCCATAAAAATATCTACCTCATAAGTTTGTTCTGGGGAGTGGACTTAGCACATTTAGAACATCTAGCATAGCAAGGGCTGAAAATCTGTATTATTATTGTTATTCTTATTATTCCCTAACTGATTTATATGGTTAACTCTAATCTCTGCAGCCAGATGGTATGTCCCTAGAGCACAAAAAACATTCTTATAATTATACTCATCCACATTGCCTAATGTAACTCATGTTTGTTGAATTGCACAGAATAGTCAGTGGTTATTAATTAACCATTGATTGGCTGAATCCTTGTTGAGCAACTCTTCTTCCTCCTTTCTCTTACTTAACCCCTGAAGGTGATTTACACTCCTGTAAGGTTGCCAGTCAGGACTGGGGTAGAGAGGGGAGCCATCAACCACAGCAAAATGCAGGTGAAATAATAAAGAAACCGATCCTCAGGCTGAGACTATGTGTAGTGAAATTAGATGGTCATCTCTGTGGTATGACTTCACATATATTAACATATTAATATCAAAAAGTCACCTCTCGCCTCCTGCCACATTGTCAAAAATCTCCATTTTTATTCATTCTTTTCAATAAAGACATAATAAAAGTTCTGTTAACTGTGATACATGAAACTACTTTCTTTACTGTAATAATGTTCAGGCAGGAAGGTACAGAATAGTCAATGAACTCTTCAGGGTGCCAAACCTTAATAATTTCAAATATTTTCTTATAGTCACCCTATTATAATAAAAAAAAGCATTTAGTGTGTTTGTATTATGGTTTTCCCATGTGCCAGACAATTTACTTACATCATTTATAATGTTTAAAAATCTCTAGACTGTTTTTAGTCTGACCAGGCAGTGGTGCAGTGGATAGAGCATCGGACTGAGATGCGGACGACCCAGGTTCGAGACCCCGAAGTCACCAGCTTGAGCACGGGTTCATCTGGTTTGAGCAAAGCTCACCAGCTTGGACCCAAGGTTGCTGGCTCGAGAAAGGGGTTACTCAATCTGCTGTAGCCCCGTGGTCAAGGCACATATGAAAAAGCAATCAATGAATAACTAAGGTGTCACAACAAAAAACTGATGATTGATGCTTCTCATCTCTCTCCATTCCTGTCTGTCTGTCCCTATCTATTCCTCTCTCTGATTCTCTCTGTCTCTGTTAAAAAAATCTCTAGACTGCTTTTAATTTTTATTATTTTTTATTAAAAAATTTTTTAAGTGAGAGGAGGGGAGATACAGAGACAGACTCCCATATATTCTCCTACTGGGATCCACCGGGCAACCCCCCTCTGAAGCCGACTCTCAAAATAATCATGCCATCGGCTGTGAGAGGGGAAAAGAGAGAGGAAGGGGAGAAGGAGAGAAGCAGATGGTCACTTCTCATGTGTGCCCTGACCAGGGATTGAATCTGAGACTTCTGTATGATGGCCGATACACTATCCACAGAGCCAAACAGCAGGGCCAATCTTTACACTTTTGATATTTTGTTTGTATTAGAGATGAGAAAATTGAGATGTACAAAATTTATCTAATCAATTTACCCAATCACAGCTATCCATTCTAGGATTAGAATTTAGAGTTATGTAATCTGAAACTGTACTATACTGTGAGGGCTTTCATCTACCATGGCCTGTGCTCTGCTGGAACTACAGTAATTGAAAGCATGATGAAATAATTATAAATTTCTTACTTTTGTCAATAACAGTGTAACCTTATTGTCTGCGTTTTGCTGCCTCTGTTCACATAATAGCAAATCCTATTGTTAGATTCATTTCAGGATAAATGAACTTTCTCAAGTCTTTTGGGGATGTGCATATCTGCTCCTGGGTGAATCCACACTGAAGCTTGCTTCTTCCTATAATGGGGCTTCTAATCCTCACTTGAACAGCTACACCTTCAGTCTTTACTTCTACCTCTCTGTGGCCACTAGATTTTCTGTGCACAGTTTTGTCCTACATGCAATCACTTTCCATACCCCTTCATTTCTATAAAGCACCAATTCTATAAGATAAATACCAAAATAACACTTTTATCCTCATATTAGCCTAGGCTTAAGTTGTCTACCCCAAAGAGTTGGCCAAGGGTTTCTTCACCTGAGGCCCAAGAACATCTGGATATTCAAATGGCTTGCTCTCTTACCTCCCTCTATCTTTAAAATAGTGACTTTACAGCTTTCTCCCTCCAATTTCTAAATTGTCTAGTCTGCCTTGTTGCCCCATTTTTATTCATAGCACTTACATTTATTTTATGTATACAAATTTTACTTATTTTTTGGTGTCTTCTTTTCTTAATATAATCTAAGCTTCAAGAATAAGGAATTTTGTTAGCTTTGTTTACTGTTGTATCTTCATGGTTTTAAACAGTGCTGAGCATAAAGTGGACCCTCAACAATGTTTGCTTAAAAAATAATAATTATGTTAGATTATTTGAATGCTAGGAATGGCTTTGGGTTTGATGGATAAAAGTACTGAGAAAGGGGAGCTGAAGACTTATAGGTCCTATCCTTAGAACTAGGTGCTATAGCAACATGAAAATGTTTTTAATTAGCTTCTTTAAAAAATAACTTGACAGAGACATATAAAACTATTTTAGTCCTTTTTTCTGTCTGAATGTCAAATTCTAATAACTTATTATTGAAAACCTCTTTTGTACACTATTATCCTAATTAGGAAATTTTGAACTGAAGAAAGTAACCATTTGCCCCTTTAATTTAATCTTGAATACTTGGCAGAGATGTTGCTGGGCCTGTTTGCTCTCACAATTGAAATGGTAAGAAATGAATGGAACAAGAAAATGGAAACGAGCTGAAGGATATTCAATCTGGTCCTGACCTTCAACTATCTGAGATTATTACCTACTTCATTCTTCTCAAAAATTGCTGATAAGGCCCTGACCAGTTGGCTCAGCATTGGAGAGTCTGCCTGGTATGTGGATGTTTCAGATTCGATTCCTGGTCAGGGCACACAGAAGAAGCAACCATCTGCTTCTCCATCCCTCCCCCCTTTTCTCTCTGTGTCTGTCTCTCTCTCTCTCCTCCTCCTCCTCCCATAGCCATGGCTCAAATGGTTTGAACAAGTTGGCCCTGGGTGCTGAGGGTGGCTCCATGGCCTCATTTTAGCCACTAAAATAGCTCAGTTGCTGAACAATGGAACAATGACCCCTGATGGGCAGAGCATTGTCCTACTGTCAGGTGGATCCAACCAGGGCACATGCGAGAGTCTGTCTCTGTGCCTCTCCACTTCTCACTTAAGAAAAAAAAATTGTTGTGTAGTGGTTTTATTAGTCTGAATAGTTAGGTATATTCTTTTAGTGCTTGATTTGACAAGGATTGCTAGGTTGAAAAAATCTTGGTAAGGCTAATAAAGAGATCATTTGAGAAAATTTTAAGTTAAAATCCAATTATGAATTTATTATGATTGAGTTATTTAATTAAATGACTAATAAAGAAAGATCCTGAGATATACATAAATTCCTGAAGTATGGATTTCATAGGGGAGTTTGTAGAAATCAAGAACTTAAAGCTGACTTTTCCCAGTTTTGCAAATCATGGTCTGGTATTTGAAGCTTCATGAGTTTTTCCTTGTTTTCCCTTCTATTCCTGGTAATATTTTCTTAGAGTATGAAATTATATCTGTAAAATTTTTGAAGTTTATGATATAGATCTATTCTTTCTGTTCTAAAGTTTGTATTTGGATTCCACCAGGCTATCGGCAACTACATGTGTATAGTTGTTTCAGCCCATTGTAGACTTGCTTGTACTGAATTGCATTTTAGATCTATGCCATCAGCTTGTGTTGAGTGACATTATAAGAAAAAGTCATAGGAATGACACTGACACAGATATTATAAAACTCTCATTAAGTACTTGTTCAATACATCCTATGAGAACTCGAGGAAAAATTGCTCTCAGTATTCTATAACAGGAAAAACTGGTATTCTTTTGAGTAAATGGTTTGTATTTATCTTATAAAGACAGTGAATTGAATGACTAGTAGGCTTTCTCTCTGCTTTGGCCTCCAAGGAACTATATCAACCTGGATTTGGACAGGAAAACAGAAGCCACTCTATGTTTTCCAAGTATAAAGGATTATAATTTGGAGTGTCAAGGTTTAGACAACAGCAGGAAAATCTGTGGGTTGTGAAGTTTGTCACTACTGAAGATTTCAATTTGAAGGAGCAAAGTGAATCTCAAAAGAACTCAGTAGGAAGCTGTTACACTCTCCTGTCTTCCCCAGCTTTCATGCATTATGACCTCTTTTTGCCTTTGTTTCCCAAACCCACAGGAGTGCTTTTCCTTGTCAGATGCTAACCCAAACAATATGGGGAAGAGATTTAGAGAAGTGTAATTTCAGCTTCTCTTGTGCAATACAGAGAATTTAGAAAAGCTCATAGTAAGGCTGAATTGATAATAGATCATTTGAAACAAACAAAAAAAGCATAACAAATTTAAAGCACTTCTTGCAACAGGACAGGATCTATTAGGGTATAGTTTGTGTTCTAATTTTATACCTGGATTCAACTTACTTTACAATGTATATTTATTTTTTCATTCTAATTCCCTTATTAATTTATTTGTTTGTGTTTATTTTATTTTTTGTAACTTTTTTTTTTATAAGCTACTTCAACTTTTTTGGAAAAATAGTATATAAGTAAATAATTTGTTTGAAATGAAAGAAAAATGAGTTTATGAAATATGTATATCTAAAACACATAAATATTACTGGAGATCTAAAGTGGATGGTTAGAGGATATCAAGCAATTCCCATACTACTCTCTAAAACCATGCTCATTATCTTAGAGATTTCCTTTTTGTTGTTACATTGATTTTTTTTCTGTTATTAATAGATTATCAAAATAGGTTATTGATAATAGATCAGAAAATTTTCACATTTACCTGGCATAACTAAAGAATAACATCTTTCATACAAACAAATTTTCCATGTATATTAGGCTTCTTCATTCACAGGTCTTAATTTTTAAACTTTAATACTTTTCATAAATGTTTATAAATAAATAAATGTATGTATAAAATGTATATCTCTGTTTTATTAAGCAACCAGTAGTGAAAATAATCCAAGCGAATTAGTGTAGTTATTATGAGACAATAATTCAGTCACAGTGCCTAATAGTGATGCTTTCAAGGACTGTCAGGATATAGAAAACTCAGATTCTTTAAAATGAGCTAAATTCTTCTATTTGTTATTTTAGATTTGTTTCTTTCTTATACTGTTAGCAATGTCTTATTTTACAGGTAGGCCTGAGGTTGGCTCTACCTTTCCAATAGAATAATATCCTGTTCTGGGTATAGTAGTTAATATTTCTTCATGCTTGAAAGCTTCCTTTTTCTTCTCTTTTTCTTTTTAAGTTTAAGGTTATATATTAACTCCTGAGGTTTCTAGAAGCTTGACCTCTGTGTGAGTGGACAGTATTAAATGTATTTGATCTCTTTAATAGGATTATAGAATGATATTTAGTGACTAAAAGAGATTGTGAAAGGTCACCTGGTCTACCACTTTCCCAAAGACTCCCCTTCCATTTAGAACTATATCTAAACCACTGCAGGCAAAGGGCAGCCTCTACTATTTTATAGTCTTTCAAAGACAGAAATACTATAATCTCTAGAGGCAAGCCATTTTTTCTGTTTTATAATTCTCTATGTTAGAAAATTCTTCCTTATATTTAGCTTAAATTCTTATGCAAAAGTTTAAATCCATGAACTCTGACCCTGATGAGATTTGAAAATAAAACTGGGACTTTTGAAAGAACTTAAGAAAATTAGGTTCCACTGTTTTATATTTTCTAGGTCAAAAGTTGTTGTAAGGTGTGTGTGTGTGTGTGTGTGTGTATGTGTTTGAGAAAGAGAGAGAGAATCAGAGAGATTGAGAGATAGTGAGAAACTGAGAGTCTATAGATTTCTTTCAGATGTTTATCAACTTGTATACATTAATTCATGAATCAAACTTGTTGGTGAGCTGAGCCGAACTAATTCTACATTCTCACTAGGTCTCCTTTCATACTAATTCTAATTCACAAATTAATCAACTGCTTAGCAGACTGTAGTAAAATTGTGAGATGATAACAATATAAGGACTAGAAAGAACAGCCATTATTACCCTTTACATTAGAGCACTGTATAGCCTTGAGCAAGTCAATTCTGACTGTAAAATGAAGATTGATATAATATATAATTTCTATCTTCCAATAAAGTGGAACATTTTGTGGACTCAGAGAGAAAATTGATGTGTAAATTTTTTGAGAATTGTAACATATAAATTTCACATTTCCCAAATATTTACCTCTTCCTTAAGTATTGGATTATGGAATTAGGAAAATCTATTTGGTATTGTAATTTAAGCACTGTTTAATTGTGTGATCTTAAATAATACTTATTAGCCATTTTTTTTTCTTGTAAAATGGGTAATACGATTGATCTTGCAGGGTAGTGGTAATGATTAGAGATAATGATTGCAGTACCTAGTATGCTGTTTTATAAATCACAAGCATTTAGTAAATATTTGCTATTGTCATCATCCAGACATTAAAACAAAAAAAATCAACAACAATGTCAACCTTTCTTGCTTCTATCTCATATTTCTCATGCGATTAATTATGCAATCATGCCAATTCTACCTTCTTAATATTTCTGAAATTCACTCCTCTCTCTCCATAGCTTGTGTGTTACATGTGCCATTATCATAACTCACAATATATTTCAGTAATATTTTTTATTTATATTGTTTTGAAATTTTTATTTATTGATTTTAAAGAGAGAGGGGGCAGGAAAGAGAGATAGAAACATTGATTTGTTTCTGAATGTACCCCGACCAGGGATTGAATTGGCAACCTTTGTATATCCAGTGATACTCTAACCAACTGAGCTATTCAGGCAGGACATTATTTCAGTAATATTTAACTACCCCCTTTGCTTCCAGTATTTTTCCCTTTAATCCACCTTCCACATTATAACCAGTGTCATCTTTCAAAGGCTATCTGACCATTGTACTACTCTTAGTCAAACATTACAATAATTTACAATTAAATGAAAACAAAGATATTTGTAAACAGTTAAGAAGATCCTTCTTAGTCTAGTTTGTTATCTTTATGTCATTTTCAATTTTCCTCTCCCAGTAATGCATCTTATTCTCCTTCTACACAGATCTACTGGCAATTAATCTACAGATGTCATGTTTTGGTTTTTATATGTGCTGTTTTCTCTGCTTGAAATACTCTTCCCTGCTTATCTATCTTTCAAGTCTACATTTATTCTTTGAAGTATCCAGATAGTCTATCCTTGAAGGCTACAAACATGATGAAGGATCTATACATAATTTTTAAGAGATCAAATCTCACACATAAAGACATTCCTGAAAGTACTCTAAAAATATAAGGAACCACTGTTTTGAACTCAGCTTAAACATTCTCTTTTTGTGAAAACTTCACTTTTCACTGATACCCTTGAGCAGTGATTATCAAGTGATGAGTGACATTGTCTATAATATTTTGATACAGTTACATATTGCTATTGCTTTCAGTGGGCAACCAATGAGTCAAAAATGGGATTCTGAGTAGATTATACATTCCTGTGTGAAAAGCCTTCAGAAGATTAGTTGTTCAAACTCTGTTTTATTTGACTGATGCCTAAAAATACATAATCAAAGTTTATCCCTCTAATCTTGAGATGTTGATTCCTCTTAATATCAAGTATATAAAGTTTAGTGTAAAATGTATTACTTTGGGCTATTATCAATTATCATGTTTTAAAATAGATCTTAGGTATTTTTCCAATAGAAACAAAGATCAGCAGAAAGAACTTCATGGTTTCAGAGCCTCTGAGGACAGTGAAAGGACTATTACAAAACAAAAACAGGGAAGTTAGAAAAATCAAAGTCAGATTTTACCTCTGTCTCTATTTTGTTAAGTAATCCTATAAGGTAGTAGTCTTCCCTCCCACTGAATTTAAGTAAATACGGGGCAACACAAACATTTTCCAAAGGGTACAAGGGCACTAAGAGGTTCAAAAGAATTAATTTCTAGAAATTCAAGTTCTATATATTCTTTCCTAAAACTGACTGCCTGTGAATAAGCCTAAGGTCATGCTGAGTGTCCATTGCTACTTTTCACACTTTTTTACTCTGCAAAAAAAAATGAAATCTCTTACCTGTCCAGCAACATATCATGATGCATTACTCCACTGTGTTAAAACCTTTGGGATATTGTATAAAGGTTTCATGGGAAATATTAATGTAGATAGTAAGAAAGTGAATAATTATAGTTGCTTAGTAACCAACCTATTTGCAAGTGAGTTTGATTCCACTTCTTTGTTTTCAGCACAATTGAAGGAAGACCCAACTGACTTGTTGGCTGTGATGATTTTTGTTGGGTAACTCAGAAGTAGTATAATAAATTGAGAGATGTTATTAGAGCAAAACTCCTTCAATTCTTATCTAATTTTTTTTTTGTATTTTTCTGAAGTTGGAAACGGAGAGGCAGTCAGACAGACTCCTGCATGCACCCGACTGCGATCCACCCGGCATGCCCATCAGGGGGCAATGCTCTGCCCATCTGGGGCATCACTCTGTTGCAACCAGAGCCATTCTAGCGCCTGAGGCAGAGGCCACAGAGCCATCCTCAGTGCCCAGGCCAACTTTGCTCCAATGGAGCCGTGGCTGCAGGAGAGGAAGAGAGAGACAGAGAAGAAGGAGAGGGGGAGGGGTGGAGAAGCAGATGGGCACTTCTCCTGTGTGCCCTGGCTGGGAATCGAACCCGGGACTCCTGCACGCCAGGCCGACGCTCTACCACTTAGCCAACTGGCCAGGACCTTCTTATCTAATTTTTTATGTAACCAAATGCTTACATCTAAAAAAGTGAAAATAATAAAAATTGCATTGATGCTGAATTTTATCATTTTGTCAATAAGTAATATTCAGTCATGGTTATACATACTGATTGAAAAATGAAACCTTTATACATCACATTAAGAAATACATTTCTAACCAAATTTGACTTTTATGTTTAGTTATCATCGTGAGTATATTGTTTGGACCAATAGTGTATGTATTAACAATAGTACAATACTGAAAAATATTTTCTTTTGACATTTAGATCTTTTGAGTCTCTGAAAATAAAATCACAAAAAATATATTTATATGTATTTTAACATATATTTATGTGCTCACATATAATATTTGATATATATTATATTGAATATATTTTAAATTATACATAAGATATATATATTTGCAGAAAAGCACACTTACTTGAATAACAATAAACATTCAAAACAATATATTAGTCCAGAAAAAAGTCTGTGGCAGAAGTAGAGAATGATAATATAAGTTTAAGGAGAGAATAAAATGTTAAATCTCTGACCATTAAGAAGGGTTTTTTTAAATGTATTTTTAAATGAACAATGGTGAATCTCAAATTATTATTATAACCATCTAAAAGTGTAATACCATATTTTAAATCTTTAATATTTGCCATATGCTAGAAATTATATCCTTCACAAGCATTTTGACTTGAGCAAATGTTTTACTGTTGGTTTTAAAAATATATGAGTCATTTAGACTTTCAAAATTCTTTTAGGGCATATATAAGCATAAAAGTTTGATGACCACTCCTTTGTGGTAAACTGAAGTCAGAAATTTTCTACATCTCAGAATTATCAATTACGAAAGTTTAATATTTGGAGGATTTCTTTTCTTGGGTTTCCTTAAATACGTATCTGTCCTTACAACTGAGCAAAATTTTTATGAGAGTGCACTGACTTCTCAAAGAGACCCAGTGGACTTTCAGATGGCCTTGGCTGTGGAGAGTGAGGAGCTGGATCAAAGAGCAGAAGATGGAGGAAGAGGGGCGTGGCAGAGGCAAGCATGCCTGTGCCATGATTTTCCTGGCAATGACTTTGGCTCTTAAATGGGTCCTCCCTAGTTGTGGTAACAAGAATCTCTGCTGTGGTTCAAAAGGGGAGGGGTCTTACTTCAGGAGAGGAGCAAATCTCTGGGAAATCTTGGCCTTACCTCAACACCATCTCAGGCAAATCATCTCCAAGGAATGAAATGAGGTAATAACTGAGCAAACATAATTTAATAAGAGAAATAGTTCATTTTTATTTCATTTATTTTCAAGGATGAATCATTTTCTTCTAACTTATTTTCCTTTTTTATTAAAATATGTTCAGCTCTTTACCATCAAAATCTTCATTTCCTTTAGGCTTCACAATAATTTAGATTTCAAGCTACCAGCTTAGTTTTGAGTGAAAGAGAGGCTATTTTCTTGCAAATTTCTGACCGATTTGTCACTGTGTCTAAATTTGTGACATATTTATAAAAGTCAATGCAATTCATAAATGTTTTCTGTGGAATTCTGAACTTCATTGAAGAGCTAACAATATGAAATAACAACATGTATACTCATCAGAAAATAGTTGAGTATTTTTATTATTTAAGTATTATTTTAACATTAGGTTTAGTGACAACATGATGTACCTGGAACTTTGAGACTTGGATTCTTGGCCAGCTAGAATTGCTACCAAATACTGTGTGTTCTTCAAGAAATTTTAGCTTCTAACATCTCTGGATTTCATTTTCACACTTATAGAATAAAGAAGTTGGCATGACCAACTCCTTTTTTTCCTTTTTCTGCTGAAACTCAATGATATAAGATTCTAATCTTATGATGAAATTTAATAGGGACTGACTCTCTCCACATCACATTTATATGTTCTATTCCTTGGAACAATGATCATTCTCCTCTTTGGATTTTAAATGTTTATGTATTTCTGGTATTGTTGTATTAGATATCTTCTTAAAGACAGGGATGTACGTGAATTCAAGTCTGGGTCTTACATAACTTTTCCACATGCTGTTTAAGTGTTGGTTAGATGGAACTAAAACTATTTCCTTTTCTACCTATTATAATAATAATATCAAGATGCATTTTGTAGATGGATGTTAACTGATCTTGTGTCTGTATCCAGAAGGCCCTCTTACCTGTGACAGATTTGTACCAACACCCTTTATGAATTCCTAAACCCATAGGCAACAGTGGATAGTATCAAACCCTATATATATTATGCTTTTTCCTATGTATGCATAACTTTAATAAAGTTTAATTTGTAAATTATTCACAGTTTCATATTAACAACAGTAACTACTAATAACATAAAATAATTATAATAATATATTATAATAAAAGTTATGATAAGAAGTCTATCTCTCTTGAAATATTTTGCTATACTGTACATATTTTCTTTATTCTTGTAAGATGTGAGAATGAACAATGCCTACATGATGAGATGAAGTGAAGTGGAATTTTCCATTTAATATTTTCAGACTATGGTTGACCACAGGTAACTGTAACCATGGAAAGCAAAACCATAGAAGAAGGAGTCTTCTGTAATGTTTCCTCTTTCATTTTTTCCCCATATTCATGTTGTTTTAATTTAATGTTCTGCCTCTCTAGTTCAAAATTAAAATTTTCTGCTTCTTATATTTCTACTTAACATTTATAAACTATATCAAAGGATCTGTATCCTGCTTTATTCTCTACTTATTTGATCATCTTTATGTTCTCAGCTGTCTTTCTGGTACTAATAAACTTCGCTGTGAGGCTATATTTTAAAATATTAGTGTTCAGGTCAGAAAGGTCGGGGATGGATCATTGAAACTAATGTTCAACCATTTGCACTTTTATTTCTATAACTCTTTGTTTAGTACTAGCTAGGAAAACTCTATTTTTTAAAAAGTAGAAACAACACATATATTTTACGTTTGCATACCTCCTGTGTTTGCCAGTTTTCGTGAAATTGATGCTTAAGGCTACAAAAATATATATTCTCTTCTTTTATCCTCAACCAGGATGGAAATATAACTCTATGTTGTTTTAAACATAGTGGAGAGCCTTCATATAAGTTGAAAACCTAATAAAAAAAATCTGTTTTCAAACAGAGTATGGATTTTTCAATAGAATTAAGATGAAATGTAATAATAAAAAGCTGCAAAGTAATAGCAGTTTAATAAATCCCCACCTCTTATTCTCTGCAGGCTTTCCCCTCAACACAGTATAGAAAATAAGACAATAAATAAATAAATAAATTGTACCTATACCATTTATCCAAAAAAAAAAAAAAAACATTCTTAATTTTATAAGCCCAATTGAAAGTTGAATGTAGTCTTAGAAATGTGAGGCCCCCCCCTCCTTACCGTTTATATTTTTCTAAAAATAGAATTAAATTATAATTTTAAAATATAAATAAATAAATAGAACCAAGCGTTAATGTAGAAAAAGAAAATAGAATTGAAAAATACTTTTCTTGGACGAGAGTTGCTGACATTTAGCTGTCAGTGGACACATCTGACTCCATCTTCTCAATCTTAACTTTAAACATCTAGTTAGTCTGTTCTTTTCAGGCACAATGTTAGCAATGGGTTGCTAAACTGACAAGAATATTAGATGATTGCTTTGGAGGATCCATTTAACAAGGCATGTGTGAGGCTCACAGGATGATCCTGTTCACATGTGACAGACTTCATTCACTTCAAACCCCATTCTTCTTCTCTCATTAGATGTGTGTTCTCACCAATAACCTACAGATATTATAATTATAGTACCTGCCTTGTGGAGGTAGGCCTGGAGCACTTAAATGCTCAGATGTGTTTAATTTTATATTAAGCTTTTTCTCCTCCAGGAACAAGCTTGGACTCTTTGTTAAGTAAAAAACTGGTTACTAAAGGTTGGATTCACAGGATGCAGCCACAGATGAGGGCAGTGGAGGGAGTATTAAAAATCAGGCAAAAGTATTTGGCTTTGATTTTAAAATGACGAAATAGGGAAGTAGGAGACAGTTTTGAGTATAAGAAACACTGTGCCTTGGAAGCAGTCTTCCAGGTGACAGGTAGATTATATATAGAATATAGTGTTACAGGGATTCATTCTCTGTTTATAAAATTGGGTAATGATGCACCACCTCAGAGTTATGAGAATCAAAGTTGTTAGTGGTGCTTTATGACTGAGTATCACACAAGGCACACATGGGAATATGGGCAACGGGGGAGAGGTGGGAGACAGGAAGCAGCCTGTCCCACCCGGTTTTTCCACTGTAGAGTAGATGATATTCACCTGTGTGCCACAAGCTCCCATTTGTTTTCTAAGATTCGTGTTTCCGAAAATGAGAAGTATAGAGCTGTAGACCTTTGCATGTATGGTGAGCGGTGGGGTTGGTACTTTAAGAAACATGCTTTAAGCACATAGGTCATGAAGGAAGCCATTTACATGTTCACTCTCACCAGCCTTAAGAACGTGTGGCGATATCACATTTAGCAATATAAGTACAATTCCTTGCAAGCTAGTTCCACCCCCCTTTGCTTCCACAAGAACACAGTGGAAAGTATGTTACTGCAGTGGCTAATAAAATCAGCTTTAATTTGAAAAGAATATAATTCAAAAATCTCAATACTATTCACTAGTTTTAGTGACAAACCATGTGTAATATTTCCATGTGCCAAGACACTGGAGAGAACACTTAGGAGTTTGGCAAAGTGGTGTACTTTGCTGTCTTTGTAAATGTCATATGATTACTGCGAAGGCAGAAGGTATGTTAGTAATAAGGACCTAGAATCCTACTTCTAGTCCTTCCTGGCATCTTTCCAGGATGGGTCCCACATCTTTCTCCCTCCCTTTCTCCTCCACCACTCATCTAATGCTCGCCTTCCCTTCCTGCCTTTCACCAGTGCCCTTTGCCCACATTGCGTATTACTGATAAAATCTGGCAACAGGAATGGTGCTGAGTTTCCAATAATGTAGTATAATACTTGAGATATTAGAGAGTATCAAATAATTTTAAAAAATAAATTAAAGCAGATCAGTTCTTAACTGCCAGGTGAAGTTCAGTGAACATGATGTATAAAAGAAATTTTTTTGTTCTTGACATTGTTCACCACCCAAACACACAGTTTCATCGCCTGTATCAGTTAGGATGATCAGTGTAGGGCAAGATGCCATCTCCTTCTGCCAGTTGGACTGTTTGCCTTTGGCTTCTACACAGACCTAGGCTACATGGGTCCATTAGACTGAGAAGATATCCTGAAGGAATAGTGAAGAAAAATTTGATGATCAAACAAATTAGAGGAGGTAATAAAAGAGAAAGTTGGTAATAAAAGAAAATAATCAGAATCCTGGAAAATGAGTCTCTGAAGTAGCAGTCTTGGCAAGGAGGATGAGAAAGAGCAATGAAGGGTCCTATATATTTTAATTCAATTACTGAGTGGTCCTTGGAGAGTGCACACCATGGGGAAAACACAAATCTCCTGTCTCTACCCAGGGGAAAAAGACTATTACACTTACTTCAAAAAAGAAAAAGGGTGTAAGAGACCAGCTCTCTGATGGGATAATATATACAGCACAAACACCAGGAAAATATTTCCAGCAGAGAAGCCTTCAATAGCGATGTGCTCCCCACTGACACCATCTCAAGTGCTCACTGTGCCTAGTAACTCACTGAAGAGAGATTTTTTTTTAAAGAACAGTATTACTCTGCATAGGTTGATTGCCTTTGAAACAGTTATTCTGCTGAGCTTTATACTAAAAGAACTGTTTGTATTGTCATTTGTCACTACCTCTGTGTGAGTGTGTGTGTGTGTGTGCATGTGTGTGTGTGTGTGCGCGCTTTGTAGGAAAATACTCAGAATAGTTCTTCTTTAACCCATGGTGGGGTTTTTTTCTAGAAATCAAATGTTAATGTGAACTTTAATTTTTACTCTTCCCTAAAAGTCACACATTACCAGGCAGTCTTGGGTTTTATATTAAAACTAATCCAGAAAGTCAGGGTACTTAGAAAATATACTTGGTATGTCTGTGATTAATAGCCTTAATTCTATCTAAAATGCAGTTTCCAATTTGAATAAGAAAGAAATATAAGGTAATTGAAACAAAAGTGAAGCAGCAATAATAAGTAAAATTGCTGTGAGGAAAAAGAATGGAAGAATTGTTTGATTTTATTGAACACCTCTGAGTTCACTATGTTTTACCATCTTTTTTGTTTATTGTGGTAAAACATACAAATCATAAAACTTACTACTTAACTTATTTTAAATGTACAATTCGATGCCGTTCAATACATTTACAATGTTATGCAACCCTCACCACCTTCATATCCAGAATATTTTTTTATCTTTTCAAACTGAAACTCCATATTCATTCTCCCCTCCCTGAATCCTTAAAAACCACCACTGTATTTTCTATCTGTGATTGTGACTACTCTAGATAACTAATATAAGTGGAGTTATATAGAATCTTTTATCTTTTGTAACTGGTTTATTTTACTTAGCATAATTTTGTCAAGATTTATCTATATTATACTTGTTAGAATTTTCTTCCTTTTTTAAGATCAAATAATGTTTCATTGTGTATATATACAACATTTTGTTCATTCATTTGTTGACCAGCACTTTGGTTGCTTCCACTTTTTGGCTATTATGAATAATACTTCTGTGAACATGGGTGTACAAATATCTGTTTGAGTCTCTACTTTCAATATTTTTTGTCTCTATTCCCTGGAGAGGGATTGCTGGAACATATGGTAGTTCTTTTAAAAAATATTTGGGGGTCCTGACCAGGAAGTGGTGCAGTGGATAGAGCATCAGCCTGAAATGCTGAGGACTCAGGTTTGAAACCCTGAGGTCACTAGCTTGAATGTGGGTTCATCCAGCTTAAGGATGGAGTAACCAGCTTGAGTGTGGGGTCACCAGATTGAGCATGGGATCATCAACATGACCCTAATGTTGCTGGTTTGAGCCCAAGGTCACTGGCTTGAGCAAAGGGTCACTGGCTCGGCTAGCACCCTCCGATCAAGGAACAGATGAGAAGCAATCAATGAACAGCTAAAGCGCCACAACCACGAGTTGATGCTTTTCATCTCTCTCCCATCCTGTTTGTCCCTGTCTGTGGTTCTCTCTCTTTCACTTTCTCTTCCTCTCAAAAAGAAAAAACAAAATAAAAGTTTTGGGGGTAGTACCATAGTGTTTTCTATAATGATGCACCATTTTACATTCCTACCAGCAGTGTACAAGGATTCCAGTTACTCTACATCCTCTCCAATGCTTATTGTTTTTTTTAAATAATATTTTAATGGGTTTAAAGTGATATCCTTTTTAAAAAATCACGTATGTTACTGACTAATTTTTGATACAGTCTGTATGGTTTTATAAACGTTGATTGTACTAATAGAATGTATTATTCTTTCAGGGTAGCTTTCCTTTCAGTATCAGTGCCCAGCAGACTTGTAGCTTTGTATCTACTAAACACTTACTCTATACAAGTACAGTGCAATCGCTTTGCTTGCATTACAGTTAACATTCAAATAATTCAATTTTTACACGTAAGCAGACTGAGGATCAGAGAGCTTAGTTTACTATTGAATATTATCCAGCTCTGAGTGGCTGATCAGGATTCAACCTCAGGTCTTCATACATGCAGGCCAGAATTACCAGTATGGCATATACTTAAATTTTGCTTCCACAAGATGCATGTCTGTAAAACTGGTGGGAAGACATTCTACTTCTGTTTGGTAAAAACTTCTGAGTGTTTTATGGAGACATTAGTGTTTTGAGCATATATTGGAAATGAGAAGAGCTCAGGTACATGAAGATGGTGGCAGGTGGATTCTAGAAAGAGGGAAAATATGAGCCTCTCATCTAGAACAAGGTCTGGTGTGACATTTCCAGACTATGGTACCTTCGTGATGTTGGCTATATCTCCAAACTGGTGACTAAACCAGGAGGTGGCTTGAGTCACCTCCTGATCTCTGTTTGTCTGCATCCTCCTACCTCGCTAGACTGCAGTTTTATAGTCACCATAGCCTCTGCAGGGGTGGTCAGGTGCGTCTTCCATTTCCTTCCATGAGCAAAGAATTCTACTGCAAGGTAGGTTTCTGCTTCTTGGAAGAAGACAGATATGAAGCCTATTTTGTGTATGACTCGGAGCTCGGGGGGCAGTGGCTTCCGCCCCCCATTACTTCCCATGTGTGTTTTTGTTTTGCTTCATTTTATTTTGTGTTTGGTTGCTGATGATGTTTGTTTTTTCTTCTTATTTTATTTATTTCTGAATGCTTTGTATTTGGAATGGCAGGAAAGTGAGGCCATACAGATCTTTTCTGAGTAGAAGTCCTAGAATAAGGTTGGGAGGTGTCATAAATCAGCCAGGCTCGGGCAAGTTGCAATCATGAGAAAGAAAATGGCCTCATATCTATTGCTGACTCCAGCAGGACTTTGAAAACTTAGGATTATTCAAGGAGATGCCAGTCTTAAAGGGAGTTGAGTATCCACCCTCGTTCATAACAGTAGGAGTGTTAGCTCCATGCAGTCTTCAGTATCAGGTTGGATGCCATAATGTGGTTTGGGCAATCAGTTTGACCTCAAATGACAATGGTTTGGGAATAAGACAAGAAATTCCAATATCTCACCTGAGTGAATGCTTTCAACACAGTAGGAATATGAGATATCAAATAAGAAAGTAAAGAGACCAGGGAGCAAGGATTGGGGTGGGAGATTCAATCTCCTCCGAAGAATGCTCAGTATTCACCTTTCCTTTTCATGCCAACAGAGAACCTGAGTGTGGGTGGGCCCCCGGTGGGAGGCTCTGGTACCTCCAGCTGAGAAGTACTAGGAAAGACAAGGCCTAACGCCAGGTCCTTTCAAGTCTGGCACTGTCCACTCTATAGCGCAGTCTATTTAATTGCATTCGCCTCTTCTACTCACAGTTAATATCACAAGATGGGTTGCTATAGTGCATTTAAAGTACTTATTACATCTAAATGAAAATAGGTCCAGCTCAGGTACCACACAATAAGAGATGCTTGTATCTACCCATACTCCAGAATAATGTCTATAAACAACAAAGGTGGGTTTTCTTGTTAAATGTATCTTTTCAAATGGCCTGTAAAGAAGGATTAACTGAGAATAACTAAACTGTTCCTATGAAATAAACTATAGAGAAGTTAATAAATAAGTGAAACATAAAGTTCTCTTCAACAAAATAGAAATAATGTTCAGCTAAGACTTCAATGTGATTCTCAGAGTAATTGAAAGTTAGTAGGGACTTAGGAATAAATGTAACCTTTGAAAGAAATTACTAACAAATATTCACAATTTGTGCTTTTTTTTTAATTAGTTAAGTTGTCTATCCATATATCCAAAAATATATACTGACAAGTCTGCTCTGTGGAAGGCACTGTGCTCTGCCTGTATTCCATGCCTTTACAAAGCTGATACTAGCCACTTTGTAGTTGACCTTTTTCTGGTGTCCCTTGCTGGTTAAATATTATCTCTTGTTGGTTTCATATTAGACAATAACAAACCATTTTAGCCTGATCATTTGCATAAAAACTGACAACAGATTCTCAGAGAATTCTTCCTGAGAATGAATGAATTCTATTATTTAAAAAACATCTAATAAAGTCCAGTGACTTTACGGCATGTTTTCTTACAGCTTTCCCACTTTCAAATTGAATGCTTCCTTTACAAAAAAGAAATACTATAAAACATTGTCGCAGCTTAGATATGCTAGTATTTGGGTAGCAATACCATATCTTTGAGACTGAATACTACTTGGGAGAGTCTCACATTCATTCCTCAAATCACATAATTCATTAGTTGGAAGTTTAATACTCAAAATGGCCTTTTTCTATATCACATTTTCTAATGTAGGGCTTGGTCCACAAACTCAAATGTCTATGAAATCAGACAAGTAATAGGCATGAATGAAACAAGCTATGTACATGGTAAGGAGGTGTGGTGAGGGTGAGACACTACCTAACCGGAGTGTCATCACTCAGCTGCCACTGGATGTTCCCATACTGAAAACCTGGATCAGCTCTTCTATTCTGTAAACAAAGACCGATTATAGAATGTTA
The DNA here is from genome assembly GCF_036850995.1 of Saccopteryx leptura. Lineage (NCBI taxonomy): Eukaryota > Metazoa > Chordata > Mammalia > Chiroptera > Emballonuridae > Saccopteryx > Saccopteryx leptura. The sequence continues at coordinate 48,037,838 of NC_089505.1, read as the reverse complement.
TATAAAATTTCTGCTCTGGCTGGCTGGCTCAGTGGATAGAGCGTTGGCCTGGCGTATGAGCATCCTGAGTTTGATTCCCAGTCAGGGCACACAGAGAAGCAACCATCTGCTTCTCTCCCCACTTTCTCTTCCGCTTCTCTCCCATTTCTCTTCCCACAGCCAGTGGCTAGATTGGTTTTAGCGTGGCCCCAGGCACTGAGGATAGTTCAGGTGGTCCAAGCATGGGCCTCAGACGCTGCCTGTCGGGGCACATGCTGGAATCTGTCTCACTATCTCCTCTCCTCTCACTTAAATAAAAATTTCAATTAAAAATATAATTAGAAAATTAAAGATCACCTGAACAGAGGGACGTTTTCATATTTCTCAGTTTCCATTTGTGACCTCTCCTAAACTCCTACAGCTGAATGAAATGATTCACTTTCTACCTGACTGAGTTTGGCTATTTTAGAGTGTAATGATTATTTATGGATGTTTGCACAATGTGCAGTATTTTTCATTTTATAATTGTAGGCAAAACCAGCTCTCTTATCCAGTCTAAAAAGACTGACCATACTTTAGTAATTTCTAGTTATTTCTTATACATGCAAAAGAAAGAACTAATATTATAATGCCATTTTTATTCCATCAATCATTACACAATTTTTAGTAGAGTCACTTTTCAAGATTTTAACAAGTTTATTGGAGTTCTTTAACCAAATTAGGAAATATTCTGGGTGAGCCGTTCCCTGAAAACTTCTTATGAGATAGGTAATAAGATCATCCATGCAGGAAGTTAATGCATGAGAAGAGAACTCAGAAGGGTTAGATCCAGTTTTCCTCTGTGCCAGAAAGTATTGAAAATGTTCATCTTTGCCTTCTTTATCTCTAATCTTTGTTTTCTTTATCAATAATCTATGAATAACACTGGCATATAACAAGGTTTTCTATTATATTTCTTGCATGAATAAATAAAATGAAATGAGAAAGAATAAGCAAATAATGATAACGCTCATAAAGTAAAACTCCATGGAGGAAGACAGAAAGCATAGTCACAAGACATCTGTAGAGAGAAGACTGCTTGTGTACTAGAGACAGATGTGGAAGGATGTACCAAGCAACAGCCCACTTCAACCTGACGGGGAGGCTGTCATATAAGTGAGTTCCAAAGTACAGAATAAGAAACCATGTAACAAAGCTGAGCAAAGGATAAATGTTTTTGAAATGTTTTTCAATTCTTCCTTTTAAAAAAGGATTAACTCATGATTGTCTCTTACAGCCTGAGACAAAGGTGCCATGATTAGACTTGTGGTTAATATACACTTGGCTAATAAGATTTTAGGGCTGGGTAGGTAACAAGAGCTGGTCTATAAGATATATTAAGTCATTGTCATTTCCCCTCAGTGATTGTATTTACCTTTTATAATCATGGTTAGTGTGGATTTCATAGTACAAGCAGAACTCAGCATTTTAGTTAATTAATCAGATTAAGTTTAGATGATGGTCATACAGAATATCCCAGCTAAAAAAACTTTGCTTTGTAGAAAGAGAAGCAATTTAAGGCCATTGAATCCAATAATAATTTAAAATCAATCAACTGAATTACTCCGACTTGATACATCGACATGGTGACTTTGTAATGAAGTATGGGGAATAAACAATTACAGTTGCCAAATTATCATTTTCAATATCAATGGTGGAATGAATAATAGACTCTGTGTTTTCAGCTGGTTTTCTTGTAATGAGAATAACAAGTTAAACATGACTATGATTCTTAGGTAGAATAAAGGACAGCAGTAGATAAGAGTAAATAAAAGGGACTGCTGTGTTTTATTCATTAGTGAAAAATTGTTTATTCCTTTCCAAAAGCATGACATAATTACCCTCTCCCATTCCAAACTTTCCACTACCCATTCTATTTTTACAAGCAGAGAGCTACCTAAAGTTTAGTGAGTCTCAATACCACACCATGTTATGGATTGTATTAAATTCTCACAGCAACCCTGTAAAGTCTGCAATTTTTATCAGTGTTTACAAACTGAATTCTTTAGTAAATACAATGATTAGTTTGAGGTTATTGAAAATGGCAGTTAATTATGACATTTCAAGATGGAAGATAGTGACAATTTCTGTAATAGATCATATGTTGAAAGTTTACATATTTAAGTTAAAAACTATATCTGTATATTATATGTAGGGGTTCAATATACATTAAAAATACAATATGACACATGAAATAACAGTAATATACAATTAAGGCATAGTGTATAGATTGAAATAGACAAGTAATAATCTCCTAATTAATATCAGGAAGGGCTTTGCAAATTTAATACTTAAGTATAGGGGCTGCTACCCAGTGTTATCTAATTTTAGTAATTTTTAGAGATTAAAAAGAAGCCTGACCTGTGGGGATGCAGTGGATAAAATGTCAGCCTAGAATGCTGAGGTCACCAGTTTGAAACGCCCGACTTCCTTGATCAAGGCACATATGAGAAGCGAGAAGCAACTACCATAAGTGGATGCTTCCCGCTCTTGCCCACTTCTCTCTCCCTCTTCTCTCTAAAATCAATAAATAAAATCTTAAAAACAAAAGGAGAAAAAAATTTTATGGGCTCTATTTAGTTAATATAATAAATTTGAAAATTTATATGAAATACTTTAAAGTATTCTCCACTATATTGTATTATGGTTTTAAAAATGTGTCTACATGGGCTATCATATGTTCCAATCATGATAATTAGGGTATTATATTACCAGGACACTTAGTTTCTAAATTTTGAGACAATTCAATGATGTAATGGCACAAGGGAGAATCATTTGGAGCTCCTGTGAATTTGTTGTGAGAGCACTGCTTGTCCATACGATATTCCTTCAAATTTTAAAGCTGAGAGTCTTGGTTTCTAAATACTTGGTTATTTTAATACTCTGAAACTCCTGCACCATGAATTGTTTAAAATAATAAATTATAATATGGTATGGTGATAATACCCTCAAAATGCCAGGCATCCTCAGGCTCACATCAACTGTCATTCAAGAAGCTTTTTTGAAGACAGAAGAAAATAAAAGTTAAATCCTAAGTGCATTCATTGGTTGGCTTTCACACTACATGCCAAATCTAATTGTGCACTGGTTACCTTGTTACTGAATAATGTGAATGGCATCTGTGTAAAACATGAGTATAATTAAGTGATTTTCCACAGTCACGTGAGTTCTTTGGTGTCTGTCAATGTATGCAGTAATTGAATTTATTCTGAATTAAAGGGCCTCTGGGTAGCTTTATGTAAGTCCGGGAATTATCACACACAAAAAATAATTCAATTACAAAAAGAAACACAGAAATATCTTAACTTATCTTTTAAGACAGAAGAACTATGCATTAATTTTTCTACCTCAAATATCAGATTTTGAGTAACTGTTCTGAAAATAGTCTTTCTAATTTCATTTCTATTTAAAAATTTAAAAAGCCAAGTAGTTGAAAAATGCAACTGAAAAAAATTTTTCTTCAGCAATTTAAACTCTTGTCAGTGAAGGCAAGCATGAAGTGAACAGCAAAATATTATTTACAAATTTGTCTTTGACTTTCATTTTCTGGCATAGTAATGTGATGTTTTGATTGTATAAAGGATATTTTGAATCTAAAGCAGAAATGACTAGCTTTAAAATTAAAATAGCAGTAACAGTACTTTAATAATTGAGAAAGAGATTAAGAAGACACATGTAAATTTCTCCTTAATCATAAACAGTGTGAAAAATAAGTAATTTGAAAGTCAGTTTATTTTTGGCAGTTTCTTTTCTTTATGTGTATGTGGTAGATTGAAAACATCTAATTTGCATATAAAATCTAGGTAGCATGTCTTCTGGAAATAAAACTATTTAGAATGCTGAATTAGCCTCTTTGTTATATACAGAAAAACTGCTATAATAGATTTTGAGTTAAACTATATGTCTAAGTTAAGGTCCTGAATGGGCTAATGTCCATTAACAATCAACAAATTAGTATATTGTCTTTATTGGAATTTCTTTTCTCAACCTAATGGTTTGTTTAACTGATGGCTGATGTGACCATTAGGAGCTATTAGTATGTTAAAAGGGTATTAAATAAAGCCAAGAGTTGGCCTTAGAAACAAAAGGATAAACACAGTACAATTTATTATTTTGCTAGGCTAAGCAAATGTGGTTTAGATGCATTACTGCCTTCTAACAATGCCAGTAGTCATGTGTTAAATAAATATTCTATTGGGCTAAAAACAAAAGAATCAGCAAATCTATGATCTACTAAACTTCTAATTGCTGATATGTTTTAGCTGATTTTTAAACTTTATCTGAGTTTTATAGATGTAGACTCATCTAAAATTTTATACTGTGTTGAATTTTTTTCAATCAAATATTATTATAAGAAAAATGTTTATTGCAACCAGATGTGGGTGATATTTTCTTAAAATGAAGCTATTTTCAAATATATACATTTAATAAACATTATGATAAAGGAAATTAGATGGGAGTATTTTATATAGTTAAGTGCTTGAAAATCTCTTGTTGATTTTTCTACTTCTGCTATGTTTAGCCTCCTTTTACTGTTTTTATATCTAAGAAAGCAGACCCAGCAGTGTCATGTGAAGGTGCCGGAGACAGGCTCTTTTCATTGGCCTGTTCCATTCTGAATCAAATGCCTGTATTTTTGAAGTTGTTTTGTTTCTGATAGTGTATCAGAAAGAAACAGGAAGTTTGAATCTATTGAGTATTTCCTTTCTGCTGTGTCTTCCAGGAAGGAATAGAGGATATAGCAATTTTAGCAGACTCTCTGAACATTGCTTTAGAAATGTGGCCCCATTACCCCAATCTGACACTGAGTTTTCATTGATTTATTCCCTGAATATTTCGTGATCACCACCACATGCCAGGTATTCTTCTAAGCACTAAGGACACACAATAAACCCGACAGAGAGAAAAATCGCTGTAAGTGTGAGTTTTACATTCTAGTGAAGGAAGATAGACAACGGACAATAAAACTGAGTAAAAAGGATGTTGAAGGATAAATGCTGTAAGAGAGAGGACAGAATAAAGACATTAGAAGTGACGAGAGAGGAGGAACAAGTTGCATTTTGAATAGAGTGATCCTGTTGCTCTCAACAAGAATATGATACTAAAGTAAAGATTTAAAAAAGATAAGAGAGTTTGTTTTTTGGATATTGGAAGAAACAGCACTCCAGGCAGAAGGAAGAACTAGTGCGAACGATCTAAGGCCTGAGCTTTCCTCATGTGTTCAAGAAGCAAAGTAAACAAGGCTAGGAAAGAGATTTGTAGAAAATGAGGTCAGAAAGGAAAAAGCAAGGAGAGCCTTATAGTCCATTTTAAGAGAGGCTTTTGCTCTAAGCATGATCTCATGTATTAAGAGCATCATTTGGATGCTATATGCAGAGTAGATTATAAAAGGGTAAGATCTACTAGAGGGGCCAGGTTAGGAGTCAACCGCAGTGAGGCTGGAGAGAGATAATGATGAGTTGGTAGTGGGGTGGAAGTCACAGGACACAGACGTGAAAAGCAGTCTGATTCTGTCTCTGTTCGAACAGCAGAACCCAGAAGATTGGATTGACTGTGGAAAGGGGAATGTGAAAGAAAGAGAAATAAAAAATGACTCTAAAGTAAGGATGGCTGTAAGGTTTCAGCCGCAGTGACTAAAAAGATGAATTGACCTCATGTGAATTGGGAGAAGTTGTGGGGTAGAGTTCAGCTTTGGATATGTTGGAAGGTTGCCAGACTTAGCAAATAAAAATAAAGGCCGCCTGGTTAAATATTTAAGTATGTATTTATCTGATAATCTTAACATGTTAATTTTTAAATATCTATTGGACATCCAAATGTGGATGTTGCAAAGGTATTTGAATTTCTGAGTCTGGGGCATAGCCGTGAGCTGAACTTTTGTGTTAACATGTAGCTGGAACTTAAAACCATGAGACTAAATGCTATAACAAAGAATACAAGTATATATGAAGGTCAGACATTTTATAGCTCTCCCACAAGGAGGCTTGGGGCATATCAAGTTTTAGAAAGGGTGGGAAGAAGAGGAGAGAGCAACAAAAAAGACTGAGCAAGAGAAACCAGAGTGGTAGCAGGAAGATCAAGAGAGTGATGTGCTAGCAGCAAAATGAAGAAAGTATAGATTTCATTGTGATATTGCTGATAAAAATGATCCAACACAGAAGAAAATATTGATGATGTATTTGGGAAATATTCTAATTGCTGGAGCAATGTCCTTGACTAGATGGAAGGTGACAGGCTCAACTAGGCACATGTAGAAAACAAAGTTTAACATTTCAAATAGCAGACAGCAACACAGAAAATGGGATGATGAGTCCTGGTGGGTAGGCAGAGGAGGGAGCAGAGGGCAGTGAAAGTAGCCCTCTGACGGCTTCAATTTTCTCAGTGAAGTAGGGTGCAAGGTCACAATTTCAATTCAGCGTCAGTAAGGAAATATTTGGGGGTTAAAGAGAAAGGAGAAGGCATGAGACATATGTGTCTAGGTCAGGAGAGTGGACTGGTCAAGTACAGTGTTAATTGGACAGCATTAAAGATCCTGTTAATTTGCAGACATAAATTTAAGTAGAAATAACATGGTTTTATGAAAATAAAATGATATCTTATTATGGTGATATTTGTAGCACTTCCACACCAAATAGGGCATTAAATATTTATGGTGAAAATTAGTTAGATTTTTTAAAATTGAGTGTTACCTGCTAGGTTTTACCCAATTTGGATGTGAATTCTTAAATGTAATAGGCATCAATTTATAAGAATTCCTAGAGAAGGTCTTTTAAGTAGAGATGCATTGAAAAAGCTTTTAAAGATTCATTGAGAAAGACTAAACCCAAAATAAAGGAGAACTCTGTACACTTTACTATGTAAGAAATTATAAAGGGCTCCCAGAATAGCTTTCAAGTCCTCAGAGGAAGTGGTAGGAATTCTAAGACAGTGTTAGGAATTCACTTTCTAGTGAAGTCTACCTTCTCTTCTAAATTTCAGAGTGAGAGTGGTACTCTCAGACTGGTTCCAACTTTCTTAGAATCTCAATAATAATTTCAAAAATGTGCTTTAGTTATATTCTAAACACATAATGCATTTGATGAGACATTGTCTTTAAGCATAAAGTTCTTAATTCATTAATTTCTATCGAGTATCTTGCTTTCCTTCAACAAACTCAAGCTTTGAAAAATGCAGGCAGCCTACCTCTAGGTTATGAGTGGACATGTGATGTAGCTTCCTCCTTCTCAAAATAAGCAGAATAGTCTTAGCCTTGTGTTCAAGATCCCTGCCAGCTACATTTTCCCTGGTTTGATGAGCCTTTTCTATCAATAGCCTCCTATGACAACTGTAGCAAAGAAAGAACAATTTAAGATCTATTTTATTGGAAAAAAATCACTTTCTTCTTAGACTTTTTTTTCGGTAGTGCTATGAAAGTTTTGTACAATCAATTACCTCAAAAGCAAAAGCTTTAAAGGCATTGTATAATACCTTGAATAACTTTCTGCCTAACATAGCTAAGTCCAGTGGCTCCTAAATTCATAAATGCAATTGGCTGTTTTTGACGATATTTTTACTAATATGTGACAAGAAATAAGAAAAACAAAGGCATTGTAAGATTGTCAACTGTACTTTTTTAGGAAGTACTGTGGTATTTCCTTTTATTTTACACCATGATTAATTTTCAAAAAAGTCCTCCTCTAATTTACTTTAAACAATTTAACTAGTCCATTAAAACAAAAGACTATGAACCAAGTATTTAGTCCACATAGCATCCTAACAAGAGCAGAACATATGTAAGGTTTTAGAAATACATAGAACTGGTAAAGAGAGAGGCAGTTCTCTTCTCTTTATGCAGTGATAAAAAGCCATTTACACCCACAGCTAGGAAAATTTGGCTCAGTGTTTCCAAATATTATACATTGATTCCATTATATATTTTTAAATTACATTAAAATTAATATATAGAATAAATGTGTGACTTTGCTCATATATTTTGGATAATAGAAAAATTATTCTACTATAATCGACCTTTAAAAATCATCTGTGTTTTCTTTACATAGAAACCAGATGTTTACTTTTGTGACTATGTGTTTACTTTCATATTGGAGAGTGATTTAATACTTAGAAGGGCAAAATGTCATAGGCAGATCCTATGCTGTAGGCAATCAATCCCCCATAGTATTTCAAAAGGTCCTTCTGACTAATTTTTTTCCTTAGGTGTTTATATGGCTATGTACTGTTCTAAAAAAAAAGATTCATAAAATATTTTTGCAGTTGAAACCTACAATCACAGAATTAGTTCAGATTAAGGTTTCCACCATGTAGAATTTAATAAATAGATTTTATTTAAACTAGGATGAGAATGCAAAATAAACATGAAATAAATAATTTCCCTTGGAAGACCATATTTTTTGTGATATACTTTCAGTACATGTTTGAAATAACAGAAAGGTTGGAGAGAAAAGTGACACTCTGAAACTTAAATATTTTACTATGTTCTACAAATCTGTAATTAATATTATTAATATTTTAAAAATTAATTTGAAAATTAAAGGTACACGATTTTTCTAATCTTCAAATAAAAATTTAGATTACATCTCACCAATTAAAGATAGTTTTGTGGAGAGGTGATTTCTGAAATGAATACTTTTAATCATCTGCAGTCTATAATTACCTTTGTATAGGATACACAGAAATAGGCCGCTTAATATTGGAGCAATATCAGGGAAACCAAAAGAAGGTTGATGTAGCCATAAAATCAAATGTATAGTTGATTGGTGATGGTGGGAGGTAATTTTGGAAAGTATTGGATTGACAGTGAAGGGCCTATGTGCTTTGGTAAGAAGTTTGAGAGCAGTGAATGGTTTTTTGGCTAACAGAGTAGCAGTCCAATTTATGTTTACAGAGCATCTCTGAAAGCAACTCTGGATGCATATGAACAGGCTGTTTTGGAAATACGAGTCTTTTACAGAGATTCAAACAAGAAATAATGAAGGTCCAGACCTAGAAGAAGAGAGAGAGAAAGGAAGACAGATTAAGAATTTAGCTTTAATAATTTATTTCCTTTTTTTTGTTGTTGTTGTAGTAATATAAGGTTATAGTAATTAAATATGTAGAAATATAGAAAAATATGGAAGATATATAAAGGTAATTAAGGTATAATATTAAAATAAATTAAAAAATTAAATAAAGTTACGCCATCTGGATAGGAATTAATATAGTGTGTACAAATATGATAAACAGACTGGGACTTTCGCAGGGTCCAGTTAGCATGTGTGTGGAGTTATACATAGATAAGAAGTGGCTTGATGTCATAACTCTGTAAGTTAATATAAACAAGAAGCTTTCCTAGGAACATCTTAAAAATGGCTTAATGTAACATTTCAGTAGATTAACATAAAAAGGGCTCCCTGTGAGGAACTTCCAAAAAGGTGGTTTGAGGTAAGAATCCTGTTGACACCTGTTAGAAGGTGTAGGCCAGAGAAGGTACTAAAGCTGAGGGCCCCCCTGCTGCAGTAGTCACCCAGACTCTGGTGTTGAACGTGGACTGTCTCTACGCTGCTCTGACAGCCCAGAGAAGCAGCTGATGGGGCCCCCTTAAGCTGTACCCAGGCACGCCAAAAGGATTTGTGAGTAATAAACTGCCTGAGTGATTCTTGCAACTAACTTGTGTGTCGGTCGGTCGTGTCTTTCCTCTGGTGGCAGTTGGTCTCGGCACTGATAAGTAGAATCCTCACAGCCACCTCAAGAGTAGTCTGGAAAAGGCTGCCAGCCCTGCTGATAAGCAGGGGTGTCCCACTGTGTGGGGAAGTTGAATTGGGGATGCCTAGTCTATGTAGAGCTCAGGCTCTACTGGGACACCTTACAACCCTTTAGCATTTTTCTCGCTTTATTTAATTAAAGAGGTTTTTTTTTAACATAATACTTCAATGAAAGTTTAACCAAATAAATATGTGATGTTTGGGAAAATAAAGGGCTTGAGGAGGAGAAAAGACATATATTCCAAGAATAGGAGTAACAGACTTGATGGAAAAACATGCTCCCTTTCATATGCGAGCGTCTGATAATTGACCCTTTTCTAAGTAATTAGTAAAGATGTGAAAGAGAAACAGGCATGCCATTCTTGTATTTTAACACAGTAATGCATACCACTACTTTCTCTTGATGACACAAGCATTGCACACAAGAATCCTCTTGTACATGCAAGATTAAGCTAAACCCTGTCCTTTTCTTATCTTCTCCATTTTAAAGACCTTTGTCAAGTGGCCCAGGACTAAAAATTTAATAAAATTGACATGCTTTGCCTCTTTACTGTGGTCAATCCCCTTGGGATAATCAGGCTAATTATAACTATGGATTCAGCAGCCCTCTCACTTTGTTATAGAAGAGAATTAGATGAGTCAGACTGGCTTTTTTGGGGGAGGGGGACTTTATTTTTCAATTTTCCATAATCTTTTGGGTGCCTGTAAACTGATTTTTAAAGAACATTTAATATGACATATTCTATGCATAGTTCTACAGTTCATAAAGTTGTTCACCTCCTCTTTTACTTTGAAATAAGTTGCCTATAGCACATCTTGCTATCCTATAGTGTTACATGGACTCTCATTTCTTGCTTCCTCTCAATTTCTGTATCTCCCTGACCCCAGGCCAAGTCATCTGGGTTTTGTGCTAGCAATTGTTCTGCAGGTGTCTGGGCTAAGCGGGAAACTCCTCAGAGCATGCGAGTGTCAAGCACACAGAACTGGTACAAGTTTTTTTTTTAAAAAAAGGCCTTCTCTTCCAGTGGTGGGAGCTGCAGCAGGTGGGTGGCGTTGGCTGACAGACACAGTTCACAGCAATGCCCCCCACCCCCCACCCCATGCTCTCCTCTGAGGATCCTGGAGGGTCCCTGCCTGCAGAAGTGATAATTAGTGACTTATCACATTAATCTAACTTCCTTCCTTAGGTTATTTCTCCATACTCAGTCTCCAGTGAATTATGCCCATGATATAAGGAATTCCCATTTGCAAACATGTCTAATTAGCAGTGAATTGGCCATGTAGCATTTGTTTTCTTCTGGGGTCCTGAATCTGGCTCTTAAGAATCAACATAAACTGCCAAAAAAATCTCAGCTTAGACCTTTATAGATTTATATATACTGCTTACAAAAATTAGGGAATCAGGAAACATGCAGATAGATACTCAGTGCTTTCAGCCTTTTGTATAGTGCATTTTCACCAGTGAACTAAAAGTTGGTTTTGATTCTCATTTGCATAATCCAACAACTTTCTTTGGTTTGTCATTTGCTTTTCTGATGTTCTTGTTTAATAAAAAATTTAAAATGCTTTTTTTCATTGCTTCATATTCATTTTGAAATATCCCCTAATTTTTGTCAGCAGTATATTATAGGCTGTACAAAAATGGGGTACAGTTAATTAAAACAGATCTAACAAACCAAATGGGTTTAAACCTAGTACACATTTAGAGTCAAATTATTTCTATCTCCTGTGGACAAAAAAGAAAACATATACTGAACTTGATAAACTTGGAGAAGCCTGCATGGTGGCCTTGCAAACTCAGAGACCTAAAGTAACCACATAGGATAGACTGAGATTGAAATTTTCTAACTAAAATCAGCTAGCTCATGGTGGTTAGCCATATCCTAGGGCAGTATTTTTCTCTAACAAAGGTCAGTGCTTCCCTAAGTGAGCCTGTTTTCTTTTGCATCTACAATAATGTACCTGATAATATGTGTTTGAAATTTAAGGGTTGTCTTCTTTTCCTGCCCCCCTCAGAGCAGGCATCCACAGAGCAGAAACCAACAACCACCCCCCATTGTCATTATCAGGTTGATTATGTGTAAACAATCTTATTCTTGCCTATGTAAAAGAAGTTTCAGTATATACATTTTTACTTTGTATCCAGTCCCAGAGATTACCCCTCCTTTGCTTTCTCCCACCTCCCTAATCTATCACCAATCTTTTTCATGTAACCCCTTACCTTCTCCTCTGATTCTAATATATAAAGGAAGTGGTGAAACCTCTATTTCCTGGAGCATTTTCTTCATTAGTTACGACTTTGTTTCCCAGCCATTGTCAACAGTTTGGCTCAAATAAACTCATAAAAAATTCTCACAGGTTTGAAAGTTTCTTACGTAAAAGTTTCTTATGAGTTTCTTACTCCCCTCCCTTTTTTCCTTTTTTAGTGAAGTTTAAACATCCTTAGATACAATCTGATGGCAACTCAGGAAAGAAAAAAATGTTATAAGGAAATGTCCTAACAAAGGGGAGAAATATTTAGAAGTAATGGATAAAAGTAGTAGTAGAATCAATCAATCAACCAATTAAACATCTTATTTCATGGTCAAATGTACCAATTAATTCTAAACAGAATCAGGACCACCTTAGACCTGGGCAAGGGTAGTCCCTGCTCTAGGTCCTGTGTTTAAGAGAGTAGTGCATGTCACAGCACAGACATTTATTGAATATAAAACACCTAAGCCATCTGTCACTTGGGATCTGGCACTTATGACCTGTAACCTGAAAAGCCAATAGTTGCGACCAGCATCACAGCTGCATGGCTCTTGTAGGTTCCCATTTAATTCGAACAGACGGTAATGAATCAGTGGAGAGTTAGATTCAGGAAAGGGTGCTGAGACTGCCAGAGTGTAATTATTGAAGGAGCTGGAACAGGGAGGTGCTGATAGAGCCCCTGTGAGGCTGAGAACAAAGAAGATCAGCACAAAGGAGAAAAAACATTTGCATTCCATTGGTCAGAGACTCTTATCAGAAGTTTATGTTTGAAATTCACCACTAAGCTAAAGCCAGCCCCTGTTGCTATGCTGTGTGCGGACCCCTTAGCAAATAGGTAACTGCCACATCTGCTTCTGTAAATGCTTGCTTACTTAGGATATATAAGGACCTGGCTGTAAGTGCCAGGGGCGACTCCCATTTGCATCTCCCTGTGAGTGTGGTGTCTCAGGACATCTGGGGAGTTCGCCCCTGCACAGGTTAAACTTGGCCAATAAAGTACAATCTAAGCTCCTGAAAGTCTCCAACGTTTGTTCTCGTACCCAGTGGATCCAATATTTTGGGGGCTCGTCTGGGATTCTCCCTTGGCAGAGTTTTGGGTTGGAGACCGGAGTAACGGCTCAAACTGAGTAAGTATTCTCTGAGGATCCTCATTTGGGTTGGCTTTTGAGCTCTAGAGTGCACATTCCTGAGGTGGTAGGTGGGACACTGCCAGTAACCCACCCAGGGCTTTCAGAGGCGGGATGCCGCCTTCTGAAATTTGGATATTTGGATTTGTTAACTCTAGGAGTGACTGGTCACATTAGGAATCCTTTTTGCGCTGCACTGCATTTTGTCTGAGCTTGAATGACTGAGTTGAGTGTGAGAGAAACAAGTGTGTTCCCTGTGTTAATAGTGTGTGTTGCCTGTATCCTGCCCTTTCTCATTATTCCTGAGTCATCCAGGATGGGACAACAGGAACCTGTGCTGGGATCCCACTTCTGATATAAGAAAAAAGCTTCAGAAGATTGAGGGGTTCGAGGGAGAGAATAGGAGTAAGCTATTAGAAATAGCCCAGAAAGTATATCAACAGGGATGATCCGGAGGTTGGCAGAGCAAAGGAGGTAGCCAAGATCCTGATTGCTGCTCAGAAACCTCCCCCCAAAGGAAAAGGGGGACAGAGGAAGGGCCAAGGACAGCGAATAGACAAGGATCAATGTGCCTATTGCAAGGAGAAAGGACACTAGAAGAGAGAGTGCCCAAAGTTGAGGGCCGACAGCCAGAGGCCAAAACAAGCCCCAGAGGTCTTGATCCAAACCTTAGACTGACGGGGCCAGGGCTCCATTCCCGTCAGCTCCCAGGAGCCCATGGTCACCTTAACAGTCGAAGGAAAGCCAATAGACTTCCTAGTCGACATGGGAGCCACCTACTCAGTCCTAAAGAAACCACAGGGCCAGATGCAGAAGGCAACTACTAAGATAATAGGGGCAATGGGCAAAGCAGAAACCTACCATGGGCCACCGCAAGAATTACTGACTTAGGTCGAGGCACCATCACCCACTCTTTCCTAGTCATTCCAGACTGCCCTTACCCACTGCTTGGAAGGGACTTATTGCAGAAACTTCAGGCCACTATAACCTTCCGACGGGAGGAAAGCCCTATGGGGAACAAAGAGGCAGAGGTCAGCATGGAAGTAACTGTCCCACTGTCTGAAGAACACTTACTTGCCCCCGTCTTGGAAGGTAAGGAGGCTGAGGAAGGGGTTCCAGACGCCCTGCGTGCCTGGGTACCTGAGGTTTGGGCGGAAACCAACCCCCCAGGTTTGGTTGCTTACCAACCACCTGTCCTGGTGCAACTGCTTAGCACTGCTAGACTGGTTAGAATCAGGCAGTACCCAGTCTCAGCCTGAGCTAGACAGGGAATCGCCCAGCACTTGCAATGCCTGCTGGAGGCAGGCATCTTCTGAAAGTGCCAATCAGCCTGGAACACCCCGCTGCTTCCTGTCCAGAAACCAGGGAGCCAAGACTATCATCCGGTCCAGGACTTGCGGGAAGTAAATGCGCAGGTAGAGAATATTTATCCCACGGTGCCCAACCCATATACCTTACTGAGCTCATTGCCCCCAACTCATACCTATTATTCTGTCCTGGATTTGAAGGATGCCTTCTGTTGTATTCCCCTGGCGCCTCAGAGCCAAGAGATCTTTGCCTTTGAATGGGATGACCCAGATAATGGACTGGTGGGACAGTTTACTTGGACTAGACTACCACAAGGGTTTAAGAATTCCCCCACCACTTTTAATGAAGCCCTCAGCAAAGATCTGCAGGCTTTCCGCTCCTCCCATCCGTCGATCGTACTGCTCCAGTATATAGATGACATTCTCATAGCTGCCAAGGATGAAGGAGAGTGTGAGGAAGCTACCTCGGACCTGCTTCAAGATCTTGGGTGAATGGGGTATTGAGTCTCCGCCAAGAAGGCCCAGATTGTGACACAAACTGTAAGTTACTTGGGGTATAACTTACAGGGAGGGCAAAGGACATTGTCCAGCCAGCGAATCCAGATGGTCTTGCAGATCCCCGAGCCTACTAGCAAGAGGCAGGTACGAGAATTCCTGGGTGCAGTAGGATACTGCCGACTGTGGATATTAGGCTTTGCAGAACTAGCTAAACCCCTGCATGAACTAACCAGGCGTAAGGAAGAGCAGTTCACATGGACAGATAAGGAGAAGCAAGCATTCCAAGCACTTAAGGAGGCCCTAGTGGCTGCCCCAGCTTTGGCCCTGCCAGATCTGGCCAAACCCTTTCAGCTATTTATAGCAGAAAAGGAAGGTGTAGCCTTAGGAGCACTGAGCCAGGAACTTGGGCCGTGGAAGAGGCCTGTTGCCTATCTGTCCAAAAAACTTGATCCTGTAGCCTCGGGATGGCCTACATGTCTGAGGGTGCTTGCTGCCACCTCCATACTAGTCAAGGAGGCTAGTAAATTGACTTTAGGGCAGGACATCCAAGTCATTGGGGAACACTACATAGAGCAAGTGCTGCGAGCACCTCCTGACAGGTGGCTATCTAATGCGCGGCTAACGCAGTATCAGGCTCAGCTGCTGAATCCTCCCTCTGTTCAGTTCCTCAAAACTGCGGCCCTGAACCCAGCGACCCTGTTGCCAATACCGGACTCCACTTTGGCCCACAGTTGCAAGCAAATCCTTGACACGGTGACTGGCTCCCGCCCGGACTTAAGGGATCAGGCCTACGAGAAGGCAGACCTGACTCTCTTTACTGATGGGAGCAGTTTTATCAAGGATGGACCGCAGTATGCAGGGGCAGCAGTGACCACGGGAGATAAGGTCCTATGGCAGAAAGCGCTGCCCGCAGGGGCATCTGCACAGAGGGCAGAACTAATAGGACTAACCAGGGCCTTACAGATAGCGGAGGGAAAAGTTGCCAACATCTATACTGACAGCCGTTATGCACTCACCACCGCCCATGTTCACGGGATCACATATAAGGAGAGAGGCCTCCTGACAGCAGGGGGAAAGGATATTAAGAACCGCAGTGAAATTCTTGCCCTCTTAAATGCCATTTGGCTACCTACCAAAGTTGCCATCATCCACTGCAAAGGACACCAAAAAGGGGACTCTCCTATTGTAAAGGGTAACAACCTGGCAGACTCAGCTGCAAGAGAGGCAGCCACTGGGCCACAAGAAAGCCTTTTACCATTATTGCCTAAGCCAACATTACCTCCGGATCCTAGATATTCCCCAGAAGAAGAGCAGGAAGGGATACAATCGAAGGGAAAGAGAAACCAGCAAGGATGGATAGAGCTTCCTGACTCCCGGCTCTATTTACCCCAGGGAATAGTAAGAGAAATAGTAGGAGATATTCATACTAGCACTCACCTAGGGCAGAATAAGTTAGAACAACTTATCAGGAAGTATTATGTAGGGCCCAACATCAGGGATATTGTCTACTCTATTGTCTCACGGTGCAGTATCTGTGCCAGAGTGAATGCACAGAATGCACACAAAACAGTGAAGGGTGTGACTGTCAGGGGTCCCAGTAGGGCAGGGTTCCCATTGGGTGTTGAGGCAGGCCAGGAGGGAGGGCAGGGCTGGGGGCAGCCCACTCTCAACGCACAAGGAGGCTACATCACGTGGAAGCCTTTGTGAGGTCAGACGTGTTCTCCCTCAGTCGTGACAGGCAGCAGCCTGTGCTTTACCTGCTGGTCCCCTCGGTGTCATAGGTGGTGCTGTGCTCACTGACCCCTTGGCAGGAAGGGGCAGGGACACACACACAGGACACAGCTGTAAGGTATCAGGGGAAAGCTCCGGGAGAATTGTGGGAAATAGATTTCACAGAGATGACCCCTGGGAAGTCAGGTTATAAGTATCTATTAGTATTAATAGACACCTTCTCAGGATGGGTAGAAGCATTCCCCATGCGAGGAGAGGCTGCTTCCACAGTCTGCAAAGTCTTATTAAGGGAAATCATACCTAGATATGGCATTCTCCTAGCCCTAGGATCAGACAATGGACCTGCATTCATATCTAGGATATCTCAAGAATTAGCCACTAACTTAGGTATCAATTGGAAATTGCATTGCATTTATAGGCCCCAAAGTTTGGGACAGGTAGAAAGAATGAACAGGACTCTGAAGGAAACTATAATTAAGCTGAGAGGGGAGATCGGGGAAAACTGGGTTGAGCTCCTCCCTTTCGCCCTTTTTAGAACCAGATGTACCCCCTATCTCAATAAATGGACCCCTTACAAAATCTTATTTGGGCAACCCTTGCCCCTTGTACCTCGATTGACCAGAGGGGAACTAGAGATTTCTAATCATAATTTCCTCAAGTCTTTGCAGGCCCTGCAACACATCAGAAGTGAGGTGCGGGCCCTCCAGAGATCAGCCCAATAGAATGCGAAACACAGCTCCCGACTACCGGAGCCACCAGAGCCTGGACAGTGGGTGTGGATTCTCAACCACCGACGAGGCAACCTTGAGCCACGTTGGCATGGACCGTTCCAGGTGATCCTGAGTACACCCACAGCTATCAAGGTAGCTGAAAAACCTTACTGGATCCACCTCTCCCACATAAAACCAGCCCAGCTTGATGAGGTAACAGGGGCCCAGGACTTGGACCTGAGAAAATGGAGAGTCCACGCAAATCCCAAGGACCCCTTAAGGTTGCGGTTCTCGTCCACATCCTAGGAGGACTACTGTGTCTATTAAATTTTACAGAGGGAGGATTGGGGCCGGCACCAAATGCGGAAGAGCTACTCAGGACACTGTATGGCTCCCCTTGTGACTGCAGAGGAGGAACCACTACCACTAGACCGGAGAAATACACAAGGCAGGTTGATTGTAATAGCAAAATAGCGTTCCTCGCCATGACACCGGGTATAGGGGGAGGTATCACCCAAGAGTGGGTCTGCAATAACAAACCCCGCATAATTCCCCCTATTCAAGGCAAGCCATGACCCTGTCCTGCTGAGTGCACTAGTTTCTATGGTCAAATGCAGTCCTCCTGTTATGAGAAATTTCAGGAATGCACTAGTTATGATACTACCTACTTCACTGCCATCCTTCAGAGAACTCGAGCCTGGAGATAGGATCATATGGCCGCATGCAGGCTTCGTGCAAAGGGACACATGGCAAGCCCGTATGTTGGTCTAAGAAATCCCCTCTACATGTTTCGGATGGAGGAAGACCCCAAGGTACTATCAGAGAATCTATAGTGCAAGAAAGAATTGAACAAATTATTAACCTTATGTACCCAAAAATTAATTATCATCCTTTGGCTTTGCCAAAAGCATGAGGTGTCAACTTAGACACTCAGTCCTCTGATATACTCCTAGCTACCCATCAGGCACTTAATGCCTCGAATCCTACTCTAGCTGCTGATTGCTGGTTTTGTATGACCCTAGGCACACTCATGCCAATCACTCTACCAGCAGCGTTCAATGAGTCTATGCTTACCCAATATCCTAATTGCAGTGCTAACACTCCTTTTAGAGTTCAGCCCATAGACTTTCTCAATGTTTCTTGTATCCTAAGTCATTCACAAAATAACAGTTCTGATATAGACGTTGGGTTTGCGGATTTTGCTAATTGTAGCGAATTCATTAACTCCAGCTCCCCCCTCTGCCCTGGCAGGGGACAAGTGTTGTTATGTGGAGGTAATCTAGCTTTCTCTTATTTGCCCACCAATTGAACCGGGGTCTGTATGCTAGCCACTCTATTGTCAGATATAGACATTATACCTGGGGATGAGCCTGTCCCCGTCCCTACTTTAAACTATATCGCAGGTCGCTCTAAGCGAGCTATTACACTCATTCCATTGTTAGTAGGCCTGGGTATTACCGGGGCTGTAGCTACTGGTACTGCTGGACTAGGGGTGGCTGTTCATTCCTATACTAAGCTTTCTAACAAGCTAATAGATGATATTCAAGCTATATCCAGTACTATCCAGGATATTCAAGATCAGTTAGATTCTCTAGCAGAAATGGTCCTGCAAAATAGGAGGGGCTTAGACTTACTTACAGCAGAGCAGGGAGGCATCTGTTTGGCTTTACAGGAACGTTGCTGCTTCTATGTCAACAAATCTGGTCTAGTGCGAGACAAAATCAAAAGGCTACAAGAAGGTCTAGTAAAGAGAAGAAGAGAGGTCTTTGAAAGCCCCCTGTGGAGTAGCCTCAACGGTACTTTGCCTTACCTTCTTTCTCCCTTTGCTAGGTCCATGTATTGGTTTCTTGTGCCTATTGTCTTTAGGGCCCATTTTGTTTAACAAGCTACTCAGTTATGTTAAAGAAAGAATAGATGTAGTAAAGTTAATGGTTCTGTTCCAATCTTATACCATTCTTCCCACTGATGAAGAATCAAGGGTTTGGTTTATGCCCAAAAGAGATGGGGGAATGTTAAATTCAGGAAGGGGTGCTGAGACTGCCAGAGTGTAATTATTGAAGGAGCCAGAACAGGGAGGTGCGGATAGAGCCCCTGTGAGGCTGAGAACAAAGAAGATCAGCACAAAGGAAGACAAACGTTTGTATTCCATTGGTCAGAGACTCTTATCAGAAGTTTATGTTTGAAATTCACCACTAAGCTAAAGCCAGCCCCTGTTGCTATGCTGCGTGCGGACCCCTTAGTGAATAGGTAACTGCCACATCTGCTTCTGTAAATGCTTGCTTACTTAGGATATATAAGGACCTGGCTGTAAGCACCGGGGGCGACTCCCATTTGCATCTCCCTGTGAGTATGGTGTCTCAGGACATCTGGGGAGTTTGCCCCTGCGCAGGTTAAACTTGGCCAATAAAGTACGATCTAAGCTCCTGAAAGTCTCTGAAGTTTGTTCTTGTACCCGGTGGATCCAATACGGAGCCCAAAAATGGTGGGCCATTTTCCTTTATTCTAGACTCATACCAGCCAACGAGTAAAAACAAACATACCAGGCACCAAAACCAGCTCACATGTTCTCCTGTTCCACAACCAGGAGAATCTTTCTGGTTTTTTCTAGAATCAAAGGCCCACTAATCTCAGCCACCTCCTTTACCCCATCTGCATGCCTCCATCTTGCTGGCTTCTCTCTCACAACCTGGTCTTCTCCTCCTCTCTAAAATGGCCTCCTAGCTCCTCCTTTTAAAACCTTTTGGTGCAAAAGCCCTTCACCAGCACACATTGACATAACCAAGCCCCTTCCCAAACAGAAGGGTAATTAACCGTATCCCCTGGGCGATGGCCACTCAAGTGGGCAGCGCCATTTTTAACAAAGTGAGCATAAAAACCACATTAAACTTATTTGCCCAACATAACCCTAAACATCTGTTCTTGTCACTTACATAATTTAGACCAGTGGTTTCCAACCTTTTTTGGGCCATGGACCAGTTTAATGTCAGAAAATATTTTCATGGATCGGCCTTTAGAGTGGAATGGATAAATGCACAAAATAAAATTATGCGACCAGAGTAAAAACTGTGGTAATTTTAAATATAATTGTCGAACTTACGATATTTATTTGGCTAAGTTAAAGGAGGAACAAGTATGTCCTCATTATTCCGGCTATATTTAAATTTGTTATTCTGACAATGTTTCATGTTATTTATTCTTTCTCTGTGGAGAAATGGCCCATGAACCGATACCGGTCTATGGCCCGGGGGTTGGGGACCACTGATTTAGACCATAAAGAAGTGGATGCTTTTCCTACATCTCCTGCCCTAAGACCTTGAAATGAAAGGTGACTGCATGCCAATAAAATGAAGGTCTGTGGCTAATATAGCTGCTGACATCACACATAAGCAATGCTTTGGGAGTTTCCTCATGCACAAGTATTAATTGGTATTCTGCTAAATATGCAATGATAAACTCTGAAGGTCTTCAAGTTTCTTTCTCTCTTTAGCTCTCTTCTTTTTAGTACAGTATATTTAATGTTTTATATAATTTTGTGGGGTTTCTTGCTGATTGTAATATTGAGTGATTACATGTATCACTCTAGTTCTCCACCTCTTTCTTCAGTCATATCCTTTGCAGCATGAGTCTTTAGCTCCTTTCTTCAGGAGGAGGAGTCTATTTCACTACCACTAGAATCTAGGTGGCCTTGTGATTTTCTTTGTCCCTTAAATGTGGTAAAAATTATATTGAGTTTGTTTTAGGCTTAGGCACACAGACACAGAATGATATCCTAGTAATATGTCCTAGATTCTGTGTAAGCAAGTCCAGGATCCTGCTGGAGGATGAGTGAGCAACTGGAACAGAAGTGAGTCATCCCAGCCATGGCCGTACCAAGCCAACCAGCCCTCAGGTGCTCAGCTCACCACAGAGGTGTGAGTGAGTTAAGACTGGAGGAAGCACTCAGCTTATACAAACAAAATTGTTGCTGTTAAGAATTGTGTGTCGAACCAATTCCTGTTTCTTAATCACTAAGTTTTTGGACATTAACTAATACATTGGCATGTAGAATTACCAAATTGTTGACAATTGCTGTGAAACAATTGTATTTTTGTTTTGTTTTGCTTTTAATTTTAATTTAATGATTATTATTATTTTCATAGTTTGCCTGTAGATTCTTTTGATTTACTACAATTACAAATCATATGAGAATGACAGTTTTACTTTTCAGTACTAATACTTTTTATTTTCTTTTAAAAATTTTATTGTAGTTGTTCTAACCACCATTATAATATTAATTAGAAATAGTGACTCTAGTTTCAGGGGGGAGAGCTTACAATAAATTCCCTTTATCACCACTAAGATTTGACATATCTTTTGAGATAGATAGATTCTGCACTAGAAACTCCTCAAGTCTCATTTTCTTTGTCACTACAGAACCAGGAGACCACTGAAAGCTCTGTCAATCTTCCTGTCCCCCAATAAGTCCCTGTGTCAAAACCAGGCTCTGCTGTCAGTCTGTCCACATTGGCCACAATGCTCCAGGGGAGAAGCAGTGGATGATCTGTCAGCTGTCTCTCTAGGATCCCTGCATCTCCACAATTTGAGCCTCTCTAATCCTTTTTGCTTTCACAGCTCTCTGGTGCCTTTGAATAAAAACTCTTTGTATTTTGTCTGACATTTCTATTTTTTCTTGAATATATCTTTGCTCAGACACAAACTATACCATCTATATTAGTCATAGTTTTCCAGGGAAACAGCATTTTTTTACATTCATTTATGGTTGAGAAGAATTGCTTATTTCAGTGGTTCTCAAAGTGTGTGTTATGGTGCACTGGTGCAGCCTAGTAAATTTCCAGGTGTGCCCTATGGTATTCTATAGAAATATGTGCCTATTGGGGACCAAGAAACCAACAAGGATTTTGGAGTTTAGATTTTTGGGGTACAGGGGTGTGGGGAATTGGCTGTAAACTGATAATCTGCCCAACCCCCCACCTCACTTGCCTGATTAGGTTGCAAAAGGCTGTTAAACTGTGGTGCTGGGTTGTTTACCCCTCATGTTCCCTGGAAAGACTAGAGGCAAGTTTTTTCTATCCTTTGTTTGGTGTAAAGTTAAGATGATATATATGGTGGAGGTTTTCTCCACTTGGTAAAATTCTTGGGTTGCCTTGGAAACATGATCAAAGACCATTGATTTGCTAATGGCCTCATTTTACCCTATAAATAAAGCAAGATGCGGTTTTTGGGCATGCTTTGTTCTTGCCAGCAGCAATTACAGGACCCTCCTGACCTGATATTTTCTTAGTTCTGTGTATTTTCTTAATTCTGCATTGTTCCCAGTTGGGATTTGGAATTATTAGCTGCGCTGGTTTGCGGCATGTGCCCAGATATAAAAATAAATATAGTTACTCTATTATACCATTTTATTACAGAAATACTGCTCCTTTTGTTAACACATCATTATTATATTTATTATTAACACATCATTATATTATTTTTAGATAAATACACCCAAATAAAATGGATAGATTTCTCAAAAAGGAGTGTGATATTGAAGAATCCAATTCTGGAAGTAAAAAGAAGTTAAGTGTAAATACAATAGGACTTGAAGGCTGATAGGCAGAATTTAATTTATAGCATTTTCCATCACTTAACACTGAACAATACGATTGGATTAGAAACCCATTCATAGAAGCTCCAAGTGATTTTGGTTTAATATTAACAGAGAAGAACTGGCAGCTATATCCACTGATCATGGATTGATGATAAAACATAAGGAATTGTCTTTTGAAGCCTTTTGGGTTTCTATAAAAGAAAAATAAGTGGCAATATCTAAAAAACTTTACTACAATTTTCAACATCCTATTTTTGAAAATTAGGATTTTCTACCCTCAACACAATTAAGAGTAAAAAGAGAGGAATTCTTCAATATATTGATGAGAAAATGAGAGTTTGTCTTTTAAATATATGCCCATACATTGAAGAAATTGCTAGGACACATCAGGCTCATGTTTCTCATAAACACAAGAATGAAAAAATTAACACATTCGCACCAGGACCTGCTGAATTTACTAAATCTTACTGAGAATGTATCTATCTATATATATAAGAAGATAACTTTTTTGTCCTTTTTTATTTTAACCCTTCTTCTTATGAATTCTAAAAAGCATAATACAAAAAATGTAACACAAAAATGTTTTTTAATGTCAGAATAAATTTAATGTTGTTGTATTTATTTTGTTTAATTACCATAAAGGCATGCTTGGACTTTATATTTTTTTCTTTAATATTTGACTTAATTATTATAACATATTTTTTAGAAATTTGTATTTAGTGTGCCTACAATTTTTTGTAGGATTTTAAATGTGCTCCAGCTTCAAAAAGTTCGAGAACCACTGGCCTGTGTGATCACAGAGGCTGAGAAAACCCCAGATCTACAGTCTGCAAGCTGGAGACCCAGGAAGACTGGTATTGCCATTTCAGCCTGAATCCAAAGGCCAGGAATTGCAGGAGCCAAAGGTATAAATCTCAGTCCAAGGGCAAGAGAAGAGCTAAATCCCAGCTCACGCTGTCAGGGAGCAGGAGAAGGAATCTTTGCTTCTTCAGTCTTTTGTTCTATTTGGGTCTCAGTGCTTCTTACGAAGATCACCCACACTGGGGAGGGCCATCAATTTGAGTCAGTCCAGCAATTCAAATGCTAATTTAATCCAAAAACACCTTCACAGACAAATGGCCCAGTGAAATTGAAACATAAAATTAACCATTACACCATCCTACTCTCAAATACAGGTGAATTAGTGATATTTACAGCAGTGACACATGAAAACCAAAGAATATTTTACATCATAAAAAATCCAGATTGAAATTAAATTTGTATATAAGCAACTCTCTTAAAGTAAAACTAAATTGCTATAATTTACATTAGTGTTTACATTATAGTAAGGATCTAGTTAATACTTTTAAAGACAGTAAAAATCATGACTTTCATAATCATGAAAAACTGAAAAATTTTGTAATGTTTTATGCATAGGGACAATTTATTGTTTGCCCTCATTATGATGCTTAAATGTGATATGTAAATTTTATTATTGATTTCTGAATAAAATATTTAAGAATTTTGAAAATCTTAGTTTCTCCTACCTTATCAGTGTTTCTTCAAATTGAAATGATTAAAAATGTGTCTAATAACTAGAATGACTACAAAAATTGTCTAATTTGGTATTTAAACCACATTAAAAAAACTGTAACTTTATGTATATTTCCAATTTTTTTTAAGTTTGAAGATATAATTTTTTTCTTCTTTCTTTTCTTTTTTTTTAAGTGAGAGGATGGGAGACAGTGAGACAGACTCCCATATATGCCCTGACTGGGATCCACCTGGCAAGCCCACAAGGGCAATGTTCTGCCCATCTGGAGCTGTTGCTGATTGCTTGGCAACCTCATTGTTTTTAATGCCTGAGGTGGGAGGCTTCATGGAGCCATCCTCAGTACCTGGGGCCAACTCACTTGAACCAATTGAGCCATGTATGTGGGAGGAGGAGAGAGAAGGAGAAAGAGAAGAGGAGAAGAAGAAGGAGGAGAATTGGAGAAGCAGATGGTCACTTCTCCTGTGTGCTCTGACTGGGAATCAAACCTGAGACTTCCACACAAGGGGCAAAGCTCTACCACTGAACAAACTGGCCAGGGCCTGAAGATGTAATTTTCAAGTTAGGAAAATAGAACCCATTTTGCTTGGAAGTTTTAGCTCAATTTATAATGTATTTTTAGTAATATTGCATATGAACCACCATTTGTTTTCTTGCCCCACATCATGCAAATGAGGTTAGGCTAAGCCAATACATTTACATTAGGATATTTTTTAATGTTTTCTTCTTTTTCATTTTTGTTTTTTTGTCTGCATAGACTTGCAAGATTATTATTATTACTTTTACAATTAAAACAAAACAAAATAAAACCCTTTTTGTCTTTACCAGTAATTATTTCACTTTAACTTGTATAATAATTGGGGTTCAAGCAGAATTACTGTAAATATTATGGAATAAGAAATTTGTTATGCAAAACAAGTCTCACACCATCATCAGAAGAGCTAGGAAATAAATGTCTGTAAAAAATTGGAGAAAAGTTCCTAATTAATTCTGGTATCAATGAGTGCTTTGGAACTTGCAGGAAGCTTAGCACTTCTGGGTACTGATGTCCGACTGACGCAGAAGTTTATGACAGTTATTGGGTCTTCAGGCTATTGCTTCTCTGAGTTCTCAATGAAGCTACTTTCATTGGCCTTAGATTGTTGAGATGTTGGAATTCAATAGGACCAATTGTCAAGGAGAGATGTTAATGTGAGGACAAATTGAAATCTGCCAAGCAATGTGTAACCCTTAGAGTACAATGGCTACTTCTTTATAGCTGCTTTTCAAATCACACACAAATTTTTCTTGTGGCTGACCTTAACCCAATTTATTAGGGCAAAGAATTTCTTGACTATTTAGTTTCAGATTAGTAAAATGACATAATAGAACCATTTTGTCATCTGTGCCCCATGGGTTCAGTTAAAAAAACTAGAGAGGGGAACATTGAGGTGAAGAAAGAGTGTGTAATTTTCCTACGAATACAAACTTGAAGGTGTTTTCATAACATTGAGGGTGTTTACAACATTGAGAGACTTTTGCCTTCTAACTCTAATATCAGTGTGCTCAACATCTACCCTGCTTATTTCTTACTGTACTCAGTGTTTTTTCCTTTTATTTATGGTGAGAGTTAGAAAGAAGGATGCTTGTCCACTGTAAATGTCTCAGCTCTCATAGAAATTACACAGCAAGGGATGTTGAGGAATTGGAGCAGCCAAGATAAATTGAGGATAACTTTTCTCAGAGAAAATGATGGTGGCCCCCACTTGCATCACTAACCACTTGAAGCATTTCCTGAGTCCTGTAAAACAAGACATTGAGGAGAAGTGACTTCCGCATCAGCCAGGATTATTCCTTGTGTTTTGATATATAACTTAATGCTGTGTTCCATTCTCTGTGCCTCTGAATTTGCTGAAAATGTCAGGAACATGCCATTAAGGATTTAATATTTTATGTAGTGGAGATGTTAGTTTTTTATAACTTGGATCCTGTATCTGTCTAGCAGCTTTCCTACCTCAGTGCTTTGCTTTGCTTCTGTCATCTGTGGAGAGATAGCTGGGATATTTCCAGTTATGCTCTGTGACAACGTAATACCAAATAGGAATCTATTTCTACAAATACTGTGTTTTGTTTGGTTATCATTCTGCAGAAGGCCAAAAACTGCTATCAGAGCTCATGGGATTTCCAGACTAGAATGGCTCTAATTGGCAAAGAGATCACAATGACAAAGATGTAACATTTACATGGTGAAGCACACTCTGGGATCCTAGGCACATCAAAGAATACAAATGATGGAGCATGCAGGAGTCTTGGAAATATTTCAGCACCACATAGTATCTATATTTTATAAACAAAGAACCTAAACAGCAATAAAATATAGAAATTGTCCCAAGTACAGTATGTATGCAAATATTTGTTTTATTAAATTCTAAAGGAAATAGAATTTCTAATACTTTAATCATTATTCTTTATTATGTCTCTTTTTAGATTTGTAAGCAGCATTTATCTCACTTACAACCTTCATTTACAAAACACCTTTCTGTAAAAATTATTTTTATTTCTCACAATAATTCTATAAGGTCAGTATTAATATTCGTATTTTATAAAAGGAGAAATAGAAGCTCAGAGGATAAGAGAGTTATTGAAGGTAACAACGAATGTGAATACAAAAGACAGGCATCTTCTGTGACACAAACCTACTCTTATACCCAATGCAACACAGATGAACAATGTGTTATTCAATAGCAAGATTTTTATTTTCAGAAAGTCTCAAAGGCTTTCATGTTGCAAGCTTAACTTACACTTAAACCTCTCACATCTTACAAGACCTTCATTTTCTGGTAGGCTATGACTTATTTCTTTCTTTTCCTTCTTATCTAAACACTGACAGCATGGGTTATACTTCCTGTCCTTGTTCACCTTTATTAGTCTCTATATTCTAAGCAGTCTGGTTTCTGAGCCACCACATCTCATAAAATCAAAGAATACTTCCTAATTATAAAATGTGTATTTATTATAATTTTCTGAGGTTTTTGTATTTCTATTGAAATGGCTTTTTCATTATAAAATGTCACTTTATCTTTAGTGATACTTCTTGCCTTGCCTTTAATACCTAATGTGTCCTATGCTGATAAAATGGCATTATTTTTTTATTCTTTTACTTGTAAATATTCTTAATATTCTTAATATTTTGATGTTATCTCTTATAAACAGTATATATCTGAGATTTAAAAATTAGGTCTGAAATTCTTTGTCTTTTGTTTGAAGTCTTTATAGTCCAGGAATCCCCAAACTATGGCCCCCTGAGGCTATTTATCGGCTTGCAGCACTTCCGGAAGGGGCACCTCTTTCATTGGTGGTCAGTGAGAGGAGCACTCTTTGTGGCAGTGCCACAAAACGCAGCGTCGCTCACATATACTACTACTTCTGGTGATGCGGGATGCACGCGTCACGGCTCCGGAAGCACGTCATATCACTTGTTACGGCTAGCAGTGACAAATATGGAACTGGACATTGACCATCTCATTCACCAAAAGCAGGCCCATAGTTCCCATTGAAATACTGGTTAGTTTGTTGATTTAAATTTACTTGTTCTTTATTTTAAATATTGTATTTGTTCCTGTTTTGTTTTTTTACTTTAAAATAAGATATGTGCAGTGTGCATAGGGATTTGTTTATAGTTTTTTTATAGTCTGGCCCTCCAACAGTCTGAGGGACAGTGAACTGGCCCCCTGTGTAAAAAGTTTGGGGACCCCTGCTTTAGTCCTTTTATATTTAATGTACTTTAGCTTATATCTACCATTTTGTTGTTTGATTATTTTTATTTTATGTTTATCTGTTTTTAATTCCTTTTTTTTCCTCTGGATTAATCAATTTTTAAAAATTTTTATTATTATTTTTTTTTAGCTAGAGAGACAGAGAGAGGGACAGATAAGGACAGACAGACAGGAAGGGAGAAAGCTGAGAAGCGTATCAATTCTTTGTTGTAGCACTTTAGTTGTTCATTGATTGTTTTCTCATATGTGCCTTGCTGGGGGGCTACAGCCAAGTCATTGACCCCTTGCTCTAACCAGTGACCTTAGGCTCAAGCCAGTGACTATGAGGCCATGTCTATGATCCCATGCTCAAGCCAGCAACCCTGTGCTCAAGCTGGTGAGCTCGCATTTAAACCAGATGAGCCCATGCTCAAGCTGGCGACCTCTGGGTCTCAAACCTGGGTCCTCTGTGTCCCAGGCTGATGCTCTATCCACTGTGCCACCGCTTGGTCTGGCTTAATCAATATTTTTAATATGCTATTTTTCTCTAGTAATTTTTTAACTTATTTCAAAACATATTTATATATACGTTTTGATATTAAATATATTTACTTACTTATTTGCTTTTTCTATTGCTCTTTATTCCTTTCTGAAACTTTGGGCTGCCATCTAGGGTAGTTCCCTCTCCTTAAAATCTCTTGAGTATTTTTTGAAAGGCTGCTTTTGTTTCTCTGAAATCTTTATTTTGCCTTTATTTTTAAAGGATACTTCCTATGAGCATACAATTCTATGTTAACAGTTTTGTGTTTTTCACACTTGAAGAATTTTATTTCACTGACTTCTGATTTGACCATTTTTATTGAATAGTCAGCTGTTTTTTATACTCTCATGTCTTTAAAAGTAAGGCATCTTGTTTTCCTTCTGCTATTTTTAAGATTTTTTCTTTGTCTTTTTCTAAGCATTTGAAATTATACTGTACCCATTTGTGTTTTTCTTATATTTTTCTTTCTTGGGGGTTGCAGAGCTTTTTGAAGTGTGTATTAAAGCCTTTTCCAGTTTTGGACAATTCTCACCACTGTCTCTTCAAATATTCCTTCTGTCATATTCTCTTTCATTTACCTCTAAAACTCTAATTACAGGCATACCTCATAGATATTCTGGGTTTGGTTCTAGACTGCTGTAATAAAGCATGTATTGCAATATAGAGAATATCCAAGTGAAATTTTTGGTTTCTGAGTACACATAAAAGTTATGTTTACACTGTATTGTAATCTATTCAGTATGCAATAGTATATGTCTAACAAATGTGCATATCTTAATGAAGAAACACTTTATTGCTAAAAAATGCTTACTATCATCTGAGCCTTCAGTGAGTCATAATCTTTTTGCTGGTGGAGACCCTTGCCTTGATCCTGAAGGCTCCTGACTGATCAGGATGGTGGTTGTTGATGGTTAGGGTAGGGCTGCAGTTTCTTAAAATAAGACTGATGAAATTTGCTGCATCAATTACTTGTAAAAAACTCCTTATCTGTGATGCACAATAAAGCAAAGTGCAGTAAAACTTATTATGCTTGTATGAATTCACTAATCTTGTCTTTTGTTATGTCCAACCTGAATATTCATTTGATTCACTGTATAGATCCAATTCTTTATTGAAATCCTCCATCTTTTTCTTTTGTTCAGCTTTTTTTCTGTTTCCCATAACATATTATTTTAAAATCCCTATATACTAAGTCCAACATTTCGACCATTTACAGATCTGCTTCAACTATATAATTTCTTAGACACATTTTCTCATTGCTTCATGTTTCCATTAATTTTTTATTGTGTCCCAACATTACTTTAAAAGATGATATATCATTAAAAACAAAACAATGTTCTTTTCCCCATTTTTGAAATCTGTCTGATAGAAGGAGAAGATGATAACTTCATTCAAATCACGTAGTGAGTTAAGTAAGAGCTTGGCTGCAGTTTTAGAAAGACTCCGTTTTTGTCTGCTTCATTGTGCCTTGTCCTCCCAGGGCTACTGAGAACATGTCTGTAGATCACAGATTTGACTTTGCCCTTCAAATGTAGAGCCTTACTTCATGTCGTCATTGTTTACTCAGCTTTCCAATGTCTAGAAGAATATGATTTTGTAATTTCTCATATTTTATCTAAATGTTACAGCAAAAGCATTTGGGTATCCATGATCTAATCTTATCTAGAAGTAAAAGTACTTCTTCCCTTGTCATGAGATTTCACTTTAGCATCAGATGATCCATTAGAGCTTCTCCGATTTCTTGTATTGAGTGAAGTTATCAGTTATTTTCCTTTACCATGTTTTATGCATTTATAAAAGTTTATACTCATCATAGTTAATTACAAAATACTCTCATGGGTTAGGACCTTTGTAGAGAATGTATCCTTAAGTGGCTTTGTATTTATATCTACCATGGGGATAATAAATACTTCTCATACACCCATTCCAAAAATAACATGCTAATCACATTTATGTGTAACTTTGATTATCTTTATTTAAAAAAAATATTTTTCCTGTTTGAGAGTTTTGTCATCCATTGTACTCATTCATTTAATCATTACTCAAATAATATGCAGGATCTTCTATGAAACAGAAACAGATTTAAGAATGAGCAAATTAATAGATCAGGTTTCTGTGCTGTTTTAATCTGAGTACTTGTCATATAACCTACTGAGTCCAATGTACAGCTGTACTAAATTCATGGTGCTATGAATAGCAGAGACCATGACTTTGGACGTACAAGTATGCAATTAAGTCCAAGTACAAATGACAACAGTACTCAGTGATTCCATGAATCCAAATTGCACCCACTTTGAAGACCTAGAATTTAATATGGGCAGCTGAACTTTCTTCTGAATTCTGACAAAAGATTTATAAATTCACTTGGTTAGCTGCTAAGTTAGGGAATAAAGACATGGCTATCTAGGACAACACTGTTTGAGGGAGGTAGGAATTCCATGTCCTTGACGGCTGTTGCCTCAGTGAGGCCAGATAGAAATAAGAGAAGGTTAAACACACATGGCAATGCATACACAACGCTCTTTCTGGAGTGATGTTCCCATCTTACTATTCTCCCTTCTTACACCTCTTCCCTTCCCTTAGCCACCACTGGAATGTAGCCTGCTACACTGAGACATCTTGTTTCATTTACACAATTATATTGCTTCCCAGATCTTGGAGTTCTGGTTCAGTGCCAGTTTACTTTGTCACATCACTGGAAATTTCTCATTCAAAGTCAGAAATTTGAGCAGTTACTGTCCCTCTAGATAAGCAGAAAAGTCTTTTTGCCTATAGGGCATCATTTGAGAAGTATTCAGAGTCCTATAGCTTGGGAAATACTACCTCATTTTGAGAAGGGTCCATTTCCTCCAGTTAAGTTATGGTCTGTAAGGAGGACCAGGGTAAGATTATGATGCTAGCTCATTTCCCCAAGATTTACTGGGTGCCAGGCCTTGCTCTAAGTGCTTTATATATGTTAAAGTTGTGGAAAATTTTGATAACATAAAAACACATGATCATCTTATGGCTTTCTCCCTGAAGTGTGGTCAGAAAGCTAATTGTGTCCTCTGCTGTGCTTGTCAGATATGGAAAGTCCAGGGCCTCCTCCAGAATCCCTGAGAGTACTGCCCAGGAACCTGCACTTTAGCAAGAACCATAGGTGATTGATATGCACAGTAACTTCAACTATCACTCCTTCCAGCCCCAGGTTCAGAGGATCTTCTTGTTCTCCTCAGTAACAGAAAGTCGCCTGCAAGATTGCTTTGCCATCTCTACCCTTCAGTGCACTCCAGACTCACCAGGAGGTGTTCTGGTCTTTTTGAGCAGACCTGCTCCAGCACTTCCTGTCTCCCCACTGATTTACCACCTACCTGATGCCACTCTTAAAGGGGAAGCACCTGTTAGCTCAGCTTCACTCCTGTTCCCGTAACTAATCACCTTAGCTGGTTCAAAGGCTGGCGAGGTGATGGCTAAGAGTCTAGCCTATAACACCAGACTTCCTTGCTTCAAAATCTTGTACTGCCACTGCCTAACTGTATGGCTTTGGACAAGCTTTACTACCCCTTTGTTTCTTTTCTCTGAGATATAAATAATAAGAGACTATACCTCTCAGCATCGTTTTAAGCTTTTAATGGGTTAACCTATTACATACCTTTATTATTTTTTTTAATAATTTTATTTTTTTAATGGGGCGACATCAATAAATCAGGATACATATATTCGAAGATAACATGTCCAGGTTATCTTGTCATTCAATTATGTTGCATAGCCATCACCCAAAGTCAGATTGTCCTCTGTCACTTTCTATCTAGTTTTGTTTGTGCCCCTCCACCTCCCCCTTTCCCTCTCCCTCTCCTCCCTCCCCCCGTAACCACCACACTCTTATCAATGTCTCTTAGTCTCACTTTTATGTCCCACCTATGTATGGAATAATGCAGTTCCTGGTTTTTTCTGATTTACTTATTTCACTTCGTATAATGTTATCAAGATCCCACCATTTTGCTGTAAATGATCCGATGTCATCATTTCTTATGGCTGAGTAGTATTCCATAGTGTATATGTGCCACATCTTCTTTATCCAGTCATCTATTGATGGGCTTTTTGGTTGTTTCCATGTCCTGGCCACTGTGAACAATGCTGCAATGAACATGGGGCTGCATGTGTCTTTACGTATCAATGTTTCTGAGTTTTGGGGGTATATACCCAGTAGAGGGATTGCTGGGTCATAAGGTAGTTCTATTTTCAGTTTTTTGAGAAACCACTATACTTTCTTCCATAATGGTTGTACTACTTTACATTCCCACCAAGAGTGTATGAGGGTTCCTTTTTCTCCACAGCCTCTCCAACCTTTGCTATTACCTGACTTGCTAATAACAGCTAATCTAACAGGTGTGAGGTGGTATCTCATTGCAGTTTTGATTTGCATTTCTCTAATAACTAAAGAAGATGAGCATCTTTTCATATATCTGTTGGCCATTTGTATACATACCTTTAAATGATAAATGGAAAACCTACTAGAGGGGTTATATTTTGTATCTTCTTTGTCATATGTAATCAGGTTTTTTCTTGCCTTAGTTACAAACGTTTTAAAGCCTAGTCTTAAAAAAATATTTAAAAAGACTTGCCCAGCCTAATCACACAGAATACCCAAATATTTTTTCTGCAAATTTATTTCAGGGCAATAATACAAACAAAAAATAGAATAACTTTTGACATTAATTATTTTCAAAATATACTTTAACATACACATTTTTAAAGGAGTTTCCTTTTTCTTGAAAAATAGTAATGTATAATATTTAACAGAAAAGAACCAGGTCTTTCTAAAGGTCAGTTAAATATTTTCTGTTTCTATTTGAAATAGATTGTGGATCTAGGATTGTGTTCAGGATTGTGGATTCAGGAAGCCTAGAGATGAAGAGAAAAGAATATATTTCTTTCTATTTCTTTCTGGGGTGGAGGTGAGGGTTTGGCATGGTGATCAGAAATGATCACATGTGTTTTGCAACAAGCAGGGATAATAGACAGCTTCTTAGTAGGTATGTGTAGCAGGCAAGCCCTGCCTAAGTGTACATGGGCCTCATTTGAGGAAAAGGCAACCCAATTGAGTTTAGAATACATGCATAAAGATTAAAAATTTAAAGTGCTCCTGGAATAGTCATCTTTGGGCTCAATGCATCAATGCTAGGTAATACATTTCTGCTCAGAGAACTATGTGGGTAACTGGTTAGAGCAAGAAAATTAGAATGTAAAAATAAACCAAATTCATTTTATCAATCAGCCTTATAACTATTTTTATAGATATTGTTACATATGCGTCAAGTAAAATATAATAAAAATTAAAAACTAATTGGCATTAATGTTCCCGTATAATCTAATGAACTGGAATTTCTTTTTACTAGTTTTGGAAGCAAAATTTCTCCTTTGTTATATCACAAAGGATGAGCATTTTTATTGAATAAGGTTTGGCTATTAGAGCTGAAAGCTTACTCTTGACAGTGTATAAGAATAATTTTCTTTTAAAAATGTCATATTTTTATATTGCTTGCATTTAAGAATCCCTGCACCCTAAGATGGGGAATGTGAGAGCTGAACCCCTTGAGACTGGAGATCAGAGGCAGGAAGAAATGTGTAGGGATGAGGAGGGTAGGATTGGTATGAAACTCTCATATTGTATTCCTATTCAAGTGGTAGCCCTGGCAGAATGGCAGTCCTGGATTTACAAAAAAGATGGAATGCACCATTTTTCTTGGTAAGTTTGTTTTCTGACAGAACACATTTTCTCATAGAAAGAATGCTGTGAATCGCAGTTAGTGTCTTGGGCAACCACCAGAAAATAACAATGTGTGACCAAATAAGACCAGTGTTGAAAGTGGCTGGCTTCTTTACATTTGGGGGGAGGGGCAGAGATCCACTGGAAAATATTATGAAAGCTATGGACCATTGTTTCAGACATATACACATACATGCACACAAAACAAACACCTAGGTTGCTTTCATAGTTTGGCTACTGTAAATAATGCTGCAGTGAATGAACGTAAAGATGCATATATCTTTTTTAATTAGTTTTTTAATTTCTTTGGATAAATAGAATAAAATAAAATTGCTGTGTCATATGGTAATTATATTTTTAATATTTTGAGCAAATTCTCTGCTACCTGAAAACCTAAATGTGACCTACTATGAGCTAAATAACTTACTTTAAATTCTGTTTACCTGGTGAATTTGCAAATTGCTCTGGATTTTTAAATGTGGATACTATGAGAACATATGCCTAATAACAAAGGCTTTAAGCTTTTTAGATTTATGAGTTCTTCTCAGAACATGTTGACAATTTCATAACATTTCTACAGCTATAAGTGATTAATATTTATTTTTGCATTCAATACCTCCGGGAAGTAAACTCAATGTTCTGGGAAAAAAGTTATTTCTGTTTCAAAAATAATGTTCGTTCATTCATTTTTTCTTTCCTCTATTTGTTTGGTATCTATCATGACAGGCATGCACTGGGGATATGAATCTGACTAACACCTAGTACCTACCCACAGAATTGGTAGTTGTAGAAGATGGTGTCAGTGTTCCACTATACTCTCCACTCGTTGAAGGCAAGTAGATAGAAAATGGAAAATTCAAAGTAATGACTATAAATTTTAACTTTTAGCAGCTATGATGCTCTGACGGAGTGCATACACCTGCCTCCCACTCCCTGGCTGTAGGAACGCAGGCATCAGCCAATAATAAAAGGGAACTCAGTGGATAAACCTCCCATTTCTCTCACCCCTTTGTTGAAACAACTTTGAGGCACATTTGACATTGTCTCACAGAGAACCCAGCAAATCTGAGCAGTGGTACCTTCTGTAATAGAACATGATAAAATATTTGTTGACTTTATTTATTCCTCTACTTTTCACAATTTTGCAATTATCTACAAGTGTTTTCTGGGATCACTTTCCAAATCAACTATTTAAATTCTGATTCGTGTCTAAGGGTTTGTTTCTGTAGGAAATCTAAGAAAGCATGTATCAGACATAATGTTAGTAACATTTAAAATTTGAAATAAATATTTCTTTATTTTGAAGATTAATAAAACCATCTAAACTAAGTCTCAGAGTAGATAGGAAAATAATTCAAGACAGATAGACCTGGGATTTTTTTCTTGCTGTCTCTAGCTCCAAAGTTTACTATCTTCTTGGTATCATTATAAACATGGCAAGTAGCAGTGATTAAACAACAGAATAACTAGAGAATAATAATTATAAGTTAAAATTCATAGCCATTAATTTTAATTGACCATCTTCCATCTGTTTTCAAAGATAATTTTCTTGTTTATTTTTTACCTATTTAAAAGTTTTCTCTTAACTAAGGCAGTAATTCAAAGTTAAATTGGGTTTCCTTCCCAAGTCACTTGTCTGTAAGGATCTTCCCAGTCATAAAGGGGCAGACAGTCACACTGTAGGTATCATAGACCTTTTCTGATAAAAAAAAAAAGTTCAAATTTT
The DNA here is from genome assembly GCF_036850995.1 of Saccopteryx leptura. Taxonomy (NCBI): domain Eukaryota; kingdom Metazoa; phylum Chordata; class Mammalia; order Chiroptera; family Emballonuridae; genus Saccopteryx; species Saccopteryx leptura. The sequence continues at coordinate 48,001,583 of NC_089505.1, read as the reverse complement.
GTCCTCCAGTGGTACTTGAAATTTTTATTAGTAACTTCATTTCATTAGGGCTTTTCTGGACATTACTGCTTTTTAATTCGGTTTCATACGGAGTGTATCTTCTTGCCGAGGTGAACTTCTTTGCTTATCCTATTCTTCTCTCATTTTCTATTGCAGTGATTCCCAAAACCTGTTCCAACAACAACGAAAAAAATGTGGTGACAAGAGTTTTCTTCCATCAGTAATCCATTTTGAATTACCTACAAAAGGAGGTTGTTTTGAAATGACATGTCATAGCTAAGAATTCTGGGAAGTCACCAATGTGATCATACTTTATATTGCCATTAATAAATATGCATAGTTTATAAACTTTCCTTTAAATTGAACAATGTCTATTGGATCAAGCTGGCATAAATTCCTTACGCATTATGTATTATCCCATTCATTTGTTATATATTTGTGATATTACTTTGGTCTTGATTGATAATAGTCTCTTCTGATGCAATTAATTTTTTGTTGCAATTAGTAAGTCTCTGATGAGGGATTTTTGTTTTTTATCCATGTCATGAATCATTATTGATCAAATAAATACGGGAATTTGAATCTATAGGACCAGTGTCTGAGTTCTCAGCATAGCATCTGGAAATGTCTCATACCCCACCTAGCCCTCAGCCCCATCACCTCTCTGATGCTACATTCTTGAATGTATAGTTTCGTGAATTTAATACACCTTTCAGTTCTCTCTGCACCTGCTGATAATATGTCTTTTGTCTGGAATGTGCTCCCTTTCTTCTCAAATTAATGCAATCCTTTACTACTAAATACAGAATTGTTTCTGAAAGCCTCTTTCTGTGCCCAGAGGTTATTGGTCTCTCCTTACATTCATTATGTTTTTGCATACCTTGATCACAGACCTATCATATTGTCAATGTATTATTTATTAAAATATCCATCTCTTCTACTAGCTGAGGTGTTCTCAAGTCCAGGCTACTTATTTTTATTTGTATTAGGGTTTAGCACAGAGTCTGGAAACTGAAGATATTAAAAAAATTACTTAGGGAATGACTAACTGCAGATATGGTATGACCTTTGTTTTCCCTCCCTCCTCCTTCTCTTTCTTCTATCACTGAGATTTTCAGGGCCCATGTATTTTTATATATCATCTATTTAATGACTACCTACTCTACACAAACCACTGTGTAACTGCTATAGAGAAAACAAAAGTGAAAAATAAAGACATGATTTTTGAGCTCAGTAACTGTATAGCCTACTGTTAACTATTGTTGCCCATTGTAAACAGGACCCTGAAATAAATATATATTACATAATACATAATAATGATAATTTATATATTTATCTCTACCAACATATTCAGTTGTTTTACTTAGTGAAGGCCTAGTTACACTGATTTATAAAAGATTATGTCACATAATTACTTTAGGTTCTTGTCATTCTGGGTCTGAAAGTAATTCGATATGACAACACTGTGATTGTTTCTTACTTGACCAAGAGCATTAAGCCATGGTTTGGTTAGTATGAAAAACTTTAAATGAGAATAGGTGTATTTGATCAACCTTAGACATTTCAAGAATGTTATTTTGTAAAAGCTATTTATATAGATATTAAATCTTGATAATTTATTTCTCTAAATATCTTAATAATTTAGACCTGAACACTTTTCATCCTGGCCTTTTTTATTTATCTCAGCAAAAGAGAATATCTCCAAAGGGGTTCTCCATAGACTCTGAGAGTCTTCTTAAAATAAAAATGGGGGACACCTTGATCAAACAGGTTCAGATGCATCAGATGTGCACTAACACACCTCCCGTCAGAAATCCATATGCAGGCCAGTATATCAAAGAGCTCTGAAACATTCACCAGTGAAGACACTAACATTTATTTCCTCATTTTTCCCCACACATTCTTCTGACTTCTAAAACTTTTCTATGTAACATCGAAAAGCTCTAATTGTAATTAATATTTTGAAGTGCATGGTGACATTTGTTAGTGCACTGGTTAACATGGTTGGTACCTTCTGATAAAATGTGCCGTGACAGTCCATTTCATTAACCATCATAAATACTCTGACAGGTGGAGAAAGGAACAAGACAAAATGTCTGCTTCAGACTGAACACCTTTGACCAGGTTAGAAAGACCAATACAGAAGGAGAGAATGGAACACTGTTTCACAGTTCATTGTAGAAGGTCAACTGGTATTAACAAACTTGAGGACAGAGCTCACTACCCAGGCAAAATCAGTAATCATGAATCAGAATTGTGAGGAACTGGAAAATGTCATTAAACAAGATTCAGAGAAAAATGCGTCTTTTCCATATGATGGGCTCTGCTTCCAAAGACAAAGCTGGCTTGGAGTGTAGGCTGCCAAAGTCTGCAGAGGGAATTACAGCCCCAAGAAGGCTATCTGCCTCACTGTCTGAAAATGAGTCTGCACTTTCCTAAACTCGAGACCACTCTTCCCTCTGTCAAATAATGGGGATCTTTCTCTCCACCCTTCTAATAATTTGGGCTCTTCTTTTTCCACCCTAGTTATTTAAAAAGTGAGAGAGAACTAAACTTCAGATGATGTTTCGATAATATTACTGTCATCTAATTTATAATATAGTTCAGTTAAAAAGTTTTCAAAATCAAGGATTTTGTTTTGTATAAAAATAATAATTAACACATTACTAATAGTTTAATAGAAAAATGTCTTCTCTTTCCATTCCATAAAATTGTAAAGTATTACATTGATGAGATATTGTGCCTTTCTTTTTTATTGGGTTTCATTTTTTTGCATCTCTGAATTGGACATGCTAGGTGTTCCTGAAATAGTTGTGGGGTTGAAGTGAATCACTTATGGAATTAAAGAGTGATCATGTACATAGCCAACATAAATGAAGAATATTAATTTATTTACAGCATTTAATAGATTCATTTAAATTTCCTTTTCTTTGATTTTAAAAATTTATTTATGTATTTGTTTCCCCTTGGCATATATGTATGAGGCTGCAAAGAAAGCCAAGGTACAGATGCCATTACCACCTACTTAGAGATGATGTAAGGATTTATTAAATCATGGTGACTTCTCTGTGGTTCCTTCCCATACTCAAGGCAATCTATACTGCTTCCTGTGGAGAAAACGCTGCGTGAGTAACAAAAATGCTTTTTGATGATGATGATGAAACCAAAAGATAGGCTGCTTTTTTAGAGGATAGATTCTCTAATGTTCTTTTATTGACAAAGTGTTGGAGAAATAGAAAATTATGATCTTCGGTCTCAGCTAGCCTGGAATTCTTCCCCAAATCAATTCCTTATTCAAACACAAAAATGTACTTAAAACTCCCCTTTTTCTTCTCAACTTTTTGCTCAGGGCAAGGCCAATGAGCTTTTGAAGTGCTCTGGCTTAGCTGGCTTTTAATCTTCCTTTTAAAAACACCATTTGTATTTGGAAATCTGATTCAGTTTAACTGCTGAGTTACAGTGTGCTGAAGCCTAGGATTCATAAATGCATAGTTGAAAATATGCAGAAAAAGAAGGTAATCAAATAACATGAATAGTGGTTGACATACATGGTTGTAAGCTATTTTTCGAATATGAAATACTAACTCTAAGTTATTTCAAAATCAAACATGCTAAAAATAGAGAAGAATTAAAGGTCACATTATGAAATGTCTATAAATTGTAGTCTTTCTTTGTTGTTGTTGTTCTTTTCCAAGTGAGAGGAGGGGCAATAGAGAGACAGACTCCTACATGCACTCTGACTAGGATCCACTCGGTCAACTGCATCTGGGGTGATGCTGTGCCCATTTCAGCCATGCTGGCAACCGAGCTATTTTCAGAGCCTGAAGCAGAGGGTTCATGAAGCCATCCTCAGCACCACAGGCTAATGTGCTCCAATCGAGTCATGGCTGCAGGAAGCAAAGAGAGAGAGAGAGAGAGAGAGACATAGAGAGAGAGAGAGAAAGAGAAAAGGGTGGAGAAGCAGATGATTGCTTCTGCTGTGTACCCTGACCTGGAATTGAACATGGGACATCCACACTCCAGGCTGATGGTTGATGCTCTACCACTGAGCCCACCGGCCAGGGCCTTTTTTTTTTTAAGTCTCACTGATCAGAAGTTTGCAAGAAAAACATAACAATGATTCCAAAAAATTCGCTAAAATTATAAACACAGAATATTTTGTTATATTATATTGCAATTTTCCTTAACATTATTTTGCACTTGAGCTGAAGTTTGTTTTTAGTGTCACATCTTTTAATTTATACAGTAATTTTCTAAAAGATATTTGAAATAAATATTTTCCTGATGAACCAGTTCTAGGTAGTGTAGAAAGACCTAAGTGAACTAAATTCTCCTTTTAAGGTATTATAAACTGCCATTCCTTAATGCAACTTCAGAAGTGATATCTTTTATGATAAAAATAAAGTATACAAAAAATGTGTCAATTTATCATATCCATTTTATTTGGAATTGTCTTAGTCATAGACAAAGTCTGACTATGGTTGGAAGTGGCCCATTTGATGCTCCCAGAATATGGAGTTTTTAAACTACAGAAGGACACTGCACTTGCTGAGGCCTATTCTTGCGATTTACGGTGAACATTGGGTCTACTCTTTGGGCCTGTCAGCAAGCGAAGACTCAAGTAGAATAATGCTCTGAGACCATTTGTTCTAATGAAAGCAATTTGTTATGAGCTGAGGGGAGAGTGTCCTTTGTCCTTCTGCCAAGCGGCTCTGCTCTGTGTTTGTTGAGTTTGTTCAGATTAATGAGGTTACTACAAGATGTTTTAGACAAAAAAGCATTAGTGAAAAGATGCAAACTGTTTTTCTAAAACAATGCCAAATACAAATGACCATATGTACCCTATTTTCAAACATGTACTATGAAAACTACTTAAAATTAATTATTTCTAGTGTTCCCCTATATGGTGTCCATATGGCCCCATTATTCAATTGAGAAAATGTTTTGGGGAATGTTCTTTTTCTGGTTGATGGTAAGCATTGTTTGGACCAAATAGCATTTATAAAATGACACAATTTATATTATGGTTAATACATTTTAATAAAATTATAACCAGAACATATCATTTTATTTTAACTTCATAGGTTCATCATGTTAAGATCATGTAAGGGAAAAAAACAAAACTGTAATTGCCCTTGAAGAGTAGCAGGTTAAAAAAATGATGTGTAATATAAGAAGAAAGGTGAGGAACCGTCTTAGAGAGAAAAAACATGGCCGGAACATATCAGACATTTTTTAGTGCAGACTTTTAGTGTTCCAGTTACCACATAGACCAAGAAACATACACACTTGAAAAGAACTATCACCTGGATTTTTTTTTTCCAGTCAGTATTCTATATTTTTCAGTGACTTTAGCCTGACAACCCAATCCAGGAAGAATGAGTTTCATCTTCTTCACTCTTCCTTCTTTTGGGGGGTACTTGTTAAATGTTTATTTCAAACACTTTGTCATCATTTTCTGTAAGTTCTGTAACTGACCATGCATCCCTTCCCAAAGCTTCTATGACAGGGAAGAGAGTAACACATTGATCTCATTTGGAATTTGAAAAATAAAAATAATTCTGCTGAATTTTTATCAAGCCTAGTTCTGGATGATAATGACTCTATAAAAAATAACAAATATTTCCTCACTGAGGAGATTTGCTGGACCACGCATGCACCCTGAAAATCATACTTGGCTGAGATCTGTTTCTTGCTGGCTTTATCATCCCATTCAGGAAATTAAAACTTTTCTCCATGAGAGTTTTGAAGACATCAATGGTTCAGTTATTTGTGGGAAGTTCTGACCAGTTCTCATCTTACATAATGTTATTCAGAGAATGTGTTATATGTGACGATTTTATTTTTACAGTTCTTCTAACATCAGATTATAACCTTTTGTATACAGACTTAATGAGCACTGAATTGAGATGTATTTAAATGGAACATCTCATCAGACATTAAGTACCTACTGTGTTCTTTTTGCCTACTTTAAAACATTTTCAGTAAGTATTAATTTGTCACTGAAGTGGATGTAATACTAGTTAAAAGTCTTGGATGGCTGGAACAGAGATAAATGGCTTCTGTGCTGCTGTCATGGGATTTAAGTCTTGTGGCCACAATATGTATTTCAGTTCTGTTTTAGAAAAAAAACAGCATGGAAGGTAAAGAGGATATTCATCATTTTCAGTCATGTGTCTCTTTAATTATAGGCCTCTTTGTTGAGGCTATTCACTTGGGTATCAATTAAGATCAAGTGTGATGTTGCACTGGCTGCTGAAACCAGAGCCACTAAGAAAGGGATGGAGGTGACCGTCTCAGGACTGTCAAAACAGAATTGACATGTGGTTCCTCGAACTGTTATCAATGAGAAATTGGCTGTTACTATAGTGGATGAGGCTTGGTGTGATCTAAATGATTAACTCACAGAAAAACAACTTACTTGTCACTCTCTTCAACTAAAACAGGGATGACAAGATTTTGCAACAAGAGCTTTGTTAAGAATAATTGAAACTTGAAATGTAATTTTATAGGGCTTAACAAAGTCTTCATAGTAACAACAATAACGACATATACCAGCTAGGATGGTAATTGTACAGATAATTGGAAGTTGTACTTTTTGGCTGCAATGTTTTATTAAGAGATACAATAATGTTAATAAGATTCCATCAACATCCGTAAAATTCAAATTAATTAATGGATTAATGCTGCATCTCTGTATTTGCACACATTTGTATTAGAATTAAATTATAAAGTAGATGTACAAATAATAGATAACAGGCTAACTTTTTTGTTTAAATTTAAAATGATGTACTATTAAGGAGTTTGTTCTTAAAACCTTATCTAGAGGAGATAAACAAATATAAAAGCTTATTACAGAAATTTCAACTAAAGGAACTTGAAAAACATAAAAATAAAGACATTTTGGTCCTATATGCCTAATACTGATAGACACTAAAAATATAGTATTCCAAGAATATCCTAATTCTTAGTATAGTTAGAATTGTTCTCTGAATTCTACATATTGCTTAAATTAATTAGTGTAGACTTGATGCCATTTAGATGTATTTTTTTTTTTTTTGTATTTTTCTGAAGTTGGAAACGGGGAGGCAGTCAGACAGACTCCCGCATGCGCCCGACCGGGATCCACCCGGCACGCCCACCAGGGGGAGATGCTCAGCCCATCCGGGGCGTAGCTCTGTTGCGCCCAGAGCCATTCTAGCACCTGAGGCAGAGGGCATAGAGCCATCCCCAGTGCCCGGGCGAACTTTGCTCCAATGAAGCCTCGGCTGTGGGAGGGGAAGAGAGAGGCAGAGAGGGGGAGGGGTGGAGAAGCAGATGGGCACCTCTCCTGTGTGCCCTGGCCAGGAATCGAACCCAGGATTCCTGCACGCCAGGCTGACGCTCCACCACTGAGCCAACCGGCCAGGGCCTAGATGTACTTTTAAAGATAAAACAAGACATAAAGAAGCAAGTGATCCAATAAGTTAAATTATTTTAATTTATAATTTTGTTTTTTCTTTCCCCATTTTCTGTCCTCCTTTCATTTTTCCCCCTTTACTTCACTGTACTAATAATTTTAACTGCTTTTAATAGTAATTTACTGTAACCAAAAAGTCTAAATTAATCTTGACACTTTGAGAATATAAATTTTTTATACCAGTTTTGTTTACATCACACTAAAAAAAATACTGCTTATATTTTATGTGTATTTGAGCAAATCCTGAGGTACTGAGTTTTAAATGGGGGTGTGGCTGAACACGAGACTAGGTAAAACTCTGTAACCTGTAAGGTGGAGAACCGCTGATTTGCTCTGTTGCTTGTAACTTTGTGGTTTATACATAACTCTAATGTGGTGTGCCTGCCTGGCCGGCTGTGGATGTTTGACTCAGTGGCGCCCCCTTCATGGTAGTTGGTTTGCGTGGGTGGTCCAAATCGTAGCCTATTCACTCATATATATTCTCTTTGCCTCCCCTGCCTACCTGTGTGCACAGGCGAGACTTATCCTGGTCCACTGCCTGCAATGGCACGATAGAAACCACGTTTTCAGATAATGCCAAACTTATTTGCTGTATGTTCTATTGGGAAAACACCAATATCAGATCTTCATGAATTTTTAGGTGGATTTATGCGTTATTTTTTTCAAAAGTTGTTGAAAGGATGGTTATTCAACAACCTGAAAGAAAAAAAAATCCAGCCATAGGAATATAGGTTATTTCTTGAGCTTAAAAAAATGTCTGTACCTTCTGGATTTGATTCAAGTTTGATTTTATTCTCCACAGATTTTTGCTATGTTGAATTTACCTAGAGCATTCTTATAGTTTTACATTTTTATTCTATTTCTAACTGATTAATGGGTCATACATTTTATAGCAAAATTTCACTATACTTGGAAAAGGACATGAGAGAATATTATTCAAAATGTATTTGATTATCTTTTTAATAACCAAGTTTATTCCCTTCTTTTTCCATATTCCCAATTGGAATTTTGCTAGAAATAGAGTTTAATCATTTCTAATTTGCCTAAGTGTGGAAAAGCTGAAGCTGTAGGGGAAGGTTTTTAAAAACAGCTCTATTATTACTATAATAAGCATAATTTCACTGGCTTATTATACAAGACTGTTATTGGAGAGCTATTGAGTCATTGGATTATGAATTGCAAAAAGTTTTGTAATAATTGGCATATTAATAGATAAACGAAATCCTAAATTTATAGGACACTTTCCAATAGAAAAGTTAAACTCAAAATAACATTAATTATAAATAACTTACAATCTGTATATTATATCATTGTTAGTAAAATTTCTTTTTTTAAATTTTATTTATTGATTCTTTTTAGAAAGAAAGAGGGGGAAAAGCAGGAAATATCAACTCATAGTAGTTGCTTCACCTATGTGCCTTGACCAGGCCAGCCCACGGTTTCGAACCTGTGACCTCAGCGTTCCAGGTCGATGCTTTATCCACTGTGCCACCACAGATCAGGCAATAATTTGTTCTAATAAACAATTTTAATAAATAGATTGTTTATCCTAACATAGGCTTTTTTTTTTTTTTTTTTTTTGTATTTTTCTGAAGTTGGAAACTGGGAGGCAATCAGACAGACTCCCGCATGCGCCCGGCCGGGATACACCTGGCACGCCCACCAGGGGGTGATGCTCTGCCCATCTGGGGCGTCGTTCCACCACCGCAATCAGAACCTTTCTAGCGCTTGAGGCAGGGGCCACAGAGCCATCTCCAGCGCCCGGACAAACCTTGCTCCAAAGGAGCCTTGGCTGCGGGAGGGGAAGAGAGAGACAGAGAGGAAGGAGAGGGGGAGGGGTGGAGAAGCAGATGGGTGCTTCTCCTGTGTGCCCTGGCCGAGAATCGAGCCCGGGACTCCCGCACACCAGGCCGACGCTCTACCACTGAGCCAACCGGCCAGGGCCCTAACATAGGCTTTTATTCAAAACAATTTTATTGGTCAGTTGAAAAAGTTACCTGTTGTCAACAAAAGATAATATAGGATAAATTAAAACAACTTTTCTAAATGGATTCTGTGTCTTTATTTTCAATGGATTTTATATATGCAGATATTTTAATAAACTATATAGTAAATACTTGAATTAAAAATAAATTTTCTTTATAAAAATTAGGGCATATTTTCTAGTTTTATTGAAGTATATTTGACAAAATTGTAATATTTTAAATGTGTACAGTGTGCTGATATGATACACTTATAAATTCTAAAAAGATTCCCACAGTTGAGTTCCTTAACCCATGGACATATTGTTAATTAAAAAGCAAAACTGCACTCGTCCACTGACAGACACCTGGGCTGTTTCCAGATCTTGACTATTGTAAACAATGCTGCTATGAACATAGGGGTGCATTTCTTCTTTTGAATCAGTGATGTGGTGTTCTTGGGGTATATTCCTAAAAGTGAGGTGGTTGGGTCAAAAGGCAGTTGATTTTTAATTTTTTGAGGAATCTCCATACTGTTCTCCATAGTGGCTGCACCAGTCTGCATTCCCACCAGCAGTGCAGGAGGGTTCCCTTTTCTCCACATCCTCGTCAGCACTTATTATGTGTTGTTTTGATAATAAGCACCATACTGACAGGTGTGAGGTGGTATCTCATTGTGATTTTAATTTGCATTTCTCTAATGATTAGTGTTGCTGAACATTTTTTCATCTGCCTGTTGGCCATCTGTATGTCCTCTGTGGTACATATACACAATGGAATACTATGGGGCCATGAAAAAGAAATAAATCTTACCTTTTGCGACAACATGGATGGACCTGGAAACTATTATGTTAAGTGAAATAAGCCAGGCAGAGAAAGAAAAATATCATATGACCTCACTCGTTTGAGAAATTCAATGAACAATATGAACTGAGGAATGGAACAGAGGCAGAGGTGGGATCAAAGGGACCAGAGGGAAAGCGGACAGAGGGAGAGGGGATGATAGGATGGGATCAGAGAAGGGAAAAAGATTGGTGAAATTATATACACATAACACAGTGTTATAGAGAGCAGAAAAGCAAATCTTGGAGGGAAGTGGGGAGGCCGTTGGGGGATGGGGACAAGGGGAATGCTGAGGGGAACACAGTGGGGGTGATGCACAGAATTCGGGGGACACTAGAATCTATGTAAACACAATAAATTAATATCAATAAAAAAGCAAAAATGTAAAAGATTTTGGTGTACATTTTCTGACTCTATACCATTGTAATGCTAATACTCAGGTTTACTAAATCATTGAACCATTTTATCTATGTTAATAGTAGAAGTTCCTAGAAATTGAAATTTAGAAAAAGTGTAAAATATGAGCATTTAAAATTTTTTATTATTAATTTTAATTTAAAATATGAGCATTTTTTTTAACATGAAAATAAAAAATGATGACTAATCATTAGAAGATTCTAAAATACCTCATTTATGGACAATGCTAAGTCTAATTTCATAATTTTATTAGTTCGCCGTTTTTGCCATTCAGTAGTCTGGAAAAAAAAACTACCCATAAATTTACTTCCTAATTTTTAAATTATTCACTCTAAAGATTCTTGAAAGTGACTTAGTATCTTAATTTTCAAAATTAAGTGACCTGTATGTGACAAGAAAACTGTTAATGTTTTAATATACCTGGTATACCCTGAATTCAGAACCTGCCTCTTTATGACTTCCAAAGTATAGTTCGGAAGAGTCATAGGATAGAGAAGTAATGAGACAGAAGGTTGGTGACAGTGGGAATTGAATGAAAAAGACGAGAAGATGTTTTGAAGTTATTGTCTATCTGGAAGACCAATTGGATAAAAATGTTGAGGAACAGATGAACTAAATGATAGCCTCTCTGCTCCTGGACACATAAAGACCCTAGTGATTATAATACCGAATGCTTAAAGAGAACTTAATATGTGTTGTTCATATATTAACCAATCCTACAGGTACAGAAACAAAAGCAAGATCGATATTTAGTTATTTATCTCAAACTACCCATGAGCTTTTAAATATAGAAAATATTTATCTAGGGTCCATGGTTTTTAATATGGTATACTATGCTATATCATCTTTCCTCATATATTGTCCTCAATTATATGTGCCTGTGAACCTGGACAATTGGGGAATTTTGCTTTACTTACTTAAATAGTTATTTTGTTTTTAATCAGGAAGAGCAGGAGAATTTGGATGTATTGCTATATGTTCACAGTGAAGGAAATCTAGCACATTCTGGATTGGGAGTCCCCATCCTCACTTAGCCCAAAGTATCAAGTTGATTCAGAGAGCTCACATAGACCTCTGGAAATGTACAAATGCTTGTCACTCTCCTGGGAGTTTCCCTCACAATTAAAAGTACTGCAGAAAGTTCTGCCAGGAGCTTGCTGGAAAATCCTGGACAAATGAGCCCTTCAGATCTCAGGACCTCCTCTGTAAGATAAAAGGAATCCATTTGGGATCTCTGACTGTTGACCCTTTGACTTCTGATGTGTGTGGGGGGTTAAGAGCTTGGGTTTTGATGTCTGGAAGACTTAACCAGTTCTTAGTTATAATGAAGTGGTTAATATTGTACACTTTGGATCCAGATTGCCTGGCTTCAAACTCCAGCCCCACCACTAGTTCATGATGACCTTGGAAAATACAATGCAATGTTTGTAACTCATTTTGCTCATCTGTAAACCAGGTAAAATATTACTACTATGATACACTTGCAGTGAGGTTAAGTGAGCTAATACATGCACAAAATTTCAAATTGTTCCCGGCTTTGGGAAACCCTCAGTAAGTACTGATCGCAGTACTGTGGGAACTTGAGCAAGGAACATCACCTTTTAAGCTTCAGCTTCCTCACCCATGACATGATGATAAACATAAGTAAGATATACATAGGTATAAATTTTAGTAGAGAATCATATTTTCAAACAAACATTAAACATGCTAATTTATTTAACTCTCACAATAACTATAAAAATGAATTGGTTCTAATGTTATAGATGAGGATGGGGAAACTTGGGCTGAGAGATCCTGAAAAACAAATCCAAATCTTAATAGTAAATAAAAGAAATTTGATTTGAAGCCTGATATACCTTATACTATAGTGTGTGTGGCATGTATGGGTACAGATATAAATCTCACTATAACTCAGGAATGTAAAAAATATAACAGTTTATACATAATTAAATTTAGTTTCTCTTTTGAGCTTACATTCCACTCAGCTACAGAAATATAATCTTGGTCAATTCTGTACCTTTTGCTTGAGGCTGAGTCTAAGTTTTAGATGGCTTATTTTGGAATATAGCCAGGTAGGGACACTTCATCCTTAATACTGCATATCTATGAACATATTTCTATAAATATTCTTTATTCTTATAAAGATCATATTATTTATCAACTAAATCAGACACTCCAGAATAAAAGGAGGTGCTAAAAAATAATTGTGTCAAGACTATCAGTATAAGGCAAGATTAACTAAGGCAAACAAGTTATATGGTCACAATGTATATTTCTTTCTACTTGGTTTCTTCTGGTCTGGCACTCTTTCCAGTACCTCTGTTCCTGGCCTGGGCCACAATGTGGGGTGTGTGGAGGGAGCATATGTCAGTCCATGGAGACACTGAAAAGGAGACCGTGGCTGCAGCCATGTTCAGTGAGGACAAAAATATGTTGTATTGACCTGTATGCCATTCACCCTTGTTCTGCCCCTGTGCCCTTTATTCTTGAGGCTCTTGACACCTTCCCAAGTTGTATATGGGCAAGACAGTGCCAATGTCCTCCATTCTGAGAGCTCCTAAACCTGCTCTGGGTTCCTCAATACCATAGTAAATGAGGTAAACAGCAGCCACAAAAGAACTCAAACCCCACTGCCTTTTACCTTGGTTTTCCCTGCTTTAATTAAATGTTTGTGGGACATCTCATCATTCACACGAAGAATCAGGGATTGGGCTATTTCCATCTTGTGGCACCATCATCTTCTAGAGTATTTTCTAGAAAAGAGACAGAGCATAGAGAACCAGTAGAGAGTTTAGAGAAACTAATCCTAGAAGTAGTATATATAACTACTATCCACTTAAACTACCAGGGGACTGAGAAAGTGACCTAGTAGAGATCAAAGACTAAAGGAAATACCTAGATTTTTGCAAGCATGAGTGTTTTGAACAGACATAGCCCCTGCCTGTGTCAATCCTATCAAGAAATTTATTGTACTGTATTAGAAAATTTTAATTGTTTCCATTGTGGAGAAAAAGGTGGTGGGCTATTTATACCTATAAAAGTTGCAAAACTAAAACATGGCTAAAACAGTTTGATGAGAATTCATGCTTTATGTTTTTATTTATTTTTAATGTTCTTTCAAAGGCAAAAGTGGTAAAAACTTAATAATAATTTCCAAGTTCCTTTTTTTTCATTCACATTCATATATTTGTGATCCTTTGACTTCATTGGGGTCAGTCAACTTCAGTGGAGTGTTTTAATGTTTGAAGTAACAGTTAGCACGGTCGCCTAATGGATAAGGCATTGGCCTCCTGATGTTTGGAAGTAACAATCACAAGAAGAAAAGTTTTGTTGGGTTCTAGTTTGTCTTGTTTGGGGATGCTACAATATTTTGAGAATGGACTGTTTCCATCCAGAAGAGCTTAAGCACATGGGCCCCATGGGCCTCAAGCTCACTGACATTGTTCTTACTTGCTTGAGGAGGCTAGAATTTTCTTTTTGTTTTTTTTCCTCCCTCCCTCCCTCCCTCTTTTCTCCCTCCCTGCTTTCTTCCTTCCTTCCTTCCTTCCTTCCTTCCTTCCTTCCTTCCTTCCTTCCTTCCTTCCTTCCTTCCTTCCTTCCTTCCTTCCTTTCTTCCTTCCTTCCTTCCTTCCAATTTTGATAACCAGTGTTATTTTATTCATGACTCTTCTTTCCCCTATTTACTCAGCTAATAAATTTAAGAAGTCAAGACTCATGTTGTACCTTCCAGAAAACATTTTTCCTCATAATCTTGACTCTTCTACTTTAAAATCCCATTCCAAGGGTTGTCCTGTGCAAACTTAATTCTTCAGTAATAACAATAGCGATTGCTAATACTTACATGCCAGGTTCTATTTTAAGTTCATGACATATACTGTATTTACTCCTTAAAACAATCCTAAGACATATGTGGTTTGAGTGTCCCCACTCTACAGCTGAGAAAACCGAGACACAGAGTCAAATAGCCCAAAGTCTCCCAGCTAAAAAGTGGTAAAACTGGCCACTGGTCCTAGGCTGTATGGTCCCAGAGTCTGTGCAACAACTCTCTAACACCACAGGCTGCCTACAGCCAAGACCAGGCCCACTCACTACGTGTGATCATTTGAACCCCTCTGACAAAGTGAAGTGTAGTACAATACTTTAGTTGAGGATACAGGTTAAACCACAAATACATTTATTCCTTGAAGAAGAGCATGCCAACTTTTAAATTTAAAAAATTTTATTATCAACTGTCTTTGCAGTTTCTTGCTCTTGTTAAGCTGATAAAAAAAAAAAACAATTTCAGAGCACAGCAGTTACCAACACCATCACAAAGTCGCAAATCTATCCTTTTTCACAGAGCAAGAATATACACTTCAGATCAACTCGAGAAAGTAACCTCACAGACAAGTGTTTACGGAAGTACCCGCATGCATCCCCATGAGGATAACGAGGAGGCTGGAGTCTTCAAGCTGGCTAATCAGGTAGGTGTCCAGTAGCTTCTTGGTGAAATACCAATAAGAACATTCTGGAAACACTTTCTTGTTTTGAGTTCTGAACAATTTCTCACACTGAAATGTGGCTGTATTCGAGACCCAGTTCACTGAAAAGGAATTTAATGCATCAGAAGCCAGTAGATCACTAGGAAAGTCTCACTTAATTGAGTGTCTCAGCTCTGAAACTGTTGCAGTGAGGTTCCATTACTTCTCCAGGCAGAGGCGGATTAAGGTCAGCTGAGGCCCCAGGCACAAAAGAAAGTATCAGCCCCTTGCATTAGAAAATAAGTGTAAAGTTGCAGTTTTATGGGGCCCTTCAGAAGTCGGGGCCCAGGGCGGGTGCCCGGTGTGCCCACCGTTAAATCTGCCTCTGTCTCCAGAAAAGAGCACACCTTTGGGAGTGGCTTCTCTCACACCAGCAGATATGCACTTACCTTTAGCATCACTCATGATAGAGAACATTCCTTCCTTACCATGTTTCCTATCTACCTGCCCAAACTTGTTATTAATTTTTTCCCATTGACTTAAGAAAGAGAGAAAGAGAGAGGGAGAGCGAGAATGAGAGAGAGAGAGAGAGAGAGAGAGAGAGAGAGAGAATTATTCCATTTAGTTCTTTACTGTTTTAAAATGTAGGAACAAAGCTTCAAACAGATTATTGACTTTTGAAATCTTTATAAGTAGAAAATGGAAAAAATAAAACCTGTTCTCTTTCTCTCCCTCCCTCTCCCCTCTCATATTTTTTTTTATAAATTATGGATATTTGAATGGATCTTTGAAGCAGACTATTTTTTTGTTTGTTTGCTTGCTTGCTTGTGGGGAAAACAGCTGTGTTAGGCTTGCTCACTGGTTTACGGGCTGCAAGCACTTTGTGCAATTAGTGCAGGAGCACGTGACAGCACTACTGTAAGGATATAAATTCTGCTCCTCAGGAGTGATGAGAACAGATTGTGCCCACCACTGAGGTGTGGTTTGTTTTCTGATCCCTTGCACCCCACTGCGAAAAGCAGGTTTTCATTTTTGTTTTTCTTTCTTCTTTTGGCTTGCCTGCCTTTGTGAGCCTCCAATAAACTGGTATGGCTCACCGTCTTCTGACTCCACAGTTCCTCTACTGTCTGCCAGATTTCAATGGGAACCTGCATCTGCATGGCCATGGCCACTGGCCTTACATTGCTTGTTTTGGAAAAACCCTCTAGATTGCTCATGTAAGTTCATAAATATACAAAGTACCTAATTATTGGTCTTGAGGAAAACTAGAAATCTGAGTGGTTGTTTTTAGATAGAGCAACTAAGAGTTCTGTTTAATAATTACTGTATATGTTAATAAGTGTTGTATATGTTGAGTACAAGTTATATTGCTTCTTATGTAAGGGTGATAATCCTCCCCCACCCCCAATCAGTAGACTTGAATTATTTTTGGTTTGTAAAATAAAATATAGTTTTATTTTTAAATGTGTATCCTGGTTGAGTGGTAGTTTATAGGAGATAATAAGCTATGAGAAAAAGAACTGCAGAAAAGATTTTGACTTTGTCATTAAGAGAGGCTTTTAAAAAGAAAATAGGCCCTGGCCAGTTGGCTCAGTGGTAGAGTGTCGGCCTGGTGTGCAGGAGTTCTGGGTTCGATTCCCAGCCAGGGCACACAGAAGCGCCCATCTGCTTCTCCACCCCTCCCCCTCTCCTTCCTCTCTGTCTCTCTCTTCCCCTCCTGCAGCCAAGGCTCCATTGGAGCAAAGTTGGCCTGGGCACTGAGGATGGCTCTATGGCCTCTGCCTCAGGTGCTAGAATGGCTCTGGTTGCAACAGAGCAACACCCCCTGGTGGACGTGCCGGGTGGATCCCGGTTGGGCGCATGCGGGAGTCTGTCTGCCTCCCCATTTCCAACTTCAGAAAAATACCAAAAAAAAAAAAAAAAGAAAGAAAATAAATTGTTCTTTGTGTAACTTGGCTGAGATACTTTTGTTGATGTCAGAGTTGTGACATTAATATACAAAAAGTTGGAAAGTCTTGACTTTGGATTAATCACATTCAGAATCATATCTGCTTGCAAAGCTCCCAACATTTTAAAGTTTACTTTCTTTTTGTACCTTTTCAAAATGCATCAAAAGACACTAATCATTTTATTCTTAATGTCTTTTTTCTAAAGCAGGACTTTTCACCCTTGACAATATTTACATTTCAGTATTGGTATTTGTTGTGGAAGGCCGTCGTGCATTGTAGGATGCTTAGCAGCATCCATGGCCCCTGTCAACTAGATGCCAGTATCACCCCTTCATCCAGCCATGACAACTAAATATGTCCCAGACATTATAATATCTTGCCTGGGAGGCAAAATTGTCTCTGGCAAAGAGCCAGAGATAATAACGACTTTACTGGTCTAAAGTCATTATTCTTTTTCTTCAAAGCCTTCTAAATCATCACAGGTGACAGTAGTCTTGCTATCTCTGTCACCAAATCTAATGTTACATGTTTAAGGTTTTTAATTGTGTCAGCACTTTACTTCTGATACCAGTTTTTATATTAGTTATTGTTATGGACTCAAGATTTGTGTCTCCCTAAAATTCATGTGTGGAATCCCCAATGAGGGGTATTTGGAGATGGAGCCATTGAGAAGTAGTTAAGGTAGGTCATGGAGGTAGGGCCCTCAAGATGGAATTTGCAATCCTTATAAGAAGAGGAACATGGACATAGGTAATGTGACAACAGAGAGAGAAATAGGCATTTGCAAATCATGAAGATAGCTCTCTCATTAGGGACTGGATCAGCTGTCACCTTAATGTTGGACTTCCCAGCTTTTAGCACTGTGATAAATTTGTGGTTTAAACCACTCAGCCTACATACAGTATTCCAATATGGCAGCTTGAGTTGACTAAGACAGTCAGTTTTCTCCATTATGCTGAGTAACAGCACAAAAAATTTTAAAGTAACATTGCTTATGACAATATACATTTTTATTTCTCACTCATGTTACATGGTAGCCGAGGGAGCTATGAGTTGTCTATGTACCATGTGTCTTCTTTCTGCCAAGATGTATCAGCAGTCATTATTTTGGAATAATCTTCTCCAAGCAGAAGGGAAAATGGAAATATTGGACTATGTGATGGCCCTTAAGTTTCTGCTAGGCTATGGACTACTTGTGATCTGCTTTGCCAAGGCAAATTGTGTGCTCAATCCTAAAGTCAATAGCATGAGAAAGTTTAATTGCATAGAAAGACACTGCAAGTCAAAACAGTAAATAATTGGAAACAATGATACAATGTACAATGGATGGAATCATTCATTGTGATATTGAATAAGACTTCATCCCTTGGGCAGGAGACACAATTTCTATTGAATGATGTGTATTTTCCCATCAACAATTTATCATTCTGTAAAGGGGTAGCTCTTGAGCCAAAATGAGAGACTGGAGATGTCGAGATGTAGAACTTAACACTGGGGGGAGAGAGAAATTCTTCTTTCTTATGGGCAACACAACATTTGAGTCTGAATTACGTTAATGCTCATAAGCTTCTCCAAAGGGATTAATCAGGAACTAAGTAAAGCTTATCAGAAGGAAACTGAGCAAATCAGACCTGGGTACCCTGAGTGTGATCTCATCAAATAGCTTTCTATACTATGCTGTATCGCCTAAACCTTCAGGTAATACTCTAAAATGTTGTAGACTGTGCTGTGGCTATGTTAACTTGAGCCAGAGAGTAAATATTTTAATTTTTTGTGGGCTCTTTGATCTTTGGCTCAACTGCTATTGTGGTATGAAAGCAACCATAGATGATTCAGGAACAAATACGTGTATCTGTTTCCAATAAAACTTGATGAATAAAAATAGGTGGCAGGGGCCCTGGCTGGTTGGCTCAGCAGTAGAGCATCAGCCCGGTGTGTGGAAGTCCCAGGTTCAATTCCCAGCCAGGATACACAGGAGAAGTACCCATTTGCTTCCCCACCCTTCCCCCTCTCCTTTCTCTCTATCTCTCTCTTCCCCTCCTGCAGCCAAGGCTCCACTGGAGCAAAGTTGTCCTGGGTGCTGAGGACGGCTCCATGGCCTCCACCTCAGGCACTAGAATGGCTTTGATTGCAGCGGAGCAATTCCCCATAGGGCCAAACATCGCCCCCTGGCATGCCAGGTGGATCCCGGTCAGGCGCATGCAGGGGTCTGTCTGCCTTCACCCCACTCCCCACCCTGCTTCTCACTTTGGGAGGGAAAAATAGGTGGCAGGGCTGGAGGGTTGTAATTTAGAGTAAAAGCTTGTTTTATGTTTAAGATAGACTGGTAAAGGAACATTTGACCTCTCCAAAGCCAAAAGAATTTCAGGAGGCGGTCAATGGAGTGGCAATATGGGGTTAGTAAAGGGAGACTACAGGAGTGCTAATGAAGCACTTAACCTCCAAAGAGCACACACCAACCCCCCCACCCCCAAGAGATACCAGAGAGGTTTGAAACCAAATGCTGACACAGTGATACCATTTTGAATTTTGAAAACACATTCCCTTCCTAGTGTGTATGATATATTATAATCTTTTTTCTATGTAATTCTACTAAAACTAAAATGTTCTGAGATATTTTAATGTTCTCCAATCTTTCCAAAATTCTTACATTATATATACATGTATAATGATCTCAGTGGTGTATTTAATCCAGATTTATCCACAATGATTACCATTGATCTGTGTAACTAGCCAACCAGTTTGCTTAATACATAGATCCACAAGTATTTACACTGTTGTTGCCATGTACTTACCACAGTGCAAGTCTTTATAGCATGTATAGAATCATAATACATAATATAGGCTGGAAATCAAGTGCTGGATACAGTTCAGGGAAGAAGCTTCATATTTGACAGAGGCAATTGGGAGGAAGTGAGATGATATTTTATTTCAAGATTGGTGGATATTTTATTTCAAGATTTCCCATAGTTTGGCTTGGCCCCGGCTACAACTCTCACAAGGAAAGGGCCCATGCTCTTCTGCCATACTCAAAAATAGCCACATCACTGAAGAGAATGAGTCTAGAAGGGTCAGACCTTGGTGATTTCTGCAGAAAACATTCAGGGGGAAGCTGTGGTTGATATCGGCCTTATGCTCTTTTCATTGTGCTAAGAGGCCTTACCTGTTAATATTCAACTTTTTTTTGGCCTTGAAACTTGACTTTTACCTCTGAAGACTGAAGGAAGTTTCCCCCTTTTTATCTAAGAGTCACTGGCGGGGTCCTGGCATTTTTGCTGCTGATTTTCCTAAGTTTAATGCACTGGACTGACCATTGAATGACCTTTGGAACACAATCAATTCCTAGGTTGGGTACTACTTGTATCTGGATAATTAACTGCCTCTCTTCCTTATTTTGTTAAGAAGAAAGAGGATCAGTAAGATGAAATAAGTCTTGTAAGATATTCCTGCTTTGCTATAAAGTAAAATAATTTAAACGATTGAACTATTGAATTACAATTTTGAGATAAAAAGGTTCTTTTAGAATTAAACTACTAACAATAATAATTTTAGATAGTAAAAATAATCAAACTAAAAGGATATACTAATTTTGTTTGTCATACATCCTCTCATAGTACTTGAAATTTTTCATTGTAGGACCAGAGGATTGATTCAAATACAGTCAGAATTTTAAAGGTCATAAAGCATGCTAAAAAAAATTGAATATATGTTCAATGAAGAATTCATAATTGGTAGTGGTAAAGATTATAATTTTAGGCTTTTAATAGTATTTTATAAACCATGAAGCTAAAAACAGGACAAGATCATGCAACTTCAATTTTAGTACACATTACTTTAATGACAGTAGCCTCCAAAATTTTATGTATGCTCGTAATAGGAAATAAAATTTTCAAGCATTGCAAATTTAGAATGTTTTATTGAGTATTCTCTTCATTTTATATCACAGTTTTATGAAATTGGAATATGCATTCTGCTATTTATTTTTTACCAACTCTATACTGAAATGCTTAACAAAGCAAATTTGAAGTTATATTCTCAAGCGTTTTCATGTGCAGATACGATAAAAATCCTTATAACTCAAGTTTTCTTAATCCATTTTTTATCTAAAAACAAAAGCTGTATTACTAACCATTATGTTAAAAGTTCATAAGCTCTTGTAGGACTGGAACAGGTCATGAAACAACAAACCATTATAGCATCTACAGTTCAAAGAAAAATGTCCCCGCTTATCCTCTACCTTCATGGCTTCCTCGTCCCAACCTGAGCAATAATACATCTACTGCAATGGACATTGAGCCACATTTTGCCAGAATTTCTGTTGAAAACACTCCCTCTTCTTTTTGGCTCATAGAAACACTGAGTTACAGCAAAATCAAATGGCTAACTAAAAATAAATATCTCACTCTGACACCCATTATTTTCAGCACATACTTTAATTAATTCAGCTCAAAGAGAAGTCATTTATCAGCTGATCTTTTGGAGATACTCATTTAATTGCCAATGACTGTGCTCACTAACAGATACTAAAAGTATAATGTGATACTATTAAATACCTCTGTGGTACACTTAGTGGGAGTAAAATAGTTTTTATAGATTTATAAAAGAAATTTAGAGGTTATAAAACATGGTCTTTTCACTAGCCCTGTATAAAAGAGAGAAAGGAGCACTGTAAATATTTTGTGTTAAGCAATAAAGAAATGTTTGTAGAATGTAGAAATACTAGAGATAATAAACAATAAGTTTATCTTTTGGTTTATTGCTTTATGTCATACTTTCTTACTACTATGGTATACAGAACAATGTCCTTCCAGAGATGGCCATATCCTAATCCTGAAAGCCTATGAATTCATTACTTTACATGGCAAAATGGACATTGTAGATATCCAAGACCTTAAGATGATTGACTTCTTGAATTTTCCAGGTGGCACTAATCTGAACATGTGGGACCTAAAATCATTAAAACCCCAAAACAACCCCTCTGTGATATGGTCAGTGGGAAATGTAATTGTGGAAAAATTATCAGAGAAATTCAAAGTTTCTGGCTTTAAAGATGGAGAAAATGGGCTCTGAGCCAATGAATGTGGATACCCCTTGCAGCTAGAGAAGGCAAGGAAATGAATTTTCCCCTAGAGCCTCCAGAAAGGCACATAGTCCTACTGACACTTTAAAGTTAGCTCAAGGAGACCTGTGTTGGATTTCTGACCTAGAGAAGTGTAAGATAGATAATGAGTATTTTAAGTCACCAAGTTTGTGGTAATTTGTTACAGAAGCAAAATGAAACTAATAACAACTGATCATAGTACAACATTCTGAATTATTGATTTGACTTCAGAACATATTCAGTCTAATACCTTTATGACTATCTTTCATTATGCCTTCTGATTTAATATGTGGTAGTTTTTATTAGTCCTCAATTTAATAGATTATTATAAGAACATAGCTTCTGTAAAATAGATTCAACCATACCATATAACCTTATATATTTCTAAAACTGAATAATCCCCAATATATGCTTCTTAATTTTAAAATCATTTGACAAGTTTTGACTCATTATGAAACAATGCAAATTTTTTGGTTTAACATATGCCCTCATACCCAGGATAACTAAGTTGTATAATAGAAGTATGTTGTTTTTATTAGACATTTCCAAAAACTTCTCTAAAGCCTTGCTGGTTAGAAGGTAAGATAATATAGCATTTCTATTGTTTCATATTATTCAGCACCATTGCATTGTCAGACTTTCTTGAATTTAGTTTACTTAGTATTTAATAGCATATTATTGTAGTTTTAATTTGCATTTACATATTAATAAATGATATTAACAACCTTTTCATGTACTTATTGAACATTTATATATAGATTCCCTTTTTTCAAGTATTTTTTCCACTTTTAAAATATAAGTTGTATTCTTCTGTTATGATTTGTGGGAGGTTTTTAAGTGTATGTTGGATATGAATTTTTTGTTAGATATAAATGTTGCAAATATTTTTTTATTCTGTGGATTTATTTTATTTTGTTTATTTTATTAGGATATCTGTTGATGCATGGGAATATTTATTTTAACAAAGTTTAATTATAATTTAATTATAACTTTGTTTCTTTTGTGAAAAGTGCTTTTAGTTTATTTCTAAGAAAATGTTGCTTACATTAGATCCTGTCAATTTGACAGGATCACAATGTGCCCAGATATTTGGCACAGTTTTATTCAGGGTGTTTCTGTGAGAGTGTTTTTGGATGCAATTAACATTTAAATCCATACACTAAATAAAGAAGATTGCCTCCTCCCCCCCCCCCCCCACACACACACACACTCCTGGGTGGACCTTATCCAATTAGATGAAAACCTGAAGAAACTAGAAAGGGCGTATCTTCTTTCCCCTCCTTAAGAGGGAATTCTTCCTGTGTCACTGCCTTCAGACTCAAACTCAAACATCAGCTCTTTTGCATCTTGAGCATGTGACCTTAGAACCAGAACTACACGATTGGCTTTCCTGGTTCTCAGGACTTAGGACTTGAATGGGAACTAAGCCATTGGCTGTCTTGAATCTACAACTTAACAATTCACCGTGCAGATCTTGGGACTTGCTAGCCTCTATAATTGTATAAGCCAATTCTTTATTAAAATTCTCTTATGCATACACACAGAATTTGTTTTATTTCCCTGAAGACCCTGGACTAATACACTTACTAGAAAGTCATGAAGGTATTCTAAGTTTTCTTGTATGAGCTTAAAGAGTCCAGTATTTATGGTTAAGTCTATAATTTGTCTTTAATAAATCTATAGTTATGGAATAAATAGAAGTTTATCTTTATTTTTTGTTTCTCCTCCATGAGTATATTTAATTGTTCCAGCACCATTAAATTGGTCAAAAATCAATTATTCATATAAATGTGCAACTATTTCATACTCTATTATATTCCACTGTTCTTTTTTTTTTTTAATTTAATTTTATTTTATTTATTCATTTTTAGAGAGGAGAGAGAGACAGAGAGGGGAGAGAGAGGAGAGAGAGACAGAGAGAGAGAAGGGGGGAGGAGCTGGAAGCATCAACTCCCATATGTGCCTTGACCAGGCAAGCCCAGGGTTTCGAACCAACGACCTCAGCATTTCCAGGTCGATGCTTTATCCACTGCGCCACCACAGGTCAGGCTATATTCCACTGTTCTTTATTTTTTTATGCTGTTACTATACTTTAAGCTTTGTAATCAATACACAGAGGTCCTCTAATTTTTTCTTTCAAAATTTTCATTCTTTTTCAAAATTTTTTTGAAAAATGTTTTGGGTTTTTATATCAATTTTAGAATATATTTGTCAATTTAAACAAAAATGTCTAGAATTTTGTAGGTATGGCATTGAATCCAAAGATGAATTTTGGACACATTGATATTATTGAATCTTATAATCTATTATAATATAATTGTTACACCACTTTCTTTAATTACAATTTGCAATATTTAAACATTTAAAATGTAGTGGTGTTGCATATCTTTTTTTTAGATTTGCTCTTAAATATTTGATATTTTCTGATGCTATTTTTTTCTTAGTTTTATTTTTTTACTTAATGTATATAAGATAATTCATAGATAATTCACACTGAAGGAGAAATAAAATTAAATAATATAATCATTAAAAAACATCTGCCTGTAATTGTTGTACCTGGGACCATTTCAGTGTCTGTTTCAGCTGAATGTTGCCTCTTTTTACTATTAATCACATTTTTATTTTAATTTGTGAATCATGTACTTTTTTATTGTATGCTGCAAGTTATGTGTAAAATAGAGACTGAAATAGCCCTGGGTGGTTGGCTTAGTGGTAGAGCATCGGCCTGGCGTGCAGGAGTCCTGGGTTCAATTCCCGGCCAGGGCACACAGAGAGACACCCATCTGCTTCTCCACCCCTCCCCCTCTCCTTCCTCTCTGTCTCTCTCTTCCCCTCCCACAGCCAAGGCTCCATTGGAGCAAAGTTGGCCAGGGCACTGAGGATGGCTCTATGGCCTCTGCCTCAGGCGCTAGAATGGCTCTGGTTGTAACAGAGCAGCACCCCAGATGGGCAGAGCATCGCCCCCTGGTGGGCATGCCGAGTGGATCCTGGTTGGGCGCATGCGGGAGTCTGTCTGACTGCCTCCCCATTTCCAGCTTCAGAAAAATACAAAAAAATACCAAAAAAAATAGAGACTGAAATAAATACACCTAGAAAAGTTCTACTCCTTCTTTAGTCAGGCTGTTAGCATGGGGGAACTATTAATCTAATAGATATTTGAGTTTGGGCATTGATACAACTTTAGTTAAATTTAGTTTAAAACTGGTTGCAAATTGTTCAAAGTCAAGATTTTTTCCTTATCAGGGATTGAGATTTTAGCATGCCAAATTCAGCAATCTCTACATGCTCTACAGTTTACAAGCCCTTTCTGAATGGTGAGAGATTCTCTCCCTCCCTCTCCTTTCTCTCTGTTTTAAATTCTGGCAGTTAGCTTTTACTTACTGATGTGTTCTTGTTCTCTAATTCTACCTCTGACTTTCTAAACAATAGATCTTTTTTTATTCTACAGACTTCCCCCAGCTTTCAGAGACACTCTGTAGTGCAACTGCTAAGGACCTGGAGTGTGTCAGATGTCAGATGGATATCTCTCGGCATCCTGCCTCTCACCTGTCTTCAGCAAGCAAGCCCCAGTCTCACTTCTAACTCGTGGGGGCAGATCTGTTGTCCAGGGAATAGGACACTTTATCAGCTCTCCCAGACTAGGTTGCATTACAGTTACTCATATGCGCACAGAAGACTCATAAAAAAGAGTTAATATATGTGTGCAGATTCCAGATGTCTGGGGCTCCTTAGGGTTGTAGTATCAGTACAGCCTACATGTGACCAATAAGACTTTATTAAAATTTAGCTGGCTTCTTTTTACTGAAGTTCAGGTGGTTTTGATGAAAGTAGCTGCAGGTATCTTCTCTCCTAGAAGAGTTTATTACTTTCTGGAATTTAATTCATCCATGTTTTGTTTTGTTTTTTTGGACCTTGACTTTCTGGTGATTTTAAAAGATAAAAGTATAATACTGAAGCTTATCAGGCTTGTTCTCATTATTATTATGGGAGCAACAGTCTTTCTAACTGTATATAGAAGTCCAAAATTGACATGATGCTTTTAAATCACTATGGTGCAAATAGTAAACGCAGAAAAGCATTGAATTCTTCAGTGGTGTGAAGTTATTCCTACAACTGAAAGCAACTTCTTTGATCTTATATTGTTCTGTTTTTGATTTATCTGTCACTGATTAATGATAATAAAAAATCATCTAAATGTGAAAAAAGAAATTCTTTAAGAACCTAACATGAACTTTTAAATTTTAGTCAGGGAAGAAATGACTAGTATTTCATAGAACTGAATAAGAAAAAACATTAAGATGCCTTTTTCTTATCTGGCTGTACCACTGTTACAGCTGTGTCCTTCAGAGGTGTATGTGAAGCCCTGACTCAATGCCCATACTTAAGAGTGATTTCCTGGCGTGCACATTTTTGGGTAAGTGAAAACATGTCCTTCGATTCCTAAGTATAATGTGATTATGAGTATGATTCTACATTTTGAGGTCCCTCGACTTCCAATCTGCCTATAACTCCACAATACATATACCAACCTTCTCCTTATTAAAGGTAGATATTTAAGAGTATCTCTCTAGACTTCTCACCTTTATGTGCTCTATTATCAGGATGCACCAATAATGGTATAGTGATTAAAAGTTTGGACTCTGAAAACTGAAAGCTTTGATTTGAATCTGAATTACATACCTTCTGTTATGTAACTTGGGCATGCTACTTAATCTCTCAACGCCTTGGTTTACATATCTTTTTACATGCAAAAAGTAACGAAACATATCTCACACAGTTATTTTGAATATTAATTTGGTCAATAGATGAAAACCTTTAGAATAGTGCATGGCATGTATTAAGCACTTAATAAATGTTAGCTATTACTTTATAATATTTATTGAGTACTTCTGAATGGCCAGGTTGTGTGTTAAACGATCAACAAGCATTGCCTCATTTGAGAATTCCCCTACTTCCAGTGAGATCAGTATTATTGTCTCTATTTTGCTGATAAGGAAGCTCAGGCTCGGAGAGATTAGGTTGCACAAACTATAAGGTGACACAAGAGTCAAACTTAGGTCTTTTTGATTGGAAACCATCACCCAACCGTAGCCTTGCTACCGCCTATGAAGTATGTTTCAGAATTCACTTGCATGAAGTGTTCCAGGGATTTTCTCAGTAGAGAAACTGTTAAGGAAACAGAAGCTCTTGATTCTGAAACCACATATCCACTGTGTCCCATTTTGTCAATGGCTCCAAAGTCTATAGGAACAAACCTGAGAGATACTCTATGTCGAATAACTCATCACCAACAATCACAATAGCTGATATTTATTGATAACTCATAATATGCCTAAGGCTATGCTAAATAATTAATTCATTATTTAATTGTCTCTTTGGAGCAACTCTGTTTAAAAAGGTATTTATGCTTTTAAGTATAGTTGAGGGAATTGAGGTTTGATTGGGGTTAAATTACTTGTCCACAAGACACAACTTATAAGAAATAGAGACAGGAATTGCTCCCTGGTTTTCTTGTCTCAAGGTTCGTATTTCTTTTTTTCCTTCTCCTCCTTTTTATTTTTACTTTCATATTGCACTTTTTGGGGTGGCATTGGTTAATAAAATTATATAGGTTTCAGATATATAGTTCTATAATACATCACCTGTGTATTGTATTGTGTATTTATTACCCCAAGTCAAGTCTTCTTTCATTACCCTTTTCCCCACTCTATCCTCTTCTATCTCCCTCCAATCCCCTTTCCCTCTGGTAATCACTATACTGTTGTCTGTGTCTATAAGTTGTTGGTTTTTTTGCTTAATACTTCACCTTTTTCACCCTGCCTTACAATTCCTCTTCCTTCTAACACTTGTCTGTCTGTTCTCTATCTACGAGTCTGTTTTAATTTCATTTGTTAGTTTACTATGTATATTAGATTCCACATATGAGTGAAATCATATGGTACTGTCTTTCTCTGACTGGCTTGTCAGGGCCCATATTTCTAATGACTGTGTTGGATGACCAACTGCTCTACATTGCCTGGAGCTGAAACATTACCCAGGATGTGGGACTTTGAGTGCTGTAGCTGGGACATTCACACAAATCACAGTGGAGGCCCCCCTACAACACTGACTGTTGTTTGCTCCAAAATTGCCTGTTTAATGTTCTGGGGTCAGAGGGACAGAAGTATAGATGGCGGTCCTGTATAATTTCATGACATGATGACTTGTAACAGAGCTTAAGGCCCTCACAATCTTCTGAGCCCTAACAACTTCATCTACTATACCCTTTGTTTTTGATGCTGCCCAAAGAAACTGGAATAGTCTGAGAGATTCAGAAAGTGCTGTAAATGCTGATAGAGCGAGAAAAAAAATCTAGAGGATATACGAAGCTCCATTAGTTCTGAAGTTTTTATGGTGTAAAGACTTCCTTTCCTGTCTCACAGACAATTTGACTTCAGTATTGGATAAAGAACCCGGTTATATTAAGGGTAATTTTACTCTTCTCAGGCAGAAGAAACATCAAGTGAGGAGTCAGCTGTGCCTCAGACATAGGTCAATAGAAAAAGCCAGAGTGATCTATGGGGGTCAGTAAATAGACCACAAGAGACAGCTAGGAGAGAGGCTTTTATTTGCTATTCTGAAAAATGTAAAACTTACCTGATCTCAGTGACTTATTGAGGCCATTAGGAAATCAACAATTGTCAATTCTGCTGAATGGAAGCTATTTAAGTAGACAGACAGGTGGAACCCTTACAGGATCTTTGCCAAAAAATGTGAGGAAGGAAAGCAAATGAAGGCTCACACTACACAGAAATAGAATTCTAAGTAGAGCTCAAGGCTGGGGGGTGTGGGAGGGGGGAGAAGAACTGTGCTTTCCTACAGCTGATTTGCACTCAAAACCTGATGATATAATGCAGCTAAAGGAATTCCAAAGGGATGAAAAATAACTTGCTTCTTCAGATCACTTTATTCCCTCCTTTCCTATAATTTAAAAAGTTATAATTTACTGAAAATGGTATGAAAATTCTTTGCCAACTTTTGGAATACGTTTATGTTCCATTTATGCTGGTTAGAGAGTAGAAGGTTTAGAGGTTTTTTTTTTGTTATTGCTATTTTTGCTTGTTTGTTTGTTTTTTTATAAAAGAGAAAATATCTAAATTTCTATAGGACTTAGGGAAAGCAAACACAATTTAATAGTCATAATCAAAATATTTTGTTGGGTGATAATTATATGGCAGAAAGTATTAATCCATTTCTAACATTCTCTTATTTCATCCTCTCAATAACCTTTGCATTTTCCCACATTCTATTGGTGAGGAAGCAGTCACATGGAATTTATGTAACTTGTTTATGATTTCACAACCAGTAGATGACACAGGAAGGATTCAAATATTTGTGTACCTGTCTTCAAAAGCAGTGCTTCAATTATCCCACAATAATATTCAAGAATCACCATCACAAAATTAATGTATTTGTGCCCTGCCCAGATGGCTTGGTTGGTTAGAATATCTCCCAGAAGCACAGAGGTTACTGGTTCCAACCCCAGTCAGGGCACATACAGTAACAGATTGATGTTCCTCTCTCTCTCTCTCTCTCTCTCTCTCTCTCTCTCTCCCTTCCTCTCTCTCTGAAATCTATAAATAAATTTTTTTAAAGTTAATATATTTTCAATTGGAAGTTTCTAGTGTGTGAAGACACCTATTGTGTCATTCAGTGTTAAACCAGAGAAGAAATTTCTTTGAACCCCATTTTGAACATCATAACTCACATCTGTTGGAACTAGTTAATCAGTCTTTGTAAGTCTATTGCTTTCCTTTCTGATGCTGAGGTCTCACATTCACAGGAGAAGTAATTGGGAAAGGAAACTGAATATAAAGTAGAGAAGGAAAAGCAAAAACAAATTGAAACCCATGAACACAGCTAAAACTTCTAAGTATGGACTGAAAAACAAGTTAGTTTTTACTATCTACAACTTTGACATCAGATATTGCCGATGTCCTTTAGAAATTGGTACCCTTCCTCTTAGTGACCAACAGTCTTGGTTTCTCCAGGACTGAGAGGTTTAAGAATAGAATAAATGGATCTCCAAAACAGTGGATCAGTGTTGGAGTGATCTTGCTTATCAGCGTTTTTAGTGACTCACTTGTATAATTATTGCCTACCCTTTTTACAATTCTAGTCTTTCTGTGTCTATAGGTTTTTGTTCCAGAGGGAAATGCTACTAACATAGGACACGAGAATCAGATTAAGTTTTATGCTATGTCACGTCTGTTGCCTGCTTCTTTAGCATTCCTGCACCAAGAGATAAGCAGACAGGAAAGAGTCATCCTGGCAGGGGTAATTGACTCTGATGATCAGGATATGGTAGGGATATCAAGATATTAATATATACTATTATGTAATTTAGGCAAGGAGAAAAATGCTTGGCTCTCACATCATCCACTAGCGCTTTTATTGTATTTCTTTGTCCACTATTGGGGATCCATGGACAAATGCATCAACATAGCATGAGAAGGGCAAGATGACTAGGGATAAGGGTCTACATCATTTTGTTCAGTGCATCATGGTGCACAGTCCAGTGAAGGTGTTAGATGAGGGTAAGTGAAATCAAGAATGGGTAGTAAAGGAGAGAGATGATGTGTAAAAATTGTGACCTCAACATGTATGCACTTAGAAGTTTCCTCATGAAAAGATCATTCAGAATCCTTGAGCAACTATGTTCCAGATAAGGTAAATTTAACATATGAAACAAGTGGATCCAAGCAGCTCATAGGGATTTTGTGAGGTGGTGTCCCAATCTCCTCTTTAAAAGAAACCACACAATCTACCAACCCCAGCTACCAAAAGTTTTAATTGCTATGTGTTCAAACAATAGAATTTATTTACTGCCTGACCTGTGGTGGCGCAGTGGGTAAAAGCATCGACCTGGAACACTGAGGTCACCGGTTCAAAACCCCGGGCCATCTTGGTCAAGGCACATATGGGAATTGATGCTTTCTGCTCCCCCCCTCCCTTCTCTCTCTGTCTCTATCTCTCTCTCTGTCTCCTCTCTCTAAAATGAATAAATAAAATCTAAAACTAAAAAAAAAAAAAAAAAAAGAATTTATTTACCTTCTAATGGAAATTTGAACTTTTTGACCAACATCTCCCTAATTTCTTTAACTCCCAGCCCCTGGTAAACACCATTGACTCTGTCTTGATTTTGGCTTTGTAAGATTTCAGGTATAAGTAATATTATACAGTGTTTGTCTTTCTCTCTCTTAACTTATTCCATTTCACATATTGTTTTCAAGGTCCAACCATATTATCACAAATGACAGAATTTCCTTCTTTCTCATGGCTGAATAATATTTTACTGTGTATGTTTATACACTATTGATATATATGTATGCAGTGTATATTTAATATACAAATATTAAAATATTTTTAAATAAAATTTGAGAGTTATATTGCTGTTTTAATATGTAACCATTTTTCTTTGGAGAAATATATTGCTTGGTTAGTGTCATCCAGAATAACAAAGGCAATAATATATCTTTATTATAAGTATCTCATCCAGAAAGTTTGAGCCCTGGTCAGAGCATATACAAGAGTAAACCAATGAACACATAAATAAGTGGAACAACAAATTGATGTTTCTCTCTCTCTCTCTCTCTCTCTCTCTTCTCCTCTCTCTAAAATCAATCAACAAATTTAAAAATCTATATTAAGTCAAAAATGAAGAGGAATCAATGATGGAAAAATTGGATAAGCAGTTGTCAGAGAGAAGAGTGAGAGCCAAAACCTTGAGGTAGAACCAGAATAGAGTATTTGCAGAACAGAAAACACTCTGTGTCAGCAGTGAGGTTAAAAAAAAAAAAAATAGGCCCTGGCCAGTATGCTCAGCAGCAGAGCATTGGCCTGGCATGTGGAAGTCCCAGGTTCGATTCTAGATCAGGGCACACAGGAGAAGCACCCATCTGCTTCTCCACCCTTCCCCCTTTTCTTTCTCTCTATCTCTCTCTTTCCCTCCTTCAGCCAAGGGTCCATTGCAGCAAAGTTGACCAGGGAGCTGAGGATGGCTCTATGGCCTTTGCCTCAGGTGCTAGAATGGCTCCAATTATAAGGGATCAACACCCCAGGTGGGCAGAGCATCGCCCCCTGGTTGGCATGCCAGATGGATCCCAGCTGGGTGCATGCAAGAATCTGTCTCACTGCCTTCCTGCTTCTCACTTAGGAAAAATACAAAAAATAAAAATAAAAATAAATAAATAAAATCATATGTAACGGCTCTGTGGTCTACTTTTACAATCTTTTATTAGTTTTTCTGTTCTTCTATTTATTTTGTGCCAGGTAGCACAATGTTTCAACATCTGTAGCTTTTGAATATATCAGAAGTGTGTATAATATATACTTACTATGAGGAGATTTGAGAACAGACTGATAAACTTTCACTCTTCTATTTATTAGCTATGTGATCTTAGGCAGTTTATGTAACCCCTGTAAGACAAAATTTCCTCTGATGTAAAATAAGAGGAAATAATTGTCACCTAGTATGGCAAATAGTAGGTCAAAAACATTAGTATTATACTGTATAAAAAAATAAGTGTTAAAAAAAAAAAATAAATAAATAAAAAAAAAAAAAAAAATAAGTGTTGCCCAGCTGTAGGCAGCTGCCTAGGTTGCCTTGTACCTAGGCAAGTGTTACACTGCTGGGAGAACAGCAGCTGGTAGCTGGTTGGCATTCTGGGCCTGGTTCATGCCAACTCTGTTGTTAACTATACCAGGATGCCAGCATAATTGCTTATTAAAAAAAAATAAGTGTTTTATTAACATCCTATATTTATTTATTCTTTCAGATATACTTTAGAATAACTAAAAAATTATTTTTCCTTCTCTTCTTTTTAGTGAGAGAAAAGGAAGCAGAGACAGACTCCTGCATGTGCCTCAACTGTTATCCACCCAGTAAGCCCACTAGGAGGTGATGCTCTACCCATCTGGGGTGTTGCTCCATTGCTCAGCAACTGAGCTCTTCCTAGTGTCTGAGGTGGAGGCCATGGAGCCATTCTTAGCACCCAGGGCCAACTAGAGCCAATTGAACCATGGCTACAGGAGGAGAAGAGAGAGACAGAGAAGCAAGAGAGGGAGCGATTTAGAAGCAGATGGGTGCTTCTCCTATGTGCCCTAAACAGGAATTGAACCCAGGACATTCACATGCTGGACTGACACTCTACCACTGACAAAACTGGCCAGGGCCAACTAAAAAATTCTTGAAAGATATTTTTAAAAAATTAGATTTCTTTTCACCAATAGGTGAAGTAAGGGAGCATTAACATTGATTTCCATCAGGAACATTGAATTATTTAGATATTGTTCTATGTCCTTTCAAAAAACCATAGATATTTTTCCAAATGAATCCTAAAATTTCTTGTAAAGTTTGAGTTTTACATGTGTATTCATAAGTGAGCTTAATTAATAAACCTACAACTTGGTTAGATTTTAGTGTCAGTGTTATGTGTTATGTAGTAAACAGTATTGCATTAAGTGGCAGCTTATTTTTTTAATGGAATTATTTGTTTCTTGAGAGTTTAATATGTAAAACAATCTGGCTTTAAATTTTTTAAACAGGAGGTATTTTATTCATATTTTTTGTTAGATTTATTATAATTATTTCTCTTTTAATTTTCTTTTTTAAGGAAGTTTGGATATCTATTTTTATACAGAATATTATCCATTTCTAATCACCAAATTTATTAACATAGAATTATCAAATACTCTGGTAATAGCTTTCTTTCCTTATTTAGTTTAATTTTGTGTATTTGTGTTTTTCTTGATTTAATTTGTGTTAGTTTTCTTAGATTGCCATAGCAAAGCACCAAAACTAGGTGGCTGAAACAAGGAAAATGTATTGTCTCAAAGTTCAGAAGGCTGAAAGTCTGAAGTTAAGGATCGGTACCTGAGGACTGAGGGAGGATCTGGCTCCCGGCATTCCTCCTGGGTGTGTAAATAGTCATTTTCATGTTCACGCAGTATTCTCTGTGTGCATGTCTTTCTCCAAATGTACCTTTTTATGAGAACAACAGCTGTATGAGTTTAAGGCCCCACTCTATTCCAGGTTTACTTCATCTTAACTAGTTACATTTGCTCTGTGACCCAGTTTCCAAATTAGGTCACATTCTTCAGTCCTGGGGTTAGAACGTCAACACGTGAATTTGGGGGATTGGAAGAACACAATTCAACTCATAATACAATCATGCCATTTTTAAAAATTCAAAGAAATATGTCTTGGCTTTATCATTTTTATTGATTTTCTATTTTATAATTCTTTTTCTTCTTCTTATCATATTTTTTTACAAACTTTTAAAATTATTTTTGTTTACTTTTTCTTTTTTAATCATGGTATTAAATGTTACCGTAAAGCTGTTTTTTGTTGTTGTTTATTTTGTGCCCAATTCTATAACATGTCTCTGCGCACCTCTATGTACAGCTCTTATTGTATCTTCCATGCACTGATTTTTATTAAATAATTTGTTACTGCATATTTGCTTCTACTTTGAACAAATGATTATTAAAAAAAAGTATTTTTCAATTTCCAAGTGTAGAATTTAAAAAGTGTTAGACAAGGAGACAATCAGTATCAGAAGAGCTCAGCAAGCTAGCTTCTAGTTCTCTCAGTGAGTGGTGATTATTACCATAGTTACCATGGCAATGTGTAGGTCATCAACCTACAGATGAGAGAAATAGCTATTAACTTTTAGATTATAAAGAGTGTATTCACTCTCAATTAAGAATTCACATTTATACAATAAAGACTTTTGTATTAAAAAAACATATAATTTGCTCATTAAAAATGAGAAACATACTGCCTGACCAGGCAGTGGTGCAGTGGATAGAGCTTCAGCCTGGGGTGCTAAGGATCCAGGTTCGAAATCCTGAGGTCACTGGCTTGAGAACAGGCTCATCTAGCTTGAGCATGGGCTCACCAGCTTGACTACAGGGTTGCTGGCTTGAGTGTGGGATCATAAACATGCCTCTATGGTCACTGGCTTGAGCAAAGGGTCATTTGCTCTGCTGGAGCCCCTTAGGGCACATATGAGAAAGCAATCAATGAACAACTAAGGAGCTTCAATGAAGAATTAATTCTTCTCATTTCTCTCCCTTTCTATCTGTCTGTCCCTGTCTGCCCCCCACTCTGCTTCTCACTAAAAAAGAAAAAAAGAAAGAAAACAGAATAAGAATGAGAAATATACCTGTTGTGAGAAAAATCACAGATTGCCGGCCAGGCCATTCTCTTAAACGTGGACCTTCAGAGGATTGCTCTGTGAGTAAATGGAGTGAGCCAGATGAATTCAGAATCTTGTGGTGCTAGGATAAGTTCAACCAACAGCACAAAGACACAGAAAGTCATTTGCAAGCAGGAATGTAATGCTCCTGTGAGTGATCTATGGTTGAGGTTTCTGTTTCTCTTGGAGGGCACTTCTAGCTGCTTTAATTTAGTACCTGGGCCATCGGGGCTCATGAGTGCCTATTCCTGTGATTTCTTCAGTTGCATTAATGCATTAGTATTCATTTAAGATACAACCAATTTTTGCCTATCTATAATGACTCTGATATATTATATTTAAGGTGAGTTTTAGTATATCTGAAAAATATTTTTAGAATGAGGATAAAATTCTATGCGTTCATTCAAAGGTAATTATTAAATGCAAATATGGATTTGCTTCTGTGTTCTGTATTGGAAATAGAGCTGGAAAGCTGGCAGATAGGATCCCCACACTCCTGGGATTTTCATGCTAGAATAGGAGACAATATCTGATTATAAACAGATACACAAATAAACATTTAATTTAATATTACAGTAAATGCTAGAATGGGGAAATTTAGGAAAACTTTTGAACTCAGACGGTCACTTTTAGGATACTTCCTAATTTACAAGATGATATATGTACGTGATCTATAAGATGACTCTCTAGAAGAGAGGAGTATGAACATTCCAGGGGATGGTGATGTGATGAAGAAGACTTTAAGTCTGGACCTTGAGTCCAAAGCATATATAGAAAGTTCTTTAAAAAGTAAAGCAAAAGCAAAAACAAACAAACAAACAAAAAAACAGAATGACTGTAATATAAGAAAGGAGAGAGTTGCAGAAAACAAAAATAAAAAACAGAGGTTTTGTAGGGTCTGTCAGGTCATGTTAGGAATTTTGCTTTTTTTCTTATATCAGGGTAGCCACTGAAGCATAAGTAAAGAAATATTTTAAGATAACTTTGGCTGCAGGGCTGAGAGTGATTGGAAGGGCTAAGGGAGGATGTGGGAAGCTATTACAGCAGTGAGGACCAGAAGATGGAGGCCTGATATAGCATGGTGGCAATGGCAATGTTGAGAAGTAATTAGACTAGAGATATATTTGGCAAGTAGAATTCATAGGACCTGATATTTGCTTAGATGTTCAGAATACATAAGAGGAAACTGTCAAGACAACCCATAGATGTTCAGCATGGAATCCCAATGTATGGCATCACCATTTCCTGACACTTAATAGTAAACTCAGTTAATCTTAGTGATGGTTAACTGCTTTTATATAAAAAAATATTAGAAAAGCATGGATATGTGCAAACCTTCTCCTATGCCCAATGTATTATACCACATATGCACATGAATACAAAAATCACGTGAAAGAGTAAAACCTAAAACAAATATACAAATAAATAACAAAAATTAGATGTGAAACAAACTAACCAACCTAAAATTTTCTTATTATTCTAAAAGCATTTATAAACTATAGTTTTAAGAGCTATTTAGTGGAAGACCTTGATTTTCATCTCTCTAGTCACTGAGTTTAGAGTGAAATTAGACGAGGTGACATGATTTTACTTCTCTGAGCTTCAGTTTCCTCAGCCAAAGGAAACAAAAGGCAGAATCTTTTCGCTATTCATTAATGCATGACATATTATCTTCTGTAGACATAAGTAGAGAGCCAGAAATTTCTACTATGACCATGACTGTGGTCATGCAGCAGTCACAATATTTGGCTCATTATAGACACATTTAAACAACATTTTGTCACCTGCCAGAAGATAAAAGTGGGATGGTGGAAAGCAAGTCTAATCTTAGAACATATTCAAACCAGTCAATATTTATATGATTATATACATTTTCTATACCAAATATATTAAGTTCCAAAAAATATTAAGTTATTAACCATCACTTTCCATATTTTTATGTAGTTTCTCATCTCCTTTTGGTTCTTCAATTATATCTCCATTAGTTGCTCATATTAGTTTTAAATGACTATTTCTTTGTGACAGAGACAGAGAGAGGGAGATAGAGAGAGGGACAGACAGAAAGGAAGGGAAAGAGATGAGAAGCATCAATCCTTCATTGTAGCACCTTAGTTATTCATTGATTACTTTCTCATATGTTTCTCATATGTGCTTTGACCTGGGGGCTACAGCAGAGAGATTGACCCCTTGCTCAAGCCAGTGACCTTGGGCTTAAGCCAGAAACCTTGGACTTCAAGCCACCAATTATGGAGGTCGTGTCTATAATCCCATGCTCAAACTGGCAACCCCACAGTCAAGCAGGTGACTCTGTGCTCAAGCTGGTGAACTCAGGATTTTGAACCTGGGTCCTCTGCATCCCAGTCCAATGTTCTATCCACTGCACCACCACCTGGTCAGGTTTAAATGACTATTTCTTAAGTAGATAAACAATTATATGTGACACATCCATCATTTACAGTGATTTATCTTAAAATCCTTAAATAGTTTTCATTCTTTTTGGAATAAAATATTACCTTGTTACTATGACTTATTGGGAAATACTGTGTGATCTGACCTTGACTTACATTTCCAAAGTCACCTGTGCCATTCTTTTCTTTGCTTACCATTTCTGAAAGGGCATCTTTATTTTAGTCTCCTTGGTCTATTTCAGTTCTTACAGTGCTGCAAGCCCTCTCTATCTCAAGTCTCTGGATAAGCTAGTTTTCTACTCTGAAATAGCTCTTTACCCAGTCTACCCTTGGCTACTTCATCCTGATATCTCAGCCTGAATATGATCTCCTTGAGAGACCATGACTTCTCCATATATATTTGGTCCCCTTTTGTCAACTTCTTTTACAGAATCTTAGTTGTTTCTTTCACTGCACGCATCTTTTCTAATTACTCATGTATGCTTGTTTTGTTTTCCTCCACAAGGGATCATAGATGTCAGATACATCATTATATTTCTAGTGCCTACCATAGTGTCTAGCACAATATTTGGTATATCTAAGAAGCTCAGAAATATTTGTTGAATACATTAACAACTAAACAGTGTTACCACATGTGGTACATCTGGCATATGTACTTTAGAATATGAGCCCTGAACTTTCACTGCATACGGAGAGTATGATGTTTGAATTCCATCAGCTTACTCTCAACTGATCTTGAGTCTGACAATGAAATAATTCAAAAACTTATTTAAAAACTGTGAGATAGAATAATGAAGATGGTTTCCCCGAAGCAAAGTTAAGAAGAAATATGAATCCCTTCTCCACAAGTAACTCATCTTATCACCTTTTAAACTTTTCCCATTTTTGTAAATGCTGAAGAAAATGTCACCATGTTATTCATACATATGCCTGGAGCATGTTTAAGTTATATTTTGTCAAGGTGCAAATTTAATTTAAAAGTTAGAAATATCCCACAAAGAGTCATTTTCTTGTTACATTGATTAGGTCTGAAGAAATGCTTTTTACAAGTTTGTTTTCTTTAACATATTAATTTAAATTCAAATTGTAGATAATCTTAATTCCCAAGCCTGCTGTATCTCACAAAATAGTGTTCAGTTATCTTTATTTCATTACTTGGAATCCACTTAGATTTAATAAAAGGGGGGGGGTGAAATGAGTACTTAGATTGAGGATTAGAAAGTATTTTAGTGATGTAGCTACACGTTGAAGATACAATAAACCTATGCCATAATATATTTTAGACAGGGAGAATTATATGAGGGGGTATTTTTTTGTTGTTGTTGTAGCTCAAAATATCTTTCAAATAAATCACTTGACAGCCTTTGGTTAGAATGGGAAAAACTTCATTTTGAGCTGAAGGGAAATTTTTACAGCTATACATATAACTTCATCCATGATGACCACTATTGTACAATCAGTTTTGCTTTGTTTAGTCACACTGGTATAGCTGCAAAGAAATTTTTTTTCTTCCTATGTTGTCTAGTCTACATCCATTTAATCTACTGTCTCCTAAAAGCTTCTGGCTACATCTAACCTCATTTCTCCTTCCCTTCTGTTTCCTTTGATAATGACTCCAGTTTGAGGCAATTTTGTATACTTTGTTACTATTAACCATCACAGATAACAAATACAAAGCACTAGGATTTAGGATAAATTAATCTTAAAGTACAATGTTTTCTCGATCCAATTTAGGGAACTGAAATTTTGCGTTTCATTTTTGAGAGGCGAAATTATGCACAGCTTTATAGTCATCACAGCCAATGTCAAGCACATATGTTTACGCTCTGCTAAGTTATTCGCAGGTTATATATGGTGCCTTGTACATTTTTTTCACCTTTTGTAATTTATTCTAAAGTACATATGCAAACAGTACTATAACCTTTGAAGTAGGAAATCTGTCTCTAGGTAATATTTCCATCCTGTCAGAGTCATCCAACTCGGTGATATTGATGGGACTTTAATGATAGAAATTAATTATAGGGTTGAGTTGTTCCTTGCCATTGTGTGCCACTGTTTTGTCACATTGCTTTCAGCTCCAGTGCTCCCTGCCACTTGTCTCTCAAGAAAGTTTTGCTTGTAATTGAAGGATGGGTGTGTTTATCTCAGTTTGAACATATGTGTATGTGGGGGAGAGAAGATTCCATTTTGCTGATGATGGCTTAGGGTGATCATTCAGCTTTTTAGATCACTTTTATTTCCCAGAGCCTGTTTCTGCCCTCCAGAAAACACTTCACTAAAAGGCACATTTTAAAACATCAAAAGCAGGTACCCTAGAGTTGCCGCTGGCCATTTTTCACGCACAGGTTGATATAAAATTTTAACTTTTAAATATTGTATGTATTGGATAATATACCAAAGTGGATCGACATTCAAGTGCAAAATATTACTATAATTAATCTGTGGTCAGAGTACAATTATTATAACAAAAAACTTAAACACATAGAGTTTTGAATTATTTATTTATTTTTTATTTATTGATTTTAAAGAGATACAGAGAAAGGAGAGAGAAAGAAACATTGATTCATGCATTCATGTGCCCAGACCAGGGATTGAACCCACAACCTAGGCATATTGGGACATACTTCAACCAAATAAGCTACCTAGTCAGGGCCTGAAGTATTAAGCAAGGATAGGGTAAGAGTGAAGATTAAGAAGGAGAAAAAAAAGAGTAAAAAAATGGACTCTATGCCACATGATCTTAGGGAAATATTTAAAAATAATAAATCAAGTATGAAAATAATTGAAGTCTAGGTTATACCTATTTGTTTAAAACCATGAAGGACATAGTAGAATCAATGGAAGACAAGTGTTGTAAAGGACCTAAGAAGACATCTTAAAAAAAAAAGAAAAAGAAAGAAAATGACTTTAACTGTGAACCACAGTAAAAATATATTTTGTATTGTGATCCAATGTATATGTGAAAATAAACAAACGCACACACAACTGAAACGTTTCAAAAAACGATAATCAGTAGGAGGGTTGGGAGGCTGGGTGAGAAAACTAAAGGGATGGAGAAGTACAAATTGGTAGTTATCAAACAGTCACAAGGATGTAAATTAGAGCATAAGGCATATAGTCAATAATACTGTAGTAATTATGTATGGTGCCAGGTGGGTTCTAGGTTTTCTAGGGAATCACTTCGTAAGTTATATAAGTGTCTAACCACTATGCTGTACATCTGAAATTGATATAATATTGAATGCCAATTGTAATTGAAAAATAAAATTTAAAAAATAATAATTCTTCATAAAAAAGAAACTAATTATCCTTAACATATAGTAGGTATTTTTAACTATTTTTTCTAATTTATTCTATTTTACCTAAGATTTTGGAGAACACAAACCAATATTAATCTCATTGTGCAAATGTAGAAACTGCTGCAGACAGACTGCGTGGTTTTCCCACAGGAGAAGCGGGCTGCTACTTGCAGACCCCCAACCTCTTACCTCACAGCATAACATCGTTTTCTGTTATGGTTCAAGGAAAAGAACTCTCAGGATTAAATTTTTAAAAACTTGGGTTTAATGATAGTTCTTTCATTTTCAGTTTTGAGGGAGATTTTACTTTTACTAGAAGAAGGTAAAAACAAAAAGATACTGCTGTATGAGCCTGAGCAAACCATTAGTTCTATTCCCTAGTTCGTAAGTTTTCATACTCCCGCCTCACAGTACTGCACCCACTTATGACAGCTCTATGCAGTCCCTCTAAGTGCTAAATGATATCATTTATGCTGTGTATTTTACTTTATATACTTTATAAAGGTCCTCACCTCTCTAACATCTTTGATTGCTATAGTTTAAATTTCCTATCAAACAATGCATGCTTTAGTATTAATTTTGATATAAACAAATGATGTTACCAAATAGTCAATAATATTTCATATGTATGAGAAACCTTCTAAGGTCATGATTTTCTTGATATAACAACAGCCATATGAAGTGTGTGGGTTAGTTCATATTGTTCTCTGTTTATTCATCATCTTAGAAATGTTCTGTGGTTGCCCAAGTTCTCATATCTAATATATAATACAGTCAACCTTGTAAGTTCTAAACTAGTACTCTTCCATAATATAGATAAATTGTGGATGTAGGGTAACAGAGTTAGAGGCAGTTGGAGTTAAGTTCTGTGTTAAAAGGAATCACCCCTGGCTGGGGAGTATAGTATATAGCTGATGCTGCCCCCTTACAAAGCTTATGGGACCTTCTGAGTGAATAAAGAATATTCACCATCTGTGACACAAATAACACAAAAGAATAAAAAACAAAACAACAACAAAAAACAAGAACAGAAAGAGCTTTGCTGTAGCTTTCAAAGATCTAGAGTCCAATTGTTCTTTGTACGCAAGACATACCACTTCTTATAGATGAGAATGCATTTTCAATAAAATTTGTTTATGGATTGTAAGGCAACATTTAATCCTGCATTGATTTTCAGAGGCATACCATCTTATGGATTGGGACACATTGACAATTTGAATGAATTTTCTTGAGTGAACTAGCTAGTCAAAATAGAAGTTCACTGCTTCCAACAGAGCTGTGGCTTACCAACATCTGGATGCTTTCCTGATCTCACTTTCCACTTCCCCACCAGCAGAGCCAGCAGACCCACTGCCATGGTGGCCACTGTGCAAAGCTCTGTAGCTTTAGCATCCAGAAGGGGAAGGCAAACTGAGACCATTTAAGAGATCTAAACCCAAGGACATGTTCCCAGGCAGGGAAGCCATGCCCATATATTGAAGTCCTTTGATAGTAACTACCTGTCTCAGTTTGCCTAAGACTGAGAGGCTTCCCTGATCATGGGACTTTCAGTGCTAAAACTGAAAGAGTTCCAAACAAACTGGGATATGTTGGTTGTCTGAGGTCCTACTCCCCAAGATAGATCTCAAAACTATTCAGAATGTTTCCTTTGGCTTTGTCATACTCCTGATATTTCAAAACTTAATATTAGTATGGTTTAACATGAAAAATAGATAAACAGGCAAATAGAACTGGGGAAGTCTAAGAAGTAAAAAAAAAACAACAAATCTGCTTAAGCATGTCTCTGTCCTTAAAAGTCATCTGCTATAAGTTCAAAGCAAATGGCAGTTCGGGGTCGAATATGGGGAGGGATCAAAACTGAAGTAATTGGAGTTATGGTCACATCGTGTCTTAAACGAAGGAAGCCCCTCTCCTTACTCACCTTTTTAAAGTAGAAATATGGGAGCTAAATGAGGGGATGAGGCAGGAAGGAGCATTGCGTGCCCAGGGGGACAGCAAAAAGGAGCTTGGGAAAGGTACAGAAGGGATGTTAAAAGATAAGTGTAGCCTATTTCAAAAAATTTTCTCTGGGCAATCATTCACCCAGAATCTGTAAGGAAACATTCTGCAGGGATTATATGCACCACCCCTGCTGTACACAGCCTACTTTCCACCTTTCTAATTTGCCCCATGAATCCCAGCTCTGAGTACCCCAACCTATGGCTAGGAGCGCATGTGCCCGTCCCTGAGAATGTAGCAGTCACTAAAACAAAGTCCTTTCTTCATGGAGTTTATCATCCAGTGTGAAGGAGGGGCAGGCAATCCAAAAAGCAAATTGGCAAAGTTTACAGTACATCAGATCCTTATAATTGCTTTGGAGAGAGATAAAGCAAGGAAGGGGGTTAAGAAATTTTGTGTTCGTGAAGATCTCACCAAGGAGGTACAATTTAGAAACAAATATATAAAACAGAATGCCTTATAAATTGGGATCTACTGGCTGTGTCTTATTTTGGACAATTAATTGTTGTAGAGCCAGTAAATAAGTGCAAAAGAAAGCTTTGCTTCTAAATCAATAAATACTAAAGGAAGAACACTGAACACAATTGGGAAAAGTTAAAGAGGCTGACAGAAGGATCAAGCTCTCCTCTACTTGCAAGACCCTATTACTGACATTTTATTTCATTTTCATGTGTTTGTTTGGAATTGACCAAAGAAATACTAGAATCTGCTCCTCGCCTGCACCCTCAGGCACTGCATTTTATAAAGGAACCTCTGTGAGTGAGAGCCCAGCACATAAACTGGGATTTCTCTTGACACAATTCATCTCATACTTTTGTTTCAGCAGAAACTAGACATCCTTCAACCCAAGTTATAGAAGCTCACAGCCTGAGGCACACTGAACTGCTTAGACATAAAAGCCTTATTCAAAAATAACTTATTTAAACATTCTGCTATAGCTGCATGGAATTTATCTATCAAAGAGGTGAGTAGGCCCTACAGCAGTAACTCCTGCTTTTCCTATACATCCCATAAACCACTGGCAAATACAATAT
The DNA here is from genome assembly GCF_036850995.1 of Saccopteryx leptura. Lineage (NCBI taxonomy): Eukaryota > Metazoa > Chordata > Mammalia > Chiroptera > Emballonuridae > Saccopteryx > Saccopteryx leptura. The sequence continues at coordinate 47,957,413 of NC_089505.1, read as the reverse complement.
TTTAAATATAAAAGCCAGCATCTGTTCTTTTTCAGAAATGTGATACTGTAATGATATTGTCCTTTTAAATTATAAGTGTTCTTTTTGAGTAAAAGAAGCACTCTAAATACTACTTGGCACTTAAGGTAGATTTTTATTTTACTAAATTTAATAGACATTGATATTTACTACAGTTATTATAGCCCAGGAACCTTTGTCATCTAAAGTAAAGGCACTATTTTAGGACTATGTAGAATAGTTGCTTTTCCTGCATTGTTTTTGGCTATTGATTCTTCTGCGTGGATGATAAAGTTAAGGAAGCAGGTCTGAGATTGTATCACACATATATGTGATATGAATTACCAGACAACATAACATTAGCTTGTGATATTTTATAACATCAATAATTAATTATTTTGAAATCACCAGCCTGACCTGTGGTGGTGGCAGTGGATAAAGTGTTGATCTGGAATGCTAAGGTTGCTGGTTCAAAACCCGTGACTTGCCTGGTCAAGGTACATATGGGAGTTGATGCTTCCTGCTCCTCCCCCCCCCCCTTTTCTTTCTCTCTTTCTTCTATAAAACAAATAAAATCTTTAAAAATTTTAAAAAAAAGAAATCACCAAATAAAATATACTGACTATAGAATCTTCTCATTTCTGGAAACTAATATTGGCTCCTCCAAGTGTTAACAGATAATTATACCTTTCATGAGCATCATTCTGGAAGGCTCTGTTTGAAGTCCTTACCTCAAAGTTTGGTATAAATTTGAAAGCTACAGAATACTTTGGGCCAAAAGTATGTAGGCTCACCTTTCACAGGACTTTGTTGGGAGGTTCTGCCGTCATTCAGACCTAATTGAGTTGGGACACCTGAAAGGACTGGCCTGCAGTCCCCTAAGCTTGGGTTCTTATTGCTGAGTTAAAGCACTCTGTAAAATTATTGTGTTGGCATGACCATTAATTCTCTTTACGAGGTGTGGACCTGCTGGGCTGCCTTGCCCAGCTATCAGCCTCAACTCTTAATCAATAAAATGACAAAAAGAAAAGGTCTAAGTTTGAGAAAGCTAGATGATGAAAATCAATTTAATTTATGATAATCTTTTAGTGAACACTTTTGATTTCTTAATGATTTTTCCCCCAAAAGATGAAAAAGGGCCACTGTTGTCAAAATCCATAAATATGTATTGTTTTTTATCAACTGGTAGCCCTTCACCATAATTATTCATTCTCTTCCTCTCTGTGTATCTCTCTCTCATTCTTTACCTCTCTCTGCCTTTTTGTTGTTGTTCTTTTTTATTCACTAGTTTAGATTTTCTATATTATCTAGGATCAACTTTAATCAATTTTACTTGCACATGACAATTTTTTATTTCATCAAGTTTTCAACACTGTTAACAATCGGGTGTACATAATATATATATATTACCATGGTTAAGGGGCTGTGTGCCAGGGTATGGAAAGCGCTGAGGAAACAGATTTTGGTTATGAGCCATCCACAAGGAATGTTTACAAAATCTTAGCAAAAAGGGCATGACTCCCACTGTAGTTGCAGGAATAAATCTTCTCTTTCATAACTTCACAGCTCAATGTGTGTAGGTAGATTTTGAATGAAATCTCTTTCAGCACATCCACTGAAATTGCCCACTTATCTGCTCTTTGCTCTCTGTATACACTTGCCTTTATTTTAAACCATTCTATAAAATGACATTAATAATACCGATCTGATTTTCATACTATCTTATGAAAGCAACCCAGGCAAATAGAAACAAAATCTATAAATTAGACCTTATTTCATAAAAATATTAACTAGATGTGAGCTCTTGGCTAAATTGATGTATTTGTATCTCTGGCTATTTATTATTTCTATCTTATTCTTTGTGAGGGTGGGTTTGCAGTCAGCCACTTCACAAATCTTAAATGAATATTTATATAAGAAATATTTATAATCTATAATAGTTAAATCTGAGTAAAACCCAATTTCATAATATTGTTCTATTATAATGTTCCAGTCCACATGGTGAAACAGGGAATGAGATGTGGATCTCCAGGTTTCTATCAGTTTAAAGTCTGTCATTTACTAACAAAGTGAACTTGAGTAAGTTGGTTAATCAGCCTTTATTTCTCTAACTGTTGAAGGAAGGTAATAATGAAAAGGTTGCTAACATTTTGCAGCACTACCCTGAAATTTCAGGAAGAAACTGCTCTAAGCGTGGGTAAGAGCCTGCAGTACAGTGTTCAATGTTTGGCTGGAGTATCAGATTCTTCACAGAGGCCCTGATTTCATCCACACCTAAGCTATATTTAGTGAAAATGAAACCATAATGGATGTGAAATCTTTAGTTAGAGGGTGTTTAGGGGCAGTTACAGTCTGTAATTTCATGAACTATGGCCAATGGGATTGAGAGAGAATATGACAGAGGTAAAACACAGAAGGAGAAAAGGCATCAAAAATCGTGACAAGAGTGAAGAAGAGACACTCAGATATGTGATATAAAGTGATAAGAAACACAGGAGAGGTCTGATGGATGGAGTGCAAGCTTGTTTAGTAGATAAGGGTAGTGGACAGTAAGAATAAAAGTTTGGGACATGGTATATTGTGACATTTAATTTCCAATAAACAAAAATATAATAACACGTGACAACTATAATTTCTAGAAAATTTACATCCATGATGCTCATTCTTTTTTTTTTTTTTTAATAATTTTATTTTTTTAATGGGGTGACATCAATAAATCAGGATACATATATTCAAAGATAACAAGTCCAGGTTATCTTGTCGTTCAATTATGTTGCATACCCACCACCCAAAGTCAGATTGTCCTCTGTCACCTTCTATCTTGTTTTCTTTGTGCCCCTCCCCACCCCCTTTCCCTCTCCCATTCCCCCCTCCCCCCCCGTAACCACCACACTCTTATCAATGTCTCTTAGTTTCACTATTATGTCCCACCTATGTATGGAATAATACAGTTCCTGTTTTTTTCTGATTTACTTATTTCGCTTCGTATCATGTTATCAAGATCCCACCATTTTGCTGTAAATGTTCTGATGTCATCATTTCTTATGGCTGAGTAGTATTCCATAGTGTATATGTGCCACATCTTCTTTATCCAGTCATCTATTGATGGGCTTTTTGGTTGTTTCCTTGTCCTGGCCACTGTGAACAATGCTGCAATAAACATGGGGCTGCATGTGTCTTTACGTATCAATGTTTCTGAGTTTTGGGGATATATACCCAGTAGAGGGATTGCTGGGTCATAAGGTAGTTCTATTTTCAGTTTTTTGAGGAACCACCATACTTTCTTCCATAATGGTTGTACTACTTTACATTCCCATCAACAGTGTATGAGGGTTCCTTTTTCTCCACAGCCTCTCCAACATTTGCTATTACCTGTCTTGCTAATAACAGCTAATCGAACAGGTGTGAGGTGGTATCTCATTGCCGTTTTGATTTGCATTTCTCTAATAGCTAAAGAAGATGAGCATCTTTTCATATATCTGTTGGCCATTTGTATTTCTTCCTGGGAGAAGTGTCTATTCATATCCTTTTCCCATTTTTTTATTGGATTGTTTGTTTGTTTGTTGTTGAGTTTTATGAGTTCTTTGTATATTTTGGATATTAGGCCCTTACATGATGCTCATTCTAATAATTAAAAATAAATGAAAAACTGATTTCTTTACTGCTTTCTTTTGGCTATTTGGACTTCTTAAATATAATTTTTAAACCTAAGCCAAAGAAGATTTTTTAGGTGAAACATATAATAAAAAGTGTTTGATGGATAATTATTAATTTTAAATTTTATTTCTGTTTTTGATTTTAGCCAGAGAGAAAGGGAGAGAGAAAGAGAGAGACAGAACATCTATTGTTCCTGTATGTGCCCTGACTGGAGATCCAGCTGGCAATCTCTGCGCTTTGGGTCAATGTTCTAACCAACTGAGCTATCCAGCCAGGGTGATCATTTTAAATTTTTAATTGATAGGTAAATATTTTTAAGTCCAGATATTAATGTTTAGATAATACAGCTAGTGCTCGACTTACAACCACGATTGGTTCTGACAGGCTGGTTGTAACACAATTTGGTCATAAGTTGAGTAGGCTATATGTACAGTACTGTGAAATGATGTTATAAAAATCTTTAAGTCATATTTTATTATAATTTTCTTTCATTATTGTTATATATCATAATTATCTTTGTTCATTTTATGCCATTTTTATCATCTCTACACCATTTTGTTTCTTATTTTTACATTCGTCAGGTTTAAGTAAAACACTGCATTACCAGTATAACTGGTTTAGTATTTGCAAAGACAGTTTCCTTTTGGTAGACATCTTGAGAGGGGTTTGATGAAAAATATCCAAGACACAAAACACAAATTGCTGTACTGAGTCTGGGATAACAGTTGAAATGGTGCATGCGGAAATGGTAGTGCTGCGGAAGCTGGTCTGCACTGTCCTACGCCCAGCTGGGCAACGCTTGCGCTGCCAGATGCGGAGCAGCCATGCTAGCGATTGTAGTCGTAAAGTCGAATGGCTATAAGTTGCATAGGTCATAAGTTGATCAATATTTGTAGTTTAAATATGCTCCCTAATAATGTGCTTTCTGATATGACATCCATATATGAGGGCAGACAATGAATAGAATGAAATTTAGAGCACAGACTGGATAAAGTTTTGTCCTTTAGTAGGCATACTTACACTAACCATTTATTGATTTAGAATATACATATTTTAAAATTTAGACGTGAGAAATAAATATAGAAGAAGAAATAGTTGAGAAATTTAATTTAAAAATATACTTTTACATTTAGTTTTTTTTTAAGCAAGCATTTTGAGGGTTGGAATACAGAAGGCAAATAAAATTATACAAAAACACTAGCACAATGGGAATGCATTACCAAGATGGGTATTAAGACACTGTAGAAAAGAAATATTTTTAAAAAATGATAGCCATATGCCTGACCTGTGGTGGCGCAGTGGATAAAGCGTCGACCTGGAAATGCTGAGGTTGCCGGTTTGAAACCCTGGGCTTGCCCAGTCAAGACACATATGGGAGTTGATGCTTCCAGCTCCTTCTATCCTCTCTCTTTCTCTGTCTCTCCCTCTCCTCTCTAAAATGAATAAATAAATAAATTAATTAAAAAATGATAGCCATAGATTCATTGCCATATCAAAAGTTCACAACTGCATACAACTATTTAATGAGAACCTGGTACATGCTCAACATTGTGCTAGGCTATTTAGAGCTTTAAAGGAATAGTATGTAAGTTGTTCTAGCATGGTTTTGAGTTGGAGAATCAACTTCAACACAAAGATAGCAAGTAGAGAACAATATATGCCTTTACGTAATAAAGTAATGAACTGGGAAGGAGCTCCCGATCCTGAGAGCTCAGAAACCTCAGCTCTGTTCTTCAGGCTGCATCCCAGGATTTTACATTTGTCAGTCAGCTCAGGAAAAAAGCTAAGCCAAGCTTTTATTTTTTCTTTTCCTTTAGAAGAAGCTTTCTTGATGTTCCTTTCTGCTAATGAGATTTATAATAAAAATACAAGCTAATTTTTCTTAGTGTTTCCCTTATTCCTGATATTATTAAAGTGCATAATAATATTTCATCTAATCACTAAAAAGAGGCAAGTGTTATGAAATTTAAGAGATGTGAAAACAAATCAATAACTTTTTGGTTTATACATTTGGCAAATGAGTGGCTTTGAGATTAAACTATATAATTGATTCCAGAGCCTGGGTTTTTAACTGTGACCTCTTTCATTCCAATACTCTTCTGATTTTATAAAGCTTTAGAACATATTCTGAAAATGTAACTGATAAGGAATGGGACATGAGGATTAAACAGAAACTGAGGGAATGTTCAATGTTATTTCACAGGATACATCATGGTGCTGCCCACATGGAGGTCAGTTGGAAACTCTCACTTAACAAATTAAGAATTCCCACTAAAGGCATTTATCCCACTGCCACCCCTCATCCACCTCTATAACACACACTGCCACCCTAATGTCAACATAGCAGACACTTATATAGAAGCACATCAGGATGATTGAGCATAACTGAGTCAGTCACCCCTAGAGTACATGAAAAGAGACCTATGGCATTGTGTCATCAGTCATAAGGGTCCTGAATCAAAACTGGCTACGTGAAACTACAGACCAGGGACACTGAGACAAACATGGTTATTGAACAAGGGCTAGGTTACCCTGGTTAACAGTTACCTCTTGTCTTGTTTCTTACTAAAAAGGAATTGGAAACTGCTATACCACATTTACAAATGTTAATATGTTCAGCACTTTGCATATGGTTTTTTTGTGTAGGATGTGGGCTCAGTCATTCTGGCTATATTTTTTGGTCATTTTTGAAAATATTTACTTAAATCCTCCTTCAAGGTATTATTATGAAGATATGTGTATGTTGTTATACAGACATAAATAATATAAATATGTAAATATACCAACAAACCCAAATTTGAGAGAGAGAAAGCTCAACTAAGATACTCTCTTTGATTCTTACAGTTATTACAATAAATCTTTGGGGGCACCAGAGTAGTGGGGAGGACCCAGGAGCATCTCTTTCTTAGTGTGCCATATTTAACTCTTTGAGTAGTATGAATGTTCATGTACATCCTCGTGCCTCCTGACCATACAGAGTACAATCGTACATGTGTAAGGCAACATTAAAAAAAGGCAAATGTATGTTCTTCTTGTTTCCATAAATTGGTTATCAAACAAACATGATAATGAGTTAATAAAACTGTAACTTGAACTAATTTCATTTTCTGAAAAAAAACAAAAACAACTCACTCCCAGGGGTCAGCGAGCATGAAAAAACCTCACTACTCAAAAGGTTAATGCAGACAATAGGAGCTCTGAGGAAAAAATGGAGTCCATAAGAAGGCTTATTAGAAGAGATGGATTTTTAAGGCATTTGCTATTATGAACTTTGTTTTTATTCTAAAATGATCACTATATTGAACCAACATGTTTTCATTGGCCCTAACTGATACTGTTAACTAAATGTATATATCTGGTATATCTGGCTATTGTGCTTTGAAATTTAACCTTGAAACACTCATAAATGTATGAAGTTGGAATCTGTGAAGGACAGTATTATCCTATAACACACAATCAGAAAGAGGCAGATTTGGAGGGCCATTTGTGACTTAGTAAAATTTAATGAGTATCTTTTATTAATCCACTTTCCTTAATCTTCCTAATTACATTTGTACACAAGGGTATTATTCTACCTTGTATGTAATTTTATACATCTAGTAAATACAGCAGGAATTTAAAAATTGTCATCTTATGTTGGAGAGAGTTATATATCATGACAGACTTTTTGGTATTTTTTATCCTTTAACCAAAAGCTAAAAATAATTAATGAGAAGCCAATATAGTAAAATATTTTGGTTTGTGACTAACATAATCTTTAAATTTTTCTCATGATATTTTGGAAAATATCAACCATTTTATCTCAGTCTAAAAAAATTACATAAATTTCTAGATGTACACAAAGGAAATAGTGAAAAATGGCTTGTATTTGCTTATGAATATATACCAGGGTACAATAGTTATGCATATTTGAGAGTAAACCTCTCATAGTAAGTGATTTTTGGGTGGAATCTCATTAGATTTTATAGATTTACTGTGACTAAAATATGTAATGTGATTAAAATCTTCACACAGTACAAATGGACAATTCACATATCCAGAGGATGAGGTGGCATATGGCCTGTGAAGGAAGTAGAAGGCTCATTGTTCATGTTGTCTTCTTATAAACAAAATAGAAATATATTTTTGAAACTTCTGGGGATGATTGAAATCCAACAACAAAAACGTGAGATATCTCTCACTTGTTTAAAAAAATTGTATATTTGGATTTGAGAGAGAGAGAGAGAAACATTAATTTGTTCCAGTTATTTTTGTACTCGTTGGCTGTTATTGTATGTCCTTAACCAGGGACTGAACCCGCAACCTTGGCATACCAGATGACACTCTGATCAGCTAAGGTACTAGCCAGGGCTCTCCTCACTTTTTATGTAAGTCATACTTGACATAAAATATGTGTATTTAAAAAAAAATGAATGATTACCCAGGATATTTTATTAACCAGTATCTCAACATGCAGCAGTAAGTTATAAATATATGTTATGCATGTTTAATAAGAAGTATTCTTACTATTAAAAATATTTAGATTCAGGAACCAACTTAATTGTAGAAACATATTTTATTAGGACCCTTAGGGAACTAAGTCTTTGATTTATTTCCCTGTCATACTATTCTGCTCTCTGTACACCTATCTCAAAAAGCCATATTACCTGAACTTTTTAAAGATTGTAAGATGGCAGTTCCCTTAAAGGTTATTCATGATCAGTATTTGAAAATGGCACTTCAGTGCTAATATACGCTTAACTTGCCATTTTTTAATTTTTGCTTATGATATATTAAATCTGATGTATTACTTAGAACAAAGTAATACAAAAATTAATATAAAATACTACCATTTCTTTCTCGTCTGTAGTTTTGCAGGTTTGCCTAATAAAACATTATGTGATTGTCTTGTAATTATACTTGAGTATTTATTTACCTATCTCCTTTGCTGGTCTAACAGAGCCTGAAGAACAAAGAAACTTACTATGTTGTTAGTACTCACATCATGGGACTGAGAAGGATCAGAGCCACAGTATGTGGCTAGAACAAAGATTTGTCTAGGCCCTGGCTGGTTGGCTCAGTGGTAGAGTGTTGGCCTGGCGTGCAGAAGTCCCAGGTTCGATTCCCGCCAGGGCACACAGGAGAAGCGCCCATCTGCTTCTCCACCCCTCCCCCTCTCTTTCCCCTCTGTCTCTCTCTTCCCCTCCCACAGCGAGGTTCCATTGGAGCAAAGATGGCCCGGGCGCTGGGGATGGCTCCTTGCCTCTGCCCCAGGCGTTAGAGTGGCTCTGGTCGCGACAGAGCGTTGCCCCCTGGTGGGCGTGCCGGGTGGATCCCGGTCTGGCGCATGCGGGAGTCTGTCTGACTCTCTCTCACCGTTTCCAGCTTCAGAAAAAAAAAAAAAAAAAAAAAAAAAAAAAAAAATTGTCTAAGCCACAACGTAGTTTTTAAAAGTTCAAGGAGCAAGTCTAAAACTAGCCCTTTCATTTTGATGTTAAAGTCTAAATTATGAAAGTAGAATCTTAAATTAAGCATGTCTTACTCATTGTTTATTTGTTTGTTTCTACTAATGGTGCATTTCTGTAAGGTACTCAATATTTGAAGGCAACTTTGCTCCATTATTTCATATTTGTGAGGGAACATGTATTATATAGATTCCCTATAGGGTTAATTTAGGTAGGAATCTCCTTTAATTGTGTTTTAATTCTTCACATAGTTATAGATTATAAATAATTTATATCCTCTAGATTTTTTGAAGAGCTCATCAGTATCTGTTTACAGTTAATGATTTTTCAACTATTGTTCAATTATGTCATCATTGGGTGATTTTTTTTTTTTCATTTTTCCGAAGCTGGTAACGGGGAGGCAGTCAGACAGACTCCCACATGCACCTGACTGGGATCCACCCAGCATGCCCACCAGGGGGCGATGCTTTGCCCCTCTGGGGCGTCGCTCTGTTGCATCCAGAGCCATTCTAGCACCTGAGACAGAGGCCACAGAGCCATCCCCAGCGCCTGGGCCATCTTTGCTCCAATGGAGCCTCGCTGCGGGAGGGGAAGAGAGAGACAGAGAGGAAGGAGAGGGGGCGGGGTGGAGAAGCAGATGGGCACTTCTCCTGTGTGCCCTGGCCGGAAATCAAACCTGGGACTTCTGCACACCAGGCCGACGCTCTACCGCTGAGCTAACCGGCAGGGCCGGATGATTTTTTTAATGTGAAAAGAGTGATAGATTATTTTTAAAAATCACAAAGGATCATTTCAAAACCATAAATAACTGGGCACGGTCATCCTAGAAATGGTGAAACCAATCTGAATTTATATTAAGTAAGCTTTTGGTATATTTTGGGAAGAACCAAGGGTGGAGATGGACATTTAGTAAGTAAAGCAATCACAATTGCATCATTAAAAAGACTGTGTTATGAGTAAAGTATTTAAAGTGTCATAAGAAGTACTTAATGAATGGACTACCTTGTAACACTCCATGGGGCATATTTTGTGCTCTTTCCAGGATTGCTTTTCTCTGTACAGATATTTCAAAATGCTGAGAGTTAAGAAAACATAACTGCTTCTAATCATGTATGTTTATTAGAAACAGTTGGTTATGGAAAACAGCACTGCCTTGGATGATTCAAACTACTCTAGATTTATCAGGTAATTAAACACAGATGAGAACTGATGACTGCTGAGATTTTCTGAACTTTTTCCTAATACTCTTGATAGTGATAAATAGATGTGAGGGAACATGATACTTACAGCCTATATGCATGTGGAAAGATAAAGTTCTTTTTGTTCCCAAACATTCTGCAACTCAATTATCATATGGCAAATTTATGTTGATGCGTCTTCTCCCACTCTGACAATTTATCAACTACTTAATGGCTGTTTCAGTTCAGACTGGTACTGGGATGAGATTGCAGAGATTTGCTTCAGGTTTGTCTTGATTTAATGTTCATTCAACTTAGTTTTAGTCTCTCAAGCTATTAGTATAATGAGAATTGGGCTTTTCATGAAGTAATATGAAAAGTTCAGAGAGGACACTATAATCTGTGACAACGATGGTATTATGACTCCAGGGCTAAGAGATGTCCAACCTGAGTGTAATTTCTGAAGAACTAGAAAGAATAGTTTGTATGTTTGTTTAGAATTTTGTATCAAGGGCTGCTCAATATGTAGTAGTTGAGACCTTAATAGAATCAAGACATTTCTTCTTAAACTAGGTATATAACATTTTATGTCATGGTTGATAAGCTTGAGCAAGTAACAATTATTTTAATTGAAACACCATAGTTTTAAGATTTTTTGCTTTTATTAAGTTTTTAATTTTTTAAGAAAAGTTTTAGATTCACAGCAAAATTTATTGCAAGATACAGAGATTTCCCACATACTCACTGTTTCCACAGGTGCATAGCTTTTTTCATTACCAGATTGGTATATTTGTTTCAATTGATGGACCTTTGTTGATACAGCATAATTACCCAAAATCCACATCATACTTTCTTCTTGGGTTCTATTCTATTGGGCTATTTGTTTGGACAAATGTATAGTGACATGTATCCATCATTTTTGGTATCATACAGAGTATTGTTACTCCCCTAAAAATCCTCTGTACTAGGCCTATTCATCCATCTCTCTCCCCAACCCTTGACAACTGCTAGTCTTTTTACCATGTCCACAGTTATTTTTTTTCCAGAATGTCATATACCTGTAGTTGTAATCATACAGTATGTGATCTTTTCTGATTGGTTTCTTTCACTTGGTAATATGCTTTTAAATTTCTCTATGTCTCTTTATGGTTTGTTAGCTCATTTCTTTTTAATATTGAATAATATTCATAATATTCCATTGTCTGGATGTACCATAGTTTATCCATTTACCTACTGAGTGACATTTTGGATGCTTCCAACTATTGGCAATTATGAGTAAAGATGTTATAACCATCTGTGTCCAGATTACTTTGTTCTTTTTTTTTTCATTTTAATTTATTGTGTTTACATGGATTCAAGTGTCCCACCGAATACAACTCCCTCACCCCCATCCCTGTGTCCTCCCCCACCCCCTTTGCCTTCCTTCCCTCAACATCATCACCCCTACCCTCTAGGATTTGCTGTCTTGCTATCTATATCTCTGTATTATATATATATATATATATATATATATATATATATATATATATATATATATATATATATATATAATCCTTCTACCTTCTCTGACCACATCCCTTCATCTCCCCTCCTTCTAACCACTGCCCCTCTGGTCTCTGTGATCTCTCCTCTGCCTCTATTTTGTTTCTCAGTTCACTTTGTTCATTAGATTCCACATATAAGTGAGATCATATGATATTTGTCTTTCTCTGCCTGGCATAGTTCACTTAGCATAATAGTCTCTAAGTCCATCCATGCTGTCACAAAAGGTAAGATTTCCTTCTTTTTAATGGCTGCATAGTATTCCATTGTGTATATGTACTACTGCTTTTTAATCCACTCATCCAATGACGGACACTTGGGCTGTTTCCTGATCTTGGCTACTGTAAACAATGCTGCAATAAACATGGAGGTACATATCTTCTTTTGAATCAGTGATTTGGTGTTCTTAGGATATATTCCTAAAAGTGGGATAGCTGGATCAAAAGGGAGTTCCATTTTTAATTTTTTGAGGAAACCCCATACAGTTCCCCAGAGTGTCTGCACCAGTCTGCATTCCCACCAGCAGTGCAGAGGGTTCCCTTTTCTCCACATCTTCACTAGCAGTTATTATGTGTTGTTTTGTTAATGAGCGCCATTCTGACTGGTGTGAAGTGATCTCATTGTGGTTTTTATTTGCATTTCTCTTATGTAGTAATGTAGAACATTTTTTCATCTGCTTATTGGCCATCTGTATGTCCTCTTTGGAGAAGTGTCTGTTCAGTTCTTTTGGTCATTTATAAATTGGAATGTTTACCTTCCTGGTGTTGAATTTTAGAAGTTCTTTATAAATTTTTGTTATTAACCTTTCAGACATATGTCGAATATGTTCTCCCATTGTGTGGGTTGTCTTTTTATTTTATTCATATTGTCTTTTGCTGTGCAAAAACTTTTTAGCTTGATATAGTCCCATTTGTTCATCCTGTCCTTTATTTCACTTGCCCGTGGAGATAAATCAGCAAATATATTGCTGCAAGAGATGTCGGTGAGTTTGCTGCTTATGTTTCCTTCCAAGATGTTTATGGTTTCACGACTTACATTTAAGTCTTTTATTCATTTTGAGTTTATTTTTGTGTATGGTGTAAGTTGGTGGTCTAGTTTTATTTTTTTTGCATGTACCTAACCAATTTTAACAACATCATTTGTTAAAGAGACTGTCTTTACTCTATTTTTTGCTCTTACCTCCTTTGTCAAATATAAGTTGGCCATAATGGTGTGGGTTTATTTCTAGGTTTTCTGTTCTGTTCCATTGATCTGTATGTCTGTTCTTATTCTATTACCAAGCTGTTTTGAGTACAATAGCCTTGTAGTATAACTTGATATCAGAAAGTGTGATACCTCCCACTTTAGTCTTCTTTTTCAAGATTGCTGAGGCTATTCATGTTCCTTTTTGGCTCCACATAAATTTTTGGAATATTTGTTCTATATCTTTGAAGTATGCCATTGGTATTTTAATAGAAATTGCATTGAATTTATAGATTGCTTTGGGTAATATAGACATTTTAATGATGTTTTTATTCTTCCTATCCATGAACACAGTATATGCTTCCACTTGTTTGTATCCTCCTTGATTTCTTTTATCAATGTCTTATAATTTTCTGAGTACAAGTCTTTTACCTCCTTGGTTAAATTTACTCCTAGATATTTTATTTTTTTGTTGTTGTTGCAATAGTGAAGGGGATTGTTTTCTTATCTTCTTTTTCAGACAGTTTTTTGTCAGTGTATAAAAATGCCACTGATTTCTGAATATTAATTTTACATCCTACCAACTTGCCAAATTCACTTTGTTCTTGACTTTTATAATTATAGTGATTCATTTCTCACTTAAGGATTAAGTTTCTGAAATTTCCCATGGCAGAATAACTTGAGTTTGAGGAAATTGAAACCTAATAGTAAAATGATCCTAGTTCTGTGATATGAGCTTGTCTTAAGTTTACCAAATAATGCAATAAAGATAGAAAATCAAAATAATAGCAATGAAAATAAAATATATTATCAAAACTTTTCCAGTGCAATGAAAAAACTCTTAGAAGTTTTCTTTCCCTAAAATCTTCTGAGTGTGAACTTGTAAATTTATTTTATTTTGGTGCAGGTAAACTAATATGGAGTAATTTAATGCCTAATCACAACATTTTCCAAAGCTTATTTTTTTTTAATTAATTTTTTTTTTTTTTTTGCATTTTTCTGAAGCTGGAAACAGGGAGAGACAGTCAGACAGACTCCTGCATGCGCCCGACTGGGATCCACCCGGAACGCCCACCATGGGGCGATGCTCTGCCCACCAGGGGTCGATGCTCTGCCCATCCTGGACGTCGCCATGCTGTGACCAGAGCCACTCTAGTGCCTGAGGTAGAGGCCACAGAGCCATCCCTAGCGCCCGGGCCATCTTTGCTCCAATGGAGCCTTGGCTGCAGGAGGGGAAGAGAGAGACAGAGAGGAAGGTGTGGCGGAGGGGTGGAGAAGCAAATGGGCGCTTCTCCTTTGTGCCCTGGCCAGGAATCGAACCCGGGTCCTCCGCACGCTAGGCCGACGCTCTACCACTGAGCCAACTGGCCAGGGCCCAAAGCTTATTTTTGAGGGCACTAATTACATCCAATATGCTTTGTGTGATAAGTAGAATTCATTGTCCAAAAACTGTATGAGCATTGCTATAAATTATATTCTTCAAATTTCTCCAGTATTGTAGAAGGTATCTACAACATGTGTAGAGACCACAACATGTGCAGTAGAAATAAATGGCTTTGACTTTTGTTTTAGATTCACATTTCATTATTTGAAAGCTAGTATCTGTGGAGTGTATGTGTGGTGCAAGACATCTCTGAAAATGTTTTGATAACTTCTTTGGAGGTGTTTGTCTTAATGTGCTGAATTATTAAGAGTATTCTACTAAATTACATTGATGTGTCTAGTACAATATTCAGGAGATGCAAAGTGATGAGTAAATGTTGCTTTTAAAAATATTATTACTGTCTTCTGGTCATTTCTCCCATGACTCTGTGAAAGACTTTTTTATAATCCACTTCCATTTGTGATCATTAAATTAGCTACTATCCTCATGTCTTACTGAGCTCATCATTGTCACATAGGTGCTTAAGAAATGTAGGCAAATGACCTAATTTGACTTCATATATATGCATACATATATATGCAGATGAGGACAACAGTAGTTTTAGAGTTGTGAATACATGAAACACAGAGTTAATAAAGCTATTATAATAATTATAACCTGTATGTCTGTTTCTATACTAACAAATACAAACTTACCTTTGCCCACTAGGCCTCCTCTCTACTTTTGTTTTATGCTTTTTTGACTTCTAATCCTCAGTTTTCTTCTATGATGTTCTTCAATAAAAGTGACTGACATTTTTCTAATTCCAGAATTTAAAATTCTCCCGATTTCCAATAAGACAGTAAAGCATGTATTTGCAAATACTGCAAGAAGAGTTAATATTGAAGTTTTTTTTGTGTGTGTTTCTTTATAAATCACAGAATATCTAAAGCAAAGAATATACCTTTTTAACTTTGCCTTTCTAGGAACTAGCGCATCCTAAAGGGTTTTAAACATGTTCAATAAGTATGTGAGTGTGTAGTACATACTTTTTAAAGCCAATGGGGAATCTCAGGGCAATATGATAGAAATCAGGGAGATTGAATAGAGGAACATCCTGAATCCTTCACTTCCTACAGTCCTTCCCTTTATTACAGTCATGCTCTATAGTGGACAACTGATCTCATAGTAGGTATTCAATAAATATTAGACAAATGAGTGAATAAGTTATGTCAAATTTCCTAGAAGAACATGATAGAAGAAGAAGTAATGGAGACAGGAAAGAAAACTTTGCTGAGAACTGTGAAAAGGTCTTCAGCATTTCTTCTATAATGTGACTACCTATGCCTTTTCTTCCTGATTTGACTTCCAAACCAAAGTGAGTCTTGGCGAGAGAGAACAACATGTTTTTCAATTGGAATATTTGATTGTTGAGTTGTATAGATTTTTATATATTTTGGGAATTAACCCCTTTTCACAGATGACTGCAAGCATCTTCTCCCATTCAGTTGGTTGTCTTTTTGTTTTGTTGGTGGTTTCTTTTGCCGTGCCAAGCTTTTTAGTTTGATATAGTCTCATTCATTTATTTTCTTTGCCTTTGTGGGCAGATTCAAAAAAATCTTCTCTAAGACCAAGGTTCATAAGTTTAGTATCTATGTTTTCTTCTGTGTAATTTATTGTTTCAAATCTTTTTTTTTTTTTTAAATAAATTTTTATTAATGGTAATGGGATGACATTAATAAATCAGGGTACATATATTCAAAGAAAACATGTCTAGGTTACCTTGTCATTAAATTATGTTGCATACCCCTCGCCCAAAGTCAGATTGTCCTTCGCCACCCTCTATCTAGTTCTCTGTGCCCCTCCCCCTCCCCCTAACTCTCCCCCTGTCCTCCCTCCCCCCACCCCTGGTAACCACCACACACTTGTCCATGTCTCTTAGTCTCATTTTTATGTTCCACCAATGTATGGAATCATGTAGTTCTTGTTTTTTTCTGATTTACTTATTTCACTCCTTATAATGTTATCAAGATCCCACCATTTTGCTGTAAATGATCTGATGTCATCATTTCTTATGGCTGAGTAGTATTCCATAGTGTATATGTGCCACATCTTCTTTATCCAGTCTTCTATTGAAGGGCTTTTTGGTTGTTTCCATGTCTTGGCCACTGTGAACAGTGCTGCAATGAACATGGGGCTACATGTGTCTTCACGTATCAATGTTTCTGAGGTTTTGGGGTATATACCCAGTAGAGGGATTGCTGGGTCATAAGGTAGTTCTATTTGCAGTTTTTTGAGGAACCACCATACTTTCCTCCATAATGGTTGTACTACTTTACAGTCCCACCAACAGTGAATGAGGGTTCCTTTTTCTCCACAGCCTCTCCAACATTTGCTATTACCTGTCTTGTTGATAATAGCTAATCTAACAGGGGTGAGGTGGTATCTCATTGTAGTTTTGATTTGCATTTCCCTAATAACTAATGAAGCTGAGCATCTTTTCATATATCTGTTGGCCATTTGTATCTCTTCCTGGGAGAAGTGTCTATTCATGTCCTCTTCCCATTTTTTTATTGGATTGTTTGTTTGTTTGTTGTTGAGTTTTATGAGTTCTTTGTAAATTTTGGATATTAGGCCCTTATCTGAGCTGTTGTTTGAAAATATCATTTCCCATTTAGTTGGCTGTCTGTTTATTTTTTTATCAGTTTCTCTTGCTGAGCAAAAACTTTTTATTCTGATGTAGTCCCATTCATTTATCTTTGCCTTCACTTCTCTTGCCATTGGAGTCAAGTTCATAAAATGTTCTTTAAAACCCAGGTACATGAGTTTAGTACCTATGTCTTCTTCTATGTACTTTATTGTTTCAGGTCTTATATTTAGGTCTTTGATCCATTTTGAATTAATTTTAGTACACGGGGACAGGCTGTAGTCGAGTTTCATTCTTTTGCATGTGGCTTTCCAGTTTTCCCAACACCATTTGTTGAAGAGGCTTTCTTTTCTCCACTGTGTGTTGTTGGCCCCTTTATCAAAGATTATTTGACCATATATATGTGGTTTTATTTCTGGGCTTTCTATTCTGTTCCATTGGTCTGAGTGTCTATTTTTCTGCCAATACCATGCTGTTTTGATTATTGTGGCCCTATAATATAGTTTAAAGTCAGGTATTGTAATGCCCCCAGCTCCATTCTTTTTCCTTAGGATTGTTTTGGCTATTCGGGGTTTTTTATAGTTCCATATAAATCTGATGATTTTTTGTTCCATTTCTTTAAAAAATCTCATAGGGATTTTGATGGGAATTGCATTAAATTTGTATATTGCTTTGGGTAATATGGCCATTTTGATTATATTTATTCTTCCTATCCAAGAACAAGGAATATTTTTCCATCTCATTGTATCTTTTTCGATTTCCCTTAACAATGCTTTGTAATTTTCATTATATAGGTCCTTTACATTCTTTGTTATGTTTATTCCTAGGTATTTTATTTTTTTTGTTGCAATCGTGAAGGGGATTATTTTTTTGAGTTCGTTTTCTAATATTTCATTGTTGGCATAGAGAAAGGCTATGGACTTCTGTATGTTAATTTTGTATCCTGCGACCTTACTGTATTGGTTTATTGTTTCTAATAATCTTTTTGTGGAGTCCTTCGGGTTTTCGATGTATAGGATCATATCATCAGCAAAAAGTGATACCATTACTTCTTCTTCTCCAATATGGATGCCTTTTATTCCTTTGTCTTGTCTGATTGCTCTGGCCAGAACTTCTAGCACCACGTTAAATAAGAGTGGAGAGAGTGGACAACCCTGTCTTGTTCCTGATTTAAGGTAGAAAGTCCTCAGTTTTATGCCGTTTAAAATGATGTTGGCTGATGGTTTATCATATATGGCCTTTATCATGTTGAGATATTTTCCTTCTATACCCATTTTGTTGAGAGTCTTAAACATAAAATTGTGTTGTATTTTATCAAAAGCCTTTTCTGCATCTATTGATAAGATCATGTGGTTTTTGTTCTTTGTTTTGTTGATATGGTGTATTACGTTAACCGCTTTGCGTATGTTGAACCATCCTTGAGATTCTGGGATGAATCCCACTTGATCATGATGTATTATTTTTTTAATATGTTGTTGTATTCGGTTTGCCAGTATTTTGTTTAGAATTTTAGCATCTGTATTCATTAGAGATATTGGTCTGTAGTTTTCTTTCTTTGTGCCATCCTTGCCAGGTTTTGGTATGAGGGTTATGTTGGCCTCATAAAATGTGTTTGGAAGTATTGCTTCTTCTTCAATTTTTTGGAAGACTTTGAGTAGAATAGGAACCAAGTCTTCTTTGAATGTTTGATAGAATTCACTAGTATAACCGTCTGGGCCTGGACTTTTATTTTTGGGGAGGTTTTTAATAGTTTTTTCTATTTCCTCCCTGCTGATTGGTCTGTTTAGGCTTTCTGCTTCTTCTTGACTCAGTCTAGGAAGGTTGTATTGTTCTAGGAATTTATCCATTTCTTCTAGATTGTTGTGTTTGGTGGCATATAATTTTTCATAGTATTCTACAATAATTCTTTGTATATCTATGATGTCTGTGGTGATCTCTCCTCTTTCATTTTGGATTTTATTTATTTGAGTCCTGTGCCTTTTTTCCTTGGTGAGTCTTGCCAAGGGTTTGTCAATTTTGTTGATCTTTTCAAAGAACCAGCTCCTTGTTTTATTGATTTTTTCTATAGTTTTTCTGTTCTCTATTTCATTTATTTCTGCTCTGATTTTTATTATCTCCTTTCTTCGGCTGGTTTTGGGTTGTCTTTGTTCTTCTTTTTCTAGTTCCTTAAGGTGTGAAGTTAAGTGGTTTACTTCGGCTCTCTCTTGTTTGTTCATATAGGCCTGAAGTGATATGAACTTTCCTCTTATTACTGCTTTTGCTGCATCCCAGAGATTCTGATATGTCATATTTTCATTTTCATTTGTCTGTATATATCTTTTGATCTCTGCGCTTATTTCTTCTTTGACCCATTCATTTTTTAGAAGTATGTTGTTTAGTTTCCACAATTTTGTGGGTTTTTCCCCCTCTTTTTTACAGTTGAATTCTAGTTTCAAGGCTTTATGATCAGAGAATATGCTTGGCACAATTTCAATTTTTCTAAATTTGCTGATATTGTCTTTGTGGCCCAACATATGTTCAATTATTGAGAATGTTCCATGTACACTAGAGAAAAATGTATACTCTGTTGCTTTGGGATGAAGTGTCCTGTAGATGTCTATCATATCCAGTTTTTCTAGTATTTCATTTAAGGCCACTATATCTTTATTGATTCTCTGTTTGGATGACCGATCTAGAGCCGTCAGCGGTGTATTGAGGTCTCCAAGTATGATTGTATTTTTGTCAGTTTTTGTTTTAAGGTCAATAAGTAGCTGTCTTATATATTTTGGTGCTCCTTGGTTTGGTGCATATATATTAAGGATTGTTATGTCTTCTTGATTCAGTGTCCCCTTAATCATTATGAAATGACCATTTTTGTCTCTGAGTACTTTTTCTGTCTTGTAGTCAGCATTATTAGATATGAGTATTGCTACACCTGCTTTTTTTTGGGTGTTGTTTGCTTGGAGTATTGTTTTCCAGCCTTTCACTTTGAATTTGTTTTTATCCTTATTGCTTAGATGAGTTTCTTGTAGGCAGCATACAGTTGGATTTTCTTTTTTAATCCATTCTGCTACTCTGTGTCTTTTTATTGGTAAGTTTAATCCATTTACATTTAGTGTAATTATTGACACTTGTGGGTTCCCTATTGCCATTTTATAAATTGCTTTCTGTTAGTTTTGTATCTTGTTTGATTCTTCTCTTTTGTTTTTCTATTGTTTGTTTTTGTTTGTTTGTATTCCATACTTCTTTCCTCTGTTGCTACCTTTTTTAAGTCAAGTGTTTTTGTGGTGGTTTTTTCAAGGGTGGTTACCATTAAGTAATGAAAAGGGTACCTACCATATTCATTGTAGTACCCTTTCTTGTGAGTATTTCTGCGCTTCATCGTCCTTTGCTACTGTTAATCTTCATCCTTTCTCCCCTTTTTGTTTCTTTTGTTACAGTTTAAGTTTGGTTTTATTGTTTTCTTGGTGGAGCTGTTACTTGTGGTTATGTTTTCTTTAATTCTTTGAATCTGGTTGGAAAACCCCCTTTAGTATTTCCTGGAGTGGGGGCTTTCTGTTGATAAATTCTCTCATCTTTTCTGTATTTGTGAATGTTTTTATATCTCCTTCATACTTGAAGGATAGCTTTGATGGGTATAGTATTCTTGGCTGAAAGTTCCTCTCTTTCAGGGCTTTAAATATTGGGGTCCACTCTCTTCTAGCTTGTAGAGTTTCTGCTGAGAAATCTGATGATAATCTAATAGGCCTTCCTTTATATGTTGTATTCTTCTTTTCCCTGGCTGCCTTGAGAATTTTTTCTTTGTCATTGGTTTGTGTCATCTTTATTATGATGTGCCTTGGAGTGGGTTTGTTGGGGTTAAGAAAACTCGGTGTTCTGTTTGCTTCTTGAATTTGAGGCTTTAGTTCTTTCCACAGGCTTGGGAAGTTCTCGTCTATTATTTGTTTGAGTATATTCTCCATTCCATTTTCTTTCTCTTCTCCCTCTGATATACCTATTATTCTTATGTTATTCTTTCTGATGGAGTCAGATAATTCCTGTAGGGCTTTCTCATTTTTTATTATTTTTGAGTCTCTTTCTTCTTCTCTCTGTTGTGCCTCAAGTTGTTTGTCTTCTATTTCACTAATCCTATCTTCAATCTGGGTTGTTCTGCTAGCTAAGCTTGTTACCTCGTTTTTCAGCTCATGAATTGAGTTTTTCATTTCTGTTTGATTTGTTTTTATAGTTTCAATTTCCTTGGTAATATATTCTTTGTGTTCATTGAGTTGTTTTCTGATCTCCCTATATTGCCTTTCTGTGTTTTCTTGTATATCTCTGAGTATTTTTAAGATTTCTATTTTAAATTCTCTGTCATTTAGCTCCAAGGCTTCCAATATGTTAAGTCTTTTCTCCATAGATTTTTCCACATCTATTTGTGTTACCTCTCTTTCTTTTGTATCCATAATATTCGATTTCCTCTTTCTTATTGGCATCTGAGGGTGGTCTTGTTGATAGCACTAATTAGAATTAATAAAGAGTAAAAAGTAAAAAAAAAAAAAACAACAAAAAAAAAAAAAAACAAAGGGTAAAACACCCCACAAAAAAAAGCAGTAATAATTTATTATTTCCCCCTTTTTTTTTCTTTCTTCTCCTTCCCTTCTCTCCCCTCCTCAGGGAAATATCGTGCCTATAATGGAGGGCCTGGTTTGCGGTGAAGAGTTCAAGGGGCAAAAAAAAAAAAAAAGGGGGAGTAGGGACCTACTAAATGCAAAAAAAAAAAAAAAAAAGGAAGAAAATCTTAGACAAGCATAAGTTGATCTGCCTGCGGGTGATGGTCAACTAAGAGATATAATGAGAGGGATAAGAGGGAACCAAAAAAAAGGACAAAAAAAGGAATAATAAAGAAGAAAAAAATAAAAATAATAAGTAAAAATATGTTGTATTAAGTGGAGCAAAGACCAAATACAATGGAGACCTTGGGTTGGGAGGACCCAAAATGCCACAAAAATAAACTAACAAGAAAAAACAAAAACAAAAGTGAAAAAGAAAAATAAAGCCAAAAAAGACCTTGAGTCCCAAATTAACTAATTTGTTCGTGATTGAGGATTAAATGGGAGGAAAGTAAAATGAGAAAAGAAAAAACGAATAGAAAGGAAAAAATAAGAAAAAGAGAAAAACGAAGGAAGAAATAAAAAAGGAAGAGAAAAAAACAATATAAAGCAAAAACAAACAAACAAAAAAAAACAAAAGAGGAGAGAGTGAGAGTTAAGTGTCCTGGAGTATAACCCCAAAGGAGGGTGAGAATGAAGAAGAGAAATAAAATGTAACACTTATGGGTAGTGTAGTTCAAGAAAAGGGAAGCATAAGATGGGTAGAGAATAGAAGGACCGAGGTGGGGGAAATAAAGGCAATAAGATAGAAGAAACAAACAACAACAACAACAACAACAAAAAATTAGTGGAACAAGTTGTAAAGTCTGTGGATTTTTCTTGATTTTGAGATGTTAACTTCTTCCTTTTTCTTTTCTCTCCCTCTTCCTGGTCGGTGACTCTGTACCCCAGGCTCTGCCCCTGTGTCACATTTAGGTAGGGATTTGCAGTTGATGGGATTCTATGGCAATGTCATATAATTGGCTTTAGTCTTGCTGGTAGTCAAGGCTTGTTGGCGTTTGCAGGGTCCAACGATGAGAGAGTTTGCTTTCGTGGATTCTCTCTCCTAGTCCCCCCTTCCTGAATTAGCAGCCTGGTGATCCAGCTATAAGGCTGCCACTGCTTCTGCCTGGGGAGTAAGAGGCTCAAAGAGCTGGGAAATCCCCACTCTATCCCCACTCAGTGCAAGGCTTTGGGAAGGGCTCTGACAGTCAGGGCCTCCAGTGTAATCAGGCGGGGGTGGGAGTCAATTGTTGTCAAGGTGACTGTTCAGCGCCTAGCATTCAGTTGGACCTCTCAACCCAGGCTTTCCACACTTTGTAGCCTGTTTTGGCTGGTAAGAAGTGGCACTAGTCTCTGTTTGCGACTAGTGTGGTATAGATCTTATTATCTGCCAAGTCCTTCTTGTTAGCGTTTATCCCTGAATATGGAGGCTCTATCAATCAGAAGTTGCCCCCGCCCCTTTAGCGAGAGGCACTAAAAAATATCACGCCTCTTGTCTTGGGTTGGTGAACTGAGAGAGATCTTATCAATTAGAACCGAGGGTGCGCAGATTTCACAGGTTAAGTTAATTTTAGTAATTGGGTCGCAGCTGTGCTCCCGAAGGTATTTCAGGCTGCCTGCGCGCGCCCCTCCCCCAATGCTTGATTGTTAGCTTGAATGGCTGGGTGAGGTGCCCCGCCCGCGGAGAGAATCTCCCAAGTAGGGAATACCGCCCTGGGGCCTCTCCCGCTCCCTGTGCGCGGGCCGCTGGGAACGTTAGCGGTGCTCTGTCTGCAATGCTTGGTCTGCAACCAGACCGGGCGCGCGCCAGCGGCTGCTCGCCGCTCTGGAATGTGGGCGGTGCTCGCTCTGCAACCGACCCGGGCGCTGCTCGCGGCGGCTCGCGGCGGAGGCTGGCGGCGGCGGCTGGCGGTGGCTGCTCGCGGCTGCTGCTCGCGGCTGCTGCTCACGGCTCCCGAGTGCGGGATGACTTACCACAGGCGCACTTCCTCGCGGCTTGAATGAACGTCCCTGCGGTAGCTTCCTCCACACCCTCGTCTCTCAGATTCAAGTGATAACAGTCCTTTTGCTTTCAGTTTGTGTGGAACTCCGTAATGCTCCGAAGATAAATTTTCCTGTTTCTAGTTGATAAATTTGTTGTGATTTTGGGGAGATCTGTCGGACGCGCTGCTCACGGCGCCATTTCCGTGACGTCACTCTGTTTCAAATCTTATATTTAGGTCTTTGATACATTTTGAGTTAATTTTTGTATGTGGGGACAAACTGTAGCATAGTTTTATTCTTTTCACAATACCATCTATGGAAGAGGCTCTCTTTTCTCCATTGTATATTTACGGTTCCTTTTTCAAAAATTATTTGCCCATATACATGTGGGTTTATTTGTGGGATCTCAATTTTATTCCATTGGTCTGTTTGTCTATTTTTTCTGCCCATACCATGCTGTTTTGATTATCATCACTTTGTAGTATAATTAGAAGCCAAAAAATGTGATTCTTCCACTTCATTCCTTTTTTCAGGATTGCTTTTGAAACTTGGAGTCTTTGTGGTTCTATACAAATATGATGTTTTTTTCTTTTTCTTTAAAAATCTCATAGGAATTTTGATAGATACTGCATTAAATAAATCTGTATATTGCTTTGGGTGATATCGCCATTTTAATTATGTTGATTCTTTCAATCCATGAACATAGAACATCTTTCCATTTCACTGTATCTTTTTCAATCTTACTTAATAATATTTTGTAGTTTTCAGAATATAGGCCCTTTATTAAATTTATTTCTAGGTATTTCATTATTTTTGTTGCAATTGCAAAATAAATTGTTTTCAATTTTTCAACAAAATAATAAGAACCCAACTAAATGGGAGAAAATATTTAAACAACTCTGACAAAGAGTTAATATCACAAATTTATAAAGAACCCATGAAACTCAACATGAAAAAGTAATCCAATTAAAAAGTGGGAAGAGGAGAACTGAACAGACACTTCTCCCAAGAACAGATACAAATGGCCAATAGTCATATAAAAAGATGCTTAACTTCACAAGATATTAGGGAAATACAAATGAAAACTACAATAAGAAACCATTTCACACCTGTTAGAATGTCTATTATCAACAAGACAAATAATAACAAATGTTGGAGAGGTTGTGGAGAAAAAGGAACCCTCATTCACTTTTATTAGGAATGTAAACTGGTCTAGCCAATAGGAAACAGTATGGAGGTTCCTTAAAAATTTAAGAATAGAGTTACCATATGAACTAGCAATCCTTCCTCTGGATATCTACCTGAAAAATCTGAGAACATATATCTGAAAAGATATATGCACCCCTATGTTAATTGCAGCAGTATTCATGGTGACCAAATGAAGTGTCCTTCAATAGATGATTAGATAAAGAAGATGTGGTACATATATATGATGAAATACTACTCAGCCATAAGAAAAGTTGAAGGCCCTGGCCGGTTGGCTCAGTGGTAGCAGGAGTCTGTCTGACTGCCTCCCCATTTATGGCTTTGGAAAAATACAAAAAAAAAAAAAAAAAAAAAAAAAAAGAAAGAAAAGAAAAGTTGAAATATTGCCTTTTGAACAAACATGGCTGGACTTGGAAAATATGTTTCATGATATGTCTGTCAGAAAAAGTTAAAAACCAAATTATATCACTCATATGTGGTATATAAAACTGAAAGTAAATGAACAAACAAGAAAACAAATAAACAAAAATGCATAGACACCAACAACAGTGTGGTGATTACCAGAAAGAAGGGGGGGCATGAGTAAAGGGTAAAGGCGGCTAAATACATAGTGACAGAAGATAATTTGACTTAGGGTGGTAGGTGCACAAATGCACTATACAAATCATGAATCATAGAAATGTACACTTGAAACCTATATAATCTTATTAACCAATGTCATCCCAATAAACTTAAGAAAAATTTTATGAAAATAAAAGAAAAAGAGAAATTATATGAAAAAATTTTTTCAGAAAGAATATGAACTTTAAAGGTCAATATTAATGTTCTTCTAAATGTTAGTGCATGACTTCAGTATATAGTGAACTAATATTATTAGTATTAATCAAAAAGTTCTTTTAATATCAAGACTCAATGTGAACTAAGTTTGGATTTTCCAGACTGGTAACAGTAAATCTTATAGAAATTCTCTGCCATCAGTTGGTATGACCCACCTTCCACACTCTTCTATCTAATTGTCTGTGTTCAGTTGCCACTTCTGCAACACCCAGGAGTAATATCCTTCAGGAAAGGGGAATAGAGCTAGTTTTGAGGCCACCAGAGCAACAGTGGTCCAACAGGAAATCCTGAATCAGCTAATTCTTTTTGCTCTTTTCCTGCTTTCTTCAAAGTAGCAAATCTCTTGTCTAATGGCTTTTAGCTTAATTTCTAGTTTCAGTTGTGTACCTGACCCCTTGGTTTTGCATCCATCAGCCTCTGATTTGTCCACCTGGCTTTTTTTCCTGCCTTGTATTGACCTCATTGCTTGTATGTGTCCTTCATCAGACTAGCCAGCTTACTATAGCTCTAAAATAGGGCACTGCTTTCTATTATTGGCTCACATCTACAGACCTTTTCTTGGTGTTGGTTGGCTCTTTAATGTGTTATTACTGCCGATATATCTTGTTACCAAAGGAGCAAAGAAAATCATGCTCATGATCTTGGTTGAAAGCTAAAACAATAATATGTGTATATGTTGAGATACAAAGAAAATAAACACTTCTGGGTGAGGTCTTACTTTTTTTTCACTAATTAGGAACAAGCTCATTTGGAAAGATAATTGTCTTTCTGTCTTGGGATTCTCTTATAATGGATGACTGCATAAGTGTTAATATAAGAGAAATAGACCCCGAGGGGTGGGGGTTGTGAGAAGGAATATTAGGTTGATACTGAGTAAACCGTAAAGCACTATTTTATATTTAAAAAATGGTATTAAAAGCTCCAAACATTTTATTAAAATTTTACAATATAAAGTAACCTTTCCATTAAATACTGAGTGATTGTGCTCTTACTGGAGCAGTGCACAGTTCTGAACTCCTTTACAGAAAAGTTGGGAGGAAAATTAAAAGAGTAAAAAATTCCCTTCCCCCGCAAAAAAAAAAATAGGTAGAAAAAAATTAAAATAAATGTTCAATGTGAAGAAGATACTTCTGAAGAGCAACAATGATTGCATCAATAGTTGATTTATTCTAAAATGTATTTGGTACCTATCAGGTGCTGGGTGATGGCATTAAATAAGAACTAATCTGGCTCTCAAGAATGTCATATTTTAGCAAACTGTTGATTAAATATGTAAATAAAGAAAGCACTTTTGGACTGAGAATGGTTGGTCAGCTCTTCATTTTTCCACTAAGGGCAAAATAATACTAAGGAGGCCCTTAGATATTAGGATGATAAAGGCGAGAACTGAGATCTATAACTGGTGTCTTAGGGATGATAGAATAAGATATTGAGGCCTTTCTTTCATGGAGATCAAGTAAAGCATAATCAATTCTTATTTTTGTGTGTGTGAAATTTTGACATGACCTTGTCTGGGAAATATACACAATGTGAGAAATCTGGTGCATTGCTGAGACCTGTGGTCCTTTGCTTCTTTTTATTGGACTTAGTATAAAACCACATCGACTGAACTCTAAAGTTTGGGTGATCTTGTGTGAAAGACAGAAATGTTTATCTCAAAACAAATTAATAAGTAGCAACTAATGATCCACAATAACTTGTTTTGAACTGAAACATAGAAAGCGCATGGGGCTTGGCATTAGTAGACAGAAGTTCTTGTTCCAGGAATAGTAAAAACCCGTGCATTGTTTTTGGCACGACGATCAATCTTTGCATCTCATTCCTCTCTGCAATAAAATCTGAGGGGTAATCTTTAGGATCCTTTCCAACTTCATAATTTTGTATTTTTCAATCACTTTTATGTTGGTGTCTACAAACAAAGGTTATGTTTGTTATTGTGTTATTTTTTCTTTCCAACATTGGGCTTTAACAAAGTCAAATATTAGTCCCAAATAAAACTTTCTATTTGTCAATTTTCCTTAAAATGATTAAGTGATTTATGATGTTAGAGTACAGCTGGATAGAAAATGAGATGAAATTACAAACTTCTGCCTTGATATCAAATATCTGTCACTCCAGCTGTGCAGCATCTTTTCTAATAGGTAAAAATACAAAATATGCATATAATTTCTAGACCAAGTTGTGTACCTGACCTCTTGGTTTTGAAGTCATCAGCCAATAATAGGCTAGCACATTACAATGTTTAGCCACAGTAAATTTTATAGAAATAAAGCATTAATTGCTTTTATTATATAAATACATTTCCATGTCCTATATAGGTTTTTTCCTCTTTGAGAGAGGGGGGGAGAGAGAGAGAAAGAATGACAAGAGATGCTACTCATCTGCCAGATTGTAGTAATTCTCTCAACCCACTTGCCACATAAGAACCACAGTTTGCAATGTCATTTTCAGTTAATTGCTAATTTACCTCTAAATTATTTAGTAGTTTTGATTTTGATTCTGCAACACCTAGAGGCAATGATCTGCACTAGAAACTAACAGCCTGTAAAAATTTGGTTTTAATAACAGTCATTTGCTCTTAGAAGTTAAGTAATGAAAATGTTATATAAACATTAGGGAAGAGGGAAAATATTCAAGAAGTACTTAGGGCATCTGAGTACAGAATCTGTTGAATATAAATTAATTCTAGAAGAAATTTGTTTGGGTATTATAATCCCAAAGTTCCTTACCAATTAATGAAAATAATATTTGTAAAAAAACCTCACAAATCTGGGAGAATGATGACATAATTAGAAAAAATGACATACTCACAATTTAAGTAAAAATAACTGATATAATTAATTGTCTTTCTGTAAGCTTATCCTACATTTTTGAGAGTGACTTCTATATAAACATAAACTTCCAAATAAAAAATAGAATTTAAATTTATAACTTATCATGTGTGCATAATAATTATAAGAACAAATAATTAATGTATGTACTATGTGCCAGGTTCTCTTCTTATTATTCTATAAGTAAACTCATTTCATTCTCACAGGAACTTTCGAGATAGGTACTATTACTATCCTTATTTAATAGCAAAGGCAACTGGGGCATAAAGAAACCATTTTGCCAGAGTTCACAATCTTACCTATGGTCTATTTTCTCTATGTTTTTAAGCATATATTTAAATATGCACCTATTATAAAAAATACAAACTATTTAATTATATATAAATGGTCTGTAAGTCAAAACATTTAACAGCAAGTAATATTTATAACTTGATGCTATGTCTAAAAGTAGGCACTAAAAAATTGAAGCTCTATGGTCAGTCCACTGAAATGTTTATTTACATCTTTTATTGTTTCCCTTGAGTATTAATTCAATTTGGTTTTGAGGGTCAAATAAACTGATAGACATGGAATCATTTTACCCGCCTGTTTACCACTATGCCTAAAACTGTCTTATACACATACAGCAATTTCTAAAATTGTGTTATATCTTTGCATGTCTCTAATGTGATCCTAATGTTATAAATACACTATTTTCTGTTTTTGCAGATATTCCTCTCATGCAAAGTTTATATTCATTAATTGGTTCACCAGTATTAATTGAACTACTATAATTTGTCAGATATTGGTAGATAATAAGAGTTAAATGATGGACAAAAATAGAGTGACTATCTTTAAGAAGACTTTGGTCAAATATCTAGGTAATTATTGTATGTTGCATTAAGTCTTCATTAGGTAAAATTAATCAGGAAAAAGAAAAGTCATTAAATATTGTAGGCAGAAAAATAAGATGCATTTTAGAAAGACCACTTTTTGTACAATATGGATAATGAATTGCAAAGAAGACAATGATGGAGATACAGAAGCCAGTTATGAGATTGTTTTATAATACAGGAGAGAGGCTTACTGGTGACTAGGAAAAAAGCAGTGGCAGAGGGCTATACAAATATTTACTGTTTCATGAGTTCTCATCAGTAAGATTTAGAAAGTAATTGAATATAGTGGAATAAATAATATTTTCCAGTTCTGTGGGATGAACTAATTATCAAATGACAGAGGATTAGGGTTTTCCTGGAACAAATTTTTTTTTTCATGTTGAGTTTAAGGTAATACTTTCAAACATAAAAGTTCATAATATATATTGGTTTTTATGAAATCATAAGGGAAAAACAATCAGACTGAAAGGATGAGATGATCAACAATAGAACACTAAGAAATACCAACCTGTAAGTATTTGGCAACAGAAGAAAACTGTCAAAGTAGATGGAAGAGCATCAGAAGAAACTAGAAGAAAATCAGTGTTAAATCAATGATATCAATGTGATATCAAACACTCACCTAATCAAAAATTTATCCCCCAAAATAGAAGTATTGAAATTAAGAGTTCTTGTGGTTGAAACTGGAACAGTAATGATCCAATGCAGTCATTTCATTTTTTGACCATTATTTTCAAAATGAAATATTTACACATGGAAAAAAATAAATGAATATTGCTTTGAAGCAGTCATTGGCTTAAATAAAGGGATCACATCTCCTATTCTCTGAGAAGAACCACAAGGAAATGTACATTAGTGAGGTATCTGCAGGATCAAGAAAGAGTAGCCCAAATGCAATCAAGTACTTACGAAAGCGCAGATACAGTGAGGCACAGTTAGATTATGTGTACTCCTGAGAAAGGCTCTATATTCTAGACAATCATTTTGGTCCTCTTCTGAAGAAGGAATATGTTAAAAGAATGAGTAAGGTTAGTCAGGCATACACAGAATATATATATTATATATACACACTATCTTCCTGTTTGCATTGTTTTTCTGCTAGTTTTTAACAAAGAAGCTCCTCTGCCCCACAAACATTAAGAGACCCATCTCTAGGTAGTATTGCTTCTCTCTGATAAGTAATCATTGCAATTTTTACATATGGATCTTTGTGAGCTTAGCTAATAAAATCTAACCCCTTTAAGAGACAAACTCGTCCATGGAATGTTGGCATAAACTCTTGCTGTGAGGGCCAGATACAGTACTGGACTAAGATGTATCAAAAGTAAGGCCTTCCTATAAGGGATCATATCTTGATGGCCAGAGAGACAGCTTTACCTTGGTGACCCATGGCTTTGGTAGGCACATTTTTAAAACTATCTCAAACAGTAAAGTTTTATCTTTTATTGGGGAAGTGTTTTGCTAAATACTTCAAAAAAAAAAACAAAACTGCATTGTTATAAAAATTTTAATAGAGCCAAAATTTCATTTTACTCAAGTTTGAGGCAATAGGTATCATTTTTCCATTAAAAGTGTAGAAAATACGTTTTGTCTTAAAATAAGCTTGGAGTTTGATGGCCCGTTTTGATTAAAACACACTCTATCAGTCTGGGAACCAGTAATTGGATCTATCTGCATGCTGGTTAGTCTGTCTGTCTATCTTATTTCACCATGGCACCTAACATCTAACCCTGACAATTCACATGTGTTTGAGCCATTTGTTGTAAGATGGATCCAGAGAAGGGTTATGAATAGAATTAGAAATAAGAACAATCCCATTTCTCTGACTAGAACATTGCTTTCTATATCCCAAGCCCAGCTAACGGTGATCTGGGTGAGATGACTTGTGAAAGAAGGCCAGCAGTGTGCCTGATAATAGCAACACCTTTCAGTCCAGAATGAGAGTCCTGATCAGCATCTTCCTTGCCATCTCTCTAGCTTAATTTTATAAGTGGAATATATGGAAAGCCTTAATTTTGAAAAACAACTCTTAAAATTAAGCTCTGACTTCAAACACCTTTATTTGAACATTTTCCTGTTTCCCCTCATGGCACACTTAGTCTCAAATCATATTAAAAAAACCTACTGAAAACCCAACTTGACTGACCATACCAGGATCTCTGTATCTTGGGAAATTATCTTGGAGTCATTTCTTGAATCAGAAACCAGATGCACTATGTCAGCATTTGAGTTGACTGAATCTGCTCGGATTTTATTTTGTTTTGCTTTGAAATCATCTTTTTCCCCCTCTCATTCGGTTATTCCACATGCCTATCCGAAGCCTCCCCTTCATCACTGCTTGGATCTGTAGTGTTCAGGTACCACCCTGCAGGGAAACTTAATCAAACACATGTACAAAGTCCCTTTCTTTCCTCAGAGAAGGGAAGCCTGTCCTCATCCCTGCTCCTGATGAATTAAAATTTCAGTTCAATGAGACATTAGAATTCACATGGATAGACTGTAATATAAGAAGTAGGTATTTCCAATTCCAACTCCTGTGGTCACATGAAAATATTTGCATGTTATATTCATTGATTTCTTGTTTATGTGAAGTATATTTTGAGAGTAAATGTAGGGAATTATCTAAGATAATGTACACTGAAGTATGAATGACGCTGATTTTTCTTCTTTTTTTTTAATGGAGGAACTAGTACACTTTAATGAAAGAAACATGTGCAAATCTAAAACAATATTAAATGTGTTCATATTACATGTATAAAACCACAAAATAATCTCAAAAATATCCAATTAAAGAGATAATTAATTATGACAGGGCTTCCTGAAATAAACATACAGATCCTATAAGAATATCAGACTTTTCCCTTAATTTTATTATGTAGGTGCTATGATAGTGACAAATTAACTAATAATAGAAATTTCTTGATTTATTTTGGATAAATCTATGTTTCTCAAAGGCATTCTTAGAAAAGCACCATTATTATTTTATTAGATACAACTTTTGCCTACTTGAGCTTGACAAACAAATCTAATGGTACTAAAGAATTTAATTTCAGAGCTGAGTGATAATTTGTTAGGCACTATTAATTCACATAATTCAAAGTTAATTATGTTTGCAATATTAGGAGTGTGGTAATTTTGTTCTGCTGTGTATAGCTTTTATGAAATTTTATATTCTGATTAAGCAAACCTGATTGACAAGAAAATGTCACAAATTGAAATATTTACAAGAGATATTTTGCATGTACATGTGTATGCCTAATCAGATCTTATTTTAGTCTAATTCAGTCACACTGGGGTGGAGTCTGTATCAACTTCATGAAAACTCACGTTTTGTCAGTCAAGACAGTTATTCTTCATGGTAAATTAATGAAGTTAAAATCTTGACCATTATTTGCTAGTTATTGTTGATTTTCTATATAATATGAAAGTTTGGTGTTTTACCTTGTCGGCAGAGGTGCTATTTGATCTGAAAAAGAAAAGTTTAATAAATTATACTTCTCAAGAACATTAAAATTGTTGTCCCCACATGTGAATTTATGGTTTACCTCTCCCACAACATTGTCTCTCCTAGTCAAACTTTAAAAATAGAAGCTATTACTTTTGGTATGGCATAAACAGAGACATCAGAGTAACCATTTTAATTTTTGGAAATACGGAGGGCAGCATAGCATATTTATTACATTTTCAAAGATGACCCTATGACAAGAGTTTGAAAATTTGTTGACATATCACTGTATTTGAAATGACCAAAATGACTTTGGCATGGATTAAGTATGAGAAACAGAACAAAACAAAACACATCATAGAAAGTAAGTTCATCCTGGGCTCAAATTTTTGCATATTATTATCTTGAAAGTTTACTGAAATTCATAGAAATTATAAATTCAAGTTAATTCTTCAAATCTCTTTGTTCATGCTGAGTATCATTTATCCTTTTGAACTGAACTGCCAATCTTTGAAGCAGTTGGACCCCTTTGTTAATTTTTTCCTATCATTACACCTCTTCTAGATGTCTAGCTGCCTACTTACCTCATTTTAAAGCTTCCACAGTTAATGACAACTTTTAAGAATAATACTTTTAGCTGAATAATGAAAGCAGCCATTTTTTAAAAAGACTTTATTTATTGATTTTACAGAGGGATATACCAGGGACTGAAAAGTAGTTGCTTCACTCTAGCTGTTCATTGATTGCTTGCTATATGTGCCTTGACCAAGCAAGCCCAGGGTTTTGAACCAGTGACCTCAGCATTCCAAGTCAATACTTTATCCACTGCATCACCACAGGTCAGGCTGAAAGCAGCTATTTTTACTTAAAGTAAACTTGTCAATGGAATACAGCATGTACAGTTGTACACATTTTACAACTATAAACTGACTATAAATTATCTGAAATATAATGTATTTATTATATTGTGTTGAAAGTCTTTCCTTGTTTACACTCACTTTTCTGTATGTCTTAATGAGAGAAATCAAACCTGTTTCATAAAATAAACACTAAAATTTTTCTTAATAAAATGCTTGTGTTTTATTTTGATTTATTATTAGGACATGCCTGCTCTCCATTAAGTCTTCCAGCTAATTAAATTCCAGGCTTTAATTAGCATTCTTTTCATGTTGGTTAAATGGTTTTGAAGTTGAGGAGAGATGTTTTAGTAAATTTCTGGCAATTGTAAACTCTCTAAAGAAGAACAAGGTCATTTGTGTTTCTTGACTTCCGTAGAGCCACTGGTTGTAGACCTTGGCCAGAATCCTCCTACCTTTGACAATGTTCATTTCTTTTTCCTTGGTTGTGTTAGTCATGGACCACTGTCCTTCAAGGCTGTACTGAGTATCCAGCAAACACCAGTGTTTGGGTAACAAACACTAGTTTTCATTTGGACTTTTTATTTTCAAATATAATGAGCCTTATTTATTGCTTCAGTAACATGCTCAGAGATACTAATTTTTCTATCTGAAAGGGCAAACTTGTCTAGTTCTAGTTCAAATATTATTGCTCATAAAATGTCAGAACTCTCCTAGTTGGGACACAGTGCACCTGAAGTCATTTTTTTACATTGGAATGAAGGTTCTGTTAACTATTTAAAATATATGCAAGAATGTCTGCTGGTGAGACATTCTTTTAAGAAGGTTTAAAGAATAGGATATTAAAATTCAAATACATATTAGTAGGAGAAAATTAGATATAAGGATTATTTTCTGAATTATAGGCTAAGGGATGTGAAATGGACCTTATTATTTAATTCCACATGTGCCTTACCAGATGAGGAAACAGAGGGCTCAAGAGATGAAAGGACTTGATAAGGCTTTTATATTATTTCTGGAGTCTACAGAGAAGTTTAATTGTTGAAGGTAAGTCTTATTCTTCCTCTGTTCCTGGAGCAATCTAGTTGAGAAATTGTCAAAATGCTTTTATGTCTGTATTTTGAAAATTTATCTGAGTTCCTTGGGTTTTTTTGTGTGTTTGTTTTTCTTCTAACAGGGACAGAGAGTCAGAGAGAGGGACAGATAGGAACAGACAGACAGGAAAGGAAGAGACGAGAAGCCTCAATTCTTCGTTGCTTCATCTTAGTTGTTCATTGATTGCTTGTTCATTGACTGCTTTCTTATATGTGCCTTGACCAAGGGGCTACAGCAGAGCAAGTGACCCCTTGCTCAAGCCAGTGACCTTGGGCTCAAGCCAGTGACCTTGGGCTTCACGCCAGTGACCTTTGGGCTCAAGCCAGTGTCTATGGGGTCATGTCTATGATCCCATGCTCAAGCCAGCGACCCCATGCTCAAGCTGGTGAGCCCGCGCTTAAGCCAGATAAGCCTGTACTGAAGCCAGCGACCTCAGGGTTTCGAACCTGGGTCCTCTGCATTCCAGTCCAATGTTCTATCCACTGCGCCACTGTCTGGTCAGGCTTATCTGAGTTTCTTATTTTTACTTTGTAAAAAGTTCTTATTGAGATAAATCTTTGGAATAACTGTATTAAACATAAAATAATAATAACAAATCCATACTGTTTTATATATCTAGTTTTACCTGCCAACGATGTTGTAAGCCCTTTTGCATTTTTGACAAAGACATTCTATTAATGTTGTTCTCAAATGTTTGGACCTTGGACTTCAGAACTACTTGACTACCTCGAGTAGTGCCTTACATTTTCGAGTTCTCAGTTCATAGGCATTCCTTCCCTGCATATTTGTGAGCTTTCTCTCTGTGAAGATCAGTTCCTCAGTGCAGCTAGGCTATCTTCAGCACATGATCAACATCAGTGGCTCCCAGATCTCCCTGGCCAACACCTTAAACCTGACATAGCTTGTAAAAATCAAAAGACAGTTTCCTGGCTTATTTCACTTAGCATAACAATCTCTAGGTCCATCCATGCCTTTGCAAACGGTAAAATTTCCTTCTTTTTCACGGCCACGTAGGATTCCATGGGGTATATGTACCACAGCTCTTTAATCCACTCCTCCACTGATGGACACTTAAGCTGTTTCCAGATCTTGGCTATTTTATCATATGATCTCACTCAAATGTGGAATCTAATGAATAAAGTGAACTGAGGAATGGAGTAGAAAGAGAGGCGGGGTCACAGGGAGCAGAGGGACAGCAGTCAGAGGGAAGGGGGGATGAGAGATGAGATTAGAGAAGGTGAATGGATTAGTGAAATTATATATACATAACACATAAATACAGATAACAGGACAGCAAATCCCAGAGGGAAGGGGGGAAGGAGTTAGGGGAGGGGGGCAAAGGAGGTGTAATAGGAGACACAGGGATGAGGGGTGAGGATGTTATATTGACTGGAACACTTGAATCCATGTTAACACAATAAAATAAAATTAATAAAAATTTGAAAAAGACAGTTTTCAA
This sequence comes from Saccopteryx leptura, assembly GCF_036850995.1. Lineage (NCBI taxonomy): Eukaryota > Metazoa > Chordata > Mammalia > Chiroptera > Emballonuridae > Saccopteryx > Saccopteryx leptura. Next base: position 47,921,205 of record NC_089505.1, on the reverse strand, counting down.
CAAACTAAACCACTCTCTGTCATCAATCCTAATTAGGTGTGTGTACATATAAATATAAAAAACTCCCATATATTTCTGGATCCTTACTTGTAAAGTCATTTGCATTTCTAAATAATTTGCTCAGGGTTAGAAATCTTGTACAGAAGGGTAAAAATTACTTAATCAAAAATAACTTTTAACATATCATTACCTGGGCACTAAGGAAAAAAGAAGATCCTTAAGTTTCTAAAATGTGGCTTCCCTAAAGTGCTGGATCTGTTATTATATATTCCTAATATTGCTATAATAATTACATCAGTTAGATTTTTTTTTTTTAATCCATCGAGAGAAGGGGAGGCAGAGACAAATTCCCACATGTGCCCAGACCAGGATCCAATTGGCAAGCCCACTAGGGGGTGATGTTCTGCCCATCTGAGGCCATTGCTCAGTTGCTCCAACAGAGCTTTTCTTAGTGCCTGAGATGGAGGTCATGAAGCCATCCTCAGTGCCCAGGGCCAACTTGCTCCAATCAAGCCATGGCTGCAGGAGGGGTAGAGAGAGAGAGAAGCCGGAGCGGCAGGGGTGGAGAAGCAGATGGGTGCTTCTCCTGTGTGCCCTGACTGGAAATCAAACCCAGGATATCCACACACTAGGCTGACACTCTACCACGAGCCAACCAGCCAGGGCCAAGAATTTAAAAGTGCATTATAGTATCATGTGAGTGATCTAGAAGGTATATAGACACAGATTTTTTTCCCCTTTAAATAAAATTATATGCCTTATTTAAAGAAGGTAAGATTTTGAGATTTCTACTAAAATAACACATCCCTTGAATATAGTAACTGGAAGGTAAACTATCAAATCTCATTTACTTTTTTGCCCTTTTTAGATCTTTTCCTGGCTTGTCATTAAGCAAGTGAACCCCATTGACGTTGAAGAGGGAAGCTGTTTACCCTGGTCAGAATACAACCAAAAATGATCTCAAACAGCCCTCCAGATAATTATATAACTTTATCTTTCTCTCTTTTTCTTCAGAGGAAAAGAATTCAACTCAAAAGGCCAACATTTTTTACTTTCCAAAATTAAATATTTAGAGCAAAATGACCAGAAATAGAGTTAGAGAGAAAAAAATTCTTGGTATGTCCTTGAAGTTAAAGTTATCTTTCTTTTTTAAACTTTTATTAACAAAATAGAAACTGCCATATGACCCAAGGATTCTACTTCTGGGAATATAGCTGAAGAAATCTGAAACAATTAATTTGAAAAAAAATATGTGCACCCTTATGTTCATTGTAGTGTTGTTTACAATAGCCAAGATTTGGAAGCAGCCCAAGTGCTCAGCAGCAGATGAGTGGATAATAAAACAGAGGAACATTTATACAAAGGAATAATACTCAACTGTAGAAAAGAAAAAAATCTTACCCATTATGACAGCATAGATGGACCTGGAGAGCAAATTGCTAAGTAAAATAAGCCAGTCAAGCAAAGACAAGTAAAATATGATTTCACTCATATGAAGAATCTAATGAACAAATAAACTAACAAAGAAAATAGAAACAGACTCATAAATACAGATATCAGGGATCAAGCAAAAGACAAAAACAAAACAACAAAACCAAACACAGACAGCAGTATGGTGATTGTCAGAGAGAAAGAGGACTGGGCAGTGGGGGGTGTGAGAGGGCTAAGGGGGCGTAGATGGTGATGGAAGGATACTTGACTGGATGTTGAGTGCACAATGCAATATGTATATGATTTGTTACAGAGTTGTACACTAGATACCTGTGTAGTTTTATTACCAATGTCATCTCAATAAAGTCAATATAAAAAAAATAAAAAGGAGCCCTGGCCAGTTGGCTCAGTGGTAGAGCATTGGCCTGGTGTGCGGGAGTCCTGGGTTTGATTCCTGGCCAGGGCACACAGGAGAGGCTCCCATCTGCTTCTCCACCCCTCCCCCTCTCCTTCCTCTCTGTTTCTCTCTTCCCCTCCCGCAGCCAAGGCTCCATTGGAGCAAAGTTTGCAAGGGCTCTGAGTATGGCTCTGTGGCCTCTGCCTCAGGCCCTAGAATGGCTCTGATTATAGCAGAGCGATGCCCCAAGATGGGCAGAGCATCGCCCCCTGGTGGGTGTGCCGGGTGGATCCTGGTCGGGCGCATGCAGGAGTCTGTCTGAATGCCTCCTCATTTCTGGCTTCGGAAAAATACAAAAAATAAAAAAAATAAAATAAATAAAAAGGGGAAAAAACAGCTAAAATCAGGATTAAAAGTAATTTACCTTCTTAATAAATGATTTAATGAATCATTTATTTCTTTGAAGGTTTTGCAGACCATGCATTGGACTTTTCTTTTCTTTTCTTTTTTTTAGATTTTATTTATTCATTTTGGAGAGAGGAGACAGAGAGAGAGAGAAAGGAGGAGGAGCAGAAAGTATTAACTCCCATATGTGCCTTGACTAGGCACGACCAGGGTTTTGAACCCGCAACCTCAGTATTCCAGGTCAACGCTTTACCCACTGTGCCACCACAGGTCAGGCCACTGGACTTTTCTACAAGTATTTATTACTACTACTACTACTGCCACTACTATTATTAAATTGTCTAGGTATAGTGTATGACATCGCACCAGAGGCCTATTAGGGAATTTAATGATGGGGATAGTGTAGAAAGTCACAGGCATCCAGAAATCGAGGAGAGACGACTTTTTCTTTCAGGAGGGTTAGTTAGCACTGGCATTACACAGGGTGAAGATTGTTTGTTTACTCTGGTGCTACAAATGCAACACATTCAGGAGTGTTATTCAGTCATGGACCAATTAGGCAGCAGCTGGAATCAATAGGGGTTGTTCATCTGGAAGCACAGTGGGCCTTTGAAGCCGGGCTGCTCCAGGAACTCAAGCAAGACCGCTTTCTCAGAGGAAGTCCCTCTCTGCCAACCAGCCCTGTTCTTTAAAACTGAAGTGGAGTTTTGTGCGGAATTTCCCCCCGCAGTACAATTACGGAGTCGCAATACTGAAAGCATTTGACTATAATAACAGCAGCAGCAGTCTCAGCAGTTAGATAATGGTCTGAAATTTGAGAGCGGGATATGTTTTTCTAGCAATGGGTGATAATGGATAATAAACAGTGGCTTTAGATTATAGGAGACTGCTAGGGATCAATATTCTAAATTGCTTCTTAGCATCGACACTGTTTTTATTGACAGAATGAGTATCACGGTTTGTGTCAATGGCAGCACGAATAGCAGATTGCAGATGTGCAAAACAGATTAAGGAAATTTGAGGATCCCAAGTCCCCCCAAATGTCACACTTAATATGCATTAGAAAAATCTAAAATCCCAGAGTTCATAAATTTTATTAAAATACTTCAAATTAGTAATTTTATAGTAAACGATGAGTTAGAAACAGTGAATTAACATATTCTAGGCTGCGGTAGAGTATTTTACTGAACTTCCAAATCTCTGTCTTTCTAATTTGCCGTCATATACATCATATCTGTGGTTTAGTTGTGTCTAAAATTTAGCAACCTATGACTTGCTTATATTTTCTCTTGATATTTCTGAAATCATGTTTGAAGTCTAATGTGTTTGATAAAGGATAGGCACATTCTTTAATTTGGAATAAGTGCTGATGGAATTTGCCTGGTTTCTGTATTACCTTATACCAGCGGTCCCCAAACTATGGCCCGCGGGCCGCATGCAGCCCCCTGAGAGGAGCATAGTTCCCATTGAAATACTGGTCAGTTTGTTGATTTAAATTTACTTGTTCTTTCTTTCTTTATTTATTTATTTTTAAATCTTTGTTTCTTTTTTATTTATTTATTTATTCATTTTTTAGAGAGGAGAGGGAGAGACAGAGAGAGAGAGAGGAGAGACAGAGAGAGAAGGGGGGAGGAGCTGGAAGCATCAACTCCCATATGTGCCTTGACCAGGCAAGCCCAGGGTTTTGAACCAGCGACCTCAGCATTTCCAGGTTGATGCTTTATCCACTGCGCCACCACAGGTCAGGCATTGTTCTTTATTTTAAATGTTGTATTTGTTCCCGTTTTGTTTTTTTTTTTACTTTAAAATAAGATATGTGCAGTGTGCATAGGGATTTGTTCATAGTTTTTTTTTATAGTCTGGCCCTCCAACGGTCTGAGGGACAGTGAACTGGCCCCCTGTGTAAAAAGTTTAGGGACCCCTGCCTTATACAATGCAGTTTAATGCCAAGTAATTCCTGACCCAATTAAAGGATTTTTCTCTTATATTAAATTGCTTATTATTAGATCACCAGAATAATCAGAGTATGTTCTGTATTCTGTTGATTTTCTTTAACAATGGGGCACTCTTTATTTTAGGTTTTTATTTAGTTGGGGACAGAAGACTGGGAGCATACAATCTTCAGCCAAAATAGTTGTCGCAATAAGCAGAGTAATGTGAAGTAATGCTGGAAAACACTGGAAGTCCTTGGGCTATTGAGTATATACATGGCTTTTTACTTTCTTAATTTTTGTCTCTTCTCTGCCTTGCATCTTCCATTGTTCGATTCAGCTTGCCCTCACCTTCTGATTCTTCCTCCCATTTTTCTTTCACATTTCTGAAATAAAGTGTATAAAGAAGACAATTTGAAGGGTCAGGGAAACCTCTTTAACCCTCTGAGTTGTGAGTTTTTTTCATGCTCGCTGACCCCCAGAAGTAATTTTTTTTCAAACAATAAAATTAGTTCCAGTTACAGTTTTATTAACTAAAAATCATGTTTGTTTAATAACCAATTTATGGAAACAAGAACATACATTTGCCTTTTTTTTAATGTTTCCATGCCCATTTTTAAATAAAATTTTTTGTTATCTGGATGATCAGGAGGCATGAGGACATACATGAACGTTCATACTACTCAAAGGGTTAAGAAAATGGCTGTGCATTAGAATCCGGAAGGGCACTTTGGGGCCCCACCTGGGAACAGATCCGGGCAGACAGAGCCCTGCCTCAACTTCTGCGTATCAGCCAATCAGTGTTTACATGGCTATGACCAGACCCAGGGCTGTGATGCCACCCGTGCTTTGCAGAGAAGCCTGAGAAAGTTGTTTCAGTGCTGTCCTTGCTTATCATTGAACATCTCTGTGTATAACTGTCACCTGTGAGAAAGAGAGTTAATAAAACAGCCAGATGCATATTTGCTAGATCAATTTTTACCATTTTTATGAGTATACTCCTGGGGACCTTGTAAAAAGTATAGAATCTGATTTAGTGGGTCTGGGTCAGGACCTGAGATTTTGCATTGCTGTCAGGCTCCCAGGTGACTTGGACCATCCTTTGGGTAGAAAGGTTCTAGATTACAATTGTCTCTGTAGTATCAATATTGTCTTTAAATAATTGCTAACCCTTTCTTTCTTTCTTTCTTTCTTTCTTTCTTTCTTTCTTTCTTTCTTTCTTTCTTTCTTTCTTTCTTTCTTTCTTTCTTTCTTTCTTTAAGAAATGTGTATCTTTAAACTTAAGGAATAAATAATCAAGTAATATCTCTGCAGAAGCTTTTACTACTCATGTAAGTCTTGGCACAGATTTAATAACTATCTCTGTTAGAGTTGATTTTGGCAGTTGTTAACCTGGGGTCTATGAGTTTTAGCTATCTCTGAGTTCCACATATTGTGGATATGATTTGTGTGTCTGTAAATTTAAGCATTTTTTGTGGAAAAGGTCCAAATCATTCATCTGTTCTCCATGATGTCCCTTCTCTACTTGATTCATGTGAGTGCAGCTTTTGGTCCTTATTCCCAGAGTTGCTTGAACACACTTCTCTTGTGTCTGTGCTCAGCTGCCCTTATCTCAGATTTTTCTAGATTACAATCTGGAGGTGACTTTGCAAAAGTTACTTTAGATAAATTAGTGTAGCAAACATCAAATTTAGGAATTTAGATTTATAAGTTATATTCAGAATATTTCACTCATGGCTGGATTCACATGCTGGCCAAGTCAGGGTGTTGGTAGCAACATGTACAAGGTAGTTACAGTAGCTGGTGAGTGATGGAACTCGAAGAAGGTCTGGATTGCCCCATGGACTGTGAAAGCTAGCTGAGGCTTAGTCCTATCATATTAATGATACAATAGAGATATGTTCAAGGGCCTGGGTGCTAGACTTGAGTGCAGTGGGTTCCATTAAGATATCAGAAGTGACAGAGATGGTCTCATAACTTGGTTAGGCAAGTATTAGTAAAGTATTGGAATGAAGGGTTCTTTTGTTTTGTTTTTTGGGGGTTTTTCTTTTTGTATTTTTCTGAAGTTAGAAGTGGGAAGGCAGTCAGACAAACTCCTGCATATGCCCAACCAGGATCCACCCAGCATGCCTACCAGGGGGCGATGCTCTGCTCATCTGGGGCATTGCTCTGCTGCAACCAGAGCCATTCTAGCGCATGAGGTGGAGGCTATGGAGCGATCCTCAGCGCCTGGGCCAAGTTTGCTCCAATGGAACCTTGGCTGCGGGAGGGGAAGAGAAAGACAGAGAGGAAGGAGAGGGGGAGGGGTGGAGAAGCAGATAAGCTCTTCTTTTGTGTGCCACAGCCAGGAATCGAATTCAGGACTTCCACACACCAGGTCGACACTCTACTGCTGAGCCAACCGGCCAGGGACTGGAATGAATGGTTCTTAATAGAAGTTTCTTTCCACTGAGGCCTGAAAAACCTGTGTGAAATTGGCAAAAAAAAAAAAAAGTGCTAATAATGCCAGTGATGCCTTTTTCCTTTGAGGAGCACATTCATAATTTTCCTTTTTCTTTAAAAAGCACATTCATAGTTCAAGGGCCTCAGAATATACCAGAACTGATTGCAGCCTCTTTGGGAATCACGATAATGAGAGGATGATTGACTCATGAGTGAGGGCCTGTTACTGGCTCTAGGGTTCACTTCTGAAGTCTCAAAGCCCCCTTGACTTGATTTGGGCTCATCATGAGCTTGGTCTTAGCTTGAGTGAAGGACAAGAAGCAGTAGGCAGGGCCAGGACTAGCAAGTGGTGATGGCATTGTGGGGTTTGTTTGGAGCTAGCAGCTGCAAGGAGAAGTGCATCTTGCTCCTGGGGAGGAATGCTGGCAAGAACTGGTTGGCTTATCAGGGTTCTAGTCAAGCCAAATGACCTAAGGTTTGGTGAATGCTTCAGTGTCAACTGAGAAAACTTGAGTATAAATAAGGAATCAAGATGAATATCTGGTCTACATTTTTTTATACACAGGCTGAAAGTCAGGAAAAACGTCTACAATTTAGTGAGCATACAGATAAATTTTGATTTGTCCTGGATCTACTGAATGCCAGAACAAGGGCAGTTGATAAATCTAGACCTCAAGTACTGAAGGGCTAGAGCTGCTGATGTAGGATCAGACTGGTCAGGACTGAGTTGAACCTGAGGCAGGGCCTGATATGCTGCATGCATTTAGTCAGAGCATAGGATGGCTGCAGAGTAGTCCTTATTTCCAGTAATGTCCCCTCATGTGTGTTTAGGACAAGAATATGACTGCCAACCCAGCACATTCTCTTGTTGAGGTATATCCTCATGACAATTACAGAATCTCTAATGCCTAAAATTGGTTTCTGGTTCTGTAATTATGTGTTTACTTGAGAAAAGGTAGTGAAGTTTTAGAACAGGCACCTTGGGCAGGTGCTAGAATCAGAGCCGAGAGCATCATAAAAGATGTTTGCACTGAGACTCTCAGGATGGCTGTGGGTGAGTTATTAGTTCTGATGGGGCAGCAGAGAGCATGGCATGTGAACATTCAACATGTCAGTGATGGCCATTGTTTCATTTAATGAGCATTTATTCTGTGCTTGCTATAGTTAAAAAACTATCTTAGGTTTTGATCTAGGCACTGCCCTGGCTTTTATAGAGGCAGACGAAACCTACATTTTCAGACAACAAATATAACTTTATTGTAATAAGTATCGTCATAAGTGTTATAAAGAAAACAAACACACACACACCATACTGCCTTTTGAGTCCTTTTAGAGGGGATCGTCTATATATAAAGTGGTCAAAAGAGGCCTGCTGAGGTTGTGACTAAAAAACAAACAGTGTCCTTTTTTTTTTTTTTTTTTGATATGCATTGTCTCTCTATGACAGGACAGTTGCTAGATGACAGAGGTAGTGGAGTAGAGGACCTGGGTCAGTCCTTCAAAAACTGCTGAGAGAGCAATAAGTTGGAAACTGAGGTTAGACACCTGGGCAGTACCTTAACTCTTTGGATGAGGTTAGGTGAGTGGGTTCCACCCCTGGTCCACACATGAAGAATCAGAGGTAGTAGGATCATAAAATGCTATCTCCAAAAATTTCTGGCACTCGTGAAATTGATACAAATGAACTAATCTAAAAACTCATGTAAAAGGGTGTCTTTGAATTCATCCAAAAGATCCTGGAAAAAGTTATTTAAAACCATTCTGTGATTGAAAAAAAATCAACCCTATTAGCAAACTTAGGAAAAAAGAGAGAGAAAGCAATACAACGTTTGTCTTTGATGACTCTAATTAACAGAATTAAACCATTGGGTAAGTCTATTTTCTCAAATTATAGTTTTATTTTATTTTATAAATGAAAAAAAATACTCAACTTTCTCAAAAACTTTTGTCAGAGCATGGAACACTTCCAAAGTCTCTGAGAAATGACAGGTACTTTAAGACTAAAGTTTGATTAGAAATGTGGTAAGATAGAGGTAGTTCTGAAGAACAAAGGGGGAAATTTGAAAGCACTCCCTCGACACCAGAAATAGAAATGCAAATCTGAAACTGTCGCTAAATGATTTAAAAATTTGAACAAACTTAAAGTAATCATAACTCCAATCAGGCAATTCTGAGGTGAAGTAAAAGATGAAAAGCACAACTGAAAGAGGAAAAGTTCAAAGAAGAGGAGCAGAGGAGGGAAATAAAAGTCAAAAGAAATGACAGTGAGAAAGAGGCAGAGCACATACCTTCCTTACCTTGCACTTGACTCGGATAATCCCTCCTGATCTGTCTCTGGTGTAGGGGCAAGAAACTGATCCAGATAGATTTGACCTCATTTCTCTTTATCCACCCCATCTAACAAATTGATTCCCTAATGTTTCATCCAGTTTTCCTTTGCCTTTTAGTTTTCATTTTCTGGCTTCCTCGATATGGTATTTCTCTTTTTTGAGTGTTCATAGTAGAAATATTGTTCAGACTGCTGGGTCAAGAGAGTGAGTCCCAGGATGGTTGCATACTTGATAATATTCTGCATTGTGGGTAAACCTTAAAGTTGATTTAGTCCGTACTTTAAATCAAATGACAACATTGCCCTAGAGAAACATTGTGACAAAGCTATAGAACTTCAAGCACAGATGTCCTCATTAAAAGTGCTTCGCCAAAACACCTTGACCATTCTGACCAGGTGAGGGCTGTTCAGGATACTCATCCTTAACTGTGGAGAAAGCTTGAATAAATGGTCCAGAGTCTTCTACGTCTTGGGAGAATTCTGTGTGCCCATCTCACATGTCAACCTTTCTAACATCATATTAGCCAAGTTCTCTTGCCTGCACTTCCGTCTTGGTTTGTGATGAGAGCTTCACTTCTCTCTGATAGGGTTGACATATTGTTGAAAGGTTCAGTAGGCTTGCAGAAGCCCTTTCAGCCTATCTCTTGCCTCTTGTGAGTTGGTTCATTCAACTTTGGTCTTCTCATTTAACTTCCCCTGCAGTTGTATCATAGTGGGAGCCACTATAGTAGGCATGATGTAAAAGTGGCTTAGAAGAAGGGAAAATGCAACCTTTTTGTGTTGTTTTATTGACAGTCTCTGGAATAAAAGAAATATAGAGAAAGTACTATAAAAATTACACTTCTGAAGCTTTATAAACAAACAAACAAACATTAGAATCCATACCTTCCAATGCTCTATTGGATGCCAACTAGGGCAAATACTACTCTCAGAGATGAGTTTTTCTACTGTTTCCAAAAAATGTAAAACCAAGATGAAAGCTTTCTACCTTAGGATCAAAACACTTGCCTTTTGATTTTCTGTTCATGCTGACTAACCCTGTGTACTGAATTCTGCTGCATATAAAGAAGTTGAATATGAACATTTGCAGCTTTGATAAAGTATAATTTTAGAATATGCTGGAAGAGATAAGTTCACAAAGAAAGTAAAATGATGGAGATCTTCCGGTCACTCAACTGGAATAAACTCAAGGAAAATATTTGAAGGCAATTAAATTTCTAAAATAAGAGTTATAGTGTGATCATTAGCTCAGTAAAGAAATTAAATTTATTCTGTACAACTTACTGAGTAAACCAAAAAATCCAAGAGCCAATGGAAAAGGCTAAGTATTTCTAATAAAGAAGTAATTCCAAACAACACTCTTTATTGCCTTTTAGAATGAAACATTCAAACTTGGGTTATAATGGTGCTAAAAAAATAGCAGAATGGTTTTATATATGGTGTTATATATTGAGGATAGAAATTTTTAAGAGAGTAAGTGCCATCAAATTACCTTTTATTCAGGTATAATCAAGTGAGACCTGGTCAAAGGAACAACCAAAGATCTGTGATGAATCTTGGGACATCACTTGAGGGTAAAGCAAAGCCAAGAAAACCACCTCATTAAAAAATATTAAAAGTAATGACACATTGACTGACAGATAACCTGCCACACTAACCCTAGAGGAATTTCTCCTCATTGTAACAATGGGACTGGACTGAAGCTAACTCTAGTCTCTGCTCAGCTAGCAGCAGACACCCTTACTCAGAGAATATCTGTAGAATGAATGAACTTAATAAGAGAATACATAACCAGTTCAAAAGAAATAAGAAAGGCACTTTAACCCTGCCAGATTAGCAATATCAATCAAATGTCTTAAATTAATTCTTACCCTTTGATCTAACAATTCCACTTTAGGAATCTGTTTTAAGGAAATAATCAGAAACGCACAATTTATGTGAAGTGGGTTCATAATAGCATTTGTTAATATTACAAAATTAGAATATTGAACTAAATCTAAATGTCCAGTAATGTAAAAATAATCAGATGATTATACAATATACAGTAATGCTTCTGAAGGCTATATAATGGCATTGTAAAAATCCTCATTTTCTGCTAAGTTGGAAAATAAAATGAAACTATGTATTTTCTGATAATTAAAGAAATATGTAACTGGCTTTTCTATCTCTCTCTTCATTTATAAAAGACTGGAAATAGATGTCAGCATATCAATCATAGATACTTTCTGAGTTTTTGGATAACAGAGATTGTTATTATTGTCTATATTTTGTACAGTGAGTTTTATGCTACTTTTTTATTTGAGGGAGAAAGCTGGAGATATTACTTTTAATGTGTTTTCTACCTTGAGATTATAAATGTAGTATAAAGTGATATGTTGATGTAGTATAATTGCAAAGTGTTTATTTTGTGGTAAGCACTATGCAAAGGGCTATAGTTAGTATTAAGGTGCCTTAAGAGAGAATTTGGGGCAGAGAGCCTGCTATCTAGTTGGAACAGTACACAGGTGTATTTAATGTGTACTAAGTTGTAAGACCTGTTGAAGTACTAAGAAGGTAAATGGGACAGTGAAGTACGAGGGCTGTTATGGGCAGAATGGCTTCAAGGACCCTTAGGCTGACAGAGGCACAGGTTGTCCATGGAGAGGACAGAGTTTCCCAGGCAGGCCAAGCAGTTGACGTAGAAATTAAAATAAGAAGGCAAACCAGAGTGAAGTGAAGGAGGCATGCTGGGGGATAGTGGAAAATTAGCTTATATAATTTGGAGGAAATTAGATTTTGAGCAAGGTTATGAATTGATCAGGGAGCTAATAGGGCCATGTGCATTGGATGTGAAAAGGAAATAAGCACGGCAACTAAATCAGCCATTGCAATTACTTAATTAATTACCCTTAATTAATTAAGTATTAGGGGGAAATGAAAGAGCTGGACTGATAAAAATGGGACCAACTCATTTGAAGATATAGAAGCCAGAAATAGTCACCACTAAATGGACTAGTTGATCATCATCAAATGTCCACTGAGAAATTAGGAGTAAACACAATCTGTGGGATAAAAAATTGGAGAAGATAAAGAAAAGGAATATGCCTTTCAGGCAGTGAGTTAGAGGAAAAGAACTGAAGAGAAACACAAATGAGCCAGGCAAACATGAGGAGGTGTGTGTGCTCTTTGATAAGGAACACAAAAATTCAGAATAGCAGAGAGATTCAATCCATTTCTGTGAGTGCATACCAGGAACAGTACTGTTGCTTTAAGTGTGGAACCTGTTGCCATCTGTTGTGAAGGCCAGACCCTGCGGTTTTACCTACAAAGAAAAGCTGATGTCTTAACATATTTGGGAAATTTTCCTCAAAAAGTCTCAACAGTTTCAAAGAATGAATAGTGCCAAATAAACAAGGAAAAAAAAAGAAAAGAAAATCTTGGAATTACAGAGATATGTCACTAAAATGATCGAGAAAAGAAAGACACATTTATAATGACCTGAATGAATTACACAGAAATATGATTTGTCTTGATCTCTGATGTCCTAGAGAAAACAGCTCTTATTAATAAAATGTATAATTTTTACAGAAAATGAAAGAAATTTAGTCCCTTGGATTGGGAGAGAAAGTAAGTGATGAGAGGGACAGGAGAGCTGTGTGGGAAGGGTCCTTACTCCCCAGTGACTGTTTGTCTGGGTCTTGTACCAGATATTTCCAGGGGTCTTAAGAAATTGAAATCTAGATCAATGTTGCCATCTGTCCAGGCTTTAGTTCTGGCAAGCTGTTAACTTGTTGCCTCAGGTCATACATTGATTCCTAGATTAAAGGATTAAAATGTGAATGTAAATACTTTGATCCAGCTACCAGTACCACAAGGTGAAGGAAATTGGCTTGCAACTTTTAATTATGCCATCCATTCAGGATATTTATCTATAGGGTTATTGTGTCACACACAGTAAGCATTTTTAAAGAATCTGATGAAGCTAAGTCCAGTAAAGAGATCTGCTTTATAAAGAAGAGTAAACTCCAGTGTGTGTGTGTGTGTGTGTGTGTGTGTGTGTGTGTGTTTCAAATCCTGTTGGGACCAAATGAGACAAAATTATTAAGACTTAGAAATATGATTCTGGAAGAGATATAAACAAAAAACAATTTCTGAGAAAAGGCTATTTGTACAAATTACATAATTAGAAATTTATTAAAATGCAACCAGCAAAATGAAGGGGAAAGATACGATGCCCCACTTTCTAATATTATTAAGAAAGAAAAATAAGAGAAAAACATAGGAACTTGCATAGAAATGTAAAAAGCTATTTTATTTCTCCTGGTTTATTTTCTTACAGTCAATGCTACATAATGTCTGGATGTCCCCAAAAAGCATGTGAGTCTCTTGTGATCAATAATAATAGTAATTGGTAAGGATAATGATAGCTATTGATGTCAGGATTAACCAATGTGATATCAGCGAAGAAGGGTGCTTGCCTACAGAGATATTGTTATTGAACTATTTGGAATAACTTGTAAATGGCTGTGTGGGTTAAATTGCAGGTTTATTACCCAGTATATTTTTAGGGAGAGCACTTCTGATTGCATTCATTCAAATTGTTCTAAAAAACCTCAAGAAAGAATTGTAATACCTCGGCAAAATGATGCACTGATGGACTGAACATACATGACCTTATTAGATGAGACAGTAAGATGTTGCCTAGAGTGATATGCACTAATTATAGTTCTTGTAAAACTTCAAGGAGCTTTAAGAGAGAATCTTTGTCAATACCCTCATTTTATAAATGAAAGAGTTAAGCCTAGACAAGTTGTCACTTGCCCAAGGTCATGTCATTAACTGGTGGTAGAGCCAAGAATGGAACCCAGGTCTTCAGGGAAAAGGCATCAGGCATTTTGGTTCAACAGGTGAGGAATCTATTTATAGCATATGAGGTGTTTGGCAAGATTTCTTAATGTGATTCAGAATATGATGGTGACAGTGAAATACTCTTTATTATCACCAATATCACCATCATCACATCATCACCATTTATTGAGCACTAATAATGTGCCTGACACTTTATATACTTCACAGATATTATGTCCTTGGCTCTTAAAAAAAGTATATTGTGTTATTTTATATATTGTGGAAATTGATCTAAAAAAGATGAAGAAACTTGCAAAAAGTATATAATTACTAAGTTATAGAGCTAAGATACTAACACAGGCTTTTTTGGTCCCTAAACCTATATTCTAAGCACTAATTACATGATCCCACCACTGTTTTGGACACTGTCCAAACAGAAATTTTAACAAAGTGTCATGATTTGCCATTTTAACTTTTATACTTTCCGATAAATATATATAATATTAGGCAAATTTTAGGACACCTTTAAGCTTATACACTTTTTTGCAATACTCCCTTGAAACGTGTGCCTTCTATAAGGAAAATGCAAAATCATGATAGAAGAATACTCTCAGAGGCAGTTACAGGTGAAGTGGGCAGAGGGAGATTTCAGAATGGAGATTGGACTCCTTAGCTGGCTACTGTAAGGTTTGCTCCCTTTGACTTAAGACCTAGATGCTTCATGAATAAATGGTTGTTAATTTTCAGAACTTAAAATTTCTGAATTTTTAAAATAATAGTTTAGAAACATTGTAAACACTGCTGCTAAACTGTTTTTGCTTTATAGAAAGTTAACAAGATACTATAAACTCTTCTCCCATAAATGCTGCATTCTTTTTTTTTTTTTTTTCTGTATTTTTCTGAAGCCGGAAATGGGGAGAGACAGTCAGACAGACTCCCGCATGCGCCCGACCAGGATCCACCCGGCACGCCCACCAGGGAGCGACGCTCTGCCCACCAGGGGGCGATGCTCTGCCCCTCCGGGGCGTCGCTCTGTCGCGACCAGAGCCACTCTAGCGCCTGGGGCAGAGGCCAAGGAGCCATCCCCAGCGCCCGGGCCATCTTTGCTCCAGTGGAGCCTCGGCTGCGGGAGGGGAAGAGAGAGACAGAGAGAAAGGAGAGGGGGAGGGATGGAGAAGCAGATGGACGCTTCTCCTGTTTGCCCTGGCCGGGAATCGAACCTGGGACCTCTGCACGCCAGGCCGACGCTCTACCACTGAGCCAACCCGCCAGGGCCAATGCTGCATTCTTAAATAGCAATTTTAACTGTACATTTTTCAAGTATTTTAAAGAACTGATGGCAGCCTGTGAGTGGGGCATTGATGACAGGCTTAGTGAACATCCTCTTCTGGTGTGGGCAGCTGGGAAGACCTTGCCAAAGTTCCAGGCCTGGATTCCCTCCTGGTTGCCTGCTGTTCTATGAACTCTGCAGCCAAGCAAGGCATATGGGTTTCCTCTCTCAATTGTCACCTGGCTCCGTTGAGATGATCATTTTACAATCAAAAGGTATATAGCCAATGTTTGTCATATATCAGGATATACAAGTCAGTAAAAACATGGCTTATAATTATGGAGCTTTCAGTCTAATGAAAGAGACTTACATTGAACAAATACAGGCAAGCATAAATACATAAGAACAAACTGTGCTAAGTGTTAAAAAGGAAACAGCAGTATATGAAGTTCTTAGGAAGCACCCGAAGGCAAGGTATAGGCATGGTGGTCAGAAGAGAAGGGTCCTTTGTCTGGCCTTCTGCTGGGTCTACTCCCAGTAAAATTAAAGAGGCTGTACTCCAGAAAAGTTGAACTACAGAGAGACGTTGAACTAAAATAGATTTTAGGTTGGTTTAGTCTGAAAGAAGACTATGTCTTGGAAATTAGCCATGATTATGAGTACTGAACATATTGACTGGCTGTAAAAAATATCAAAACTATAAGGAATCAAGCCAACATGATAATATAGCAAAAGGAAATATCAAGGTCTTGGCATCCAGTGATGATAAAGAAAGCTGCAGTATCAGGTGCATCATCATGAGGACTCTAATGATCTGCTTTTCATTAATAAAGAAGCTCGGTTACATTAATATTCAGAGAAGACAGTTCTTTTGTGACAGAGTCAGAGAGAGACAGAGAGGAGGACAGATAGGGACAGAAAGACAGGAAGGGAGAAAGATGAGAAGCATCAATTCTTTGTTGTGGCACCTTAGTTGTTCATTGATTGCTTTCTCATATGTGCCTTGAATGGGGGTTCCAGTGACTGAATTACCCCTTGCTCAAGCCAGTGACCTTGGGCTCAAGCTGGTGAGCCTTGTTCAAACCAGGTGAGCCCGCACTCAAGCTGGCGACCTCAAGGTTCGAACCTGGGTTCTCTGTGTCCCAGTCTATCCACTGTGCCACCGCCTGGTCAGGCCAGAGAAGACAGCTTTTAAAAAAAAGGTACTGGAGAAGGCATTGATATTTTCCAATTTGTGTTTGTTTTTTTTTTCAAATTATATACCTGTCTCTTCAATTTATAACAGAAAAGTCTCCTAATCTTCTGATATCTGAAGAAAGGTGAATGTTGATGGTTGGGAACAAACTCTCATAGAATAAAGCTATATATGAGTTGTTAAATTTCTGAGACATCACCCAACAAAACACTCATTTACCTTATTATTTTTGAGATATATACTTGATGGTTTTATTTCAACTAGTGGTTTGGAAAAGGATGAACTTAAATCAGAAGGATAAGAGAACCCCCTCAACAATATCTGAAACTCCTATAGAAAGAATGCTTCTTTGATACACCTGGCTTTCTAATTTTCTATTTCTGCATAGCAGGAAATATCAGTCAGGGTCAGCTCCTTTAATTTTTTTTTTTTAATTAAGAAAGAGATACTTGTAATGGAGACAGAGAGTCTGGACCCAGAATTGCCTAACTGCCACCTATTTATTTATTCAATTATTAATTAATTCAAATATATTCTATATATTCAATCAACATTTATTTAATGCTTACTATGTTCAGGCACTTTTGTTAAGTCTTAGGTATTTAAAACAGGATTAAAACCCAATACAGTCTCCCAGAATTTCAGAGCAGAAAGGTAGATTGTCAAGTAAATTAAAAGATTTTAATATTGTAAAAAAAAAAATTGTACCTGCAGAGTTAAAAAGTCAAGGAACACTTTACTCAAGACGATAGCAATAAAGAGAGAGAGATTGAACTTAATTCTAGTAAAACAATAAGCAGAAGAGTTGTTAGTTGGATAAACTAATGGAAAAGTACTGGAGGGAATTAGAAGGAACATTGGTCCATGTAATTAGTCCATCTGTGTTTACTAGTTGTTGTTTATCTTATTGAAGTTCAGCTCCTATCTTTCACAGAAACTGAGAGATAGAAGTGCTATCTTCTTTGATAATTATATTTTAAAGGGATAGTTCCCAGGTCATTGAGAAGGCCCTTACTGTGTTTTAAAACTGTCAAGAAGCTGGGAATAAACTTACATCTCAAAGAGCCAAGGGAACCATTTATAATTGTCTCTAAAGTAAGCAGAGGGAGGACAGGGCCTTTAGTCATGAAGAAACCTTTCTCAGGTTTAGTTAAGCAGAGGGGCCATGAGGGCCATCCCGCTCAGCACAGTGTAGTAGATAAAATGATGGAGTGTATTTCAACGAACACATAAGAAAATAAGTGTTAAATTACATTGGAGGGATAAGTTTAGGTGACTCACAAAGCCACTTAAAGGTTAGAATGAGAGGCAAAATAGTATGGTCAAAGGAAAACCAAACTCTGAATTATTTGGGATTTAACCTTGACTACTACTTGTTACACAGGTCACCGCCTGTCTGAGCTATTACATTTACCTTTAATGAGGAAACGTCTATCTGTACCAAATTCATAATGTTGTGAATATCAAATGCAATAAGATTTATGCCCTTTAATTGGCATGTCAGAAAATAAATGCAATATAGTCATTAGAAATTATTGACCAAGCCCACGAAAAACTGAAAACAAAAGTTCAAAGAATTACCTCCAAAAGGCTCTAAATCCAGTTCATTTAAGGAATATATTCATTTCGGTTTTAAAATTACTGTTAATTCTGTTTCCATATAAGCCATCACCACCACCACCAAAAAAAAAAAAGTCTTACTTGAAAATGTACTGTTTTATTTCATTAAATCATCATGATCTACATAATGAAACTTATCAAAGAAAGCCCCAAATAGAAAACTACAGACCATTTATATTGCAAACCTTTCCATCAAAAGACTACTATAATGTGCAGGAGGATTTGTTATAAAAAAAAATAGTCTTATGTTGGAATAGCTACTAATATATATAATCAATAAGTCAGAGGGATAAACACTATTTTTAAAAGATGCAGAAAGACAGTTTTACAGTATATAGCAACCAATTCTTATTTTAGAATTATGGAAAGATAGTATGGATAGTTATCTTTTATAATAAAAGCTATCTATTGAAGTCAACAGACAACATAATACTTAACCTTGAAACACCAGAGGCATTCCCATTAAAATCAAAACAAGACCAGGAAGCACTGACACACTATTAGCATTGTTCTGGAAGCAGGAACCAATCAATTGAGACAATTAGCTGACAGAAGCATTTAGTATTTTAAAAAGAGGAAATAAAATTCACAGCATTCTCAGATAAAATAAGTACATATTAAGAGATTCTACTGAAAATAAATTAGAAATATTAAAAGTTTACTTAAAGGAGTGTTACAAATATATATAAAAATAATAGAGTTCTATATAGTAGCCAAGAATAGTTGCAAAAATAATTTTAAAATATGACATTCTTAATAGTCTAACAATTGGGTTATAAAAAAGAAACATATAGGCTTTTGTAAAAACAATTACAAACAGTAATGAGGATGAAATTAAATGGCTTAACAAAAAGACACAATATGTTCTTAAATTAGAAAATGATTATTATAAAAATAGATAAATTAATTATTTTAATATTAATTCATTAATATGTTGTGTTTCTAAACAGATGAGAGGAATATTAAATTTGAAAAAATAGTTAAAAAGTGATGTTATAAAATTATAAAAGTAATCTGTTATTATATTAAAATCATATATAATTAGTGAGGAAAAAAGTAAGGTTATTATCTCCCTTTTTTGCCCCCTCCAGCCCCACACATTCTCCCAGTGTCTGACCAAACAGAATAGCTAGGAACATCCAAAGAAAAGCTGCCTATTAAATATTAGAATGTTATGAGGAGACAATACCTAAAATAGTATGTTGCTAGCACAGAAGTGGTACAAGATAGTTTAATAGATTGACTGTTACAATGTGGTCAAGGAGGAATGGTTCAGTGCCAAGGGCAGTGGATGGCTCATTGTAAAAAAGAGGTGTTGCCCTAGCCAGTTGGCTCAGTGGTAAAGCATCGGCCTGGCGTGGAGGAGTCCCGGGTTCGATTCCTGGCCAGGGCACACAGGAGAGGCACCCATCTGCTTCTCCACCCCTCCCTCTCTCCTTCCTCTCTGTCTCTCTCTTCCCCTCCCGCAGCCAAGGCTCCATTGGAGCAAAGTTGGCCTGGTCACTGAGGATGGCTCTATGGCCTCTGCCTCAGGCGCTAGAATGGCTCTGGTTGCAACAGAGCAACGCCCCAGATGGGCAGAGCACCACCCCCTGGTGGGCATGCCGGGTGGATCTAGGTTGGGCGCATGCGGGAGTCTGACTGCCTCCTCCTTTCCAACTTCAGGAAAAATACAAAAAAAAAAATTGTTTATTGAATGAAAATGTGATTTTCTCTATGGATCTGGAACAATTGCTACAGAAAAAAGGTAAAGTTAATATTTTCATACACCTTGTACCAAATCATTACAGATAGATTAAATAACAAAATACAAAAACATAAAAAGTTCTCTAACATCCACATAAAAATTTAGATAAATATTTTTTGTATAGTTTCAGAATGAAGAGCTTTCTAAGCTTGAAAACAGCAGAATAAACAGCATGAGAAAAATAAAGAATAAAGATGGAATAAAAATTATTTGAACTTTGAAGATTAAAACATTAGGAGAAACAATCAACTGGAGCAAATATTGACAATATATATTAAATATAGAAGAATCATCTTTAATATGTAGAGAGGCAATAATATTAAACCAGTTGGAAAATTATACACCAGCAGAAAATTCAGAAAAGATCGTACAGGAACTCAAGAATAACCTATAGAAGCAAACATATGAAATTACGTAAATAGTAGTTTATAAGGAAAGTAAAATTACAATTAAAACATAATACTATAATGTTATTTTATCTTCCACATTAACAAGGGTAAAGTAAGAGAATATCTAGTGCTTATAAGACTACAGTAAAATGGGAATTTCTCTTGTACAGTAATTGGTGGGAATAAGGTCTTTCTGGAAGGTCTTTTGGAAAATTACAATAGGAGTTTTATATAAGCTTTAGACCAGAAATGCTGTTTACAGGAATTAAAAAAAATACATATGAATTTTGATCAGATATAACCTAAATATTCACAAATATGATAACTTTTAAGTATATCTAGAGAATGGAATATTATTTTAAAAATTAAAGTCATGTTTTTAGTAAATAAAGATTGAAAGACTGTCCATAATAGGTTAATTAAAAAACATAATACACAACTACATATTGAAAAATATAATTTCATATTACAAGTATATACACTTAAGAAAAGACATTGAAATCCACTGAAATATTAATCTTAATTGTAGGTAGGCCTTATTTTATTTATTACTCTGCAGAATGTTCTGATTTTCTAAAGCTACTATTAAGTTAGTTCTATAGTCAGAAACAAGTGCTAGAAAAACATAAATGAGCTAAGGCCAGCCTGTGCACTATTTATAAAATGTGTGCTGTCACATTAGTCCAACAATATACACAAAACCCCCCCAAACATTGAGCATATATTATATAGATTGTGAGCATTATTTGTCTAAATTTAACCCAACAATAACCCTAATCCTGATACTAATTATATTGATCTATAAGTAGCAGAGTCAACTACATATTCAAAATTTTAGTCTGACCCAGTGGTGGAGCAGTGGATAGAGCATTGGACTGGGACGTGGAGGACCCAGGTTCAAAACTCTGAGGACGCCAGCTTGAGCATGGGCTCATCTGGTTTGAGCAAGGTTCACCAGCTTGAGCCCAAGGTTACTGGATTGAGCAAGGGGTCACTCAGTCTGCTGGAGCCCCCCCGCCCCCAGTCAAGGCACATATGAGAAAGCAATCAATGAACAACTAAGGTGCTGCAACAAAGAGTTGATGCTTCTCATCCCTCTTCCTTTCTGTCTTTCTGTCCCTCTCTCTGTCTCTTTCTGTCACAAAATTTTATATATATATATTTAATAAGCATTTTTCTCATAAAAGCAGAGACCATGTAAAATTCTATATAACATAATCTTGATATTTGGACCGTAACAGGAAAGATAATGCAAGTTTATGCTAGACATTCCAAAACAATGAAAATTATGCACTTTAAGTCAGATACCCATCATTTTCTACTTCATTTATATTAATTAATTTAACAAATATTTATTAAGCAGTACATAAAAGTTACATTCTGAAAAAAGAGTATATTAAGCCAAAAATCATGAATTAAAATATTAGATAATCAAGATGATATTTTTTCCAGGTCATGCTGAGTTCTGAACTTCAGATCTTTACACACCTTGTTTATTCCCTCTAATGATCTTAATGAAACTCCCTTTATTTCATACATTTATTTTCCCTCATCTTTATATTTAGTGCTTGTCCCCAACATTTCTTTCTTTCATTAGTCCTTCGGTCAACTTGATGATTCACAACAGGACCCATTAGTGTGTTTTAAACATAGTGGACACTCATTCAATAAATATTCCATGTTTCACTCATATGCAAAATTATTGCTGAACTAGCATACTCAATTTTAGATTATTTTGCTCTACTGATAGATAATGCCTTCACAGGTATTGTCTTCAATATCCTGCACGTCTAAGACTCAGTGACTTTTTCTAAATATCTAGCTATGAAATTAAACTATTGAATATTTAATAACGTTTAAATATTAATGTTCTTAGAGGGCAGGAATATATAAAAATGGGATTCATATTTAATTCCTTTAGATAATGGCAGTGAAACAACAATCATTGCATCTCTTGAGCATATAGATGGATAGTTTGTTATTGAGGGGGAAACACAGTGCATGACCATCAAACAGAGCTGGCTGAGGCCTGGATTGTTGGCCGTGGGGAGCCAAGGCTACTTGTATATTAGTGTTCATTTGCAAGGTTTTCTAAATCAAACAACTTACCTTTATTTTTTAATATTGAATGAAATAATTAAACACTGTCGCAGCATACAGTTCAAGTGAAAAATTGCCATTTTTATAAAAAAAGATAGTTGTGAAATTTAATATTTTAATGAGGTGTCATGAAATATATAGACTCAGGAGAAAGCAGAGATATAATGTTTCACATAATTGTGTTGAAAATAAATACACATTACCATAGTTAAAGAGATCTTGACTGCTCTGCTGAAATACATAGAAAAAATAGAACCAGCAAGAATTATAGATGAAGCACTCATGTATAAATCAGTGGTCTTTTCATTGAGACGAGGGCATCATGAGATAACAAACAATAACGCTGAAGTATGGGAAGAGAATACTAGCACTAATGTTGATATTTTATATTTTTCCTCAGAGTGAAATAAAAATTAAGCTTTACTGGTATCTGAAAAGCCCTGGGTATTGGAGTTATCACTAGCACATGTAGTGATAACATAGAGGAAAGGTAGAGAGATAAGAAACTGGAGGTTTTATGGGCTTCAATTATATCTGTAGAAGGAGTAAATAAGTGAGAAAATGAAGGATAAGTGTTAGTACAAATGGGAATCTACAACTGAAAACTTCAGAGATAAGTAGTTTTAGGTGATTATAGGTCCAAGGTGAAGTTTTGGAGTTGAGAGCCTAGGGCAAGGTGAACATGAAGGTCACTAGAACTAAAAAAACTCAACAGACTATGAAGCAAGCAATTGGACTGGACTCATGCAAGGCACTGAGCTAACCCAGAATACTGACAACAACTTGAGTGACGGGGAAGGCCGTGAGCCTAGAGTTCAGCCGTGTGATAAAGATGGAGATGTCCATGTGTTACTCTGGATTGCAAAGCCAAATGGCATGAAGTGCAAGGAGGCAGGCTCTGTTCAGGGGGTGTAAGAGGTCTGAAGTTAGAGTCTGGGAACGAGGAAGAGCTGGGCACTAACGATGCTGACACCCTTCCTGATGCATAAATTTTCTGTCTCTGTGACTCCACTGTCTTCATTTCAGAGAGCTGGGTAATTAGTAAAAGAGGTGAAATAATTTCAGAAAAGGCAAGAAACTGAATGGGATATTTGATGAAGAGATGTGTAGGAGAAAGAGGGCTTCACTGTTTGTTTTGCTTTGCATTGTTTCCATTAAACAGAAATTTTTACAAGGAATAGATAATGTTGGGGAGGAAAAGATCAGAGAAAGCTAAGTAGGGATAGTGAAGCACAAAGGTACATGGACTTGAAAGTGACGGATACAGCTGGGTTTTGATGAAGGGTCACAAAGATGCTGAGTGCAGGGACACTGCTGTGTCTCCAAGTTCCAGGTATCGGGTGGTTTAGTGTTCCAGGATGTCTATCTACATGCTGTCAGGCTCCACGACACTGGCAGATGGGGTCTCTTTCAGAGTTACAACAGACTTGTCACAATGCGTGTGAAAAATTCTGGAGTGAGGTTAGAGGGAGAAGGTAATTCAGTTCCTGGGACCTATGCCTTCTTTGTGAATTGTAGCCATTTCTGGTAGATGGGAAAATTCCATGGGGAAGAGCCAGCAAACTCTAAATTAGTTCTTAGAGTAACGATCCCTGGTATTGAGTCCTGAATCCCTTTTGAAATGGTAGCTGGCGACCAAGAAAAATAGCCCTCCCAAAGGCTGGAGCAAAATGTAAACAGGGACTCTCCCGTGGGGTGGACTGAGAGAGACTGGGAAAAACCAACTGTTCAGAGAGCAGGTTATGCAGCCAGGGAATGGAGAAAGTAAATGAGGGAGAAGCCAGGCTGGCTCTGTGGCAACAGTCTTTACTTATCCCAGAGGGGCAGTTTGCTTGTTTCCAGGGCTAGTGGAATTTCCCCTGGCAACACTCCTGTTTGGGCCCACTGCCTTCTTTACAGAACTGGATGTGCAGCTGGGGAGTAGGAGGACGTGAGCGAGCCTCAGGGGCACAATCATTGACTTTCAGCAGTTTACAAGTGGTCAGGACTGGGCTTGGGAGTTCCTGTTAAATCCTCAGAATAGATGAAAAGGCTGCACTACCTAAATAGCCAGAGTTTATTTGTTTGCCATGCCAAGACCCCGTATTTCTCCAAACCTGATACCTCATTACAAAAGCCTTCTGGAACTACATGATTAAAAACATGGGGGTGAGGGGTGGGGAGAGGGAAGGGTGAACTAAAGATTCAAAAAATGAATTTAAGAAGATTTGCAAAGACTGAAAGCCATAAACACATACTTGTGGGTAAAGACGCTTGAAATGCTTATAAATGTTTATAAGGCTCAGGAGAAACCTTTTCCAAAAAGGAAAACATTAAAAGCAGGGTGTGTGTGTGTGTGTGTGTGTGTGTGTGTGTGTGTGTGTGTGTGTAACAACAAAAACACTAAATAACAACTGACATACTGAGTATATAATGAAAATAATAAACAATAGCTTTGGAAAACTCACTTGTTATTTAAAAGCAGAGTTCATAGATTTTATTAAGTTGGGATTTCAATCTGGTATTGTCCAAATTGCAGAATACAAGTATAAGAAATTAGAGATTCCGTTCTTTAAAAAAGCATGGGAGAGTGAAGGGGTACATGTCTAAATGAGAGAAAAATCTGCAGTCTGAGTGTTCTCTTGGGAAAAGCTCATCCCTGGAAGCCTACTGAAGCAACTTGCATAAGAAACAAATATATTCTGAAGAATTCAGTGAAAACATCTCCTCTCTTCTCGCTCTTCCCTGGGCTCTAGGCTGTGCTCCATCTGCTTTTCTGCTTTGTAGGGCTGAATTTAAATCAGTAAATAAAAACATAAGGATGTTAAAGCACTTCATCAATTTGAAGTATTTAATGAGATGTTCCAGGGTGCTATATCATGCTGTGCATGCTGGTCCGACTACCAGATTCAATTTCTAACGACCTAATTTATATTGTGGCAATAATCTTAGATTCAAGGTAGCTATGATGACCTTTTCTAACCCCATGTTAATTATCCTATGCCCTAAAATTTCAATTCTGTGTCCTGTCTTTTCTTTCTTAAAATAATTATTGTACTTGATCAGTGATATTTGTCATGCCATAAATATTATGTAATTGTTTCTTTATCTTTGCTGCTTTTAATATCTACACAGTATCCATCTCCTTAATGACTAAAAATTAAATATGACATTGAGTTTTGTATGTGCAAGGGATTCAGCTATGATTAAGTGGCAAAGATAGAAATTGCTCCTTTAGAAAAACCACTAACAAAGCATTATTTGGCTTTCCAGTGTGGAAAATAAATGTTGCATTTTATCCCTTTCCATCATCACCCTTAAAATTGCATCTTTCTGCAGTAGCACCAAGAATAATGCAAGGTCATTTCTAAAGTGTTTGCTTTTCTTAGCTTTGTTCACCTTTCCTCTTAGAGAGGGAGGTTATGTGTTTGAATTGTGACCCAAATGTCTCTTGTGTGACCAGAAGTTCCCCCTTAATTACTCAGGTGGACAGATAAAAATAGAGTAAATGCACAGAAGTTGTTGGTTCTCACAAATGCATCTATTGTGGCAATTTTCATTATCCACGCCATCTGAAAGCTACGTGCTCTTTAAAGCTAGCATTTTCTAAGTCTGAAGCAAAATGGAGCCATAGAAAAGTTAATTTCAAACAGACACTGGTGAATTGCTTTCTCCTTATCATTACTTTAAGCAGTATACCTAATAATTATATTTTTCAGTCTCTGGGACTTCCCTCCCTTGTTTTTACATGTAGATAATGGATCTTTCCATTATGTAGAACACCAGCTCAGAATTCGTATTCTACCATGTCAGTAGGCTTTTTGAAAACATTACTTATCTGTAAACCCAGGACTAGGTAAGTTTTCATCTTAATTAACTTAATGTAATCTGTTTTTTTTAAAACAAAATTTATCCCTTCATTTGCATTGTAATTACAGGAGGTACAAAATGTCAAGTTTTAATTGGCTCAAGAGAACTATGTACAACAAAGCCTGATGCTAAATGTGACAGAGGGCTTTACAGGGACCAGCTGGCTTTCTGTTAAGATTATGGCTACCCTAAATGGAGAAGGTTTAACCCCTTTTCAAACTCTCTGATATTTCCAAATCAATACAGAAAAGCTTCATAGATGCCCTGATTTTACAAAAGATGTCACAGTTGATTTCTCCGGAGGATCCTTAATACACTACAGTTACTAGTTGTTATATCGGCACAGTTACAGTACCTACTAGCCCATAAGCAGCTAAAGTTGATGGGATAAATCCAGTAGCATTAATATAAACCTGCACTGAATAGCAGTTGAATGAAAAGTCAGTAAAATCACCTAAATCCTTCTGATTCTAAGGACTTCCAAATCTTCTTAAGTATTTGTTATGTAAACAATATTGTTAAGCCAAAAACATTCTGAAGGTCTTTATGCTTCAGATGCAAATCAAATGCTCCACTCACTTTTCCTCCCTTGTTCTCTGGTCTTTCCGTTTTCCCATTTTTTTTCACTATTCTTAATAGCCAGTAGCTTTTTCAGAACTTACTGGAGTGAATCCACCTTTTCACTGGGCTCTGACAGACAGGGAGGCTTAAAAAATGCAAAGTCTTCACTATAAGACATTTGGGAAAAATATATTGTAGATTTCCTTCTGAATGCCTTCTCCAGCATGAAGAGTCTAGAGTAACACATTTTAAGTGAGGCTTAGGAGCATACATATATTCAGCTGAAGACAGCTTTTTTCTCCTTCACTCTGTGAGCATTTCACCCATGGCTTCTTAAGTTGGGAGCCAATATGACATTTTGACACAAATATGCTGTTTTAGCATCTGACTCAGAATTTAGCTTGCACTCTGCCACCATTAATAATTTGGAGTATTTATGTGATGTCAAATGAGAAAATGTTTTATTTTTAATGATTATTAGAAATATGGCATGTATAAATAAAGCATGTATTTATTTGTTTTTGTGGCCATTTATTTTTTAATTTGATTTATTGGGGTGACATTGGTTAATAAATTATATAGGTTTCAGGTATACATTTATTTTTAATTCTCTACCTTATTTAGATAATTGGATTCAATTAAGTGTTATTTTCTTTAATCCAATTCATTTTCAGCCTGTGTCTCTTTTACATCAGAAACATTCAGTGATTTCAAAAGGAACTCCTTAAGTTGTAATAATATTCAGTGAAATGGGAAACAATGTTATAGTGTCAAAATGGAAGATTTTTCCCAGCAGATAATCTTTGTCTCCCCCCCCACACACACACACACATTCCTAGATATTGGTACAACACATTGAATAAATCCTTAAGATAAAAATTTAATTATTACCCTTTTGTCGTTTCTCTTAACATTAATTCTCATAAAAGCATATAAAAATGGTTCATTTAGCTCTATAATAATGAGAGATTTTTGAAATAAAGATATCATGAGAATGATTCCTCCAAATCAATGGAGAGCATTTCTAAACAATAAATTTAGTGATGACTCAATACTATCCTAGAAATACAGTGTTGATATTTCAGTCTTTGAAATATTAAGGGGAAAAAAAAGCCAAATTATACATTACATTTCTACACTTGGTCAACAGTGTGAACTCAGCAAGACCACCAGGGGGAGCAAGCTACTGGTCAAAGATAGTAAGGTACAGTTCAGACTTTTAATAGGAAACCTAACTTGAAAGAGCAAAATTTCACCAGTTGATGAGAATAAAAGCAAAGCAACATGAATCAAAATTATATGAACCTCTAATTCTCTAAAGTAATATTTTATTAAAATCGAGTTGCTTTACTTTAGTTTCTTAAGTTTCTAAAGTGCCAATACCACATAATTATTTTTTTCTCTATAATTTTTTTCTAGTGAAGTAGCCTATCTTCTGAAGCCCTAACGATCTACATACCAACAGAACTTCAGAAAATACAAATAACTATTATTTAATGAAATAAAACAGGCCAGATCTATATAATTATAGATAGATGAAAATATTGCAGTAGAGAGGATCAGCTTTCTTAAAAATATACAATATAGCTTAATATATGGAGGAAGTTCTTAAAGATTTTACAGTCAAAGTAGGGGACAATAACTTATCTAACGTTAATAGTAGGACTTTTAAGTAACCTGTGAGCAAATATTCTTAGGTGATGTGACTGGATTACTCAGGAAGTCCTTCATGATTAAAAAAGATTATTCATAAATTGCCATGAACCAGTGCAGCTAGTAATTCCAGGTCCTGAGAGAGAACAATGCAGAATGAAGAAAATAAACTTAAAGAGAAATAGGATGGGATCGGGAGGCCTCTGTAAGCTGATGGCAAGAACAGAGAACAAGGCCCTGGCCGGTTGGCTCAGCGGTAGAGCGTCGGCCTAGCGTGTGGAGGACCCGGGTTCGATTTCCGGCCAGGGCACACAGGAGAAGCGCCCATTTGCTTCTCCACCCCTCCGCCGCGCTTTCCTCTCTGTCTCTCTCTTCCCCTCCCGCAGCCAAGGCTCCATTGGAGCAGGGATGGCCCGGGCGCTGGGGATGGCTCTGTGGCCTCTGCCTCAGGCGCTAGAGTGGCTCTGGTCGCAACATGGCGACGCCCAGGATGGGCAGAGCATCGCCCCCTGGTGGGCAGAGCATCGCCCCTGGTGGGCATGCCGGGTGGATCCCGGTCGGGCGCATGCGGGAGTCTGTCAGACTGTCTCTCCCTGTTTCCAGCTTCAGAAAAATGAAAAGAAAAAAAAAAAATTAAAAAAAAAAAAAAAAGAACAGAGAACAAGAGCCCCTGGTCTTCTTTATCATATAGTGAAGAGAATTAAAGCCTTTAAACCAGGAGTCCCCAAACTTTTTACAAGGGGGCCAGTTCACTGTCCCTCAGACCGTTGGAGAGTTGGACTATAAAAAAAAACTATGAACAAATCTCTATGCACACTCACATATCTTATTTTAAAGTAAAAAAACAAAATGGGAATAAATACAATATTTAAAATAAAGAACAAGTAAATTTAAATCAACAAACTGACCAGTATTTCAATGGGAACTATGGGCCTGCTTTTGGCTAATGAGATGGTCAATGGCTGGTTCCATATTTGTCACTGCTAGCCATAACAAGTGATATGACGTGCTTCCAGAGCCGTGACGCGTGCGTCCCATGTCACCAGAAGTAGTACTGTACATGAGCGATGCCACGCTTTGCAGTGCCGCCACATACAGTACTCCAGGAGCACAGGATACAGACCACCAATGAAAGAGGTGCCCCCTCCAGGAATGCAGCGGGGGCCGGATAAATGGCCGCACGGGGCCGCATGCGACCCGCAGGCTGTAATTTGGGGACTCCTGCTTTAAACCACATGCAAATAAAGAAGTCTCTGATACAAGGTCACTCATATGAGGCATATACAAGAATCCTCATAAGAGTGCACTGCCCCCTCCCACCATGCAACAGTAAAGGATGTGGAGAAAGCTTAGTCTTAAAAAGAGTGTTGAAAAGATCTTAGTCTTAGAAGAGTGGGAAAGAGTTTAGTCTTAAACTAAGCCCTAAGGCTATAAGGACCTTGTCAGTTTACAGCTTATCTCCCACAATAAATAATTTTAATAACTATATAAGTTCATAAATCATATTAATCTATATAAATTAAACATACAGTATCTTGAGGGAAACAACTTATACCAGTGCCACTATGAATACTATTGCGATTGAAAAGAATAAAACTTGCATTTTATTTAACATGAACAGAGCTTATAATACTTAAAACTAAGATGGCCCCATTCTCCTGAGTCTAAAGGGAAAGTGTTGCTCCTATATATGAGTATGTAACATAAATGTGTCATATGAAGCAGAATATGCAGTATAAGAGTATAAATAGATTCTAACTTTGGTTGAGCACTTAGAAAACTCTTCTCAAATGAAGCGGTGATATATATAGCTTCCCCTTGGTGAAATGTGGCTGCAAGTAAAAGCAAAAACACTGGGAAAGAAATGTGGAACTCTACTGATTTAATACATCCTTCCAAATCAATAATAGGTATGTCCAATATCTGATCTAATCAATGAAAACCCATATATATAATATATATATATAATTTTATATATATCTAGATAGATAGATAATAGACACTAAAAAATTATTCATGAGAATCATGGGAAGGAAAACTGGGAGGAAGAAAGAATAATCCATTTAGAGGGAACAGCAACTTTGGGAGCTGTACAGAGAGAACCTTGACATACTTCAGGAATAGAGAGCTGCCTGATGGATTGGGGGTTGAGTCATCGAGAGATCCAGGTCAGTGGAGATGGGGATGAAAGAATTGTGGTATGAGATGAATCTTAAATGAACTTCTAGGCCATGTGAAAGATTTTTAGATGTTAATCAAAATACCATGATGCCTGGAAAGATGTGCTAGAGAATGACATGATCCAGGTTATGTTTTGGGAAGGTCACTTCAGCATATGTATGAGAAAAAATTAGAGTGAAAGGGGAAGCAAGGAGAACACTTAGAAGTTTTTTGTAGTGTTCCAGGTAAGAAATGATGATGGATGGAATTAGAGTGAAGATAGTAAAATAAAGAGAATCACATATGTTTGATAATATTTTGGAAATAGAATTAAGAGGACTGTGATAAACTGAATAGAGAAAATGATGGAGAAGGAAATGCCTTTTACTGATACAATAAAAACCGAATAAGCAGGTTTTGCAAAAGATTTAATAATTTGTATTTTTAAGCGTTTGGATATTTAATCATTTAAAATTCTCATGTACTATTCAAATGAGCACTTAAATGACAATTTACTCATTCATTCTAGCATATATAGATGAAATGTGATTGGACTAGAGATATAGGAATCATTGACCTTCAATGGTAACTGAATTGAAGGCATTAGAGTTGACAAGAGAATCAAGAAATAGAATATAGAGTGAAAAGATAGAATGCTAAGAAGTCTAATTATTTAAATAATCAGAATAAATGAGAAGCTTGCCACTGATATTGAGGAGATAACCTTAAGACAAGGGAATACCTGGAAAAGCCAAGAGAAATGACTATATATTTATTGAATATTTTGTTGCATGTTTTGGAATGTATTGTTTTTAATGATATATTTACATGAAAGAGGCTGATAATTAAAGTTGAGCACTCTGGCTATATTTAGAATTACTCTTTCAAATCAGTTATTGTTGACTATATTTTCTCAGAGAAATAAAAATTTTACCGTTCTTCTTTATTAATCAATTATAAAATGCAGAGCAGTATTCTAATATTATATATCATTTTGGTATTTATAAAATAAGATGAATTGAATTCATGTTCTGTGGTTCCATATGCCCTTGAAGAACAATCCAGGCTTGAGTAGCCTCAGTGACTTTAAGTCCTGTGTATCTTCCCTATGAAATATTAAGAATGCCAGCAACTTCTTTTTCCATTGCTTCTAAGTGGTTCATACTCTCATGTGGATGGCTATAGACATTTCCTCCATTGTTTATTTTTTTTCCTTCCTGTTGTTTAAACCATGTTTCCATTTTCACTTTATTTTTTGCTTTAGTTATTAGCAATTTTTGACTTCTGTTTATTTTACTGTTATGGGAATGCTTGAAGTTGTGTAATTTCTCCAACTTTTCAGGGGTTACTTCTGTGAAATAACTTAGAGTTATTTTGAAGACATTTGAATGACTTTTCTTTGTTATACATCAGAACACTATTTATTTCAAATGTTGTGTCCCTGCTTAGGTGTGCCACACTCTCTCGTAGGAGGTTGCTTTCTGTCTCTATCCATTCTAACTCCTCTTTATTTGGCTATCTTAATCCCTATAGCTAGGGTACAAATATCTACCCCAAAGTTTTCTGTGTATTTTTTCCAGTAGCTTAGGAGGCCTTATGTACAAACTTAAGATGTGACATTCATGAGACAATAGTTCAGTAATTCCAACCCCACATATCTCTGAATGAGCTCTACAATATAGTCAGAATATCAGAAATCTCCTGTAATGTGATGTTAAAGCTTCCTCTTGGGGAAATGTGACTGCAAGTAAAAGCAAAAAAAACTAGGAAAGAAATGTGGAACACTACTGATTTAGTTATTCCTTCCAAATCAATAATGGGTATGTCCAATATTTGATCCAATCAATGAAAACCCTTATATATAAAGTTTAATTTTGAACTCATTTTAGCATATCAGGTGGACATAATGATTTTTATTGGGTTTCTTCATTGTGATGTGCTTTTTCTGCTATAGATAAAAACTGTAAGTGAAGATTTTGGTGGAAAAAAATATTTGTTTTAGTTGCAGCAATTTTGTTCTTACAAGATTTTTTTTCTTTTCTTTAAATGTAGAATTATAGAAGATGCCATCATTGCTGTCAGACAAAACACTGTATAAAACAATCATGTTCCCGTCTTAACCACAAGACTTTCCAGATAGTTCAGAAGCTTTTGTCCTGGTAGATGGGGAGTCCTAAAAATAAGTTTACAGCAAATGCAAAGCTTGCAAAACATCTGTGCAGCATTGAATCTGAGGTAGAGTTATATAAAATCATTTGGACTTACCTTGTAAGTACTGTCAATAAAATAACATTTCTATGATACACCTTGACTATAATTAAACTTCTAAATGTAATGACTTGTTTACTTATGGTTTTATTGATATGATAATTATTTGTTGTCTTAGTATCCAAAGTGTCCTCTTATTGGCCAAAATATCTGAGAAGAGTGGATGGGAAGACACTTGAGCTAGGTCCCGATTCCCTAGCTGAATTATAAGAGAATATATGGATAATATGGCTAATTGTTTTATATTCTACAAGCAACTCTCTGTAATTATGATATGTAGTGAAGGAGGCCAGTATGCATACACTTGGTATTAATAATAATCAATGTGATAAGGAGACAACTTAAGATGATGGGTTCCCCAGAGCACATTTGAGCATGTGCATGTGTGCGTAGAGAGAGAGAAAAAGAGAGAGAGAGTGGGTGAGAGTTTGTGGAGAATATGCAGGATAGGCCACCAGTAGGCCAAAGAAGCAAGGAACAGTTGCAGTTCACCCAAAGGTAGTCTGCTGGCAGAAATCTCCCTCTTTCAGGGGAGATGGGTCTTTTTCTCAAGCCCTTCAACAGATTGCCTGGCACCCACTCACATAATGGAGGGCAATCTGCTCAACTCAAAGTTTAGTTTTTAAGTGTTATTCCCATTTCTACATCCATAGAAACATATGAGATGATATTAGACTGAATATTGGGTACTGTAGCCTAGCCAAGTTGACACATAAAATAAAGCATTACAAATGGTCGTTATAGCTTCTAAGACAGAAGGGGGATATTTAGCATAAAATACACCTTTCTGATTAAATCATTTGTTCTTCAGTGAACTATTTTCCTTATCATTGTCTCGTGGCCACAAGATTCAGATATATTCTGCAAAAGATTTAGGAATCCAGCCAAAAGAACATGTGTATGTAGCTATACAGGAACTTCAATTGGTTTGAAATTACTGCAGCCAGCCAGTGAGTCAACTCCTGAAATTTTTACTTTAGACCTAAAAAACGAAACAAAACAGTTGATAAGGTGGTTTTCTGGGGGCTAAGCTAGATTTCTATTTATAGTCTTACTGAAGTTACAAGGAAAAGTCTGAAAAACAGCATGAAAACATATTGTGAGCAATACTGTGGGATTAGATCTAATTTACTGATACCCTATAACAAATCTATACAATACATTTTCAAAGACTGGGAGCCCTCTGGCTTAGTTATTATTGATATTGAAATAGAAAATACCTACAGTAGACAAGCTCTGTTATGTATAAAGAGACTAGAGAACTGAAAAAGACAGTACATTTTTCATATATCTATTAAGGCCAAGAAAGTGTATTTTAATACATTTTTTTACTAATTTTATGTCATAGTTTTTAAACTCTATTTCTTAAATTTTTTAAATTGCCTTTGTAAAAATCAGTATGTATATTATAAAAACATTGAAAATTGGAAGATATTCATTGTTCACAGTTCCTATTTTTTTGATCTTTTTGTTTTTATATTTTTGTTATGACAGTACTAAAGCAGTTTTAATAATATAATTTATAATTTTTCATGGTGCTCTAAAATGTTATTATCACATAAATACTAATTTTATAGTGCCTAACATATACTGAAGACATTTGTTAAATACATTAATCAATTAATAAGTGTTATTGTGGACAATGCATATTGAAATTTTCACAAAAACATTTATGTTTTGACATTTAATAAAAAATATGTCATAATTACAAAACATTTCCATATTTTCCAGCATTTAGTTTATTTTCAGTATTTTCTTTTATAAATAATGCTATGAGCATATTCAAATGTAAAGTTTTTTCTACTTTCAAGATCATTTTCTTAGGTAAATTTATAGAAGTGATAATATCCTATAATATTTTTTTATCAAACATATAATCATTTTCTAAAGAAAACTCTTCAATCTACATGTTCATGTCATTAGAGAGAGAAATAAAAAATTCCTTGTATTGTAAATTTTAGGTCAAAAGATATTTTATTGGTTTAGAAAATGAATAATGATTGGTGAGAAAAAAGATATACTCTTTTGTGGATGCAAAAATCAATGGGAAAAAATATCTACAATACTCTTTTTTTTTTCTGATATTTCTCAGATACTTCTTACATATCCAGCATCCCTCCCTGTTTGAAACTTAACTTCTGGAGTTTAGAAACTCAAACAAAAACAACAAAATTTTATTAAATATTTTAAAGCCAAATATTTTGATCTAACTATTGCTTTGTATTACCGAAATGACAGCGTTTTCTTTTTTTTCCCCACACAGAAAGTTAATAGTTGGTAATGTTGGGAAAAAAGGGAGAGGGGGATAAATAATGGAGTATGGTAAATATACTTCTAATAAAATTGATTGGCTTGGATTAAAATGGTGTATAATTTAGATTTACTCAAACAAGAGTTCACAATAAAGATAACAGTGTCCTGGACATCTATTAGTGTTCTCTCTTTATCTGTATTCACAATAGGATATTGCTCAGGGAGAAACTGAATGCTGATATAACTAGTGATGCATTCCTCAGGCTCCAAGTAGATATACATAATATCAATATTAGCAAAGTGCTGTCGTAGGTGGTTATGTTATGAAACACATAGAAAATATCAATCTGAAAACATAAATAAATCAGTCTGACTGCCAATAGGGTTGGAGAAACAATTAAGAGCAGACATTAAACTTTACAAGAGGATGTAAATCAGTGCAATACCTTTCGTCCCTTGTTCATAGTATCAGGAGTTGGCAACAGCCTTGGTCTTACCTCCATCTTTCCTTGGTTAGCCACCTGTGTACTTTTTTCACAGGCCCAGGAGTTTATTTAGTATACTTTTCCTTTTCAAATTTTTCTTCTGTATTTCCTGAGACTTTTATCTCCATCAGGCTGGCTCTCAATTTTTTCATTGCCCCAGATAGTTCTCATATTTTATGACTAATCTCTATCTAGAAAATAAAAGATAATACAAATATAATACTTAAGCACAGAGAAATAGCAAACTTTTCAGGAACCTAAGAAAGTTTTTAGTTATTGTTATTGGACTAAAATTCTTGCTATTATTAGATAGTACTTTAAACATTTTTTTACTGATTTCAATTTATTGTGTTTACATAGATTCTAGTGTTGCCCCGAATGCATCCCCCCTCCTCCATATTCCTCTCAACACCTCCCTTGCCCCACTCCTCATAGCGCCCTCTCCCCTACCCATCAGGTTTTTCCCATCCTATCATCCCCTTTTCCTCTTATTATCTGACTTACTTTTTAAAAAAATAATAGATGTTAGACATGAACAAATGTTCATTGTTAAAAACTAAAAATGCAGACAAATATGCAGCAGTGGTCTTCACAATGTGCTGGGCATGAGGAGAGTATCCAAGGACTCTGCTCCAGGAAATGTGGTCCGTGAACCAGCAGCTTCAGCATTATCTGAGAACTTGTTGGAATTACCAATTTCAGGGCCTCACTCCAGACCTACTCAATCTGCATTTTAATGAGATTCCAAGTGATTCCTGTGCATGTTGATCATGGTGATTCCTTCCATAAAAGTGGAAACTGAAATTTGTTGTGTGGTCCCATTTATATGAATTTTCCAGAAAAGGCAAACTCATAGAGACAGATAGTAAAATGATAATTGTTTGGGACAGGGGGATAGAAATGGAGATTAACAATAAAAAGGTTTGAGGGATCTTATTGGGATAGTTAAAATACTACAAAATTGATTTATATGATGCACAGTGTATGATGTGCAAAATATTGCCTCAGTAAAGTTGAAAAAAGAAAAACATGTCTGTCAAAATTCAGATTCCTGGGTCCAACCCTAGATCCCAAGTGATTCATTCTAGTTGTGGACCTTCAATTGAGAAACATTGATCTAAACAGGAAAAATTCAGCCTCACGATATACCCAATCCTCACTGCTTCTCCTTCTTCATGTGACCTGGAGAACTTCAGGGTCTCTGTATGTAACTCTACACTTTGTTTAATTGCCAGGCAAAATCTCATAATACCCTGAGTACTCTGTAACTATAACCATTGAGATGGAGATTTGTTTTCAGTATTTAAAGAAAGGTTTCAGTTTTCTTTTAAATACACACACACACACACACACACACACACACATTCAAGTATTTTATTAGAATAGGTATATAAAAGTGGAAGTGGAATCTGTCTAAAAATTTACAATAGTAATGAATGTTGTTGAAATTATCTAAAAAATAAAACTGAACTAATTTACCCACCACCAATACAGTATAAGGATGGCCATTTTTTCAAAATGATTAATTAGTAAATGCAATCATTCTTTTCCATTCTACCTAGGTATTGAGATGAAAAAACATAGTTTGTTATTTGAGTTTTTATTTCTTTAAATGTTAGTGAGATTAAATATACTTTCAATATTTTTCTCATTCTATGACCTTGCCCATTTTCTTTTGTCATTTCTCATTTATTTATATAAACTCTTTATGGTGATTAACTAATCTCATATTTCTTCTATAAACTAATGCTGAAAATTATCCCCCAATATTTTATTTATATTTCACCATGTAAATGGTATCTTTTATTATCCCAATTTTAAAATGTTTATGTAATTATGTTTATCAGTCTTCATTTATATGTTAAAGAAATAATTTCCATTTGGATATTATTAGCCCCAATGGCCTTTACTAATTGGTTAATTACTCTTTTGCCTATTATAAAAATAATTTATCAAATTTTATACATTTTAGGTTCTTTATTTTGTTCTGTTAATTTGTATCTATTATTCTCCAGTGCAAATAGTTTTTACACAGCTATTTCATAACCTATTTTAATATTAGAGGAGGCTAGTTCTTCCTCACTACAGTTCTTCTATAGGTTTTTCCCATCTAGTGAAAATACTCAATTTAAACTGCCTTTCAAGAAAAAACAAAGCATTATCTCTCTGTTCCAGCCATTTCTCCTTTTCCTTTTTCTACTTTTTTACAAAAATCTACTGTTAATGAGGTAGAGGATGTAATTACACATTATTGGGATTTGTAAAATCTGTATTTTCTGAGTTTGCTCACTAAAGTTAAAAATGGAGCTGGTCTGAAATTCCTAATTACTGTCCTGTTTGGGAAGGGGCTTTATTATGCTAATGTATACTGGAGGAGGAGTCTCTGTGGGCCCAGGTAGTTTTTTAGAAGGAGGAAGAAGGAGGAGAAGAAGAAGCCAAGGTGGAAGGGAAGGAGAGAGAAGCCAGTTTTGCAGAGTAAGAAGCCATGTTGGCAGATGGGGAACCAGAGGTGATTGAGACTAGTGGGGGACCTTTGATTCTAGGAAAACCTGAATGTGTCAGTAGCTTTGTGAGCTCTTAATGAAGGGTTTTGGAGCCCTGTGTGTGTTTTTTAGTTGCCTGCCAGATGCGAGGCTAGGATAAAGGAATGGCCCCACCATTCTTTGGCTCCATGGTTTCTTTACCATCTGCCTGAATTTAATGGGAACCTGCATGTGAATGGCCATGATGGCAGAGGCCCCTGGCCTTACACACGTTTGTATTTCAAACTTTGTACAAAATGAAAATATGCTATGTGAAGAAATGAATAAAAATGTTTTTAGAAACATCTGTATGTCAGGTACCTTAACACTAGACAGTATCTAATAATAAAAGGAAGGGGGAAACAAAGATAATGAAGGAGAATTACCCTAAACTCTTGGTATCTCAAATATCTTATTCTATGATTTCTTAAAGAACTTTGTGAAATCTTTAATGAAAAAAATATGGTAGAATATTTATACTATTAGGAAGAATAAAAAATATTTTTTTTGTTTAGTCAACTATATATGAAATTGAGAAAACAGCAGTTGGGAGCAAATTCACTGAAGAACCCCAATATAAGCAGAGCTATTCTGAATCTCCTTGTCACACTGTAGATTTCATTTCCAGAATCATCTGTGTGATTCACTTCCTATTTTCACTATTTACATGTGGATGTTTTTCAGAGATCAGTCTTTTCTATTATCT
Organism: Saccopteryx leptura; assembly: GCF_036850995.1. Classification (NCBI taxonomy): domain Eukaryota; kingdom Metazoa; phylum Chordata; class Mammalia; order Chiroptera; family Emballonuridae; genus Saccopteryx; species Saccopteryx leptura. Next base: position 47,882,665 of record NC_089505.1, on the reverse strand, counting down.
CTTTCAGGGTTTTGCAATTAATTGCCTTTTGGGCCCAGGCTGTTAAGAGAAAGGAGTGGAGCAGGCTATGTTTGCTAGGATAGTGCCTGATGAGGACTGGGAGGAAATAGAGAGGGTGTGACTCATGAAAGAATGCTCTAATGTAGGTGCTTAATGAACACCTTACTGACTCAAAAAAACCTACCTTTGAATTCTGACTTTCTTGGTTATCTCTTCCTAAATCTGAAGTTATCATTTATGTTCTAATTACTTCCAAATCTTTATCACTAATTCAGTTAGATATCTGTTAGCTTCAAATCAGCATGACCAACTCTGTAAAGCACATCTCTAAATACATGTAAGATAAGCATCTGAAACTGAACATATTAGCTGCACTAATTTTCTTCCTGTCTAACCTTACTCTTTTTCACATATCCTTTTTGTTCCTAATGCTAAAAGCAGAATCATAATAGGGAAGCATTGCTCTGTACTCCATTTCTACTTCTGAATGAATGGTAAGTCAAATACAAATCATCTCCATGATTTTGTTAAAACTCTGTTTGGTATCCCCATTCTCACTTCACTCTCTTAGTTTAGCTTCTTATATTTTATGTAGTTCTGGCTAATTGCAACAACTGCCCAATTATAACCACAGTTTTCTAGTGTCACATTTCAGCTTTTTTGTTTATTTATATTTTTATTTTTGTACTTTTACCTTTGTGATTTTTCTAATATAAAAACTAAATAAGACACTTCTTATCTTGAACACTTAGTAACTCACTGGATTTCAGACACACAGATTTTGGTCTTATTTCTGCATCTTTCCAAACTCCTTATTTATCATTTCCCTTCTTCCATCTTCCTATGCTACCTTTTATAATCATGATCATCAGCTTGCAGGTAACTTATCATACATACACCCTGTTGGTCAAATAGGTTTGTAAATATGATGTATATGTTTGCTCGCTTGTGACTTATATTGGGTGTGGGGGACAGGCTATAAGCAGGCCAGGTCGTTGTAGCCTAAGGTTTGGTTTTAGGACTAAGCTTTTCCCCACACCCTTGACTGATTGTATGATCTGGGTGGTGCACTCTCATGAGGAATCCAATTATGCCTTGGATAAGTGACTTTGTATCAGAGACTTCCTTGTTTGTATATTGGATTAAGGGATTTTGGTTTTCTACACTATAAAGTGGGACAGACCAGGAGCTGGCTCACTCAGTTCCTGCTATCACGATTTCAGGGGCTTCCCTGATCCCTTGCCCTTCATGGGAAAAGCTGGTTTTCTGCTTTTCCCTTGTCTTCTTTTGTGGTTTGCCTGTCTTGGTGAGACACCAATAAATAGGATGGCCCCCCATCCTCTGACTCCACCATTTCTTTATCGTTTGCCCGAATCCAATGGGAACCTGCATGTGAATGGCCACGATGGTGGCTCCTGGCCTTACACACCCCAAAATATTTGTTTATGATAGTCTCTTTACTTCCTGTTAATGTCCCCAACTTCTGTCTTTACTTTCTACATGATTAACTCCTATTAATGTTACAGGATTGTTGACAGATAAAATGTATTATGCTCACTTTGTTAAAGATGACGCTGCCCATGAGGAGGCCGTCGCCCAGGTGATATTAATGTGTGTTGGGGTGGGCTAAAGGCAGGCAGAATCCTTGTAACCTGGGGCTTGGTTTTGGGATTAAGCCTTTCCTACCCTTTTTGATGTGGGGCGGTACAATCCAATCATGCCTTAGAGAAGTGACTTTGTATTAGAGACTTCCCTATTTTGTATATTGGATTAAAGGTTTGGATTTCTACACTATAAAATGAGACAAAACAGGAGCTTGCTCTCTTGGTTCCTGAGATTAGCATTAGAGGAGAGAGCAGAGAGGAGAGCAGAGAGAGGCCACGTGGAAGAGGCCAGGAGAAGCAGCCAAGATGGCGGAGTGTTGAATGAAAAGCCAGTTTGTGTAGAGTTTCTGCAGGGATAAGGAAGGAGATGGGGAACAGAGGTGAATAAGTCTGGTAAGCTAGAAACCTTTGATTCTAGAAAACTTGGATAAGTCAGTAGCTTTGTGAGACTGAATGTGAGTGGGTTTTGGAGCCCAGTGTGTGTTTTTACTTGCCTGCCGGGTGCAAGCTAGAATTAAAGATGACAGCCCATCAGTTTTTGGCTCTGTTGTTTCTTTACCGACTGTCCAAATCCAATGCGAACCTGCATGGGCCAGGCTGCTGTCATAGTGGCCATGGCTCCTGGCTTTACAAGGACTCAGCTCAATGTATTTACCCATGGAATTCTTGGTTTCTTCAATTTATGTCTATTTTATAACATATGTCATAAATATCTTTATCTTCTTTTTACTCGTTTCTCTCTCATTCACCTCTGAGAATCTTAAAATTAGTGACTGAAACTTCCTAAATTTTTATACCTATATTTATCTGGTACCTAGTAGATATTAAATACATACTTGTTCAAATACATAAATGAATGAGTGAAAAAATGACTGGGAAAAATAGTAACCTAGAACTTGAGACTGCAAAAATTATTTAGGAAGAAAGGAGGGTGATGCTTATGGTGCCAAGTTTTATCAACTCTTTCAAGTAAGAATATCATACATCTTTGATATAAATAACTATGTAAAAATAAGAAAAGCCTCAGGGAAATCACAATAAAATCTGAATTTTAGTATATAAACTACATGAGTACTGTATGTCAAAATACAATGTTTAAGAAAATATTTTTTTTTAATCAAAATCTTAGCATAAAATAAAATCAGATTTAAGAACATTAAGTTAGTTTGTTTGATAGTTTACTTGAATGTAATTTTATGTATCTGCTAAGTTTGTTATGTAAATAAATGTCTTGATATAGGTTTAATGAATTTGAGTGTTTTTGAATTGAGATTTCTGCATTCAGCCTAAGGTGACAAGCACAGCACTCTTTAAATCCTTGATTTAGTTGTCTGCAAAAAATAAGTTAGGTAAAATAAAGTGATTCACTCTAAGCCAAGAGAATTAATAGTGTGAAAATATGAAGCTCTGATTTTATTTGAAAATTATAAAATTTTACACAAAAATATCTTTGAAATTCTTTTTTTTAAAGTTTTTTTAAAAATTATTTTTCTTTATTTATTCATTTTAGAGGAGAGAGAGAAAGAGAGAGAGAAAGGGGGGAGGAGCAGGAAGTATCAACTCCCGTAAGTGCCTTGACCAGGCAAGCCCAGGGTTTCGAACCAGCGACCTCAGCAGTCCAGGTTGACGCTTTATCCACTGCATCACCACAGGTCAGGCTTTGAAATTCTTTTGACAAAAGTATTTGAATTTTACCAAATACTTTTAAGATATGTGGATAATATAAGAATAAAAATTTTTGAAAGAAGAACTCTAGAGAGTTAGTAGATAAGAAATGAATTAAAAATAAATAAACAAATAAAACATAAAAGCCTGGGTGGTTGGCTCAGTGATAGAGTGTTGGCTCGGTGTGTGGATGTCCCTGGTTCAATTAACAGTCAGGACACACAAGAGAAGTGATCATCTGCTTCTCCTCCCCTCACCCATTAAAATGCTATCATTCTAGGGTTCTAAGTTTATTGTTAGGCTATTTGATAATATAATTTAAACTATTCTCATATGAGGAGTAAAGTCCAAGGCCAGCTATAATCATGGGCTACAGAAGAGAACAAAGCACCCATAGAATGCCTGCACCTGCGATTTTGTCTACGAGCCTAATAACTGGGCCAAAATTTCCCAATGATGATTAAAGAATAGAATTTGGATAATTCCCTTGAAGTTTAGTCAAGAAAAGAAAGACTGAGTGGCAGATACCTCTGGTAGCTTCTAACATTTAACACCATTCAATACTTCTTTCACTCTAAATTAGAAGCAACCAAAGGGAAAAAGAGCCTTTTTTTTATTAGAAGCGATCAAATCTAAACATAAAGTTTTAAAAAATATTCTTCCTGTGTATTTAATTGTAAAGAAGTCCTTATAAACAGCATTGAAAATATCAATGACTCATTGCTTCTCAATTTTATATTTATATATAAGTTACACAAATAATTAAATATACTATAAATTTATAAATATTTTATATATTTATAATATATACATAAAGTATATGATCTATATTTATATAAATATAAATAAGTTAAATATAACACTTTAAATCTCATTTTAAAGTATCAAATATTCAAGCACTTAGGTTTGAATGTAACTTAAAAATATCTCAGTGACAAGATGATAGGAATAATTGAAAGTAAGAATATCTTATACCTCTTAGGCAGTATAGACAGTTATCAGGGCATGAAAAGGGGTAGGGGGAACAAGGATGGTTTATCACCTGTATTGAAGGAGGGAGTCAGCAGTCTTAAGAGTTGCCAAAACAAAATTACCAGATGTTCAAAGGTCCTTGACATCCTGTATGTTAGTTCCAGTATAAGGGGAGCCTTGAAACTTATAGCTAAAAAGTATATAACCTCTCAGATCCCAACAAGTGGGGCTCTCAGAATAGCTAAGCTGCCTGATCTGTGGTGGCACAGTGGATAAAGCGCCGACCTGGAAATGCTGAGGTTGCCGGTTTGAAACCCTGGGCTTTCCTGGTTGTTGGGCAGATGGAGTGTATTATGCTCACTTTGTTAAAGATGACACAAGGGGGCCGTCGCCCAGGTGATATTGATGTGTGTTGGGGGCAGGCAGGATTGTTATGGCCTGGGGCTTGGTTTTGGGATTGAGCCTTTCCCACCCTTTTTGATGTGGGGCGGTGCAGTCCGGTCATGCCTCGGAGAAGTGACTTTGTGTTGGAGACTTCCCTGTTTTGTATATTGGATTGAGGGTTGTGAGGCTACACTGTAAAGTGGGGGTGGGGTGGGACTTGGCTCTTGGTTCCTGAGATTATCATTAGAAGAGAGAGCAGAGGAGAGCAGAAAAAGGCCATGTGGAGGAGGCCAGGAGAAGCAGCCAAGATGGTGGAGTGCTGAGTGAGATGCCAGTTTGTGTAGAGTTTGTATTTGGGATAAGGAAGGAGATGGGGAACAGAGGTGAATAAGTCTGGTGAGCTAGAAACCTTTGATACTAGGAAACTCAGATAAGTCAGTGGCTTTGTGAGCACTGAATGTGATTGGGTTTTGGAGCCCAGTGTGTATTTTTACTTGCCCGCCGGGTGCAAGCTAGAATTAAAGACTATGGCCCATCAGTTTTTGGCTCCGCTGTTTCTTTACCGACTGTCCGAATCCAATGCGAACCGGCATGGGCCAGAAGGCTGCTGATATAGTGGCCCTGGCTTCTGGCTTTACACTGGTCAAGGCACATATGGGAGTTGATGCTTCCAGCTCCTCTCCCACTTCTCTCTCTCTGTCTCTCCTTTATCTCTCTCTCTCTCTCTGTCTCTCCCTCTCCTGTCTAAAATGAATAAATAAAAAAAATTAAAAAAATTAAAAAAAAAAAAAAAAGAATGGCTAAGTTTGCCCACTTGTGCCTTGTGCCAAATGTAGAGCTTTGCTGGATAAACTGCTTGCTTTACTTGAATGCTTCACCCTGTCTTTCACCTGAATTCTTTCTCAGAAGTGTGAGGAAGGAGAAACCCCAGGGACTCAGTTCTTTTTTGGTGACATACCCTTATTCAAATACCACTTACAAAAAAGATGAAAAAAATACTGAAATAAGATAGAACTTAATAAAACACTAAACTGTATGTAAGGTTAGACAGAAACAAAGAAACATATAAATTATGTTATGGCAAAGCTTAAAATAAATATTTATAAAAAAGGAATTTAAAAACATGTAACTTTCTCATATTGATCTTTGTTGGGCAGATAAAATGTATTATGCTCACTTTGTTAAAGATAACACGAGGAGGCCATCGCCCAGGTGATAATAATGTGTGTTGGGATGGGCTAAAGGCAGGCAGAATCCTTGTAGCCTGGGGCTTGGTTTTGGGATTAAGCCTTTCCTACCCTTTTTGATGTGGGGTGGTACAATCTAATCATGCCTCAGAAAGTGACTTTGTATTAGAGACTTCCCTATTTTGTATATTGGATTAAGGATTTGGATTTCTACACTATAAAATGGGGACGAAGTGGGAGCTTGCGCTCTTGGTTCCTGAGATAATCATTAGAAGAGAGAGCAGAGGAGAGCAGAGAAAGGCCACGTGGAGGAGACCAGGAGAAGCAGCCAAGATGGCGGAGTACTGAGTGAGATGCCGGTTTGTGTAGAGTTTGTATCTGGGATAAGGAAGGAGATGGAGAACAGAGGTGAATAAGTCTGGTGAGCTAGAAACCTTTGATTCCAGGACACTCGGATAAGTCAGTAGCTTTGTGAGTACTGAATGTGATTGGGTTTTGGAGCCCAGTGTGTATTTTTACTTGCCCGCCGGATGCAAGCTAGAATTAAAGAAAATGGCCTATCAGTTTTTGGCTCCATTGTTTCTTTACCGACTGTCCAAATCCAATGTGAACCTGCATGGGCTGGGCGGCTGTGATAGTGGCCCTGGCCCTGCCTACTGGCTTTACAATCTTATATTGCCTCTGTTGGTCAAATGGGTTTGTAAATATGATATATATGTTTGCTCGCTTGTGACTTATATTGGGTGTGGGGGACAGGCTATAAGCAGGCCAGGTCGTTGTAGCCTAAGGTTTGGTTTTAGGACTAAGCTTTTCCCCACACCCTTGACTGATTGTATGATCTGGGTGGTGCACTCTCATGAGGAATCCAATTATGCCTTGGATAAGTGACTTTGTATCAGAGACTTCCTTGTTTGTATATTGGATTAAGGGATTTTGGTTTTCTACACTATAAAGTGGGACAGACCAGGAGCTTGGACACACAGTTCCTGCTATCACAATTGCAGGGGCTTCCCTGATCCCTTGCCCTTCATGGGAAGAGCTGGTTTTCTGCTTTTCCCTTGTCTTCTTTTGTGGTTTGCCTGTCTTGGTGAGACACCAATAAATAGGATGGCCCCCCATCCTCTGACTCCGCCATTTCTTTATCGTCTGCCCGAATCCAATGGGAACCTGCATGTGAATGGCCACGATGGCGGCTCCTGGCCTTACAGCCTCTTATATATTTTCTCCTATAAATAAAATCTTCATGTAAAGCCAGTAGCCAGGGCTGTCACTATCAAAGCAGCTGCCTGGTCCATGCAGGTTCGCATTGGATTCAGACGGTTGGTAAAGAAACAGCGGAGCCAAAAACTGATGGGCCATAGTCTTTAATTCTAGCTTGCACCCGGTGGGCAAGTAAAAATACACACTGGGCTCCAAAACCCAGTCACATTCAGTGCTCACAAAGCTACTGACTTATCTGAGTTTCCTAGAATCAAAGGTTTCTAGCACACCAGCCTTATTCTCCTCAGTTTCCCATCTCCTTCCTTATCCCAGATACAAACTGCACAAACTGGCTTCTCACTCAGCACTCCGCCATCTTGGCTGCTTCTCCTGGCCACATGGCCTCTTTCTGCTCTCTGCTCTGCTCCCTCTGCTCTCTCATGCTAATCATCCCAGGAACCAAGAGAGCAAGCTCCCTTTCTGCCCCTATTTTATAGTGTAGATTCAAAATCTTTAATCCAATATACAAAATAGGTAAGTCTCTAATACAAAGTCACTTCTCTGAGGCATGATTGGATTGTACCACCCCACATCAAAAAGGGTGGGAAAGGCTTAATCCCAAAACCAAGCCCCAGGCTACAAGGATTCTCAACACACATTAATATCACCTGGGCGACGGCCTCACGTGGGCAGCGCTATTTTTAACAAAGTGAGCATAATACATATTTTATCTGCCCAACACTTCAATAGTATGATATTATGCTAATGAAAACATTATGGCCATTCTGAAGTTAAATACCCTTAAAGTTTTGATTCTACTTTTTTGTAACTTAGATACAGAGGTACATATTAACTAGTGTGACATGCTAGTGACATAAAATAAAATTATCTTTCCTTGACTTGTTCCCCAAGAAAGCTTAAAAAATAACCATATAATTTTTTTTTTATGTTGACACACACAAAAAAAGACTGTCAGTGTATAGGAGAATCGCATTTTATTTGTGAACCGGGGTTTAGTGGAGTACAAGAATGGTTCTATTTATATTATAAACTGATGGGCAAGTGTGTTTTCATCACAGGCTTACAAATGCTATGGCTGCTCTCTCATGCAGTACATTTTCAGTTTATCCAAGAGATCCATCACATATCTTTGCCACCTCAACTGTTTAAATTCAGATGACTTTCTATCAGCCCTTGAACTGCCCACTATCAATGATGGGTATATTTGCTCAGCTTTCTAACTCAAGTATATATCTATAATGGGTATGCAATCTGTTGGGCAGATAAAATATATTATGCTCACTTTGTTAAAGATGGCACTGCCCACATGGAAGCCCATTGCCCAGGTGATAATAATGTGTGTTAAGGGTGGGCTGTGGGCAGGCAGGATCCTTGTAGCCTGGGGCTTGGTTTTAGGACTAAGCTTTTCCCACCCTTTTGATGTAGGGTGGTGCAATCTCATCATGCCTCAGATAAGTGACTTTGTATTAGAGACTTCCCTATTTTGTATATTGGATTAAAGGTTTGAATTTCTGCACTATAAAGTGGGGCAGACCAGATAAAGTGGGGTAGACCGGGAGCTTGCTCTCTCTCACTTCCTGAGATTAACATTACAGGAGAGAGCAAAGAGGAGAGCAGAGAGAGGCCACATGGAGGAGTCCAGGAGAAGCAGCCAAGATGGTGGAGTGTTGAGTGAGAAGTCAGTTTGTGCAGAGTTTGTGCAGAGAGAAGGAGATGAGGAACAGAGGTGAATAAGACTGGTGAGCTAGAAACCTTTGATTCTAGGAAACTCGGATAAGTTAGTAGCTTTGTGAGCACTGAATGAGTGGGTTTTGGAGCCCAGTGTGTGTTTTTACTTGCCCGCCAGGTGCAAGCTAACATTAAAGCTGATGGCCCATCAGCTTTTGGCTCCGTTATTTCTTTACTGACTGTCCAAATCCAATGCAAACCTGCAAGGGTCAGGCTGCTGTGATGGTGGGCCTAGCTACTGGCATTACACAGTCACTTTTTCTTTAATATAGAAGTATTAATATACAGATAACTTTGCTTTGCTATAATGTTTGTAATGTTTATATTTTTCAATTAAAAAAGAATGTGCTTTTATTATTTTTTAGCCATTTCTTATTTTTGAATTGCAGTTGACATAACAAAATTATAGTAGTTGCAAGTGTACAACTGTAAAGCCAGTGGCCAGAGCCACCATCACAGTAGCCTCCTGGCCCATGCAGGTTCACATTGGATTCGGACAGTTGGTAAAGAAACAGCAGAGCCAAAGACTGATGGGCCATAGTCTTTAATTCTAGCTTGCACCCGGCGGGCAAGTAAAAATACACACTGGGCTCCAAAACCCACTCACATTCAGTGCTCACAAAGCCACTGACTTATCCGAGTTTCCTAGAATCAAAGGTTTCTAGCTCACCAGACTTATTCACCTCTGTTCCCCATCTTCTTCCTTATCCCAAATACAAACTCTACACAAACTGGCATCTCACTCAGCACTCCACCATCTTGGCTGCTTCTCCTGGCCTCCTCCATGTGGCCTTTCTCTGCTCTCCTCTGCTCTCTCTTCTAATGATAATCTCAGGAACCAAGAGCCTAAACTCCTGTCCTGCCCCCATTTTATAGTGTAGATTCATAACCTTTAATCCAATATACAAAATAGGGAAGTCTCTACTACAAAGTCACTTCTCTGAGGCATGATTGGATTGTACCGCCCCACATCAAAAAGGGCAGGGAAGGCTTAATCCCAAAACCAAGCCCCAGGCTACAAGGATTCTGCCTGCCTTTAGAGACACACATTAATATCACCTGGGTGACGGCCTCCTCATGGGCAGTACCGTCTTTAACAAAGTTAGCATAATATATTTTATCTTCCCAACAACAACCCAGTGATTAGACATTATATAACTTACTAAGTAATCATCCTGATAAATCTCCCATCTGACATCATACATAGTTATTAGAATATTATTGACTACAGTGTTTGTTTTGAAAACTCAAATTTGTTCCAAAGCAATTGACATAGTAAGAAATAATTGGAGCATAACATGAATTCTGCATTTTCTTTAAGTTTCTCCAAAAGAAATACTAGGTAATGCAAAAAATACACTCAACTGAATGAAGCTGTGAAGGCATACACCAAACACACATATGCCCATCTCAGCATACCTGTTTCCACACCTCTAAGAGACACTCATTTACAATAGAAGCCACACCTTTCCCTCCTAATTTGGACAAACTTACTTGCACCACTTCACAAAGGCTCATAAGCAGACTGATAGATAAAATGGCTACTCAACCACCATCTTTCTTAAGAACAATGCAGGCCTGAAAGAGTATAAAGGACTTGCCTACTCAGTAATCCAACTCAGACCTCTGTTGCAGCTAGATGTTGATAAGGGATGGTTGGATTAGGGTACAGACAATTTTGAAGAACTGTGATGCCACCCCCAACCACAAACAGAAGAATTTACCTTGCAGCTGCCTTTGCCTAAGGCCATTTGACAAATCCATATAATCTTGTCTCATCTCTCCCTCCGGGCTGACACCCTTTGCTTGTCTCAGCCCACCTGCACCCAGGCATTTTTAAAATAAATTTTGCTTTTGAAACACACTAGTCTTGTGATTTTGGTTCTGCGCGGAGGTTTCTGCCTATCACTGACAACCTTCTTATGTTCACTGCTACAGTAAACTTCAAGTATCTTTCAAGGTACAGTGCCATAGTTATTGCTGTATTTATGTATTTTTTTCACAATGTAACCTATTTAAAATGTATACCTCAAATGACAATAGGACTAAATGTATTATCAAAGATAAAATGAACTCATATTAGTGCATCCCGTAGTATCTCTTCAATTTTCACAGGGTAAAGATATTGGAAACTTTTTATATAAAACTTGGAAAAATGACTACTTTTCTTTTAGAAAAAAATTTAGTTCATATACTTTATAAAATTATTGTTATTGCTTCCTGTAAGGCCAGTAGCCATGGCCACCATCACAGCCACCTGGCCCATGCAGGTTCGCATTTGATTTGGACAGATGATAATGAAATAACGGAGCCAAGAACTGGTGGGTCATTAGCTTTAATCCTAGCTTGCACCCCGTGAGCAAGAAATACACACAATGGGAAAATGCTTCCCTTTCCATTCAGGGCTCCCAAATCCAATGATTTATCTGAGTATTCCTAAAATCAAGGGCCTCACCAGCCTTATTCACCTCTGTTCCCCATCTCTGCAAAAACTAGTTTTTCCTTCAGCACTCTGCCATCTTGGCTGCCTCTCCTCTGCAATGCTGATGGCAGGATCTCAGCCAGCATGGTCCCGGTCTGCCTCATTTTATAGTGTAGAAATTAAAACCTTTAAGCCAGTGGTTCTCAAAGTGTGTGCCAGGGCACACTGGTGCACCCTAGAAGATGTTCAGGTGTACCCTATGGTATTCCAAAGAAATATGTGCCTGTTGGGGACCAAAAAACCAACAGGGTTTTTGGAGTTTAGATTTTTGGGGGACAGAGGTGTGAGGAATTGTCTGTAAGCTGACAGTCTGCCCAACACCCTACCTCACTTACCTAATTAGGTTGCAAAGGCTGTTAAGCTGTGGTACTGGATTGTTTACACTACCCCCCATGTTCTCTGGAAAGACTAGAGGCAAGTTTCTTCTATCCTTTGTTTGGTGTAAAGTTAAGATGATATGTATGGTGGGGGTTTTCTGCACTTGGTATAATTCTTGGGTTGCCTTGGAAACATGATCAAAGATCTCATTGATTTGCTAATGGCCTACTTTGCCCTATAAATAAAGCAAGATGTGGTTTTTGGGCATGCTTTGTTCTTGCCAGCAGCAATTACGGGGCCCTCCTGCCCCCATATTTTTTTAATTCCACGTATTTTCTTAATTCTGCACCATTCCCACTTGGGACCTGGAATTACTAGCTGCATATGTTCATGGCATGTGCCCAGATATAAAAATAAATATAGTTACTCTATTATACCATTTCATTATGGAAATACCGCTTTTTGTTAATACATCATTATATTTATTATTAACACATCATTATATTATTTTAGATAAATACACCCAAATAAAATGGATAGATTTCTCAAAAAGAAGTGTGATATTGAAGAATTTGATTCTGGAAGTGAGCAAAAGTTAAGTGTAAATAAAATAGGACTTGAAGGCTGATGGGCAGAATTTAATTTATAACATTTTTCATCACAACACTGAAAATACAATTGGATTAGAAACCCATTCATGGAAGCTTCAAGTGATTTTGGTTTAACATTAACAGAAGAAGAAGAACTGGCAGCTATATCCACTGATCATGGATTGATGATTAAACATAAGGAATTGTCTCTTGAAGTCTTTTGGATTTCTATACAAGGAGAGTATGTGGCAATATCTAAAAAAGCTTTGAAAATTTTCTTACAGTTTTCAACATCCTATTTATGTGAATTAGAATTTTCTACCCTCAACACAATTAAGAGTAAAAAGAGAGGAATTCTTTAATGTATTGACAAGGAAATGAGTTTGCCTTTCAAATATATGCCCAATCATTGAAGAAATCACTAGGACACATGAGGCTAATGTTTATCATAAACACAAGAATGAAAAAACTTAACACATTTGCATCAGGACCTGCCAAATTTACTATATCTTACTAAGAGTGTATCAATATGTATAAAAAGATAACTTTTTTGTCATTTTTTAAATTTTAACCCCTCTTTTTTACAAATTCTAAAAAGCATAACGCAAAAAATGCAACATAAAAATGTTCTTTAATGTCAGAATAAATTTACTTTAGTCGTATTTTTTTTGTTTGATTACCATAAAAGCATGCTTGAACTTTGTGGGTCACATGAGTTTGTAAATATGATATATATGTTTGCTCGCTTATACAGTGGTACCTTGAGATACGAGCAGACCAACATACAATTTTTTTAAAATATGAGCTGCTACTTGGTCCATATATTTTTTTGAAATCCAAGCAAAATTCTGAGATACAAGTCGTGATTTGGAAGCTACCTCTACTTGGTGCATTGGCGCATGGGTCCAGTATCGGCAGCACAACACCAGCATCTCGTTCTTTCTCACATGTTACCTGCAGAATCAAGTTGAATCTCGTGCACTGTACTCATTCTTGCATCATTTTTGCATTTCTTACTAACTTTTTCTGTGGGCTGAAGCAAGTGAGTGTAAAGGACAGTGGTGAGAAGAAGATGAGAATGATGTTGAAAGAAGTAAAGCAAGAAATAATAGAAAAACATGAGCATGGTGTACAAGTGATTGAACTGGTGAGGCTGTAGGACCGCAACACATCTACAATTTGTACCATCCTTAAACAAAAGGATGCCATCAAAAATGCTAATCCAGCAAAAGGAACTATAATTCTTTCCCCAATTAAGATCAAATATCCACGAAGAAATGGAGAAGCTTCTGCTGGTGTGGGTGAAAGAGAAAGAGCTGGCAGGAGATACAGTGATGGAGACTGTAATATGCAAAAAGGCACTGTTGGGCAGATAAAATATATTATGCTCACTTTGTTAAAGATGGCACTGCCCACGTGGAAGCTGTCACCCAGGTGATATTAATGTGTGTTGGAGGTGGGCTGTGGGCAGGCAGGCTCCTTGTAGCCTGGGGCTTGGTTTTAGGATTAAGCCTTTCCCACCCTTTTTGATGTGGAGTGGTGCAATCCCATCATGCCTCAGAGAAGTGACTTTGTATTAGAGACTTCCCTATTTTGTATATTGGATAAAAGGTTTGGATTTCTACACTATAAAATAGAGGAAGAAATGGAGCTTGCTCTCTTAGTTCCTGAGATTATCATTGGAGGAGAGAGCAGAGAAAGGCCATGTGGAGGAGGCCTGGAGAAGCAGCCAAGATAGTAGAGTGCTAAGTGAGAAGCCAGTTTGTGCAGAGTTTGTGCAGGAAGAAGAAAAGAGATGGGAAACAGAGGTGAATAAGTCTGGTGAGCTAGAAACCTTTGATTCTAGGAAACTTGGATAAGTCAGTAGCTTTGTGAGCACTGAATGAGTGGGTTTTGGAGCCCAGTGTGTGTTTTTACTTTCCCACTGGGTGCAAGCTAGGATTAAAGATGATGGCCCACCAGTTTTTGGCTCCGTTGTTTCTTTACCGACTGTCCGAATCCAATGCGAACCTGCATGGGCCAGGCGGCTGTGATGGTGGCCCTGGCTACTGGCTTTACAGGCACATATTATTTATGGTGACTTGAAGAAGAAAGAACCATGATTCTCAAAAGAGGCAGCAGAAGATACATTTAAGGCAAGTCACAGCTGGTTTGAAAATTTCAAGAAGAGATCTGGCATCCAGTCGGTGGTGAGGCATGGTGAAGCTGCGAGTGCTGACGTTAAGGCAGCTGAGGAGTACATTGCACGTTTTGCTGTGCTTATTGCAAAGGAAGGCTACATCCCCCAACAAGTGTTCAACTGTGACAAAACAGAATTGTTTTGAAAAAAAAAAAATGCCCTGGAGGACTTTCATCACCACAGAGGAGAAGAAGCTGCCAGGCCATAAACTCATGAAGGACTGTCTGACCCTGGCACTGAGTGCAAATGCTAGTGGTGACTGTAAAGTAAAGGCACTGCTAGTGTATCATCCCGAAAATCCTCGAGCCTTTAAGACTCACAAGATTCTTAAAGAAAAACTTTAGGTTATGTGGTGCACCAATGATAGGGCATGGGTTACGCGACAGTTTTTTATTGAATGGGTAAATCTCGTCATTGGTCCTGCAGTGAACAAATATCTTCAAGAAAATAAACTCCCAATGAAAACATTACTAATCCTTGATAATGCTCCAGCCCACCCACCTGGTCTTGAAGATGACATTCTCAATTAGTTTAAATTCGTAAAAGTCCTCTATCTTCCACCCAACACGACGTCAGTCTTGCAACCTATGGATCAGCAGGTCATTCCAACTTTAAAGCTTTACACAAAGCACTTGTTCCACTGCTGCTTTGAGGTGACTGAGAATACATTCTAACCCTTTGAGAGTTTTGGAAAGATCACTACAACATCGTGATATGTTTACACATTATTGACTTGGCATGGCAAGAGGTTACAAGAAGAACCTTGAACTTGGCATGGAAAAAGTTATGGCCTGATGTTGCAGACAGGGACTTTGAAGGATTCGAACCAGAGATGGAGACCGAGGTAGAAGCGTTGGAGGAGATTGTGTCCCTCAGAAAGTCAGTGGGTCTGGAGGTAGATGAGGGTGACATAAACGAGCTCGTGGAGGAACATGAGTAAGAACTCTCAACTGAGGAGTTGAAGGAGCTACAAATGATGCAACATACGGAGCTTCTGCAAGAGATTAGTAGTGAGGAGGAGGAAGTGATTTCGACAAGTGAAATTAAAGACATGCTGGCAATGTGGGAGAAGCTTTCAAGTTTCATTGAAAAGAAACACCCAGAAAAAGTTTCAACTGGTCATGCTTTAGCACTTTTTAATGACACTTGTTTGTCACATTTCCATAACATTTTAAAAGGCAGGCAAAAGCATACCTTTTTGGATAGATTTTTATTCAATAGTCCTGCATGTGAAAGTGCCAAAAGTGCAGCCAAAAAGGCAAAAACAGGTGATGATTAAATGAAAAAATGTAATGTTAAGCTTAGGTTAAAGTTAAGAAAGTTTATTTTTTTACAATTAAGTTTTTGTGGTTTCATTTTAAGTAAATAAAGTGCAGTTTTAGTTTTGTTTTTTGTTTTGTTTTGTTTTGTTTACAGAGACAGAGAGAGGGATAGATAGGCACAGACAGATAGGAACGAAGAGAGATGATAAGCATCAATCATCAGTTTCTTGTTTTGACACCTTAGTTGTTCATTGATTGCTTTCTCATATGTGCCTTGACCATGGGCCTTCAGCAGACCAAGTAACCCCTTGCTTGAGCCAGTGACCTTGGGTCCAAGCTGGTGAGCTTTGCTCAAATCAGATGAGCCCACACTCAAGCTGGCGACCTCAGAGTCTCAAACCTGAGTCCTCTGCATCCCAGTCCACTGCACCACTGGCCTGGTCAGACAGTTTTAGTTTTGTTTAAAGTAAATGAAGTTTTAGTTAAGATTCAGTGTTAAGAAAGTGCAGTTTTAGTTTACGTGTCTACAGTGCCTGCATCCCTTCCTTCCTCCCTCCTGCTTTGCCATTCACTTCCATTAGCTGTATTCGTCTGTCTCCAAGGTAAGAATACAGTACTAAATAACAATTTTTTCTTTTATTTCATATATTTTGTTATACATTGGTAAAGTATACATGTGTGTTTCTTAATTAAAAACATGTATTTTTTCACAATTTAAGATGGTTTGGAGATGTTTCACATGGCTGGAATGGATTAAATCTATTTTAGTTACAGTGGTACCTTGAGATACAAATTTAATTCGTTTTGTAACCGAGCTCATAAGTCAGTCAACTCATATATCAAACTGCCGATACTGGACCCATGCACCAACACGCCAACTAGTAGTAGCTTCCTGGATCACAACTCATATCTCAGAATTTCGCTTGAATCTCAAACAAAAATTTAGGCCGAGTCACAGCTTGTATCTTAAAAAAATTTGTATGTTGGTCTTTTAGTATCTCAAGGTACCACTGTATTTTAAATGGGAGAAATTTGTTTGATATACAAGTTGACTGACTTACAAGCTCACTAACAGAACGAATTAAACTTGCATCTCAAGGTACCACTGTAGTTTGCACTGGGTGTGGGAGACAGGCTGTAAGCCGGCAAAGTGATTATAGCCTAAGGCTTAGTTTTAAGACTAAGCCTTTCCTGCCCTTTTAATACTAAAATAGGCATGGCCAACATATGGCCCATGGGCTGGATTTGGCCCACGTAATGGGTTTATGTGGCCTGCAATTAAATGTTTAATATTCTCCACACGATGCACTGTGGAAATGAAATAAGTGGTACTTTTAAATTGTTATACATAAACTACGATCTAACCATTGTACAACAATGAAAGTTAAAATCTCAGCTAATCAGAAGTGGAAGCATCTTTGATTATTGGAAATCGAGATATTTAAGAAGATAATGATACATGGAAAAGAATTCCATGTGTGACTAATCTATGGTTAATTTCCAATAATTGGTTGAATGGATTTGCGATACTTCTTTATTTTTTAAAAAAAAATCCATTATAAAGATTTACAACTTTTGTACTTGTCTGTGCAATTTTTATAAGCAATTGAATAATGGAAAATATGGAAATTAAAAAAACTTGCCAAGGAATATTTATTAATCATCAGCCCAACTTGTTTTGTGAACAAACTTTTTCTTTAATGAATCTAAATAAAAATACAAGATCAAGATTGAATGATTTACATTTGGAGGCTGTGTTAAGAATAGCTACTACAGGTAAAGAGCCAGATATTAAAAAAAATAATAGGCAATGCAAAGCACCTCACACGTCACATTAGTTTTTTTGTTAATTTGTTGTACTAAATTACTACATTTATGCATAAACAAATTACATAATAAAATTTTGTTTACTTAAACAAATCATTTTTGTATTTAACATTTGTTAATTTTAATATTTTTCCAGCCCATGAAAAAAGTTTTCTTTCTAATCTGGCCCAGAAGCAAAAACTGTTGGCCACACCTGTAGTAAGATCTTTTCAAAACTAAGCTTTTCCCCACCCCCTAACTGTTGCATGATGTAGGGTGGTGCACTCTTATGATGAGAAATCCCATTTATGCCTCAGATAACTGACTTTGTATTAGAGACTTTCTTATTTGTATAATGTCTTAAAGGTTCTGATTTCTACACTATAAAGTGGAGTAGACCAGGGGCTCACTCTCTCCCTCAGTTCCTGAAAATAGCATTGCAAGGAAAGGTAGACAAGATGGCGAAATGCTGAAGGAGAAGCCAGTTTGTGCAGAGAGAAGGAGATGCAGAACAGAGGTGAATAGGCTGGGAAGGTAGAAACCCTTGATTCTAGGAAACTCCAGTAAGTCAGTGGCTTTGGGAGCCATGAATAGAAAGGGAAGTGTTTTCCCACTGTGCGTATTTGTCTGCCAGTTGGAAGCTAGGATTAAAGCTAATGGCCCACCAGTTCTTGGCTTCGTTGTTTAATTACTGTCTGTCTGTATCAAATGCAAACCTACATGGGCCAGGCGGCTGTGATGGTGGCCATGGCTACTGGCCATACAGACTTGATATTTTTTTTCTTTAATATTTGACTTAATTATTTTAACATATTTCTCAAAAATTTGTATATAGAGTGCCTACAATTATTTGTAGAATTTTAAATGTGCCCCAACTTCAAAAATTTAAGAACCACTACTTTAAGCCAATATACCAATAAGGAAGTCTCTGATACAAAGCCTCTTATCTGGGAGGCTTTGTATGGGATTCTTTAACGAATCTAAAAGCATATATGGGATTCCTCATAAAAATGCACCACCCCTATGATGGGACAGTCAAGGGTGTGGGGAAAAGCTTAGTTTTGAGAAAGATTTTGAAAATATTTTTATTTAAAAGGGTGGGAAAGGCTTAGTCTTAAAACTAAGCCTTAGGCTATAATGACTTTGCCAGCTTACAGCCTGTCTCCCACACCCCATGCAAACTATAAGTGAGCAAACATATATATCATATTTATAGGCTTATTTGACTAACACTTTCTAAGTTTTATAATGTGTTAACAATTCTGTGTAGCTCATTGTTATGACGAAGGGACCATAATAATCTAAAATAGTAAAGTAGGATTCATTCCAAAAAATTCTGTAGTTTGTTCAACCTTATTGAGACTGATCGCATTGCTAGTGAGATTTTACCAGGGCAATATCCTGAGAAAAATTCTGAAGACTCCAAATAAAAATAAATATCTGACTTTTAGATCTATAGAGCTAAATTATCCACATGCTACTCAAAATTCTGAGATGTTACGTCAATCCTTAATACCTTGTCCCAATTCATGTACAATTTAAGCAAGAAACATAATTCTTATCAGTTCCACCTATCACATAAGGATTATTCTTTTAGGATTTATTGATTAATATTTAAAAATTGAGTATTCATGGCCCTGGCCGGTTGGCTCAGTGATAGAGCATCGGCCTGGCGTGCAAGGGGTCCTGGGTTCGATTCCTGGCCAGGGCACACAGGAGAAGCGCCCATCTGCTTCTCCACGCTTCCCCCTCTCCTTCCTCTCTGTCTCTCTCTTCTCCTCCCGCAGCCAAGGCTCCATTGGAGCAAAGATGGCCCGGGCGCTGGGGATGGCTCTTTGGCCTCTGCCCCAGGCACTAGAGTGGCTCTGGTCGCGGCAGAGCCACGCCCCAGAGGGGCAGAGCATCGGCCCCTGGTGGGCGTGCTGGGTGGATCCCGGTCGGGCGCATGCGGGAGTCTGTCTGATTGTCTCTCCCTGTTTCCAGCTTCGGAAAAATACAAAAAAAAAAAAAAAAAAAAAAAA
This sequence comes from Saccopteryx leptura, assembly GCF_036850995.1. NCBI lineage: Eukaryota > Metazoa > Chordata > Mammalia > Chiroptera > Emballonuridae > Saccopteryx > Saccopteryx leptura. The sequence goes on along the minus strand of NC_089505.1, from coordinate 47,863,246 downwards.
ATTGAGTATTCAAAATTAACCATCTAACTTTCTACCTTAGGAAATTAGAGAAAGAAGAACAAATTAAATCCAAAGTAAACAAAATAAAAAAAAATAATAACTAGAGCAAACTTATAATTATTAAATAAGTAAATCCTGGGAATATAATGAACAGCAGGGTAACTATAGTTAATAACACTGTATTGTATATTAGGGAAAGTTATTAAGAGAAGAGATTGTAAACACACAGACAAAAAAGTAACTATGTGAGGTGATGAATATTAAGGAGACTTAGTAATGTGATCACTTGTAATATTTACTTATATTAAATAATTATGTTGACTACCTAAAGCTATTTGTCATATTTTAATTATACCTCAATTTATTGAAAAATTGGGCAGAAATCAGTAAAATTAAAAAGAGAAAATCAATAGAAAATATTTAAAAAATCAAGAGCTGTCTCTGAAAAAAAAGTAACATTGATTAACCTCTAGTCAGGCTAAGAAAATGATAATATCAGAAGTGAAAGAGGGGACATCACTACAAATCCTATGTACATTAAAAGGATTTAAAAAAAAAAGGAATAATATGAACAACTCTATGTCCATAAATTTGACAACCTAGAAGAAATAGGCCAATTCCTTAAAGATACAATGTGCCAAAAACTCACATAAAAGACAAGAGATGAACTGACTAGGCTTATGTTTATTAAAAAAATTTAAAGAAAGTAAATCAATAATTAATAATCTTCACAAACAGAAAGCACTAAGCCCAAAGGGGTTCACTGGTGAATTCTATCAAACATTTAAGGAAGTAAATATACCATTCTCTATGATCACTTTGGGAAAATAGAAGAAGTATTTTCCAACTCATTCTGAGACCAGAATTATCCTAATACCAGAACCAGACAAAGACATTACAAAAGAAAACTATAAATATCTTTAACTAACAAACATGCAAAAACCTTAAAAAATTATTAGTAAATTATATTCAACAATTTATTAAAAGAAATATATACTAGCATCAAATAAGATTTATCCCAGGTATACAAGTTGGATTCAATATTTGAAAATCAGTTTATGTAGTTCACCACAATAACAGGCTAAAAGAGAAAAATCACATACCTTTTTGCATTAAGAGATGCAAAATAGTATTTGACAAAATCCAACGCCCATTCATGATGAAAACTCTCAGTCAACTAGGAAAAGAAGAAAATGTTCTCAACTTGATAAAAAACTATCAATAGAATACATTTAACATCAGATTTAATGGTAAGAACCTCAAAGCTTTCCCACTAAGATCAGTTACAAGACAAGAATATTCCTTCTCACCACTCCCTTTCAACATTGTAATCAAAAGTTCTAGTTGATACAATAAACAACAAAAACACACACACAAAAATGAAATACTTAGGTATAATCTAACAAAACATGTACAAGATCTATATGAGAAGAACTACAGAACTCTGCTGAACAAAGTCAAAGAAAACGTAAACAAATGAAGAAATATTTCATGTTTGTGGATAGGAAGACTCAACATTAACAAGATGTCTATTTTTCCAAACTTGATCTATAGATTCCTAACCAAAATCTCCACAAATTGTTTTGTGGACATTGATAAAGTAATTTTAAAGTTTCTATGGAAAGTCAAAAGACCCAGAATAGCCAACCCAACATCAAAGGACAAGAACAAAGTTAAATGATTGACATTGCCTGGTTTTATGATTTACTATAAAGCTACAGAAATAGACAGTGTAGTATTGGTGAAAGAACTGGCAAATAGATAAATGGAACAGAAAAAAGAATCCAGAAATAGGTCCATACAGTGAGCTAATTTCAGACAAAAAGCAAAGGCAATAAATGCAATGGAGTAAAGATAGTCTTTTTAAAAAATGGTCCTGGAATAATTGGACATCTACATGAAAGGAAAATGAATCTAGGTGCAAATGTTACATAGCTATCATCATGGTACTGTTTACCTAGTATATTCTTTACCATTTTTTTCTTTTGTATTTTTCTGAAGTTGGAAACCAGGAGGCAGTCAGACAGACTGCGCCCAACCGAGATCCACCCAGCATGCCCACCAGGGGGCAATGCTCTGCCCATCTTGGCCATTCTAGCACCTGTGGCAGAGGCTATAGAGCCATCCTCAGCGCCCAGGCCAACCCTGCTCCAATGGAGCCACTGCTGTGGGAGGGGAAGAGAGAGACAAAAAGGAAGGCGAGGGGGAGGGGTGGAGAAGCAGATGGGCGCTTTCTTGTGTGCCCTGGCCGGGAATCGAACCTGGGACTCCTGCACGCCAGGCCGACGCTTCACCACTGAGCCAATCGGCCAGGGCCTACCCTTTATTTTCAATCTATTTTGTCTTTTAATCTAAAGTGTGTCTCTTGTAAACAGAATGTAGTTGGAAGATTTTGAGTGTGTAAATGTGCCAAACTCTGTATTTTGATTGGAGGGTTTAGTTCATTTAAATGTAATATTATTACTTATAAAATACTATTTTTGTTTATCATTTTGCTCTTTGTTTCCTTCATGTTTTATGTATTTTTGCTTCTATTCCTCCATTACTTTTGTATGAAATAAATATATTCTGGTATATTGTTCTAATTTGTTAGCTGTTTACTTTACTAAATTTTTTTTTTCTTTTTTTTGTATTTTTCTGAAGCTGGAAACGGGGAGAGACAGTCAGACAGACTCCCGCATGCTCCCGACTGGGATCCACCCGGCACGCCCATCAGGAGGCGACGCTCTGCCCACCAGGGGATGATGCTCTGCCCCTCCTGGCCGTTGCTTTGTTGTGACCAGAGCCACTCTAGCGCCTGAGGCAGAGGCCAAGGAGCCATCCCCAGCGCCCAGGCCATCTTTGCTCCAATGGAGCCTCGGCTGCGGGAGGAGAAGAGAGAGACAGAGAGGAAGGAGAGGGGGAGGGGTGGAGAAGCAGATGGGCGTTTCTCCTGTGTGCCCTGGCCGGGAATCCAACCCGGGACTTCTGCACGCCAGGCCGATGCTCTACCACTGAGCCAACCGGCCAGGGCCTATTTTACTAAATTTTTTACAGCCGACATGATTATATGTAAAAATCCTATAGCTAACATCATAATCTATGGGAGATAATTAAAGCTTTTCCTCTAAGATATGGTACAAGGCAATGATTCTCTCACATTCTCCACTTCTATTTAGCATAGTATATGAGGTCCTAGCCAGAGAAGTTAGATAAGAAAAAGAAATAAAAGGTATTCAGATAATAAAAGGAGTAAAATTATTTTTTTTCATATAGCATATAATATATTCAGAAATGTCTCAAAACTCAATAAAAAACTTAGGACCAATAAATAAATTTGTTAAAGTTGCAGGAAATAGTGGTATTTCCTGGGTCTCTGGGTTGGCAGATTTGTTTTCTTTCTGGAAACCCTAGGAAATATTCTGTTTCCTTGCATGACTCAATAATAAAAAAGACAAGGCAATTAATAAATGGGCAAAATATTTGAATAACTAATTTTCCAGCCAAATATCAAAATGGCTAATAAGCATATCAAAAGAGGCTCACCATCACTAATCATTAGGAAAACACAAATCAAACCTCCATGAGATACGAGATATCACATCATACTCACTAGGATATTTATAAACATAAAGACAGATCATAATAAAGGTTGAAGAGCATGTGAATGATTGTAACCCTGTACAATGCTGTTGAGAATGTGATACTAACCACTTTGGAAAACAACTTTAGTTCCTCAAAGACTATCTCCTAGAGTTTTCATAATGCCCAGCAATTCCATTCCTAAGTATCTATTGAAGAGAAAATTGTTGTTACACACAAACATATGCACTCAAATTTTATACAGCATTATCCACAATAGTTAAAAAGAAACAAATATTAACTGATCAATGGATGAATAAAACGTAGCATATCATTTTAATGAAATACTATTTAACTATAGAAAGAAAATATGGTACATTCTACAATATTGATAATCCTTGAAATTTTTGATAATTAAAGAACCAAGTCACAGAATTCCACTTACTACGTGATTTCATCTATATGAAATGCCCCAAACAAACAAATCTATAGAAGCATAGAGAAGATTTTTGATTGCCTAGGATTTGAGGGCAATATGGAGAATAAGCAGTGATTGCTAATGAACATACCTTTTCTCTTTGGGATGATGAAATGGTCTAAAATTTATTTTGGTGATATTTGCACAATTCTGTGAATATACTAAAAAATCACTAAATTGTATATCTTAATATGGTAAGTATTATGGTATATGAATTATACTAAATAGTAGTGTTATAAATAAGCAATTTAGCTACCTATTTGAAAGATATCACAAGGAAAAGAAGTTTATATTTACCTAAGTGGAAACTGCACAACAAACTTTGAGTTTACTTCACAATGACATAAATTTTCTTTTTCGGATGGAGGCAATTTTATTCTCTGTTAAAATTCAGTAAAAATAATTTTCTGGCCTGACCTGTGGTGGCGCAGTGGATAAAGCGTCCACTTGGAAATGCTGAGGTTGCCGGTTCAAAATCCTGGGCTTGCCTGGTCAAGGCACATGTGGGAGTTGATGCTTCCAGCTCCTCCCCTCATCTCTCTCTGTCTCTCCTCTCTCTCTCTCTCTCTCTCTCTCTCTCTCTCTCCCTCTGTCTCTCCCTCTCCTCTCTAAAATGAATAAATAAAAAATTTTAAAAAAAATAAATAAAAATAAAAATAATTTTCTGATAGTTTATTTATGATCTCTTTGCTGAATCTAACATCATTATTTTTAGTTATACTTCCTAATTTTTCAATTAATTTATAAGTTGATTGCTGGTTGTTAGTTACTCTATTTATCAAATAATATTATATAACACCATATTAAATTCAGTTTTGATAAGCAACAAAAATTTTTGTATGTTCTATGCAACATTTAAGGCATAATTATAGAAAAAATACCTTTTTGTTGATCTGAAATTCAAATGTAACTAGTATATATTTTGTCTAAAAGCTGTACTTATTATTCTTATTGTAAAAAATTGTGTTTGTGTAGGGCATACCAAGTCATTGTTCTAGAAATAGTTTTAAGAGCTCTCTGTTGCCATAATTCTTTGAAAAAGGTATAAATTTGAAATGTTTATATGAAAACTTTCAACTTCACAAAGGAAGGGAAATGCCACATTGTAATTTTCAAATGCCCATTTCTATCATGATTGAAACATAACATTATGCAGAAAAAGTTTTAAATAAAAGTCATATTTCACTCTTCTATGGTCTGCACTAAGGATAGAAAGTATATCTTCAACTCTACCTTCATATAATCCAAAGTGTTTTTTGAATACTGTTTTGAGTCTATTTTGAATAGAATGCAGATGGTTGGACATTTAGCCAGAAGAAAATTTTATAAACACATTATTCCATTATATATATCACTAGGGATCATGCTTCTCATTCTGAGGCCTTTGTAAATCATTTGCTATAATTGCAAATTCAGTCTTATTTATTTATTTATTTATTTATTTATTTTTTAGTTCATTGCATGCAATGATGGCTATTGCTTTGCTAATTAGTAAGATTATTTACCATGGAAGATATGAAAAAATGGCTTTCTTGTTGTATCTTGAGAATATTAGAAAATGACTGTTATAGCAAGATTCATAGTTGCCTACTGATTCTATTAACCCTCTAGTTTATTTCTCCTTATTGAATCACTTAAAAAATCAGAATCCAGACAGCTTGTTTCATTTAGGTTTAAGGAAGCTGTTTTCATATTATTGGATTAACCATAAGATAATGCCTTTCTGCTATTTTTATTTTGGATTCAATTTTATTAGGGTAATGGAGTGAGAGACATATGGATTCATTTTACAAAGTTTTGTTTTATTTTGTTTTGTTTTGTTTACTCATTTTAAATCAATGCAATAAAAATAATTACAACTTTGCACATTGTGGTATTGTTTAAACTGTTATTAGGAATTCATGATTCAATTTATGCTCTTCTTTTGTTCTTTCCATCTATATGACTTAAAATAAATGTATCATCAGTTTCAAACAATGAAAATTAACAGAGAGATCATCCAAGCTATCACATACCAAAATGTGTTTGCCAAGTTTTGTTACTCAAATACTTTAACTACAGAATCTATTTATGAACAACTTCTATTAACTTGCTGAACTAATATACTGAGAAACATACATTGGAGAACACAAATCTAGCCCAACTTTTTTGTCTATTCAAAATTGGCTCTAAAATAAAACTATTTAATTTCTTTCACTAACATCCATTTTCTCAAGATAAATTCTTTATATGCTATTGTAGATTCTAAGGCAGAAAGACTAGATGTTCCAATGGAAGTCTGTTCATTGATTATATTTCCTAATCCCATTGAATCTATTTTGTAGAATACTGTACACACATACAAAAGTCATTAAAAACCATTCTTTTTTTTTATTGAAGAAGAATAAGAAATATACTCAGTGTATATTGCTAATTCTACGTGAAAAATAACTTATTATTAGTTTTTGACATTACTTATTAATAGGATGAGGCTATCTAGTATATATTAGGAACAGATAAGCATTATTAATGAGCTGTATAAGTATGTCAACTAAGAAATCTGCATACATGATATTGGTATTTATTCAACACTGCCTAAGGCAGAGAGACTTTAGCTAGTAAATACAAAGTGTGGAAGTCACATGAAGTGTGACTTTCTTTTGAAGTTTCAGTAACTATCACCACTTTGATCAGATATGTTTATTTTAGACCTAATTTACATTGACTATTTTTAAATTTACATTGATTATTAATAATTATCCCATGCATTGGAATTTTGGACTGACATTTCAGATTAAGGACAAATTTTCCATTGTGGTTAGGGTTTTTTTGTTGTTGTTGTTGATCTTATATTGGTCTCCTGATTTTGTTTTTTAGGACCTGACCTCTTTGTAGCTTAAAATGTCAAAACTGTGACTGAATTCCAATGGGTGATGATCTTACCCACATGCTCTTTAGGTAAAAGTGAGGCTGCCTTTTCAGCACAAAACTTAGTTACTGTATTACAGCAATCATTTGACATTTTAAAAGTTTTACTCAAAATAGTCAACTTGTCACATGCTACACATATTTTCTCTTTTTCCTTAAGGGAGGAAAAAAAAGAATTAAAAAACAAATGAAACAACAGAAAACAAACCAATTTATTGTTAGTCCTTTAGAACCTCATTTTGTTATCAATTTCTATTATGGTATATAACAAATTCCCCCAAAACTTATTTGTTTAAAAATACAGTAATTATATCACAAAATTTTAAGAGTCAAGAATTTGGGAGTGGCTTACCTGTTAGTCTGGTTCAGAGTCACTCATGAGGTTGTAGTCAGTATATTGGTGAGATCTGTACTCATCTGAAGGCTTGCCTGGAGTTGGAGAGTATATTTCAAGAAGGCTCACAAACATGGCTGTTGAATAGAGGCTTCAGTTTCTAATTGTCTGTTGGCTGGAGGTCTCAATTCCTTTCCATGTGAGCCCTTCCATAGGGGTGCTGATGATGGGACAGCTTTATTCTGAGAGAAAGCACTGAGGAATTCACATAGTCTTTTTATGATGTAGTCCCAGAAGTGACATACAATCTCTTTTATTTTATTCTATTGGTTAAAATACATTCTACTGGTCTGAATACCTCTTGAAGGAAGGGGTAGTAAAGAATTTGTGAGTGCACTTCAAAACCACTGTAATACAGATATACAAATTCCTGGTATATCTCTTGACCCCACATTTTTTTTTTCTTTAAATCCAATTGGATGAGAATAACCAAATGACTTAAGAATTACTTTTCCTTAATATTACTTCACTGCTAAATGACATAAAGTTTTCTTTGGCTCCTGAATCATGCTTAATCCCATGTTTAATTTCTAATATTGCCCATAACCATTTCCTGAATTATAAAGATTAACTTATATTATGAACTAAATCTTGTCATGAAATCTCATTTAACATTAAAACATTCTAGACTCCAGATACCACAATTTTTATGTTACACTGCAAAAATTAGGCTCTTTGCCTTCTATCTTAGTATCATGTTCCTCTCTCCTTTCCGTTTTGCATTCTGAAATTCTCTTATGTATTATTTCAGGACTAGTTTATCTTATATTCTCCATAATACTTCACTTACCACTCTCTCTCTTATTTTAGTCACCACTTCTCTAAATCCACATTGTCTTTACCAAAAGTGACCCATGTTCTAGCACAAAACAGTTCTCAAGTTCTTTCAGCTCAAATTCCTCATGGTTGTGTTGTTCCCTCCAACTGAATCATAAGCTTCTCAAAGGGAGAAACCACTTCTTACTCTTTTTAGTTTGCATAGATCTTTATATAATTTGGAAACTATATCAAATACTCAACAAATGTTTGCTGTTTTATTTTTTTTAAAGATGAGATTGAGGAATGTTTTTGATATATACTTCAGGTAAAATACCTAAAACTATAGAAGAAAGAAAAACAGGCCCTGGCTTGTTGGTTTACTGGTAGAATGTTGGCCTGACATGTGGATGTCCTAGGTTTGTTTCCCAGTCAGAGATTGCAGGAAAAGTGACCATCTGCTTCTCCAAATCCCCTCTTCCCCTCCTGCAGCCATGGCTTGATGGTTCCAGCGAGTTGGCCCTAAGATAACTCTGTGGCCTTTGCCTCAGGTGCTAAAAATAGCTCAGTCGTCAAGCAATGGAGTAATGCTCCAGATGGGCAGAACATTATCTTTAGGGGGCTTGTTGTGTGGATCTCAGTTAGGGTTCATGCAGGAGTCTAGCTGCATCTCCTCCTCTCACTTAACAAAAGAAGATTCTATTGTGCATTTTCATATAATTATATAACTTCTAAATTATGTGTACCCAAATTAAAGTTTTATATATTTATTGTTTTGCCTTGATTCTCAGTCCATCAACTGGAGTCTCTAGAATAAGGGTAAATAAGACAATTTCTCTTGTACATACTTTTACTTTGATTGTTTGACCCTTGAAAGTAATGCTAGATTTATATAGTGTATATATATATGTAAAAATATATGTAATATATATGTAATATATATATAATTGGATTCAAATTTTATTAGAAATTTTTAGTTGAAATAAATGTATTTTTTTATTAATCACTCTTTTAACATCCATGGAAATGGTTTTATGATTTAGTATTTAAATTTAGTAAATTATATTCCTAAACTATTACCACTGCATTCTTCGTATATGATTTCTTTCTCATCATGTATTTTTATTTACTGCTCTAATGAAATAGTTTTGTTAATGTTTATGACATTTACATTAATATTTGTAAATAAGATTTATCTGTGGTTTTAAACAATTTTTGCATTTGTTAAGTATTTTGTTATTGAATTTAACAAAACTTATATAGCACTACATCTGATGCATTGTTCTAAATGCTTTAAATATTAATTTATTTAGTCATCACACTAGAGTTATAAAGCAAGTACTATCAGCATCCACATTTTTTAAATTATAAAATTGAGGCACAGAGAGATTAAGCAACTTTAGTAAAGTTAGTCAAAGATAGGTTTTGAACTTGGACAGTTTATGAACAAACAAGAAAGAGAGAATTTCTTCTCTCTTTCCACAATCATTTAAAAGACTTAACCTGTACAATTGCTTAGTGTATGTTTGGAGATAATAGCTCACTGAGAATTTTATTAAGGACATGAGCATATTTACATTTTCACAAAAATAAATCTATTTTACTCAGATGTTCAATTTTTTGCATAAAAAGAGAGTAATGCTATAATTATTTTAATTCTCCATGCTCTTGGTTATTTCCACATTTTCATTTTCTATATTGCTTTTCAGCTTTCACTTTTTTTTCAGTAACTAACTAATGACTTACCTAACATGCAATTTTTCTGCAAAGAATCGGTGCTTGGTTTATTTATTAGTATGCTGCTAACTATTAATAAGTTCATCAATTTCCAGCAGCAAATCTTCATTTTTCCTTGAAGAAAGTCCAAAAGTCTTGATCCTTCTCTTAGCTACTTTTTGATGTTGTTGTTATAATCTGTCTCCTCATTTGAGGTCAGCCTTTTGCAGCCTTATCCACTATTTTTTCTCCTTCTGTGGTACAAATGCCTGTGTGGTGCACATAGTTAATTGCTGGAAAAACTCTGGGCCAATTTTCCCTAGGAAATATATGCTCCCTCCTGAGAAATCCAAAGAGTCCCTGAATATACCTTTAATGAACCACAGGTGTGTACACTAATTAATAAGAAATTAGAGCAGCTACTTGGACCTTTATCATTGTCCCAATGCACTTAGAGTGCAGCTGATCAACACAGGGTAAGTGAATTGTCAGTTATACCTAAAAATCACCTAATATACTCCTTAAAATTATTAGTATTTATAAATGTTAGGGTGACCCTCAGACAAACTCTTATCCACAGAAGCAGTTATATTCATATTGTCTTAAGACTTTCTTTTGTTTGCTTGTGGAATCCTTGTATTAACAGTGATCTTGAATCATTAGCATGGTGACTTCTAAAATGAATATTTAATCCTGAGAAAATTTTGACTCTCAATGATGTTAATAATTTACAATTGGTGATATCTGATATTTTTAGAGTTGTAACTTATTATATGTGCCTGGCATTCTTCAAGGAAGTTTGGTATATTTTGTTCTTATCAAAGAATTGCTCATACTCATCTTCTCAATTTAAAGTACCATAAGGAATTGACAGTCCACTATATACCATCTACATATTGAAATCTTTTATGTATTTTATATCTTAACTACCATGTTATAGACAGCTGGAATTAGAGGAGAATAATTTCAAATTAATTAAACTCCAAAGACATGTGAAGGTAGTGTTTACATTGCATCAGTAAAAGTCTAATACTAAAATCATGGGTTCTCTGGCATATGGTTTAATTGTCCTGTATTTGGTATACAGTATGCTGATCCATTTAGGGCAATTATTTAAAGTAAGACAAAACCTGTGTGTGTATTTTTTTTATTTCTTACACATCATTATTATGTGACAGAGGTTGATGATTTGATATTGATTTTATTAACCAGTAACTCTTTAATGCATTGTCACTGAGTTGAGAAAAATATGATTTTTCTGGACACTTTATACAGGAAAGTTTTTTGCAAATCTATTTTATTGTGAAGGATCTTAATATAGCTCACATCCTATTTACAGCCAAAAATTTATTAATCCTGGCTGGGAAATTTATTTTTAATTTCTTCTGTCACCATTTAGGTGTTAGGAAGTTTCAAAAGTTCTCAAAGTGTATCTTGAAGAAAGGATGCTGGGAGAGCAGCTAAAGAACTGAAGAGAATGAAAGTAGAGACTGTGAGCTATTTCTGTGGCTGCAGCATACACAGTGGAAAGTGAATTGTTTCAGCGGATTTGGATCTTCATGGCATTAAACTAACAGATCCAACAATTTAAAAAATATCAAGTGTGATCAAATTAGAGCCTCTGCTTTCTGCATTCATTACTAGTCTGATCTCACAAGAGTGGCACTGTCTATAGATTCTCTCTGCATCCTCAGTTATAACAAATTGTCATTCATATAATCAAAGGGTCAGTAAGCTTTTTTACTCAGGTCACAAAAGGATAAAAAAAAAACACCCATTTTTTTTTTTAGAGATAATACATGTTATTTTATCAAATGAATATAATGATCCTGTGCAACAGATTGTCAGAGCTTATTAACTCAAAAATCCCTTACATAATTACCATTTACATAGACTGGATACGTTGATGCTTAAATAAATGAAAAACAGTTTAACTATTTATTACTTAGGAAGTTTTAATATATGGGTACTCCTGCATAGGTGTAGCAGGCCAATGGCTCAACTTGTTTAAGAAAGTAACTTAGCTAGTCACTTCTGAGAGGTTGACTAAATGTGTACACAGCCTCCTGCACCCATAGTCATGATAATAATTATATTAAAACTATAATCAGATAAATTAAAGAATATAAGTTGGTAAGAGTCAACAATTTCACAATTAACATTTTATCTATACTTCTCAAACTCCTGTTCAGTTTGAGAGGATATGAACTCATTGGGGTTTTAGGACTCACCAATAGAAAATAATTTATTCTCTGAATGAGTCAATACATTTATAGCCTAGGGCTACTGACTAGTCCATTTTGGACTCTGTTTTGCACCTTAGTTTAAAAATAAATGTTATATGATGTTTGAAATAAATGCTGCCTGCATTTATGACTCAATCTGATCCTCAGTATCTGCCTCCATCAGTTGTTCTTGTCTGACTCAAGAGGACGTCTTGAGTCAAGAATGACAGACAGTCTTGAGTCTAATTCATGTTACCTGGAAACATTCACATAAAGAAAGGAGTATATATATCTACTGATAGCTGAGGCTACAATTATAGAAAATGAGTATGCATTTATTTTATAACTATATTTATTTGTAATCTAAAATATTATTTCATTTGCCAAATATTCATATATGAAATAGAGTATTTATAAATACTTTAAACAGACTTTCTATTGAATGCCTAATCATTCATGAGCATTGCTTCCTGTGGGTGTGAGGCTTGTGTGTATTTTTCACCATTCAGGGACAAGATCTGGCAATGCCTGTGTCTTCTGTGTTGGTTGTTTTAAGTGATGAAGTGGTAGTAATACTTCATAACAGGTTTCATTTGTCTTCATATAAACTCTATAATCTGGCATCAATGGTACTTATGTAACACACTTTCTTTCAGAGTTATGGTATCAAACAAAGAGGAGAGGTTATTGAGGGGATGATGGTAGGAAACTGGGAACCTGGTATAACCAGCGATCATCACATCCCTCAAAAACAAGGCAATCAGAAATTCTTGTCTTAGAATTTCTGAGTTGATTTTTGATAAGGTATACATTCTGGAAATTCTCAAAGGCAATCTTTATCTTATTTCCACATAACGACATAGAACTGCTTTCTCTCTCTCGCATACTTATTTTCTCTAAAGAACATTATGTTTTAACTTGCTTTAATAAGAAATTAATAAGTAGATTTTCTATATTAATCTAAAGTAAACTATTTTTAAAGAACTCAATAATGGAGCAATGTGGGCATTATATTAATAATTGATGGCAATAATACACCACTGTTTAAGAATATAGGACTATTTTAATGAACTACAGTGAAAATTATATAAACCAACTTTTTTTCTAAATATGCAATTTTAAGAAATAGAAAAACATTTGCTTTAAGAATGGCTGATTCTGATGTTTATATAATATGGAAATTGTTGATACTGAAAAAGAGAGAGAGAATGAATTTTCTATCAGTCATATTAAGTGCTTCTTCCAATTTTTCCAGTATTGATATAAAATTGAGTCTGTCATTTATCAAAGAGCATGTTTAGGTGAATGAATTAATGCCACTTACCTGAATCACTCTGAGTGTGGCTCAAACCCCACAGCAGGAAGGAGGAAAGACTAAACAAAACCTGTAACACATGCCAAGCATCTCATAAGAGGTCACATCTTTACATTTGCAATTTGTTCCCAAGATATAATAGAAAAGTTTGCAGTCCAAAAAGCAATTTTTTTCTAAGTACTTGGATGTCTCCTGATGCACTCATTATGCATAATAGTAATTTTTGTGCTAATAGTGTCTATTATGGTGTTTTTACAGGTAGAAATGAAGGTGGGGTAGGAAAAAGGTCATGCACATTTGTGAGTTTTTGTCAAAAGAGAAGATAAACCCAAAGTTTCTGGCTGCCACTCATATGATTAGAACACACTCGGCTTCCAGGAACACATCCAGAAAGTCATTTTCAAGCCTGGCTGCTCTGCATTCATTAAAGTCTAAACTTTGGCAAGCACCTTTAAGAGCATTCTTTCTCAAACATTGGAGACTGAGAAAAGGGAGAAAATCTACTTTAGGATTGAAAATGTACTTTCTTCTCTGGAACTTCTGTAGAATATTTCAAACCTAATCTATTTATTTAATAAGTTTCCCACAATTCCTTGGTCTTCACACTGCATATTACCTCATATAATCTGGAAATAGATTATTTACAAATTTTGGATCTGCATGTTGGGCAGATTTCAGTCATGCCAAAATGTGACACTGATTGGAATAAATGGATGGCAATTGTCTCCTGCTGAGTGCCTATGGGCTTGGAAGTATAAAACACATTATCTTCAAAATCTAGTGGGGTATCAGTTTCCTCTGAAGCTGCTGGTGCAGGTGGACTCTCCCTGGCCCATCTGTTCTGGATAGAATATGTCATGACCTCGCTTCTCCAAGCCCATGTTCCTGTCTTTCACTGACACAAACAATTCCTGCTATTTGATCACTTTTGCTGCATCATTTCCTTTTTTCTCTAATTTTCTTAATTGATATATCCACTCTACTTAAGATGGGTTCCATTTAGTAGATCTCAATTATAGAAATTAATTTCATTTAAAAGTTATTTTTAACATTTAGTTCTGTGCCATCAATATTCTAATATTAATCCCTGGAATAGACAAAGCTATAAAAGGCAGAATCACACCATGTACTTTACATATCTTATCACTGCATATCTTACATATCTTATACTTCTTCTGCAGTGGGGAGTGGGAGACCTTTCATTAACAAGTGTTCCAGGAATCAAAATATATTCAAAATTAAAACCGGCCTGTGCTAACTGCTATGCCTTTCTCCTCCTCCTAGCCATGTTTGATTATCACCATTGAATATTTCCTTTGAGACCTAAATTATTATTTGATTTGCAGAGAGTACAAATACTACGATAAAATATAAGTATTAATTAGCACCACATAGGTTGACTGCTCTCTCACTATTTTGCTAGTCTCATATCACAACTGTTCATGATTTTGTTCACTCATTATTTTATTTTTTACACGCTTAGCTAAGTAACCTTATAATGCTGTTCCATTCTCAGAGTAAAGAGACAGTTGATTATCTGAAGCCACAAATAATGTCCAACTTATCTATGCTTTATAAGGTCATTTGTGAAATTCAGATTTACCTAAATACCTATAAAAATTATTCTCAGTTTTCTTTTAGCTGGGCACAAACATTTCTTCTTATGCTTTCTAATTTTGTTGTCAAAGTATAAGAGACTGTGTATTCCTCTTGTTACAATAATAATCACAATATTTAGCACCTGCTGTTTGCTACTTGGACTGTCAAACAGAAAAAAGGCCCCCAGTGGGATAATTATTTAACCAATATAACAAAATCCAAGAGCTCATTAATAGTCAATAATTTGGCAGGAACAGTGAGAGAAAATGTCAATGTTCTCAATTTCTTCTTTGAAAGCTGGGAAGAGCTGAATTTTCGGACTAATACAAAATACAAGAATAGAGAGTAAAACTTTCTTGGTAATGACTGATTCAGTTCGAGAAGGGAATCAACTATGAGGAGTAGAATTAAAGTATTGACTAATTATGCATTCATTTATTCATTCTTCATTTAGCAATGGGAGAATAATAACTTTTGTTACAGGCATTATAATATAGTTGGAAAGAATGACAAAAAATAATGCATTGTAACATGTAACACTGACTTAAAATGTGAAGTGATTTTTTTTTTCCATAAATGATCACTGACATACTATGTGTCCAGCAGTATCCTCATATACTGTACAACCAATGCATCTTTATGAACTTGAGAAAGCTGTGATTATTGTGGAATAGAATAGTCAGAGAAGGTTCACAGCAGATGCTGCATTTGATCTAGAATGAATAAGAGAAGTTCAGCAGGTGTAAAGGTAAGCAGTTGTCTATGAAACAGTATATCCTTGGCAACTCCATGATCTTCTGTAAGGCAACCTGGTGCCATAAGACTAAAATGGTAGTTTAGTGGACACTGTTGTACTGTACCCCTTGCATGCATTAACCCTTCAACAGGTAACAGGACCTGATTTGGCCCTGAAGGAGGAAGAGTTGCTGGAGCTGAGAAGGAAGGATAATCTGTGGGATCAGTAGAAGGCAGGGATGCAGGTAGCCAGGAAAGGAAGGGGAATTAGGAAGGTATTGGAGAGTCAAGATGGTAAAGAAGCTGCTGACTAATCATACTAATCCAACTATTCATTGGGATTTTGATATGTAAAGTTAGGAAGGTGCAATGAAAATAAACATATAAGGATATAATATTCTAAACATGAATACAGCAACCATAGATGTTCCATCTGATCCTGTATGTCCCAGGTGACATGACCAATGCTGACTCTAAAGCTGCCTGATTATTTTTTACTGCTCCCAACTCTACAAAGTCTTCCCAGTCCAAGCAATCATTTCCAGGAGACTTCTAACTTCAAGGAAAATTGCTTGATGTATTTGTCTCAGAGGAAATAAGAGATAAATAATGGTCTCCATGACTTCTGTTTGAATAATATTAAAAAAAAAAAAAAGAATAGCTTCATGTCCTTTGAGACTATTTCCTGTGAAGACAGAATTGTGTGACCCCAAGTGTAAATAGAGCTGAGACTGAGAAACTTTAATCTAGGGCTGGACACGAGGCTGGTTTCCCCTCCTCTTCTCATTGCAGGGTTCACAGCCACCTGCTTATAGTCCCTGCTGAGTGATTGGTCACGTGGATCTTATTTACCATCCATTTTTTTCTAGCTGATCGATCACAGTGAGCGTTAAGACCTACATATTGATACTAAAAATGTAATAGTGATGATTCACTGTTAGTGATCTTTCTTGCCATGTTTTATGTGTATGTTTGATTGGTTTTGTTTTGTTTATTTTATTTAAAAACTTTTGTTTTGAAAGTTGGTACAGTTAAAAATATTTTGATCTGGTTAGAAAAATAAATGAATAAAAAAGAATTATTTGAGACTGCTAAAAGGCACTAATGTTTTTTGTTTGTTTGTTTGTTTTACAATGTGCTACAGAAAACTGTTACTTTGCTTTTCATGAGAAACTTTCAAAGATTTTAGTACCCCAGGTGGGGAAAAAATTAAACTGCTATACACAAAATTAGATTAATATGTTTTCCTGAACTAGCTGTATTAATAATAAAATTGATAATTGGAACTTGTTTTTATGGGATCTGTGTATTCCATGACAGCTCATCTTTGGTATCTGGGAGGCCTGTCAAACTCTGTATGATATGTGTCTGTATTATAAGAGTTTTAAAGCCTCAAAACCATATATCTGTGTCGTTAAGCAATTTTTGCACGTTCAGTGAAATGTTCAGATGTGGGTTAGAGACAGTAAGATCTGATTTAAGCTCAAGAGGTTTTGGTGAAAACTCTAGAAGATCATTATTCTTTCTGATGTGTTGCAGTTCATATTCTCTGGCAGAATAAAGTTGAAGCTACTATAATAAGTGCCTTTTCCCCTAAGCCTTTATAAATGTCTTTTTTCTAATTAAAGATTCAAACTCATTTGAGGAATTGCTTGAATTTTTTAGAAAAAAAACTTCAAAAAGCTCTAACTTGTCATAAAAATAACAGCAGATAGCAAACTTCTATTCCAAATGGGTTACTGCTACTATAATTACACGGTCTTTATTATGAATGTCAAATTCATTGTGAAGAAATAAGAATGATTGCTTCCCAGAATAAGATAAGATTTCAAAGATTTTGCATTTTTTAGGTAATATTTTATCATAACATGGAAAGCCCAAGTGGGGTGAAAGTCCTTTGTAGATGTTAGAGATAGAGATGTAGAATTAAATATTTGGTGCCAACTTCTGCCTACAGATAAAATATATCATCTGTGTTTACTTTTAAGATGTTACTTTTCATAATGTGGTTGCTTGCCTGGTTAGGAAGATTGATGGGTGACCTGGAGTCATACACATTGATTAGGTGAGCCTGTATTCTAAACAGTACTAGAGTTGTGGCCTGCAGAATTTTTCATTGTTGGCAGTAGCTTTTGCCTTTGCAGTGTGGACAATGTAATGGTTTTCTACAAATTAAACCACTCTGTCTTCAGCTGTTGCAGGCCAATAGGTTCTGTTGACCCAGGGCACTTCAAAACAATCAGCATCTGTGTAATGCAACTTCTCAACCTTTGTTTCCTTCCCCACTTTTCTTCACTTGAGTGTAAAACTGCCTGTGTCTTCATTGGTGGGGCTGTGAATTCCGAGCTAAGAGGGCATTATTTTTTAAAATAATAAGTGAAAGTCTATGTCATTATTATTTATCCCATCAAGATAATTATTGGAAAATGGTCTCCTCCAGTGCTGATACTGGAGAGATATTTATTGCAGGGAGAAAATCCAAACATGTATTTTTAATTCAGCTTTAGATGTCTAGAAAATGAGAGTATTATTATTCAGCATTTTGGATGTCTTCTAAGAGAAAGTCCCTAAGAAACTGGGTAAGTGTGGCTTTTGGAATCAGTTTTACAAGACAATATTTAAATCTTGAGCATGGGAAAAAATAAAAATATTAGAGAACTAGGTAAGTTTTGAAAGTCAAGACATACTCAGGTCTAGTATTATAATTAGTTTGATTAATATATTCATATTTGCTCCTAAATTATCCCATTTTTAATGGCAACATTTTATCTCCATTCAAATTCTTCTAAATACTTCAGGTATAGTTTTCATTTTCCAAATTATTCCTTCCATCTATAATGCCTTAAGCATTCTTTTTTGCCCATTTAAAACTGTTAAAACCTTTAAAATCTCAAATGACCTTTAAATGAAGATCTCACCAATAACTTCTATAACAATTAATTATTTGTAGGCCCTAGCCGGTTGGCTCAGTGAATAGAGCATGTGGATGTCCTGGGGTTTGATCCCTGGTGAGAGCACAGATGAGAAGCGACCATCTGCTTCTCTTCCCATCCCTCTCCCCCTACCTCTCACAGTCAGTGGCTCTATTGGTCCAAGCATCAGCCTCAAGTACTGAGGATAGCTTGGTTGATTCAAGGCATTGGCTCCAGACAGAGATTGCTAGGTGGATCCTGGTTAGGATGCATGTGGGAGTCTGTATCTCTTTCTCCCCTCTTCTCACTTAAAAAAATAATTATTATTTTTAATATTCTAGATATAAGATTAAATTTGCTGAAATTGGTATAAATTTTTAATTTTAGTTTTCTATATTATTTTGAAATTGTATGAGGAATTTCAAACATAGAATTAATTTTATATGACAAAATCTTTCAAATTTTACCTTTGTGATATTGTCATATATTTTATGAAATCTGTGAAATGCACAAATCCAATAAATATTGATCTATATTTTCTTTTATAATTTTAAAACTTTTTGATTTTTTATTTATCTCTATGTTGAAGTTACCTAAAATTTATTTTAGTGTAGCACATGAAGATACAATCTGATTTTTGCCCTTAAAAAATAAGTATTATAGTTATATGTATTTTAAATAACATTTTATTTTTCTTCTTGATCAAACTGTGAGGAAATGAAATATAACTGAATAGGAGATGAGTTAAAATAAAACAAAAACTATGGTTAAAGGATTAATGGTAAATAATGAGCCCATTGAACTATGAAAACTAAAATAAATTTGCTATATTTGGTTGTGGAATAGACTATATTTATACAGCTTAATATTATATTAATATAGAATATATTAAACAAATATAGAATATATATAAATATATGAATATATAGTATATATTTAGAGTTAGGAGAAAAAAAGAGGTGAGAAACTGTGGAAGATATGAAAATATGCTGACTTGAGCTTTTTTGCCTAGAATTTAAAATATATAATTTAAATTTTAAAATACAATACAGAATTATAAGAATACTTAAATATACACAGTGAATAAAATTGGATAAGATAGTAAAAATTATGAGAAGTTGGAAATAAAATGTTTCTATGTCATCATAGCTAAGTAAGAGTCAGTAGATAACTCAGTAATTAGAAGATTATACCTTATACAATATAATGGATGGTATAGTTATAAGGTTAGGCATTAAAATAAAAAGTTAACAACATAAAAATTTTAAGTAGATGTTTCAAGTATTGGTATATTCAGTAAATTTTATAGAAATTTGGTCTTGAGTTTAATTATTGATAAAATATTTTCTATTGATTCCTGTTTTATCTCCTAATTAATGTTGCTTTTATTTTTATTCATTTTATTGTTTTTTATCCTAAGGTAATGTTTGATTTATTTTTATTCTTCTCTACTAATTGAACTATTTAAAATTATGAATTTACTTTGGTTATATCCCATAAATAATGATGACAAATCTTTTAAAAATGACCTTTTTGAAAAAAGTCTTTGTAAATGCCAACTTTCACTTCTTCATAGACTGGTCTACAGGAGAGTGAGTTTCCCCTTTACTCTTCAGCATTAAAAATACAAAGTTTTATAATCCACTTCTAGTTTTAATATACGTCATTCAAATAATGTGGCCTACAAAATTGAATTTTTGTGTTTATTGATATTGTAGCTATCAATGGGCACTTACCAAGAAATTATATTTGCTTTATATAGAAAATAAGACTTATAATATAAATCTTTCAACCTGACTTGTTAAAATATATTAATAATGCTTTTTATATCTTCACTTTTTTCATCTATGGCTCTGATAATGCCTTGCTGTTAATCTCTCTCATTACCTAAAACTGTGTGCTTCTAGTAAGCATTTGATAAAGAGAAAATAGTATCTTCCTGACCTTAGGCTAAGAAGAAAGGAAGCAGAGATGCCTAGGCCTCTTCAGGCTTCCTGCTTAGGTCCTTATTTGCCATGTTTACTATATGACATCAGTCGTATCACGTGGAACCTAGTCTTCTCTGAAGGGCCTGTAATTATTCACAAATATATTTTGGAAATGAAGAAATATTCAGGAAATATATTCAAGAAAGAAAAGAGAATAGGGTTGTCAATGTACATTCTAGGGAGAAAAAGATGTTTTTATTAAAGCCATTTGTTTTTTATACACTTCTAAGTCTGGAGTTTTTATACTAGGAGAAATGCAAGCCTTGTGGATAATTATCTAAATATTTCTCATTCTTTTTCTTCTCATCGAAAGGGAATTTGTTCCATTTTCTTTCTTAATGGAAACTTTCAACTGTCATTTCTTTTGCTTGTTTGGGAAAAAGTTGTCTTTCACACCCTCCCCTACTGAAAGGGCTTCAGGGGTTTGGTGGGGAGCACAAGATTATTGATAGGACAGAATCAATTGTGGGGTAGTTATAAAATACATCTTTATTACATTGATTTTCAATTTTTAAGGTCAAGCCATTGACAAGGTAAGGAAACTTTTATTATAATTACTGGGGAGAATAAAAATGTTATTATCTTTGACTGTGTAAAGACAAAATTATATGGCTGAAGATTGATCTATGAAAAGAGGCAGAGATGTTGCAGGTTAATTCCTCCCTTTATAAAGTTAGGTCAAAAGATTCTGCCTGTGTTTGATGAGACAAGTAATGAAAATTTAAACCTGTCATTTGTTCTTACATAGATGAGAACATAAATTAGAAAAGTGTTATAATTTTGGGCCTGACCTGTGGTGGCGCAGTGGGATAAAGCGTCGATCTGGAATACTGAGGTTGCTGGTTTGAAA
Organism: Saccopteryx leptura; assembly: GCF_036850995.1. Classification (NCBI taxonomy): domain Eukaryota; kingdom Metazoa; phylum Chordata; class Mammalia; order Chiroptera; family Emballonuridae; genus Saccopteryx; species Saccopteryx leptura. The sequence continues at coordinate 47,841,810 of NC_089505.1, read as the reverse complement.
CCTTGGGCTTGCCTGGTCAAGGCACATATGGGAGTTGATGCTTCCTGCTCCTCCCCATTCTCTCTCTCTCTCTGTCTCTCTCTCTCACTCCTCTCTCTCTAAAAAATCAATAAATAAAATAAAAAAAGAAAAGTGTTATAATTTTGCCTGAAGAAAAAAATGAATAAGTTGACAAAAATCAAGAAATAACTTTTAATGTTCATCAATCAAGAAATAAGGGTCAAATCATATTAGAGTAATGGATGATCACCAAATGATCTGAAGAAGTTATTTTTGTTTGTTTGTTGTTTTTCAAGTGGTTGCTTTTGGGGAATGAAGGATTGAGATAGCAAATGGTTGATTTAAACTTAATTGTTCTGTGTGTGAGGTCTTTAAATTTTTTTTTATTTATTGATTACAGAGAGAAAGAAAAACATTGACTTGTTCCACGTATTTATGCATTTAATGGATAATGCTTTTTTCGTGACAAGATACAGAGAGAGTCAGAGAAAGGGACAAATAGGTACAGACAGGAAGGGAGAGAGATGAGAAGCATCGATTCTTCGATGCAGCACCTTAGTTGTTCATTGATTGATTTCTCATATGTGCTTTGACTGGGGGCTACAGCAGAGTGAGTGACCCCTTGGTCGAGCCAGAAACCTTGGGCTCAAGCTGGTGAGCTTTGCTCAAAGCAGATAAGCCCATGCTCAAGCTGGCAAACTCAGTGTCTCGAACCTGGGTCTTCCGCATCCCAGTCCAATGCTTTATCCTCTGTGCCACCGCCTGGTCAGGTTTAATAGTTGATTCTTGTATGATATCTGACAAGGGGTCAAACCTGCAACTTTGGCATGTCAGAACAAAACTCTAACCAACTGTGTATGAGTTTAGATTTTTTAAAATAAAGCAAAGTAGAATGACATCCTGCCCTTTTTACATTGTTTCTTCCTGTGTCCTACTCAGGCTTTTAAATAAAAATCAAACAAACAAAAACAACAATAACACTAAAAACAAAATAACAGGGCCACTTTCCCACCATGAAGTAAACACTACTCTGCATGGGGCCAGTAGTTTCTTCACCCCTTTCTACTCTTCTTTCAACTTTTCTCTTTGTTTGCAAACATCCTACTCTATCAATTTTATGCAGCTAAATCTTATTTACCCCTCAGATCTTGGTTTCCTCTGAAAAGTCTTCAGGATACCATTAGTTTGACCCTTAATAAAACTCAAAAATCTTTTTAAGGATCTCTAGCATTAGTAATTGAATTTGATTTTTAATTCACAGAGAAATTCATATCTTAGTTATTAACCCCTCAATTCTACTTTATTTGGTATCTATATCTATCTGTATCTATGAATCTATGTATCTATCCTATTTACCATTTATAAAACAAATATTTATTGAGCATTTGTGCATAGTATAATCTTTTCATTACAAAGCTTATAGTTTGGTTGAGAAAACAAATAGATAAGCAAATTTGTCAGAAATATTAGGAAAGATGCTTTGAGAAGATGAAGGTCAACTTTACATTGATTTGTCACTGAAGTTCTCTCTGTGTAAGTGATCTTTGTGTTGAGACTTGAATAATGACAAGAAGTCAGTTATATGTGAATTAGCAAGAAGAGTATTTCAGGTACAGGGAACAATATCAGCAAAGGTCTTATCCAGGAAAGAAGTAGTTGTGTTCAAGAAACTGGAGGAAAACCAAATTGATGAGTAAGGGGAGTAATGATGATGAGTGTGATGGAAATACAGGCAATGATCTATTCTCACAGGAAGCTTTGACACAATATTGGTAGATATCTGACGTAATTTGAAATGTAATGGGAAGCTGCCCTGGTGTTAAATCAGAAATAACACGATCCAATTTGCATATTAACAAATGATTCTGGCTTTCCTGTGGAGAATGGAAAGCAAATAGGGTAAGAATGGAATCCTGTAGCTGAATTATGATTGTATTGCCAGAATCTAGAAGAGAGACTGTGGCAGCTTAATTTAGGGAGGTGGATAGAACATAGATGGCTTCAACATACATGGTTAAGGGCCTTATTCTCATGTACTTTCTTCAGTTGATAAAAGGTAGTTAGTTCTCTCTTCTCTCCATAACTAAACTCTTCAAAATGTTATCATCTCTCCTGTAGTACTATCCTTATCGGTAATCGTTTATCCATTATCTTCTTCAGCTACACATTCATTGCTAGTTTTACCTTAGCACATACACATGATCAAGTCTCTCATTTTTAGACTTGCTCAGCACACTTCTTCCCTCTGTAGCACATTTCTCCCTCCTTCCCTTCAGGATCTCACCTATCTCTGCTTTCTATCATTCAGGCTTCTGCCTAAAATGATGTTTTCTAGGGTCTTACTTAATCCATACATATCAAATTCAATGTATTATTTTTGTTTCATGTCTTGCTTAATCCCTCTATGACAGCAGGAACCACTTGTGTGTATGATTTGCTTTATGTCCTTATGCCTATGGAAAAGTTCTTTACTATTTCTTTCCCTGTTATTTTTCATGAATCAATATATCACTTATGGTGCCCCTGCCCCCTGAAATGCTAATAGACTATAGTGTTTGACTTCTCTTTCTTTTCTTCTCTCACTCTGTAAAGTCTTTCCAGATTGTCTCCATATCCCTTAAGTAGCCATTAAGGCTGCTAATTGCAGATGAATTCCAAATCTTTCTTTTCCAGCCCTGTGATCATGATCCTGAGCTATATATATATATATATATATATATATATATATATATATATATATATATATATATATATATATATATATATATATATATATGGTCACTGACTGTGACTGTTGTCCCTTGTTCTTTGTTTGTCGGGAGCCAATCAACAACTACTGGCTGACAAGGTCACAGCAGAAGAAGATGCACAACTGCTGGCTGACAAGGTCACAGCAGAAGAAGATCAAAGACTGCTGGTTGACAAAGTCACAGCAGAGAAGACCAATGGCTGATGGTTGACAAAGTCACCGCAGTGAAGACCAATGGCTGCTGGTTGACAAAGTCACCACAGAGGAAAGGCACAACGATACTTCCCCCTTTGACCTTTTGAATTAATCTGGCTTTATATCCCCCCTTTTCTGGGTGTGTGCTATCATTTATGGCACAGGGATAATACTGTGCTTTCCTTGTAGAGTCATAGTAATTTTTTTGGAAATGAGACAGAGGGTGTGAGTTCCACAGAAAAGCCTGTAAGCCCCTTGGCCTGGGCTCATAGATATCAGAAGCTGGCTATAATATCCCTCGAAAAGGGTTAAGTTTGTAGGAGAATTTCTTCTTATTAATCATGTTAGAAAAAATAGATTGTGATTTATGATTAGGTAGAAAACAGTAACTATACACAGAAGCACCTTTCAGCCTTCACTTAATTCATTACTTTACCTCCCTAGACTTTTCATGTGGTAGAGTAGAGAAACTTTTCTTTCTTCTTGCATACCTGACCTGCAGGTAGTGGAACACTCTGAAAAGAATAAAGTTAGAACTTAACTAGTATATGAATATAGTAAATAAATAAAATTTGACTAGACAATAGGATCTTAGGTAAGGTAGTTATTAATCAGTACTGACCTTTTAGAAGTTTATACCAATATTGTTATTGCTGTTCAAGTTATTGTATAACTGTACTTTGAATGACTTACCACCTGATTTATAGCTTATAGAAATGAATTAACTGTTGCCTAGAAATATGTAACCATAGTGAAACAAAAACAATTATTAATCAATGTATTCTGAATACCATGTGATTGTAATTTAGTGTGTGTGTATAAAAATAAAGCTAGACCAGCCATTGGCAGAGATGCCTGGCAGTAAATGATAATGAGAGAATAAAGAGAAAAAAAGAATTTGGCTCTCTCACTCGATTTGTGCCGACGCCATCTCTTCCTGTGGGACCCCTGGATTCCCCCCGGGGCTGGACCCCAGCATTTGTTCCCACAACTTAATATGCTTTTTCTCTCTTCTCTGTACCTTGATATCAATTAAATATCTAAAATTCTCAGGAAGATGATTTTGGGCAGAAAATGCATATTACCAGAGAGCCACTATGCACATGGGAACTTGAAACAGCTTAGAATGGAGTGTAGGGAAGGAAGTAAATGAATCCCAGTTAAATTGTTTACTGGTTACTATCTGTAGGAACTGTGATTTATAAATCTTAGCTATTGGCTGGTCACTGTAAATTCAAATTCCCCTAAGACAATGTTGACATTTTTCTAAGTTAGTTGAAGTCAATTTTAATAATGTAACTTTTATTTACTCTTTAACAACTTGAATTTTAAAATTTCCTTTTTAAATATCTCTTAAAATTTTAGTCTTGAGCTTTAGAAATAATTGGAATAGCTATCTAGGGGCTAAAGTAATTCCATGTTTTACCAGGGAATCGTGTCTTGGATCCTTTGATAATAACAGTGTAACCTTCCTTGTCTTATAAGGCAAAGCAGTGATTGAAAGATTTCAGACAAACATCTTTATACCAAAACATGATGAACAAAACTGAAAACAAATAGAATAATTTAAAAATACATTGACACCATACTTAAAAGATTTTTGCCTTAGTTTATAAAGTGCTCTTAGAAATAATTTTTTAAAAATCTGGTTAAAAATGGGTCAATAATCTGAGAGGTGGCTCAATGGATAAAGTTTCGTCCCAGCACACTGAGGTCATGGGTTCATCCCCGGCTGGAGCACCTAAGAGAAGCAGTCAATGAGTGCACAACTAAATGGAACAACTAAGTGGAATAATGAGTTGATGCTTCTCTCTCTCTTTCTTTCTCCCTAACACTACCTCTCTCCCTTCCTCCTTTCCATTTCTTTCTGTAATCAATGGAAAAGAATTTTAAAAATGAATCAATGATACAGAGGGTTTATGTAAAAAAGCCCCTAAACAATATTTTATGGATATATAGAAAACACTACTTTCAATAAAAACCAAACAGAGGCACAGAAGGAAGCAGTATAGCAATAAATAAATTAATAAATACATCAGAATCCACAGTCACACAGCCTGGATATGAAGCTTAAATCTTGCCCTTACCATTTTTATACTTTGGGGCAAAAAACATAACCCCTGAAAGCCTAGTGTCCTCTTTTAAATTTTCTTTTCACTTGAGATAAAATACATATAACAAAACTAAACATTTAAAAGTGAACAAATAAGTGGATTTAGTATATTCACAATGTTGTGCAACCATTACCTCTATCTTATTCCAAAGCCTTTCATTAACCCCAAAAGAAAATGAAGTCGAAAGCATCTATTTTTTTCTTTTGTTACTCATGATTTGGTTATATCTAAGAATTCATTGGCAAAACTGAAGATTTACCCTTATGTTTCTTTTAAAAGTTGTATGGTGTTACTATCTCTTATATTTAGATCATTGATCCATTTTTAGCTATATTTAGTTCATCGATCCATTTTGAGCTAACTTTTATATATAGTGTGAATGCAGGTCCAACTTTAGTCACTTTTTTATGTGAATATCCAGCTGTCCCAACACTATTTGTTGAAAAGATTGTTCTTTCCCCATTAGCAATATTGACAACCTTGTCAATAATCATCTGGGCATAGATTTATGGCTTTGTTTGTTTGTTTATTTTTAAGTGAGAGGACAGAGAGAAAGACAGACTCTCGCATACGCCCCAACTGGGATCCACCTGGCAACCCCTGTTTGGGGCTGATGCTCTGCCCATCTGGGGCATGCTCACACCCAAGCTATTTTTAATGCCTGAAGTGGAAGATCCATAGCGCCATCCTCAGCACTTGGGGCCCATGTGCTGGAACCAATTGAATCATGGCTGTAGGAGGGGAAGAGAGAAAGAAGGTGTGAGGGAAGAAAAAGCATATGGCTACCTGTGCCCTGGCCAGTAATTGAACTCTGACATTCACGTGACGGGCAACGCTCTACCACTGAGGCAACTAACCAGGGTGATTTATGGCTTTATTTATGGATTTAATTTTATTCCACTGGTCTATATATATCTGTCCTTATGCCAATATCACACTGTCTTGATTATTGTAGTCTTGTAGTACGTTTTAAAATTGGAAAGTGTGAATCCTTCAAAGCTATGAATTGAATTGTGTCCTGCAAAATTTTTATGTTAATGTTCTAACCTCTTATGTGATGATATTTTGATATAGGGTCTTTGGAATGAAATTAGATTTAGATAAACCTATGACAGTGTGAAACTGATGATGGGATTAGTGTCCTCAGAAAAAAAAGATGCAAGAAACCTCTCTCTTTCTCTCTCTCTTCCTTTCTCTCTCTTCCTTTCTCTCTCTCCCTCTCTCTCTCTCTCTCTCTCTCTCTCTCTCTCTCTCTACCCCATGTGAGAACACAGAGAGGAGGAAGCCATCTGTAAGGCTAGGAAGACCTGATCTCATACATGCAGTCTCCAGGACTCAGAAAATAAACTCTAGTTTAAGCCTCCCAATCTAAACTATTTTGTTATGGCTGCCTGAGCTGATTGAGACATTTATCCCTGCCCCGCCCCCTTCCTTAGGATTGTTTTAGATACTTAAAGCTGCTTGTAATTCTGTATGAATTTGAGGGTCATTGTAAAGCCAGTAGTCATGGCCACCATCAAAGATGTCTGGCCAACGCAGGTTCAGGTTTGATTCAGATCAATTGTAAAGAAATAATTGAGCTAAAAGTTGGTGGTCTCTTTTCCTTTAATCCTAGCTTGCACTCGGCAAGCAAATAAATACATACAGTGTGAAACACTTCCCTTTCCATTTAGGGTTCCCAAAGCCACTGACTCATCCGAGTTTTCCTAGAGTAAAAGGCTCCCAGAGCTCCAAGATGGCAGCAGAGTAGGTGGACACACAGATGCCCAGCTCTCAACACCAAACTGGAATACAAATCAATTTAGGAAAAATCAGCATGAAAAACCAACACTGAACTGCAAGAACAGCTCTCAAAAACCAAGGAGCAAAGAGGAAGCCACAATAATCCTGGTAAGGAGTGCCTGAATCTCCTCTGCTTACAGGAACGGAAGGGGGGGGGGTGAGGCTGAGAGCCCAGAGAGGATTTCACAGAGGAAAAAAAGCAGAAACTACTGCTCACAGCCACTTACCTGGCGACCAGGGAGCAAGGTGGGTTGAAAAGACCAGCTTATCTCCCAAGTGGAAAGGACAGGGAGAGGGACAGACTGTGAGGGGCTAACGTATGCAAGAAACAAAATTAAAAAGCTGACTCATTCGTGCTGGATGAGGCCATAGCTGGGGGAGGGACTGAACCTTTCACAAAACAGAGCTGAAGTGCTTCCGGATCAGAGATCACCGGACATCTATCCAGCTCCAATCAGCGCAACAAGACACAGCTGAAAACAAGAACTGGGGAGGAGGGGCAGTAACTCAGGTCTCCATGGAGATCTGAGATACACCTCCCCCTAATGAAGCTGAGAAAAAACCCGTTGGTGGAAGAGAACTTCAGCATCTCAGGTTACACCCACAGCATTCCTGGTTACAGTTTCAAGGAAGCCCCCTGCTGAGATCAGTTAACAAGACTATCACCTGTTAAGAAAACAAACAAATCAAGACTTCAAAGCTGCCCAAATCCGAAAGTGGATTACAAATAATAGCTGATACCAACCCAAGAAGACCTAGAAATAACACAACTGAAAACTGGAGGCAGACAACACCAAGCTGAGACTCAACCAACTCTACAAATAAAACACCATGATGAGAAGACAAAGGAGTGCAACCCAAATGAAACCACAAGAGACACCTTTGAGAGATGAGCTGAGTGATATGGAAATAATCAAACTTCCAGATGCGGAGTTAAAAATAATGATTGTAAGGATGCTTAGGGATCTTAGAACAACAATGGGTGGGCAGTTTGAAAACCTAAATAAAGAAATAGCAAGTATAAAAAAGAACCAGTCGGAGATGACAAATACAATATCAGAAATAAAGACCACAATGGAAGGAATTAAAAACAGGATAGATAGAGCGGAGGATCGAATCAGAGATTTAGAGGACAACTGGAATGAAGACATGAAAGCAGAGAAGAAAAGAGAAAAGACTCAAAAAGTCAGAGGAAACTCTTAGAGAGCTCTGTGACAACATGAAGAGAAATAACATCCGCATCATAGGGGTTCCTGAAGAAGAAGAAAAGGAACAAGGAATAGAGACGTTGTTCAATCATATCATAGCTGAAAATTTCCCTAAATTAATGCAAGAGAAACTCTCACAAGTCCAAAAAGCACGGAGGACTCCATTAAAGAGAAACCCAAAGAAACCTACACCAAGACACATCATAATTAAAATACCAAAGCTAAGCGATAAAGAGAAAATATTAAAAGCTGCAAGAGAAAAAAAAGTATCACCTACAAAGGAGCCCCCATAAGGATGACATCTGACTTCTCAACAGAAACACTTGAGGCCAGAAGGGAATGGCAAGAAGTATTCAAAGTAATGCAGAACAAGAACCTACAACCAAGACTACTTTATCCAGCAAGGCTATCGTTTAAAATTGAAGGAGAAATAAAAAGCTTCCCAGACAAAAAACAACTCAAGGAATTCATTACAACCAAACCAATGCTGCAGGAAATGTTAAGGGACCTGTTGTAAACAGATCAAAGTGGGAAAAGACTATAGAAAAAAAAGGAATACACCTTTAAAGAAGAAAATGGCAATAAACAACTACATATCAATAATAACCTTAAATGTAAATGGATTAAATGATCCAATCAAAAGACATAGGGTAGCTGCGTGGATAAGAAAACAGGACCCATACATATGTTGTCTACAAGAGACACACCTTAGAACAAAAGACACACATAGATTGAAGGTAAAAGGATGGAAAAAAACATTTCATGCAAACGGAAATGAAAAAAAAGCTGGGGTAGCAATACTTATATCAGACAAATTGGACTTTAAAACAAAGGATATAGTAAGAGATAAAGAAGGCCACTACATAATGATAAAGGGAGTAATCCAACAGGAAGATATAACTGTTATAAATATCTATGCACCTAATATAGGAGCACCCAAATATATAAAACAGACTTTGATGGATTTAAAGGGTGAGATCAACAGCAATACTATAATAGCAGGGGATTTCAATACCCCACTAACATCACTAGATAGATCCTCAAGAAAGAAAATTAACAAAGAAACAGCAGACTTATTGGAAACACTAGATCAACTCGATTTAACAGATATCTTCAGATCCTTTCACCCTAAAGCAGCAGAATATACATTCTTTTCAAGTGCTCATGGTACATTCTCTAGGATAGACCACATGTTAGGGCACAAAAGTGCTCTCAACAAATTTAAGAAGACTGAAATCATATCAAGCACTTTCTCCGATCACAACAGCATGAAACTAGAAATGAATCACAGCAGAAAAGCTCAAAAATTCTCAAACACATGGAAACTAAATAGCAGGGTGTTAAATAATGAATGGATTAAGAATGAGATCAAAGAAGAAATAAAAAAAATTCCTAGAAACGAATGACAATGAGCATACAACAACTCAAAATTTATGGGACACAGCGCCCTGGCCGGTTGGCTCAGCGGTAGAGTGTCGGCCTAGCGTGCAGAGGACCCGGGTTCAATTCCCGGCCAGGGCACACAGGAGAAGCGCTTATTTGCTTCTCCACCCCTCCGCCGCACTTTCCTCTCTGTCTCTCTTGCCCTCCCGCAGCCAAGGCTCCATTGGAGCAAGGATGGCCCGAGCGCTGGGCATGGCTCTATGGCCTCTGCCTCAGGCACTAGAGTGGCTCTGGTCGCAACATGGCGACGCCCAGGATGGGCAGAGCATCACCCCCTGGTGGGCAGAGCGTCGCCCCTGGTGGGCGTGCCGGGTGGATCCCGGTCGGGCGCATGCGGGAGTCTGTCTGACTGTCTCTCCCCGTTTCCAGCTTCAGAAAAATGAAAAAAAAAAAAGAAAAGAAAATTTATGGGACACAGCGAAAGCAGTGCTGAGAGGGAAGTTCATAGCACTACAGGCACACTTTCAGAAGCTAGAAAAAGCTCAAATAAACAACTTAACCCTGCATCTCAAAGAATTAGAAAAAGAACAGCAAGTAAAGCCCAAATGTAGTAGAAGGAAGGAAATAATAAAGATCAGAGCAGAAATAAATGACATAGAGGCTAAAGAAACAATACAGAAAATCAATGAAACTAGGAGCTGGTTCTTTGAAAAGGTAAACAAGATTGATGAACCTTTAAGTAGACTCACCAAGAAAAAGAGAGAGAGGACTCAAATAAATAAAATTAGAAATGAGAGAGGAGAAATAACAACTGACACAACAGAAATACAAAATATTGTAAGAAAATACTATGAAGAACTGTATGCCAAAAAACTAGACAACCTAGATGAAATGGACAAATTCCTTGAAACATACAATCTTCCAAAAATCAATCTGGAAGAATCAGAAAACCTAAACAGACCGATTACAACAAATGAGATCGAAACAGTTATCAAAAAACTCCCAACAAAGAAAAATCCGGGGCCCGATGGCTTCACAACGGAATTCTACCAAATATTCAAAGAAGAACTAACTCCTATCCTTCTCAAACTATTTCAAAAAATTCAAGAGGAAGAAAGACTTCCAAGCTCCTTTTATGAGGCGAGCATAATTCTGATTCCAAAACCAGGCAAAGACAACACAAAGAAAGAAAATTATAGGCCAATATCTCTGATGAATATGGATGCTAAAATCCTCAACAAAATATTAGCAAACCGGATCCAACAATATATGGAAAAAATCATACACCATGATCAAGTGGGATTTATTCTGGGGAGGAAAGGCTGATACAATATTCGTAAATCAATCAATGTGATTCATCACATAAACAAAAAGAAGGAGAAAAACCATATGATAATTTCAATAGATGCAGAAAAAGCATTTGATAAAATCCAGCACCCATTCATGATCAAAACTCTCAGCAAAGTGGGAATACAGGGAACATACCTCAACATGATAAAAGCCATCTATGAGAAACCCACAGCCAACATCATACTCAATGGGAAAAAATTAAAAGCAATACCCTTAAGATCAGGAACAAGGCAGGGGTGCCCCCTTTCACCACTCTTATTTAACATAGTCCTGGAAGTCCTAGCCACAGCAATCAGACAAGAAGAAGAAATAAAAGTCATTCAAGTTGGAAAAGAAGAAGTAAAACTATCATTATTTGCAGATGATATGATATTGTATATAGAAAACCCTAAAGTCTCAGTCAAAAAACTACTGGACCTGATAAATAAATTCAGCAAAGTGGCAGGATATAAAATAAATACTCAGAAATCAGAAGCATTTTTATACACCAACAATGAACAGTCAAAGAGAAATTAAGGAAACAATCCCCTTCACAATTACAACCAAAAAAATAAAGTACCTAGGAATAAACTTAACCAAGGAGACTAAAGACTTGTACTTGGAAAATTACAAAACATTGATAAAAGAAATCAAGGAAGATACAAACAAGTGGAAGCATATACCGTGCTCATGGTTAGGAAGAATAAACATCATTAAAATGTCTATATTACCCAAAGCAATCTATAAATTCAATGCAATACCAATTAAAATACCAATGACATACTTCAAAGATATAGAACACATATTCCAAAAATTTATATGGAACCAAAAGAGGACACGAATAGCCTCAGCAATCTTAAAAAAGAAGAATAAAGTGGGAGGTATCACACTTCCTGATATCAAGTTATACTACAAGGCCGTTGTACTCAAAACAGCCTGGTACTGGCATAAGAACAGGCATATAGATCAATAGAACAGAACAGAGAACCCAGAAATAAACCCACAGCTCTATGGACAACTGATATTTGACAAAGGAGGTAAGGAAATACAATGGAGTAAAGACAGCCTCTTTAACAAATGGTGTTGGGAAAATTGGACAGCTACCTGCAAAAAAATGAAACTAGATCACCAGCTTACACCACTCACAAAAATAAACTCAAAATGGATAAAAGACTTGAATGTAGGCCGTGAAACCATAAGCATCTTAGAAGAAAACATAGGCAGTAAGCTCTCGGACATCTCTCGGAGCAATATATTTGATGATTTATCTCCACGGGGAAGTGAAATAAAAGACAGGATAAACAAATGGGACTATATCAAACTAAAAAGCTTTTGCACAGCTAAAGACAACAAGAACAGAATAAAAAGACAAACTACACAAAGGGAGAACATATTTGACAATACGTCTGATAAGGGGTTAATAACCAAAATTTATAAAGAACTTGTAAAACTCAACACCAGGAAGACAAACAACCCAATCCAAAAATGGGCAAAAGAGATGAATAGACACTTCTCCAAAGAGGACATACAGATGGCCAATAAGCATATGAAAAAATGCTCAACATCACTAATCATTAGAGAAATGCAAATTAAAACCACAATCAGATATCACCTCACACCAGTCAGAATGGCGCTTATCAACAAAAAACACAGAATAAGTGCTGGCAAGGATGTGGAGAAAAGGGAACCCTCCTGCACGGCTGGTGGGAATGCAGACTGGTGCAGCCACTGTGGAAAACAGTATGGAGATTCCTCAAAAAACTGAAAATCGAATTGCCTTTTGACCCAGCTATCCCACTTTTAGGAATATACCCCAAAGACACCATAGAACGTCTCGAAAAGGAGAAATGCACCCGCATGTTTGTGGCAACATTGTTCACAATAGCGAAGATCTGGAAACAGCCCAAGTGTCCGTCAGAGGACGAGTGGATTAAAAAGCTTTGGTACATATATACTATGGAATACTACTCAGCCATAAGAAATGATGAAATTGGATCATTTACAATAACATGGATGGACCTTGACAACATTATACGGAGTGAAATAAGTAAATCAGAAAAAAACAAAAAACTAAGATGAATCCATACATAGAAGGGACATAAAAATGAGACTCAGAGACATGAACAAGAATGTGATGGCAACAGGGGCGGGGGGTTGGGGGAGGGGGGATGGGGTGAAGAAGGAGAGAGGGGTTAGGGGAGGGGAGGGGCACAAAGAAAACCAGATAGAAGGTGACAGAAGACAATTTAACTTTGGGGGAGGGGTACACAGCACAATCAAATGTCAAAATAATCTAGAGATATTTTCTCTAAACATATGTACCCTGATTTATCAATGTCACTGCATTAAATTTAATTAAAAAAAAAAAAAAGGCTCCCACCTCTTTACTTCCATTTTGGCTGCCTCCTCTCCTCCACATGGCCTCTCTCTGCCCTGCTACAGCATGGGCTCCTCCTCTCTACAAGAATGTGGCCACTATCGCCTCAAATGGCCTCCTAACTCCTCCTTTTAAAACTTTTTCCCTGGGACATCACCTTCCTCCAGCACACATTAGCATAATCAACCCCATCCCAAGCAAAAGGGCAATTAGCAGTATCAGGTGTGGGTAGCGGCCATCTTAAACAAGAAGAGTGAGAAAAAATGACTATCTGCCCAACAATCATCCTTTCCATTTCTGTAAAATGGTCACTGGAATTTTGATAGAGATGATATTAAATGTATAGATTTGTTTGTTAACATAACAATATTAAATCTAATCTATAAACATGGAATGTCTTTTCCATTTTTGAGGTCTTCTTTAATTTCTTCCAGCAATTTTTTTTGCCTCCTTGGTTAAATTTATTCTTGGGTATGATATTCTTTCAGATGCTATTGTAAATGACACATATTTTTTTTAAAATATTTTTTGAATTGTTGGTTGCTGGTGTATAGAAACATAACAGGTTGTGTGTGTGGGTGTGTGTTTATCTTTTGTCCTGCCACTTAGCTGAGTTAGTTTATTAGCTTTAGTAGGTTTTTGTTGTGTGTGTGTATTTCTGAGGCATTTTCTATATATAGGATCATGTCATTAGTGAATATAGAAATTTACTTTTTTTTTATTTTAGATATCTTTCATTAGTGTTCTCCTTTGTATGTGTGTAAGAAATATTTCTTTTCTTAAGATATTTGTGCTAAATGTAAGGCTTAGGCATTGTAATATTCTTTCCATGTCAAATTATTAAGATATTTTTTTAATTTTTTTTTTTTACAGAGACATAGAGTCAGAGAGAGGGATAGTCAGGCAGGAACGGAGAGAGATGAGAAGCATCAATCATTAGTTTTTTGTTGCGCATTTCAACACCTTAATTGTTATTGATTGCTTTCTCATACGTGCCTTGACTGCAAACCTTCAGCAGACTGAGTAACCCCTTGCTCGAGCCAGTGACCTTGGGCTCAAGCTGGCGGCCTTGGGTTCTCGAACCTGGGTCTTCCACATCCCAGTCTGTCGCTCTATCCACTGCGCCACCGCCCAGTCAGGCTCAAATTATTAAGATTTTTAACAGGCAAACCTTGATAAAGAGCATCAAAGATTTTAAGCTCAGCTATGGAGAATAAAAATTAATTAAACTTTTCAACACACTAATGTATAAGTAAAGTATTGACCAGCTATGTTATATTCTGAGAAAATAATTGAAATAATTGCCATGGTTTATATATGAGGCTACTCAATGCAACATTATTTATAATGAGTGATTTGAAAAGCAACTTAAAATTTTAACAGCATGAGATTGTTGAACAGGTTATAAATTATCTTAAGATATACTGTACAAACATTAAAATGTTTGCTGTTGAAGTAGCTTTGAAACATGTAATTTTTAAAAAGTTTGAAAGAGCTTTTTCTTGTCCATTCTTCTTTATCTCTTTCTATATTCACAAATAGGTAAATAATTAATTATCTGTGGCAAAATATTTAGTAACTTTTTTTCAGAATAGTGGTATTAGTTATAATTTTATTTATGTCTTTTCCCTTATATTTCATGTATCATATACTTATTATTTATAATTTTATAAGGAAATAAACAAACATGGTATCTGAAAATATCTTAGTAATGTTAAAATAATCTATTGTCTCAGAATGAACATATTACCATTTGAAACAATCAACTTTTAACATTTTCTTATCATTTCACTTCATTTTTTAATTTTAATTTATTGATTTTAGAGAGGGAGAAAAGAGAAAGGGGAGGGGGAAGTGAGAAGCAGTTGCTTCTCATATGTGCATTGACTGGGCAAGCCCCGGGTTTCAAACTGGTGACCTCAGCCTTCCTGGCTGATGCTTTATCCGCTGCACCACCACAGGGGAGGCTTACTTTATTTTTACCTGAAGAAAAAATCCTGTGATGTTTATCATAATGAGTCATTGGTAAAAAAGAAAAGAATAATGTCTTTACTGTAGATATATTTGGAAGGAGAACCTGAAGTCAGAACTTTTCTGCAGTGTTCTCTTTATGAAAGTTTTTGAAAAACATTAATGTCTATAACTACTGCATCCAGCTATATATAAACTCAAAGGGGACAAAGCTAACAAATGCCAGAGGTAAAAGTTCTGCTACTAAGCAATAAGAAAAAATCTAATAAATAAAGTTTAGTTTAAATTGATAAATGTAGGCTAAATTAATTATAATTACAAATTAAAACTCTGTTCAGTCTCTAAGAAACAGGTGGTATTGAGAAAATTAAACAATTCTTGTTATAACATCATACTTTGAACTTGGAAATTAGTGACTAAAAGAAAAATAAATATTCCTTGCATTTGTTTAGCAATTTTTGCTTAGGAAAAGTACAAAACCTGGTAAAGTATTTTATAAAGAATGAGAGGACCTAGTTAGTTGGCTCAGTGGTAGAGTGCTGGCTTGGCGTGTGGAAGTTCTGGGTTTGATACCCAGACAGGGCACATAAAAGAAGTGATCATCTACTTCTCCACTCCTCCTCCTCTTGCTTCTCTCTCTCTTTCCCTCCTACAGCTATGGTTCAATTTGTTTGAATGTGTTGGCCCGGGCACTGAGGATGGCTCCATGGAGCTTCAGTTTCAGGTGCTAAAAATAGCTTGCGAGCATGGTCTGAGATGGGCAGAGCATTGGTCCCAGACAGGGTTGCAGGGTGAATCTAGGTTGGGGCACATGTGGGAGTCTGTTTTACTATCTCCCCTCCTCTCACTTGGAAAAGAAGAAAAAGGAAAGAAATGAGGGCCCCTTAAAATGTACTGTTCTTAGTTTTCTTGCATTCTTAAAAATATTGCCATCTGTTATTTTATTTAAAATGAAAAGCTTATCAATATACCAATATATTCAATAATCTATTAAAATGTATTTATTTGTTTTAAAGCCTAAGTATCTTTGTTTCCCAAATTTCTACAATAATTTCTACAATAATATGTCAATAAAGACAATAGGTAGTACTTAAATGAGAGATATAAAATCTACCATATGTTTAACATGGCTGAATTAACATTACTGGAAATCTTTGCATTTTGTTAGTCTCCAGATCCTTAGCAATTTTTTGGCTACTTTAATATAGTTAGTTTTTTCTATCAGAAGTATTTTAAAATATAAATTAATACATAATCTCATGTTAATGTAGTATATCAAAAATGAACAAAGTTTGAACTTGAAATCTCAAAAAAATTATAACATGGCATAGTAAAAATCTCAGGATTGTCTTTCGGTAAAGGTTTTCACTTTTTGATACCATGAGGCTATTTAAAACATATCTTTTAAACTTTCTAATTTAATATTTTTGCTAGTGTGGCTCTGATACCGTAAGTAGCAACATATAGGGCTGAATCTTACCAACTTAAAGTTAAGAGAGGTACATACATTTGTCATCAATCCCTATATCATCATTTTTGACAACCTCACCTGGTACCAGTGACCCTGAACCACTTGTATTTCACTGAATTGTTTACGTTCTCTCAGACCTCTCTATTTCTTTGTGTACAAACACACATACACATACATTATTCATACAATCTCCCTGTTTATTCTGTATACTGTTAAACTCTTTGTCTTTTATATTCCCTTTTTAATTATTAGTGATGCTTGTCCTTCTTTTTGTTTAATTAAATTTTTATTGTTCAGCCACATTTCCAGTGGTCTTTTATTACTTTGTTTAAAGTGTGTTACTTGTAAATGACATAGAGCTATGATATGTTTTTATGCTAATATGAATGCACTTGACTTTTCATGGGAAATTTTAGTTCATATTTAGTGTAAAGTAATAAATAATAAATAAAACTGATTTTTATTTTTTACTAATTTTGAAAATCTTTACTTACTCATTTTTTTCTCTTTAGCCAACTTTTGGTGAGTTAATCTACTTATTTCCTCTTGTCATTTTGGAAGTTTTATTTTGAGTTTCCATTTTATTTATGATTATGTTCTGTTTCCCACTACTCACAATCAAACACACAATTTACTAGTATATAAAAACAATGTCCTATCCCCTACTCCTAAAACTCATTTCTTTACTGCTTCTTTCTTTCAATTCCCAGAATACTCTCACCTTTCACTCTTTTGCTTGCCACTATCAACAGATTTTGCTGCAATATTTTAGAGTTTTAGTTCTAGGTTATGATCACCTTTTTCCTATAATGTAGCCTTCTTATTTAAAGAATCTTTATTTATATTTATAAATTATATACACAGATTACCAAACATATCTCTATGTATCTATCATGTATCTAATCTGTGTATATAGGTCAATGCTAATTTTTTCCTCATTATCTTTCTCTAGTTTGAGAATTTCATTCTGAATTGTTATTGTCTGGAAAGAACATTTTCCTCAGAAGAGGCATATGAGTGATATATTATTTATATCTTTGTATATCCACATTGACCTGACAGATAAATGCTATATTGGATAGGTATAAGATTCTTGGTTTAAATTCCTTTATTTTATTTTAATTTCTTTTATTATTTTTAGCAGTGTTTTACTTATGTTTTTCCACCATCTCATAATTTCCTATGTTGTAGGTGAGTCCAATGATTCTTTTTCTCTTTATTCTAAGTATCCAGTTCTTTTGGCTTGGCTGCTTGTAAGGTGCTTCTCCTCTTTATTAAACTATACCTTGGTGTGTGCTTTTTGTCATTGATCCTCCCCAAAATGTATTGAGCTTATCTATAGTCTCCGGTTGTTGCTCTTCAGCTCAAGAACATTTCTTCCCCTCTATTAGATTAATTATTACTTTACTTCTATTTGCCCATTTCTATTTTCTTAGAACTTCTATTATTCTCATTTTAATACTTAGCATCCCAAATTCATTCTCCTCAACTTTCATAGTTTCTCCTCCTATACCATGCCACCATTTTGATATTTAAGAATATCATACTCAGCCCTGGCCGGTTGGCTCAGTGGTAGAGCATCGGCCTGGCGTGCAGAAGTCCCGGGTTCGATTCCCGACCAGGGCACACAGGAGAAGCGCCCATCTGCTTCTCCACCCCTCTCCCTCTCCTTCCTCTCTGTCTCTCTCTTTCCCTCCCACAGCCAAGGCTCCATTGGAGCAAAGATGGCCCGGGCGCTGGGGATGGCTCCTTGGCCTCTGCCCCAGGCACTAGAGTGGCTCTGGTAGCAACAGAGTGATGCCCCAGAGGGGCAGAGCATCGCCCCCTGGTGGGCAGAGCGTCGCCCCTGGTGGGCGTGCCGGGTGGATCCCGGTCGGGCACATGCGGGAGTCTGTCTGACTGTCTCTCCCCGTTTCCAGCTTCAGAAAAATACAAAAAATAAAAAATAAAAAAAAAAGAATATCATACTCTCTTTCAGTCAATAAATTCACTGATTTTATTTTTTATTTAAAAAAAGCATCTGTTTTTGTTCCTACAATTTTATAGTTGGTGCTGCCCCTACTTCTTCTTAATGTTCTTACTGTTTCTTTTAAGGTCCTGTCCTTCTTCTTCATATTAGAGATTGTTAGGGTGCACTTCTTCTTTATCTTCCTGATGTCCATCCCTTTGGCATATAATTTATAATTTGGTTGGCTCATAGCATCTCAGCCCCAGCTCTTGTCACCTACCACCTCAGCAGATATGGTGGCTGAACTCGGTTCACTCCTGTCGTCCAAGACGCTTGTCAGCCTCCCAGGGTTGTGCTATGAAGAAGCCTCTCTAACCCCTGGTCTTTTCACTCCCAGGCTCAGAAGTAGAGAACATTCAAGTCATTTTTCTGCTCCTCCTCAACTCTTAAAAGATCAGTGAAGCAAAACATTGATAAGGGGACTAAAACTGCCATTCACTGGGTGGGGGTGCAGGACTCTGTAGGTCTCTAGGACTAACCTTTCTTCTAAAGAGCTCTTAACTGACTCCCTGGGGAGAAATTCCTCAACTATGTCTTTCTCAGTTAGGATTCTATGGAGCTGGGGCCTCACTTGTACCCCTTTGGCCTGGCAGCCTGCTACAGCTTGAGAGGAGTTCAGATGTCCAATACAAACTTATTCAAACCACCATTCTTCTTAGGATCCTTTGTGCTATCTTTTGCTTCAGCTCTTTATCATTGAGCAGTTGTTCCAATTGCAAAGTTGAACCTACCTAAAACATCTGCATATAAAATCATGAATTTTCTTGAATTCAAACTGGAGGCTAGCCTGACCAGGTAATGGTGCAGTGGATAGAGCGTTGGACTTGGACTCAGAAGACCCAGGTTCGAAACCCCGAGGTCACCAGCTTGAGTGAGGGCTGATCTGGTTTGAGCAAGGAGTCACTCAGTCTGTTGTAGCCCACCCCCCCCCCCACTGCAGTCAAGGCACATATGAGAAAGCAATCAATGAACAAGGAAATGCCACAATGAAGAATTGATGCTTTTCATCTCTCTTCCTTTCTGTCCATCCCTATCTATCCCTCTCTCTGACTCTCTCTCTGCCAAAAAAATAAATAAAAATAAAAATAAAATAAATAAATAAAATTGGAGGCTAACTACAGAGACTGGAGGTCTGTTAGGAATAAAGCTTCTGCACTTACTGTGCAAGACAAATTCTGGGAACAAAAAAAGCACTGCCAAAAAAAGTTAAAAGTAGGGTGGGAGAGAACATGATGAATCTGTTCTGATAATTTTTTTAATGGATCAAACAGATACTTACTGAGTATCTACTATTTACTAATGAAGGGCTATTAGACCTATTAGACACGTATATTAATAAAGCTCATGCAGCCACCACTCTGAAGAAGATGATTATCTGTACTTCTTTGTTTGAAATTCAGGATTGTGCCTGTAAATGTTGGATGCATCTTTATTTAAACATGCAAAACTTGTTTATTATTGTTATTGTTAAAGAATATAAAATTATTACTTAAAACAATCAGGTTTATATAAGTGCATAATACTTTTCTTTTTACTAAACAGTGCTTAAATGTATACACTACATATTCATTTCAAAAATATTTCTCAATCAATTTTTCAATCTACAACAATGAAAAACCAGATACTTTTGTTTGTCTCATAGATATGTAGTATGGTGAAAAAAAAACAAACACAATATACAATATACAATGGGAAAAGAGTAGTCTCTTCAATAAATGGCATTGGGAAACTGGACTGTCACATACACTAAGAATGGAAGTGGACCCCTATCCTACACTATACACAAAAAATCAACCCAAAATGTGTTAGAGACTTGAAGAGACAAAGGGCCCAAATTGACAGATTTCCAGAGAAGACATACAAAAGCCAATAGGTATATAAAAGGATGCTCAACATTACTAATCGTCAAGGATGTGCACACCAAAACTACAGAAAGTTATCACCTCACACCTGGTAAAAATGTTTATTTTAAAAAAGAGGGGGGCTGGCTGGTTGACTCAGTGGTAGAGCATTGGCCTGGCATGTGGATGTCCCAGGTTCAATTCCCAGTCAGGGCACATGGTAAGAAGCACCTATTGGCTTCTCCACCCTTTCCCCTTTCATTTCTCTCTCTCTCTCTTCCCTTCTTGCAGTCATGGCTTTATTGGAGCAAGTTGGCCCTGAGCACTGAGGATGGCTCCATGGCCTCTGCCTCAGGAGCTAAGAAGAGCTCAGTTGCTGAGAAACAGAGCAACGCCCCAGATGGGTACAGCATCGCCCCCTAGTGGGCTTGCTGGATGAATCCTGGTTGGGGTGCATGCAAGGAGTCTGTCTCTGCCTCCCCTCCTCTCACTGAATATTATAATAATTTAAAAAGACAGATAATTAGTGCTGATGAGGATGTGGAGAAAAGAAAACTCTTGTGTATTATCGGTGAGACTACAAACTGGTACAGCTCCTATAGAAACAGTATGGAGTTTCCTCGAAAACTTAAAAGTAGGCCCTGGCCGGTTGGCTCAGTGGTGGAGTGTCAGCCTGGCGTGCAGGAGTCCCGGGTTCAATTCCTGGCCAGGGCACACAGGAGAAGCACCCATCTGCTTCTCCACCTCTCCTCCTCTCCTTCCTCTCTGTCTCTCTCTTCCCCTCCCGCAGCCAAGGCTCCATTGGAGCAAAAGTTTCCCAGGGCGCTGAGGATAGCTCCATGGCCTCTGCCTCAGGTGCTAGAATGGCTCTGATTGTGGCAGAGCGATGGGGCAGAGGGGCAGAGCATCACCCCCTGGTGGGCGTGCCGGGTGGATCCCGGTCGGGCGCATGCGGGAGTCTGTCTGACTGCCTTTCCATTTCCAACTTCAGAAAAATACCAAAAACAAACAAACAAAAAAAAACTAGAAGTACCATGTGGTCCAGCAATCTTACTTCTAGGTTTATATTCAAAGGAAACAAAATTATTATCTTAAAAGTATATATATCTGTCCTCCCATGTTCTTTGCAGCCTTATTTACAATAACCAAAGTATGGAAACAACTGAAGTGTTTGTTGACAGATGAGTGGATAAAGAAAATTTCATACATAAAAATAATTTTAGAGGCTTCCCAGATAAAGAAGAATAAGGTTTGGTCACATTGCAATAAATCTCTTTTACAAAAATTATGACCTATTATATCTTTCTAAACTATTGTGATTTTGACATGTTTATTGCAATAATTCATGATTAAGAAAGATATAAAAGATTCACATTTTATATGTTCTATCCATGTTTAGGATAATTGCAGTATTATACAGCAGGTTTTCTGTGATGTATTTTATTATTTATTTATTTATTTATTGTATTTCTCTGAAGCTGGAAACGGAGAGAAACAGACAGACTCCCACATGCGCCCCACCGGGATCCACCCGGCACGCCCACCAGGGGGCGATGCTCTTCCCACCAGGGAGGGGGGGGATGTTCTGCCCCTCCGGGGCAATGCTCTGTTGCGACCAGAGCCACTCTAGCGCCTGGGGCAGAGGCCAAGGAGCCATCCCCAGCGCCTGGGCCATCTTTGCTCCAATGGAGCCTTGGCTGCGGGAGGGGAAGAGAGAGACAGAGAGGAAGGAGAGGGGGGAGGGGTGGAGAAGCAGATGGGCGCTTCTCCTGTGTGCCCTGGCTGGGAATCGAACCCAGGACTTCTGCACGCCAGGCCGACGCTCTACCACTGAGCCAACCGGCCAGGGCCCTGTGATGCACTTTAAACTGAATGTTGTTAATAGATTAAAGACTTCCTTTGCTTAATGGTAAGATGTAATCTTAGCTTGCCAAGTAGGAGTGAGAGTGCACTTAACCAACCCATAACCTTCCCTCAAGTTTCTTTATTAATAATTATAGTAAATATGCCTCTCACTAAAATACTGTGCAAGCCACTGCAATATTTAATTTGACAAATTTTGTTTTTTGTTGAAAGATGCACATCTTTGGAGAGGTTAAAACAATGTTTAAATTGGGGTGACAATAGGTAATCAGTTCAGTATTGTACGTAGCTTGAAACAACAAAATTTGAATGCAGTTGATATGCTAGACAGAGAAAAATCGTTTCTTTTTTTCTAGTGGAAACTAGAGACAAAGCCAAGAAATATTGCCAAAAGTTACAATTAAAGTTCTGGTATTTGATTTTCGACCTGCATGTAAATTGGATATTTTAAAATTATTATAGTTCTTCTATGGTTGACACGTTCATTTTTTCTTTGAATGAAAAGCTGGGAAATGTCTTGATATCTGCAATAATTTTTTTTCAAGATAAATCAAAATCACACATATTATATATGTCAGAATAACCTGGAGTTGCTTTGCCCAAGGAATTGATAGAAATCAATTTTTAGGAGAATTCTTGATTAGAATGCTAACTCTATTATTTCCAGGTTCAGTGGAGTTAGAATGAATGAATGGCTTTGTTTCCTATTTAATTTTAACTTTTAAAATAATATAGTATATGATTTTTAGGTTTTCAGTTTCCTTTCATATATTGTGAAAATTCATACTCATTTTTAACCTTGTATATTCACTTGTTCTCCAACTTTATTTTTATGGTATTATTTGGAGCTGAGAATAGTTTTACCTGGAAAGAATGGCTTAAACAGAGTAGTGAGATTCTAGGTCAGCTCACAAAGTTTCAATGAACTGATAGAACAAGGTAGATTTTCTTTCTTCGCGAAATACAACCACATTGGGATAAAAAGGCAGTATGGAACATGGTTTCTAGTGTCACAGAGCATATACCCGACTGGAAAACAATGACCTGTATATAAATATATCAGTAACAAGCAAGGGTCAAATAAATAGTGACATGTTAAAATTATGACCTGTGCCTTGAGTGATGAGAGCAATATGGGTCATAGTGTTTAGAGTAAATTTTGAGAGAAAATATACTTTGAAATGACCTTTGAATACTGGGTAGAATTCAGGTAGATGGGAGTAATGGCGAACACTGCAGATGAGTGAAAATAAACAAATGTGAGTTAAGAAAATAAATGAATAAAAAACCTGGCTTTGGAGACTTATGAGGTAGATTTTTGGATAAAGCTATAAGAAAGTAAAATTGCAGTGATCTAGAAAAGCCAGTGACCTCACTCTCCTTTCCACTTTCAGTGAACTGAATTGTGGGACTTAATTCTCTAGTCCTATTTTAGTCATGTTCTCACTTGTGTCAGGCAAAACCTCCACGTGAAATCAGATGTTGATGTGACTCTTCTCTTAGAAGATCCGCAGTGGACCTGTAACAAATACAGTACCAGGCTTTGAGAATAGCCTAATCTACTTCTCAGTTGACCAATAAATATAATACTAAGAAGCCTCCTTTACATGATTAACAGACTACCTTACGTTTACAGACTATGAATTTTTTTAAGTTGTTAGTCTACTTGTTTTCAATGTAGTTGTTTAAAAAAAAGGGTGGCACAATCTTCTCTGAAAAATTAGCCATTAGTTGTTTAAATCGAACTCATTAGGGAATGATATTCAAAGCATTAAGACTGTGGGCTTTCATTTTAGTTAACAACCTTGCGTGTGTTAAAATATGTAGCTGTGCCCTGACCTGTGATGGCACAGCGGATAAAATATCAACCTGGAATGCTGAGGTCACCAGTTCAAAACCCTAGGCTTGCCTGGTCAAGGCACATATGGGAGTTGATGCTTCCTGCTCCTCCTCCCTTCTCTCTATCTCTTTCTCCCCTAAAAGGAATAAATAAATTCTTTAAAAATATATGTAGCTGTATTCACAGTTGCACCAATTTGTCATGTATTTGGGGGAACATAATTGCTCTGCCTAAGTGATCATTAACTTATTACACTAGCTTACTTTATAACATTTAGATATCCTTCTGATAAATGTCAGTGCAGCCTTTCTGTGAATGTATGACTCAAGGTACCTCCCAAGGAATATTTTCTTCATTTCTTTCATACTTGAATTTTTAGTAATCCCAATCGGGTGGACATCTGCCTTCTTCTCTAAACTGCAATGCTCTAGAGTTTGCTTATTCTGAAAATTTTTAACATTCGTGATGAACTCTTTAATGAGCAACAGCAAAAGGGATCCTGGAGTTCAGCTTGTTAATTAGCAGTTAGGCTGAAAGAAATTGATTTATATTTCAATGCTCTACCATACATGTGTTCTCACACAAAGATATTGGTTAATCATACTGCAAAGAGGCTTTTCCAAAAGCATGCTCTAAATTGCATCTGCTTATAAAGCAAGTCAAGAAGGTAGGTATTTACATTTTATTCATGTGAAGATTAAAAAGATTATTCTTATCATAATTATAGCTTTTTTGTGACAGACAGTATTTGAAATGTAACAACATACAAGATTTTATACTATGATTCTGAGTATCTTTTAGACAGGAATTTAAATAAAATTGTTTTATAAATGAATGTAGTTATGCCATATATTAGGACACCATCAAACATTGGCAAGGAAATACTTGGCTATAAAGGGCTTATATTTATCATTGATTTACTAACTGTCATAGACTCATTAAAATTTGTTTGACCAGTTAGTGTAGTGAAAAACATATTGACTTAAAGTCAGAAGGCCTGGATTCTAGTATTAATTCTGCCACTATTTAGCTATTATGCAACCTTTAGCAAGTCGTTTCTTTACTTCTCTCATCTGTAAAGTGATGCAATTGGTTTCTCATCTGTAAAGGGGTTTGCAATTCTAAAATTCCATGAATTGAACTTTCCCCTTTCAGTTTCCTTTCTACTTTGCTGTCAGTTCCAGTGACCACGATGAGTAAGTGGCATGTGCTAGTCTTCCAATTTCAATCTGTCACACCAGGATAATGTACATTAAGTGTTATTTTATTTATAAATATAGTCTCTGCAAATTTTTATATCATTCTCTTTGAACTGTAATTGCAGAATAATAGTGTTTGTCAACCTTTAGAAGGTTTTATGACAATAATTAAACAAATGTGCATTTGGATTTTTTTCGTTCACCTGTTGTAAATAAATTATGCTTAAATTTTCAAGAAGTATTATTTCAGGTGTTTAGGGGCCTGAGAAGGGCCAGGGGAATAATCAGATACTGTGTCTTCTCATTCTGTGTACTCTACTCTCTATTCTGACCTAAACATACCATTAGCAACTCTGATAAGAAAATAATGGTGTGCTTATCAATTTGTTCATATTGATGCTGAATGAAACAGCCTAACAATGCATTTGAGAATAATGATTTAATTCTCAAGAATTAACAACAGGATGTATGATAGGGAACAAAATGTCAAAGCCTGAATGTTGGTAAAGCAAAAATATCAACAGGACAAACACAAAAGTATAGAGAATTAAAAAAAAAAACTTTATAAGAACAAACGGAAAGATGCTCTTAATTATCCACAAAATAGGCTCCATTTTAATGCAAAATAGGCAAAAACATTTTGATGTCAAAAGAAGATATTCTTGCTTGTGCCACATTTGCAGATGTGAAGAAAAATTTTGTTTTGTTTTGTTTTGCTATTCTGGGCAGCAGAATTAAACCTGCAATCATTATATAGAGTTGTCCCTGTTGGGGTATCCAGTTCTTCCTAGGACCTGGTCTTTAACCATAAAGCCTGGCTTTTTCTGTGTCTTAAGTTCATCTGGTTTGATATCTGAGGTTTCTGTATCTTGCTCTATGGTCCAGACTATTAATTAAAAGTGTTCTTTCTGCTTTATATCTGTGTGGTGTGTGTGTGCATGCACACAATTGCTGCCTACCCTCTTCTAAACTCAGGACTCGTTTTTACAATTTCTTTGAAAACTGCTGTAGCAAGTTATTTTAAAAAAACTCTTTCGGTTGAAAAACCTCACCCTCAGATCAGATGAAGACAGTTTCCCATATGGCAGTGCAGAATTTCTGAAATCGGTGGAAACAGAAATTCAAGTCAGTGCAGTGGTAACTGTGTTGATAGTAGAGTGAAAGGGATGGAAGATAATGGTGGATGGAAAGAGCAGTTCTTAGCCACATTGGTTAAGTCAGGACAGAGCAGGTTCAGGACGATGTCTTTTCTGCAGTGGGAGTGGCTGGTTTTAGCTCAGTTAAATTTGTTATCACAGCATTAAAAAGGAAGAACAGTTTTGTGGGGGTTTCTTATACACTTAATTAACATTCAAATGGATTTTAGCTCCATGAAGACACAGGTAAACTTGCTATGACCAAAGAACTGTAAGCTGCAATTTGAGTCAAAAGATCATAAACTTTAACTGAAATCTTAATTTCTCCTTTTTATGCATGACCTTGGAAATAGAGTTTGCACCGAAGATATAAAAAGTACATAACAAACACATCTTTTTAAAAGAGTTTTTATTTTAAATATATTTAATTTTGGAAAACAATTTTATTTCAGGAATTTGTATTATACTTTTATTAATTAATATTAACTTTATTATGAAGAAAAAATACTTAAAATGTGCTTTTAAGGAAGTTAAATATTTTTGATTAGTAAGTGTTTTCATAGTGGTAGAAAATTATTTCAGAAAAAGGCTGACAGAAAAAGAACAATAAAAACAAAATTGAAAAGGGACTAGGTACAAATGAGCATACATATATTTCTTTGCAGTAGCAAAAATAATCTTGAGGTTCTGTATACTAGAGCTATTTTGCAGAGATTCCTTGCTAAACTTATAATTAATGTATTGAGAGACACCAGATTAAATTGCCTATTAATGCGACATTTGAAATACAAGATTTATGATTTTCAAAATGCTATTAAAGTCAACCAAATATACATACTCACTACTCATTTTTACAGGTTTCTATGCTAATATTGGCGGGCCCCTGAAAGATTCCGATGCAAGGACCTTAATTTTGCCCTTGATAAGCTTAGCAACTTTTGAGGCAAACTCAATTCATATTTGATGCAACGTTTTCCTCCATAAATTCATGTCATAATGAGTATAGAGGCCATGGAAATGATGATTGATTCTTTGTGCACAATGTGTTATTGATTTTCCTTTGTCGGCATAAATTAATTTACCCTTTTAACTTCCTGAGACTAAACAAGCTAACCCTCCTCCTTTTTTCCTGATGCCGTATTAGAATGATGTCTGTTACTGGCAGCTTTGTTTTCTTTATGTGTTGCTACAGTAATTTTTATTAAATAGCCTCAGATTACTAATAAAAATACTTAATTCACTCAGGTTGATGATCGATCAGTGCAATTTTTAAAAATTGGAAATTCTGGAGAAGACAAATGATAAGAATGGTAATAAGTATTAAACTGTGTGTTTGTTAATTGAAATATAAGAAGAAAATATCTTAGACCTAGTGAAGTTTTGAATCCCTTATAATATGAAAGTTGTGCTTTAGTGGGTTTGGAAATTGGACTTGGAAAATATTAAGGCAATCGATTAATAGAGATGAACTGTTTTATATAGAGAACAAAATTATCATTGCTTAAAAGATTACCCATATTGTGTTCCTCGCTTGTAAACAAAGTATTGTGGTATTATTGAAATAGAAAGTACAATCTTTAAATTCCAAATCATATAATTGACAGGTTTTGCTTTTCTTAGAATTATAACAAGTAAAATTATGACTGGTTAAGTATGTATGTTAATTGACCCTTATAAAAATACACCTGTCAAATATTTATACCCAAGGTGATGCTTTCCATCTATTTCCAAAAGGTCTTTTATAATTCTAATATTAAATAGAAGATATTGGGATTTTAGAATAAAAATAAAAATAAAAGTGCTTTCTGCATGACTCAGCTATTGCCAACTTCTAGAGGCACCATCAGCATTGTAATTGAAGAAGATCACCCATGGAGTATCTAATATATAACCCCTGTAGGAATATTTTGCAGCCCTGATTATATTTTTAATAGAAGATACTAATTTCAATATATTTTAAATTATTTCTGAGATCTAATTTTACTTTAGAGTGTGTTGGGCATAATATTACATTTATTTATTTTCTTCCTTTCAACTTTGAGGCAATAATTTGCCAAGTATCAGACATAAAAATTATGGAATAAATTTCAGATGAACTTCTGTATCTATACATTAATCATCCTTACCATCTCCCCCATCTCCTTTGCATAGCCCATAATGCTTTAGGACACACATTATTATTAGTTTTATTAGTGCCATCGGTTTTCTCATCTTTGGTCTTCATTTAGCATCCCATGCACTCTCGGCTGTCTACTAGTAAATTGTTTCCCTATATATGCTATAGTTGCTCACACCAAGATAAGCAGGACAGATGAACAGTGTTCATTCACTACTCAAACTGTTTTTTTTCTGATAAATATAATTTCTAACACATATACAAGTTTGCAGTCTTTCTGTAAGGATACAAAGAGTAAATATGTGTAACACATTGAATTTATTTTGACTGTTGGCATTTCTCTTGATGACAAATATACTGTACTCACATAGAGAAATTGAGGGTGCCATCTATAAATATTAAGTACTTCTTCCATGAAAAATTATTAGAAAAAGCTTGCAGCTTCTACATCTGATGTTTAGAAAAGATTATCTACTTACTGTTAGACTGAGTAGAACTCTATTAATTAGTTTTTTTTATAAAATATCCTTGTGTTTTTTGGGGGGATATTTAACAAATTTAACACCAATATTTTATGTTCTTAGCTTCATTTGAGGTGTTCTGTATAAATTTCAATGCAATATTTCTAAACATCAAAAGCAAATCAATAACATATCTAATGGGAGAAGAGCAGGAAAAATAATTTTAGAAATAGACAACACTAAATAACCATAATACAAAAAGTAATTAAATATTTTTCTATTGGTTTCATATTTTATTTTAAATTAAATTTATAGGAATGACATTGGTTAATACAATTATATAGCTTTCAAGTGTACATAATCTTTACATTGCATTGTGTACTCACCATCTAAAGTCAAATTATCTTCCATCACCATACATTTGGCCCCATTTACCCTTTACTCCCCCCTTCTCTCTGGCAACCACCATACTGTTGTCTTTGTCTATAAATTTTAGTTTTATATTCCATATATGAATGAAATCATATGGCTCTTAGATTTTTCTGACTTATTCACTTAGTATAATTTTCTCAAGTCTACTTATGTTGTTGCAAATAGCAGTGTTTCATCTTTTCTTGTGGTTGAGTAATATTTCATAGTATATATGTGTCACATATTCTTTTTTTTTTTTCTGTATTTTTTTTTTTTTGTATTTTTCTGAAGCTGGAAATGGGGAGAGACAGTCAGACAGACTCCCACATGTGCCTGACCAGGATCCACCCGGCACGCCCACCAGGGGCGACGCTCTGCCCACCAGGGGGCAATGCTCTGCCCCTCCAGGGCGTCACTCTGCCGTGACCAGAGCCACTCTAGCGCCTGGGGCAGAGGCCAAGGAGCCATCCCCAGCGCCCAGGCCATCTTTGCTCCAATGGAGCCTCTGCTGCGGGAGGGGAAGAGAGAGACAGAGAGGAAGGAGGGGGGGTGGAAAAGCAAATGGGCGCTTCTCCTATGTGCCCTGGCCGGGAATCGAACCCGGGTCCCCCGCACGCCAGGCCGATGCTCTACCGTTGAGCCAACCAGCCAGGGCTGTCACATATTCTTTAACCAATCTTCTATTGAAGGACAATTTGGTTGTGTCTTGGCAACCATGAATAATACTGCATAAATCTTTGTGAAAAAATATTTTCAAAATTTTGGGTAGAGGTTAATATAAAAAATATATGAAGGAACCTGACCTGTGGTGGCACAGTGGGATAAAGCGTCGACCTGGAACACTGAGGTTGCTGGTTTGAAACCTTGGGCTTGCCAGGTCAAGGCACATATGGGAGTTGATGCTTCCTGCTCCTCCCCCTTCTCTCTGTCTCTTTCTCTCTCACTCCTCTCTCTCTAAAAATCAATAAATAAAATATAAAAAAATCTTAAAAAAATATATGAAGAACTCATACAACTCAACACCAAGCAAACAATCCAATTAAAAAATGGGCAAAGGACCTGAACAGACATTTCTCTCAAGAAGACATACAAATGGCCAACAGATAGATGAAAAGATGCTCAACTGCACTAGCCATCAGGGAAATGTAAATTAAAACTACAATGAGATACCACCTTGTACTTGTTATGATGGCTGTTATTAACAAGAAAATTAATAAAAAATATTGGAGAGGTTGTGGAAAAAAAAGAATCCTCATTCACTGCTGGTGGGAATGTAAACTGGTAGCCACTAAGGAAAACAGTATGGAGGTTCCTCCAAAAATTAAGGATGGAATTACCATATGACCCAGCAATCCCTCTCCTGGGTATCTACCCCATAGAATTAATTTATAAACCCCTCTAGTGGACTTCAAACATTTTTTATCAAAACATTTTGTTGTCTATTTTAATAATTCTTAAATATACTTAATATTTAGTGACAATTATATCAAAAATGTATATGTATCCTCATGTGTTTATATGACAGTTGTTATAAAACCTATTTTGTTTAAGTTGACTCCTCTTAGCTTAAATCATCTTTTCAATTTATTTTTTATTTACTATTTTCAATTTTTTATTGATTTTAATTTATTGTGTTTACATGGATTCTAGAGTTGCACCGAATGCACCCCCCTCCCCCATATTCCCCTCAACATCTTCCTTGTCTCCCTCCCCATAGCACCCTCCCCCTTCCCTTCAGGTTTATCCCATCCTATCATCCCCTTTCCCTCTGTTCTGTTTTCCTCTGGTCCCTTGGATCTCTCTTCTGTCTCAATTCCATTCGTCAGTTCACATTGATCATTGGATTCCTCAATGAGTGAGGTCATATGATTCTTTTTTTTGTGCCTGGCTTATTTCACTTAACATAATAGTTTTCATGTCCATCCATGTTATACCAAAAGGTAAGATTTCCTTTTTTTCCTGGCCCCATAGTATTCCATTGTATATATGAACCACTTCCTTTTAATATACTTGTCTAATGACAGACACTTGGGCTGTTTCCAGATCTTCACTATTGTGAACAATGCTGCCCTAAATATGGGGGTGCATTTCTCTTTTGAAACAGTGCTATGGTGTTCTTGGGGTATATTCCTAAAAGTGTGATAGCTGGGACAAAAGGCAGTTCAATTTTTAATTTTTTGAGGAATCTCCACATTGTTTTCCACAGTGGCTGCACCAGTCTGCATTCCAACCAGCAATGCAGGAAGCTTCCCTTTTCTCCACATCCTTGCCAGCACTTATTCTGTGTTGTTTTGTTGATGAGCACCATTCTGACTGATATGAGGTGATATCTCATTGTGGTTTTAATTTGCATTTCTCTAATAATTAGTGATGTTGAGCATTTTTTCATATGCCTATTGGCCATCTGTATGTCCTCTTTGGAGAAGTGTCTACTCATTTCTTTTGCTCATTTTTTGATTGAATTATTTGTCTTCCTGGTGTTGAGTTTTACAAGTTCGTTATCAATTTTGGTTATTAACGCCTTAACAGACATATTGTCAAATACGTTCTCCCATTGTGTAGTTTGTTTTTTTACTCTGTTCTTATTGTCTTTAGCTGCACAAAAACTTTTTAGTTTGATATAGTCCTATTTGTTTATCCTGTCTTTTATTTCCCTTACCCATGGAGATAAATCAGCAAATATATTGCTGCAAGGTATGTCGGAGAGCTTACTGCCTATGTTTTCTTCTAAGATATTTATGGTTTCACGGCTTACATTTAAGTCTTTTATCCATTCTGAGTTTATTTTTGTGAATGGTGTAAGTTGGTGGTCTAGTATCATTTTTTTTTGCAGGTAGCTGTCCAATTTTCCTAACACTATTTATTGAAGAAGCTCTCTTTACTCCATTGTATGCTCTTACCTCTTTGTCAAATATCAGTTGTTCATAAAGGTGTGGGTTTATTTCTGGGTTCTCTGTTCTGTTCCATTGATCTATATGCCTGTTCTTATGCCAGTACCAGGCTGTTTTGAGCACAATGGCTTTGTAGTATAACTTGATATCAGGAAGTGTGATACCTCCCACTTTCTTCTTTTTTTTTTTTAATTCTTCTTTTTTAAGATTGCTGAGACTATTCGTGTTCTCTTTTGGTTTCATATAAATTTTTGGAATATGTGATCTATATCTTTAAAGTATGTCATTGGTATTTTAATTGGTATTGCTTTGAATTTATAAATTACTTTGGGTAATATAGACATTTTAATGATGTTTATTCTTCTTAACTGTGAACACGGTATATGCTTCCACTTGTTTGTGTCTTCCTTGATTTCTTTTTTTCCAATGTTTTATAATTTTCTGAGTATAAGTCTAAATTTAGCCTCCTTGGCTAAATTTACTCCTAGGTACTTTATCTTTTGGTTGCAATAGTGAAGGGGATTATTTCCTTAATTTCTCTTTCTGACAGTTCATTGTTGGTGTATAAAAATGTCTCTAATTTCTAAGTATTAATTTTATATCCTGCCACCTTGCTGAACTCATATATCAGGTCCAATAGTTTTTTGACTGAGACTTTAGGGTTTTCTATATACAGTATTATATCATCTACAAATAATGATAGTTTTATTTCTTCTTTTCCAATTTGGATACCTTTTATTTCTTCTTCTTGTCTGATTGCTGTGGCTAGGACTTCCAGGACTATGTTGAATAAGAGTGGTGAAAGGGGCATCCCTGCCTTGTACCTGATCTTAAGGGAATTGCTTTTAATTTTTGCCCATTGAGTATGATGTTGACTGTGGGTTTGTCATAGATGGCCTATATCATGTTGAGGTATGTTCCTTGTATTACCAATTTGCTGAGAGTTTTGATCATGAATGGGTGCTGTATTTTATCAAATGCTTTTTCTGCCTCTATTGAAATTATTATGTGGTTTTTCTCCTTCCTTTTGTTTATGTGATGAATCATTGATTGATTTGCAAATATTGTACTGGCTTTGCCTCCCCACAATAAATTCCACTTAACTATGATGTTTGATTCTTTTCATATATTGCTGAATCCGGTTGGCTAATATTTTGTTGAGGATTTTATCATCTGCATTCATCAGTGATATTGGCTTATAATTTTCCTTTTTTGTGTTGTCTTTACCTGGTTTTGGAATCAGAATTATGCTTGCCTCATAAAAGGAGCTTGGAAGTCTTTCTTCTTCTTGAATTTTTTGAAATAGGTTGAGAAGGATAGCAGTTAGTTCTTCTTTGAATATTTGGTAGAATTCACTTGTGAAGCCATCAGGCCCTGGGTTTTTGTTTGTTGGTAATTTTTTGATAACTGCTTTGATCTCATTTGCTATGATCAGTCTGTTAAGGTTTTCTAATTATTCCAGATTGATTTTTAAAATATTATTTGTTTCAAGGAATTTATCCATTTCATCTAGGTTGTCTAAGTTTTTGGCATACAGTTCTTCATAGTATTTTCTTACAATCCTTTGTATTTCTGTTGAGTCAGTTGTTATTTCTCCACTCTCATTTCTAATTTTATTTATTTGAGTCCTCTCTTTTTTTTTCTTGGTGAGTCTGGCTTAAGGTTTATCAATCTTGTTTACTTTTTCAAAGAACCAGCTCCTGGTTTCATTGATCCTCTGTATTGTTTCTTTAGCCTCTATGTCATTTATTTCTGCTCTGATTTTTATTATTTCCTTCCTTCTACTACCTCAGGGCTTTCCTTGCTGTTATTTTTTTAGTTCTTTAAATGCAAAGTTAAGTTGTTTATTTGAGCTTTCTCTAGCTTCTTAAGGTATGCCTGTAATGCTATAAACTTTCCTTGCAGTACTGCTTTTGCTGTGTCCCATAAATTTGGAGTTGTTGTATGCTTATTATCATTCAGTTCTAGGAATTTTTTACTTCTTCTTTGATCTCATTGTCAACCATTTTGTTTTTTAATAACATGCTATTTAGTTTCCAAGTGTTTGAGTATTTTTCATTTTTTCTGTTGTGGTTGACTTTAGTTTCATGCCATTGTGATCAGAGAAAATGTTTGATGTGATTTCAATTTTTTTAAATTTGTTGAGACCACTTTTGGGCCCTAACATGTGCTATATCATAGAAAATGTACCATGAGCACTTGAAGAGAATGTATATTCTGCTGCTTTAGGGTGAAAAGTTCTGAAGATATCTATTAAATCTTGTTGATCTAGTGTGTCCTTTAAGTCTGCTTTTCATTGTTAATTTTTTTTCTTGAGGATCTATCTAATGATGTTAGTGAGGTATTGAAATCCCTACTCATAATATTGCTGTTGATCTCGCTTTTTATATCCATCAAAGTCTGCTTTATATATTTAGGTGCTCCTATATTAGGTGTGTAGATATTTACAATGGTTATATCTTCCTGTTGGATTGCTCCCTTTATCATTATGTAGTTACCTTCTTTATCTCTTACTATAGCCTTTGTTTTAAAGTTCATTTTGTCTGATATAAGTATTGCTACTCCAGCTTTTTTTTTCATTTCCATTGCATGAAATATTTTTTTCCATCCTTTTATCTTTAGTCTCTGTGCATCTTTTGTTTTAAGGTGTGTCTCTTGTAGACAGCATATATATGGGTCCTGTTTTCTTATCCACACAGCTACCCTATGTCTTTTGATTGGATCATTTAATCCATTTACATTTAAAGTTATTATTGATATATTGTTATTTATTGCCATTTTATTCTTGAAACCTGTATTCCTCTTTTGCTATATTCTTTTCCCCGTTTTGGTCTGTTTTCAACAGGCTCCTTAACATTTCTTGCAACATTGGTTTGGTTATAATGAATTTCTTGAGTTGTTTTTTTTTTTTTTGTCTAGGAAACTTTTTATTTCTCTTTCAATTTTAAACGATAACCTTGCTGGATAAAGAAGTCTTGATTATAGGCTCTTGTTCTGCATTACTTTGCATATTTCTTGCTATTCTCTTCTGGCCTCTAGTGTTTCTGTTGAGAAGTCTGATGTCATCCTTATGGGGGCTCCTTTGTAGGTGATAACCATTTTTCTCTAGCAGTTTTTAATATTTTCTCTTTATCACTTAGCTTTGGTATTTTAATTATGATATGGCTTGGTGTAGATTTCTTTGGGTTTCTCTTTAATGGAGTTTTCTGTGCTTCTTGAACTTGTGTGATTTTTTCCTGCATCAATTTAGGGAAGTTTTCAACTTGATTTGATTGAACAAAGTCTCTATCCCTTGTTTTTTTTCTTCTTCTTCAGGAAGATGTGGATGGTATTTCTCTTCATGTTGTCACAGAGCTCTCTTAGAGTTTCCTCAGACTTTTTGAGTCTCTTTTCTTTTTGCTGCTCTGCTTTCACTTATGTTGTCTTCTAACTTGCTGATTCATTCCTCAGCTTCATCCATCCTGCTTTTAATTCCTTCCATTGTGGTCTTCATTTCTGATATTGTATTTGTCATTTCTGACTCATTCTTTTTTATTATTTCAATGTCCTTTTGTATACTTGCTATGTATTTATTTAGTTGTTCATTATGCCCATCTTTAAGCATCCTAACAATCATTATTTTAAACTCTGTATCTGGTAATTTGGTTATATCTGATTCATTCAAGTTTTTTTCTGGGGATTTCTCTTGATTCATTTGGGTTGCATTTCTCTGCCTTCCCATTCTGTCTGTGTATAAGTAGTTTGTGGCCAATGGAATCCAATGGCTGAGGCCTCTGTGTTCCCTAGGTGTTGTATGTCTGCAGGCTCAACACCTCCTCTGCTGCTGCCTTGGGCATTCAGGTATGGGCATTGCTGGCACTGGCCGCTGTAGCTGTCCCTGTGGTTTCTGCCTCTCCTCCACAGGAGGGGCTCTATTCACTTGCCCCGGTCTACAAGCCTTGGCCTTTGCCCTGCCCCCAATGGTGGGGCTGCATGCTGCACTCAGGGCCACAAGCCTTGGCACCTCAGGGTGGGGTGAGCACCTTTGCTCAGCCGCGGATCTCCGCCTATTCCTGAGCTTTCGCCCCACTCCCGTGAGTAGAGCTTCGCTCTCATGTAGGGCTGCAAACCCCAGCTCCACGAGCTGGGCTGGACTGCATGCCTGTGCTCCGCTGTGGGTCTCCATCAGTTCCCGGGCTTTCACCCTGCCCCCGCTGGTGGAGCTGTGCTCACATGTTGGACCACAAGCCTCAGCTATGCGGGCAGGTGGGGGCTGTGTGTTGGCACTCAGCCATAGGTCTCTGCAGTTCCCAGGCTTTTGCCTTTCCCTTGTGGGTGGGATTGTAGGCAAGCTCTCAGCCAGCCGGACCGCTTTTGTGCATACCTTCTGTCCCTGCTAGGCAAGACTGAGCTGACGCCGGGCCTCAGTCATGGCTGGCCCAGCTTTCGCCCCCGCTGACTGGACCGTGTTTCCTTGTCCCACCATAGCCCGCCCTCCAGAGAGCCTTTACCAGTGTGGGTGGGGGTGCTGCAGCTCAGACTCTAGCACTAAATACTCTATTCCTTAAGGCTCCCTCCTTCTAAGCGACTCTGCTCTGAGTGTCATGGAAGAGCTTGTTTTGCTGGTGTCCTGCTTCCCTTTGCTGGTATTGCTGGTTTGAGGGGAAATATTCATTTCAGATTTGGGGTGTAAATCAGCCCAGGGGTTAGGGTGGCTCTCCCTCAAAGTGTTTCTGCCTGTGCCTCCTAGATTACAATTTCTTCCTGCTACTTCAGTCCTCTCCTCTCTTCCTGTCCCCTGAATTTTCGGGTGAGTGGTTGTGAGAGAGGTTTTCTGCATGGGCCCTTTAAGAAGAATCCTGTGTATGTAAAATCTCTTTTTCACAAACAGTATCCTTACTTGTTTTGCAGCTAAATACTGTCCATATGCTTGTTCTAGGCTCTAGGCCTACAGTCTGGGGCTTTGTTCCTGGGGCCCGAGACCCTCCCTTCTCCGCTAAACTCTCTTCCCACCACACGAGCCTCTCCAGGCTGCCGTTTGCTTCCGGGAGCTAGGCAGCCCTGTGTTTCTGCTTTTCCTACCCGTCTCAGTGTGGCTTCTTCAGTGTTCCTTGGTTAAAGTCCTCTTAGTTTAGTGCAAAATTGGTTTTACCAGATGATAGTTCTTACAATTAAGTTGTAATCCACTTTGGTTTTGGGGTGGAAGTTGGTACATCCACCTACTCCATTGTCATCTTGCCCTTCTCAATTTCTTTTAGTCTTTCAAGGTTTCCTGTGCTTCAGAAGCC
Source organism: Saccopteryx leptura (assembly GCF_036850995.1). Classification (NCBI taxonomy): domain Eukaryota; kingdom Metazoa; phylum Chordata; class Mammalia; order Chiroptera; family Emballonuridae; genus Saccopteryx; species Saccopteryx leptura. The sequence continues at coordinate 47,804,198 of NC_089505.1, read as the reverse complement.
TGATCCACTGTGCCTTACCTATATATTTTGTTTGTTTTTTTGTTTGTTAATTCTTCATTGGATCCTAAACAGAAATAATTTTTGTTATTTCCTAATAAAGCAGGTTCCCTCTGCTATATTTCAGAACTTGCACCACACTAGTTTTTCTGAGATTCTCAAACTTCACCTAGATTTTTCAACCTCATTCTCATTTCTGCATAAAGAGACCTTGGGAGTGGCAGTTCCTTGATTTTTGTGTTCCTCTACAATGCCTTTTAAAGTTCCAAACCTACAGGTGACATGTTCTCTGGAATAACTGATTTTCATACCAACTTTGTAATTTTTTTATTAATAGTTGTATTTTTAAAATTAATTTTCTAATTTTTTTTTAATTCATTTAAAAATTTTTATTAACGGAGCTGGTCTCCATGAGCCCCAGCCTCTCCTTCTCCTTGGTAACCATGTTTTGGAACAGGATAACTCTGTTTTTGTGAGGAATGACATGAGGGATGTACTGCAGGATCAGCTGGGCACATTTTCTGTCCTTGTCCAGTTCTTGAAAGAGCACACTAGGTTTGAGATCCTTCTGCAACCAGTGGTCCTCAGGGGCGAAGTGGTGCCGACAGTCGCGCTCATACAGCACCATCAGCCAGCCGTGGATGGACTGGAACAGCTCCAGGGTCTCGCCCTTGGCATTCTCTATGATTCCATCCCAGATCATCTTAAACATGAAGGAGTTCAGGAAAAAGGAGATGGTGACCAGCTCTTCCAGTTTGAATGAAATTTGTTCTTTATAAACTTCAATGTCATCAAGGATCGTGGTGAGGTGCCAGGAACAGTCACAGAACAGTGTCAGCATGGCCAAGAGCTGCTTAGACTCCTCAGTGTCATTGTTGAGGCACTCCAAGAAGGGCTTTAACTCTCCGTGGGGCCCCAGCTCACAGATAAATGCCCACAGTTTGGGCAGCAGGTCATCAAGGTGAGACCTGTGAGTATCTGCAGCCAGATCTGGGTCAGAGTGGTCAGCGAGGTCTGATAGAGGACACAGATGTTGCAAACCTTCTGTACCTCCACAGAGTCAATGCGTTTACCCCCCATGGGCTTGAGAATGTTCCACACTGACGCAGACTTCTGAAATGCCCGCTTCAGGAGATTCTTCGTGGGAAGCACATTCTGGGGGGAAGCTGGCTGCACATGGGCCTCCAGATCCTGGTTCCCCAGCAGCTTCTTGCTCAGGATGTCACTGAAGAAGGTTGGGATCAGAGGCACCCCCCACAGGACCTGCAGCTGTTTGGTGATTAAAGGCATGGATTTGTTAAGGCCATAGTCCACAGATTGGGAGAACCAGCCCAGGACAGGGTGCCAGTAGGTCAGGTTGGACTTCTTCTGGGACACATACTTCTGACAGTAGCACAGCATCTGGGTGAGCAAACTCACGAAGCCATCCCTCCTCTAACACTCGGGGGCTGAGGGAGCCCAAGCGCAGGAAGTTGCCCATCAGACAAAGCATATGGCATCCTTCTAAACTTTCACAGGCATCACGGCATCAATCCTTATCTCTTAAAAAGGTGATGAATTTATGAAGCATGTCATGAGATTCTAAGATGGTGAGGTGCTCAGGGGTTACCACGCCGAGATGAGTCACGAAAGCAGACACAGACATGATGTGGATGAGGAACCGCCGAAGCAGATTGTCTGAAAACTGTGCAGCAATCACAGCACACAGCGCCAGCGAGAAGGCCGCAGAGTGTCCCTGGACAGACAGGGTCGGGACCACGCCAGGCCGTGGGTCAGCAGTGCCTGCAGCACAGAATAAAGTCCATGCTGGTTGAGATGTCCCATATTTGCGCAAATGTGGTTCATGGCTGGTCGGATACTCTCACCTTTTCCCTGGAGAATTTTCCACGTTGAAGTGTCTGTGAAGATGGCAAGCATCGTGAGGTACAGGGTGACCAGTTTGGAGTCTTGTAAGATTTCAGGCTTGAGCTGCTCAAGAAACTCGCAGCAATACCACAGAATGCCCTTGATCTATTTAATCCATAAGAGGGTGAGATCCTTGGAGAGAACCAGGGACACATACCACACCTTGGGTTCATTCTCAGCATCCATGCTGCTCAGGATACAGCCACACACTTTTCAAATTTCTCTTGTCCTCTTTAATTCTGGACAAGAACAGCAGTTTCCTGGCAATCTTAAAAATACAAAGTGTACTTCTTTTACTGGACCCAGAGTCATCTGCTTTAAAAAACTCATCGATCTCTCTCTGGATCTCTCTCTGCAGCCGGCTCCGACAGAAAACTCCGGACGTGGGCTTGAATCCAGACAGCGGCCCGCTCCAGCTCCTTCTGCACAAGTCTTTCCTCTCAGGCCTGACAGGCTCTGTCAATGAACCAGGCTCTCGAGGTCTGAGAAACGGTGAACATGTTTACAAACTTGCACAAACCCTGAGGACCTGCCTGTGTCGCGGAAATGCCACGTAATCATTAGTGATCTTGCAGAGGACTCGCAGCCAAGGCAGTTTCTCACTTCCGAGGGGCTTGCCTGCTCTTTATCTGCTCGAAGCCCCCGTGCTCGGGATCGGAGCTGCGCGGGTACTATCTCCTCAGCCCAATACCCCTGAGCTACGCCGGACCCAGAGCAGCGGCCGAGACTCCATCTTGCCTCGGGATGTTCTTTCTCAAAGCTCCGGGGGGAAACAATGATCCAGTTCTGGTCAATGACAGTTCTGTAGAGCTTCTCCGCCCCAGGAACGACAACCTCCGAGAATCTTTTCCTCCTTTCTGGAAGCGGAAAAAGTGGAGCATTCAGAAGTGGGATAAATGCCTGATCCATCAGAGAGGAGGTGCAATCCAGTCCAACCCAGCATGCTGGAAGGAATGTGGCCAATGTTTAGGAGTACAACCGATTCTTTAGGAAGGCGCCCTCTGCGGAGCGGAAGGGGGGTACAGACAATTTCCTAAATTCTTAAGGAATAATACATTTAATACTTAATATGTTCCTGGCAATGAGATATGGTCAGGTTTCATGACCTCTCTGGACCAGTCAGTTGTATCTACAGAAACAGCAGTGTCCCAAGGTTAAGAATGGAGACAATCTCCAGGAGAAGAAAAGAGTTAAACAAACAGTCCTGTAAATGTCTCATACAGTTTTCCCATGACCTAATCAACAAAATGTGTCATCGCTTATTTTTATTTATTATTTCTCTTGATTCATTTTGTTCTGTTAACCTTGGATGATTAGATTAATAATTAAAAGTAGAGACAGGGTCATGGCATTTCTATGTTCTTAACATCGTCGTTTTGCTTTCTTGTCTCCCTCTATATACTCTCTGGAACATCTCAGCAGCTCACATGATCTGATTCAGATTTGTTTCCCAAATCGAAACTTCCAGCACAAATGTCTCCCAGGTCATAGGTACATACTTTCTGATGTTCCCTTGCTTGCTTCATCCATCTAGCCCCCAAATTCTATTTGATAAAAAATCTCTCTTCCCACTCTCATCCCTAACCTCATTCCCTGTGCTTTAGTAAACATTTAATTATCTCTATATCTGTACTATTGCAGTGGTTTAAGAATTAATGCCCCTGTTTCTGGTCTTGTGCATGTCTACTTCATCTTATACATTTAGATATCTTTTACCAAAACAGAAATGACCATACTGGTCTCTACTTAAATTGGTCAATATAGGCTAAAATTCAAATTTCCTAAGTCCACTACAATTTCATCTTCAAATATCCCTCTGGTCTTGATAGATACTCTGATCTTCTTTATAACTGTCACTCTAGCCAAGCTGCATGTGGTAGTCCCAATATATAAAGTGTCTCTGCTGTTGATATACTGATCTCTTTTTTTGAGGATATTTCCTGCTCTTTTTCTTTCTGATGAGAGGAATAAATAGTTTAAAGACTATGATCTCCCATTAAGAGCTATAAAATAATGTTTCAAATATAATGACATATAATATTATCTTATATAAAATTGAAGCTGTTATTATATCCATTTTAGTATTGTAGAGATTGAAATTTATGGAGGTTAGGTAACTTACCTAAGGTCAGAAGCTGGGAGCATGTCAGAGCTGATATCTATAATAAAAGAAATGTACATTGTTATTGCTGAAGGACTTGTCCACATTAATTTGATGTGAAATGTTAAGAATTTAAAGTGAACAGCATAACCCCCAAATAAATGTAAAAAATGAATATAAACTAAATGCAAGAAATTATTGGGCCTGACCTGTGGTGACGCAGTGGATAAAGTGTCAACCTGGAAATGCTGAGGTCGCTGGTTCGAAACCCTGGGCTTGCCTGGTCAAGGCACATATGGAAGTTGATGCTTCCTGCTCCTCCCTACTCTCTCTCTTTCTCTCTCTCTGTCTCCTCTCTAAAATGAATAAATAAATAATATAAAAATGCTTTAAAAAAAGAAATTATTAAAAGATGCATTTATTAGTATTATATGACTGTTTGGGTCTTAATACTTGACTTAGAAACTCACATACTTTGTGGCTTAATTTAAGATAAAAAGAATTGATTTAGTTAGGTAGGTAGTACATGATAACACATAAGTGTTTGACAGTGTGCAGAGACACAACCCTAATCAAGAAACAATAAAGAGTTATTGTCTCAATCATCTTGATCAGAACAGAAGTTCCAAGTGGAGGATATTGTCAGCCATACATCACTCTCCAAAGGAGACTCTTTTACCTAAAATAGCCTGAAACAGTAATGCTGGACCAGTTACAGAAATAAGACCAGTTCTTTTGTGTGAAAAAGGTAGGCATGTGTTCCTCAGGGAGAGAATGACACAAGGGCAGTACATCTGTTCACCAAGTAAACAGCCAAATTGTGATAGTTTCCTTTAAGTTATTCTCATCATTATTTTACCATTTTTTTCTGAGAAAAAATGTGAAAATGGTATTTTCTGTTTCTAATAAGTTTCTTAGAGGTTGGTGAAAGAAATCTTATATAAGAGATATTGGAAAAAGAACTTTAAATATTTCACACACATATTATCTTTCTCTAAAATTCATGGGGCTTTCTTGCCATTTATTATAGTAGAAAAGTCGTGCTTTTTTATTTTTGACAGAACACTAATAATTGCAACTTTTGAGGGACTTTTGCAAAGGGAGATAGCACCATTATCTAGTAGAAAATTTATTCTTGCTACATTTATGCCACTCTTAGAATGTAAAGGATCTCCATAATACATCTGACAGAAATAAATAGAGAGAACTATGAATACGATTTTTTTTTATTGATTACTTCTAAGCACAGGCATTGCAGCCTTCTGGCTAGACTTGCAATGTTCTTTCAAGTCAATACATAGCTCTCTAGATCTACTTACTCCTATAAAATGGTCAATGTATTGTTGAGCAAACTCAGAGTTTTGAAGACAGAGAGGCAGCACAGCATTTCAATTAGAATCCTCTTGACTGGAAGGTTGGGTGATTAAGCTGGTCACTTGTGGAAATATATTGATTTCATGATATATTTTCAGGAACCTATTTTTCTTTTCTGAAACAGTGTGTCATGATGTGCTCTTTAGATTTTTTTCTCTTCCCAGAGGGACATGGCACAGTTTTCAACAACTGAAATGAAGATATAAAAATCGGGGAGAAAAGAATAGTGTCATTGCTATAGTCAATTTCTTAAATGTTAGCAGAAAATCCACAGATACAAATTTGTGTTTTTCTTGATATTTAAAGACTATGAAGTTGGCATAATTTAGTTTATTATATGTTAATCATATTACTTTGAAAATCACATTCTGGTATATTAAATTCTTAAGTTACAGACAATACAGGAAATGTGTAAAATAGTTTGTACTTGGCATAAATATTGCTTACATTTTAAACTAAGATTTTCCCCCCATATTTCTTTGCTTTAAATTTTTTATTAATTGACTATTTTAAATGAATAGTTCCATGGTTTCTGTTTGAATACATACTTTAGAGAAAAAAGAATTGGCATATATTAAACATTTATTATATGACAGGCAAGTTTAAATATTATATTTTTTTAAAGTCACAAGAATTATTTGTAGGGGAAATAATTAAATTTTTGCAAGTAAGAAAAAAGAGAAGACTCAAAAAGTTACATTTAAATAAGAATAATTAAAACAAAATATGGAAGATACTTTTGTGGCATTTTCAATACCCAGTCTAATCTTCTTTTTCTTTGTATTAATTTAATGATGATTAGATATTTCAAAAAGTTTATTTTTAAGCATTTATTTACTTATTTATTTATTTTTTGCACTACAGGTGACCTAATGACACAGTTCTAGTAAGTGAGGCATAGAAAGAAGTCCCTATAGAAAGTATCCTTTTTATCTTTCTTTGTTTTCTTTTGTCTAAAAAATAGATTTCATACCTGAAAACAAGCATTTATTCTGAGATCACACAAAAATTGCCAGTCAAAAAGATACATAAGTCTATTTCTGCATTTCTGATTCCAAATCTGAAATCCATTTTTTGGTGCATGCTCTAGTTTTTATGCAATTTTAATTTCTTTTTGTTACAGTTAATGGTATGCATTGGGTTTTTTTGTTTGTTTGTTTGTTTTTGTTTTGTTTTTTGCATTTTTCCAAAGCTGGAAATGGGGGGAGGCAGTCAGACTCCCGCATGCACCGGATTGAGATCCACCCGGCATGCCCACCAAGAGGTGATGCTCTGCCCATCTGAGGCATTGCTCTGTTGCAACCAGAGCCACTCTAGCACTGAGGCAGAGGCCATGGAGCCTTCCTCAGTGCCCAGGACAACTTTGCTCCAATGGAGCCCTGGCTACGGGAGGGGAAGAGAGAGACAGAGAGGAAGGAGAGGGGGAGGGGTGGAGAAGCAGATGGGCACTTCTCCTGTGTGCCCTGGCTGGGAATCGAACCTGGGACTCCTGCATGCCAAGCCAACACTCTACCACTGAGCCAACTGACCAGGGCCTGCATTGGTTTTTTAATTGGAGCTAAAGGGCAACAACTCTTGGATTGAACATAACCACAAGGCAATTAATGTTTTACAAACATCACTTTTACATAATTGTAGTTGTTTTTAAATGTAAAAAATTATTATCTGATAAAAACATCCTCTTATTTTGTTTTAAGATTGAATCATGGAGTGACGTCATGGAAATGGTGCCGTGAGCAGCACGTCCGACAGATCTCCCCAAAATCACAACAAATTTATCAACTAGAAACAGAAAAATTTATCCTCAGAGCATTCCGGAGTTCCACACAAACTGAAAGCGAAAGGACTGTTATCACTTGAATCTGAGAGACGAGGGTGTGGAGGAAGCTAACTACCGCAGGGACGTTCATTCAAGCCGCGGAGGGAGTGCACCTGTGTGCTATCAACAAGACCACCCTCAGATGCCAATAAGAAAGAAGAAATCAAATATTATGGATACAAAAGAAAGAGAGGTAACACAAATAGATGTGGAAAAATCTATGGAGAAAAGACTTAACATATTGGAAGGCTTGGAGCTAAATGACAGAGAATTTAAAATAGAAATCTTAAAAATACTCAGAGATATACAAGAAAACACAGAAAGGCAATTTAGGGAGATCAGAAAACAACTCAAGGAACACAAAGAATATATTACCAAGGAAATTGAAACTATAAAAACAAATCAAACAGAAATGAAAAACTCAATTCACGAGCTGAAAAACAAGGTAACAAGCTTAGCTAACAGAACAGCCCAGATAGAAGATAGGATTAGTGAAATAGAAGACAAACAACTTGAGGCACAACAGAGAGAAGAAGAAAGAGACTCAAAAATAATAAAAAATGAGAAAGCCCTACAGGAATTGTCTGACTCCATCAGAAAGAATAACATAAGAATAATAGGTATATCAGAGGGAGAAGAGAAAGAAAATGGAATGGAGAATATACTCAAACAAATAATAGACGAGAACTTCCCAAGCCTGTGGAAAGAACTAAAGCCTCAAATTCAAGAAGCAAACAGAACACCAAGTTTTCTTAATCCCAACAAACCCACTCCAAGGCACATCATAATAAAGATGACACAAATCAATGACAAAGAAAAAATTCTCAAGGCAGCCAGGGAAAAGAAGAATACAACATATAAAGGAAGGCCTATTAGATTATCATCAGATTTCTCAGCAGAAACTCTACAAGCTAGAAGAGAGTGGACCCCAATATTTAAAGCCCTGAAAGAGAGGAACTTTCAGCCAAGAATACTATACCCATCAAAGCTATCCTTCAAGTACGAAGGAGATATAAAAACATTCACAAATACAGAAAAGATGAGAGAATTTATCAGCAGAAAGCCCCCACTCCAGGAAATACTAAAGGGGGTTTTCCAACCAGATTCAAAGAACAAAAGAAAACAACACCACAAGTAACAGCTCCACCAAGAACACAATAAAACCAAACTTAAACTGTGACAACAAAGGAAAAAAAGGGGGGAGAGAATGGAGATTAACAGTAGCAAAGGACGATGAAGTGCAGAAATACTCATAAGATAGGGTACTACAATGAATATGGTAGGTACCCTTTTCATTACTTAATGGTAACTACCCTTGAAAAAACCACCACAAAAACACTTGACTTAAAAAAGGTAGCAACTGAGGAAAGAAGTATGGAACACAAACAAACAAAAACAAATGATAGAAAAACAAAAGAGAAGAATCAAACAAGATACAAAACTAACAGAAAGCAATTTATAAAATGGCAGTAGGGAACCCACAAGTGTCAATAATTACACTAAATGTAAATGGATTAAACTTACCAATAAAAAGACACAGAGTAGCAGAATGGATTAAAAAAGAAAATCCAACTATATGCTGCCTACAAGAAACACATCTAAGCAACAAGGATAAAAACAAATTCAAAGTGAAAGGCTGGAAAACAATACTCCAAGCAAACAACACCCCAAAAAAAGCAGGTGTAGCAATACTCATATCTAATAATGCTGACTACAAGACAGAAAAAGTACTCAGAGACAAAAATGGTCATTTCATAATGATTAAGGGGAAGTTGAATCAAGAAGACATAACAATCCTTAATATATATGCACCAAACCAAGGAGCACCAAAATATATAAGACAGCTACTTATTGACCTTAAAACAAAAACTAACAAAAATACAATCATACTTGGAGACCTCAATACTCCGCTGACGGCTCTAGATCGGTCATCCAAACAGAGAATCAATAAAGATATAGTGGCCTTAAACGAAATACTAGAACACCTGGATATGATAGACATCTACAGGACACTTCATCCCAAAGCGACAGAGTATACATTTTTCTCTAGTGTACATGGAACATTCTCAAGAATTGACCATATGTTGGGCCACAAAGACAATATCAGCAAATTTAGAAAAATTGAAATTGTACCAAGCATATTTTCTGATCATAAAGCCTTGAAACTAGAATTCAACTGCAAAAAAGAGGGGGGAAAACCCACAAAAATGTGGAAACTAAACAACATACTTCTAAAAAATGAATGGGTCAAAGAGGAAATAAGCGCAGAGATCAAAAGATATATACAGACAAATGAAAATGAAAATACGACATATCAGAATCTCTGGGATGCAGCAAAAGCAGTAATAAGAGGAAAGTTCATATCACTTCAGGCCTATATGAACAAACAAGAGAGAGCCGAAGTAAACCACTTAACTTCACACCTTAAGGAACTAGTAAAAGAAGAACAAAGACAACCCAAAACCAGCCGAAGAAAGGAGATAATAAAAATCAGAGCAGAAATAAATGAAATAGAGAAAAGAAAAACTATAGAAAAAATCAATAAAACAAGGAGCTGGTTCTTTGAAAAGATCAACAAAATTGACAAACCCTTGGCAAGACTCACCAAGGAAAAAAGGCATAGGACTCAAATAAATAAAATCCAAAATGAAAGAGGAGAGATCACCACAGACATCATAGATATACAAAGAATTATTGTAGAATACTATGAAAAATTATATGCCACAAAATACAACAATCTAGAAGAAATGGATAAATTCCTAGAACAATACAACCTTCCTAGACTGAGTCATGAAGAAGCGGAAAGCCTAAACAGACCAATCAGCAGGGAGGAAATAGAAAAAACTATTAAAAACCTCCCCAAAAATAAAAGTCCAGGCCCAGATGGTTATACTAGTGAATTCTATCAAACATTCAAAGAAGATTTGGTTCCTATTCTACTCAAAGTCTTTCAAAAAATTGAAGAAGAAGCAATACTTCCGAACACATTTTATGAGGCCAACATAACCCTCATACCAAAACCTGGCAAGGATGGCACAAAGAAAGAAAACTACAGACCAATATCTCTAATGAATACAGATGCTAAAATACTAAACAAAATACTGGCAAACCGAATACAACAACATATTAAAAAAATAATACATCATGATCAAGTGAGATTCATCCCAGAATCTCAAGGATGGTTCAACATATGCAAAATGGTTAACGTAATACACCATATCAACAAAACAAAGAACAAAAACCACATGATCTTATCAATAGATGCAGAAAAGGCTTTTGATAAAATACAACACAATTTTATGTTTAAGACTCTCAACAAAATGGGTATAGAAGGAAAATATCTCAACATGATAAAGGCCATATATGATAAACCATCAGCCAACATCATATTAAACGTCATAAAACTGAGGACTTTCTACCTTAAATCAGGAACAAGACAGGGTTGTCCACTCTCTCCACTCTTATTTAACGTGGTGCTAGAAGTTCTGGCCAGAGCAATCAGACAAGACAAAGAAATAAAAGGCATCCATATCGGAAAAGAAGAAGTAAAGGTATCACTTTTTGCTGATGATATGATCCTATACATCGAAAACCTGAAGGACTCCACAAAAAGATTATTAGAAACAATAAACCAATACAGTAAGGTCGCAGGATACAAAATTAACATACAAAAGTCCATAGCTTTTCTATATGCCAACAATGAAATATTAGAAAACGAACTCAAAAAAATAATCCCCTTCACGATTGCAACAAAAAAAATAAAATGCCTAGGAATAAACATAACACAGAATGTAAAGGACCTATATAATGAAAACTACAAGGCATTATTAAGAGAAATAGAAAAAGACACAATGAGATGGAAAAATATTCCTTGTTCTTGGATAGGAAGAATAAATATAATTAAAATGGCCATATTACCCAAAGCAATATATAAATTTAATGCAATCCCCATCAAAATCCCTATGAGATTTTTTAAAGAAATGGAACAAAAAATCATCAGATTTATATGGAACTATAAAAAACCCCGAATAGCCAAAACAATCCTAAGGAAAAAGAATGAAGCTGGGGGCATTACAATACCTGACTTTAAACTATATTATAGGGCCACGATAATCAAAACAGCATGGTATTGGCAGAAAAATAGACACTCAGACCAATGGAACAGAATAGAAAGCCCAGAAATAAAACCACATATATATGGTCAAATAATCTTTTATAAAGGGGCCAACAACACACAATGGAGAAAAGAAAGCCTCTTCAACAAATGGTGTTGGGAAAACTGGAAAGCCACATGCAAAAGAATGAAACTCGACTACAGCCTGTCCCCGTGTACTAAAATTAATTCAAAATGGATCAAAGACCTAAATATAAGACCTGAAACAATAAAGTACATAGAAGAAGACATAGGTACTAAAATCATGGACCTGGGTTTTAAAGAACATTTTATGAACTTGACTCCAATGGCAAGAGAAGTGAAGGCAAAGATAAATGAATGGGACTACATCAGAATAAAAAGTTTTTGCTCAGCAAGAGAAACTGATAACAAAATAAACAGACAGCCAACTAAATGGGAAATGATATTTTCAAACAACAGCTCAGATAAGGGCCTAATATCCAAAATTTACAAAGAACTCATAAAACTCAACAACAAACAAACAATCCAATAAAAAAATGGGAAGAGGACATGAACAGACACTTTTCCCAGGAAGAAATACAAATGGCCAACAGATATATGAAAAGATGCTCAGCTTCATTAGTTATTAGAGAAATGCAAATCAAAACTACAATGAGATACCACCTCACCCCTGTTAGATTAGCTACTATCAACAAGACGGGTAATAGCAAATGTTGGAGAGGCTGCGGAGAAAAGGGAACTCTCATCCACTGTTGGTGGGACTGTAAAGTAGTACAACCATTATGGAGGAAAGTATGGTGGTTCCTCAAAAAACTGCAAATAGAACTACCTTATGACCCAGCAATCCCTCTACTGGGTATATACCCCAAAACCTCAGAAACATTGATACGTAAAGACACATGTAGCCCCATGTTCATTGCAGCACTGTTCACAGTGGCCAAGACATGGAAACAACCAAAAAGCCCTTCAATAGAAGACTAGATAAAGAAGATGTGGCACATATACACTATGGAATACTACTCAGCCATAAGAAATGATGACATCAGATCATTTACAGCAAAATGGTGGCATCTTGATAACATTATAAGGAGTGAAATAAGTAAATCAGAAAAAACCAAGAACTACATGATTCCATACATTGGTGGAATATAAAAACGAGACTAAGAGACATGGACAAGAGTGTGGTGGTTACCAGGGGTGGGGAGAGGGAGGACATGGGAGGGAGGGAGGGAGAGAGTTAGGGGGAGGGGGAGGGGCACAGAGAACTAGATAGAGGGAGGCGGAGGACAATCTGACTTTGGGCGAGGGGTATGCAACGTAATTTAATGACAAAATAACCTAGACATGTTTTCTTTGAATATATGTACCCTGATTTATTAATGTCATCCCATTATCATTAATAAAAATTTATTAAAAAAAAAAAAGATTGAATCATGGCTTCTTTGAGTAGGTGTAAATGCAAGAATAGTCCTGACACCTTCTGTTATATATGTGGCTGTTACACACTTCAACGTCAAAGGAGCAATATTTCATCATTTGTGATACGTGCATATATTGCCGATTTTCAAGTTCCCCTTGGTGATCAAGACAAGAATTGGGCTTCTCATATTGTGTGTTGTAATTGTGAGGAAATTCTTTGTGACTAGACAAAAGGAAAATGCAAAGGAATGCCTTTTGGTATTCCCATGGTTTGGTGTGATTCTAAGGACCACAGCAGTAACTGTTATTTCTGTATGATCCATACAAAGGGCATCAGCAAGAAGAAAACTGCATATGATCGCATATCCTTCAGCAATGCGACCTATCCCACACTCTGAGACACTCCTGGTTCCAGTTTTCAATGGTTTTATTTCTTCTAAGGACGAAGAAAGTGAACATGGTGATCAAGTGTATTTTGATAAGATGCATGAGGAAATGGTTGTAGAATCTGAAGGGTCTTCTTCTGATGCCAAGCAGTCATTAACTCCTCAGCAGTTTAGCCAACCCAAATTAAATGACTTAGTAAGAGATTTGAGCCTATCAAAGAAAGCAGCTGGGTTATTAGCCTCCAGGCTTTAAGGAAAGAATGTACTTCACTGGTCAGCTAAAGTATCCCATTTCAGGAAGTGTGAACAAATTTTTGTGGACTTTTTTCCAAAGACAAACACTTTGTTTACTGTCATGATATCAATAGTCTTCTCAGCCAGCTAGGTGTTACCACTTACAGTCCAACAGAATGGTGGCTATTTCTTGACAGCTCTAAACAAAGTCTGAAATGTGTTCTCCTACACAATGATAATGTTTATGCAGCAGTTCCAATTGGTGATTCAACTCATCTGCAAGAAGATTATAATGACATAAAAATTGTTCTCAACTTTATGAAGTATGAGGAGCATAACTGGATCATTTGTGTGAATCTTAAAATTGTAAATTTCCTGCTAGGACAACAGAGAGGTTTCACGAAGTATCCTTGCTTTCTGTGTTTGTGGGACAGCTGAGCTGGAAGAAACACTGGACACAGAAGGAGTGACCAAAATGTGAAGCTCTGGAAGTAGGGATGCACAATATTGTGAGTGAACTTGTAGTTAATCGAGACAGGATCATTTTTCCCCCACTTCACATCAAACTTAGCTTAATAAAGGAGTTTGTTTGGCTTTGAATAAAGAAAGTGAATGCTTTCAGCATATTATTTTTGCTTTTCCTGCATTGTCTTTTGAGAAGATAAAAGCAGGTGTATTCAATGGACCTCAAATTCGAACCCTCATATGTGGCGAAGAATTTGCCAGGAAGATGAGTAAAGAGGAGAAAGCAGCATGGCAGTCTTTTGTGGCAGTTACAAAGAACTTCCTTGGCAACAAAAAAAGCAGAAAACTATGAATTCTGATTCAAAGGATGCTGTTGGCTTTTTGTGACATTGGATGTAACATGAGCATTAAGATTCACTTCCTGAATAGTAACCTTGATAAATTTCCCCCAAATCTTGGAGCTGTTAGTGATGAGCAGACTACTGCTGGAGCATCAAATGAGATTGTCCTCAACAAGTACACAAATGCAAGAGCTACAAACGCAAATTTTTGCCTGAATAGAATTTAAATAAGTTTTGAGCAAATTTTATGATTAAATAAGTGTTTTAATATGTTCTATTTTGAAATTGTAGGCAAATTCTAATGCAATATTTTTTAGTGTATTAGTGTATTTACTGCATTATGTAAATTATATCTTCACAAAAATGATGCCCAAGAAGATATTCTACTTCATTATGTTAAACTAAATGTTGAAAAGTTTACAATAAGATGAAAACCTAAAATCTTGAATTGCAAAAAAACTGTAGTTTACAGAGAAAAACTAATGTCAGATTTGAGATCAGCACACTCGAATTAGGTAAAAGCAAGTGTTTTTGTGGATGCAACAAAAATTTTGTTCCCCAGTGATAGATTTGCAGTCACAAAAATTAGCTCAATATTGAATATTGAAACCAGTATTGAGACCATTACCCAAAATATGTTATTATGCCTTGTGCATATGCTATGTGTGAGATCCAAATTTGGTTCAGTGTTTTGGTACTCAAAATAGAGACATATAAAGAGCTACATGATTCTCAGATTTAAAAAGACAAAAGCATAATTATTAGATAGGAAAAGGACAACTATTCCTGGTACTAATACCAAAGAACACTTTTTTCTATGGGTCAGGGAAATTTATATTAAGTTTATATTAAGATATTGAAATCTCTTCTCCAACATTGTCTCTATATATATCAAGTTGTCTAGAGTGTGTTTCTTATAACCTTTCTTAATGCTTGATATTATTACACTGGTATTTTATGGTTAATAAGCACTAGCATAACATTAAGCAATAGAAAACAAAATGATGCAGGCTAGTAGGCATGAATTATCTGTAAATCCTTCAGAACATGTATCTCAGAAGTCCACATGTAAAGAATAGTTAAGAAAATTAGAAAATACCTTAAATAAATCAAATATAATTACCAAGCCCTTATTGTGGGATAGTCACTTAGATAATGAACTACAAAACATGGTTGAGTGAATGTTTCATCTTTGTTTGAACTTCCTAGCAGAGCTCCAATGAGGTTGAAGAGATGAAATTTCTGATTTCTGACTCTAGGCAGCTCTCTCCAGCTTCAAGAAGAAAGCACACCAGCCTAACTTTACCCTGAGTATTCATTTCTCTGATCTCTCTAACTTTCCTAACTTTTCTCTCTCCCTCCTCCTCTCTCTGTCTTGTATTCCACTCCTCTCTTCTTCTTTCTCCCCTCCCCTCCCCTCCCCTTCCTCCTTCCCCTCCCCTCCCTTTCCCTCTTCCCCTCCCCTCCCCTCCCCTCCCCTCCCCTCCCCTCCCTTCTCTTCTCCTCTCCTCTCCTCTCCTCTCCTCTCCTCTCCTCTCCTCTCCTCTCCTCTCCTCTCCTCTCCTCTCCTCTCCCTTCTCATCCTTATCATTTTCTTCATCTTGAATCAATATTAACAGATTTTGTTGACTCTAGCTGATTTTTGGTTATTGTCCTTTTCTCCCTCCTAAAAATGCATAAAATTTAGGTTTGGATTTATGACTTTTTAATAATTAATATCTATATTATGGGTAATTTAATATATATCTGTTTTATTATGAAAGACCAACTTATCGGATAAAATAAGTGACTACTAGGAGAACAGGGCTATAAATCTGGTTATTCTTGCCTGTTAATTTAGGAATTAATTTTTTTTAAGAAACCAATCATATTAAGTAATTTGTAAATGCTAGAGTAAGTAGATAACTGAATAGGAATAGTTAGATAATTAACTTTCAGAAATATGCAGGATGACAATGTTCAGTATACAAACAGTCTCCTGGCTTGACAAAGGCTAGGTTAAACATTCACTGCTTTCTAGGATGGAAGTAATTTCCTACACTTTTTTCATCTCTCCCTCATAAATTGCAAGAAGATAGGAGGGTCATGGTTCATTCTAACAGTTTCTCTTTCAATTATAGCGATTTTAAGGCAAATCAAAAGTAGAACCAGACAAGCTGACAGGGCTCTTTAAAATACCTTAGTTACTGTTTAAAGATAATGTGAGAATCCAAAACACAAAGCCGGAGGTTTTGAAACACAATTGGGCCAGGTGGCTGGAGAAATTTTGAAGACTGAATTAGATACGAATGGTTATTAATGTTGGGATAAGAGCTTGAGGGGTTAGGGTACAATTTTATTAGATGAATATAAGGTCAGTTATGGAGCAAAAAGAGAGCTGAAATGTAATATTATGCTTCTAAACTTGCTTTATAGACTAACAATTGGCAGTTATATAATATCTGAACAAAGAAATTCAGTTGGAATTTTGGTAGGCATCTAAACCAACAATAAATTCCATTTAACTTTCCAGTTTTTCCCCTCAGAGTAATTTGGAGTGGTGTGAAAAAAAGCAATCTGAGGGAGACTACTTAGACAGAAAAATTTTAATTATTATTTAGTTTCACTGTTATAAATTATCAGATGATTTGTTTATGATTAGGAACAATCAGAAGAATTATAGTGAATTATTTTAATGTTTTATCAATACTAAGTGAAAATAGGACTTTTTCTGCAAATGCTAAAACATTTTGAAGATAAAAAATCAACACATGTAATGTATAATGTGAAGAATATTCCCTCCTCCAAATGTAATAGATGATTATATTACAATGGAGAATTGAGTTTAACTTCTTTACTGTAACTGTGTCAATTAATGATACTTGTCTTTATTTCTCCCATGTGCCTACTGATTTTTTATGCCATCTAGTTCACAGTAGTCATAAAACTGAGATTACCTTTTATTCTCAATTGCTCCTATCACAATTTAACAATATATATATTGCTTTTAAAAATATTTCTTATAGTACCAAATTTTTAGAATATGAGATAGAGTGTTTTAAAATGGAATGTAACTAAGCCGGATGTTAAAAATAAAGCCCTTACAGAAAAAAACTAAATGAGAAGACTTAATTTTGCAACTTGATACTTGACTATTAACCTAACAGTTACCTAAGTGAGAATTATCAAAATTATTATACTTTTATTACTCAAACAGTCAACTTACAAATACATTTCCTGAGAAACCTGAATAATACTAGAATGTACATGGAGAACAACTAATAATGTAGCTTTTAAGGAATGATATTAACTGAAAAGATAAGAAAAGCACATTATTGCATAGGCATGTATGTGAGAAGGTAGCTGTAGAGTGAGCATAGAGCAGCTATTTACTGTTAAGTGGTGCAGTTTCTGTTTTGTATGAATAATCCACAAGGTTCTATTCTAGCTACATTATCTGATTCTCACTGGACTGTAAGCTTTCTCTGGGAAGAAATCATTAATGTTTGGTACAATATTATACTCTGGGCATAGCATAATATCCAGTACACAACTACTGTGCAGTAAGTCTTAAATAATTGAAAGAGAATAATTAGTTATTATATTAATTTTCTAGGTCTGTTTTTACACATTACCACAAACCAAGTAGTTTAAAACACCATAAATTAATTCTCTCACAGTTACGGAGGCCAGAGTCTAAAATCAGTTTTGCTGGGTGGAGATCAAGGTCTCAGCAGGGCTGTGTACCCTTCAGAGGCTCTGTGCTGGGGCAGAATCTGCTCTTTGCTTCTTCCGGCTCCTTGTAGCTGCTGGCATTCCTTGGCTATGGCTGTATTACTCCAATTTGCTCTGTGGCCCATTACTTCTCTTCTGCCTATTGTTTGTTTCAAATCTTCCCCTGCCTCCCTAAGTAATTGCATTTAAGGTCCACCCAGATAGCCCAGGATAATCTCCCAGGATAATTTATTAACATCTACAAGGTCTCTTTTCACCATATAAGGTAACATCACAGTTTCCAGGAATTAGAAACTGGATATCTTTGTGGGGGCATTATTATACTACTTCAGTTATTATAATTCTCATCTTCTTGTTCTTTCTCTTTGGCAATTTATGATTATAAATGTATTCACCTATATAATAAATTATATATGTAGACAAAAATTAGCCTTTTTCTCTTTTAATATGTTTAGTACTTATTTAATTAAAATCTGTTTTTCCATCTGAAAAGGAAGGATTGTGAGAATTTACTTTGGGATGTTTCTTTCTCTGATTATTTGTATAATATATTCTAAAATATAGAAAAATTCAGAAAATGTTTAAAAAGAGAGATAATATAAAGCACTTATAACTTCATTCCCCAAATGAAAGTTTTTCTTAGAAATATGCTGAGCACAATTCAGCTGACAAATGATATTCTTTATTAAGTTTCTTCCCAATAATACCAAAAACCTAAAATTTGAATACTCATTGTAATGGTTAATTTTATGTGTCAACTTGAATGGGCTAAGGATGCTCAGATCATTGTTAAAACATTATTCTTATCTATGTCTGTGAGAGTGTTTTTGGAAGAGATGAGAGTATGTATCACTAAACTGAGTAAAGAAGATATCTCTCATCAATGTGGGTGGGTGTCATCCAATGCATTGAGGCCTCCAGTAGAACAAAAGGTGAATGCTCTCCTTTCTCGTTCGGGAACATCCATTATTTCCTGCCTTGCACATAGCACTGCTGGTTCTTGGGTATTTGGACTCAGACTGGGATTTACATACTAAATATACCATCAGCTGCCCCAATCCTTTAGGTCTTTAGACTAGAACTAAATCTGAATTACACCTCTGCTCTCCTGGTTTCCTAGCTTGTGGAAGGAAGATTGTGAGGACTTAGCCTCCATAATTTCATGAGCCAATTTCTATACTAAATATAAATCTCCTCTCTCTCTCTCTCTCTCTCTCTCTCTCTCTCTCTCCTATTGTTTATGGATGTCTAGAGAACCCAGACAAATATACCAAAAAAAGTAAAAATCTACCATGATTTATTCTGATACTGTGTGGTTATATGGGTTATATGGACAAGACTAGACATTAATGACCACATGAAAATTATATTTCCTAAAGGGACTGGTGCACACTAATGTTATCTAATAGAAATTTACATTTTCTCCAAGAAAAGAGTCAGGCTGCTGAAAGAATCACTGATGACTATATGACTGATTCTGTCAGATAATCAAACAACTGGGCACTTAATCTAATTCATGTCCTGCTCTGTTCCTCTGCTCTGTAATTGTCTCTTTCAGCTTAGCTTGCTCATTCCCCCAGGCACACAGAAGTAAATAGACTTAATCTTGCTGTTTACATGCTCCCTGAATCCATGTGGTCCATCCTGGGTTTGATTTCAGTTTACGTCTAGTGTGCTGTGAGATACTGCCATACTCTCCACTCTTTTTTTTTTTTTTAATTTTTCCTAAGTGGGGGTGGGGTGGGTAGGCAGACAGACAGACAGACTACCTCATGCGCCTGACTGGGATCCACCGGGCATGCCCACAAGGGGCAATGCTTGGCTCCTCTGGGGCATTGCTCTACTGCAATCGGAGCCATTCTAGCACCTGAGGTGGAGGCCATGGAGCCATCCTCAGAGCCGGCACCCGGGCCAACTTTACTCCAATGGAGCCTTGGCTGTGGGAAGGGAAGAGAGAGACAGAGAGAAAGGAGAAGGTAATGGTGGAGAAGCAGATGGGTGCTTCTCCTGTGTGCCCTAGCCAGGAATTAAACCCCAGGACTTCCACACACTGGGCCAATGTTCTACCACTGAGCCAACCAGCTCCCCACTCTTATTGTGTAGATGGTAAAAAGGGTGGTTTTGAAATACACAGATCCTAAAATCAGTGTACACTTATATTTCAGTGGACCCATGGAAGCCCAGCCTCCATCTATCTACTGTTATAAAGTACCACACCCCAGATTCTGAAAGGCGCTTTACCTCATTTCATTGAGTTCACGTAGAGGCACTCAGTTCAGATGAATTTTTAAGAGTTTTATTAGAGGAGATTTATTAATATGCTGGCCACATATGGCTGACACAGGGCATCTGCAGGCCCAAATTGTGCAATCCCAAAAATAGTTCAGGGGCTGTTTATATACCCTTACTCACACATGGGTGAGGGAGAGCATGACATCATGGTATGAACTGGCAATATTTGTTTAGGGCAGTGGTCTCCAACCCCCATGCCGCAGACCAGTACCGGTCCATGGGCCATTTGGTACTGGTCCGCAGAGGAAGAATAAATAACTTACATTATTTCTGTTTTATTTATATTTAAGTCTGAACAATGTTTTATTTTTAAAAAATGACCAGATTCCCTCTGTTACATCTGTCTAAGACTCACTCTTGACGCTTGTCTCGGTCATGTGATACATTTATCCATCCCACCCTAAAGGCCTATCCGTGAAAATATTTTCTGACATTAAACTGGTCCGTGGCCCAAAAAAGGTTGGGGACCACTGGTTTAGGGGATACACAGAAACATTAGGACTCTCAAGGTAACACAATCAAAGATGTTTTCAAATCTTTCAGGGTTCATCTTCCCTCACTAGCCTAGAGGTATTTTACCCTCAAGATTCCAGGGAGGGGGAGGAACTATAATCAATGCAAGGTGGTATGTAAATGCTGCCTCCTATTGAAAGAGAATAAATTTCTAGGTTAACCTTTATTTTAGATTTAAAACTGAATGACCCATTGTTCTTGCAAACCAGAAACTTCTACATTCTTCTCCCTCCCCTCCCTAAAGGAGGGACAACAGGACAGGAAAGCCTGAGAGGAAAGCCTGACCTTTCCTCCCAGAATATCAATATCAATTTTGGCTTTTGGGTACTTTACAACACTACTACCTAAATCTATACATACCTAAAATGTAGATGACTGAGTTTTAACCTTATGATATTTCAGTGTTATGTGTCTGGCTAAAGGAAACCATGAATGCTCATTTTTTTGACTTACCAATGTGAATATTGTTATTTACAGCAACACATACTTGATATTTCTTTCACCCTCCCTTTTTTTTTCCTGAATTCATTTTCATTGACTTTTCTAATAAATATTTATTTGTTCTCTGTTTTGAACAACTTTTTCCATTGCTGCAAATATGCATATGGAAGCAATGATTTGCTTTGAAGATATACTATGTTCTGTTATCATATTATTTCTTCATGTCTCTGACTTTATACATATAAACTGGAGTTATCATGATCTACAGTATCTCTGAGCTTTGCCCACTGTGATAATTTTTTTTACAATGTCAGATATAATTATGAATAACCCATTTCTCATTATTTTGAAGTTTCATTTTACTTCAAAGGTCTTGAAGGAAAGAATAAATTTACTGCATTGAACTTGAATCAAAGGGGAAGAAACTAAGTAAAATAGTTGGGAAAAAAATTAAACTTGTAACCTTTTCTATTTGTGGAATCTAGTAGTGGCCTTTCTCTGGTTACTAGGAGATAACAGACCAAATTCAGTGAACCAAGTTCAGACCAGTCCTCGGTTTCCTGGGGAGTGCAGTGTTTTTTCTGATGGTATTCTCTATCTGGGTCAACCAAATATAGAATTTAAATGTTTTTATCATAAAGTTATTAACAATGCTCTGCACCTGTGGTGTACAGTGTTCTGCAAGTTTGGATCATGGACCCCTCTGAAAAAGTCAAGGTGTGTGTGTGGAGCACGCAGGCGAGGCCAGAGATGTTCCTGGTCTTTGATTCACTCGGCTGCTTTTAGATTTTAGATCAGTTTCTTTAACACTCCAACCAACCCTCCAGAACTCCACACTTGGCCTGCTGCTGCACACTACACTAATGGCAAAAGCAGAGAGACTGGCATTGTGTATTTCTGTTTTCCAGGGACTTAAGATTATCGAAAATGTGTCCGCTTCTTAATTAATGAAATAACTCTCCAGTACAACCTGCTCACATTTTAAAGTTTATTTTTAATGCTGCTTATAATGGTATTTTAAAATTATGGTGGTAAAGTTTAGTAGATCTAGAGATACAATATTAATACGCATGGACTCCCGGTGCTGTTTGCATTTGTCTACTATAAGGTTGGGGTTACAGTGACTTCAAAGAAAGCAGAAAAAGGTCTGCCTAATACACAGACCACAGCTTCAACATTCAGGCCCAGAGGCGTGTGGCGAGGCTTTTCCCTGCAGAGCCTGCAGCACTAGTAGTCCAGTCTGTTGACTCCTATGTATTCCCCCGCTTTTGATCTATCTGTCTGCAAGAGCTATAGCAATTCCTGATATGTTAACCTCGAAAAGGCTTTGGTTATATTGCAAATTTGGAACTGAAAATCAGATGTGATATGAGTAATGTTTTTGGAGATGTTGTTTTTCTTCGGAACCTTACAAGTTAAGTAGAAACAACTTATTTCTAAGAGGGACTTATTTAGTAATTGATAATTTAATATCATGGTTTTTTACATATAAATTAGAGAGTGTTTCCTTTGTTTTCAGTTTCATTTTAATGTTAATAATTGACATAATCTTGGGTCTTGATTTTAGCAGCTAGTAAATGTACAATATGATATAAATGATTGAGAATGTTAGAGAAATAGATTGTCAACTCTAAGCATTTGATTTTAAGTCCATAATGCTTTATAGGTATTACAAGTTAGCACCAACTTAGAAATTATCTACAAATCAATTTCATAAAAAAACCAGGTTCATGTTTTTATATATTTAGTATAATTACAAAATAAAAGAAGTTGCCAAACCCATAGGTCATTATAATTGCATATTAGATATAGTTACATAAAATATTGCTTCATAGATATAATTTACTGTGAAAGATCAATGATGAAAGCATCAAAGCTTAGCAAATATATAGCTTCAATTAATAGTCAATAATAATGATAACAACAATAATAAATTTTCTTTCACGATAGTCATTTCCAAAAGTGTGCAGAAGTTTAACTAAAAATAAATAATAATAGATTTACTTCAGAGAACACAATACCTTTTGCCTATATACACTTTCAAAAAAAAATAGAAGCAAATACAGTTACTTTATGTACAGAAAGAGCAGCATGCTTACTGACCAGAAAACTTAAAAGATCTCTACACGATTAATAACAATCAATTTATACAGTAATCATATAATGATGGTTAAAATGGCCTAAATTAGTGTTCAAGATGACAATGGAATTACTTTTTGTGGTGCTATATAAAGGCACATTATTTGTGGCAAAATGTTTTATGTTTTTCACATTTGTAAGAATCAAGTTGATATTTTAGAAACTGACTGATGATACCTTTGCTCTTTTTACCTATTATTTCAATTCCTTTGTTTTAATCCACAGAATTATACAGAGTTGTAGTATCATAGAAGAATTTTTTTATTTGTAATATTTTACTTTTCTTAAATAAGTAATTTCTCTTATTCTAGAAAATTTGTTTCTGCATAGAAATAAAAAACATTTGCTACATTGCCACATAAAGATATTTCTATTAAAAATTTTGTACATCCTTCTAGATTATTTTAAAAAACTTTATCATTTTAACAAAAAATATAGGTAAAGTATACATGTCTTATAATTTGAATTAGTATTATATTGGAGACATCTTATTAAAAATCATTTTAGCCTGACCTGTGGTGGCACAGTGGATAAAGCGTCGACCTGGAAATGCTGAGGTCGCCGGTTCGAAACCCTGGGCTTGCCTGGTCAAGGCACATATGGGAGTTGATGCTTCCAGCTCCTCCCCCCTGTATCTCTCTCCTTGCTCTCTCTCTCTCTCTCTCCTCTCTAAAAATGAACAAATAAAATAAAATAAATTAAAAAAATAATAATAATAATAATTTTAGATTTTCAAACATTTATGTATAGAAATTACATTTTGAGTAGCACATTATAATCCAATACAGCAGATTTTATACTGTGTGAATCTTTTCATGGATGAAAAGATAAGATCATTGTTATTTTATAGTCACTCTTCTGTATTATTTATAAATAATCTAAATTAAATTTACTTTATTTGTTATCTGTAGAGTTCCCGAGAGTATAAAATAGCAGCAACATGGTTTTTACTATTGAATAGTTAGTAAAATAAGACACCAGCATATTTCTTATAAAGGTAATAAGTAAGAGAACATTTCTTGACTTTGCCTATTGGTTTTATCAGTTTCAAGGTCTTCTTCTTCTTTTTTTTTTAAAGACTCTATCAGTATCTGAAGTATTAGGGAAATAAAATAACCAAAGTTCCTTTTTCCAGGTAGTATTATTTAGAGGTTCAACTACCAAGAACTTTGAAATAGTACTGAACCTTTAACAGTCTAGGATTTTAATATTTTTAGATAAAATGGAAAAATATAAATAAAAATAATCTCAAGAAATGTGGTAATGGATTAAATGCAATATATCATTTATTGTATATATGTTCACTTATTAAATAAATATCACTAATATCCTTACAATATGCCCAACACTGGAAAGAGACCTGTAAACATGATAGAACTCTCTTTCCTAACAGAATCTTAGAGAGGCATACAGATGCATGAACGGAAAATTGTAACATGTAGGAGGAAAGAATCAGGTCATTTAAACCAAATTATAATAAAATTAAGAGAAGGAATTCTAGAGGAAGGGACTCTGAATATGGATTTGGATACTGTGCCAGGCAAAAGTGTGGAAAAGAAAGCATTTGTTAGGGAAATAATTTCCAAGTGTGGAGGCTCAAACAACAAAGAGTTGACTTATAGAAGAATGTCAAGGTGCATCTCATGATTCAACTACTGAGTGTAACATGGTGGGTGCATATTATTAAAGTGAAATTTCATACAGGGGCCAATTGTATAAGGGTTATAGATAGTGCAAAAGGTGTTGATTTTATCAAAGGGGCTATAAAGGGCTATTAGAATATTTGAGGGCAAGTGACATGATCAGGTTTGCATGTTATAAATATGACACATGATTTAGAATGAAGGATACATTGGAATGAGACAATATTAAAGAAAGAAAGGTTAGGTTAATTCAATAATGTAACATTTAGAAAATGCCAATTTACAGTGTTATTATGTTATTAAAATAGAAATCAGTGCATGTCCTGGCTGTTGGGCTCAATGGTATAACTTTGATGCGTCATGTGGAAGTCCTGGCTTCAATTCCCAGTCAGGGCGCACAGGAGATGTGCCCATCTGCTTCTCCCTCTCTATTTTTTCTTCTCTCTCTCTCTCTTTTCCTCTTCTGTAGCCATGATTCCTTGGAGTGAGTTGGCCCCTGGTGCTGAGAATGGCTCTATGGCCTCACCTCAGGGGCTAAAATGGCTTGGTTGCTGAGCAATGTAGCAACTGCCTCAGATGGGAAAAAGCATTGCCCGGAAGGGGGCTTAACTGGGTGGATCCCAGTTGGGGCACATGCTGGAATCTGTCTCTCTGCCTCCTCACCTCTCACTTAATAATCATAAAAAAAAATACAAATCAGTGCATCAATTGCATACTGGGTGAGGGTAGATAAGAAGAAGAACTCAAGATGGCACCTAGGGGTATCATATGATGTCCTGCACTGATGATGATGTCTTTTACATAAAAGTTTGAAAATGGAAAGGACCAGAAAAATGTGCAGTTATATTCATGGCATCATATTTGACTAGAATGCTATTTATTTTTGGTGAAACATTTGTTATAACAAAATATTATAATTAATTTACTTGGTTGGTAGTTTTAATTTTATTTAATTTATCATTCATTCTGTTTTTTAAAGTTATTTATATCTTATTTAATGTTTGATTTTAAGTGACAGTGGAGATACACTTTTTCTTTAAAAATGTTTTAATGCGCTACTTAGAGAAACATTCATACATCACATTTCAATGGATTTGGTATCTGAATAACATGTTAAGTTGCTTCTATCAGTCGGGGCTATAGGAAATAGTTGCCTCATTTTAAAGGGATTAACTAAAATGTGTTTAGTGAAGGAGTGGCCTAATGAGTATGAACATGGAAGAGAAATAATAGGGAAATCACAACCACTTTAAACATGAAGGGGCAAGAGCTAGAGCTGTGTTTGGAAGAGGGGCTGCTTCCTAGGAGCTGTGGCTATAAAGCAATACAGACTCTACCAGATCAAAACAATCCAGTGACTTAACAGTTTGTAGTTAAGTTGCAAAATAGTCACACAAATATTTAAATTAAGGTCAAAGAATGCTTTTACAAATATATGCAAAAATACTACTAGGATGTACAAAATACATCAAAATGAGGATTAGCTCACAATGTGATTTACCTTGGGCCTTACACAATTATTGGAAAAATGCCTTATACTCCTAAAGACAGAAATTAACCAATAGTATAAAATAGGGTATATTCTCTTCATCAGTTGTCTCAGAAGATGTGTTCAATGCATTTTTATTGCTACTGTCTACTATCTTTTTTCCTTAGAGTTGTCATTGTGCAGATGGAGCCTATTAGCAATGCAATGTGCGGGGGAAAAAATCACCTCTGCCTTTCTGAACCCTGCCCTCTATTCAAAGTGCTTAATTTTTCTGGCTCTTCCATCTAGATGCTTTGTCAAGTGCAAGTTCTTAAGTTCTACATAAGAAGAAAGTGGTGTATAGGGGATAAATTGTTTATTCTCTGCCAAGTTTTAATCAGTGATCACAAATGGATATTTTTCAATAAATAATGTCTCATCTCTCACAAAATCATTGAGTAATAATTACATAATCTTAAACATGTTCATAGTTGAAAGATATCATGTTACAAACTAATGTGTATGATCTTCAGAGAATTATTCAAACTGACAAGACTGACTTATTAAATAAGCATATAATCAGTATATTAGAATTGTTTATACAAAAAATTATTTTTGATACTCTATTTTGAATTTCTGATACCTACATTACTCTTAAAAAGTTAGGTCTTCAGTACACAGTTGGACTTATGAGATTTGACATGTAGAACATAACAATGTACAATATGTGCAGATATGTAAACACTTTGTTGCTACTTTTAAAAACAAAATTCTCTCCCTGATAATTGTAAATATTCAATCTAGTTTTAGAACAATAAATATCTTACATACAAATGGTATCTTGCAGTTTATAAAGTGCTATATCTGTTATTTTATCATCTAATTTTCACCATTCTGAGAAACAGATCTCTAAATTTTATTTGAATGATAAAAATAATTGATAGTGACATTAAGTGATTTATCCCAAATTACACAAGATTCAAATTTTAAGGTTGTTTTCCCTCTACCCCACTATGCCAACTACCCTAATGTTTGTCCTCATATCATGAATGAACTGATCATACAACTGATACTGATAAAAATAAAGAACTGAAATAAAAGTTATTTTGAAATAAGCTTCACCTCTGAGTAGGATTCATAGCCCCTGTTACACTGAGAAGTATACTTGCAGTTACAAAATAACTTATGTTCGAATAATAGATCTGTAACTTAGTGAATGTGTAGAGGTTGAACAAATCTCTTCATTTCTGTCAGTAGCTTTTTCTTCGCAGAAACAGAAATCATAGTATCTGCCATAGTTAACCAGAGGATAAGATACTACATGAAAATGCCTGAAAATATGCTGAATCCTTCTTAAATCTTTTTGATGTTCTTTTCTCATAGCAAATATTTATAAAATTGTCTACAGGCAGGCTTTCTGAATTCTCAAATTCACCTAATTAGGGATGGTTAACAATGATAGTTAACAAAATTGACCCATGAACCTGACAGTTTTTGTACCTTGCAGCCATTTTCAGATTTTCTGTAATACAAAATAAGCACTTTTAAGGTCAATAGATTCCAAATTATGTTCCTGATATCTAAAATTGTTAGGAAATGTTACTACTTAACCTACAGAATTTTCTGAAGTTTGTGGAAAGAAACATGGCTGAAATAATAGCCACTGTTCTCTAGAACTGCATGAAGGAAGAATGTGATTTAAAAATGATAAAAATATTAATGCCTTAGTGTCAGTAACTGCATTAGTTGATTTTATTACTGTGGATTGGAATTTTAATAGTTTTGTTAACTAGAACAAGGGAGACAGACATGCTGGTTAGCATAAGTATCAAAAAGTATTACATTACACAGGAGGCAGTCATGAAGAGAATTTTCATTACATTTTTCTTTTGCTTTTGTTAATTTCTGTTTTCCCCAATATTTGCACTGAGATCAATATTCACAGAATTTGTAATGTAATTGGAAGAATCATTAGTGTTGGGCAGGTAAAATATATTATGCTCACTTTGTTAAAGGTGGTGCTGCCCACATGGAAGCCTGTTGCCCAGGTGATATTAATGTGTATTGGGGGTGGGCTGTGGGCAGGCAGGATCCTTGTAGCCTGGGGCTTGGTTTTAGGACTAAGCCTTTCCCACTTTTTTTTTTAAGACTTTATTTATTTATTCATTTTAGAGAGGACAGAGAGAGAGAGAGAAAGAGAGAGAGAGAAGTGAGGAGCAGGAAGCATCAACTCCCATATGTGCCCTGACCAGGCAAGCTCAGGGTTTTGAACCAGCGACCTCAGTGTTCCAGGTCAATGCTTTATCCACTGCGCCACCACAGGTCAGGACCTTTCCCACCCTTTTTGATGT
This sequence comes from Saccopteryx leptura, assembly GCF_036850995.1. Lineage (NCBI taxonomy): Eukaryota > Metazoa > Chordata > Mammalia > Chiroptera > Emballonuridae > Saccopteryx > Saccopteryx leptura. Next base: position 47,775,461 of record NC_089505.1, on the reverse strand, counting down.
GGGGTGGTACAATCCCATCATGCCTCAGATAGGTGACTTTGTATTAAAGACTTCCTTATTTTGTATATTGGATTAAAGGTTTTGAATCTACACTATAAAGTGGGGCAGACCAGGAGCTTGCTCTCTCTCGGTTCCTGAGATTAGCATTAGAGAGGAGAGCAGAGAAAGGCCATGTGGAGGAGGCCAGGAGAAGCAGCCAAGATGGCGGACTGTTGAGTGAGAAGCCAGTTTGTGCAGAGTTTGTACAGGGAGAAGGAAGGAGATGGGGAACAGAGGTGAATAAGGCTGGTGAGCTAGAAACCTTTGATTCTAGGAAACTCGGATAAGTCAGTAGCTTTGTGAGCACTGAATGAGAGTGGGTTTTGGAGCCCAGTGTGTGTTTTTACTTGCCCGTTGGGTGCAAGCTAGGATTAAAGATGATGGCCCATCAGTTTTTGGCTCCATTGTTTCTTTACTGACTGTCTGAATCCAATGCGAACCTGCATGGGCCAGGCTGCTGCGATGGTGGCCATGGCTACCGGCTTTACAATTAGCTACTGAGAGCTTTAGCTTGGATTGCAAGAAGAGAATAGAAAACTAATGAAATATCTGACATCACTAAATCCGTAATGTCTCTGAATTCTTTATATAATCTAAAATCTAAGTAAAAAATAATCAAGACACTTACCCATACATTTTACTCTTTCAACAAATCTTTTTGGAGCTCTTTAATATATGCATCACAAATGAACACTGGTTGTCACTTCTTTGCATCTTAAATTTCTCCGTGTTTGGTAACAAAATATAGAAAACAGAATTTTGACCTTGGCATAACTGGATGTGTTTGTGTTATTTTCATGTTAAAGTGTAGTAGTCTATATATGATTGGCTCATTAGTAATTGAATTGAAAGATTACTTATTAGGCATCAGTGATTAGAAATGCACCATTCTAGTTGCTGTGAAGGGTACAGGATGGACTGAGAGAGAGAGAGAGAGCACCTGAGAGAGAGAGAGAGAGAGAGAGAGAGAGAGAGAGAGAAATCAAGTAACTTAGTTTATGGAAGAGAGAATGCCCTAGGGCTACAGAAGGTCAGTGAGGAAAAGAAGTTGTCTGTGAGAGGATAGAAGAGGAACTCTTTGGGGGAAGTGGAATTTACAGAGTCTCCTAACACATTCGTGAGAAGAATGACCACACATCTCAGTTTGCTGGGACAGATCCACCATAATTACTATAACACCTTTCATCATTCTTAAAGTGTCTTTGTCAGAAGAACAATTTTATGGTAACCTGAGCTACAGAAAAGTTATAAAATTTGTTTCTTTTTGGTGTTTAAGCAATCAATGTTTAGGTAATCTCCTTTCTGTTTTAGGACCAATATTAATAAGATTTTTACAAGAGCTAAAAATTTTAAAGTGAAGTCAAAGGAAATATTCCTAATTTCATTGCATTTTGCTGCATATATGAATTTTTAAATATTGTTCTTCCTCACAATCAAGATAAACAAAAAATCAGTTTTTAAGTTGTGGGATTCAGAATGTTAAATAAGATCTCTATATAGAGCAATGATCATATTTTTTGTGAACCAAAATATAGTTAAAATGAACATGACAGAAATATAATGCATTCCTGTTCAATCATTATCTGTAAAATTAGAAAGGCACCCTTGTGTAAAGATTAAATATCTGACCAGGATTTTAAAAACTTGAGACAGTGCTATGTGACCTTGGGCCATAACTTTTATTCTCTAAATTTAAGTTTTCTTGTATTTAAAATGACAGGGTTAAAGTAGATGATTATTAAGGTCTTTTCCTGCTCTAATAGACTATTATTTGTAATTCAAATAGGCTAATATAAATTTTACTTTTGATAGTGAAACTTTCTTGAAGTGATTGCTTAAAATAATTGAGAAAGTAAAGGAAAAAAATGTCTTCAAAAGGAAGAACAGGAATATTTCTGAAGCATGCAGTGATAGAAACTGGAACCAGTAGATAATAGTAGAAGACCTTTATCAGGACATATTTAATATGAATTAATGTACACTTCTTGTCCCTTTATTCTTAAACATTAAATTTCATTAAGTGACTTGAGCTGCTTATTAAAATACAGATTCTCAGAAAAAAACACAAGAACTGCAGGATTCCATACATTGGTGGGACATAAAAACGAGACTAAGAGACATGGACAGGAGTGTGGTGGTTATGGAGGGTGGGGGGAGGGAAGGAGGGAGAGGGGAGGAGGGGTACAAAGAAAACTGGATAGAGGGTGACGGAGGATGATCTCTCTTTGGGTGATGGGTATGCAACAGAACTAAATGACAAGATAACCTGGAAATGTTTTCTTTGAAAAAATAAAAAACAAACAAACAAAAAATAAATAAATAAAATACAGATTCTAAAACCCACTTCCAAATATTTTGAATGTAATCCTAATACTATAAAGCAGTGTTTCTAATTTTTGTTTCTTGTGCCATAGGTCCAAAATATTCTACTGCTTTAGGTTTCACCCTTTTGAAAGACACCCTGCACCAAGGATTTGAGTGCTAATGATTTATTAAGAATATGCTCCCAGAAGAAACCACTGGGAGGTGGGGGAGTGGAAAGCAGAGCAGGGAACATGACCTCCAGGTAGGGGTGTAAGATCAGGTGCTGTCCCAGACCCAGCTTAACCCAATAGGAGTTTGGAATACTCCTGAGAGTTTTCCCTGGGAAAGGAGCTCTCATCAGTCAGTCAGCCATTGGCCACAAGTCAAGGGTGTGACGGGTAGGAATAGCAGCGGAAGAGGATATGAACTACTACGCATTTCCAACTGGCAAGCAGTTCCAGTACCCTAGTGCAATCCTTAGAAGACATTTTCAGGTGAGGGCATTTTAGCAGAAATATAAACAAATTCTGGGGAAAGGGGCACAGTACCAGTGAAGAATATGGGGGGTTTCTAGATGGTATATCAAGAATGTCCACTGTGGCTAGTCACCTCTCAAACTCTTTCCATGATGTGAGAAACTTTATATGCCTTCTGAGATCAATGATGCACAATAGCATATTACAGGTTGTGATGAAATAAAAAAAATATTCATTTTCTTTGTCCTAATCCAGTGTTTCCCAAATGAATTTAACTGATTTATCACATAACTGAAAGAAAACATGAAAGATTTATCAATAAGACCTCAAGAATTTTGAGTTAAAGAGGAAAATTTTATAAATCACAGCTTTTTGTTCCAAATGGTATCCAGTAGTAGCTTCTTAAGGAGACTAGCTACCCACTAAAATTCTTCTAAGGAATATATATATATGCAAACAAACATATTAACAATAAAGAATGCCTATAAATATGTTATAATAAATGATAAAGAATTTTCTCTAAAAAGCTTGAAGAAATGAAATTAAAAAATGAAATTGATAGTTTCATACCACTGCCTGCAATTAGAACACGCACTCTGCCTTTTGAGATCTATATCAAAAGAAAAAACAGTTAATTGTCTCTTTCCTGAGGGTATGACACTTATTGAGGCAAAGTTCTTACCTCAACACCCCTGCTGCATCCCTCAGTGTCAATCTGCTTTTCATATTTAGTCAAAATCTAAGGGAGAAACCCTCGGAGGGGAAACCTGGACAAGAAGAGAGAGTAATTATTGGTGATTTATTTCATTCTGGGAGTGTCATAATAATCTAACTTCTCACTATTTTTATCTCTGTGGTATGCCCAGTGTTGGAAGCTACATATATATATAACTCACACAATCATATCCAGAAGTATGTTTTTAGCAAACAGACTCAAAGGTTAAGAAACTTTCTAAAAGCCATACCAGTAGAAAGTGATAGCATAGAAATTCAAAACCAGGTCTTTTTGAATTCTCCTTAGGCCAGGATAATCAGAGTTAGAGCAGTCAAGATTAGTTTTGTCACCAATGCATAATAAAAATTTTTGTAATACAAATGCCCTACTCAGAGAAACATAAAGCGAAATGGAGGTGTACAACACTATAAGTCAAAGAACTGCCTTCAATAAAATATTTTTAATTAAGTTAATTTATTTTGGAATCTAGAGCCTTCTCCCACCCTCTCTTCCCCCTCCTCACCCCAATTAGCCATCAGAAAGAGAGAGTTGAATTGCACTGGAATTAGCAAATGGCAAGATCAAGGGTACTCACATACGTTGTCTGTTGGCAAACACAGCCTTTCAACATAGCTCTCACCTTTGTAAGTGCCATACAAACAAACATGGCACTATGAATTCATGTTGTAGAACAATGGTAGGAGAAAATCTTCCTGAAGACTCAGGAACTCTTGAAAATGATTTTGTGTAAGAGCTAGAAGGAAATTGTAAAACCCTGTTTGATATCTTTAATAAGAAATAGGAAAGAATGACTTATATGAAAAAGAAATAGAAATAATTTGGAAGGAATAGATCCAGATATACAGCCCACAGAAATTTGTAATAAGAGAGATGATAACATAGATACATTTTCAAGGAAATTGAAAATACAGTAGAATTTACACTGTCAAACTGCACTGATGTTGGTAAAGAAAATAACTCAGTCACTCTTCCAAAGCCACTTTTCCAGAATATTCAGGGAAAAACAAGATTAAATCAATGACAGGGAATATAGAACACATGGAATCAGAAAAGTAAGATTTAAACAAAGAGGTTTTAGTGTTCCTGGAGGTAATACCAAAATAATAATAAAAGAAGTAGTATAAAATGAATTTATTTCTGACCCATTACAGAATTCAGGATGCACATACGAATAATGTTGCTACCAAAAAAAAAAAAAAAAAAAAAAAAAAAAAAAGAAAGAAAGAGAGAGATTTACATCTAGAAAATCCTTAAAATATATATATATATATATTTAATTTTTATTTAATTTTTATTTATTTATTCAGTTTAGAGAGGAGAGTTAGAATGAGAGAGAGAGAAAGGGGGGAGGAGCAGGAAGCATCAACTTCCATATGTGCCTTGACCAGGCAAGCCTGGGGTTTTGAACCGTTGACCTCAGTGTTCCAGGTCAACGCTCTATCCACTGCACCACCACAGGTCAGGCAATATATTTTTAATTTCAATGATAACAGAAAGCAAGTTCTTACATGCATTTAGGTAGAAAATTCTACTTATTTGCAGAATACAAGTCATCCTAAATTTAGTCTTCTCTCTTGCAATGAAATATCAAAATACAGAAAGATCTAGAGTTTTGACAGAGAAAAGTTTGTAATTCAATATTTTTTATACCAGCTGATATATATTTTAAATGTGAAAGCAATAATAAAACATTTTCATTTATACTAAGGTTTAGACAAAATGCCTTTAAAAACTTCTTCAGGCCCTGGCCAGTAGGTTGTATAGTGTCGGCCCTGCATGTGGATGTCCTTGGTGCAATTCTGGGTCAGGGCACAGAGAAGAAATGATCATCTGCTTCTCCATCCCTCCCCCTCCTCCTTCCCTGTCTTGGTCTCTCTCTTCCCCTCCTACAGCCATTGCTCGATTGGTTTGAGTGCATTGGCCCCAAACAGGAGTTGCCAGGTGGATCCTGGTTGGGGCTCATGCAGGTGTCTATCTCCCCTCCTCTCACTTGGAAAAGAAGAAAAAAAAATAAATGAAAAATAAAAACTTTTTCAAACAGTTATTTAGAATTATATTCCAGTTGGCTGTGGAAACTAAATAGCAAGACAAGACTTAGGAATTCGGGGGGGGATAAAAGCTAAACAGAGTTTTTAAACACAACAAACACATCACCAACCCACAGTATAATTTAGGGAAGTCACCACTTTACAAGTCACATCTGTTTGAACTGGCCATTTGATTAAATCTGTGATAAGATTGACTAGTTGCCTCTTTCAGGTTTATGGTTGAAACTTCCACTAAGAAATTCAATGAATTATTATCATTTATGATGGGCATGAATTGTTACATGCCTCCCAACAGTTTCTAGGAATAAACTTCCCCACAGATAGTTTTATCACCATTCAGAAATTTAAATAATTGTTATTACAATCATGTTTAAGCATAAAAAATGATTAAACACATAAGCACAATTGTTTCTAAGGCATGTAAAAATAAGCAAATGAGTTCTTAATACATATTTGAGTGGTGGAACAATGTGTGATATTTTTTACATTTTTTCTTTTTTTTTCTACAAATGTTCTGCAATGATCAGGTTTACTTTAAATTGTGAACAAAAAGCAAACAACCATAAAAAAACCTCAATGTCTAAAAATTGTAAAGAACAACAATTTTGGATTTATCTGTTGTTGTTTTTTTCCATAAATAACATTGGCAAAGTTTGTTTTCCTTTCTCCAACTTTTACCCAGTGCAATGGAGGTGGATCTGGGGTCCCATGGCAGGCAAGATTCTAAAGATGTTCTCTTGAGATTTCCAATTCCTAGTTTTCCAGACACTAGTCCACAGACTGCAGTGAAAGGACTTTAAAGATATAATAAGTAAGGTTACTAATAAATTGACTTTAATTGGAGGATTTTTCAGGATTATCTGTCGGGGTGGAAATGTCACTACATGAGTCTTTTAATAATAGAAGAAGGTGTCAAAAGGGTAAGGTGAAGAGTGATGCAAATCAAAAAGCAGCAGGAGAAATAAGACTAGGAATCTATACATATTTGTGGGCTTTTAAATTGGAGAAGACTATAAGCCAAGGAATGGGAGTGGGTCTACAGTATGGCAACAACCCTTGGCCCACATCCTGTAAGGAAATAAAGGCCTCTCAGTCCTACACTGTGCAAGAAACTGATTTCTGTAAACCAGCATGTCTGAGCCTGGACGCAGATACTTCCCTGAACATCTGGATATCTTGACTTTAACATTGTAAGAACTTAAGGAGAGAACCTAATCATACTGTACTCTGACTTCTGGCCAATGATATATATATATTTTAGAGCAGCTTTACATTTACATCAAAATTGAGTAGAAGGTATAAAGATTTTCAGTATACTTTATGCCCCCCACATGCATAGTCTTCCTCATTATGAACATCTTCCACTAGAGCAATGCATTTGTTATAACTGATGAACTTACATTAACACGTCTTAATCACCCAAGTCCAAAGTTTACATGAGGATTCACTCTTGGTGTTGTATACATTTATAATATGTGTTCACATGCTGAACAGTTTTACTACCCTAAAGTTCTTCTATGCTGTGCCCATTCACTTCTCCATCCCCACCAACCCCTAGCAATGGGTCGTTTTATTTTTTTAAGCTGTTAAATTTGTTACAGCAGCAATAGAAATGTAATACAGTCCTACTCCCTATTTGAAGGTTCTGTAGGAGTTTATATTATTATGCTCTACTCCATCCTTCTAAGTCTTTTATTTATGGTTCCCTTTTTATAGGATTTGTTAAGGAGTTTCAGGTTAATCTGATAAACTAACTTAAGGCAAAGACATTTAAGTAAAGATGTTGTAGCTTGATTAATTGGTGACACTTTTCAAGAAATTCAGGCATATTATTGGCTTGAGGAAATTTTTGCACAAGCAAATCTTATCATCTCTTGTATAATAATATCTATGCACTACCATGGGTACCTGTAGGGATATAATTGATTATTATAGTTATTCTAATTGGAACTGGGAGCCTGGAACACAAGGCCTTTTATATCTGATATTCTCTGAAAAGTAAAATTTTAACTGTTGTGAGAGGATTAGTATGTATTACAAGTACACACATTTATTGAAAAGCAATCATTATTAACAAATTGCCATTGCCAAATATCTTTGTTTTCTAAAATTCACTTCTAGGTTGCTGTAAAAAAAAGGAAAAGAAAAGAAAGAAAGAACACTTCACCAGCATATTTAGAAGATGATTTTATATACAGAAACTCATCTACTGTGATAATAGAACTATGGCTAGAAAAAGTTAAAGATACTATAAGTAGGTCCCATGGTAAAATGCTTATATTCTTAAATTTATAGCCTCCAATTTCCAGCTTTTCAAACCAATTCACTGGTTAGTGCTGCCACTTGCTTTTCTTGAGTCTGTTAAAATGCAGCTGCCCATAAAAACAGAGTGACTACATTCAGCCTACAGTAATTATCCAATTCATTTGACATCTGTTCACAGGTTAGCTTACAATCTAAGAGGTAGACATCACTTCCTTCACAAGGATTTTCACAAGTCCTCATTTGCATATGTAAATTGTCAGTGTGTAATTAACTAGACCAGGGGTCCCCAAACTTTTTACACAGGGGGCCAGTTCACTGTCCCTCAGACCATTGGAGGGCCGGACTATAAAAAAAAAACTATGAACAAATCCCTATGCTCACTGCAGATATCTTATTTTAAAGTAAAAAAACAAAACAAAAGTAGTACTGTACGTGAGCGACGCTGAGCTTTGTGGCGCCACCACATACAGTACTCCAGGAGCACAGGATGCAGACACTCACTGACCACCAATGAAAGAGGTGCCCCTTCCAGAAGTCCACGGAGGGCCGGATAAAAGACCCCAGGGGGCCGCATGCGGCCCCGCTGGCCACAGTTTGGGGACCCCTGAACTAGACCAACCATGTTCTGAGCTCTACCTTAAAGTCCATGATTCTAGTTAATGAATTGAGCTGAAAGCAACATTGAGTTTGTTATCTGAAGTCCAATAACTAAGACAAACTTTAATTAGTTCCTCGAATCGCTTGAATAGTTGAAGCCTGCCAGCAGTGAGGGAGACTCCTCAGTTGTTGCCTCTGTTGTTATGTAATGTTATCACAGGGCTCAGGAAGAGGACAGACCCTTCAAGCAAGAACACAGGTGCAGTATGAGCCTTAACTGCCTCTCCTCTTCCCTCATGAGATTTTTCTCTAGTCCTATTCAGATTAGAAGGTCTGAGTGGCAGAAGCAAATTTTAAAGAATGAACCTTACTGCACATCAAAAATAGCAAGTGCCGGCCCTGGCCGGTTGGCTCAGTGGTAGAGTGTTGGCCTGGCGTGTGGAAGTCCCGGGTTCGATTCCCGGCCAGGGCACACAGGAGAAGCGCCCATCTGCTTCTCCACCCCTCCCCCTCTCCTTCCTCTCTGTCTCTCTCTTCCCCTCCCACAGCCGAGGCTCCATTGGAGTAAAAGATGGCCCGGCGCTGGGGATGGCTCCTTGGCCTCTGCCCCAGGCGCTGGTCGTGACAGAGTGATGCCCCGGAAGGGCAGAGCATCACCCCCTGGTGGGCGTGCTGGGTGGATCCCGGTCGGGCGCATGTGGGAGTCTGTCTGACTGCCTCCCGGTTTCCAGCTTCAGAAAAAAAAAAAAGAAAAAGAAAATAGCAAGTGCTGGGACGCTCCCAGAGTCAAGCTGCACGATGCGGTTGTGAAGCCTATTTAGTTGAAATTTCAACTAGATTCGAAGAGTTAATGGGTAAATATTGGTCAAGAGTGGGCAATGCAGCATCTCTCCTGGGGGAAAAAGAACTAGAATAGATTTGCAGTCATTTAGATTGTGGTTGTGAGTGAGAAATAATTGCAATATTGAGATCTGTGTTTATCAGACTTATTCCACCTCAGTTCCTACTTGGCTAAGAGGGAATAAGAATTGGATTATCCCCAAACAATGACATGGTTGTCAGAAGCCTATTCAGTTAAAAAATAAATGAGTGGCAGTCTTTTTATTTATTTATTTTGCTTATTGATTTTTAGGAAGGGAGACAGAGAGACTAAGAAACATTGATTTTGTTGTTCTACTTTTTCGTCCCATCATTGGTTCACTCTTGTTTGTATCCTAACTGGGTTTCGAACCAGAAACCTCAGCATGTCCAGACAATGCTTCAACCAACTGAGCTAGCTACAGAGCCAATGCCAGCAATGGCCTTTTAAAAAGATTACTTATAAGGTTAGACTATAAAAAAAATTTTACCGAGAATGAGAAAACTTTCAACATTCCCAAAATATATATAGATAATCATATTTGTTAAAAACAAAACCAGTAGAGAACGAAGGTGAGGAAGATAGGCCATTAAGCATGTTCTCTAGGTACTTTGGCAATTAGGTACTTAGTGAAACTTTCTGACTTTGATTTCCATTCTTTATTAGAGTCAACACCTTCAGGAGTGTCTGTTGAAATAGATAAAAATGATTTTGCAGTTTGTCATCGCTTTTCTGGATCTGATTTGTAAAACTCATGAAAGCTATTTTTTGTTGTTGTTTCCTGACAATAGAGCTTGAGTACTTAAGTTCTAAATCATGAAACTCAAAGATAAAATGTCCTTTTTAATATTGTGCTGAGTTAACATTAAGTGACTTTTAAGTATTTGTTACAATTTGTTTTGTCACCAGGTGCAATTAAAGGATACTTTCATTATTACTAATGTTATATTCAGAGATAAATAAAACGTTTTCTTTTGTATTTTTTTAAATTTTATTTTTTGTATTTTTCTGAAGTGAGAAGCGATGGGGAGGCAGACAGACTCCTGCATGAGCCTGACCAGGATCCACCTGGCATGCCCACCAGGAGGCAATGCTCGGCGCCTCTAGGGTGTTGCTCTGCTGCAATCAGAGCCATTCTAGGGCTTCAGGTGGAGGCCATGGAGCTGTCCTCAGTGCTGGGGCCAACTTTGCTCCAGTGGAGCCTTGGCTGCAGGTGGGGAAGAGAGAGATAGAGAGAAAAGAGAGGGGAAAGGGTGGAGAAGCAGATGGGCGCTTTTCCTGTGTGCACTGGCTGGGAATTGAACCTGGGACTTCCACATGCTGGGCTGATGCTCTACTTCTGAGCCAAATGGCCAGGGCCAATAATTCATTTTCCAAGGTCTCTTTACAATTACATAAAGCGCCACTTCACTTAAGTTACCCCAAATAGTAATTGTTTTTTTCTTTTCCTTTTTTACAGAATACTGCAGTATTCCTAGTTACGTTCATTCCAATCAGATCTTGGTCTAGCTCTGCAAACTGACTATGGAACTCATTAATAAGTTGCTATTCAGTTGTTCAACTTTCTTTTTAAGAAGTTGGCATTATTACTATATTTCTCATTACAGGTGATTGAGTGTATAGGCTCATTGCTACATCATGCAAAGTCAGCAGTATGTAAATCAACAGTAGAAAGGAGCATATAACAATGGCTCTCTCAAATGCATATGAAATTACACTAAAACCATGTCTCTATAATAGCAGGGAATAAAGCCTAATTAACTGATTCTTGAAATGTTTTCTGTTCTTTGACTAATGATCACCTTTTTTTGGTTTATTTTTATTTTTTACTTTTTTTAAACTAATCTACATGGAGGCCTTTAATTATAGCTTACATATTTTAATATTAAAGTTTGTATTTTGAGATAATCACAGATTCACATACAATTGTAAGAAAAAATACAGAGAAAATCCATGTATCCTTCACTCAGTTTCCATCCATGGTAACATGTTGCAAAACTATTGTATAACATCACAACCAGGATATTAAAATTGATACAATCAATATAAGAAACATTTCCATCACAAGGATTATTTATATTGCCTTTTTTTTATATAAGGGACACTCATTTCCCTCAAGATCCACCCCCTTCTTAAATCCTAGCAAGCACTAGTCTGTTCTCCATTTCTTTAATTTTGTCACTTCAAGAATGTTATATACTGCTCACAAAGATGAGGGGATATTTCAAAATGAATAGGAAGCAGTAAGATATCCCCTCATTTTTGTGAGCAGTATATATAGGTCATATATGAGTATAATCTTTTGGGATTGGCATTTTTAATTCAGCATAAATTCCTGGAGATTCACCAATTTATTCATCAAGTTGTTAGTGTATATCTAGTTCATTCCTTTTTTATTGTTGAGTAGTATTCTATGGTACTACAATTTGTATAACTATTCAACCATTAAGGGACACAAGGATTGTTGCTACTTTTGGTTAATTACAAATAAGCTGTTATACACATGCATGTACAAGTTGTTGTGTGAACAAATGCTTTCTTTAGATATGCAATCCATCTATAATTGTTTTATTGTTTTATTACAAGGTCTAAAGTAAGAATCAAAATTTTACATTTTTTCATGATTTTTAATTTGATTTTTAATTGATTATCCTTCCACACAGTTCTACCTTAATGAAGGTTAGCATTGAGATATGGGCCTGTTTTGTAGGCTCTAACCCAGGGGTCCCCAAACTACGTCCCGGCCCACGGGCCGCATGCGGCCCCCTGAGTCCATTTATTCGGCCCCCACTGCATTTCTGGAAGGGGCATCTCTTTCATTGGTGGTCAGTGAGAGGAGCATAGTTCCCATTGAAATACTGGTCAGTTTGTTGATTTAAATTTACTTGTTCTTTATTTTAAATATTGTATTTGTTCCCGTTTTGTTTTTTTACTTTAAAATAAGATATGTGCAGTGTGCATAGGGATTTGTTCATAGTTTTTTTTTATAGTACAGCCCTCCAACAGTCTGAGGGACAGTGAACTGGCCCCCTGTGTAAAAAGTTTGGGGACCCCTGCTCTAACCTATTGCTTCTATTACTGTAGGGTTACAATGTGTTTTTTATCTGTTAGTTTAAATCCTCTAACTTGGGGTTTCTTCTTCAAGATTGGCTCATTTATTAATTTTAGAATCAGTTTGTCAATTTCTGTCTTAAAAAGCTGAGATTTTGACTTGGATTTTATTAAATCTGTAAATCAACTTAGGGTCACTTATTTTCAACTTAGAGTTCTCAAATAACTAATATGGTTTGGTATATCTATTTATTTAAATTTTGTAAATTGTTCTCAATAATATTTGTAGAATTTTATTGTATTTTTTCTACTTCTATTGAGATGATCATTAGTGTTTTTCTTTCTTTGAAGTCAATAAGATGTAATATATAATTGATTTTCAAATGTTGAGATTACCTTGATTTCTGTAATTGACTATTAGTGATATGTAATCATTTTTATATATCACTGGAACTAATTTGCTAATATTTTTATTATAATTTATTATATCAAAGTTTATGAGAGATAACTAGACTGTAGAATCATCAGGTTTTGGTGTCAACATTATTCTGGCTTGATGAAACAGTGAAATACCTTTTTCTAAAAGAGTTATTTAATATGTATAAGATTAGTGTTATCCCTTTCTCAAAATTTTGTTAGAGAACTTTTCTTTGTGGAAAAATTTTAATCATATATTAAATTTATAATAGATACAGGAGTATACAAATCTTTTTCTTACATCAGTTTTGATATAGTTTGTGTCTAAGGAACTTGTCTATTTTGACTAAATTGCTGAATTAATGCTTTTGATATCTGTAGGGCCCTTTACATGTCTGATATTGGCAATGTGTTTTTCTTTCTCTCTCATTCTTTTGTCTTAAAGTGTTGACTTTAGATTTTCTATATCATGCATTTGTTTTTTATTTTACTTTTCTGATCTTACCTTTATTATTTCAGTCTATTTCATTCGGGTTGCTTTTGCTCTAGTTTGAGAAGCAATGTTGAATATTGATTTTTAACCTGATTAAATATGTCTTTAAAACTATGCATTTTCCTCTAAGCCCTGTGTTTGACTTCATTCTATTCATTTTGATAAGTTGCTTATTATTATTATTATCACGTTTTAAATTTTCTAATTTCTACTGATTTCTTTTTTAATACATTTCTTAAAAATATTTTCTAATATTTCAACAATTTGAGCTTGTTAATAAATTTTAATTGATGGTCATCACTTCCATTGTGGCCATAAAGTATACTCTGACATATTTCAATCTTTGAAAATTGTTGAGACTTATATCCTGATTCAGCATATGGCTAATATTGTTAAGGATTTTATGAGTTCTTAAAAAGAATGTGAATCTGTCATTGTTGGGTGTAATGTTTTAATTATATTTTTATAAATTATTTTACAAACAATATATTTATTTTCAAACAGGATTACCAAGGGTAATATTTCATGAAAAAAAATCTATATCCTTTCCATTTAGCTATGTAAAGTTGAATGACGAAGAGATAATATTCATCCCAAAGTGCTGTCTTTTAATGTGAGAATGTTCCTGACTCCATTTCTCAGAAGCAATACTTTCTTCTATATCCAAAAGGCTTCTTTCTAGCAATTTAATGTCAATCTTTACATCATTTGATAAGGTAGTGTTAGATAGGAGAAAATGGGGTTATAGGTGAGGGTCCCTTTTAGAAAACACTATATTGAGAATAAATCCAAAGTGTCATTCTGAAAAGAGAGAGAGAGAGAAGCTGAGAAACCTTAAAAAGAGAACTCTGTCTTCCATTTCATTGCCATTATTGATAGTGCAATCTAGATGATGAAGTGCAGAGTTGAAGGAGGAATAATCCATATCTACCCTTTGTTTGTGCAGTTACACAGAAAAGTGGAAATAAAGATGTCAGTCCCTCTCTGAAGGAACATAACCTTGCTCTTTTCCTACCTGATTGCGGGATAAATTCTGAAAGCACATTGGTAGTAATTTGAGTGCTTGCCATTATCTTTTGTTAAATGTCTGCATGTCATAGTGCAACTCAGAAGCCTCATGTGATCACTTTCACCTGACAGTTCTGCAAGTATTAAAATTGTTTATGCCACTGCTCTCTGGGCTTCTCTTCTTTTTCTAAACTTATTTTCCTATTTGCCACATTTTCCCCTCATTGATCTGATACTTTTCCTCTTCTTTGTTACTCAGTGAAATGGAGCATGCTTATACTTCCCTATGGAAGGACCCCCACCCCAGAACACACAGTCAACTATAATCTGTCACTACATTATATGAATTCCATTATTTTTCCACTGTGTTAACTTCAAATGCCTTAAGCTGAGTTTTTGTACCAAGGGACCAAACTAACTACAGTTTGTGAAAGTGAACTTATCATCAAAGCTATATATCTATAATTTAATAGATTGCTTATTTATTCAGGTGTGTGTAAGATTTCCCAGGGAATTTCACAAGTTATGCCATTTTAATGAAACCCATCACATCTAATGTTCAAGGGAGAATAAACTAGATTCTATTTGAAACAATCAGTAATGACAAACACGGAAAGGATGAGACATTCTGAAACGAATAAGAATTCAGTGAAGATTTTTAAGACATCACTTTCTAACTTGCCTCATTCTCATCTCCTTGGACTCTATTGTATTTACCTGAGTTCAATAATGCTTCTTGTTCATGTAAGTGATGACATTTTAAATTTATTTGTCATAAAGTTCAATAACTGGCCTTATAATTTAGTTTACAATAATATAATAATTAATTAAAACCTTAAAATTGAGCCTGAGAACTACATTTTTCTTCTAAGAAATCAGGCTGCCGTTGCTTATAAAATATTGTAGGACAGGCTCATAGATTCATTCCTGGTGACATCTCCTTATCCAGGCCTTAACCATATATCCCCAATATGAGGCATTACAGGGCTTTATGGATAATGGTTCACAGTCTGAAGGTGCACTCTTTGGGGTCTCCCTATTAAGTATACTGGCTTTTAAAAATGTTGATGATTAAATTAGGAATCAACCATGACAACTGCTGTTTTCTCCAGTGTTGAAGTATGAATGCTACTTTACTTAAGTATAGAACAAATATTTAATATTCTCCTTATGTATGACTGTGTCTGTTACCAACAAGGCATAAAGAAAATGCAAACCACGGTCACACTAGAACATGAAAAGTGTTTGGTTCCATTATGCAACAGGACTAATTTAACTAAAAGCTCAATTATTACCTTTAATATCTGTTATGACAATACTCATCCCTGTTTTTTGCCTATTATCAATACTATAGCCAAGCTGTTTGCCATCCTTTAAAAGAAATACTTCTATTTTCTGTTCTTTCCTCTGCTCCAAGTTCCTTCTTCTTTTTTTGTTTCCCTTTCTCTTTTTCTTTGATCCAGCCCTGATGTTATTTAGCTGAGTAACAATATCTAAGTTTATATAACTTGTTGTCTTTTATAACTGGAACAATTCTTATTCATTGGGTTGGTATAAATATCAAAAAGAATGTTGCATGCAAATTAAAAAAAACCTGTGATTATCATCTCTAAAAAGTAGTTAAAAAATAGAGCATGAATAAAGAGAAAGGAAGTTGTAGAATGTTTATTCAATTCAAATTTGTGAATATTCAAATAATGTAGTTTTACAGATTAGTGATTACATGTTGCCAGGTGGATCCTGGTTTACTACTGATTAATAATATATGTGTGTATGTGTAAATATATAAATTATATATAGTTGAATTTACCACGAGCAACTTATATTGCTAATAGTGTCTGATAGGAAAAAGATACCTTCAAAATAAGAATTTGTTCACTGTGGCATTTTGCCTTGAGCATTGTTTGCCCTAGTGCTGTAGTTTATGTTGGTAACTGCACAACAATGACTAGAAGTAATATGTCACAAGTCTTATGTGGCAGTGGGGCAGGCCATTCTCACCTGGAAGTAAGGCAGGCTTCATTGCACAAAGGTAAGAACATGTGATGCTGCATCACACTGTCACAGCTCCGTCATTTACTAGCTGTGTGAATTCGACAAGCTATTTAAACACTATTAGCCCCCAGTTTCTTCATCTGTAGAATAGGGATAACATAGTAGCTGTTTCTTAAATTGCTATGAAGATTAAGTGTGTTGATAAGTGTGCAGCACTTAGAACAATTCCTGTCAAACAGTAATGTTTAGTATCTGTTAATTATTAGCATTCTTGGATTTTTTTTTTAATTTAGCAAGAGGAGGGAAGGTAGAGACACAGACTCTTGCATGCACTCAAACCAGGATCCACCTGGCAAGCCCACAAAGGGGTGATGCTCTGCCAATCTGGGCCTATCTGGGGCCTTTGCTGCATTGCAACTGGAGCCATTTTCTGGTGCCTAAGGCGGAGGTCAAGGAGCCACCCTCAGCACCTGGGTCCAACTCGCTCCAATTAAGCCATAGCTGCAGGAGGAGAGGAGAGAGAGAGAGAGAGAGAGAAGTGAGAGTGGGTGGGGTGGAGAATCAGATGGTTGCTTCTGCCGTGTGCCCTGACTGGGAATCGAACCTGGGACATCCCACACTGGACCAACACTCTACCACTGAGCCAACTGGCCAGAGTCATATATATGACTTTTTTACTCAATTTTTTACTGTTCTGCATTATACCTCTCTAAAGCTTTTATTTTCTCTTCATCTTCCTGTTTTCATTTTTTTCCATCATTGGAAACAGATGCTATCTTGATTATACTAACTGAAAAGCAGGACTTCCTTGCCTGGCCAGGCCACAAATGGGAACTGAACTATTTGGGTATGAATATGAGCACACTTTATGTGTCTTAGTGGCCTTTAGAGATGTTTGTAGACTGCTTCCATTTGAAATATCTTTCTAGATTGAATTAAATGTTACAAGTGATGCTCACAGTATTCTCCTCAAGTACCTTACAAAAATAAATACTTCTGAGAAAGCCTTTCTGGGTGTTGTGTGACTCAAATATTCTGGGCAACTGCTGTTTGAGAAGCATGTAGTAACCATTTTAATAGTAGCACTAGCCCCACCTTGGTGAGACTTCCAATATCTCATACCATTTCATAACCTTTTCTTACCTTCAAAGTATACATTGTTTTCTAACATTATATATTTTGCTTACTTATTTAACAAATTTTTGTATTTCTCTCTACTAGAATATAGTTTTCATGAAAACGGTAATTTATGTCTGTTTTCTTCAGTAATGTATTTCCAGAACCTAGAAAAGTGTCTACCACATAATGGGCATATTAAGTTGAAGTTGACAAAAATAGCTTATTTTTTTTTTTCCCACAAGAAATGTATACTTTCTTTGTCTCGTCTCATATGAGAGCATTATTTATTTGTTCACTATCACCACTCAACATTTTCTATTGGATATGTAATTGAAACCTCAAATCAATATACCTGAACTCCACCGGATCTTCCCTATGCCCTTTACTCCACTCACATCTTCCCAATCTGAGTTCAAGTCAAGCTATTCTTCTAGTCCCTCCTCTAGAGTCATCCTTGACTCTAGTCAAATTCTGCTGAGTGTACCTTCAAAGTATTTCCATATTTTAAACATCTGTCATCACCTCTACTGCTATCATCCTGGTGATCAGCATCATCTCTTGCCTGGATTATTTCAGAACACCCCTAACTGGCCTCCCTGCTTCCCCCATAGATAGACTTTTTTCTGAATAGACTTATATGTGAGATTAACCCATTTTATTCAGAATAATACCCTATGCTCTCATAAGCTCACTCTTGGATCACCAAATATCTTAATATCTCTTGTTAAAAAATTTTCTTAAGATGATAAATTTTAGTTCAACCATATCAATAATCACATTAAATATGAATAGTCTTAAACTTAATAGTTAAAATACAGAGATTTCCATATTGGATAAAATAGCAAGATCTAAGAATATGCCAGCTAAATGAAACTATTTTAAAGATCAAAGTGTCAAGCAGTTAAACTGAAAAGAATGGAAAAAGTCATACCATACATGTCGGGAAAGATGAACTCAACAAGTCTGGGTTTTCAAACCTGCCACATTCCAAAGAAAGGCTTGTTTTCATGATTGACATTTGGCTTGTCATTGGGATCTGAGCTCTTGGAATGTTATATTTTAAAGGATACATTTTCAGACTTAAGATTTTGGATCATTCTAAATTAGTCTGTTCAGGTAGTTTTTGCTAGTGATGTAATTTGTGGTAAACATCTACTTTGCTTTAGGGTTCTGGATCAGGAAGTAAGGCCAGTCACATAGGTGCTGTATGCCTACATGACATAAAATAAAATCCTAAAAGAGTCAGTTTGAATGTGCTTTCCTGGTTGTCAACTCTTTGTCCATGTTGTTAGACATTATTGGTGGAGGAATTGAGGGTGTTCTTTGTGAGTCCACTGAGAATGGTCATTTGGAAGCTTGCATCAGGTTTCCTCTAGAATTCACTTTATATGCCTTTTTCTTTCTATGATGTTGCTCTGCATTCTCTCAGTAATATATCATAATTATGCTCACAGAAACTTATGATTCCTGTGGGTCCTTCTAGTGCATTATTGAGCTTGAGGGTTGTCTTGAAAACCCAGAACACCATATAATCACTAACCAAAAGAAAGGTGGATTTTCCTTGTATTATCAAATAAGGTAGAGTTCAGAACCAATAAAAATTATTAAGGGTAATAAAACTCATTACATAGTGACCAAGGGCAATTTTCCAAAGGGGCATAATAATCTTAGATGTATATATACCTAACATCTGAGTTTTAAAATAAGTGAAGTAAAAATTAATACACCTAAAAAGAGAAATAATCAAATCCACAATTAAAATTAGAAACTTCAACAGTCTTCTTCTATTTGAAGGATGCAAGGTAAATAAACAAAATATACTTTATTTCTATATACTAAATGTGAACAATGTGAATTTGAAACTAAAAAATAATCTTTAAAAAATTATAGTATCTCAATGCTGACTACCACAAAATACAGAATAAACAAAATAAAAAAGACCTAAGCATACCATTTTCCTGAGTAGTATGTTTTTGGATTGAAAGATCCAATATTGTTAAAATGTCATTCACCTCAATTTCATCTATATAGATTTAATACAATCCCAAAGGAAATTATAGCAGGTTGGTTTTTGTTTTGTTTTGTTTATCTGGAAAAAATAACAAGCTGATTCTAAAATTTATATGGAAAAACAGACTAAAATTGTTAGAACAGGTTCTAGTCAGTTAGCTCAGTTGATTAGAGCGTTATCCCAAAACGACAAAGTTGCAGGTTCAATTCCTAGTCAGGGCACACACAGGAAGCAACCAATGAATGCACAACCGGGTAGAACAACAAATGAATGCTTCCCTTCCCCCTCCCCTATTTCTCCCTTCCTTTCTGTCTCCCTAAAAATCAAACAATAAATTTAAAAACAAACAAACAAAAAACAAGCTCTGGCCCAACTGTTTAGTCGGTTGGAGCATTTTCTAGAAGCGCAGAGGTTGCCAATTTGATCCTGGATCTAAGCACATACAGGAACACCTGGATGTTCCTACTTCTCTGTCTCTCTTTCCCTGCTTCTCTTTTTCAAAGAAATCATTAGAACAATTGAGACAGAGAAAAAGAATTTTGACGATCTCACATTACCCAATATTGATGGCTTCCAATAAAAGCACTCTACTTAAGACACTTTCTCCCTGCAGTAAGACATCTGAGAATTGCACTTTTATGACTGCCAGGATGGAATTATGCATTTATCTCCATTTCCTTTCAAAACTTTTCTGATAGGATGGTGAATAAATAAAAAGAAAAAAGCCCGACAATCACAAAGAGATGGGAAGAATGGATGGATGATTTATGTCAACAATATTGGGACATAGAAAGCAAGTGATAATTGACCTACTAGACCAGAGAAAGCTTGAACTTGGGCCAGCATGTGTATAAAACTAACAATAAACAAATGATTGTTCTTGTGATAATTGAAAGGAACTGATAGCTCTGGAAACAGAAGTGCAGTGTGGATTTAAAACAGGAAAATGATTATAAATGTTCAAAAGGAGCGGTAAAATCTACCCTTTACTTATACCAAATAGCCTCAGCAGAAGGTTGAGGATTATGTGCTGGAGAACCTGAAAAGATAAACTGACTGTGGACTTGGGGACATCAGGATCACTTTGAGAGAGGCAGTGACACAAATCTACTTACTGAGAGGTGAGATACCCTCCAACTTTCTCTTCTCAGGTCCTAGAATTCCAGCAATAATACCTAACCCTTATCTAATCCCAACATGCAATTGAGAAGTTCTTTCAGATGAAAGTGACTGGTTACAAGAGAAAAGACCCCCAAAGAATGGACCAAGTTTTTCCTTATTGCTCTCCACTGAGGTGCAGAGAGTTCCAAGTGCCACTAATACATATTATGTCCCAATCTACTTTTAAGCATATTGCTCTTAAATACTAACTAATAGCAAAAAATCATTACACATTTGAAAAAAGGTCTCTAACAAAACAGAAGAAAACAAACTAAACCAACTGAGAAAATAAAATATGGAAGGAACAGGAAAAACTTTAAGAGAAGTAATAATTCAGAAAAACAAGAGAATATATCACATCCATGAAACAAAAATAAATACATGTATTTATACATAAAACATTCATAGAAAATATAACTCCTTTAAGTTAATCTTCAGATAGCAGAAACTAACATTTCCAAAACAATATTTAAGAAAGATTTCCCAACTTAAAAAGGCAGAAAAAGGTTGGCTCAGTGGGAGAGCGTCAGCCTGCCGTGCAGGAGTCCTGGGTTCAATTCCCGGCCAGGGCACACAGGAGAAGCACCCATCTGCTTCTCCACCCCTCCCCCTCTCCTTCCTCTCTGTCTCTCCCTTCCCCTCCCGAAGCCAAGGCTCTATTGGAGCAAAGTTGGCCTGGGCGCTGAGCATGGCTCAATGGCCTCTGCCTCAGGCACTAGAATGGCCCTGGTTGCAACAGAGCAATGCCCCAGATGGGCAGAGAATTCCCCCCTGGTAGGCATGCTGGGTGGATCCTGGTTGGGCGCATGCGGGAGTCTGTCTGATTGCCTCCCTGTTTCCAACTTCAGAAAAATACAAAAAAAAAAAAAAAAAGGCAGAAAAATTCAAACCTTGGAAAAAAGACACTGTGGTAATAATGATAAAAGGATACACACAAAAATCAATGAAAAAGAGTAGAAGGGCTGATAAACAGACCCTTACAAATATAGTCAACTAATTTTTGATAAAAGTGCAAAAGTCAATAATAAAAAAATGAAAGTATATTTAACAAATTTTATTGGAAAAAAATAGACAACTATTATCCAAAAATAGAACTTAAATGTCTAACTTATACAAGAGTTAAAACTCAAAGTAAATAATTTCTAAATGAAAGCATAAAAATATGAAGCTTCTAGAAAAAAAAACAGGTGGAAATTTGTATGCATTTGTGTATGGCAAAAAGACTTTTAAAATAACACCTAAAGCAATATCTATTTTAAAAAGTGGTAAATGAGACTTTATCTACATACAGAAATATTGCTCTGTGAAAGTCACTATTAAGAGAATGAAAAGGTATAAGGTACAGACTGGGAAAAACATTTTCAAAAGATATATGTGACAGAGAATTATATCCAGGATATATGAAGAACTCTTAAAAATCAACTATAAACAAACAATTAACACAACTAAAAATAAATAGGAAAAAGATTTTAACATAACTTTACCAAAGAAGATCTATTAGTGGGCAATAAACACCTGAAAAGATGCTCAATCTTATTTACCTTTAGGGGACAGAAATTAAAATTACAATGAGCTACCACTGTGTTCCCTTTGGAATGGCAAAAAAAAGTGCTAACCAACCAACCAAAACCTTAACATTATTAAATCCTGGCCAGGATGCCAAGCAATTCAAACTTTCATTCATTGATGGTGAGAATGCCAAGTAACGTAGTCATTTTAGGAAATAGTATGGGAAATTATAATAAAGTTAAACAAAACTAACCATACACCCAGCACTCCTTCTGGAGACTGATAAAAAAAATAAAAACAGATTGTCAAAATATGTGAAGTTTATAACAGCATTACATATTCATAATCATCAAAAACTAGAAACAACTAAAACAGGTGAATGGAAAACGGCCTGTGAAATATCCAAACAATGGAAAACACTTCAGCAATAAATTATAACGTGCTCTCAATGCACAGCATAGATGCCTGTTAAATACATTTTACAAAGTGAAAGAAAAAGGACATAACAGATGACACTGCATGATTCCATTTTACGACATTTTGGAAAAGGCATAATTGTAAGAATGAGAGAAAATAGTAGTTGCCATTGGTTGGGTGGTAAAAGAATGTACTATAAAAGTAGAGCTCAAAGGAATTTGGAGAATGTCAAAATTCCAATAGTTGACAGAAATGGTTGTTTGGCACTGTGGCAATGAATACAGAACTCTGTATGGTAAAAATTCATAGGCCCTGGCTGGGTTGCTCAGTTGGTTAAGAGTGTCATCCCTAAATGACAAAGTTGTGGGTTTGATCCTGGTCAGGGCACACATGGGAAGCAACCAATGAGTGCACAACTGAGTGGAACAACAAACGAATACTTCCCTTTCTCTTCCCTCCCTCTCTCTTTCTCTCTCTGTAAAAAAAAAAAAAAAAAAAAAAAAAAAGGTTAAGCTTTAGCTAGATTACTTGATTGGTTGGAGCATTGTCCTGGAGCACAGAGGTTGCCAGTTGCATTCCCAGGTCAGGGCACATACAGGAGAGGCTCAATGTTCCAATCTCTCTTTCCCTGCCTCTCAAAAAAACAAAACAAAACAAAACAAAACAAAAAACAAATAGAACTATATCCCCCCAAATTGTAAATTTTAATGTTAAAAATTTTTTAAGAAGTCAACCAGAAAATTAGGAAAACCAAAATAGAATGTAAATTATGACATTGAATCCAACAGTGTACAGAAAAAAGATGTTTGCATCCAGGAGGAGGTAATAAAAAAAGAAGTGGACCTAATAACTTTTAAGGCTAAACTATAAAGATAATGATACAAGAAATAGTATATCAATACTGAACTATAGTTGGTAAAAAATTTTTTCTCACAGAGGTATGAATTATCAATTCTGAAACTACCTATATAACAAATAAATAAATATCTGTAATAAGAGCTAAGTATTGGCCCTGCCCTATTGGCTCAATGCTACAGTATCAACAGGTATGTGGAAATCCAGGGTTCAGTTCCTGGTTAGGGCACACAGGAGAGGTAACCATCTTCTTCTATCCCCCTCTCTCCCTCTTTCTCTCTTCCTCTCTAGCAACCATCACTAGATTAATTTGAGCATGGTGGCCCCAGACTCTGAGTATGGCTCCATCAAGCCTCCACCTCAGGTGCTAAAAATAGCTTTGTTGTAAGCATGGCCCCAGATGAGCAAAGCATTGACCCCAGAGAGGGTTTGCTGGGTGGATCCCAGCCAGGTTGCATGCAGGAGTCTGTCTCTGCATCTCCCCTACTATCACTTAAAAAAAAAAAGCCAAGTATTACACTGTTGGAGAAATGTTACAAATAAGAAAAGGAGGAATGCTACATAAACTATATATATTTGTATGTAAATACCCACATGGAGATACATATAGTGATTATATAACTGCTTTTGTATTTATGGATGCTTACATATGCAGACCACGCAAAAATAGCTATAAACATCAATATATATGTGCATATATATGTTTGTATATATATATTATATTTTACATATCTACATATATAGTTTTCTAACTCTCTTCACCAAGACTGTCTAGAAACAGTGACAATCTAGTAAAAATAAGCACATCTAATATCTTGATTTCTAAAAATTATTCTCCAGTTAAAAAATGAACTTCTGGGAAAAATAAAGTTAGGCTGAAGGCCAATTAATAGATGATCCTTGGACATCGTATAGTATTAGTAAGGAAGTTCTCAAAAACAAAAATATAAAAGTATGTTAACAGAATATGGAAGAAGATTTGACAGAGCTTACATTGGTCAAAGCTAAAACAATTCCAATAACTAAATAACCATGATACTGATTTTTTCCAATTATATTAAGTATATAAGCATATTATTATTTTATAGAATAACAAATATCACGAATCTTACTGATATAAATGGATATTGAATAAATAAATAAATAGATTTGGGAGGAGAAATAGCTCTTCCTATTGGTATACATTCAACATAATAAATGTAGATAATAATAAAAATTCAACATACTAAAAGTAGAAAATCACTGTTAAAATATCGATGCAAGGCAAGTCTTATAGATGACTGATAAAATTAGTGGCCAAAAGTTCAAGGAAAAACAGCATATTTGTATAACCTCTGTATTAGTCAGGGTTATCCAGAGAAACAGCACCAATAGGAGATTATCTATTCTATCATCTCTCTCTCTCTCTCTCTCTCTCTCTCTCTCTCTCTCTCTCTCTGTCTCTCCACCCATCTTATGTGATTATAAAGGCTAAGAAATCCCACTATCTGCCATTGCATGCTGGAAACCCAGAACAGTCAGTGGTATAAGTCAGCCTGAGTCCAATGGGGCCAGTGGAGCAGATGGTGTAAATCCCAGTCAGAGGGCAGAGGAAGAGGAGATAAAATGTTTCAGATCAATCTGTGAGACTAGAAAAAAGTGAATTCCTTCTTCTTCTGCTGTTTGTTCTATTCAGTCACCCAATAGATTGGGTGATGTCCACTCGCACTGGGAAAAAAACACTGCTTTACTGGGTCATCAGTCCAAATGTTAGTCTCAAATGGAAACACAGTCACAGACATAGCCAGAAGTAATGTTTAATCTGAGCACCACATGCACAAGACGCTGAGGAAAGTTTATATGTGGACTCTCTATATCATCTTTGTAACTCTTCTATAAGTCTAAAATTATTTTTTTTAAAATGTTGCCTAGATCTTATCACTTTTTGTGTTTTTCAAGACATTGTGACAAACAAAGGTCCTCACCTATGGATGAGATAAATTATTCTCAATTTTCCCTTTCCTTCTACTATATCTCTTTACTTCTCATCAGTTTTATAATTTCTATGAAATTCCAGTTGGAGGTAAATCAAATAAGCTGATCCTCAACTTTTTGTTTTATTTCACTTTTAAAATTTTGTATTATTATTAGATATATTTTTAGTACTATAGTAGAAAGCTAAGGCATTTGATAGATACCTTGCTAGACTTTTTCTAATCAATGAATACTTAAAAAGAAGGAAACAAATGGCTACATTTACCCATTTTCTAATTTGTAATTAAAAATTCTATACCCAATTTCATTGTGAATGGAAAAATATTTTCTCCACATCATTAATAAGCAATTTTTGAACACCAGCTGCAAGTCCTATAATTCATCTCAATTCTGACACTGTCTACCTGGAGTTAGCTTCAGATCCTTCATGGTAAGGGCTCAGATCTGCAAGGCTGCTCCCTTCTCCTACTTCAGAGGTCAGTCCAAGTCCAGGTTGTTAACTGAACTTCTGACCAACAGGCTGTAGATTGTGGGTCCTAATACCACCTCTTTAGGTTCTGTTAATTTGCAAGAGCTGCTCACAGATCTCAAAAACAAACAAACAAACAAACAAACAAACAAAACAACCACATTTTACTACTTGGTCACTCCTTATTGTAAAAGAATATAACTCAGGAACAAGTAGATGGAAAAAATGCATAGGGCAAAGTAGGTGAAAGGGCACGGAGCTGCCATGCTTTCTTCCAGCACCCCTCTCCTCAGATTTCCACATGTTCATCATTCAATAAATTACTTGAACCCCAACCATAGACATGATTAATTAAATTGCTAGCCAGTGGCTATTGATTCACCTCCAATCCCTTTCCCCTTCCTCAGAGTTGGGAACTGGGACTGAAAGTTACAACCCTATAATCACATGGTTAGATCTCCTAGCAATCAGTTCTCATCCTTAGGTTCTTTAGCTTTCCAAAAGTCACTTCGTTAATGTAACAAATGACACCTATATTACCCTTATCAATTAGATCATTCCAATGGTTTTAGGAGTCTGTCAGAAAGTGCTCAACAACCAAATAAATATTTATTATAAGTTATAATATTACAGGGATGTAATTAAATGAAATGTATTGATAATACTATGTGCTGAATATAGGACATGCTTTAATCAGTTGGCTCATCTATAAAATGAGAGGGTGGAATAGATAAATATAGTTTAGAGTTTCAATCTTTTCCCTTCTGTGAAATATTACAGACAGGGTGGGGCAAAAGTAGGTTTATAGTTGTATGAGAAATGCAGTTTATTATTGTATTATTATTTATTATTGTATTATTTTACATATGAACAGCTCTAAACCTTTTGCCTCATTCTGTATGAATGTTATTGGAGGAGGTTACATTGACTTATTTTGTTTTATGTATTTGGGTTTAAGACTTCTCAAATTTAACATACAATTTTGTATATTTTCAAATCATTGTCATTCAAGTTCTTCAGAGATATCCTCATTAGATGCTTGAATCTATTATTCTTAGGTTTCTTGTTTTTATGTTATTCATCTCATAGGACCAGACACATTTTATTTATTATCAATGATGACAGTACCATTTTTAAGCAATTCTGTTTCCATGCAACTATTTCAAGGATATACTATGGAGATAGCCTGTTTTTGGCTTCCTGTTTTATACATCATCTGTAAATTTCAGCTGGTAATAATTTTAACCCACACTTTTAAAAATAACTGTCCATGTTAGCTATACAACAACCACTTAAATCAAGGAAATAGTCTTATCACACATTCTTCTCCAAGAAGAAAAGATAAAATAGACATGTTTAAACCACCATATATGTTCTTTAATATAATGCCTTTTTTTAGGGACAGCACCTTTACATTTCAGATGATAATAAATAATTGGTTTTGAATGATTTCTGTTATTTCCCGGCTAAAATTTATTTTGAATGTGAAAAAATAATTCATCAGTAACAACAATTGTAAATGTTTTTTTCTTAACTTAGCTAAGAGAGGACAAGAAAAGAGAAAAAGAAAAAATTGCTACTGTATGTAAACCCTATGATTAAAAATACTAAGCCCTGGCTGGTTGGCTCAGTGGTAGAGCATCTGCCCGGTGTGAGGAAGTCCCAGGTTTGATTCCCGGTCAGGGCACACAGGAGAAGCGCCCATCTGCTTCTCCACCCTTCCCCCTCTCATTCCTTTCTATCTCTCTCTTCCCCTCCCACAGCCAAGACTCTATTACAGCAAAGTTGGCCCAGGTGCTGAGGATGGCTCCATGGCCTCTGCCTCAGGTGCTAGAATGGCTCCGGCTGCAATGGGGCAATGTCCCAGATTGGCAGAGCATCGCCCCCTGGTGGTTATATCTGGTGGATCCCGGTCAGGCACATGCGGGACTCTGTCTGACTGCCTTCCCGCTTCTACCTTCGGAAAAATACAAAAAAATAAAAAAAATTAAAATGACATGTGCAGGCAAAGTGATTAGAGGTTCTCTGATCAATGTCTAAATTCACTTTCAGATGCTGCCTCTTACTTGCTGTGTGATGTTGGACAATTAGTTTAACTGTAAAACACTAGGGTGAAAGAGGCTCTTATGAGAATTAAATGAGTTCTTTGACTGCAAAACCTTGAACACAATCCTAAGGGACACTAAATATTACCTACTATTGTTGTAGCTGGGATACATATACTGACGATAATTAATGAGGTCGCTACCAAGCCATTTGTTAATGTATTGCCTTTGAGGTAGTTACTCTCCTCCTTTTGGAGTGGTGGTATCCTGTCACTGTGGCATCTTATTACCATTTGAATAACAACTATTTCAAGTAATTGAACCTGTTTATGGAAATGTACTGAAACAATTCAAATTTTATCTCTAAGAAGCAGCACTAAATAGACACAAAAAGGTCATAAGATTTTTTTTTCTCTCTCTCTCTCCCTCTCTCTCTCTCTCTCTCTCTCTCTCAATGTGTGTGTGTATTGGAGGGGGTGTTCTGAGGTATATAGCAGAGTAAGAAAAATTTATTAACTTTTTTTTAATAAGATAAAGAGGTATCTATTTTGTTCCTTTTTTTATTATATATTTTTTTCTGAAGTGAGAAGCAGGGAGGCAAAGAGACAGACTCTAGCATGCGCCCAACCAGGATCCAACAGGCATGCCCACCAGGGGGCGATGCTCTGCCCATCTGGGACATTGCTCCATTGCAACCAGAGCCATTCTAGCACCTGAGGCAGAGGCCACAGAGCCATCCTCAGCACCCAGGCCAACTTTGCTTCAGTGGAGCCTTGACTGCGGGAGAGGAAGAGAGACAGAGAGAAAGGGGAGGGGGAAGTGTGGAGAAGCAGATGGGCGCTTCTCCTGTGTGCCCTGACTGGGACCTGGGACTTGGGCACACCGGGCCGATGCTCTACCATCTATTTTGTTACTATTTTACTTTGAATGATCTCCCCAAAGCCCAAATACCTAATTATTTAACTGATACAGTGCTGCCCTTAGTTTCTCTTTCTGCATTTTCAGTTACCACAGATCAACTGTGGTTCAAAAATATTAAATAGAAAATGCCAAAAATAAACAATGCATAAGTTTTAAATTGCACATTGCTTTGAGTAATGTAATGAAATCTTGCACCATCCTGATTTGTCCAGACTGAGGAAGCAATCTATCTTTTGTTCAGTATGTCCATGTTTTATATACTACCTGTCCCTTAGTAGCTGTTGGGTTATCAGATTGACTGCCGTAGTACTGAAGTACTTGTGTTCAAATAATCCTTATTTTACTTAATAATGGCTCCAAAGTGCAAGAGTAGTGCTACTGGCAATTTGGACATGCCAAAAAGAAGACGTCAAGTGTATGTATGTGTGGGAAAAGCATAGAATATATAGGTTTCAGCTTCCATGGTTTCAGGCAATCATTGTGGGTCTGGAAATATATCCTCTGATGGATAAGGGGGCACTCCTTTATTTTGTTTCTTAAGCTAGTGATCCAATAAAAGGAAAGTTCACTAATTTCTCGGTGAATCTGAGCACCTATTCTGACCCCACTGGCCCAGGACAGCCCGCAAGTGCACATATAACACTTTATAGGCACAGTGCCCTCTAAGCTAGAGATGCCACTTTTATAACATGCATTTCATCACTTAAATTGCTGGAATTGTGGCTTACTCTTGATTTTAGGTTATATGAAAAGTCCTTCTTTTGCATTTGAAATATGATGCTGTTTTCAGGAGTTTACTGTTTAGGTTAAAAAGAAGACAGCTTTCGTGTTTAGAAATTTCAGAGATCAGTCTGGAGTTTTCAAAATGTTTGTTTAAATATTAGTTGTTTAATGAGGCATTCATCAGATTCCTACATAGTTCAAAGTATGCTTTATACCGTTCTAGAGGGTATTGCTATAAAACAGAGGTCGGGAACCTATGGCTCACGAGCCAGATGTGGCTCTTTTGATGGCTGCATCTGGCTCGCAGACAAATCTTTAATAAAAAAAATAATAACATTAAAAATATAAAACATTCCCATGTATTACAATTCATTTATATCCTACCGCTCATGTTCATGGTTGCAGGTGGCTGGAGCCAATCACAGCTGTCCTCCTGGACAACACCAAATTTTTATTGGATAATGCATAATGTACAAGGGTCATTGTATGGCTATCACGGAATTACATTTTAAAATATGTGGCATTCATGGCTCTCTCAGCCAAAATGGTTCCTGACCCTGCTATAAATCAATCTATGTATTGCTGCCTAAGTGTATGTTATTATTCAGGGTCTTATTTCATTTGGTCATATTCTCATATCTGCATTGGAGCACAGTAAGAAGTATTGTTCTTAGGCATTTCTGTTCAAATCACCATTATATATAAGCTTTCAAATGATTTTCTGAAGGAACTCATTATAGGTGTTTGAGATTATAGTTAAAGTTTTTTGTTTTATACTTTTTCTTGTCATAACTTTAAAATTCATCATTTTGAAGTACTTCCCAATGTGTCTTTGAAAGAAAATAAGAACATGGCAAAATAACCAATAAACAATCCACAAATATATCTGTGACAGTTATATCAGAAAAAAAGTACTGTACTCTGAAATGTAATTAAAAGGTCTGATTGGCACTTAAAGTCCTCATATACAACAATAAACTGTATAATTGCTTGAACTCATCAATTCATATGTATGAGTTAAAGTTGATTAATATAATAATCTCTACTATTAATTAGAAATTAAAGTCACTTAAATTCAAATAATTTATATAAATTATATATGTCTAAGGTATATGTAAAATTATTGTCATTTCACTTAGATAAATAACTTTTTTCACTAGGTTGTAAGCTCAATGAAGGTAGAAGTTTTTGTCTAATGTATTAAATGCTATATCTTCAGTTTCCAGAACAATTTCTGGTACATAGTAGGTATTCAATCAATGCCTTTTTTAATGAAGAAATGATGTAGCATTTAAGGTCCATGAGGGTTTGTTTCTTCTACTGTTTCTTGGAAGCAGCCCATAGCAGATGCTCAATAAATGTCAGCCACCTTGGAGTCTAACCATAGCTATATATAGGCACAATAAAGGCCTCAAAGTATCAGTTGACTGGTTAGTGCTCATGAAACTTTGCCAGAGTTTATAGAGTACATACTTTTAAAAAATCCATTTTTCTTTTCAAGGTAATAATACATCTAACAGATAAAATAAGATACAGTAACAAGAATAAGCCCAGGCTTATTGAAGAATCAATTAAAATATAATTTGCCAATTCTCAGACACTGTTTCACCAAAAGTTACAGGTTGTTTAAGAAAAATTGTTTTATCAGAATTTTCATACAAGGCATGTAATCATTGTATTTGTCCATAGAACTTCTTTTTGAGAGATGTACTAAAAACCTTTCAATGCTAAAAATGTCTTTTTATATTGAGAAAACAACTACTAATATTTTTATGATTAAGTAAATATGTTGTTTTCTATATACAATTAATTTTAAATAATCACTCCTGCCTTTGATAGAAAAAATATATACCCAATAATATATCCTATGAGTCCTTAAAATGTTTTCTTTCTGAAAAAATTATAAAAATATTTCATTTTATATCCTATATTTATTCTTATCATGTCAGACTGATATCCTTTTTTAGATACACTGAAAGTGCTATGTGAATGCTGCTCCATCTATCTCTCCATATATAAATGTTTTTATTTTTATATTTCTATCTCTACAGACTCTCTCAAGTCCATATACTTTATTTATTCCACTTGTTTTTCACCCAGTTCATACCATACTTCCTTGTCTATTTTAACAATCTCCTGTCCGTCTCTAGGTCCATAGGCATCATTTCTCACCTGGACCCTCATGCTTCCACACTGCACATACCTATTCTTCTTCTATGTTAATCTTGTCCACACTATAATCAAAGTAATCTTTTCAAAAAATAAATTACATCATGTTAGTGCCTGATTTATATCTTTCCCGTGAATTTCTTTTGCACTGACACTGAAATCCAAACTCCTCAGCAAGGTGGGGATGATTAGGAAGACGAGTCTCTGCCCACTAGGAATTGGCGCCCTTTCCATATTGTTCCCTAGGTTTCAGCTTAACCTTTACAACAAGCCTAACAACACCCATTTAATAGATGAGCAAATGGAAAACTAGAGAGACTGAATTTATCCATGATTACACAGCTATTCAATGAAAGAATGGGATTCAATTCAGGTCTATTTGATTCCAGAGAATACACTGTTTTTAATGGTACAAAACTCTTATTTTTTTTTCCTCTGTAGAACCTTCACTGATACTTTAATTTGTACTCAGGGAAGATTTTGTACCTCTACTAATACTTATAAAATAACATTGTTAATTATAATTATATCTTTCCTTGTAAACTTCTGGCTTTACAAAGCATGTCCTAGTTTAATTTTTGATATGATGCCTAGTATAGGATAGGCAACGACTAACAATTTTAATGTAATATTAATTTATTATTCTGGGCTACAATTAATAAGCAGAAACTCTTTAGATCAGTTGTGAAGGTTTAAATAAGATAAATTTTTTGAATGCTCATAATTAATCATAGTAGAAAGTTGAGATGGAACACAATGTGCTTCCTGTTTTCTTCTGCTGAGTAACAATTATATTTATTATTTTAGAGTGTTCACCCAAAAGTAAAAGAAAAAAAGATTTTAGAAAATACTTGTTACTTCCAAAAGCAGAAATATATATTATCAAACAGTCGATAATACTCATTTAATATGTGGCAAATTAAATGCTATGAGATGTTTTAATAATTTGAAAGATCATAAACTGCCTTTGAGGTTTTTTGATTTTCTGGTTACTCAAATTTGTCAAATAAGAATATAAACAGATGTACAATGAAAACCATAATTTTACTTGCATCTCCATGAAATCCTTAGGATTTAGTGAAGTAGGAAGAAACTTCATAGAATTTATTAAAGTCTCATATGATTGGACAAAATATCTTTATGCAATAGTTTTATTTTGCAGCAGAGATTTGATATAAGGAAAAAATGATCTTTTGAGGAGGAGAATATTTTAGAAGAAGTGGCATATTAAATTCTGAATCAAAGAGAAATTATAAAAATGATTTTTAAGTAAGGATTGATTATTCATTTTAAAAGCAATGTTTGTCAGCTATATGGTGAGGACAGAGGTGGGTGGTGGAGGAAGGCATTTGGCTCAGCAATTATTTAGGTTAAAATCCTCAGTGTCTCACTATTGAGGAGTTTGTGATTTGATAAAAAGCAAGTGAGAGAGACTGGAAATTAGATAGGAGTGGTTTCAGTTATTAAATCATTAGCCCAGGAGTCTCTTCCAATAGTCATCATCTTCACCAATTTATTTTTGTCTTTAGATTGAATTTACCACAAGAATTTTTAACCAAATCTAAGAGTTCAGTGGAAATTTCCACTCTTACCCTCTTTCCAATGTATAAGAGGCAAACATCCCAGAAACCTTCAATCTCCTATATTCAAGAGGGTGCTTTACAAATACTCCAGGTACACCTAATGACCTCCACTGTCACACATTATTCAACCTCTGCCCAGGAGGATGAAAATACAAAAGGTTTTTCCTTGCCTTTTTTTTTCACTATTTTTAAATTTTATTCATTTTAGAGAGAAAAGAAAGAAAGAGAGAGAGAGAGAGAGAAGGGGAGAGAGGGAGAGAAAAGGGGGGCAGGGAAGGAGCAGGAAGCATCAACTCCCATATGTGTCTTGACCAGGCAAGCACTGGGTTTCAAACTGGTGACCTCAGCATACCAGGTCGACACTATCCACCGTGCCACCACAGGTCAGACTTCCTTGCCTTTGAAGGACATTTTTATGTTTGACACAAGGAGCCATGATACTGTCTTTTTCAAAAGTAAAGGTACTTTGTTATATTTACACTATAAATGTTTCCAAATGTAATTTAGATCATTCTAACATTTTCACTTCTCCTAATTGAGTTATATACATATTTATACTTCATCAATGCATTCAGTTGATTTAAGCTAATCAATAGAGTTTATATAGTTGTCTACTAACTATAAATGGATCAGGAGTGCACAAGTTAATCTGAATCCTCTAACATTTTATCAGGCAAAATGTGTTCCTCTGCAGGGCATCAGCTTCCCCGGGAGTGTGTTAGTAATAAAGAACCCTAGCCTCGCCCTGGCCCCGGTGCTTTGCATTGACCTTGAAGTAAGAGGTGTCCTGTTCTAGATGGGGTTTCCCTCGTTTCTTATAGTAAAAGACCAGTGCTTCCACCAGGCCACCTGACCATCCATTGTCGACTGATCCTTTCCCAAAAGTGCCATAAAAATAAACCTCAGGAAAAATTAAATGACAAAACAATATATATCATGTTTTAAAGTGTCAGTCTTTTCTATGTGTATGTGCACTGCACTTAATTTTGGAATCTTTCTTCCTTTGTAGGTACAGGATGGAGTAAAAGTAGGTTTACAGTTACTAGTATGAAAAATAAGACAATTATTACTAAATAATTTACAGTTACTCATATGGAAAATGATACAATTGTTACTAAATAACAATACAAGAATAAAGTGTTTCACATGAAAAAATACTGTATGAAATATACTTTAAAATAACTAACATAACATAAGCATACTGAACATAACAATACCACTCGTGGAGTGGTTCTATGTGCCAAACTTTCAGTACGCTATCACTTTCACTTATTATATAATTTGATCCTCACAATCTTTGAGAGTAGGTTTGGTTGCTATGCCCAATTTATGGATGGTCACTTTAAGGTTTAGGTTGAAATACTTGCCCAATGCCTGACCTGTGATGGTGCAGTGGATAAAGCATTGACTTGGAACGCTGAGGTTGCCAGTTCAAAACCCTGGGTTTGCCTGGTCAAGGCACATATGGAAGTTGATGCTTCCTGTTCCTCCCTGCTCTCCATTTTCTTCCCTCCCTCTCTCATCTCTAAAATGAATAAGTAAAAAAAAAAAAATTCTTTCCCAAGATCACACAATTAGAAAGTAATGAATCCTACATTTGTATCCAAGTCCTATACGACTTGAAAGCTTAAAAGTTTTGCCCTCCCTATTGTTTAAACTGATCTTTCCAAAGAAGAGGTATATTCAGAGAAAATATGCACACTGTATTATTTCTAGGAACCCCAAATATTAACAATAAAACCCAAAGACTATTACTACATCAGTTCTTCCACTCTACACTTTTGGTTCATTTCTGTTTCTGTCACTGTAATGTAGTTGATTACAAGGGGCAGGTTAGGCAGAAATAAAACTCTTGATTTTAGAAAAAGACTGACCTGTGGTGGTGCAGTGGATAAAGTGTCAACCTGGAAATGCTGCGGTCGCCGGTTCAAAACCCTGGGCTTGCCTGGTCAAGGCACATATGGGAGTTGATGCTTCCAGCTTTTCCCCCCTTCTCTCTCTCTCTCTTTCTTCTCTCTCTCTCTCTCCCTCTCCTCTCTAAAAAAAACAAAAAGAGTGAGTGGTGGATAAAGATGGCTCATTAATAATGAAGATAGACATTATGATTTATTACTCAATATAATTTATTCAAAGGAATAAAAATCTTATCTTGAGCTTTTATAATATTGCCACAAAGATCTCCCTAGGAAAGAGAAATATATGAAAAAGAAAATTTAGGGAGTCAACATACAATTTTGTTTTCTGATTCTGATAGGATCCAGGGCCACCAGCTTAAAAATAGTGACACAGAGAGGGAGGATGCATGGTAAAAATGGAAATGAGAGAAAGAGAAAGTCCATGAAAAATGTAGCCCAAAGACAAACCCAGAAATGAAACTTATACAATCTATTTCTGCAGTTGTTTATTTCAACCTGTTTGTTATATGAGGCCTTAAAGTGAGGTGTGATTTGGCCAGTCATAAAGATAATGAATTGGGATGCAGACATTTAACCTTCCAGGTCTTTCTACTATTGCTTTCCTCTTTTCCTTCACTTACATTTTTATTGAGATGTAATTGACATATATTATTATGTTGGTTTCAGATTTAAAATATGATGATTTAATACTTATATCTATTACAAAATGACCACTGCAATAAGTCTAGTTAACATTGCTACCATACATAGTTACAATTCTTTTCCTATGATGATGAGTTTTAAGATCTCCTCTCTAGCAACTTTTAGATATGAAATACAATATTATTAACTGTAGTCACAATGCTGTGCATCACCATATACAAATTGGGAGGGGAGTTATTTGAGTCAATACATATGTTTTCAGGAAAAAAATGACAAAAATTATCAATGGATCCCACATTTTAAAGGCTTTTTTTCTGATTTAATATTGAGTTGAAATGGACTTCTGATATCTTAAAAAGAAGAATAAGGTTTAATCTTTTAAATTATTTATTACAACATCATTTAAGTGGAGTTCTCTCATGAGGATTACATAGGCAGGCCCCTCTGTGACTGCTCTTCTGTTAGTGAACATGGCTCACTGGCACCTCCACTTGCACCAGAGAACAATAAAACTATTCTTGGCAAAATCTCTGGTAAAGGATTCAATAGAATTTGATGCAGAGTAAAATGTGATAATTGATTCTGGTCACCCATGATAGTCACCACCTTACAATATCATGGGTAACTGTCACTGAGCAATAATTTTACATATAGCTCACTTTATTTTTCTCTCACTATCCTTTTCCTTTGTGGGAGAAGAAAATATGCATTTGTTAGATTAGAAACAGTTACCTATATGCTTTGAAAATGATACATCAATATAAATAGAATGTGTAGAGACCATTTCATTAAAGAAATAAGCTACAATCAGTCATTACTATAATAGTGCCCCTCCCACTTATTAATTGAGTAACTGTTTGGTTTGCATTACCAAAATGCTGCAATTACCTGGACAATGACATCACACTGACAATATTTCCTTATGTGTTATTCAGACTAAATGATTGAATTAGAAATGCAACATATTAATTCTCAGAACCTTCATACCTCACTTTTTTTTCCAAATTTACATTCATTCAAAAATGGTCAAGTTCAATATTGCACTACTCTGACCAATGAATACTTACAAATATGAATGAGGTGCTGAATTTTTTAAGAATGAGTTGCTAACATTTTTTAAAATATGTATTTATAGATTGTGAAAAAAGTAATGAAGGTTTAAAATTTTCTGAGTAGTGAAAATATATGTTTTTACTGTTGATTAGTCAATAAGAGAAGTACAAAAGGTACAGGTAATGAGTTGGGTAAATGTCTTGAGAATTACAAAAGTTATAACTGCAAAATAATTTACAGGCAATTTATAGTAGTTTCAAACCCTTGAGTTTTCAGGTCTAGAAACAAACATAGCAAGATGAAGTGGTTAGTGAAATAGTTATTCTTTCTTCTCTTCTTGCATTAGTAATATTCTTCTTGGCAATAGCAGAAGTTTAATGAGAACCATACTGTACTTAGAGAACTTGGTTCTCAATCCTTGTTCTGAGAACACAGGATTTATTCTCAGGGTGTGGAGTGCCCAGGGTTTTCTTTGTTTCTCCTCTTACATTATTCTTCGTTTAAAAAATTTTATTTTTTCAATAATATATTGTATACAGGTTGTTTATATTAGTTGCATCACTGTTTTGAGGTCTTTAAAGAATATTTTTTTTCTTTTCTTAAAGTACATGTCTGGTGCAACTAGTACTTGAGGCTATATTTTAATGGAAACACCATAGTATGAATCATTGCAAATCTGAGAAGTCAGGAAATGTGATGAAATCACAAATATTTGAGATGTATTTTAAGAAGCAGGCTTGACGGTGTCACAGAAAGCTGTGGTTCACAGCCAGGATACACAACTATTTCAGAATGGAAGAAATTAGCAACTGAAAGCACTAAAGAATGCAGATGGAAGCTATGTGGTTCCGAGGAAATAACACTGACTGCTCTGATTTCATTACTAATTAGAGACTTTACATACATCAAGTCAAATAACTGGGTCTCAGTTTTCTCACCTCCACAAAGAACATACTGGATTAGAAAGTCTCTACATTCCCTCCCTCTAAAATTCTGATTTCAGGCCCCAAGTTTT
Organism: Saccopteryx leptura; assembly: GCF_036850995.1. Taxonomy (NCBI): domain Eukaryota; kingdom Metazoa; phylum Chordata; class Mammalia; order Chiroptera; family Emballonuridae; genus Saccopteryx; species Saccopteryx leptura. The sequence goes on along the minus strand of NC_089505.1, from coordinate 47,737,591 downwards.
CTCTTCTGCAACTATATACACTGGATAGAACTTAGAACTTGGATGTAAATTAATTGTTTTAGGTCACTGCTGCACATCAGAAGTCCAGGTATACTAAAAGACAAACTAGTGGAAGAAAAATGAGCATACAGGTTTTTTTATTTTATATAATATATGCATATATGGTCAAGAGTAAACATTTTTCTAATGTATATTTTACTAATTTTAGAGAGAAAGTAAGCAGAGAGTGAGAGAGAGACAGGAACATTGATCTGTTCCTGTGAGTGCCCTAATTGGTATTGAACCTTCAACCTCTGTGTATCAGGACGATGTTCTAACCAACCGAGCTATTGGGCCAGGGCAAGAGTAAACATTTTAAATTGAAATTGGGAAGAAGAGTAAGCAAGCTGCCTTACATTAAATTTTTAAAAGTGACATTTCAAAAAAATAGCTAGATTGTTATTTTTAATCTAGAATATTTGAGAGCAAAAAAATACTAGAGCCAATAAATTATTTTAAGCACAGAATGACTAGTTTTTGATATTGTCCCTAAACTTAAAAAATAAAGAAGTATGGCTTGCAAAATGGATCTTAATTTATTCAGCACTAAATATAATACGAGAAATATAATACGAGAAATATAATACAAGAAATATAATACAAATATGTTTTGCCTAAATGTCATATCTGGGACAGCTCTGGCTATCTGGTTTCATTGCATAGAATCTGTAATTTAGCCAGATACAACATTTTAACATTTTTCAGGATATAATCTGTCTATAATCATGACATTGAGTGAAGGTTATCATTAACCCTATGTAAAAGATGAAGAAGTAGGAAATTTTATCAGTTTTCTCCATGTCAAATAAAATATAAATTATAAGACAAAGCCTTACATTTTCATCTTATAACTTCAGATTACTAGCATAAGCTCCCCACATTTTATTGGCATTAATATTCATTTATATCTGAGTAACAAGACCAGAACCAACTGCCTGGGCTTAATAGGGTGAAATGCTCCTGCCCTTAGAGCACCAAAGTTGTCCGTTTTTATTCCTAGTAGATGAGTGAGAAAAGCAATGTGTACTTTTATGACAGTGAGATAAAATGAGTTGTGGCACTGTGCTTCTGGAGTGAAACGAAATTATAGAGCTGGAATATCAGCCAACCAGAATTGTATTACATGGTCACAAGTGTCATCATCAATAAGGACAAGTAAGATCACTTTGGTTTAACCCGCTTTGGCACAAGGGTATCAAAATATCTTTTTTGATATATTGTGCCAAAATATCTTTTAAATAAATAAAGAATATTTCTACCAATCACGTGTTCAGTCTTCCTTATTAAATCTTGTGTTTGCATAAATCTATGTATTTTTAAATGAGGGGTCTTGATGATAATTTAAGTGAGTGAATAAATTAATTTTTAGGTCTTGAAAAATTTTGAAATTATTCCAAATTTATCATATTCATAAATTCACATTGATAGAATCTATTAAGGTGCATTCTGGATATAGAATAATTTCATATTTGGAATGGGAAACATGAACTATAATTGGTATAGCACACTGACTTATAAATTTATAAAACCCTTTCTTCCGTGGAGCTAGTTAACAGAGAAGTACATTCATTTGCTCTTTATTAGAAACTAGAGGTGGCTTCCAATATCAACATTTTTACACTCCATCCCATTCCATAATGCAATTTTTCTATAAGTGTTAGAAGGCTAGTCTTGTATAAAACAGCAATTACTGTGTTTCTCACAGTTGTATCAGTCTGTATAGATTATAAAATGTCACTAACTGCATCACTTCATGGCGACCCTACAACCAGACTAAGAATGTTTATTTTTTATCCGAATTTAAAGTTTTAAACAAAGTAAACAAGAAAAGAACACACATAAAGAAAATAACACCACCACCACCACCACCACTCATACAAATGCCTAGACTCTTAATTTGAGAGAACTTCTGATTCTGTTACATTTGGAAAGCCTCAGAGAGGATAACTGAAACCATGTCTTCTACACCCAAACCCAACCCTTCATTTCCCTCTCCTTTGAGACAACTTCCTGAAGACATAGCTTGGTATATATGATAGCATATCTATTATACTTTTGGAGCCAGAAAGATTGAGTTATATTTATGTTTTTAATTCTCTCTTTTGCTTTCCTCACCTAGTTAAGGCTTTTGTATGGATTTTAAAATGGGAAATATATATTTTTTCAAATAGTTTTAAATTACTAATATTGATTCTCAATGTCTGGTTAATGGGAGTTGTAGTCCAATATAATGGAGAGACTTGCCCCAGAAAATAAGTTTCTGAAATGTTATCTAGGAGGCAACTTACAAACTGAGTTACATGAATAAATTTTTCAGCCTCCATAAACAATAGGTTTGAGTATAAATAAGTAAATTTTATGTACCTTATTTCTGATAGAGGCAAAATAGTTGAAGGAAATGAACATTTATTGCTGTTCAAAATATAAACTTTAATGTTACTGGGCATATGTTCCTTTAGTTGCTTGGAACTAATTTTAAAAAACCTGAACATTTTTTAAAGGGCCATCAATATAATACATGAGTATTTAGAGGGTAGCATGGGCAAATTTTCCAGACCAGAAAGAATAAGAAATCAGGGTTAGAAAATTTACTTGCCCATGAGTTATCCTCTAAAAATAATTGCTTAAATCATAAAGAAAAAAACTTTCTTCAAAGTCACTTATTAGCACAACTTTATGTGGAAATTCTACGGTAAGGTTAGGAACAATTAAATCAAGAGATAGCAAACATAAATTATATAGAAATAATAGAATCTGTAATATTGACCAATAATCTATGATTTATTACATTAAGCTAGCTATGCTTACCATAGTTTACTTTACTGTGATTATTGTCCATTTAACCTTTTTTAACCCTCATTATTTTTAATACATGAGTCTTAAGATTCATGTTGAAAGGATAATATTATAAAAAGTTGGTTAAAGCACAAATAAGTTTTATTTGTTAACCACTTATTCTATTATTTTGAAAATATTTTCCCTTTAAATATACATAAGGCAATATCCAGAATATCCAGTAATTAATAAGTTTATATTCCTATACAGAAATAGTTAAATTTTACATTTGTACTATTTATAAGAGAGTTACATTTTCTAATTCAAAATGTGAACTACTTTTTTTCTTTTTTAGTGAGAGAGTGAGTGAGAGATAAGAAATAGATAGACAGAAAGGAGAGAGATGAGAAGCATCAACTCTGTTGTGGTCCCTTAGTTGTTTATTGATTGCTTTCTCATAAGTGCCTTGACTGCAGGGGCAGGGGTATGTGTCTCCAGCCAAGCTAGTGATCTGTTGCTCAAGCCAGTGACCTTGGGCTTCAAACCAGGAACATTTGGGCTTAAGCCACCGACCATAGGGTCATATCTATCATCCTACGCTCAAGCTGACAACCCCATGTTCAAGCTGGATGAGCCAGTGCTCAAGCCAGTGACCTTGGGGTTTTGAACCTGGGTTCTTGGCATTCCAGGCCAATGCTCTATCTACTGTGCCACTGCCAGGTCAAGCAAAAATGTGCACTGTTGATGTTAGTTCTAGGAATATCTAATTTATGAGCTCTATGAGAAAGAATGGAAAACCATTGTTAAAACATCGTCTTCCTGAATTACAGGTTCTTTAGAGATACTGTGTTTATTTATCATTACAACTCTAATGCTCAACATAATACCTATTACATATATAGTTGTGGATTAAAAGTTATTGAATTTAACTATCTTATTGAGGTAATTACTGGCATGTGAAATGATGTCTTCTTATGAGAGATTCTAGAGCTTGTCAAGTGCTGAGATCTAAAAAGCTAAATTTAACAATTCAAAATTGTCAAGTTTGCTTTTTCCTAACAAAATAAAAGTCTACAAGTTATTATTGTGACCATTATTAAAGATATACACAGTAATAAAGCTTATCACTTAAAGACTTAGTAGGTTTTCATAGCTTTCTACTGTGTGAGTCAGTGATCTCAGATACAAGTAATAGAAACCTCTTAAAGTATTTTTGAAAAAAATGTATTCAAGAATAATAAAGGGTTTACCAACCAGAAAAGTAAGATGGTCAGGCTCAAATGCCACACAGTTAAGAATAATGCCCAAACCACACCAGCTGGCTATACTAACCACAATAGCTACAGACACAAATGCCTGCGTGACTGTTGCTGTCTCAGGTTGCAGAGCCTCTATCCCCCTGCCCCGAGAGCTGCATTCTGCTGCAGCCACATCCTCCCCAAATGGAGCTGTTCAGGGTCTGCTTTCTCACACTGCCCATGTATGAATTAATCTCCTGTAATTAAGTCTAATTGGCAGAGCTAAGTCATATGCCAGCACCCTGAGTGCAAATAGAGTGTAGGAAAGTGGTATTCTGGCTTCTACTTGGATTGGAAGTCTATGGGATACATAGAACAAAATTTTCCCAATCAGAAAGGTCCTGCTGGCCCTGGCTGGTTGTCTCAGTGGTAGAGCGTCAGCCTGGCATGTAGAGGTCCCAGGTTTGATTCCCAGTCAGGGCACACAGGAGAAGTGACCACCTATTTCTCCACCCCTCCTCTCCTTCTCTCTCTCTCTCCCCCACTCTTGCAGCCATAACTATTTGAGCAAGTTGGCCTCAGGCACTGAGGATGGCACCATGACCTCATCTCAGGCACTGAAATAGCCCAGTTGCTGAGCAACAGATGAATGCCCCAGATGGGCATAGCATTGCCTCCTAGGGGGCTTGGCAGGTGGATCCTAGTCAGGGTGCATGCAAGAGGCTCTCTGCCTCCCTGCCTCTCAATCAATTAAAAGAAAAAATGATATAACAGAATTTCCTGAAAAAGTGCTGGATTGCAAGAAAACACATATTTCCCCCACAAGTTTTTAGCCACCTCTCCACCCCATTCTTTCCACACATCCTGGCTACATTTTAGTTTTGTCTTTTCCTAAAGGTTATCCTTAACAAAATAATTTTATGCATGCTGTACGTAATTCATGTTGTACTTGCTTCACAGACTGAAAGAGATAATAAAATAAGACTCCTTATACGCCTGGAAAAACAGTATTTTAAATTTATATATACAATATTATTACTAATGTAATTATCTCTTAATATCTTTGTGGAAGAAGTAAGGCATATTAGGTAGACATCACTACAGTCTCTTGAAAGTCATTCCTTACTGAATTTATCATGTAATCTACTAAAGGACGTGAGAGGGTCTAATAAAATCCTTGTTATTGGTAAGCAAGGATGTACTCCCTATTAACTAAAAAAAAATGTTTTAAAAAACAAATCTAAAGAAGCTTTGGTAATGAGACTAATGTTTAAATATTTTTCCATTAATTATTTTTAGGCTAGTTTAGCATAGTCACTGAGTGTGAGCTTCAAAATTAACCAGACTTAAATTCTTGACTAGGGGTGTTGTTTAAACTAAGTCCCAATTTCACCTTTTTGAACAATCCATCTCACATAGAATTATTGTAATTAAAAGAGATAATATGAATAAATTAAATACCACAGCATCTGGCATATGTTATGTGAAAAAATACAAGTTATTATATTATTTCATATCTTTATATGTTAGAGAAAAGTGGTTATAATTACAGCGTTTACTTTCTCTTTTTTTGAGGGAGGTATGTGTGTGTATTATATAATAAAATGCAAGTTATTTGAAGAATTTTAGTCATTTTGTATGATAGAGGAATGTGGTTAGAATCAAAGCATTTAATTTCTTCTCCTTTATGTGAGAGATGCTTGTGTGTGTGTGTGTGTGTGTGTGTGTGTGTGTGCGCGTGCGCGTGTGCGCACACTCATGCGCATTTTGAAAGAGTCCTGATATATTGAATCAGGAAAGAAATCAATTGTTACCACTGTTGTGAATCATATTTCTGGAAAAAAATCTTGTTTTCTATATAATGCAGCAAGCTAAAAGACAAGTGCAAAGGTGCTAATTTTTGCATAATTTCACTTTTTAATTGGCACTGCTGAAATAATAGTCTTAATGTTTTTGTATAAAACTTGCTACTAGGTTGAAGGACATTCATAGCATTTTCTTTTTTCTCTTACAAAAATCTCATTATGTATATTAGCTGTAAAGTACTCTAAGTGAAAAAAGTCTTCTATTTTAGGTTTTAGTAAGAATAAGCTCCCTACTATTGATATTAATCCACCAATATTTAAATGTCTGTTTTGCCTTTAAATTCTGGAGTATTGGCTTAAATCTTAGTTCCTGCTTTTATAAATTCTAAAGGCAGGTTAATAGATCTAAGGAATTCATCACAGAAGTATTGCTGATGTTTCAAGATTACATCCTATTTAGAATCTGCTAACTGTAACCAAAATGGTAAATATTTCTATGAGAGAAGTTTCATTTTAGACCCTGGCCAGTTGACTCAGTGGTAGAGTGTTGACCTGAAGTGTGGATGTGCCAGCTTTGATTCCCAGTCAGGGCACACAGAAGTGACCATCTGTTTCTCCACTCCTTCTCCTTTTTCTCTCTCTCTCTTCCCTTCCTGCAGCCATGGCTCAAATGATTTGAGCATGTCAGCCCTGGGCACTGAGGATGGCTCTGTGGAGACTCTGCCTCAGGTGCTAAAAAAATAGCTTAGTTGCAAACAAAACCTAGATGGGCTGAGCATTGGTCCCACATGTGCGTTGCCAGGTGGATACCGGTCGTGGTGCATGTGGGAGTCTGTTTCTCTATCTCTTCTCCTCTCACTTGGAAAAAAAAAGGTATTTCATTTTTATTAAAATGTATATAAATATGACTTTTTATAACTAACTTTTATGAAGTTATTAAAATTAAGTTTTTTGTTAGCCATTTCCTAACACTTATTTTTAATGAATTTGTGTAATGAGATTATAATATAATTTCTCAAACTTTTAAAGAAAAATTAGAGGAAAGAATAGAAAATAACATAAAGACTTCTATATTAAAAATATTTTGAGATGAAAGAAACATGATGCATATTACTGAGAATGGAAGAATTCTTTCTGAGAATTATCCTAATTGTCTGTTCAGTAATATTGGCAATGGAAAGGATATGTCAGAAATAATTAATAGACCTTTTCATTTGTCAATCTGGATATAAGAACTTCAATCTAGTCTACCCAGGACAATGCCTGCCAACCGTGGATATTGATTCAGAAAATTGTAGGAAGAATACGGAAGAAAAGCCCAAGATATTTTCAGTTTTTGGCATTCAAATTAAGATTATATAATGTGTAAACTGTCTTGCAAGCCAGGTTGTTGCAGCAAGAAAGGATTTGGAGATCTCAAATCACAGATTTCTTTTCCCTATGCTATAGTAGTAAAGGTATACATGGAAAATGAGGTTATTTTTCCATGGCCTCTATGGTATTTTATATGATAGTAGTAAGATTGAAATAAAGCAGGCTCTGATCTGGCCCTAGAGAACACAAGAGTGAAAAAGAGGGGAATTGAGAGGAGAGAAGAGAGAATCCCGGGTCCTGAGTTTCTGGTCCTCAATTATTAAAGGAGAAATGGTTTAAAGAACTAAGGATAACACTGAAAGAACAGAAGAGGAGTTTTTAGGTGGTCATCAGGAATTTTGTGCAAAAGCTTCTTCCTAGGCTTCTTCCCTGTGGCTTATAAGAAAGAAAGGCATATCATTGGTCAGGCAGAAGGAAGATGGACCTCTGTTTTAGGTTTTCCAGAGCTGTCCCTTGAGTCTGTGATTGGATGCTGAGCTCAGTCAGTGGATCCGCCATGGAGGGTACAATGATTCCAAAACAGAAGCTAGGGAAACAGGCAAAATTAACCACAAACCACCATCATTGAAGTAATAACAATAATAATTTTTATTGATTTTAATTTCTTGTGTTTACATAGATTCTAGTATTGTCCCAAATGCATCCTTGCTTCCCCTCTATTCCTCTCAACACCTCCCTTGCCCCCTCCCCACAGTGCCCTCCCCGCTTCCCTTCAGGATTGCCCCATCCCCTCATCCCCTTTCCATCTGTCCTCTGGTCCCTTTGATCTCTCCTCTGTCTCAATTCTGTTCCTCAGTTCACATTGTTCATTGCATTCCTCAAATGAGTGAGGTCATATGCTATTTTTCTTTCTTTGCCTGGCTTATTTCACTTAACATAATAGTTTCCAGGTCCATCCATGTTGTCGCAAAAGGTAATATTTCCTTCTTTTTCATTGGCCCCATAGTATTCCATAGTGTATATGTACCACTACTTTTAAATTCACTCGTCCACTGACAGACACTTGGGCTGTTTCCAGATCTTGGCTATTGTAAAAAATGCTGGCATAAACATGGGGAGGGCATTTCTTCTTTTGAATCAATGATATGGTGTTATTGGGATATATTTCTAAAAATGGGATAGCTGGGTCAAAAGGCAGTTTCATTTTTAATTTTTTGTGGAATTTCATACTGTTTTCCACAGTGGCTGCACCAGTCTGCATTCCCAGCAGTGCAGAAGGCTTCCCTTTTCTCCACATCCTCGCCAGCACCTATTGTGTGTTGTTTGGTTGATGAGCGCCATTCTGACTGATGCAAGGTAATATCTCACTGTGGTTTAAATTTGCATTTCTCTAATGATTAGTGATGTTGAACATTTTTCATCTGCCTATTGGCCATCATGTCCTCTTTGGAGAAGTGTCTATTCATTTCTTTTGCCCATTTTTTGATTGGATTGTTTATCTCCCTGGTGTTGAGTTTACAAGTTCTATATAAATTTTGGTTTTAACCCTGTATCAGAAGTATTGTCAAATATGTTTTCCCATTGTGTGGTTTGTCTTTTTATTTTGTTCATACTGGCTTTAGCTATGCAAAAGCTTTTTAGTGTGATACAATCCCATTTGTTCATCCTGTCTTTTATTTCACTTGCCTGTGGAGATAAATCAGCGAATATATTGCTGCAAGAGATGTCGAGGAGCTTACTGCCTATGTTTTCTTCTAATATGCTTATGGTTTCACGACTTACATTTAAGTCTTTTATTTATTTTGAGTTTATTTTTGTGAATGGTGTAAGTTGGTGATCTAGTTTCAATTTTTTGCAGGTAGCTGTCCAATTTTCCCAACACCATTAGTTAAAGAGGCTGTCTTTACCCCATTTCATATGCTCTTACCACCTTTGTCAAATATCAGTTGTCCATAAAGGTGTGGGTTTATTTCTGGGTACTCTGTTCTGTTCCATTGATCTATATGCCTGTTCTTATGCCAGTACCAAGCTGTTTTGAGTACAGTGGCCTTGTAGTATAACTTGATATCAGAAAGTGTGATACCCCCCTACTTTATTCTTCTTTTTTAAGATTGCTAAGGCTATTCTTATTGTTTTCTGGTTCCATATAAATTTTTGGAATATGTGGTCTATATCTTTGAAGTATGTCATTGGTATTTTAATTGGCATTGCATTGAATTTATAAATTGCTTTGGCTAATATAGACACTTTAATGATGTTTATTCTTACTATCCATTAACACGGTATGTGCTTCCACTTGTTTGTATCTTCCTTGATTTCTTTTATCAATGTTTTATAATTTTCAAAATACAAGTCTTTAACCTCCTTGGTTAAATTTACTCCTAGGTACTTTATTTTATTTTTTGTTGTTGCAATAATGAACGGAATTATTTCCTTAATTTCTCTTTCTGACAGTTCGTTGTTGGTGTATAAAAATGCCACTGATTTCTGAGTATAAATTTTATATCCTGCCACCTTGCTGAATTCATTTATCAGGTCCACTAGTTTTTTGACTGAGACTTTAGGGTTTTCTATATACAGTATCATATCATCAGCAAATAATGATAGTTTTACTTTTTCTTTTCCAATTTGGATGTCTTTTATTTCTTCTTCTTATCTGATTGCTGTGCATAGGACTTCCAGAACTATGTTGAATAAGAGTGGTGAAAGGGGGCACCCCTGCTTTGTTCCTGATCTTAAGGGGATTGCTTTTAACTTTTGCTCATTGAGTATGATGTTGGCTGTGGGTTTGTCATAGAGAGTCTTTATCATGTTGAGGTATGTTCCCTGTACTCCCACTTTGCTGAGAGTTTTGATCATAAATGGGTGCTGGATTTTATCAAATGCTTTTCCTACATCTATTGAAATTATCACGTGGTTTTGCTACTTCCTTTTGTTTATGTGATGAATCACATTGATTGATTTGCAAATATTGTACTAGGCTTGCCTCCCCAAAATATATCCCACTTGATCATGATATGTGATTTTTTTCATGTATTTCTGGATCCAATTTGCTAATATTTTGTTGAGAATTTTAGCATCTAAATTCCTCAAGGATATTGGCCTATAATTTTCTTTCTTTGTGTTGTCTTTGCCTGGTTTTGGAGTCAGAATTATGCTCGCCTCATAAGAGGAGCTTGGAAGTCTTCCTCCTCTTGAATTTTTTGAAATAGCTTGAGAAGGATAGGAGTTAGTTCTTCTTTGAATATTTGGTAGAATTCACCTGTGAAGCCATCTGGTCCAGGGCTTTTGTTTGTTGGGAGTATTTTGATAACTGTTTCTATCTCATTTGTTGTCATCAGTCGGTTTAGGTTTTCCAATTCTTCCAGATTGATTTTTGAAAGATTATATGTTTCAAGGAATTTGTCCATTTCACTTAGGTTGTTTAATTTTTTGGCATACAGTTCTTCATAGTATTTTCTTACAATCCTTGAATTTCTGCTGTGTCAGTTACTTCTCCACTCTCATTTCCAATTTTATTATATTTGAGTCCTCTCTCTTTTTTTCTTGGTGAATTAGGTTAAAGGTTCATTCATCTTGTTTACCTTTTCAAAGAACCAGCTCTTTGTTTAATTGATTCTCTGTATTGTCTTTTTTGCCTCTGTCATTTATTTCTGCTCTGATCTTTATTATTTCCTTCCTTCTACTTCCTCTGGGCTTTACTTGCTGTTCTTTTTCTAGTTCTTTTAGATGCAGGGTTAAGTTGTTTATTTGAGCTTTTTCTAGCTTTTTGAGATATGCCTGTAATGCTATGAACTTCTCTCTCAGGACTGCTTTTGCTGACTCCCTTAAATTTTGTATGCTCATTTTCATTTGTTTCTAGGAATTTTTTATATTTTCTTTGATCTCATTGTTAACCAATTTGTTGTTTAATAATACCATGCTATTTAGTTTCCAAGTGTTTGAGCATTTTTTAGTTTTTCTGTTGTAGTTGATTTGTAGTGTCATGCCATTGTGATCAGAGAAGATGCTTTTTATGATTTCAATCTTCTTAAATTTGTTGAGACCCATTTTGTGCCCTAACATCTGGTCTATCCTAGAGAATGTACCATGAGAACTTGAAAAGAATGTATATTTTGCTTCTTTGGGAAGAAAGGTTCTGAAGATATCTATTAAATCCAGTTGATCTAGGGTGTCTTTTATGTCTGCTGTTTCTTTGTTAATTTTCTTTCTTGAGGATCTATCTAGTGATGTTAGTGGAGTATTAAAATCCCCTAATATTATAGTATTGCTGTTGATCTTGCCCTTTATATCCATAAAAGTCTGCTTTATATATTTAGGTGCTCCTATATTAGGTGTATAGATATTTATAATGGTTAAATCTTCCTGTAGCATTGCTCCCTTTATCATTATGTAGTTACCTTCTTTATCTCTTACTATAGCCTTTGTTTTAAAGTGTATTTTGTCAGATATAAGTGTTGCTACCCCAGCTTTTTTTTTCATTTTCATTTGCATGAAATATTTTTTTCCAACCTTTTACTTTCAGTCTATGTGTATCATTTGTTTTGATGTGTGTCTCTTGTAGAAAGCATATGTGTGGGCCCTGTTTTCTTTTCCATGCAGCTACTCTATGTCTTTTGATTGGATAATTTAATCCATTTACGTTTAAAGTTATTATTGATATGTAGGTATTTATTGCCATTTTATTCTTTAAATCTACATTCCTCTTTTACTAGATTTTTCACCCTTTGTTCTGTTTACAATAGGCCCCTTAACATTTCTTGCAGCATTGGTTTGGTTGTAATGAATTCCTTGAATTTTTTGTTTGTTTGGGAAGCTTTTTTATTTTTTTCTTCAATTTTAAACGATAGCCTTGCTGGATAAAGTAATCTTGGTTATAGGCTCTTGTTCTGCATTACTGTTAATATTTCTTGCAATGCCTTTTTGGCCTCAAGTGTTTTTGTTGTGAAGTTGGATGTCATCCTTATGGGGGCTCCTTTGTAGGTGATTGACATTTTTTCTCTTGTAGCTTTTAGTATTTTTTCTGTATGCTTTGGTATTTTAATTATGATGTGTCTTGGTGTAGATTTCTTCGGGTTTCTCTGTCCTTCTTGAACTTTTTTTTTTTTTTTTTTTTTTTAATATATAATTTTATTTTTTTAATGGGGTGACATCAATAAATCAGGATACATATATTCAAAGATAACAAGTCCAGGTTATCTTGTTGTTCAATTATGTTGCATACCCACCACCCAAAGTCAGATTGTCCTCTGTCACCTTCTATCTTGTTTTCTTTGTGCCCCTCCCCACCCCCTATCCCTCTCCCATTCCCCCCTCCCCCCCGTAACCACCACACTCTTATAAATGTCTCTTAGTTTCACTATTATGTCCCACCTACGTATGGAATAATGCAGTTCCTGTTTTTTTCTGATTTACTTATTTCGCTTCGTATCATGTTATCAAGATCCCACCATTTTGCTGTAAATGTTCCGATGTCATCATTTCTTATGGCTGAGTAGTATTCCATAGTGTATATGTGCCACATCTTCTTTATCCAGTCATCTATTGATGGGCTTTTTGGTTGTTTCCATGTCCTGGCCACTGTGAACAATGCTGCAATAAACATGGGGCTGCATGTGTCTTTACGTATCAATGTTTCTGAGTTTTTGGGATATATACCCAGTAGAGGGATTGCTGGGTCATAAGGTAGTTCTATTTTCAGTTTTTTGAGGAACCACCATACTTTCTTCCATAATGGTTGTACTACTTTACATTCCCACCAACAGTGTATGAGGGTTCCTTTTTCTCCACAGCCTCTCCAACATTTGCTGTTACCTGACTTGCTAATAACAGCTAATCGAACAGGTGTGAGGTGGTATCTCATTGCCGTTTTGATTTGCATTTCTCTAATAGCTAAAGAAGATGAGCATCTTCTCATATATCTGTTGGCCATTTGTATTTCTTCCTGGGAGAAGTGTCTATTCATATCCTCTTCCCATTTTTTTATTGGATTGTTTGTTTGTTTGTTGTTGAGTTTTATGAGTTCTTTGTATATTTTGGATATTAGGCCCTTATCTGAGCTGTCGTTTGAAAAAATCATTTCCCATTTAGTTGGCTTTCTGTTTATTTTGTTATCAGTTTCTCTTGCTGAGCAAAAACTTCTTAGTCTGATGTAGTCCCATTCATTAATTTTTGCCTTCACTTCTCTTGCCATTGGAGTCAAATTCATAAAATGCTCTTTAAAACCCAGGTCCCTGAGTTGAGTACCTATGTCTTCTTCTATGTACTTAATTGTTTCAGGTCTTATGTTTAGATCTTTGATCCATTTTGAGTTAATTTTTGTACAGGGGGAGAGACTGCAGTCCAGTTTCATTCATTTGCATGTGGCTTTCCAGTTTTCCCAGCACCATTTATTGAAGAGGCTTTCTTTTCTCCATTGTGTGTTGTTGGCCCCTTTATCAAAAATTATTTGACTATATATATGTGGTTTTATTTCTGGACTTTCTATTCTGTTCCATTGGTCTGAGTGTCTATTTTTCTGCCAATACCATGCTGTTTTGATTGTCGTGGCCCTATAATAGAGTTTGAAGTCAGGTATTGAAATGCCCCCAGCTTCATTCTTTTTCTTTAGGATTGCTTTGGCTATTCGGGGTTTTTTATAGTTCCATATAAATCTGATGATTTTTTGCTCTATTTCTTTAAAAAATGTCATTGGAAGTTTGATGGGAATTGCATTAAATTTGTATATTGCTTTGGGTAATATAGCCATCTTGATTATATTTATTCTTCCTAGCCAAGAACAAGGTATATTCTTCCATCTCATTATATCTTTTTCGATTTCCCTTAACAATGGTTTATAGTTTTCATTATATAAGTCCTTTACATTCTTTGTTATGTTTATTCCTAAGTATTTTATTTTTTTTGTTGCAACCGTGAAGGGGATTATTCTTTTGAGTTCCTTCTCAGTTGTTTCATTGTTGGCATATAGAAAGGCTATTGACTTCTGTATGTTAATTTTGTATCCTGCGACCTTACTGTATTGGCTTATTGTTTCTAGTAGTCTTTTTGTGGATTCTTTGGGGTTTTCGATGTATAGGATCATATCATCTGCAAAAAGTGATACCTTTACTTCTTCTTTTCCGATATGGATGCCTTTTATTTCTTTGTCTTGTCTGATTGCTCTGGCTAGAACCTCTAGTACCACATTAAATAAGAGTGGAGAGAGTGGACAACCCTGTCTTGTTCCTGATTTAAGGGGGAAAGCCTTCAGTTTAGTGCCATTTAATATGATGTTAGCTGATGGTTTATTATATATGGCCTTTATCATGTTGAGATATTTTCCTTCTATACCCATTTTGTTGAGAGTCTTAAACATAAAATTGTGTTGTATTTTATCGAAAGCCTTTTCTGCGTCTATTGATAAGATCATGTGGTTTTTGTTCTTTGTTTTGTTGATATGGTGTATTACATTAACCGTTTTACGTATGTTGAACCATCCTTGAGATTCTGGGATGAATCCCACTTGATCATGATGTATTATTTTTTTAATATGTTGTTGTATTCGATTTGCTAGTATTTTGTTTAGTATTTTAGCATCTGTATTCATTAGAGATATTGGTCTGTAGTTTTCTTTTTTTGTGCCATCCTTGCCTGGTTTTGGTATGAGGGTTATGTTGGCTTCGTAAAATGTGTTTGGAAGTATTGCTTCTTCTTCAATTTTTTGGAAGACTTTGAGTAGAATAGGAACCAAGTCTTCTTTGAATGTTTGATAAAATTCGCTGGTATAGCCGTCAGGGCCTGGACTTTTATTTTTGGGGAGGTTTTTAATGGTTTTTTCTATTTCTTCTCTACTGATAGGTCTGTTTAGGCTTTCTGCTTCTTCTTGACTCAGTCTAGGAAGGTTGTATTTTTCTAGGAATTTATCCATTTCTTCTAGGTTGTTGAATTTAGTAGCATAAAGTTTTTCATAGTATTCTACAATAATTCTTTGTATATCTACGGTGTCCGTGGTGATTTCTCCTCTTTCATTTTGGATTTTGTTTATATGAGTTCTTTCTCTTTTTTCCTTGGTAAGTCTTGCCAAGGGTTTGTCAATTTTGTTGATCTTTTCAAAGAACCAGCTCCTTGTTCTATTAATTTTTTCTATAGTTTTTCTGTTCTCTAATTCATTTATTTCTGCTCTGATTTTTATTATCTCCTTTCTTCGGCTGGTTTTGGGTTGTCTTTGTTCTTCTTTTTCTAGTTCCTTAAGGTGGGAAGTTAAGTGGTTCACTTGGGCTCTCTCTTGTTTGTTCATATATGCCTGAAGTGATATGAACTTCCCTCTTATCACTGCTTTTGCTGCATCCCATAGATTCTGATATGTCGTATTGTCATTTTCATTAGTCTGTATATATCTTTTGATCTCTGCACTTATTTCTTCTTTGACCCATTCATTTTTTAAAAGTATGTTGTTTAGTTTCCACATTTTTGTGAGATTTTTTTCCTCTTTTTTGCAGTTGAATTCTAGTTTCAAGGCTTTATGATCAGAAAATATGCTTGGTACAACTTCAATTTTTCTGAATTTGCTGATGTTGTTTTTGTGGCCCAACATATGGTCAATTCTTGAGAATGATCCATGTACACTGGAGAAAAATGTATACTCAGTCACTTTGGGATGAAATGTCCTGTAGATGTCTATCATATCCAGGTGCTCTAGTGTTTTGTTTAAGGCCACTATGTCTTTGTTGATTCTCTGTTTGGATGACCGATCTAGAGCCGTCAGCGGTGTATTGAGGTCTCCAAGTATGATTGTATTTTTGTCAGTTTTTGTTTTAAGATCAATAAGTAGCTGTCTTATATATTTTGGTGCTCCTTGGTTTGGTGCATATATATTAAGAATTGTTATGTCTTCTTGATTCAGTGTCCCCTTAGCCATTATGAAATGTCCATTTTTGTCTCTGAGTACTTTTCCTGTCTTGTAGTCAGCATTATCCGATATGAGTATTGCTACACCTGCTTTTTTTTGGATGTTATTTGCTTGGAGTATTGTTTTCCAGCCTTTCACTTTGAATTTGTTTTTATCCTTGTTACTTAGATGAGTTTCCTGTAGGCAGCATACAGTTGGATTTTCTTTTTTAATCCATTCTGCTACTCTGTGCCTTTTTATTGGTGAGTTTAATCCGTTTACATTTAGTGTAATTATTGATACTTGTGAGTTCCCTATTGCCATTTTATAGATTGCTTTCTGTTAGTTTTGTGTCTTGTTTGATCCTTCTCTTTTGTTTTTCTATCTTTTGTTTTTATTTGGTTGTATTCCATACATCTTTCCACTGTTGCTATCTTTTTTATCTCATGTGCTTCTGTGGTGGTTTTTTCAATGGTGGTTACCTTTGAATAATGAAAAGGGTCCCTACCCTGTTCATTGTAGCGAACTATTTTGTGAGTACTTTTGCACTCCATCGTCCTTTGCTACTGTTAATCTCCATCTTCTCCCCCTCTTTCTTTTTGTTGTTGTCACAGTTTAAATTTGGTTTTATTGTGTTCTTCTTGGAGCTTTTACTTGTGGCTCTGTTTTTTTTTGTTCTTTGTATCTGATTGGAGAACCCCCTTTAGTAATTCCTGGAGTGCGGGTTTTCTGATGATAAATTCCCTCATCTTTTCTGTATCTGTGAATGTTTTTATTTCTCCTTCATATTTGAAGGATAGCTTTGATGGGTATAGTATTCGTGGCTGAAAGTTCCTCTCTTTCAGGACTTTAAATATTGGGGTCCACTCTCTTCTAGCTTGTAGAGTTTCTGCTGAGAAATCTGATGATAATCTAATGGGCCTTCCTTTATATGTTGTATTCTTCTTTTCCCTGGCTGCCTTGAGAATTTTTTCTTTGCTGTTGGTTTGTGTCAATTTCATTATGATATGCCTTGGAGTAGGTTTGTTGGGGTTAAGAAAACTTGGAGTTCTGTTTGCTTCTTGAACTTGAGGCTTTAATTCTTTCCACAGGCTTGGGAAGTTCTCATCTATTATTTGTTTGAGTATGTTCTCCATTCCATTTTCTCTCTCTTCTCCCTCTGATATACCTATTATTCTTATGTTATTCTTTTTGATGGAGTCAGATAATTCTTGTAGGGCTATCTCATTTTTTTTAATTTTTGAGTCTCTTTCTTCTTCTCTCTGTTGTGCCTCAAGTTGCTTGTCTTCTATTTCACTAATCCTCTCTTCTATCTGACCTGTTCTATTAGCTAAGCTTGTTACTTCGTTTTTCAGCTCGTGAATTGAGTTTTTCATCTCTGTTTGATTTGTTTTTATAGTTTCAATTTCCTTGGACATATATTCTTTGTGTTCATTGAGTTGTTTTCTGAGCTCCCTAAATTGCCTTTCTGTGTTTTCTTGTATATCTCGGAGGATTTTTAGGATTTCTATCTTGAATTCTCTGTCATTTAGCTCCAAGGTTTCCAATATATTAAATTTTTTCTCCATAGATTTTTCCTCATGTAGCTGTGTTACCTCTCTTTCTTTTGTATCCATGATATTCGATTTTCTCTTCCTTAATGGCATCTGAGGGTGGTTTTGTTGATAGTATTAATGAGATTTAATAAAGAATAAAAAGTTTAAAAAAATAATAAAAAAAAATCAAAGAGTTGTTTTTTAAAAAAAAATTAATAATGAAATAAAGAAAAATAAAATAAAATAAAAATTAAAAAAAAAAAAAAAAAAAAAAAAAAAAAGGAAATTATTCCCCCCCTCCTTTTTTCCTCTCCTCTCCTCTCTCCTCTTTCTTGAGAAAATCTTGTGGTGGACTGTGAATTATAACAAACAATGCCTGTGATGGAGGGCCTGAATTGGGGAAAAGTAATAAAGGGGCAAAAAAAAAAAAAAAAAAAAAAGGAAGAAAGAAAAAAGAAAAAAAAGAGCGTATGGACCCACAAAAAGCAAATAAGGAAAAAATTTGAGTCAAGAATAAAATGATTTGCTTTTAGGTGTTGGTTGTCTAAGAGTTATGATGAGAGGATTAAGAGGAAAACGGAAAAATGGGGGGACAAATTAAAAAATTACTATTGTATTTAGTGGAACAAGAACTAGATAATATGGAGAGCCAGGTATGGGAGCACTGCTAGTGAGTTAAAAAGGTGAAGTAAAAACCCCCCAAAATGCCACAAACATAAGTTTGAGTCCCAGATAAGATAATTTGTTTGTTATTGAGGTTTGAATGAGAGGAGATGTAAAGGAGAAAGGAAGAAACTAATATAGAGGGAGAAAAGAAAGAGAGAGAGAGAAAAAAAAGAGGGAACCACTAAAAGAAGAAAAAAGAAAGGAGAGAGAGAGAGAGAGAGTTAAGGGTTTTGGAGTGCAACCCTCATAGAGAGAAAGGAAGAGAAGAGAAAAGATAATGGGAGATGTAACACTTATGGGTAGTGTAGTTCAAGGAGAGGAGAGAGTAAGACCGGTAGAGAGTTAATCGGCCAAATTGGAGGAGGAAAAGAAAAGTATCAAGAATGAAGATAAGAGAAACAAACGAACAAATATAATAAAATGGGATAGGTTATAAAGTCTGCAGATTATTCTTGATTTTGAGAGGTTATCTTCTTGCTTTTTCTTTTCTCTCCCTCTTCCTGGTCGGTGACTCTGTACCCCGGGTTTTGCCCCTTTGCCACGCTCAGGTGGAGGTTTGCAGTTGATAAGTCTCTATGGCAATGTCATGTATTGTGCTTTAGTCTCGTTGGCAGTCGAGGCTATTAGCATTTATAGGCTCCGACAGTGAGAGAGTCCGTGTTCCTGGAGCCTTTCTCCTAGTCTTTCCTTCCTCAATTAGTAGCCTGATAATCCAGCTATGGGGTTGCCGCTGCCTCTGCCTGGATAGTAAGAGGCTCAAAGAGCTGGCAACTCCCCACTCTATTTCCACTCAGCACAGGGCTCTGGGTAAGGCTCAGTCAGTCAGAGCTGCTAGCATAATCAGGCGGGCTTTCCGGCCATTCAAAGACCTCTGGCTCTGCCACTCTGTCCGGTAACACAGGTGGGCGCCCACTTCCGGGGCGCTTGGAGGAAACTCTCACTCACTGGCTGCGTGCGCAGACCAGGATATCCGGCCAGCAGTCTCACGCTCTGAGTGAAACCCCCAACCGCACGGAAAAGTTGCAGCGTTGGAATTGAGTCTCGCTCCGTCCCCGTGCGCGGCTTTTGCAAGGCGCTGGGGCAGCCCGAGATTCCGCTTTGGCCCACACAAAGGCCCCTGACTCTGCCCCTCTGTGCGATAACACGGGTGCGCACTGCCGAGGCACTCGGAGGAATCGCTCACTCCTTATCTGCGCGCGCAAACCAGGATATGAGGCCGGCCGCGATTCCCTCTGAGTGAAACACCCTCCGGCACGGAAAATCTCCACCGTTGGAATTAGTTCTCACTCCCTCCCGTGCGTGGCTTTCCCAGGGCGCTGGGGCTGCCCAGAGACTCTGCCCTCGGCCCACAGAAAGGCCTCTGACCCTGCCTCTCCGTGGGGCAACACGGGCACTCACTTCCGGGGCTTAGGAAGAAATCTCTTGCCCTCTAACTGCGCATCAACCAGGAGACCGGGTAAAATGTCCGCGCCGCTTGTCTTTCTTTGTTTGGGTTTGGCGCGAGTGTTAGCTTGAATTGCCCGGGTTGCCACAGGATCAGATTTTCCTTGGCTTGGATCTCCGTGCCACAGCCTGGTTCGGCCGTTTGTGTCGCGGCCTGGATGTATTCACCCCCTTTGCCCGCCTCAGTTTCTATATTCACAGTTACCAGAGAAAGCCGCCCTGTTTAGGTTAGTGAGGAAGGCGGAGCATTTCTTACTCCCTATTTCCTTCGGGGTTTGGTTATATATTTAGCCAATTTTTCACTCAATCATACCTTTGGGTGTATTGCGAAGCATCTGGAAGCTCCAAGTATAGGTTTTTCTGTTTCTGGTTGAAGATCTTGTTGAGTTTTGGGGGAGATTTATCGGTATCGCTTCCTACCCCGCCATTACTCTGACGTCATCCCTGTCCTTCTTGAACTTTTGTGACTTTTTTCTGCATCAGTTGAGGGAAGTTTTCAGCTATGATTTCTTCAAACAGGTTCTCTATCCCTTGTTCTTTCTCTTCTTCAGGAACCCCTATGATGTGCATGTTGTTTCTCATGTCACAGAGCTCTCTTAGAGTTTCCTCAGACTTTTTGAGCCTCTTTACTTTTTGCTGCTCTGCTTCCGTGCTTTCATTTATCTTGTCCTCTGAATTGCTGATTAGATATTCTGCTTTATGCAGCCTGCTTTTAATTGCTTCTAGTATAGTCTTCATTTCTGATATTGTATTTGTCATTTCTGACTGGTTCTTCTTTATTATTTCAATGTCCTCTTTGAGGCTTGTTATCTCTTTATTTAGGTGCTCATTGTTTTTATTCATTGTGGCTCTAAGATCTTTGAGCATTCTAATAACCATTATTTTAAACTCTGCATCTGGTAGTTTGGTCATTTCCATCTCCCTCAGTTCTTTTTCTGGGGATTTCTCTTGTTGATTCATTTGGATTGCATTTCTGTGTCTTCCCATTTTGTCTGTGTATACACTCCTAGTTTGGGTGTGTTGTTTGTGAAGCTAGCAAAGTCTAGGGTTAATATTGTCTGCCTCCAATTTTTAGTTGTGTTATTTCTAGTTCTTCCTGGGTTGGCATTAGCTGTTGTTTGTATTAGCTGTAGGCTACTTATCTGCTATCACTGCTCTTCTGGCTGTTTGTTTCTGAGTTTTCTATGTCTTAGCTGGGTCAGGTGTGAGACGTCCTTCCTTAAGCTTCTATTCTAACAAGGGTTGTTAGGTCCTGAACTGGTGCATATCCGGTCGCTGACTGTGCCTGCCCTGGACTTCCCTGTTCGAAGTCAGGTGCAGATCATTGGGGGTCACTGTCTATGACTAGCTCTTATCAACCATTTTGGAACTATAGATGATTCAGCTCTTGTGGCTGCCTCTGCTGGGTCCAGGTACTAATGTAAATATTAGCTGCACTTTTAGGCTTGCTTTTACCTACTCTTGGCCTGGGGGAATTTTCTTTAAAAGTTCAAGTTCCCCTGAGATCCACTTTCTGTTGCCTCTTATTGCTGACTACTTGTTGGGCTTTGTACTGTAATTCAGTGATTAGGTACAGTAATGGATGTGGCCAGAACCTTAGCCTCAGGTGTCATTGTAGCCAGACTTTTTATTATTTATTTATTTATTTATTTTTCTTCTTTTAAGCACTCAGTAGGATGTAGTCACAGGGGTCCAGTGGGTGTGGCCTCTGTGCTCCCATTGTGTGGTCTGTCCACTGGCAAGGCGCCACTGTTGCTGCCTGTCCCATTTGGGCTCAGGTGCTGCTGGCACCAACCAGCCTGCCTCTGGGGCTGCCACGGCTTCTGCTGCCCCGAGCGGGCTGTGTACGTTCACTTGGACTGCTTCTAAGGCCACTCTCGCTTCTGCCACTGAGGGCGAGCCTGCACCATGGGCATGTTTGTGCATGAGCTTTGTCCTCTGCAGCATCCGCCGCAGCTTCCACCTTCAAGGATGGGCCCGCACATGCCTACTCAGACCTCTTCCAGGGCTGCCTCAGCCTTCATTGCTGCCAAGGACAGTCCACATCACCAGGGTGTTTGCATGTCAGCTCAGACCTCCTCAGCAGCTGCTGCAGCTCCCGCATTTGCTGGCGGACTCCCGCGCGCCAGCTTGGACCACCCCTGAGGTCACTCAGCTTCCGCTGCCGCTGATTGTTTGCATGCCAGCCCCAATCTCTGCCTCGGCTTTGGCGGCTTCTGCCCTTGCTGGCAGGGCTGCACGAGCATGCGTGGATGCCCCCCCGCCGCTGTTGCTTGGGCCTCTGCCCCCACCAAGAACGGGTCCATGCCATAGGACTGTGAGTGAAGCTGGACCTCTGCTGCAGCCCGCTGTGGTTTTCGCCTTCACAGGCTGGCCTGCACACGCTCACTCGAACCACCCTGGCCTCCAGAACCTTGCTCTGCTTTCTCTGGTCCCCTTGCCCCTGGCAAGCACTCAGCAGCGTGTGGGGGGGGTGTAGCTTAGATCTCTGCACTCACTATTTGTGTCCTTAATATGCTGCCTGCCTCTGAGTACCTCTTGGTTCTAACTGGGGCAGGAGAGCCTCTGGTGGATGGGGTAATTTCTTCCCTTTGCTGGTGATGTTGTTTCCAGAAAAAATGTTCACTTTAGATTTGTGGAATGACTCAGCCCAGGGGTTAGGGTGTCCATCCCTCAAAGTGTCTCCCCCTGTGCCTCCGAGACCACACTCTCCCCTGTCAACTCCAGTCCTCCCAGCGCTCCATGCTCCTGGAGCGCCCGGAAAGTGGCTGTGAGCGAGGCTCTCCGTGCAGTCTCTTTAATACGGAGCCTGGGTCGGAGAGTTCTGCTCTGTTCTCTCAAATAGTATCTAGGCTCTACTCTCAGCCAAATATAGTCCATAAACTCCTTCCAGGATCCAGGGCTCTAGGCTGGGATTTTGGTATTGGGGCTGAAGACCCACATCTTGCGGGGCAACCCTCCCCATCGCAGGAGTTCCTCCAGGCTGCCACTCACTCCGTGAGCAGGGAAGCCCTTTTCACGTTTCTGCCTTTCCTACTAGTCTCAGTGTGGCTTCTTTGGTTGTCGTCGGCTATAGAATGCTCTTTGTTTAGTCCAAAGTTGGTCTTTCAAGATGAGTGTTTTCAGAATTAAGTTAAAATCCACCTTGGTTCTGGGAAGTGGGAGTTGGAACGCCTGCCTACTCTGTGGCCATCTTGTCTCTCTTATGAGGCCCTTTAAAAAAGCAATAACAATAATTTATTGAATACTTATAGGCATGGTTCTAAGAACTTTTGGCTTTTCTAATTTAATTATAACATTTCAATGACGTATAATCCCCATTTTACAATAGTGTACACATTTAACACAGAGAAATTAAATGTTTTGCCTAAGGTAATGTAACTAGCAAATGTTTCTGTAAAGGTGTACTCCATTTATTCAGGTAATATATTCATTTTTTTTTTCATGGGAAAATCATGCAATTTTAGATCATTGCACTCTTTTGGTAGAGAACCCATGTAACTCATTGCCTTCAGACAGCTGTAGTTATTCCCTTTCTTTCCTGTATGTTCTCAGTGACAACTTCCTTTCCTCTTCAATGTAGAGGTAGCAAAAGATTCCTCTGGATCTTCCCCACCCACCTCTGGGACTTCTAAAAGTGAAGGTGGGTTATGATTTGAGCAGCACAGCTGAGATTTTTTTGTTTTGCATTTTTCCTTGATAACCACTTTTTTTTTTTTAATGTTTGCAATACTAAGTGGTATGTTATTCTAATCTTTTCTGTTTTCTTTGTTTATTTCTTTAGGTATCTTGGATACAAGGTTGTTCTGATAAGACTTTACACTGCCATCATCAAATGAAAGATATTTGTTTTCCAAAGGGAAAGACTAAAGCAAGTTTAAATACTGATGAATATGCTTTGTTACATAGCAGGAGATGAAGTTACAACTTCAGAGATACTTGTCTACAATAATAATAACAAATTATACATTTTTTTCCTATAATTGTAATAAGCAACAGGATTTTTTGGTGTTTGGTTACATAGTTAGCTTATCTTGGCAAAAACAGAAACTATCAGTGAGGGAATATTCTGGAAGTGCTGATAAAGTGGCTTATATATAAATGGCTTAATGTTTTAGGGAAAAGACAAAAAAGGGAAAACAATCAGGGTTGGTGACTAAATACACGTGCAGTAATGGCAAAACCTTTGCTTAAACTATCCCATGTGAAAAATAGAAAGGAAACTATGTGATTATTGGGACCCCTTTTTCCCCACTTCCCAATTTTTTCATCATTTTTACAGATTGACTGATGGAACCAAAGAGCCACATCCAGATGAAAGCCAGGACTGTGCATTAACTAGAGACCCTTGTCTTAGGGTTGGAGGTATTAACTGGACCATTGACTCACTGGGAAGGAAGTGTTTCCTTCATTTAGAAGAATGAAAGGATAGACAATTGTTAATGAGAGGAGTGGATTGAGGCAGCAATATTGCTGTTTAGCAAACTGATTTTATTTTCTTCCTGGTTTCACAGCCAAACCATATTTTCATCTCTTTTCTAGTTAGATTTGGGCCATGTGACTGAGCATTAACCACCAAAACCTAAATGAAAATTGCATTATGAGTTCTAGACCTTACCATATAAGTCTCCCACATGTAATTAGCCACTTCCCACCTCTGCTAACTTCAATGAATTATGACATAAATAGACAAAAACTTTTAGTGTGTTGAGTCATTGAGATTTCAGAATTTCTTTATGTTACATGGTTCCTATAATTAATAAATATGATCATCTAAATATTGCCTGACCCAAGACCTAGCTCTTCATAAGTCACAAACTTATTACTTATTTCATTTAAAGTACTTTAAAATTTCTAAGATTAAAGTAGCAACAATGACATTAAAAGTTAATGCACATAAAGAGGATGGAAATTAGTTATTGGGTGTTGCCAGAAGCAGAATAGTTTTTCTAATTGTTTTTAAAAAAGTGGTGTGGAATAAATGCAAAACATTTTTATTTGTGTAGAAGTCAAAGTTTAAAGCAATGGGTAAAAATCACAGGGAGCTGTGCTCTAGTTTAACTAAGAAGAGGCTGGCAAAGATTATAGGGGGTTTTCTCCAGGGTGATAGCCAGCTGAATCTAAATAGTTACATTCTGCTATAGACATGCATTTCCCAATCCTTGAAAATTATTTATGCAAATTATTGAATAATTAAATAAATGCTACATGCTTGTATAAGTATATGTTACAAATTTTTCTACAAATGAAATATTTTACATAAGGAAATAATAAGTTCTCAAAAGTTAGTGTGAAGAAATATGTTCCAATAAACATTAAGACAAAAAGCTACCAAAAGTATAAATATTCAAGTGTATTTCAAAAGATAAAACTTGAACCACCTTTTAATAAATTTATATTTGATAAAAGAGTAAATTATAAGTAATTTTTTTTTTTATTATTAAGTGAGAAGAAGGAAGACAGAGAGACAGACTCCCACATACTCCCTGACTGGTATCCACCTGGCAACCCTCATCTGAGGTCAATGCTCTGCCCATCTGGGGCCATGCTCTCAACCAAGCTACTGTTAATGCCTAAGGTGGAAGCTGTGGAAGGGGAAGTCAGAGACAGAGAGAGAAGGGGGATTGGAAGGGATAGAGAAGCAGATGGTCACTTTTCCTGTGGGCCCTAACTGGGAATTGAACCTGGGACATCTACCCTCTGGGCCAATGCTTTACCACTGAGCCAATCGGCCAGGGCTTAAATTTTTTTTTTTTTAAGGAACATCAATGGTCATTATTAAAAATGTCAAAATTAAAACCTATCCTCAGAAACTAAAACTCAGATCTAGCAATATTATCTGTTAATGGAATTAGAGTGCTTTGTCTTCAGGATTTCTGATCACTATAGGAAGTACCATAATCTACTATCATCCCAGAAAATTCAGTTTATTGCAACAGAAAGTTCTCATTCAAACGTTACTCTTTTCAATTTAATTTTGTCTTTGTATCTCCTTAAATGACTGAAGTACTTTGTGATTCAAATTTTAAAAGATGCACAAATTTAGAAGTTTCCTAAGTATATAAATGCTCCAAAGCATACTTTTCTGATCATTGCCTGGCAAGATTCTCTAAATATGCTCTGTTCAACGTTATGAGCACTAATCACACATATTTTGAAACACATATTCTTACATTTATAAATAAATCTTGGTGATGTACTATTCAAGAGAATTAATCCTGTATTGACAACTTAATTTACATAATTTTGAGTCACTTTTAGAACTTCCCAGATTCACCATATTCCCCAATGATTTTTACTTTCATATGGAGAAATGTACTATCCTTTGAATTAAATTTGTCCATAAACAAAGGAAGGGACTGAAAAAAGGTTCCTGACTAAATAAATATATGAGCACAAAAACATATGTTTTCACCTCTTAAGGGGAAAAGTCACCAAAAAAAAAAAAAAAGCCAGTACATGGGCACCCCAACACAGATGTAAATTTCCCCTAAAATTATTCCCAATACAGTCTTAGAAACAGAAATATAATAATGAAATAATTTTCTTGGTATATCAGATATATCTGTATTTTATAATCTTTAAAATGTAGGGTGTATATAAATGATATATGTAAGATTGAACTTGGCATTTGTTACAATTTTCAGCTTTGAAAATTGAAATGGAAGGAAAATAATTTAAAATATCCCAAAGAGAAACAATGACATGGAACACAGTGATAACTACCCAAGTTATAAACAACTAATCTCTGATTTCTAAGAAACAAAAAGCAACTTAAGAAAATATTAATAAATTGAAGAAAATTAATGCAAGTGGCAAAAGGGACAATTTGTTCTATAGACTTTTGCAGAACATTTATAAAAACCCTCTGCAGCTTTAGCTAACATTATTCCATTGTATTGAATATTGATTATTCTAAGGAAAAATACTAGCTGAGAGTTATGGATGTAATATTCTGAGATAAAAATAAGGCTATATATTATTGAGCAATCTGTTTATATCAATGATTTAATGACCTCCTTCATTATTTATCCTTTTCTGCTGACTCTTCTGAACCTTGAGCTGTGCGTGTTCTCTGTAAAGTTGAATATTATATCAATATTTGCGTTTGATGTGAAAAATAAATCCAAATCTTACCTACACTATATAGACCATGAGGAACAAAAACAAAAAGTTCTTCATTTTTTACACTCTTGTTTTTTGTCTATTTTTTCCAGAACTGAATACTGGAGGAAAAAATAAATTACTACAATAAGACACCCAGAGACAACACAGGAAATTTTAGTATGTTTCTATTGTGTATGGATCACCAAGAAGTGATTTAATTTAGACAAGTCCACACTAATTAAAACACATGTTATGAATCTAAGTTTATTCAGTAAATAAATTTTTGACTGAAGTTATTTAATATTTGTATAATTCAAGAAATTAAAAATTATGAGGACTATGAAATATTCAGAAAGTGAATGTTTAAATGATTAATAAACAAAAATTAATGGATACTCCATAAACAAAAGTGTTTGGGGAAATATAATGAAAAAATGTTATATTTATAACAGTAGAAAACAGCTCAATTGATAAGAAATAAATTTATAAAGAAAGATAATAGAGTACGTAAAAAAGATTGTGAGATGAAGGTGTTATTTAAATTAGTGGAGAAAAGCTACATTGCTCAATAAATATTACAACAACTGGTAGAACTCTTCATTTTGGGCAAACTTCTACCTGCTTTTTTTAAACACTCAAATCAATTAACAGGTAGAACAAAAGCTGATGTTAAATATAATTAACAATATAGAACTAGATGAAAATAATAGGTGAATTTTTAAAGTAGTAGTAAGGCAGCAAAGACCATTTTAAGTAAACTACCTTTATAAAGCATTAAATTACAATTAATAAATTTGATCACTGCCTGACCAGGTGGTTGCGCAGTGGATAGAGCATTCAGTCTGGAAGGCGAGGACCCAGTTTTGAAACCATGAGGTTGCTGGTTTGAGCGTGATCTCATCCGGCTTGAGCACGGGACTCATCAGCTTGAGCCCAGGATCAGTTCATAGACGTGACCCCATAATCACTGACTTGAGCCCTAAGGTCACTGGCTTGAGCAAGGGGTCGCTGGCTCTGCTGGAGCCCCCCAGTCAAGACACATATGAGTAAGCAATCACTGTATGACTAAGGAACTGCAAAGAATTGATGTTTCTCATTTCTCTCCCTTCCTGTCTGTCTGTCTCTGTCTGACCCTCTCTTTGACTCTCTCCCTGTATGTGTCAAAAAAATAAAAAAAAATAAAAAAAAATTCAATCACTAAGTATTTTTCCAACAGGGGAGAATGTCACAAACAAGGCCTAGAACCGAATAGCAAATGTGAAAAAATGTATTTACATAATATTACAGTGAATTGATCTCTTTATTTTGTAAAGAATTATAATATTCAGTAAGATAGGAATCTATAGCTCAATACAAAAATGGACAAAGAACATACAGAAGTTTGCAGCTATTAATTTATTATTATTTCTCTCCGATAAGTAATATTACTAGGGATTAAAATCTAATGATACACAATAATAAATACTATAAATTTATTACTATCCTTGGTCTCATGTTTACACCATACCCCACCTCCTGGTGGATACAACTTTTCTCAGCCTTTAAAATGTATTTGTTCACATAAAATGCAAATATATAGCTTTATTTCCTTCCATCTTATACAAAATATAACACAAAATATTCAGTTTCCTGGACCATACTTTCTCTTTTTTTTGATGTAAAAATCAAATGTGGACTTTTTAAAAAAAATTTTTATATAGAAATCATCTCATTCTTAGAGAGCTGTACATATTCCACTATATGGACACGATACAGTTTACTCAACATCTCCTGTAGACATATGTTCAATATTTTGCTATTATAAACAAAAATGCTATGAAGAATTATGGATATAGATAATTTTTTATATTTATTTGTAAGATATATTTTCCAAAGTGAAAATCCTGAGTCCAAGAATAAATGTAATTGCAATTGTAAAAGATACTGTCAAATTTCCCCTCATTAAAGGTTGAACTGTTTCACAGTCCTGTCAGCAATGCTTGAAAGTACCACTTTTTTAAAGCCCCGCAAATAGAGTGTTGTCAAATGATTAGCTTTCCAACAGTGGATAAATTATATATATCTTGGTTCAATTCCTCTTAATATGCATGAGATTGAATATATTTCACATGTTTCAGTATCAATTTCTTAGGGGGTGTATATAAATAGTTTTGTATTTGTTGAGAAATTTGTTTTGCTTTTGTTTTTCTTTGACTTATAGACCATTTCAATTTCTGTGAAGTTAAAGATTCAAACTTTTCTTCTGTGGTTCCAGGAAATGTTTTAGTAGCTCCCAAGGCATGGTTAGAAGGTTCTTTCTAAGTCAAAAGCCAAAAAAAAAAAAAAAAAATCCCCTTTTTCTCTACCTCCCTCCCATCATTTTCTTTGACTTCTTTAAAGTTTTATTATTTTTTAAAACATTTCAATTATTGACAATTTTGTGATTTATATCTATGGTTTGGTATGAGATATGGGTCTGATTTTAATCCTCTTCTAAATGAATTCCCATTGGTCTATTGAGTAACAATTCATATTTTTCATATTTGCCTTTGCTGATTCATAGTACAAAGAACTTTCAAATAGTAAGTTGATAGGCAATCTTAATAATACTTTTTAAAAGCATGTTAAAATAACAATAAAGTATTTTTATTTAAAATTTTGGTAATAGCCTGACCTGTGGTGGTGCAATGGATAAAGCCTCAACCTGAAATGCTGAGATCGCCAGTTCAAGGCCCTAGGCTTGCCTGGTCAAGGCACATACAAAAAGCAACTACTATAAGTTGGTGTTTCTCACTCCTTCACTCCTCCCCCTCTTCTCTCTTTCTCTCCCCTCTCTCAATTTTTTTTTTTTGATAATAGACTGTAATAGCTAATTATCACTCTGGGACAATAGGTACTTTTATACATAGCTGATGGAGGATGAAATGATGCCACTTATTGGAGAGAAATTTATCTATTAAATAATTTATTTTTTATATATTTTAATACAGAAATTTTACTTGAATCAATATAGTCACACATATGCATAACCAATATACTTTACCATTAACAAAAGAGTCATTAAATCTATTATGATACATTCATTCAATGCTATGCCACTACATGAATGAAGTGGATCCATATGAGTCAGCATAAATAAATATTCAATAGTGTATATTTAAAATGCTGGAATTTTTGTAAACAGAAATATGTTTATAAATGCTATTAAACATATAATGTGTATGATGTTATCAATATAAATATAATTAACCATGCATCTATTTATACTTAATGCATATATAACACATTGTACTTAATGCCATATATATTTTTAGATATATTCTATATGAAGTATTATATTATATATACTGCCATACACAGGAAGGCTATGAAAGGCAACAAAGAATCTGTTCCTTTGCAGAGCTGGGCCCTGCATAGGACTGGCATATACCTTTTATAAAATTAACTTTTTATTTTTAAAAATGCTTTAAATTTACTGAAAAACTGCAAAGAGAATACAGAGAACTTCCACACATCCCACAATCATTATTTTTATTATTAACATTTTTTATTAATCTAATATATTTTTCAAAATTAATAAACTAATATTAATTCATTATTATTAAGTAGAGCCCATGTTTTATGCAAAGTTCTTCTGTTTTGTCCTAATGCTCTTTTTTCTGTTCCAAGCTCCCATTCAGGATAACACAACACATTTAGTTGTCATGCCTCTTTAGGCTCCTCTTGTCTGCAGCAATTTCTCAGACTTTCCTTGACCTTGAAAAATTTTGAGAAATAGTGTTCTTGTATATTGTGGGATAACCTTCCATTGGAGCTTATCTGATGGCTTTTCTGTGACTGGACTGGGATTTGGGTTTTCAAGATAGACATGTATTTCCATGCCATCACACTCTGTCGCATGAAGGGTACGTGCTATAAACATGACTATCACTGTTGTATTAACCTTCATCACTTGGCACAATTAGTGTTTGTCATGTTTCTTCACTGTAAATTTATTATATTCTTCACCCTTTATACTGGGATTTTTGGAAATAAGTCACTATGTTCAGTCTATTTATAAATAAAGGAGAGTTAATAGTCCACATTATTGAGAGTAGAGTAAATATAAATATTATTTGGAATGCCTGTGTACAGGAGATTTGCCTAATCTCTCCCAGTTATTTCATTCACTACTTATTTACATCTGTATGGACTTACTATATTTACTTTGTACTTTGGATTCTAATTTAATACCTTTTAATATTTTTACTTCTCAAATTTTTATTTCAGCTTTGGCCACTGGGAACTCTTTCAGTTGGTTCTTGTGGCACGTCAACATACATTAGTCAAAGTGGTTTAATTTTTGTTTTTGGGTTTTTATATTTTTGTGCTCTTGCTTATTTTTTGTCTCTACAAGGGGTTGTAGGTTCATCTTGTGTATTTTCTACTCCAGTGCTAGAATCAGTTATTTCTCCTAGGACTCTTGATTCCTTCTAATTGAGAATAGTGTTAAAAACTAGTACCTGAATAATTAATCCTTACCACAAGGGTGGTTTTGCTTCTAGGATAACTTAGCAGACAGAACAAAGAATATATATGTGTATACTAATCTGTATATGTATATATAACCTATAAATAGTTCCATGTGTAAGCATTTGATTCTGTATTAAGCTAAATATAAATTATTATGGATATCTCTAACTTTAATTTATTATAACACAGTAGCATTTCCTTGCTTATCTGTAACATTTCACTCCAACAATGAGAAATCTTATTTTAATTCTCCACTATTCATTTCCTTAACTATTCAATATATATATATATATATGATATATATATATATATATGGCAGTGTCAGTATTAATTCACAACCTTATGGCAAACAACTTTATCAACTAGAATTCAGTTATCATGCACAGTTCTTTTTTGTCTTTATCTTAGACTCAACTAATATCCAGACTAAGTAGGTGAGCACTTTCCCTTCCCCCATCCTTTTAGTATTATGTTGGCTACTATAACTTTTGAAATTTCACACAAAATCTAGAGTTAGCTAGTTGATGTCCACAAAATATCTTGCTAGAATTTTGATCAGAAATGTATTGTTACTTGTATATAGTTTTGCAATTTCTTATTTTATATTTTACTTGAGAATATATTTCTTTAAGTCAATTAACAACATCAACCAAAAAACACTAGTTCAAGGAGATTATGCCTTAGTACCATTCTCACTTTTACAAAATTGTACTATATGCTATTTAATTAGCTAAAAGTTCCCCTCAACATAAAAGTGATACCTTAGAGATAAAAAGCAAAAATAACCTCTATTAAATAATAATGATATAATAACCTATATTTAATTGAAATTCTAAATTTATATTTGCTCATTTGTGTATTGTGTCTTTGTCATAGGTTTAGTAATAGAGAAGAATAAAATCCATTACCCTATAAAATTATAATCTAGAGAAGGAATTATAAATATACAGTCCATGACAACCCAAACTTAATGAGAACAGGGATCTCACTTATATTGTTCATCTTTTAATTCTCAGGACTTACCTTTTTTCAAAATATATGATTTCTGAATGGCATATAATGTCAAAATTTCCAGATCTTCTCTAAGATATTCCTTCAAACATGGCACAGCTTTGTATTTTATTTTCTATTATTTTAAGAGAATAAAATTCAAGATAATTTTTAAAATATATGCAGTCATTTCATAAATTTTAATGGCTATTTTCCATACCAATTATGTAAATGCATGATTAATTTTTATCTCCTAGTGTGACATAAACAATATTGAAACAAAAGACCTCATATTGAAAAGGGTCTTCAAGAGGACTGCGAAAGCTATTGACTAAAAAAGGAGGTGGTTGTTGATATGTGGGATAAATTAGGAAATTCATGGACATCAGAAAGGAGGTCTTAGGTATATAAAGTATGGCAACCTGTGGAAAATCCAATAGATATGTGAAGAGAAAAGTGAGTTTAATAGTACTATGTGGAAAATTGTTACTTTTTTAGTTTTGCATTCAAACAGAATTCTGAATTTAAGGACATCCTTTATTGCGAAAGATATGGTCAGGATTAGTAACAGTAAATAATAATAAAAAGAATAATTATAACAATATACTGTAATAAAATTTATGTAAATGTGGTAATTTCCTCTCTCTCTCTCTCTCTTCATTAATTTTTGTTTAGTTCAAAACTATTCCTGGATCTGTGTAGCCATCCCTTACTTGCAGTACATGGCTTTTTATACTTGTTTCAGGGGATCCCATGCTGATATCTTCTTACTGGCTCAATGCTTTCTGGCACTGCAGGTTGCCATCAATCAGAATGTTTTTTTGTTCTTATCATACCCACAAATGTACTGTCTTTTCTATCTTAGCTAGCACTGTGGCCTAAATTTTGCACTTTGAGGTGCAATAGCAAAACTAGCACAATTTTTTTTTTCTTCACAATTTCATGGAAAGATCTTAGTAAACTCAGCATAGATTTTTCTTCCCTTAAGTTGGTAACTTTCAACTTTTTACTTAAGGAAGCAGTTTACGGCTTTTCTTTGGCATATGCGAGTTGATAGCATCACTATTCTTGCACTTTGGGGCCATTATTAAGTGAAAAAAGGGTTACTCTTGAACACAAGCATTGGGATAGTGCAAGTCAATCTGATAAACAAGACACTACCAAGTGAGTAATGGATGGGACAGGTGGGATTTACAGCCTGGACATGCAGGACAAAGAGACAATTCATGTCTTCGATGGGGAGGGCGGAGCAAGAAGGTGAGAGATTTCATCATGTTAATTGGAATAGCATGCCATTTAAAAATTATGAATTTTCTATTTCTGGAATTTTCCATTTACTATATTTTGGATTGCAGTTAACAAAGGGTAATAAGCCACAGAAAGCAAAACCTTGGAGAAAGTGTCTACTGTATTGCTTTTCTTATTTCCCTCCTTTTTTTGTCTACATTTTCTGGAGATGGCTGTATCTCTCTTCTGCCACGTGAATGACAGAACAAGATTAGATGCTGGATGGAGAAATGATGGGTAGCAAAGGGAGGAAAAGAACCTCTTAGTGGTGGTGTGGCCAAACTGGTGATTGGGTGAACGGAAAATATTTAATTAGAGATGCCTCCTAGTATATAGGACACTTAGATAAATTACAGAAAAAACATCACCCCATCAAGAGGATATTTTCAAGAGGGTAGCTCTCTCAGGTGGTATTGTACTAACAGGCTCTTTTATTGTTCTAGACTGTTGCAGTCTCTCACCAGGACTTGGCTTGGTGAGTGGAACATGACCTACATTGTCTTTTGTGTTCTGCTTGCTTACATAGCTACATCCTACTGCTTCGTGTCTAGTTGGGGTTTAATTAAATTGATTACTCTGTGGCATAAAATGTATGCCTTCGTCCCCTATATGAAATATATAACAAACACTATAGTGTTCAAAAACATAATTATCTATGAGTCAATTATTTTTCCTTTGGAAGGAGCTCAAAGAGGACAATGAGGTAACAGCTAATATTTGGATTAAATAATATTTAATTATATAAAACATTATATGAACAGCTAGGTAACCAGGATATGGAAAAAAAATTTTCTTAGTGATGAATATGAACTGAAGCCTAAAGCTGTGGCTAACACTGACATTGCAAGCAGAGTTGCTGGATACTTTTCTGTACAACTCTTGTATAGGCTGGGTCTGATAACATCACTGATCTTCAAGCTGTGACCAAAGAGGTGGTATCACTTGGTATATAACAAGGCCATGCAGAGTTACCTCTTTAGTAGGAGCTGGAGGTGAGGCAGGGTCTAGGAGCAGAAAGGTAATCATAATAACCTCTACTCCATGTTTAAAGTAAAATTCCTGATAATCTTATTGTCTTTCCTTTTTTCTTGGTCCCTATCTCTGTTCTTTCTTTCATGAATTCTTCAAGTTACCTAAATTTAGAGCCTCATAGTGTCAGTGCTTTAGAGCAGTGGTCCCCAACCCCAGGGCCAAGGACCAGTACTGGTCATGAGCCATTTGGTACAGGTCCGCAGAAAAAGAATAAATAACTAACATTATTTCCGTTTTACTTATATTTAAGTCTGAACGATATTTTATTTTTTTAAAAAATGACCAGATTCCCTTTGTTACATCCGTCTAAGACTCACTCTTGATGCTTGTCTCAGTCACATGATACATTTATCCATCCCACCCTAAAGGCCGGTCCGTGAAAATATTTTCTGACATTAAACCGGTCCGTGGCCCCCAAAAAGGCTGGGGACCACTGCTTTAGAGCACCTCTTATTCCTTCCTCATTCAGATTTAATTTCTTGCAAATATCTATGGAATATCTTATGGTACATAGTTGACATTTTCCCCTTTTTTCTTTCTGGAAGTGCCCAAGTTCTAACTTGCTTTTCAGATTCAATACTGTCACATGTAAACTGAGCTTAATTTCCATATTTCTAGTCCATTTTAAATCTTTGATTAAATATAATTTTGTTTATATAAATGACA
Source organism: Saccopteryx leptura (assembly GCF_036850995.1). Classification (NCBI taxonomy): domain Eukaryota; kingdom Metazoa; phylum Chordata; class Mammalia; order Chiroptera; family Emballonuridae; genus Saccopteryx; species Saccopteryx leptura. The sequence continues at coordinate 47,702,337 of NC_089505.1, read as the reverse complement.
CAGATTCTAAGGATGAGCCTAGACTTACCTAGTTTGATTCTCAGGAGCTGGTGTGTTTCACACAAGCTCTCTAGATGAGTCTGATTCAGCAGCACGTGTGCTGGTGATTGTGCAATACTGCTGCACTGAATGAATCCCATAAATTATTCTTAGATAAATCATCCTAAATCCCATCATCCTAAATCCCAGATTCTGGACTAACCAGTATTTAGTGCATTTCTTTATGAGATAATGAAGTTCAAGTTTTAAGGCACTCCATAATCTAGTCCCAGCTCATAGATAAGGAATAATAACATTGTACTTACCCTGTGCCTCTTTCAAACAGGAATACTTGCATCATTCAAATAATCTCCGAGAAATTCCATCTATTTCCTTTTGTATTCGCTTTTATATTTCTTATCTAAGAAAGTAAATACCACCTATTTAAGCTATACTCTTAGGTGTCAATTTCTGAACTAATTCTATCCAGTAAGCCTCAATCAAAAATAAAACCATGATATAGCTTATCACTAACTTTGTAGAATGTGTATAGGTAAAGAAATTAGTATGAGAGTAAAGCTAAAAGCTGCATTTTAACTCTAGCTTGTCACTTAATGTTGAACAAGTTATTTAATTTCTTATAGTTTATTTCTCTAGTCCATAAAAGGAGAAGTAACATGTACTTTGTTTACTTAAATAGAACAATCGAAGCTTTTTTTTTTTTTTTTTTTATGCCAAGAATCCAAAAGCTTAGATTCTAATTCCAGGCTAGTCACCTACAAGGTCTTATTTTGTAGATATTATTTAACTTTCTTAAGTTTCAACTTTTTATCTATAAAATATCGATGATAATAACTCTTACATTGAAAAATTATACTAAACATTAGATGAACTGATACCGGAAAGCATATAGAACAGTGTTTGGCACTTAGCAAATGCTTGATACATTATAGTATTGTAATCCATTTTGGCATCTGACACAGTAAATACAGATTGAATAAATGTTTTCTTAAGGAAACACTGTTGAATATATATGTGAATGATTAGATAATTAATTTACTTATGATTTGTGGATGAGTAAGTATAGGGGGTCCTTGGGTAATGACAAAATTCCATTGCTATGACAGTGACATAACCCAAATTTTGGTGTACGTTATAAAACACCCTAGCTAACACAAATGGAACACGTGCATTTTTTTTTTTTTTTTTTTTTTTTTGTATTTTTCATAAGTTGGGAACGGGGAGGCAGTCAGACAGACTCCTGCATGCGCCTGGAATGCCCACCAGGGGGCGATGCTCTGCCCATCTGGGGCGTCGCTCTGCCACAATGAGAGCCATTCTAGTGCCTGAGGCAGAGGCCATGGAGCCATCCTCACCCAGCGCCTAGGCCAACTTTGCTCCAATGGAGCTTTGGCTGTAGGAGGGGAAGAGAAAGACAGAGAGGAAGGAGAGGGGAGGGGTTGAGAAGCAGATGGGCGCTTCTCCTGTGTGCCCTGGCCGGAAACAAACCTGGTACTCCCGCACGCCAGGCCGACGCTCTACCACTGAGCCAACCGGCCAGAGTCAACACGTGTACTTTTAACAGTCCAAAATGGCATAGGTAAGTCCTGGGAGATGCCAACTCCCCCATTCATATGCTGAATTACTGCATGTTCTTCCACCATGTGTACCCAAACTAGTTCGCCCACATAGTCTGCAAGTTCAATGCTAATGGCATAAGCCAAAACACTTGTGTCTTAATTTTTTAAGTTTTGATGGGAGTGAATGTCCTAAACTCGAAATGTCATATGTAGAAACTGCAGTAACCTGAGGACTCCTTGTATTTGGGCTGAATTGGAGGAAAAATAAGATTGGAAAGAGAGAGAAAGTCCAGATATGCAAAATTCTGAAAATAACAGAGTTTGAATTTGATACAGTAGACAGTTAGATATCATCATGATTATTTGAGTAAGGAAGCAAGACAAATAAATAAATGATACAAATATATATATATATTTTAAAGTTTTTATTCATTATAGAGAGGGGGGAGAGAGAGAGAGAGAGAGAGAGAGAGAGAGAGAGAAGGGGGGAGAAGCAGGAAGCATCAACTCCCATATGTGCCTTGACCAGGCAAGCCCAGGGTTTTGAACCGGCAACCTCAGCATTTCCAGGTTGACGCTTTATCCACTGCGCCACCACAGGTCAGGCCCAAAAATATATTTTTGCAACAGAAAATTCTATGTATTATAAACAGGAAAGCATGCATATAGGCAACAAACTTTCATAGTTAATATTGACAATTTGCATATATATCTCACAAAATAACGTATTAAGTTCATTATCAGAAGTTACATATAATTATAATTAAGCTAATTTCTATCTTGCACTATCTTGATGAGTTGTGTTAAAAAAGAATGTTTTGATGAACAGATATATATTTTTTAAAAGAAATACAAATTCCATGTTAAAGATTTATATAATATCTGAAACTATAAATTACATAGAAGAAAACATAGGTACTAAACTCATGGACCTTATTCGTAGAGAACAATTTATGAATTCAATCCCAAAGGCAAGGGAAGTAAAGGCAAAAATAATTAATGGGACTATATCAAACTAAAATGCTTCTGCGAAGCAAAAGAAACTGACAGCAAAACAAATAGGCAGCCCACTAAATGGGAGATGATATTTGCAAACAACAGCTCTGATAAGAGGTTAATATCCAAAATATACAAAGAACTCACAAAGGTCAGCAACAAACAATCAAACAATCCAATTAAAAAAAGGGGAGAGGACCTGAACAGACATTTCTCCCAAGAGTACATACAAATAGCCAACAGATATATGAAAAGACACTCATCTTCACTAGCTATTCGAGAAATGCAAATCAAAACTGCAACAAGATACCACCTCACACCTGTTAGATTGGCTATTATCAACAAGACAGATACTAACAAGTATTGAAGAGTCTGTGGAGAAAAAGGAACCCTCATTCATTTCTGATGGGAATGCAAGTTAGTACAACCATTATGGAAGAAAGTATGGTGTTTCCTCAAAAAATTAAGAATAGAACTACCATATGACCAGCAACCCCTTGACAGGATATCTACCCTCCCCAAACCCCATAACATTGATATATAAAGTCACATGCACCCCCATGTTCATCATAGCATTATTCACAGAGGCCAAGTCATGGAAACAACCAAAGTATCTCTTAATAGAAGATAAAGAAGATATGGCACATATACACAATGGAATACTACTCAGCCATAAGAAATGATGACATAGTGCCATTTATGACAGACAACATGGATGGAACTGGAGAACATTATGCTAAGTGAAATAAATAAATCAGAAAAAGCTAAGAACTGTATGATTTCACACATAGGTGGAGTATAAAACTGAGACTCATGGACATAGATAAAAGAGAAGTGGTTACCAGGGGAAAGGGATGGGGGAGGGTGGGGAAAGGGTGTAAAGAAAGACAAATATAAGGTGATAGAAAATGATTTGACTATGGGTGATGTGTATACAACATAATCAACAGTTCAAATGCGATAGAAATGTTTACCTGAAACCCATGTACTCTTATTGATCAATGTCACCCTGTTAAATTAAATTTTCTGATTAAATTATTTTAAAATTTGTATAAGATTTATATATTTTATATGCTTTAATATAGTTCTTTCTTGCTGGATCATCATAAAAGTTATAGTGTAATACATTAAAATGCCTTCTTAGTACATCTCAATAATTAGAAAATATTGATCAGTAGGTTATTTTTGAGTACAATAAAAAGAATTGCTTTATAACAAAATTATCAGAATGCTACTCTATGATATTATAAGAAAATGTAAGGAGCAAAAGGATTGTTTCACCAATGGTGGATTTATGTCACCAATATATTTTAAAGAGTTTACAATATGTATTTGATTAAGTTATTTGAGCTCATTAATTATCCTTTATTCTAATGTAATAAACTGAGTGGCACCATTACTCTCAGAGAAATTGATACACTTTTTAAATTAAAATTTACAATTTCAGAACCACGTATTGATGAGAGAATTGTGTGCCTTCACCAGGGACAAAGTGGTAAGCTGTTTTCCACAAATCAGTTTCATAGATTCTGACACTCACACGTCCTAAAGGAAGTCTTTTCAGGTCATCAAATACTGATATGGACCAACATTTTAACTTCAAAGTCATCATTTCATTGATACTGTTAAGTCTGCAAAATAATTGTTTCACAGACATAGCTAATGTAATTTCCACAATTTTTTAGCTCTCTATTTAGACTTATGGGTATAAGTTTGTCTGTATTCATGTTTTTTCCTATTTCCCTCTGTCTCTGTCTTCCCCCCCAACACTCTATACAAATATTTCTACATAATTTGTATGATAATGCTAAAACTTTTAAATATTATTTTTAAACCATTTTTAAAATAATTTGAGTCAAATTTTTTGGAATACACTTTTGCTATCCATTTAAAGTAATATTATGATCACAGATGAGATGAATAAATAATTGGTAAAAAGTTACTAATCACAGGAAGGCCTTTGTCCTTGATTATATCTTTAAGCTTCCTGTAATTTCTCTAGTATTTTGTTTGCCTCAGGAAATTTTATTTAAGATCTGTGTATCTGGTCAGACTTCCTATTCTGCATGTGTGCCTTACTTAGCTATTGAATAGAAAAGAGTTGGGAAACCTGCAATAAAATGCTAATTATTAAAATGGCTTAACCATGTCTTCCCTCTCACCCTTGGCCTATGTCTTTGCACAGAACTCCCTGGGGTTTTCTATTGGTGCACTCTATTCCAGCAGGTCCTCTATTTTGAAGTGCAATGACTCATAGAGAATACATGGATGGGTCTGAACCCTTTTAAATTGTATGTAAAATGTTGTCTTTATGCCATATTAATGGAAGGGCCTTCTTCTTCTTAAAAAAAAAATCTTTGTCATCCAAAATACAGTAAAGAGACAATTTGATGGGACAGAAAACTGAGGGACACAGCCCTCCATACACTTAAATATGCTTGAAAATGTCTATTTTTTTCCTTAGAATTCATGCATATTTTTGCCTTCTATTTAATAATATTTCTGTGTTTATTTAACATAATAAATGTTTTTAACTATAGCCTGAAAATGCTTGGGTGAGTCTTTGTTATTTATCTAAATTAAGCTGAATAATTTCTATTTCCTTCTGAGTTCTTTTAAAGAAGGTCCTGATGTTGGACCATTTCTGGCCCGTTAGTTCCCTGCTGAGCTGTGAGAGCACACACACTTTCACCTTGCGCTCCTGGGCTCCTCGATGTATGAAACAAGGTTTGCACCTTATTAATTCAGAGTTCTTGGCTTCCTTAATGTCTATTCTTGTGAACACATTACTTTCTATTATTTCTTTATCCCCACTCTCAATTAATGTGATTAAAAAAATATCCAGCTAGTTCAATTATAGAAATAAAAAGAAAATAATTATTTAAAAATCCAGAGTCATCATCTTTGACAAACTCACCCCTTGAAGAATAGTTAACAAATTATAGGAATGCCATGGGGAAAAGGAAAATAATAATTTATATGCCATTCAGATCACTTCCAAATAATTTTACATCAGCTTCTTATGTCACATAGTGACCACAGATATTGAAACCCAAAGTTGGATAAGACAGCTTATCACTTGAATAAACAGACTCTTTAGAAAGAGAAACAAGCATGGAACCAACTAATGATGTTACTGTGACATAGCTAGTGAACTATTCTTTTTTTTTAAGTCATATATTTTGAATTTATTTATTTTTTAAATTAATTTTTGGGTGACATTGATTAATAAAATTCTATTGGTTTCAAGTATACAATTCTGCAATACATATTCTGTATATTGAATTGTGTGCTCCCCACCCCACGTCCAATCTCCCCTTCCATGGTGTAATAGTGAGAAAACTGGATACTAATGGTTCATTCTTAGTTTTTTCTGATTCTTACTTTTGCCTTAGTGGTAGTTTTGTATTGTTTTATTTCATTTTGTTTTGTTTTGTCTAGTCAGAGTGACTCCTTTTTTTTAAGGAGTTTTTCTCTCCAATGTATTAACAGTGGAAAAACCCAGCCAGAAAATAAATAAATTGGAATATGTGATCTCTTCTTTCTACCCATACCGATTTGGGCAAAGGTTATACAGCTAACCCAAGCTGAATCAGAAAGTTTTCTCTTGCAAGTTGTTAGAATGGTAAATTCAGAAATGGCTGTGAGTAGCTACTTACGACTGAAATAGTTCATATAAACTAGGAAGCAGTAAGTCATATACTTTTGGTTGATTGACTAGAAAAAGTCAGACATGGAGAGAGACTAGAGTATATAGACAACAAAGGAGAGCAGAGAAAGAAAGTTCTGATGGATTTTTTTTATCACCACTGTTTATTTTCACTGTACAAAATACAGTATGACCCTAGCACCAGACCACCAGCCTTTCCATCATGTAACTCTACCTCTGTCTTTGTGACCACAGGAAGGAAACTTAAATTTTTGTGCCTCAGTTTCCTCATCTATAAAAAGGAAATGATGGTAATAGTATATTACTTCACAGTAGCAATTATACTATAATAATTATAGTACATTACTTCATTAGTAATACTATGAGGCTTTTGCAAAGGTTAAATGAGATAGTATATGTAATGTGCTGAGAATAGATTTTGGCACCTAGTAAGCATTTGATAAACATGAGCCGATATTATTGCTCATGTCATTGAATTTCATGAGATAACTTTCAGTAATTAAAATAAGTCTATCTCTTATTTCCTTGAGTTGGTTCCTGTTACAAAAAGCTCTAAAATTGTTCCTCTTTATAAAGTTTTACCTTTATTTGGTGTTTTTACTTTAATAGGTAGCATGGGAGACAGTCCAGGTTAACGAGAAAAATTAACTTTGACAAACTACTTTGCTGAGCTTCAGTTGCCTCTGTAAATGCAGGTGTTAATGACTATGGGGTAAGGGTGTTTTAAATGTTTTACAGTGTCTATCACATGGCATATTGTGAATAAGTATCTATTATTATAATGTTATTTTTATTGATTTATTTTCATTCTTAATGCCTTTATTATTAGCTTGTTAACTTACTGATACCTAATTTGCCTGAATTTTAAGTTATTTCATTTGGAAATTGAGGCAGAGTTTGTGGTGTTTTGTGTTTGATGTTCTTTAGCTAGTGATTTTAAGACTGATAATTAAGAACTGAATAAAAGAATTAAGTAATTTTATTCTTAATGGGTATTAAATATTTATTTTGTTCCCATTTTTCAAAATGACAGTTAAAGTAGAATTTAATATTAAGTATTTAATTATTTCTTTGAAGTTTCTAATCTTAATACAGTACATTTCTACTTTAATAATATTTGATTTGATAAGTCAATAATTGTTCTTCAAAATATACAGTTTCATATTTCTTTCAGAAGAAAATTAAGATACTGTAATAATCAAATAAACATTTAAAGGGTAGTTTGTATTTTCTCTACATTTCTTATCTTCTTTTCATTCAATTTGTCACACCAGAATTCCTTCTGGTTGCATATAGTTTACATTCAGGATTATCATACATTATTTTATTAGATACTAAATCATCACCTGAATCAACATACAGTAAAATAATTTTTCAGCAATTAATAACATGATTTATGAAGTTATTATATAAAATAAATCAAAACGATCCCATTTTATAGAGGCCCTGTAGCCACAAGTAGAAATCAGTGCTCCCAAGAACTTCTGAATAAAGTCAAAAAGGAGATAGGTTGTAATGTTAACCATAAAATGACAACAAACAAGAGTTCCTTCAATATTAAGAAATAGAATATTAAGAAATATTAACTAATAGAATACACCTGTATAAATGAGGCATTTAAAAACCAAATGACAAATCATCACACATTTAGTAAAATAAAGAATACTCCATAAGAAAACCTTTGGGCTGCAATTTAAACTGCACTTAAAGAAAAATATATAACTTAAATGTGTCTATTATTTCAAAACAAAGACAAGACTCAATTATTTTATTAATAAATTAGACAATTAATCTATAATAAAATAAATTAAGAAGGAAGAAAAAATAAACCTAAAATGAATTGATTTTAAAGAGAACACAGTAAAATGGATTTAAAACCATAATGCCTAGTCTGACCAGGTGGTGGTACAGTGGATAGAGCATTGACCTGGGACACTAACAACCCAGGTTTAAAACCCTGAGGTCACCAGCTTGAGCATAGGCTCACCTGGCTTGAGTGCAAGTCCACCAGCTTGAGTGGGGAATCATAGACATGACCCCATGGTCGCTTGATCCCAAAAGTCACTAGCTTGAAGCCCAAAGTCGCTGGCTTGAGCCCAAGGTTATTGCTTTAGCAGGGGGTCATTGGTTTAGCTGGAACCCCTTGGTCAAGGCACATATGAGAAAGCAATCAATGAACAACTAAGGTGCCACAACTATGAGTTGATGCTTCTTATCTCTCTCCCTTCCTGTCTGTCTGTTCCTGTCTACCCCTCTCTCTCTCCCTCTCTCTAAAAAAAAGAAATATAAGGGCAGTACAGTATAGTAACATAATTTATTATATCTAAACTCTTAGCTAGAAAGCATTGTATGATCTGGTCTCTCCTTGTGATCCTGCACACGTGTTTAACCATATCTCTCTTTCACTATTATCAAATCACATTGAAGATCTTTTAGTTCATTAAATTTGTTAAACATGTATAGAATCTTCTTCCTACCTCAAAGTCTTTGCATTAAAAACTTTGCCTTCTGTAAACTCATTGGCCATGAAGTTCACAAAACAGTCATTCACCATTTGCATTGCAGTAATGAACACAATATATTATATATTTTTTAGTTACATATACTATATATAATATGTATACACATGTGTGTGTATATATATATATATATATACATGTGTATATACATATCTATCTATTTAATCACATATTATTTTATATATTCCCTATGCTTATGTATTTGGATATTTTCACTTCACTGGATATTTTTAGCCCTAGAGTCTAGAAAACTGTCTGGAGTATTATAAAATCACAATAAATATTTATTGATGAAATGAAAAATTACATCAAGATTTTAATGGAAAAAAAGAATCTAAATAAACAAGTGATCAAAAAAATTTTGATGTAATTTAACAGCTATTACTCATAAAATGCACTAAGTAAAATAGAAGAAAATTGTATAAAGAATATAAAGACTATTAATACTCAAGAGTAAATATTTTAAGGTTGAAATTCAAGTAATGACCAAAAAATAGAAGTTCCAGTTAACTACATTGTCAACCTTACTATTATTATTTTTAAAGATTTCAAGTAGTACAATGAGTCAAGAATAGAATAAAATCAAGAGAGATTAAGAAAAAGAATACAAAATTCTCCTTCAGTTAAAGATGACATAATTGCATTACTAGAAAATGAAAGATGATTTATTAAAACATTAAAATGAATATGACTATTTGGGAAATTGGCTGTATACCAGATTAATATAAAAATCAGTAGCTTTCTCCATATTTAATAACCAGAAATGGAAAAGAAAAAATAATATCCCACTGAAAATAGTGACAAAGATCATAACATTATATAAAAAGCTATTTGACTATAAAACATTATGAAGAACATTTTAAAATGTCAATTAATAAGGAGATATACTCTGTTACTGAATAGGAAGATTTGATTGCATAAAATACTTTAATAAACTTTATTCAGGTATAATTTATATACAATAAAATATATACATTTAATTATGTAACAGTTAAGTTTTGACATATATACATCAATATAATTTACTCCTATTTCAAGATATAAAACATCATCACATGTAGGGAATTCTAATGTCAGAAAATCATTGATCTGATTGCTATCAGTATAAGATTTGCCATTTTATAACTTCCCATAAATGAAACAATACACCATGTAATCTTTTATTTGGCTTCTTTCACTCAATGTAAATTATTCTAAATTGATCCAAATTATTACATCAACAGGTGTATCAGTCATTCATTTCTTAATTTGCATATCTCATCATAAGAATATATAAAAGTTTGCTCCCCCATTACCTACTTATAAACATTTGGGTAACTACTAGTGTGTAGACCTTTTTAAAATGGCTATTTAAAATGGCTATTCTGATTTTATGCTTTAATATATAATTTTTTATGGGCATATTTTATCTTTTTTCTTAAGTAACCTCCTAGGATCAAATTATTAATTTATATAGCAATGCATTTAAAAATACTTTCATCTGTTTTATTAAGAAATAATTTTACATATACAATTTGCACATTTAAAGTAGAATCCTCTCTAAGTATTCATGCAGGATTGATTTCAGGACCCCTCCCATAACCAAAATCTAAGGATACTCAAATATGTATATAAAATGGCATAGTATTTGCATATAATTGCACATATCCTCTCCTGTACTTTATTTTTATTTTTTAATTGAATTTATTGGGGTGACACTAGTTAACAAAATTATACAGTTTACAGGTGTTCAATTCTACAACATATCTCTGTAAACTGAATTATGTGTTCATCCCCGCAGTCAAGTGATTCATCCATCACCATTTATCTCCCCTACACCCTCCTACACCTTCTTTTCCCTGCAATGGCTACACTGTTTTTTATGAATGTGATTTTTTTTTTTTGGCTTGCTCAATCCGTCCACCCTCCTCACCCAGCCCATCACCCCACAGCTGTTAGCCTGCTCTCTATCTATAAATCTGTCTCTATTTTGCCTGTTAGTTCATTTTGTTCTACAAATGAGTGAAATCATATGGTACTTGCCTTTCTCTGACTGGCTTATTTCACTTACCATAATGCTTTCCAGATCCATTCACGCTGTCACAAAGGGTAAGATTTCCTTCTTTTTATGGCCATATAGTATTCCATTGTTTAAATGTACCACAGTTTATTTTATCTACTCATCTACTGATGGACATTTGGGCTGCTTTCAAATCTTAGCTATTGTAAATAATGCTGCAATAACCATAGGAGTGCATATATGCTTTTGAATTAGTGTTTTGTATTTTTTTGGATAAGTTCCCAGAAGTGGAATCAGGGTCATAAGGCAATTCCATTTTAGTAATCAAAGCAGCATGGTACTGGCATAAAAACAGACATACAGATCAATGAAACAGAATTGAGAGCCCAGAAATCAACCCATGTCTATATGGTCAATTAATGTTTGACAAAGGAGGCAAGAATGCACAATGAAATAAAAACAGTCTATTCAATAAATAGTGTTGGGAAAATTGGACATATACATGCAAAAAAGAAAAAAGAAGAAAGAAAGAAAGAAAGAAAGAAAGAAAGAAAGAAAGAAAGAAAGAAAGAAAGAAAGAAAGAAAGAAAAGAAAGGAGGGAGGGAGGGAGGGAGGGAGGGAGGAAGGAAGGAAGGAAGGAAGGAAGGAAGGAAGGAAGGAAGGAAGGAAGGAAGGAAGGAAGGAAGGAAGGAAGGAAGACTAGACAACCTCTTACACCTTATAAAAGAATAAACTCAAAATGGATTAAAGATTTAAATATTAGACTTGAAACCATAAAAATACTAGAAGAAAATATGAGCAATAATATCTCAGACATTTCTCTTAGCAATGTTTTTTTCTGATATATCTCCTCAGTCAAGGAAACAAAAATAAACAAATCGGATTACATAAAATTAGTAAATAAGTTTTTGCATAGTATAGGGAATCTACCAATAAAATGGAAGGACCACCCACTAAATGGGAGAACATATTTGCCCATACATCTGATAAGGGATTAATATCCTCTTTTATATTTTAAATCATCTCTATGTTACTTATAATACCTAATACAAAGTAAATACTATGTAAATAGTTGTTATACTGTATTCTTTAGGGAATAATAAGAACTATATTTTGTACATGTTCACTATCGACACTACTACATATACACATCAGCAGCAAGATAATATTTTCTTTAAATGTTTTCCAACTGTGGTTGGTAGAATCCGCAAATACGGAACCTCAGATACAATGCAGTCATTGTTAAGATATTTATAGGTATCTGCACTGTCACCACAGTCAATTATAGAACATTTTTATCATCTTAGAAAGAAGCCATGTATATATACCTTAGCTGTCATTCCATATCTCCTCATACTCCTCATCATAAGAAATCACTAGCCTCCTTTGACTCTATAGGTTTCTGTATTCTGGAGTTTCATACACATGGATTTAGGGTGCAGGAATTTTTTTTGTGATTGCCTTCTTTCACTTAATGTAATGTTTATAATGTTTATGTTGTAGCATGCATTAGTACTTTATTTCTTTTATGAACAAACAATATTCAGTTGTATGGATTTTGGGGGCACACACTTTCAGCCTATAGCAAGTGATAACATCTACAACTATGATTGTGAAGTTATTCATTATTTCTTTTTGCCTTTAAATTTCTTTCATGAAATTTGAAACTCTTATTAAGTGTACCCATGTATTAGATTGATGTGTTCCATGAATAGTTCTTTTATCACTAAGAAATTGCTCTCTTTATCTTTTGTCTTGAAATGTACTTTCTTTAATCTCAATCTAGCCATACAAGCTTTCTTTTCCTTTCTGTTTCATAGGTAAATATTTTTAATCCTTTCATTCCTAATATATTTATGATGTTATTTATAAAGTGTTTCTCTAGTACACATCATGTAGTTGTTTTCAAATAATTATTTCTGATTTTTAATTTTTACCTTTCTGCTTTTTCTCTAAAAATGCTTTATTTTACTCTCATTGTATAGGGCATTTTCATCATACATAGAACTTTATAGACTTTATTCTTTTTGAATATGTCATTCCTTTGTGATGTGGCCTCTCTTATTTTTAATGAGAAAGCACAGTAATTTTTATCATTGTTCACTCTATTGTGAATATTGTTTCATTATAAGTTCTTTTACTTTTCTATGTTTAACTATGTTGTGATAGCCATAGGTATTCTCCACTTTGAATTTACCTTGTTTGCAGTTTGTTGAGCTTTGTGAATTGTAAAGTTAATATTTTTATGAAGTTTTTTTATAAGGTTGGCCTTTGTTTCTTTCACATATTTTTTCTGCTTTATTTTCACTCTATTTCTGGGATATCTGTTAATGTATGTATTAGACCTGAGAAGACATTTTCAACTAACAGAGGAAGAAAATATATGTGTGTGTACCAATTTGTGTATATGCTCAGAGCTATCGTTATTCTTATATGTAATCATCTGCATATTATTGTGATGAGCAGATATTGCATTTTCATTAACATTGAGGTAAAACCCAACATCAGTAAAAATATTACAATTCACTGAAGGCTCAGATAATAGTTAGCATTTCTTAGCAATAAAGTATTTTTTTTTTTAAAATAAATTTTTATTAATGGTAATGGGATGACATTAATAAATCAGGGTACATATATTCAAAGAAAACATGTCTAGGTTATTTTGTCATTAAATTATGTTGCATACCCCTCGCCCAAAGTCAGATTGTCCTTCGCCACCCTCTATCTAGTTCTCTGTGCCCCTCCCCCTCCCCCTAACTCTCCCCCTGTTCTCCCTCCCTCCACCCCTGGTAACCACCACACTCTTGTCCATGTCTCTTAGTCTCATTTTTATGTTCCACCAATGTATGGAATCATGTAGTTCTTGTTTTTTTCTGATTTACTTATTTCACTCCTTATAATGTTATCAAGATCCCACCATTTTGCTGTAAATGATCTGATGTCATCATTTCTTATGGCTGAGTAGTATTCCATAGTGTATATGTGCCACATCTTCTTTATCCAGTCTTCTATTGAAGGGCTTTTTGGTTGTTTCCATGTCTTGGCCACTGTGAACAGTGCTGCAATGAACATGGGGCTACATGTGTCTTCACGTATCAATGTTTCTGAGGTTTTGGGGTATATACCCAGTAGAGGGATTGCAGGGTCATAAGGTAGTTCTATTTGCAGTTTTTTGAGGAACCACCATACTTTCCTCCATAATGGTTGTACTACTTTACAGTCCCACCAACAGTGAATGAGGGTTCCTTTTTCTCCACAGCCTCTCCAACATTTGCTATTACCCGTCTTGTTGATCATAGCTAATCTAACAGGGGTGAGGTGGTATCTCATTGTAGTTTTGATTTGCATTTCCCTAATAACTAATGAAGCTGAGCATTTTTTCATATATCTGTTGGCCATTTGTATCTCTTCCTGGGAGAAGTGTCTATTCATGTCTTCTTCCCATTTTTTTATTGGATTGTTTGTTTGTTTGTTGTTGAGTTTTATGAGTTCTTTGTAAATTTTGGAAATTAGGCCCTTATCTGAGCTGTTGTTTGAAAATATCATTTCCCATTTAGTTGGCTTTCTGTTTATTTTTATATCAGTTTCTCTTGCTGAGCAAAAACTTTTTATTCTGATGTAGTCCCATTCATTTATCTTTGCCTTCACTTCTCTTGCCATTGGAGTCAAGTTCATAAAATGTTCTTTAAAACCCAGGTCCATGAGTTTAGTACCTATGTCTTCTTCTATGTACTTTATTGTTTCAGGTCTTATATTTAGGTCTTTGATCCATTTTGAATTAATTTTAGTACACGGGGACAGGCTGTAGTCGAGTTTCATTCTTTTGCATGTGGCTTTCCAGTTTTCCCAACACCATTTGTTGAAGAGGCTTTCTTTTCTCCATTGTGTGTTGTTGGCCCCTTTATCAAAGATTATTTGACCGTATATATGTGGTTTTATTTCTGGGCTTTCTATTCTGTTCCATTGGTCTGAGTGTCTATTTTTCTGCCAATACCATGCTGTTTTGATTATTGTGGCCCTATAATATAGTTTAAAGTCAGGTATTGTAATGCCCCCAGCTTCATTCTTTTTCCTTAGGATTGTTTTGGCTATTCGGGGTTTTTTATAGTTCCATATAAATCTGATGATTTTTTGTTCCATTTCTTTAAAAAATCCCATAGGGATTTTGATGGGAATTGCATTAAATTTGTATATTGCTTTGGGTAATATGGCCATTTTGATTATATTTATTCTTCCTATCCAAGAACAAGGAATATTTTTCCATCTCATTGTATCTTTTTCGATTTCTCTTAACAATGCTTTGTAATTTTCATTATATAGGTCCTTTACATTCTTTGTTATGTTTATTCCTAGGTATTTTATTTTTTTTGTTGCAATCGTGAAGGGGATTATTTTTTTGAGTTCGTTTTCTAATATTTCATTGTTGGCATAGAGAAAGGCTATGGACTTCTGTATGTTAATTTTGTATCCTGCGACCTTACTGTATTGGTTTATTGTTTCTAATAATCTTTTTGTGGAGTCCTTCGGGTTTTCGATGTATAGGATCATATCATCAGCAAAAAGTGATACCTTTACTTCTTCTTTTCCAATATGGATGCCTTTTATTTCTTTGTCTTGTCTGATTGCTCTGGCCAGAACTTCTAGCACCACATTAAATAAGAGTGGAGAGAGTGGACAACCCTGTCTTGTTCCTGATTTAAGGTAGAAAGTCCTCAGTTTTATGCCATTTAAAATGATGTTGGCTGATGGTTTATCATATATGGCCTTTATCATGTTGAGATATTTTCCTTCTATACCCATTTTGTTGAGAGTCTTAAACATAAAATTGTGTTGTATTTTATCAAAAGCCTTTTCTGCATCTATTGATAAGATCATATGGTTTTTGTTCTTTGTTTTGTTGATATGGTGTATTACGTTAACCGTTTTGCGTATGTTGAACCATCCTTGAGATTCTGGGATGAATCCCACTTGATCATGATGTATTATTTTTTTAATATGTTGTTGTATTCGGTTTGCCAGTATTTTGTTTAGAATTTTAGCATCTGTATTCATTAGAGATATTGGTCTGTAGTTTTCTTTCTTTGTGCCATCCTTGCCAGGTTTTGGTATGAGGGTTATGTTGGCCTCATAAAATGTGTTTGGAAGTAAGCAATAAAGTATTTTTAATTAAGGTATGTGCATTGTTTTTATAGACATAGTATTATTGCACATTTAATAAACTACAGTATAGTGCAAATATAGCTTTTATATGCAGTGGAATGCCAAAATAAATAGCTTTATTGTGATATTTGCTTAATTGAAGTGGTCTGGAAATTAACCCACAATATCTCCAATGTATGCCTATGTATAACACAATTAGTTTATTAATTTATCTACTGGTGGATATTTGGGCTGTTTTTACATTTTAAAAAATAGAAGTATGATGCTGATTCTCTAACAGTTAAAAATCTCACTGGAGAGACTTATATCTGTTTTCCTGTTCTGGTCTTTTTCCCTCCTCTATCTGCTAATATACAGTATATAAGCCAGATTGCTACCTAAGAGCCAAACATAATAAATTAGTGATTTTTAGGCCCTGGCCAGTTGGCTCAGTGGGAGAGCATTGGCCTGGTGTGCAGGAGTCCCAGGTTCGATTCCTGGCCAGGGCACACAGGAGAAGAGCCCATCTGCTTCTCCACCCCTCCCCCTCTCCTTCCTCTCTGTCTCTCTCTTCCCTTCCCGCAGCCAAGGCTCCACTGGAGCAAAGTTGGCCCGGGTGCTGAGGATGGCTCTGTAGCCTCTGTCTCAGGCGCTAGAATGGCTCTGGTTGCAACAGAGCAATGCCCCAGATGGGCAGAGCATCGCCCCCTGGTGGGCATGCCAGGTGGATCCTGGTCCGGCGCATGCGGGAGTCTGTCTGACTGCTTCCCTGTTTCCAACTTCAGAAAAATACAAATTAAATAAATAAATAAATAAATAAATAAATAAATTAGTGATTTTTAATGGTAGTTTTATGATTACTCCATTTTAGAACTTATTCTATTAAAAAAAGATGAGCATTTAAAAAAACTGACCATATGCTCCAATGACCCTATGCATACACCATTTTCATTCTTTTTTATTTTTTTTTATTTTTTATTTTTCTGAAGCTGGAAACGGGGGAGAGACAGTCAGACAGACTCCCGCATGCGCCCGACCAGGATCCACCCGGCACGCCCACCAGGGGCGAGGCTCTGCCCACCAGGGGGCGTCGCTCTGCCACGACCATAGCCACTCTAGCGCCTGGGGCAGAGGCCAAGGAGCCATCCCCAGTGCCCAGGACATCTTTGCTCTAATGGAGCCTTGGCTGCGGGAGGGGAAGAGAGAGACAGAGAGGAAGGGGGGGTGTGGAGAAGCAAATGGGTGCCTCTCCTATGTGCCCTGGACGGGAATCGAACCCAGGTCCCCCGCACACCAGGCGGACGCTCTACCGCTGAGCCAACCGGCCAGGGCCACCATTTTCATTCTTGTATGTCACCAAACCATGTTTCCTTTCATCACACCTTCAGTTGCCTTAGGTAACAGTAATTCTTGATCGGATTGAGTCCCTCATTTGTGTAGGGTATTAAAAAGAAGCTTGAGAATCACTATTAAACCTGTAATTTTATAATCCATCTTTGAAAATGTAGGAGTCTTTTACTTTTGCAGAAATAAATATATTGATTTATCTACTCAGAATTTAGTGGTGATTCAAAAAGCATTTTAACCTGAGTGAGATGAGAACATAGCATCAATAGTTTGTTGTCACTATATCAGCTTGAAGCCAGTATAAAACCACTATCACCTTTAGATATGTATTTATTGTTCAGAACACTGAATGGGAATAAAATTAAAGAGAGAGAGAGAAATGTTGTGAAAGTGGAGAAGAAGTGGTAGTTTTTTTTATTAGATTCTGAGTATAATAGTTGGGGAAGCCATCTGAACTGTTTGTTTATTATCCCTAGTACACTTTGAGCTTGTGATGATAACACTAACATGAACACTATTCAATAAAACTTAACAGATTTTTGAATTCTATTCCCACCACCAAATTTTTCAAATTTTACAATAGCAAAGTATACTTTTAAAATGTTTTTGTCAAAAAATTTGCTTTTACTCTTTGTCTTTTTTTATTATTATTCATTGGGAGGAGGGGAGGCAGAGAGACAAACTCCTGTATGCGCCCCGACCAGGATCCAGACGGCAAACCCGGAGCTCCAGCCATGCAATAGGTTAGCACACAGTACTTATACAGACGGCAAGCCCCCTACTGGGTTTTGCTCTGCCCATCTGGGGCATTGCTCTGTTGTTCAGCAACTGAGCTCTTCTTAGAACCTGAAGCAGAAGCCATGGAGTCATCCTCAGTGCCTAGGACCAACTTGCTCCAATCAAGTTATGGCTGCAGAAGGGGAAGAGAGAGAAAGAAAGGGAGAAGTGAGGGTTGAGGGGTGGAGCAGATGGATACTTCTGTGTGCTCTGACTGGGAATCAAACCTAGGACATCCACACACTGGGCCCACGCTCTACCACTGAGCCAACCAGCCAGGGCCTCTTTTCTTCTTTTTGAATGCAAAATTTTCTTCTAAATATTTTGAAGATATGGCATCCAAGTAAATGATCTTGAACTCTCTGATGTAGTTTATATAGTCCTTGCCATTTACAAAATGCAGTATCTTTCTAAAAGGCATACTTTTAGCAATTAAGTTAAAATGCTCTTGCATAATTATTTATTGTACCAAACACATTTGAAGTTAGTTGAAATAGTGTCCTAGTCAAATGGAAAGGAATATATTTGATGAAAGGCAAAGTTTCTCATTCTAAATGTACCATTGTTTTCAATTCAAATTTTATAAGATATTTAAGAGTCTTTGGCCTCTTACTATTTTTTTCTGTAATTCTTAGTATCATTTGTACACAAATAAATACATAAAGAGACACTCATTTATTCATTTTCTTTCTATTAATTTAATAATCCTAGTAAAAAATATATCAACAATTGCCTTCAATTGCTTCCTGCTGGCTTGTGTTGGTTCCTTCCACTAACCAATCAGATTTTTCTAGGCTAAACTGACAAGCCTTTATGGCTGCCATTCTGGGTTCTACTACACATGTCTTAAAGTAGAAGTACAGAGCCTAGCCCTTAGTAGGTACTCAAGATACAGTCCCTACATGACAAATAAATGAATGATATATGGTATTATACCAAGGAGAATAAAAATTCTGATAATGAAAAGTAATCTTTATTACATCTATTAACTTGAAAAAAAATCCATTAAAGTTAAAAACACCAAGTTTAAAAGTGTGAGGTATCACTAGTCAATTTTGTTAAGACTTAAGTCTAAAACAATAGTAACATTTAAGTGTAATGTGTTATAGAAATGATACGTGATGAAGACAAAGTTGGGAAACTTCAAAGAAAGACAGTGAAAATGATTACTGGGTTTAAGGAATTGATTCATGTGGGAAGAATAATAATGACCAGCTAAATATTGAATTTGAAATACCATTCTGCAATGATTTGGGCAGTGCTTGTTTTTTATTGTGTTATAAGCCTCCTTCTCACTATTTTAATTGTGAAAATTTAATATTTTTCATTAAATTAAGTTACCATTTTCCAAATAAAGTAATTATAAATTAAAAGCATGGCTCAGAGATAGATTAAAAGAAATATGATAACCATCTATAATTATTGAAAGCATACAAGCACCAATTGAGGGCAGAGAGTGTTAGATAGAAGGATTAATTCCAGTATTAATAGAATAAAATTAGGCTTGGGAAATTTTCAATCAAGCATAAAATTCCTTTCCAAAATATTGGTTTTTTTAAATTAAGTAAATGCTCATAGAATCAATTCTCCAGCAATTTAATGAAATGGTAGTACTGAAGTGATGTTATAGATGAGGCCTAAAACTCAGAAAAGAAATAAAATAAAAATATTGGAAGTATAGTGCTGCTCATACTCTTTTACTTTTAAGTATGAGTTTTTTGTTTGTTTTTTTATAGTATGAGTTTTTTTTATTTTAACCTTCTGGTCATAAAAGAATCTTCACTGTGTGTTAGTTAAGTTTGAAACCATCATTTTAATTTTTCACATATGAAAGCTAATGACAAAAATAAAGTTTACTCATTTTCTTAGAACATAAAAAAAATCTGTTCATTAGGAGAGATTTGTGATCTTGAGTGTGGGCATAAATGTTTCAATCTTATTTTAACATTTTATATAGGGATTTTACATTTATTTATATTTAAATATTCTTAACTTCTGTTTTCACATTCTTTTTCTCCATTAGGTTCAATTCAAAGTCTTATTGTTTTCTCTGTATGATGATACAAATAGAATCACTCTGAGACAAATAGATGAGCAAATATGCTATGGAAAGAAATGAATGTCTTTGTTCCCATTTGGGACACAGATTATCTATATTTCTCACACTTGTAGCTTAAGTGTTGTCATGTGACAAAGTCCATGACGTTTTTTTACTTCCACCTCACATTTTAAGAGGAAATCCAGAGCTCTTTTTTTTCCATGAACCAGAATGAGTGACTCACATGACCTTAGAAGTACTCTGTGAACATAGCAGAGCCCTACTGGACCCGGAGCCACCACATGAATCAGAGCTGCCCACTGACATTGAATAGTTCCTTCCAAATGTTCCGTGATGAGGAATACCCTTGGCATTTTGATGAAGCAGTTAAACATTTTACCCTAATTAATACATATGTAAGTAAAATAGAATAAAAATGTTTGAAATCTTAATTGTATATCAATAGTTATTATTCAAAATAACCCCAAAATACCCAAAAAGTATAATTGTATTTGGGCTTGAGTTGAGTACCAGCAGCTTGTGGAATATTTACGAGACTTCTGGAGTGGTCTCTGTTTTGCTGACATTTCCAAACTTCACACTGGTATGGTGTGTTTCTTTGTTTTGTTTGTTTGTTTGTTGGAATTAATAATTGAAAAAAGGAATAAAGATGTCCTTGAAATTTGATGTTTCTGCTTTGAGCTGGGCTCTTGGGGCAAGTATCTGCAGATTGCCTAAGAATGACACCAGATGGATTTTGTGATAAGAACTCTCTAATCTTGTGTCAATATGTATTAATTCTCCTGCAACAGCCCTGCGATTAAGATTGGTAATAGGACTATTTTGTGAGCGAACATACTAAAACAGTGTGTTATAACTGCATGTCACTTAGGGTATCAAATTTGCTGACTTTAGTAGTTTCACCAGAGGTTTACTGTATCCATTCAACTCTCATTTTACCTTGAAGGAGAGAAAGAGATGTTAAATGTTCTTTTGTCTGTGTTGAATGCTTCCTTGTGCCATTTTGTGGTATTTGCAGGCCTCTCTGACATTATCAAATAGATTGACATTTTAAATATTTGCAGTGCTCAGTGGGTACTAATTCAGCAAAGGTGAACCACAAGCTTCTTTCACTGTGGCACAGCAAGTGATGTGTGTCTGTTTAATCACAGCAGCTGCAATGAGATCAAAAGGCACCAGGTTGTTAAAGTCCTAAATCAGCTGTCACAGCAGAAACACCTGGAGGGTCCTTGAAGGCAATAAGCTAAGTAGTGAAGAACCTACTTAGGCCACTGGCTTATCTGAACCCATTAACCTAGCTCAGCAGGAAAGTCTTTCCTAGCATATAGTGTTTCCATATTTCTAGCAAATTCTTTATCAATGCCACTCAATCGTTTGTGGGCCTTTCAGCAATTCTTGACTTTTTTTATACTCTAAGTTTTACCTTCTATGTTTTTTTCAGAATTGAGAATCCATATTCTAAAATAATAAAAAATATAAACCAGTTTACATTTTCAGCGTCACAGATTTTTGGGACTTGATCCAAAAAGCATTTTAGAGAGTAGGAAATACTACTAACTTTTTGGCTGCTGAATTTTCATACCTTATGTATTATTTACAGATCCTACACTGACCAATGTTAAAATGTCAGTGAATGGAATGAGTCTTTAAAATTTTATCTTAAGCCTTTTTTTTCTATAATGCATAAAGTTAATATATAATCCCCAGTGTTTGTATTTAGTCCCTTAAATAAGCATTTGTATTTTAGGTTAACTTGAACGTCTTTAGCACTCAGGTCCTGCAAGCAAGAAAATGTTTGTGTTAAAATTTATATACATATTCTTCTGGCTTACCTCAGTTCCATATATACCTCCAGAAACTAAGCATTGTAACTTTCCATCCTAGTCTGCCAGAGGAAGTTTAGGGTATTGCATCAAATCAATGCAAGTGCATCAAATGTATTGGTACAGAAAATACTAAGAGCCAAGTTTCTATACTTTAACTTGCTGTATGTTTAGGCTATATGTGAGATATTCATAGGACATAAAGCTTAAAAATGTATTTAAGTATAAATTGAGAAAGCCAATATGCATTTACAGTTTAGGTTTATGATAGTGGGGAGTCATTGGATAATTTAGAAGACAATTCAATAAATTTTGTTCTAGAATTTTGTTTATATATATATATATATATATCCATGTTTAAATTACAGAATACAATAGTTCTTTACTGAAAAAAATATGTATATGTTGACCATTCAAATAATTTATTATCTACTGTATTCTTAACTAGTAGTCAGACATGTCCCTTTGAGTACTCCAGAAAAGGGTAATTCTGCATCTCCTGAACCAAAACATCTTTAGATCCAAGGTTCGAATATAAATTATATTAACGTCAAAAACTATAATCTCAGATTCTACATCCTTCCTTTTATATTTTCAAAGTACCTAGCATATATTGAATTTAACACGTCTGTTGAACAAATAATTTTTAAATGACTACTGTTTAAAAGAAAGTTTGTTGAATGCTAGATTTATATTTTGCTTCTACATTAAGAAGTCTAAATAAAGTAAATATATAAAAATAATATGAAATAGATCAAAATCTCTAAATATTGATACAAATACTAAGGAAACTCTGAGTTTAATAATTGCACATGGTGAAGTGAACCATTCTCCACTTGAGCAAAGGCAAAGCCACTTGCAACATAATGCAAAGCATGTCTGCTGTCCCTCAGAGAGGATGCAGCACTTAGCTTAGTGTTTCATGTGATATAACCACTCACAAAGCTTTTTTTTCATGTAAGTAATCATTTAGAGAGTAGGAAATACTACTAACTTTTTGGCTGCTGAATTTTCATACCTTATGTATTATTTACAGATCCTACACTGACCAATGTTAAAATGTCAGTGAATGGAATGAGTCTTTAAAATTTTATCTTAAGCCTTTTTTTTCTATAATGCATAAAGTTAATATATAATCCCCAGTGTTTGTATTTAGTCCCTTAAATAAGCATTTGTATTTTAGGTTAACTTGAACGTCTTTAGCACTCAGGTCCTGCAAGCAAGAAAATGTTTGTGTTAAAATTTATATACATATTCTTCTGGCTTACCTCAGTTCCATATATACCTCCAGAAACTAAGCATTGTAACTTAGAAAGAATGTCTTAGGTAGGGAAAGAAAGAGGAAAATAAGTAAAAACACACACTAGAGAAAAATAGGAACTTCTTCTTTCAACCACTTATCAGACTTGAGAAATGTATTAATACCAACAAAAAATCGATAAAATAAATACCTGTTTAAGGAGTAAAGATTATAAGAAAAAATGTTTTATTTGCTTATTCTAAAATATTTCCCTAAGATGACCATTTCCTCCTGCTATACTGTGTTTAAATTATACAATACAATAAGGCTTTAGTGAAAATGATAAAAAGGTTTTTTTTAAAATGTTTTCAGGCAGTGTAGATTTTTTCTGTGTACTGAAAGCCCCGTCATTTATACATTCAGAAATGTAACAGAAAAAATGATGTTATGACTATATTCCATGCCAAAGAGAAAGTAATTTGACAACATTATTTTCCTTAAATTTGTACTTCCTCTGATTTATGTCAGGTTCAGAAATGACATAGTATCAAGGTTAAGAAGTCTACATAAGTGAAATTTCCCTGTGGACCATAGAAAAATGAAACTACATCTTTTCAATGCTTGTAATTCTCCAGAACTTGATGTTAACTTGAAGCTGACTATAACATCTGAAATTTGATGGCGCTCCAATTTTGTAAAATGGTAAAAGAAGAAAAAAAAATAGTGATATTTGTCAAATTGTGTTCATTTTTCTGTACCTTTTATATCTAATGAAAATCTTTACAGGTATCATATATCCCCTCACAGTTTCTCATATTGTACAGATGACAAGACAAGATAGCTATGGAACATTAGAGGAATATTTTATATTGGAAATAATCTACTTGGAATTGTGCTGTGGGTTATAACTTAGGTATCTTTCTGATCTGAAATTGTCAACTGTGGTTCATTCTGTTCTCCACTCCTTAGCTAGCAATTGCTGCTCTTATCCTTAAGTCTCACATCAAATATACACATTATACTAAACATACCGGCTTGAGATACTGACAGCATATTCCCTCTCTTTCCACTGTGAATTTACCATAACCTTTCAAACTACAGACACAGGCGTGGCCAACAGTTTTTGCCCCCGGGGCCAGATTAGAAAGAAAACTTTTTTCATGGGCCGGACGAAATATTAAAATTAAAAAATGTTAAATACAAAAATGATTTGTTTAAGTAAACAAAATTTTATTATGTAATTTGTTTATGAATAAATAATTAATTTAGTACAACAAATTAACAAAAAACTAATGTGACGTGTTGAGGCGCTTTGCATCACCTATTATTTTTTAATATCTGGCTCTATACTTATAGTAGCTATTCTTAACACAGCCTCCAAATGTAAGTCATTCAATCTTGATCTTGTTGTACTTTTATTTAGATTCATTAAAGAAAAAGTTTGTTCACAAACATAAGTTGAGCTGAAAATTACTGAAGATATCGTAGTTTATGTATAACGATTTAAAAGTACCACTTATTTCATTTATTTCCACAGTGCGTCATGCAGAGAATATTAAAAATTTAATTGCGAGCTGGATCTGGCCTACAGGCTGTATGTTGGTCATTCCTAGACTAGGACATGCCTACAGGAAGTTTGTTTTTAATTTCTTAAGATGAGATTTGTGCTTTCCTGGGCTGTAATAAGTAAAAAGTTATCATTTTTGTAGTTTTAAAATGTTTCAGTGTCTTGGCTTATAATAGTAACTCATCTTTTTCATTGCTTCCTCAAAGTTTTTAGAGTTGATTATCAATGATATTATAATTCAGGTAAAAATGAAGAAATCATGTTTAGTTTTCTTGCTCATACAGATGTTTACTCCTTAAGAACTTCTCAACTGCCTTTTGGTGATGACTCAGAAATTCTCAGAGGGCATGTTTTTCTCTAATGGAGAAACTGAACATCATTTTCTAATATTTGAAGCTACCTTTTCTCAGAACGCTATGCAGAATTTTTCTTTTCTTTGGTATATCTGGGAAAGATATACCAAAGACTTTTTCTATCTCCTGACTAACTGCCTATAATAGTTTCAGAGAAATGGTCCTGGACTTTTACTTTTTTTTTTTTTTCTTTGTATTTTCTGAAGCTGGAAACGGGGAGAGACAGTCAGACAGACTCTCGCATGCACCTGGCCGGGATCCACCCGGCACGCACACCAGGGGGCGATGCTCTGCCCACCAGGGGGCGATGCTCTGCCCCTCCGGGGCGTCTCTCTGCCGCAACCAGAGCCGCTCTAGCGCCTGGGGCAGAGGCCAAGGAGCCATCCCCAGCGCCCGGGCCATCTTTGCTCCAATGGAGCCTTGGCTGCGGGAGGAGAAGAGAGAGACAGAGAGGAAGGGGGGGGGGTGGAGAAGCAAATGGGCGCTTCTCCTATGTGCCCTGGCCGGAAATCGAACCCGGGTCCCCCGCACGCCAGGCCAACACTCTACCGCTGAGCCAACCAGCCAGGGCGACTTTTACTTTTTTTAGAGGTTTTAATGATTATTTCAGTTTTTCCTATCAAACTAAGTAAAATAAGTCAGATAGGAAACGTTAAGAACTATATAGTTTCAATCATATGTGAGATGTAAAACTGAATGCAACAAAAGAACAAAACAAACCAAAAAAACCCCCAAAACTCATAGACACAAAAGGTAAGATTTCTTTCTTTTTATGTCTATGTAGTATTCTAATGTGTAAATGAACCCCTGCTTTTTTATTCACTCATCTACTGATGGGCACTTAGGCTGTTTCTAGATCTTGGGTATTGTAAATAATGCTGCAATGTACATGGGGGTGCATATATTCTTTTGAATTAGTGCTTTGGATTCTTAGAATATATTCCCAGCAGTGTGATCACTATGTCAAAAGGCAGTTTTATTTTTAATATTTTAGGTAACTCCATACTGCTTTCCACAGTGGCTGCATCAATCTGCACTACACAACAGTACACAAAGGTTCCCTTTCACCACACTTTCACCAACATTGTTTGTTGATTTATTGTTGACAACCATTCTTAGAAGTGTGGGGTGATATCTCTTCTTTTTTATTAAGTGGGAGGTGGGGAGGCAGACAGACAGACTCCCACATGCACTCCAACCAGGATCCAACCAGTAAGCTCTCTATGGGGTGATGCTCTGCTCATCTCAGGTGTTGCTCCATTTCTTGGCAACTGAGTTATTTTAGTGCCTGAGAAGAGGCCATGAAGCCATGCTGAACACCGGGGCCAACTTGCTCAAACCATTTGAGCATACTGCAGGAGAGGAAGAGAGAGAATGAGAGAAAAAACGAGAGGTGGAGAAACGGATGGTTGCTTCTCTTGTGTTCCCGAACAGGAATTGAACCTGACACTTCCACATGCCAGGCTGATGCTCTACCACTGAGCCAACCAGCCAGGACAGGTGATATCTCATTGTGGTTTTAATTTGCATTTCTCTGATGATTAGTAACACTGAGCACCTTTTCATGTTTTTTGGCCATCTGTGTGTCTTCTTTAGAATAATGTCTATTCAGGTCCTTTGGAAATCTACCTTTTACTACAGCATGAATGGACTTGAAAAGTATTAGGCTAAGTGAAATAAGCCAGTCAGAAAAAGATAAGTACATATGATTTCACTCATATGTGGACTCCAGTGAACAAAATGAGCTAACAGGCAAAAGAGGGACAGACTCATATATAGAGAGAAGGCTTACAGCTGTCATGGGGTGGGACTGGGTGAAGAAAGTAGAGGCATAGAGGAAAAAGGACAAAAAAGAAAAAGAAAAACTCAAGGACATGGACAACAGTGTGGTGATTGCAACGGGGATAGGAGTATGGGGGGAGGTGGAGGAGAATATGGGGGATAAATGGTGATGAATGAAGACTTGACCTGGGGGTTGAACACTGTATGATATACAGAGATGTGTTGTGGAGTTGTACATGTAAAACCTCTATAATTATATTAACCAATGTCATCACAATAAATTCAATTAAAAAGTATCCAGAAAAGGCAAATCCATAGAGATAGAAAGTAGACTAGTGGTTACCAGGTTGTAGAGGTAGGAAGGAATAGTTATGGGTTTTCTTTTCAGTGTAATGAAAATGTTCTGGAATTAAATAGTGATGATAATTGCACAATATACTAAATGGTTGTAAATATACTAAAATTACTAAATTGTATATGTTGAACTTTATATAAAGCACATCTCAATAAAGTCATTTTTATTAAAACAAATTCATAGACACAGACAACAGTATGGTGGTTACCAAAGGGAAGGGGATATAGGTTAGCAAAGAATAAAGAGGGTCAACTATGTAATGACAAAAAAAGATTTGACCTTGGGTGGTAGACACACAAGGCACTATACAGATGATGTATCATAAAATTGCACACATAAAGCATATATAATCTTAATGACCATCGTCAATCCAATAAATTTAATTAAAATAAAATAAAAAGATCTCAAAAAGAAAAAATATATAAAATCATAAAAAATTTCTACTCAGAGACTAAATTATAAAGGAAATGGGATAGGATTGCACTGAACAACAACAACAACAAAAACTGGCAAGAAAAAATTAAAAGAACTCATTTTAGCTTTACTTATTCAAATTACTTATGGAGATTTAAATAAAACTATACATTTTTTTTTTTACTAATTCTTGCTTCCACTGTTATTGTAGGACATATAGGCCCCTATAATGTGTTTTTAATAATTTCTGGATGTCCAAAGAATTGTAACTCCTTTACTCACACCCGAAACCTGTTATTTTACCAATAAATTTATAATTATTTTTTTACTTTTTAATTTCCTATGTAGTTTTACAATTAGATTTGCTGTATGGGGTTTCCTCAAAAAATTAAAAATGGAACTGCCTTTTGACCCAGCTATCCCACTTTTAGGAATATATCCTAAGAATCCCAAATCACTGATTCAAAAGAAGATATGGACCCCCATGTTTATTGCAGCATTGTTCACAATAGCCAAGATCTGGAAACAGCCCAAGTGTCCATCAGTGGACGAGTGGATTAAAACGCAGTGGTACATATACACAATGGAATACTACGTGGCCTTAAAAAAGAAGGAAATTTTACCTTTTGCGACAGCATAAATGGACCTGGAGATTATTATGCTAAATGAAGTAAGCCAGGCAGAGAAAGAAAAATATCATATGATCTCACTTATACGTGGAAACTAATGAACAAAATGAACTGAGGAACAGAACAGAGGCAGAGGCAGGGTCACAGAGACCAGAGGGATAGCAGTCAGAGGGAAGGAGGGTGAGAGAATGGGATCAGAGAAGGTAAAGGGATTAGCGAAATTGTATATATAGTTTTATAACCTTTTTAATAACAAGTGCCAAACAAATGCTACTGCAGGGGTCCCCAAACTACGGCCCGCGGGCCACATGCGGCCCCCTGAGGCCATTTATCCAGACCCCACCGCACTTCCGGAAGGGGCACCTCTTTCATTGGTGGTCAGTGAGAGGAGCATAGTTCCCATTGAAATACTGGTCAGTTTGTTGATTTAAATTTACTTGTTCTTTATTTTAAATATTGTATTTGTTCCCATTTTGTTTTTTTACTTTAAAATAAGATATGTGCAGTGTGCATAGGGATTTGTTCATAGTTTTTTTTTATAGTCTGGCCCTCCAATGGTCTGAGGGACAGTGAACTGGTCCCCTGTGTAAAAAGTTTGGGGATCCCTGTGCTACTGCTTAGTTCTAATATATCACACATTTTATTTAAAGGTGTTTCTTTTGGGTTTTTTTATTTCCTATTGCAGACCTCACAGTCCTTTGTAGACTCAGACAGAAGTGCATGGTGAGGTGGGCCTGCAGATGATTTTGATGCTATTCTGTGCCTAGAATCATTTTTTCATCAAACTGCTGCTTATCTGATTCTGGCTTTCCTTAGAGAGGACAATCTCCAAAGGAGTCCCTGTCACTTACATATAAGTCTGCAGGAGGGAGCACTTCACCTGTTCATGGATGTGCTCCAGCATTGTGAATTATAGCAAAGGATGATAACCAGAGAAGAAACTCAATAATAAATCTTGACTACTATTACATACAATATAAATATTGTGCTTGATGTCTTGAATCTGAACTAATCTCATCCTTCATTATGTAATAACACTGCTTAACTCTAAATAAACTAAGGCTTAGAATAGTCTTGTTCAAAGTCTTAGAAAATTAATTGTGGAAGAACAATTAAAGCCAAAATTTATATTTTTCCAAAGCTCATGTCCTTCAGTCATAAGAAATTGCTTGCTGATGCTTATATCTTAGAATTACAGGTTCCTACTGACTTATGTTCAAACCAGTCAAATTTTACAAACTGGACTTCTTTAGGCAAACAGAAATGTAAGTAATTTGTCTTTAGTTTGTTTAGTTTTGCTTTCCACAGAACTAGAGCAACTAGATCTCTGTGCTGACATACGATGGCAGGACTCGCTCGGTTCCGCTCAGGGAACAGGTGTGCTGCTGTGCGTAGCAGCCTCTCTCTGTTGTGATAAACTGAGTGAGTTAAGTTTGTTAATTTACTGCAATGAATTGATTAAGATATGAACAGTAAAAAATAGAAAATTTGTTTCTGTTCATTTTCCATATTTATTTTGGAATTTTTCTAGATTTATTGCACTGAATCAACACAAGTGGGGTTGGAGGGGCGTGGATATACAAGTTCTTATTTTCTAATATTACCTGTAATTATGCACTGAAAAATCTTTCTCCCCACCCCCAAGAACATTTCAGTAAGAGCCATACTTCTTAATCACTTTCAGATAAAAACAAGTTACCCGGTTCTGTTCAGTTCTAGTCTCGTTTCCTGTTTTGGTCCCATGGCTCCTCTCCCCTCCACATCATCTTCAGCCTGGCTCTGAGATCTGTCCTGGGAAGGTGGCAATATCTGACTCTACTTCCCATGTTTTCATCATAATTCCATGTTTCCTCATAATTCTGGTTTGTCCTGCTGTTTCTTTATTAAAAGTTTTCAGTTTGCTTAAAGGAATGACCTCTCCATAAGTACTTGTTATATGGTAAGCTTGTTTTTACCCAATTAAATAAAGTAGTTTGGCTTCTCAAAGAGAGTGTGCATAAATTATTGATAAACAGTGTTGTTACCACTGGCAAAGAGAGAAGAACAGAATAATCAGATCTTTAAAAAAAAAATGCCTCTCATATTAATAGAGCTCTCTTTACTTCAGGAGAAAGTTAAGTATGTGTTCTTATACAACTAGATAGTTACACACAGTCTTTTATCTACTTTCCAATAAAAATATTTCTTTTTTTTTTTTTTTTGTAGTTTTCTGAAGTTAGAAGCGAGGAGGCAGTCAGATTTCCACATGCTCCCAACCAGGATCCACTCGGCATGCCCACTAGGGGGCAATGCTCTGCCCACCTGGGGTATTGCTTCATTGTGGCCAGAGCCATTCTAGCACCTGAGGTGGAGGCCATGGAGCCGTCCTCAGTGCCCAGGCCAACTTTGCTTTAGTGGAGCCTTGACTGTGGGAGCAGCCAAGAAAGGAAGGAGAAGGGGAAGGGGAGGGAAGCAGATGGGTGCTTCTCTTGTGTTCAAGTCCTGGAAATTGAACCCAGGACTTCCACATGCTGGGCTGACATTCTACTGCTAAGCCAACTGGCCAGGGCCTCTATTTTTTAAAATATAAGATTTTCTTAGAAAGTTCTGAATATCAGGAAAAGTCAAAGCATATTTTCCCTTTCTCTGATTCCAACTGTTGTTTTGCAGGCCCTTGCTCTACCAAATTCTAAAATAATTTCCACTAATGTTTTGACTTTTAATAGTATAAAATTAGGCCCTGGCCGGGTGGCTCAGTGGTAGAGCATCAGCCTGGCGTGCAGGAGTCCCAGGTTCGATTCCCAGCCAGGGCACACAGGAGAAGCACCCATCTGCTTCTCTACCCCTCCCCCTCTCCTTCCTCTCTGTCTCTCTCTTCCCCTCTCCCCTCCTGCAGCCGAGGCTCCATTGGAGCAAAGATGGCCCGGGCTCTGAGGATGGCTCTGTGGCCTCTGCCTCAGGCACTAGGATGGCTCTGGATGCAACAGAGCGACGCCCCAGATGGGCAGAGCATCGCCCCCTGGTGGGCATGCCAGATGGATCCCGGTCAGTTTTAGAATATTCTCTAATAGGAGCAAATAAAGTCCCAAGTTTATCTGTTATAGACGTACACTTTGCAAATGTGCTAAGATACCAAAGAAAGTGTTTTTTTATCCAGTTTTAATGGAATTGAATTGCATGTATCAGGCCAGATTCTTTATCTCCACAGGGGAGCATAGTAATTTCATTACTCTGGTCTCATGTTCACTATTTTCCTAAATCTCAAAGCATGCAAGAATGGGTCAACAAGTAAAGCCCACTAAATACAGTAGCACCCAAGAGCTAATAAGGCAGGCAGTAAGGACAAACCTGTTTACTCTACATCTAAAGTTTAGTAAAGGAGATAAGAGACATGAAAGTCAAATTGTGTTAATTCCTCCCACCTTTTATGTAACACTCCCCCTCTACTTTGATCCATCTTTCACCACACATTCTAATGGAGTATTAGAGTTACAATACTAGACATTGACTCCATTCAACTAGTACTTAATCTCTATTACACAGATGTTGTTAGAAGTAAAAAAAAAAAATCATCATGTAAGGTGGTTTAAAGGAGGAGAATGAGTTTCCAGCTATTTCACAAGTCAAACACAATTGTGAAATCATATTGCTATTCTTTACTCCTAAAGGAAACACTGAATCACAGAGGATTTATGTTTGCAAAAGTATTATATCTTAAGACAACATAAGTCTTTATATATCAATTATTTTTATTTAGATAAAATATTTAAAGATAGAGAAAGTTATCAGTGATCAATACTGTCTATCAATAAACCAAAAGTAATAAAAGAAATCACAGATATGTCTGAAAGATGGTGACAGAGTAGGTAGACATTTCAACCCCCATCTACCAGGACCAAATTGGATTACAACTTAATTTAAGAACAATCATCTTGAAAAACCAACTTTGGACTAAACTAAGAGGAATCTATAACCAAGGATCACAGAAGAAGCCACACTGAGACTGGTAGGAAGGGCGGAAACGGGGAAAGGGTTTCTCTGCTCCCAGGAGTGAGCAGTGGACCAGAGGCACTCTCACTGAGTGGTGGGTTACCCTGAGAGGTGTGGGTCCTCAGTCCCAGGCCCAGAGCCCCAACCTAGAGCCCCAGAGGCTAGAAGAGGCACCCAAACAGCATTTGGCTGTGAAAAGAGCTGGGTTTCTGTCCATGAGAAAGAGACACAGCTCTACTATGAAGACTCCATTTTAAAGGACCCATGCACAAAAAACCTTGTTCACAGCCAGTTACCCAGGCCTCTGGCCAGGGAGAACTGAAAGGACTAAAGTGGCATGAGGAAAGTATGAAGTTAGAGGTCCAGGGAGAGACACTGTGAGGGACGGCCACCAGAACCCCTGTGCTGAATCATTCTCCAATACCACAGTCACCATCTTTTATGGGTAAAGCAATCCCCTCTGAGAGACATTAGCCTGAGGAAAGCAGCTCCCCACCCTCTGGAGTCTCTTCTACCCCAGGGATAGTGACAGGTTGTTCTGAGAGGCCAGGAAGCAGGGGGCATGTCAGTGACTCAGTGTTCTGGAGTTGAGACCAGAGCATCCCCCCACACACTCTCCCAAGTCTATGACTGGTGCTTCCACCTCAAAAGAGACACAGCTGAAACTTTCTGGAGAGGAGGCAGACCACACCTCTGGGTCTCAGAGGCCAAACCCTACATCTGTAACAAAAGTCAGGACAGACTGACACCTGGGGCCAAGAAGCAGAGCTACACCCACCACACTTCCTAATCGCTAAAGTGCCACAGGCTCTGGACTCTAGAAGAGGTTTTTTTGCAGCAGCGGGGCCCAACAAGCAGCCGGAAGACTGTAGGCTCCTACTATAGTAGGAGGAGAGACTCAGGGAAACTTGGCCATTTGAGTGGACTTTCTCCCAGGCCCAGAGTGGTTAAAAGCCAGCCTAGTTATGCAGCTGGTATTTCCATGTATACCTGGGCCCAAAAAAGGCAGCCACAAACTCTGAATTGCTTGTAGCTCCATAAAGGTTGCTGAGGGCCAGTCATGGGCAATGTCTTTCACTGGTCTGCACTGGGTTCCTCCTAGGAAGGCCAGAGCTGGCACGTCCAGGGGCCAGCTGCGGAAAGCATGGGTTCAGGACCTAACAACCCTTGCTAGAGTGGTATCCTAAGAAAAAGCTCCTCAACTGGGCCCAGCTGAGGCGAGTTCCACTCTCTATGATCAGCGCCAGCACAGAGGCTCATGTGCATTGGATAGGGTGGAGTTTCATAGTCAGCCAGCCTGGGTGCTGGATATTCTGTCCTGCTAGGCTAGATTCCACAGGGGGAAGGAAGAGAGGCTTGGAGCATGGACATTTAAAGTATAGGATTCTGTGAGTCTATTTTTGGATTTGGTTGAGGGGCTTAGCCACCTTTGGGAGTGGCCAAGTTAGCCCTAAGAGAGAATTCTCTCAATCTTCCTCCCTGAGACCTGGGTCTCAACAGCTGAAAGAACTTCTGCAGAGGGGACTGTCGACCACACTCAGTCTGAACCTATTGCTCACCTTTTGGGGGAGAAATAAAATTTGCGTATCCAGCAGTGGCTGAGGCATCAAGCTCTGGAGTAGGGGCCATATTTCCTGTATTGAGCTCCTGACCAAGAGATTCCTGAACTGGGGGTCCCACAAATATTGTCTTCACAACCTCAGCTGCCCTAATCCACCATGTGTGCAACCTGTAGAGGGGTTGGTGGGTGATGATAATCTGAGCACAAACTACATTCTTACACTCTTACTGTGAAGACCAGGCAGCTGCAAAAGGAGTATGAGAAGCTGAAAAATGAAGACAAATCTTACAAAGGTTGGTGCTTTTATGGAACTGGTGTCATCTCTAAGCAGGAGGAAGCTGAACCTTATACAAAAGTTGACAACTCCCACAGTATCCTGACACAGAAAACGCAGACACAAACAGTGAAAATTTATTAGCTGCAGACTGGTAGCCCATAGTGGGTTATAAACAACAGTGGACACCAACCTAAGAAAAACTAGAGCCAACACTACTGGTAGTGATTGGCGGACAGCACAAACCCTAGACTCAACTACCTACACAAGCAGCACACCCAAAGGTGGAGTGCAGGCACCAGACACTGTGGAGAATAAATACACCCAACAAAACAGACATTGAACAGAGTGTAATACACATAATCAAGGTTTCCCTTAAAGCCAGCCAGCCTAAAGGGATAAATGTACCCACAAAAAGACCAATTGCATCTAATACATACAACAAGAGGGAAAATAGTATCCACAAGAAGAATTCCTAGAACAAGAACACAAGTGGCCCTGGAGGACAATATCACTGATCCCATCTTCTTCATAAAGACCACAGAAAAATTTCAAATTCAGACAGTGCTACTTAATACATAGACAAAATGGGCAGACAGAGAAACGTTGCCAAAATGAATCAACAAGAGAAATTCCCAGAAAAAGAACTTAATGAGATGAAAGAATCCAAAATATCAGATGCATAATTTAAAACAATGACTTTTAAAGTGCTCAAGAATCTTAGAAAAATGATGGATGGAGATAATGAGCATCTAAATAAAGAGATAGCAAGCATCAAAAAGGACATTGAAATCATAAAATGAACCAGCCAAAATGACAAATACAATATCAGAAATGAAGACTGCACTAGAAGGAATTAATGGCAGACTGGATGAAGCAGAGGATCGAAACAGTAATTCGAAGGACAAGATAAATGAAAGCATGGAAGCAGAGCAGCACAAAGAAAAGAGGCCCAAAAAGTCTGAGGAAACTCAAAGAGAGCTCTGTGACAACATGAAGAGAAACACCATTTGCATCATAGGGGTTCCTGAAGGAGAAGAGAATGAACAAGGAAAAGAGAATCTGTTTGAAGAAATAATAGCTGAAAATTTCCCTAAGTTGATGAAGGGAAAAATCACACAAGTTCAAGAAGGATTAGAAGAGTTCCATTAAAAAGGAACCCTAGGAGGCCTACAGCAAGATACATCATAAGTAAAGTGTCTAAGTTAAGAGACAAAGAAAGAATACTAAAAGCTGCAAGAGAAAAGCAGTTAATCACCTACAAAGGAGCTGCCATTAGGATGAAATCTGACTTCTAAACAGAATCACTTGAGGCCCAAAGGAATTGGTAAGAAGTTTCAAAGGGATGCACAGCAAGAAACTACAAACAAAACTTCTTTATCCAGCAAAGTTATCTTTCAAAATTGAAGGAGAAATAAAAAGTTTCCCACACAAAAAACTCTATAGTCCTTACTATAGCCTTTGTTTTGAAGTCTATTTTGTCAGATACAAGTCTTATTACCTCACCTTTTTTTATTTGCATTTGCATGAAAAACTTTTTTCATCCCTTCACTTTTAGTCTATGTGTATCTGTGTTCTGAAGTGTGTCTCTTGTAGATATAGAGGGTAAAAAAACAATACAGAAGATCAGTGAAACCAAGAACTGCTTTTTTTGAAAAGGTAAATGACATTGATGAACCTTTAACCAGACTCATAAAAAAAAAAAAAGAACTCAAATAAATAAAATTAAAAATAAAACTAGAGAAGTAAAAACTGACACTATAGAAATACAACGGACTGTAAGAAAATATTATGAAGATCTGTATGCCAAAAACTTGGACAACCTAGGAAAAATGAATAAATTTCTGTAAATATATAATTTTTCAAAACTTAATCTGGAAGAATCAGAAAATTTAAACAGACCAATTACAACAAATAAAATTGAAACAGTTATTTAAAAAACTCCCAGAAAACAAAACTACTAGACCAGATGGTTTCACAGGTGAATTTTACCAAATATTCAAAGAAGAACTAACACCTATCCTTCTCAAGCTATTTCAAAAACTTCAAGAGGAGGAAAGACTTCCAAGCTCCTCTTATGAGGTAAGCATTATCTTCATTCCAAAGCCAGATAAAGACACCATAAAAGAAAGAAAACTATAGGTCAATATCCCTGATGAACTTAGATGCTAAAATTCTCAACAAAATATTAGCAAACAGGATCCAGCAATACATGAAAAAAATCATGCATCATGATTAAGTGAGATTTATTCTAGGGAGGCAAGGCTGGTACAATATTTGCAAATCAATAAATGTGATTCATCACATAAAAAAAGGAAGGATAAAAATTACACAAAAATATCAATAGATGCAGAAAAAGCATTTGATAAAATCTAGCACCCATTTATGATCAAAACTCTCAGCAAAGTGGGAATACATGGAACATACCTCAACATAATAAAGGCCATCTATGACAAAAGGCCAGCCTCATACTCAATGGACAAAAATTAAAAGCAATCCTCTTAAAATTAGGAGCAAGGCAGGGGTTGCCCCTTTCACCACTCTTATTCAATATAGTTCTGGAATTCCTAGCCATATCAATCAGAAATAAAAGGCATCCAAATTAGAAAAGAAGAAGTAAAACTACAATCATCTGCTGATGACAATACTGTACATAGAAAACCCTGAAGTCTCAGTAAAAAAACTTCTGGACCCAATAAATGAATTTGGCAAGGTGCCAGAATATATATTACTATTTAAAAATTAGTGGCATTTTTATACACCAATAATAAACTGTCTGAAAGAGAAAAAAAGGAAACAATCCCCTTCATTATTGCAACAACAACAAAAAGATAAAGTTCCTAGGAGTTAATTTCTTTTCTTTTTTTCTTAACCACTTAAATGTTTTTAATTTTTTCAACCACACAAGTAATGCATGAACACTTTTCTTAATTAATTAATTAATTTTAATTTATTGTGTTCACATGGATTCAAGTGTCCCACCGAGTACATTCCCCAACCCCCATGTTCCCCTCAACCACCTTCCCCCTCCTCTCCACACCTTCCCCCCTTCCCTCCAAGATTTGCTTTTCTGCGCTCTATAACGCTGTGTTATGTATATATAATTTAACCAATCTCTTTCCCTTCTCTGATCCCATTCTCTCACCTTCTTTCCCAGTGTCCCCTTTCGCTTTGGTCCCTTTGATCCCACCTCTGTCTCTACTCCACTCCTCAGTTCATATTGTTCATTGGATTCCTCAAATGAGTGAGGTCATATGATATTTTTCTTTCTCTGCCTGGCTTATTTCACTTTGCATAATAGTTTCCAGGTTCATCCATGTTGTCACAAAAGGTACGATTTCCTTCTTTTTCACAGCCACATAGTATTCCATTGTATATATGTACCACTGCTTTTTAATCCACTTGGCCACTGTTTCCAGATCATGGCTATTGTAAACAATGCTGCAATAAACATGGGGGTGCATTTCTTCTTGGATTCAGTGATTTGGTATTCTTAGGATATATTTCTAAAAGTGGGATGGCTGGGTCAAAAGGCAGTTCCATTTTTAATTTTTTTAAATTTGTTTTATTTATTTATTTTAGAGAGGAGAGGGAGAGAGAGAGAGAGAGAGAGAGAGGAGAGACAGAGAAAGAGAAGGGGAGGAGGAGCTGGAAGCATCAACTCCCATATGTGCCTTGACCAGGCAAGCCCAGGGTTTCGAACCAGCGACCTCAGCATTTCCAGGTCGATGCTTTATCCACTGCACCACCACAGGTCAGGCCCTAAAAGCCCATGGAGATAAATCAGCAAATATATTGCTGCAAGAGATGTTGGAGAGCTTACTGCCTATGTTTTCTTCTAAGATGCTTATGGTTTCACGACTTACATTTAAGTCTTTTATCCATTTTGAGTTTATTTTTGTAAATGGTGTAAGTTCATGGTCTAGTTCCATTTTTTGCAGGTAGCTGCTCAATTTTCCCAACACTATTTGTTCAAGAAGCTGTCTTTACTCCATTGTATGCTCTTACCTCCTTTATCAAATATCAGTTGTCCATAAAGGTGTGGGTTTATTTCTGGGTTCTCTGTTCTGTTCCATTGATCTATATTTTTGTTCTTATGCCAGTATCAAGCTGTTTTGAGTACAATGGCCTTGTAGCATAACTTGATATCAGGAAGTGTGATATCACCCACTTTATTCTTCTTTTTCAAGATTGCTGATGCTATTTGTGTTCTTTTTTTGGGGGTTCATATAAATTTTTGGAATATTTGTTTTATATCTTTTAAGTATGTATTGGTATTTTAATAGTAATTTCACTGAATTTATAGATTGTTTTGGGTAATATAGACATTTTAATGAAGTTTATTTTTCCCATCCATGAACAGGGTATATGCTTCCACTTCTTTGTGTCTTTCTTGAGTTCTTTTATCAATGTTTTATAATTTTCTGAGTACAAGTCTAACCTCCTTGGTTAAATTTACTCCTAAGTATGTTTTTTTGTTGTTGTTGGAATAGTGAAGTAGATTGTTTCCTTAATTTCTCTTTCAGAAAGTTCATTGTTGGTGTATATAAATGCCACTGATTTTAAATATTGATTTTATAACCTGCCACCTTGCTGAATTTATTTATCATTTCCAGTAGTTTTTGAATGAGACTTTAGAATTTTCTATGTACATTATCAAGTCATCAGCAATTAATGAAAGTTTTATCTTTTTTCCAATTTGTATGCCTTTGATTTCTTCTTCTTGTTTGATTGTTATAGCTAGGACTAATATTAGTGGTGAAAGGGGACACCCCTGCCTTGTTCCTGATCTTAAGGGGATTGCTTTTAATTTTTGCCCATTGAGTATGATGTTGGCTCTGGGTTTGTCATAGATGGCCTTTACATGTTGAATTATGTTCCCTGTATTCCAACTTTGCTGAGAGTTTTGGTCATAATGGTGCTGGATTTTATTAAATGCTTTTTCTGCATCTATTGATATTTTTTGTAATTTTTATCCTTCATTTTTCTTACATGATGAAGCACAGTGGTTAATTTGTGAATATTGTATCAGCCTCGCCTCCCCAGAATGAATCCCACTTGATCATGATGCATGATTTTTTACATGTATTGCTGGATTCTGTTTGATAATATTTTGTTGAGAATTTTAGCATCTAATTTCATCAGGGATATTGGCGTATACTTTTCTTCCTTTGTATTGTATTTACCTGGTTTCAGAATAAGGATTATGCTCACCTCATAAAAGAATTTTGGAAGTTTTTCCTCCTCTTGAAGTTTTTGAAATAGCTTGAGAAGGATAGGGGTTAGTTCTTTGAATATTTGGTAGAATTTGCCTGTGAATCCATCTGGCCCAGGGTTCTTGTTTGTTGGGAGTGTTTTGATAACTGTTTTGATCTAATTTGTTTTAATCAGTCTGTTCATGTTTTCTGTTTCTTCCAGATCGATTTTTGAAAGATTATATGTTTCAGGGAATTTGTCCATTTTCCTTACGTTGTCTAATATTTTGGCATACAGTTCTTTATAGTAGTGTCTTAAAGTCCTTTGAGCTTCTGCTGTGTCAGTAGCTACTTCTTCACTCTCATTTCTAATTTTATTTATTTGAATCCTTTCTCTTTTTTTCTGGGTAAGTCTGGTTAAAGGTTCATCAATCTTGTTTACCTTTTCAAAGAATCAGCTCTTGGATTCATTGATCTTCTGTATTTTTTTTTTAGCTTGTCATTTATTTCCACTTTGATCTTTATTATTTCCTTCCTTTTACTTCCTTTGGGCTTTACTTGTTCTTTTTCTAGTTCTTTTAGATGCAGGTTTAAGGTGTGTATTTGAGCTTTTTCTTGCTTCTTAAATTATGCCTGTAATGCTATGAACTTGCTTTTCTGGACTGATTTTGCTGTGTCTCATAAATATTGAGTTGTTGTATGTTTGTTTTAATTTATTTCATGAAAATTTTTTATTTCTTCCTTGATATTATTTTTAACCTATTTGTTATTAATAATATGCTATTTAGCCTCCAAGTGTTTGAATGTTTTTTAATTTTCTATTGTTGATTTCTAGTTTTATGCCATTTTGAACAGAGAAGATACTTGATATGATTTCAATCTTCTTAAATTTATTGAGACCCGTTTTATGCCCTAACATGTGGGTTATCCTAGAGAATGTACCATGAGCACTTGAAAAGAATGTATATTCTGCTGTTTTAGGGTGAACGATTTTGAAGATATCTATTAAATCCAGTTGATCTAGTGTGCCCTTTAAGGCCGCTGTTTCTTTGTTAATTTTCTTTCTTGCGGACCTATTCATTGATATTATTGGGGTATAGAAATTCCGTAATATTATAGTATTGCTGTTGATCTCACCATTTATGTCCATCAAAACCTGCTTTATATATTTAGGTGCTCCTATATTACACACATATCTATTTATAATGGTTATATTTTTCTGTGTGATTGCTTCCTTTATCATTATGTAGTGACCTTCTTTATCCCTTACTGTAACCTTTGTTTTAAAGTCTGTTTTGTCAGATATAAGTATTGCTACCCCAGCTTTTTTTTTTCATTTCCATTTGCATGAAATAGTTTCTTCTATTCTTTTACTTTCAGTCTATGTATCTTTTGTTTTGAGGTGGGTCTCTCATAGACAGCATAGGTACTGGTCCTGATTTCTTATTCATGCAGCTACCCTATGTCTTTTGATTGGAGCATTTAACCCATTTACATTTAAGGTTATTATTGATATGTAGGGTTTTTTTTTGCCATTTTATTCTTTAATCTATATTCCTTTTTTTTACTAGATTCCCCCCCCCCTTCTTCTGTTTACAACAAGCCCCTTAACATTTCTTGCAGCATTGGTTTGGTTGTAATGAATTCCTTGATTTTTTTTTTGGTCTGGGAAGCTTTTTATTTTTCCTTCAATTTTAAATGATAGCCTTGCTGGATAAAGAAGTCTTGGTT
Organism: Saccopteryx leptura; assembly: GCF_036850995.1. Lineage (NCBI taxonomy): Eukaryota > Metazoa > Chordata > Mammalia > Chiroptera > Emballonuridae > Saccopteryx > Saccopteryx leptura. Next base: position 47,661,378 of record NC_089505.1, on the reverse strand, counting down.
GTAGGCTCTTGTTTTGCATTACTTTGAATATTTCTTGCTATTATCTTCTGGCCTGAAGTGTTTCTATTGAAAAGTCAGATGTCATCCTTATGGGTGCTCCTTTGCATGTGATTAACTGCTTTTCTCTTGCAGCTTTTAGTATTCTTTCTTTATATCTCTGCTTTGGTATTTTAATTATGATGTGTCTTGGTATAGGTCTCTTTGCATTCCTCCTTAATGTGAGTCTGTGCTTCTTGAACTTGTTTGACTTTTTTCTTTACCTTTTTAGAAAATTTTTCAGCTATGATTTCTTCAATCAGGTTCTTTATCCCTTGTTTTTTTTTTTTTTTCTTTTTCTTCAGGAACCCCTATGATACAAATGTTGTTTCTCTTCATGCTGTCACAGAGCTCTCTTAGAGTTTCCTCAGACTTGTTGATCCTCTCTCTCTCTCTCTTTTTTTTTTTTTTTTTTGCTGTTTTGCTTCCATGCTTTCACTTATCTTGTTCTCTAAATCACTGATTTATTCCTCTGCTTCATCCGGCTGGTTTTATTTCCTTCTAGTGTAGTCTTCATTTCTAATATTGTGTTTGTCATTTCTGTGTGATTCTTTTTTATGATTCAATGTCCTTTTTTATTATTAATATCTCTTTGTTTAGGTGCCCCTTATCTTCATCTATTGTTGCTCTAAAATATTTGAGCACCCCAACAATCATTATTCTAAACTTTTCATTCTGTTTCTTGGCTATTCCCATCTCATTCAGTTCTTTTTCTGGGTATTTCTCTTGTTGATTCTTTTGAATTTCATTTCTCTGTCTTCCCATTTTGTCTTTGTATAGACTGCTCCTTTGGGTGTGTTGTTTTTATAGCTAGCTGAGTGTAGGGTTGGTGTTGTCTGCATCTAGCTTTCAGTTGTGTTTTTTCTAGATCTTTTTGAGTTGTCCTCAGCTGTTATTTGTAATCTGTAGTGGGCTACTTATCTGCTGCTACAGCTCTTTTTTCTATTTGTGTCAGCATTTTTATGTCTTAGCTGGGTCAGGTCTGAGGAGCCTTTCCTTAAGATACCACTCTAACTAGGGTTTTTAGGTCCTGAGCCTATGCTCTCCATATCTGGCCACTGGATGTACAGCCTTGCACCTCCCTGGCCAAAACCTGGTGCAGACTAGTAGGGGTCACTACTTATGACTGGCCCTTAGCAATGTTCTTGGAGGTATAGGTGATCCAGTGTTTGTGGCTGCCTCTGCTGGGCCCTGATGCCATTGTAAATATTAGCTGCACTTCTAGGCTGACTTTTATCTACTTTTGGCCAGTGTGTGTGGCTTCTCTATTCTTGAGGTGTGTTCTTTTCACCAGACCCCACTGCCCCTGCCTCCTCAGGCACTAGGGCACTGACACTGCTGGGTGTACAGGCTCATGGGCCACAGCTTGGGTTGTCCGGTGGGGCTGCACCACGAGCTCGAGGGACTTCTCACCTCACAGGGCTCAGCCCCATACGCGTGCAAGTGCACTTCTCTGAGCTCCTCCCCTTGTCCTTGCCATGTGGGCCACAGGTCTCTGCATCCCATGGGTGTGTGAGATGGCTCACCCCACCAGGTTCCACCTCCTGTGGGCATGGGTGTGCAGGAGGCCTCTCCAGGCTATGCCCCTTGCCTCCACCACATGGGCCTCCAAGATCTGCCTCCAGCAAGAGTGGGCACACAGGATGCCTCCCTGGGCTCTGCCCCTCACCAACATGAGGGGGCCACTGGGCTCCACCCCCTGCCACCACCGCACAGGCTTAGCATCATGGCATCCACCACAGCCTGGCCCTCCCGCACTTTGAAGGGTACTCAGCAGTTTGAGGGGGATGGTGTTTGCCAGACCTCAGGTCTCAAAACCTGTGTCCCTCATGTGCCCCTTACTTCTAAGCATCTCTTTGTATTGACTAGAGCAGGAGAGCCTCTGGTGGGTGGGTTAATTGCTTATCTTTGATTGCATTGGTTCTCCCAGGAAAAATAGCCACTTTAGGTTTGGGAAGTGAGCCAGTACAGGGGTCAGGGTGGCTTTTCCCTACAGTCTCTTCCTGTGCCACCGAGACTACACTCTCCTCTCATAACTCCAGTCCTCTTGATGCTCCCTGCTCCTGGAGCCCTGGGTAAGTGGCTGTGAATGAGGTTTTCTGTGCAGTCCCTTTAAGATGAAGCCTGGGTCTGAGAGTTCTGTCTCCCTCTTGCAAGCAGTAACTCAGCTCTTCTTTCAGCTAAATACTGTCCATATGCTTTCTCTAGTCTCTGGGGCTCTAGGTTGGGGTTCTAGTCTAGTCCTGGGACTGAGGACCCACAACTCTCTGGGCAACCTACGCCACTGTGAGAAACCCTCCAAGCCACCTCTCACCCCTGGGAGCTGGGCAGCCCCTTCTATGTCTGTGCCCTTCCTACCAGTCTTGATGTGGCTTCTTCAGTGATACTTGGTTATAGATTCCTCTTAGTTTAGTCCAAAGTTGGTTTTTCAAGATGATTGTTCCTAAGTTGAGTTGTAATCCACTTTGGTTTGGGATGTGGGAGTTGGAATGTCTGCTTACATCATCGCCATTTTTCCCTAGGAGTAAATTTAACCAAGGAGGCAAAGGACTTGTACTCGGAAAATTATAAAACATTTATAAAAGAAATCAAGAAAGATTCAAACAAGAGGAAGCATATAACATATTTATGGATAGGAAGAATAAACATCATTAAAATGTCTATATTACCCAAAGCAATCTATAAATTCAATGCAATTTCTATTAAAATGCCAATGGCATACTTCAAAGATAAAGAACAAATATTACAAAAATTTATATGGAACCAAAAAAGAATAAGAATAGCCTCAGCAATCTTGAAAAAGAAGAATAAAGTGGGAGGTATCATACTTCCTGATGTCAAGTTATTCTACAATGCCATTGTACTCAAAACAGCTTAATACTGGCATAAGAACAGGCATTCAGATCAATGGAACAGAACAGAGAACCCAGAAATTATCCCACGCCTCTATGGTCAATTAATATTTGACAAAGGAAGTAAGAGCATACAATGGAGTAAAGACAGTCTCTTTAATAAATGGTGTTGGGAAAAGGGGACAGGTACATGTAAAAAAATAAAACTAGACCACCAACTTGCACCATTCACAAAAATAAACACAAAATGGATAAAAGACTTAAATGTAAGTCGTGAAACATAAACATCCTGGAAAAAAACATAGGCAGTAAACTCTCCAATATCTCTTATAGCAATATATTTGCTGATTTATCTCCACAGGCAAGTGAAATAAAGGACAGGATGAACAAATGGGACTATATCAAACTAAAAATATTTTGCACAGCAAAAACACCATGAGCAAAATAAAAAGACAACCAACACAATTGGAGAACATACTCGTCAATATATCTGATAAGCGGTTAGTAACCAAAATATTTAAAGAAATTTTAAAACTCAACAGCAGGAAGGTAAATAATCCAATTAAAAAATAGGCAAAAGAGCCCTGGCCGGTTGGCTGAGCGGTAGAGCGTCGGCCTGGCGTGCTGGTTCGATTCCCGGCCAGGGCACACAGGAGAAGCGCCCATTTGCTTCTCCACCCCCCCTTCCTCTCTGTCTCTCTCTTCCCCTCCCACAGCCAAGGCTTCATTGGAGCAAAGATGGCCCGGGCACTGGGGATGGCTCCTTGGCCTCTGCCCCAGGCGCTAGAGTGGCTCTGGTCGCAGCAGAGTGACGCCCCGGAGGGGCAGAGCATCGCTCCCTGGTGGGCAGAGCGTCGCCTCTGGTGGGCGTGCCGGGTGGATCCCAGTCAGGGGCATGCGGGAGTCTGTCTGACTGTCTCTCCCCATTTCCAGCTTCAGAAAAATACAAAAAAAAAAAAAAAAAAAAGCAAAAGAACTGAATAGACACTTCTCCAAAGAGGACATACAGATGGCCAATAAGCATATGAAAAAATGTTCAACATAACTAATCATCAGAGAAATGCAAATTAAAACCACAATGAGATATCACCTCATACCTGTCAGAATAGCGCTCATTAATAAAACAACACAATAAATCCTGGTGAGGTTGCAAAGAAAAGGAAACTCTCCTGCACTGCTGGTGGTAATGTAAACTTGTGCAGCCATATAGTTATGGGTTTCCTCAAAAAATTAACAATGGAACTGCCTTTTGACCCAGCTATCCCACTTTTAGGAATATATTCTAAGAATACTAAATCACTGATTCAACAGAAGATATGCTCCTCCATGTTTATTGCAGCATTATTTACAATAGCCAAGATCTGGAAACAGCCCTAGTGTCCGTCAGTGGATGAGTGGATTAAAAAGCAGTGGTGTGTGTGTGTGTGTGTATATATATATATATATATATACACACACACATACACATACACACACACAATGAAATACTACATTGCTGTGAAAAAGAAGACAATCTTACCTTTTGGGACAGCATGAATGGACCAGGAGATTATTATGATAAGTGAAATAAGCCAGGCAGAGAAAGAAAAATATTGTATGTGTCACATATATGTGGAATCTAATGAACAAAGTGAACTGAGGAACAGAATAGAGGCAGAGGTGGGCTCACAGGGACCAGAGGGACAGCAGTCAGAGGGAAGGGGCATGAGGGGATGGGATCAGAGAATGTAAAAGGGATTAGTGAATCTATATATACTTAACACAGAGATATAGATAACAGGACAGCGAATTCTAGAGGGAAGGGGGATGGAGTTAGGGGGAAGGGAGCAAAAGGTATAAAAACAGACATGGGTGGGAGTGAGGGAGTTACATTAAACGGGATATTTGAATCCATGTAAACACAATAAATAAAAAATTAATAAAAATTTAAAAAATAAAAAAGAAATAAAAGAATCACACAATTATTTGTGTGCAGTCAATAATTTTTTTATTTTTTATTTTTTTTAATAAATTTTTATTAATGATAATGGGATGACATTAATAAATCAGGGTACATATATTCAAAGAAAATATGTCTAGGTTATTTTGTCATTAAATTATGTTGCATACCCCTCGCCCAAAGTCAGATTGTCCTCCACCTCCCTCTATCTAGTTCTCTGTGCCCCTCCCCCTCCCCCTAACTCTCTCCCTCCCTCCCTCCCATGTCCTCCCTCCCCCCACCCTTGGTAACCACCACACTCTTGTCCATGTCTCTTAGTCTCGTTTTTATATTTCACCAATGTATGGAATCATGTAGTTCTTGTTTTTTTCTGATTTACTTATTTCACTCCATATAATGTTATCAAGATCCCACCATTTTGCTGTAAATGATCTGATGTCATCATTTCTTATGGCTGAGTAGTATTCCATAGTGTATATGTGCCACATCTTCTTTATCCAGTCTTCTATTGAAGGGCTTTTTGGTTGTTTCCATGTCTTGGCCACTGTGAACAGTGCTGCAATGAACATGGGGCTACATGTGTCTTTACGTATCAATGTTTCTGAGGTTTTGGGGTATATACCCAGTAGTGGGATTGCTGGGTCATAAGGTAGTTCTATTTGCAGTTTTTTGAGGAACCACCATACTTTCCTCCATAATGGTTGTACTACTTTACAGTCCCACCAACAGTGGATGAGAGTTCCCTTTTCTCCACAGCCTCTCCAACATTTGCTATTACCCGTCTTGTTGATAATAGCTAATCTAACAGGGGTGAGGTGGTATCTCATAGTTTTGATTTGCATTTCTCTAATAACTAATGAAGCTGAGCATCTTTTCATATATCTGTTGGCCATTTGTATTTCTTCCTGGGAGAAGTGTCTGTTCATGTCCTCTTCCCACTTTTTTATTGGATTGTTTGTTTGTTTGTTGTTGAGTTTTATGAGTTCTTTGTAAATTTTGGATATTAGGCCCTTATCTGAGCTGTTGTTTGAAAATATCATTTCCCACTTAGTTGGCTGTCTGTTTATTTTGATATCAGTTTCTCTTGCTGAGCAAAAACTTTTTATTCTGATGTAGTCCCATTCATTTATCTTTGCCTTCACTTCTCTTGCCATTGGAGTCAAGTTCATAAAATGTTCTTTAAAACCCAGGTCCATGATTTTAGTACCTATGTCTTCTTCTATGTACTTTATTGTTTCAGGTCTTATATTTAGGTCTTTGATCCATTTTGAATTAATTTTAGTACACGGGGACAGGCTGTAGTCGAGTTTCATTCTTTTGCATGTGGCTTTCCAGTTTTCCCAACACCATTTGTTGAAGAGGCTTTCTTTTCTCCATTGTGTGTTGTTGGCCCCTTTATAAAAGATTATTTGACCATATATATGTGGCTTTATTTCTGGGCTTTCTATTCTGTTCCATTGGTCTGAGTGTCTATTTTTCTGCCAATACCATGCTGTTTTGATTATCGTGGCCCTATAATATAGTTTAAAGTCAGGTATTGTAATGCCCCCAGCTTCATTCTTTTTCCTTAGGATTGTTTTGGCTATTTGGGTTTTTTTATAGTTCCATATAAATCTGATGATTTTTTGTTCCATTTCTTTAAAAAATGTCATAGGAATTTTGATGGGAATTGCATTAAATTTATATATTGCTTTGGGTAATATGGCCATTTTAATTATATTTATTCTTCCTATCCAAGAACAAGGAATATTTTTCCATCTCATTGTGTCTTTTTCTATTTCTCTTAATAATGCCTTGTAGTTTTCGTTATATAGGTCCTTTACATTCTTTATTATGTTTATTCCTAGGTATTTTATTTTTTTTGTTGCAATCGAATAATTTTTTTATGAAATTTGTATGTTTAGGAAAAAATTCAGTGCTTTTTATTTCTACATTTGTAAATAGTGATTTTTAAAAATGTTTTACATAAAGCTAATTTTGGGGAATGTGGTTTAAATTCAAGATAAACAATACCTATTTAAAAACATTTTTTTGAAATTCTTTAGTGCTGTGAAAAATTTTTATTCTGCAAATAGTTCTTTTATCTCCTTAACCTTTCAACTTTTCTTAAAGCAACATGTTTATAATTCAGCAACTGTTTTTTTTAAAAAACACACTGGTCCATACATTTCTTCAATCTCTTTAATTCCTTTCCATAAAAAAAAAAATAGAGAGAGAGAAAAAGAGAAATACAGATGTTGCAATAACACAGTAATATAAACTGCTTTTTCTTTTCCTTAGTATATTATTGCTTTTCTTTTATAAATGTGTAAGTACTATTACAAAACTGTGGGCATTCTATTTCTGCAGCCATGTGAACCCCTGATAATCACCTGCACGGCTCATGGCTTTAGCACAGCCATATTGTAATAGAACATTTCAACCGGACAAACAAAGAAAAAGAAATTTTAAGAAAATGGGAGAAAGCCTTCCTAACAACCCCAATATTTACCCATGTGCATAAATGATAGACAGAGTCGGTCTGGCACTTTGACAATTCAGACACTGCAGTTTTGCCTTTCTGTCTGCTTCTTTCTCAAGTCCATATATAAAACAAGAATTAAACTCATTCAGGTGGTAAATTACTCTTCCTGGAAAGAAGACTTCAGTTTGATCAGTATATAAATGAGGTTTGAGGATAGAAATGCAGAATTTTTTTTGTTGAAAGTTTTTTTTTTATGTTTAGTTGACAGAGACTGACTCCTGTGGCTGTAGAGGGTATTTATTTTCTACATCTTGCAGCTCAGGAATTCTCTCTATTCTCTTATATTAGCTTAGTAGAAACTTCCAATGAAAGTTAATGAATTTTACACAGACAGTTTTCATGTTGACTTTATAAAACTTAACAATTTTAATTTTTTTTCTGCAGAGACTGCTGAGATCTCTCCATATAGTTTGTATAGGGAAGAGAGCCATAAAACATAACTAATGAGTAGACCCTAAGCCAGTTGCCAACAATACAATTTATCCTGACACAAACATGTATAGTTATAGAACTTAATAATTATAAACATTAGCACATAAGTTTAAAACTTGAAAATATTTTGGAAAACATATTTTAAATTATATAATTTTACTTTGTAATAATGATTACTAGATCCTCTTTTTTTTGTAATTATGTACACATAATCATATACATATATTATATATAGATGTATTATTAATACTCCTCTCATAAAACTGAATTCATATCAAACTCATTAAAGTTATGTTTTAATGTAATGACTTTTTTGTTATTAAATCTATAATAACATATAAAATTATTTTAATGTACAGTTAAAAATATTAATTTTTTTTTACTAAGTATTGGTGACATAGTCAAATATATTTTGGATAAAGTCCTTAACCTTATCTATAAAAGAAAATACTTTAAAAGAAAATGAAATATTTGGTAATGTCCAAGAAAGTTGCTCCAGATTAGTTAAAGAAGCAATGAAGACTTTATTCAACATATTGTAATAGGGATGAACATGGTTGTAATAGAGATGAGATACTGAACTCAACTTCGATGAGACAAAAGGCAGAATTTTTAAGCTCTAGTGTAAGCTAGTGTGCAGAGACTGGCAGGTGTTAGAAAAGGTATAGAAAATATGATTAGTCCATCTGTGTTTACTAATTTCTGCTTATCTTATTGAAAATAGACTATTACCTTCACACAGATATGGTAAATAGGGACACTATTTTTCTTAATAATTGCCTTTCAAAGAGTTGGTTCTCAGGAGCTTGAGAAAGATGTTCTTATATTTTAAAACTGCCAGAGGCTGGGAGAATATTTATGTCAAATGAGGCAGGCAGAGAAAGAGTTTACAATTCCAAATTTTCTAGAGTAAATGCTCTAAGATAAGGGAAGCTAGGGATCTATAGCCAGGAGAAAACCTGCCTAAGTTTAGTCAAGCTGAGGGAAATATTAAGGTCATCTTAGTTGCTAAATATACCTCTTATGTATATTTGTATAATTCATGTGTTAAACTGGTAGTATATGCATCTTTGGGGTGAATATGGACATGCATGATGTCAAGAAGAAAAGATGCAGTCAAAGCCAATACAGCTCAAATCCAATCAATTATCAGAAAGTACTCACATTTCTACACAGAGAAAATATGTACAGTACTTTATAACATGTAAAACAAGTTAGACATTCCTCCAAACATAATTTCAAAAAGACAAGAGAATAGTGCTACAAGATGTTTGCTGGTTTATTGAACTTCTTTAAAGACTATTTAAAAAGAAGAAATCCACAAACACATTTATCTTTATGGGAAAGAATATTCCCATATAAGTAACCAAAACTTAACAGGAAACAAAGGGTTTATGTGAATGAGGTCATAAATAAACCTTACAACTATTTTTATAATTCATTTAAAAGGTAGTATCTCAAATGAAGAGAATCTTGATGACATTTGAAAATTGTAAGTTAGTAAAAATGTACAATTGTTTTCAATTCACTTTCCCTTCTTGTAAGAAACTCGATAAGACATCTATCATCCATATTTCTACTTCTTGTTGGTTCTAAATTGATTAATCAAAACAAATCAAATTATGAATAAAATAAATCCTAAATAACATTTCCTCTGTGTCTAGTTCTTTATCCAAATATTTCTCATCTCATAACTGAATTTCACTGCCTCTTCTTTTCCTAAACGGGTTGTAAAGACTCTAAGATATGTTGAACTTGAGTATTTTAAGTTTAGATTACTTTCTTAAAAATTAGTCTTAATATCTCTCTTTCATCCCAGGCTCTGTTAATATCCTAGAAAATATATGTATATATATACACATATACATGTTTGTGTGTGTGGTGTGTGTGTGTTTGTGTACAGTCATATGCAGCTTAAGGATGGGGAAATGTTCTACGAAATGTTTTGTTATTGATTTTGATTTTTTACAACCATAATAGAGTATACTTATACAAATTTAGATGGTAGCTATATGGTATAGTCTATTGATCCTAAGGTACAAACTTGTATAGCATGTTACTTCACAAAACAACACAAGATTAAATCAAACACAGCAGAAAATAAGGCAATCAAGAGACATGGTAAACACAATATATATGAGGCTACTGCCAGCATAACAAGGCCTACTGTTTTACAACAAGAGTTGTTTTTTTATCAGTAGGAAGAGTACGCTCTAAAATAATGATACAATTATAGTATAGTAAATATATAAACTAGTGACACAATCATCTATTATTATTATTAAGTATTATGTACTGTACATAATTGTATGTGCTATACTTGTAAAGGACTGGGAACACAGTAGGTTTGTTTGCTCTGCATCACACATAATTGCAAATCACTGGGCAATGGAAATTTATCAGCTCCATTATAATTTTATGGGACCGTTGTTTTATATATATGTAGCCCATTTTTGAGAATAGGTTGTTATGCAGCATAACGGTCTTTATGACCATGTATATATATAAATATACACAAAAAAATCTATATCTGTATACACACTAAAGCTATCACATAAAAATAACCATTTACTTCATGTTTTAATTCTAGCTCCCCTTTTCTTTCTGTTGACAACAGAAGTAACTTCCACATACTAAAGAAAAGGTTTGTAACCTATAGGTGAGATTTGCCTATTCCTGAATTAGAGGAAGAGCAATAAAGGATAAAATGTTTCTAAGGACATAAAGGATTTTTTATTTTAAACTGTCTTAACAGTTTAAAATAAAAAATTTGTGATGCAAGAAACATAATGATAGAGCCATAATCATTTTAAAATTGTTTTCATATTTTCTTCAACTGAGGATTGCAATTTCAGGTAGGCATGGAAATTAGTGTTAGCCATAAGCCTAGAAGGGCACACTAGAAAAAGTTACACTGAGAACTATTAAATGTGCTAATACATTTCATATCTAATTTCCTTAAACAAATCATCTTTTCCTGGTATTCTATACTTGCTTACTTGAGTATTCATATAACACATTAAGTATGAAAAGAATTTAGAGAAATTTATCTATTTAGTACTGTGAAAGAAACTGGTAAAGAAATTAAAATGTATTGGTAAAGATATTATAATAGTAAAGATATTATAATGCATACATATGTTCTCATTCACTGTTCCCTATAATCTATCTCTTTATACATTTTTAAATATTGTTTAAATTTTGTTTAATACATATATATGTATTAAATATAATATAATATAAATAATATTAAATATAATATATAATTTAAATATTGTTTAAATACATATAAAATAATGTCTCAGCATGCTCTGGGAGAAAATACAGCTGTACCTCTGTGTAGACCCTCGAAATAGCTTCTTAGACCTACCTCTGATTTTCCTCACAAGCTTTATATCAGCATTTACTTGGAAAGACAAGCCTTGTTATTCAACTACAATAATTAAAACTCTCCACAAGCCTCCCATAGCTTTAGAGTGAGATCGATGCTCCTTAACACAACCTGTGAGACTAGAGGCTTCTCGACCCTGATATGGTCTTCAGCTACATTTCACACCACAAACCCTATTTCCTCATAATCTATGTTTTCCACATTCCAGATTTATTGAACTTTCAGTTACTCAGAGATGCCTGTTCTCTCTTTCCTTCTAGACTTTGTGTCTAAATCAGACCAGTGGAGACTGAACAAGATTCATAAGGCTATAGGTGTGATGGTTTAGAAAGTGGGGGCAAGAGCCAGAATGTCAGAGTCTGTGACCTATGTATGCCTATAAATGTTGTATAAACAAGCTATCTCTCCTTCTATAGCTGCACCTTTCATATGTGCAAAATGCACAAAATAATAGTATTCTCCCTTGCAGGTCTAGTGTTATGAGAAAGTGCATGTAGAGAACTGAGAATAGTGGTTGGTACACAGCAAGCATTCAATAATTGCTAGCTAATATTATCACTAAAATATGTCTTGTAAAAATGAAAAATGGGTGGTTTCTATTTTTACTTATTTGAGGTAGAAAGTAGTATGTTAGTGTCTAATATAGCACCGATAGAATAAGCACAATTTTATGATATCATGGGAAAAGGGTCTTCTTTCTGAAATGCTGAAGTTTCTCTTGTGGTTAATTTACTGATAGGAATTTAAGAAGAAACTAAGATGGTTCTAACTCTAAGCTTCATCAACATGAACATTTGGAATAAATTGTAATATCAATGTTCTATACTTTATAGGAGAAGACCAGTTTAAGACAAGCCTAGGGGTGATCAGCTCTTCTCAAACAGAGAAAATTAAAAGGTCAATGGTACTTTGACACTTCCCAGTGTTCTTTTTTTTTTTTTTTTTTTTGGTTAGACATGCAAATCCACAGTGCTGTCTATAGTATATATAATTTTCACAAGTGCTAGCCATTTAATAAAATACCTACTTTTATCTTTCTAACACACACATTATTCCAAGCTCCCATTTAAGTCTTCCTTCATGGAAAAGAGCTAAACTCATTTTCTCATACCTGTCACTGAATCATGTTAAATATCTCTTTAATAATAATTAACCCACTGCTAAATTTCTTTTGGATTTTTAGGTACAAAAGGGAATGACTTTATTCACTCAAATAGTGTCTTCTAGAATAGATTATTTTTATATTCTGCAGAAGAGTATACATATTATTTTGACATAACCATCAAATCAGTTTCAATATAATATTTACAATATTCAACTTACTGTGTCCAAGGTAACATAATGTAGACTTTGTAAATATGGTCTCATCTCAGGAATTTTTTCAAACTTTTTATTATCTCTGTCCTTATATAACTAAATATTTAAAAATTTTAAATTTTCTTTCTATCACTGTCTCTTTTTCTCTCTTTTTCCCTTTCTCTCTCTCTCTCTCAAAGAAAGGCAACAGACAAGCTAACTTCAATATCCTGAGTTGCATGTGAGCTCCTTGATTAATGTACTTGTGAATTCTTAATAAGGGATTCATGCATATTTATAGTGGTGTTTATTAATTCATAAGGCAGCTGCTAAAAGGCAGCTCATTAAGAGAGACATCGTGTCCTCCCACAGACGCCTCTTGGCAGTGATCCGGCCTTTTCCCTGCCTGGTTGTAGATTGTGGCCCCAGCCTCCTAAACCCATGGGCCCTTGATCTGCCCTGGGAAAGGGAGCCCTTTTGCCAGCAGGTGGCCAGAGACATAGGAGGTTGAGATTGAAATCCCCCAATGTGTGGAGGATGAAATATAAAACTTAATGAGACTAGTAGAGTCCACAGCTCATTTCAATTATTTTTAATTGTTTTCAGATGCTGCCCAGCATGCTTCATTTAGTTCCACAATAAACAGAGCATGCAGTATGTTAGTGGATCTCACTGGAGACCGTGCAGAAACATCCCACAGGAAATGATGAAAAATAATAAGAGAGTTACAATGCATTGGGTCACCTTATCAGAAAGATGAGACGGAAAGCAGAGAGGTGGGAAGAACCAATGACTGCGCCTGGAAATCTCACTTTTAAATTCTTACCATCACTCTTGATATTAAAAACACCTTTAAACCCCCCCCCCAAACAAACAAACAAACAGAAACAGTGAGGCTCACAGTGACTTCTACTCAAGTTGACAGAGACTTACCCATTAGTAGGCTCCTCTTTCCTGAATTATTTTCTTCCTACACTCTTGGGGAAAATGCTGACCACAGTGTAGAAGATTTAGAGATGTCTATATACACAGAGTTGCAGAATCTGAGTTAATAATCTAAGAGGTTTTATCATACCACAAGTATTTCCTAACACCTTGACCTGAAATGTGAGTAGATATTTATAAGTTGCTTAAAAATGTAATTTAATTGAAAATTCCTAAAAGTTTATTGCACATCATTAAACTGCATGTCATTCAGAGAAATTAAAATGTTTGATTTTAATGACTATAAAATTCTAGCATTTAGATTAGACAATTGTATAGCTAAATTGAATATGTCACCTTGGCTAGACAAGGGTACCCAGATTTTGGTTAAACATCAGTCTAGATGTTGCAGTGAGGATATTTTTTTTTATTTGATTGACATTCAAATCAAGTTCTGAGGAAAGCAGATCACCTAACAATATGGGTAAGCCACATCTAATCTTTTAAGGCTTCTTACAGAAAGACAGAGTTCTCCTGGGAGAAGGGATTCTGCCTCCAGAATGCCTTGACTTCAGACAGCAGCATCTGCTCTTCCTTAAGTTTCCAGTCTACTGGCCTGGTCTTCAAGGTTTGGGTTTGCAAGCCCTCACAATAACATGATTCAGTTTTTAAAAAAATACCTCTCTCTTTCCTACTATAAACACATTCTATTAATTCTGCTTCTCTGAAGAACCTTGCTACAAAGATCAAGACAAAATCTTTGAAGCTCAGTTGAATAACATATTTTTACATAGAGCTTATTGAAGATAATATTGAAGTTTATGGCTGTAAGTGAAAATCCTCCTTTTAGTCCATGCTCAATGATTCTTGATGGTAATTATGAGTAAGCTACAGTCAAGACATTGAAGCATGAACAAGCCCAATCCTCACTTCCAGGCCTACTGGGATGTTTGTGGATTAGGCTAGGATATATTCTTTCTTAAACATTTTCTAGATAATTCTTATGTTTTACCATATTTGACATCCTCTGACTCACGGATGGGGGATTAAAACATGTACAAATGTTCCTCCCCCCACACACACAACAAAGCACTATACATATGTGAGAATGTATGTGAGTGTGTATATGTAAATTGAAACTATATGAGAGTTAGAAATAATAAATTAAGGACAGAAAAAATAACAAATTGATTATGAGCTCCACTCTCCCAAGGTACTGCTGTTCTTTCTGATGGCCATACAAACATGATGGCAGCTGTAAATGACCAGTCTACGTAGCTGATTCAGAGGGGCAACTGAAAGGCAGAAACCACTGGCCGAACCGAAAACACGAGGCTAGTGTGTTCAAAGAGCAAAATTTATTTTAAAAGCAATGGGCACAAGCAGGCTGGGACCAACAAAGGGTGTCAGCCTGAGAGAAGCAGAGAGCACGGGTTATTTAGAATAATCAAAGAGCCTGGGGCAAAAGTGGCTGACCTTGCTGTAACTGCTGCTGCAAGACAGATTCCTCTGTTTGTGGATTGGAGTGGTGTCACAACTCCGCAAAATCTGTTTATACCCTGACTCAGCCATCCCCTATCAGCACCTGGCTGCAAGGAGGGGTGGGTTTGGGCCGGGTTACTGAGTAAGCCAGTCCTTCTTTCTCCTCTGGACCTGAATTGCCCTGGCAATGGTAGCTGAGGAGCCATTTTATCTATCAGCAACAGAAGGCCATCCCAGGATCTAATTGTTGAATTTTGTTTAAATATTATTTAAAAAAAAATAGTCTAGACATTTATTTAAAAATAGCTTAGAGGAAGATCATCCTCTATTTTTTCCTTTTTTAAATAAAATTTTCTTAAAAATTCAAGTATACTTTTAATTTTCTATAACATTTTATATTTTATATTAATTTTGCCTCTTTCTACCACTATGTTTTTGAATCTTTTATTTTTAAAGCCCTTCTAAGAAACAGCTATTTGATACGAGATTTATTTAAATTCATTGCCATCTCATATACTTGAATTCAGTTATGTTACAGGCAAATTTTTAGTTTGCTGTTATTTGTTTAGCTTCCTCACTCACTATTCTATTTTCTTATTTGTCTCTATTCTATGACTTATTATGATAGTAAAATAATAAATAAAATAATAAATACTATATTTCACCCTGAAGGATAAAAAGTTTACTCAGTAAAGTTTTCAGGCTTTAATTTTATCTATCTACTGTTATATACTTAATTTATTAGTACATAATTATTAATTTAATAATCTGATTCTCTTTTTGAACAATAAATTTTGGATTATTTATCAATGAGCATAATATCAGTACCCTGACAGATATATGCATATCCTGCAAGAACAAGCAATTCATATAAATAAATTGATATTAACTGTTTAAAAATGTCAGTTTCACAATTACAAATTTTATGTTTAATAATAGTGTATCAATGTTGTCTAGTAATTAAAAATTTGTGCTTTTAAATGAAAGGAATCATCTTCCAAAGAGAAAAGGGGTAATTCATTTTTACATATATTCTCATGTATTCTGCTCTGAGAGTTAGTATTTAAAGCCTTTGCAATATTCCTTTAGTGTGACCCAGAAATTTTACTTCCTGGAATTTCTCCAGTAAAAATAATGGTATCCATATTTAGAAACATACCAAATATAGTTACAAAATAGTCACAGGGATATAAACTACAGCATAGGAAATATAGTTAATAATATTGTGATAACTATGTATGGTTCCAGGTGGATACAAGAAATATCAAGGTACACTTTGTAAAGTATATGATTGTGTCACCACTATGCTGTCCACCTGAAACCAATACAAAACAATATTGAATGTAAACTCTAATTGAAAAAAAAGAAACATGCCAGAAGAATCGAACATTATAATAATAAAGAGTAGAATATGTAAAAATCTAACAATAATAATATGTCATTTATCGAGGACTAACTGTATGCTAAACATATAATTTTACAGGTATTACTTTCACAACAATGCAAGAAGGAATACCAATATTCCTGTTTGTAAAATTTGGAAACTGGGTCATAAAGGTAGGAATAGTTTCTGCCCAATTTGATCCCCATTTGTCTAGTGTCAGAATCCAGGCTTTAACCAATGTTATAACAGATGCTTGTCAACAAGGGAAAATATAATTTAATTTTGTTAGTCTCAGCAGTATGACATTAATTACCTAATCTATGCCTATACAATAGTATAATGTGCTTTTATTCTTGATTTCCTGAACTTGATTAGTTTACAATGTTTTTTAAGATTTTGTTTATTCATTTTAAAGAGGAGAGAGAGAGAGAGGAAGAGAGTGAGAGAGAGCAGAGGAGAAGTAGGAATTACCAACTCCCATATGTGCCTTGACCAGGTAAACCCAAGGTTTCGAACCAGTGACCGCAGCATTCCAGGTGGATGCTTTATCCACTGTGTCACCACAGGTCAGGTGATTAGCTTGCAATGTTGTTTAATCTTTGAGTATACTCTCAAAAAATATGCACAAGAGTTTTATATGCTCTGGGTCATGCCTTCAAACTTTTATACATATCAAAAATCCTGATTTGATATAAAATTCATGGGTTACATTTTCTTCTCAGTAGATGTTCCATTGTCTTCTAGAGCACTTAATGTGGTGTTAAAATTTTGTGGACATTTTTGGATAAAAAACTTAAGTACACTTATTTTGTTTATATTCTTAAATTATTTTCAAGGATGTGTTTCTTTTTTCATCAGATGTTTTCTTGTATACTTTAATATCTCTCAAGGCTCCGATCTTGTTATCTATCTAACTTTGTTTTTAGCCTTGAATTAAAAAGAGGTTTTGTAGAGCTCATGTTTGCTACATATTAGAGAGGTAAAATAACCTTATTCCTTTTCAATGTCTTTTCTTAATATTTTTTCATTTTGCAATATAAAAAAAGGTCAGATTAATAAGTACAGTTTCATTGCAGTGCCTAAGCATCAATGATCTATTTCAAGGCTATTGTATAAAGAGTCTTCTCTGAAGCGTAAGATAGGTTGAGTACTGATGTTTTTGGAGATCTTTAGTGCATGAAAAATTATACTCCCTACTGCATTGTTCCCAGACACTTTATGTCTCCTTCCTTGCTTTCAATTTCTCTCCTAACTAAATATCTTGGTGTTAGTATGACTTTACTTCTTTCTCCTTCTCTTTTATCTGTATTATATACTGGAAGGTTAGTTCTAGGAAGAAGAGGTAGTAGATTTTTTTTTTCTAGTTCATAAAATGTCCTCAACATAGTAAGAAGCAAACATAACTTTTTTGTTCAGTGTGTTAATGTGGACTGAGGTAGTGAGAAAGAGTAGGGAATTTTCATTAAGAATACCTGCCCTACTGTGTTACAAAGGATGAAACACAAAGACATAGCCTAGGGGAGTGTTTCACAGTTCACATTAGCTACAATGGACGCAGAATAAAGATTCCAATAATAGTTGGTGTCATTTTTTTTACTTCTGAGTGCAAATGCCAGTTTTTTGGTAATTTTATTGAAAAATTACAGGGGTACCAGGATTATTTTGCAGCCATGTTAGCTCAAATAGACTTCCTGCACCCTTTTTATAAGATGCCAAAAATATCAAACAAAACAAGCAATGACAGATACTTTATATCTTTTCACATGTAATCTACATATCTACTCTTTTTTTTATTTAAGCGAGAGAGAGAGAGAGAGAGACAGGCAGACAGAAAGGCAGGGACAGACCAACAGGAAAGGAAAGAGATGAGAAGCATCAATTCATTGTAGCACCCTAGTTGTTTATAATTGTTTTCCCATATGTGCCTTGATTGGGAGGCTGCAGCCAAGCCAGTGACCCCCATGCTCAAGCCAACAACCTTGGACTCAAGCCAGCAACCTTGAGCTTCAAGTCAGTGACCTTTGGGCTCAAGTCAGAGACCATGGGGTCATGTGTATGATCCTACACTCAAGCCGGTGACCCCACACTCAAGCTGATAAGCCTGCACTCAAGCCAGTGACCTCAGTGTTTTGAACCTGGGTCCTCAGAGTTTCAGGCTGACACTCTATCCACTGCACCATCGCTGGGTCAGGCTACATATCTACTCTTTCCTCATCATCTTCTTTACAATTTCCCAAGCTTTCTTGACTTCCACAAAAATATTTGTGAAAAATGCTGACAGTACATTAGGAACATGAGAGACAGATAGCAAGACAATTGGGCTTTCATCATTCAGTTACTTCATCAAAACCCCTCACTGTGTAGTCCTAAAACCCAGTATCTCATCTTTGCCCTTTCACAAAGCCTTCAGATTTACTGCAGTTACTTACTTTGATCTCTGATGCCAGAGAGAAGATTCAGATCTACCCAGCTTCTAAACCCAAACATGATAATAGCACTTCAAACCAAATGTTTCAAATAGAAGTCTTTTAGTTGGGGGCTGAAGAGAGAGGGATCTAGGAGTTGTTGCTTGTTCAGTGAATGTAGAATTTCAGTCATGTAAGCTAGAGACATTCTGGGGACCTGTTACACAACAATGTGCATGTGATTAACATTATTGTACTGTGCATTTGGAAATTGTTGTGACAATGAATGTTACATTTTTTGCCACTATTAAAAAAGACTATCCAGTAAATACTTTATATTAGTCCATTGATGAATTATATCTTGTTATTCAAAATATCTCCTTAAAATATAATTCTTACCCAATAATGTTAATCAAATCAATCCTTCCAAACATATACAACATTGTCTCAGGGAGATAATCTGGTGGATAAAATTGACTGCACCTTTTTACAGGTGTGATAATTATGAATATAGCTGTATTTACTGTTTTCAGTACTGGACAGTTCTGCCTCTACTTCAAACTCAGGTCAGCTCTTATTTCTAAAATCTTTCCAGTCCTCAAAAAGTCATAATTTTCTTTTGTTTTTACACACTTAGAATAGTATTGTTTATATCAGCTGTTTAACAGTTAAGTCCCTAAGGCTTTATGATAATTTTATATTGTTACTTAAGTTGAAAGAGATCAGCAATTTAATCTTTTTACATTTTTGTCTTAATTTGACTTTTGAAATATTTCATTAAAATATTATGTAACTTGATTACTTAATATTTTGACATTCTCTTAAATTATTTCCCCAAGACAACTACTTTGCTTCTCTCATCCTGAGCCCAGCCTTAAGAGTTCAGTAAACACATGTCATTAACAAATCAAGATTTCGACTAATTGTGCCCTTGGCTCTATACCCAACTGAAAAACCGAGTCTCAGATCTGATCCTGAGCCTTCAACTGATCATTTATTCTAAGATCACAGGATTGTGATCTCACTTCCTCTGGAAGTAGGTCTGTGCCTGGAGATGAGTCTCCATGCTGTCTGACTCTCTGATGCTGAGAGTGGATCCCTGACCTGAGTCGCAACCATCTGCCTGCTCCTTGAGCACCGTTTGCCATGCTGATTTTCCTATTGATGGACAGCTCCAATAATGTCCATGTGACAACTCTCACTGCTTAACATTCTCTCCACTGTGCACGGGCCCTCCTGGTTTTAGATCTGTGTCCACAAAGCCTGCACCTACCTCACTGGTCATCTCTATGCTTTATTTCAAAACTCTGATTTTGGCCCATTAATTCTTAAGTGAGCATATTCTGCCAAATCTTGTTTTCACCAATAGAATGTGGGGAATTTCATGAAAATCAAAAGAAGAAAAATTTCCAAGGAGAAAGTTATGTTCAACAGTACCAAATGTTACACTAAAGTTGAAGTGACAGAAAATTCCATTAGGAGCATTATTTGATTATTTTGTGATCCCCTTAGATTTCATAGACAAAAGAATGCTATTTCATTCTATTCAGCACATATTTTTTAAAGGCTAATGTGTTAAGCCCTGCTTATTTTTATTAACATAATTACAAAGTTTAAAGCAGATAGATGCTCATAAAATAAATACCATCATAGCTTTCAGCTTTCACCTATGATCTTTAACACAATTTTACTAGAGTTATTAGAAAGACCTTGATAACCTTCAAGAAAATGTTTTCCATAAAATGGTTAAGGAAGAAACTAAATTGCAAAATGAAGAGTGAATGGTGATAAAGTGGCTTGACTGATAGATTAGTTTTTAAGAAATGTGGTCATAAGAGGAAAAAGAGCCATTGCTTTAGGAGAAAAAGTTTTACTGCTTTTAGTTTGTGCAGGGTTAGTATAACTAAGAAAGGGATACAGCTGATAGGAGGAGCCTGGAGGATATAAGAGATAAGAAAAAAGAATTAATCAAAGTCTTAGAAGAGGGCGAACAGCATATATTGTTTCTGTGTAAAAGTATTCACTTCAACAAAGGTTTGGTCCATTCTTCTTCCAGGGAAGAAACAACTAAGCATGAAGAAAAGTATTTTGTTTGTGTGTGTGTTTGTTTGTTTGAGCTTTAAGAAGGAATTGAAATGTTTATTAAAAGTCTTGAATTTTTTATAGTCATGTGCCATGAGTGATTGATTTCCAAATGATGAAAGTTTGTGGGGAGGGGCTGGGGGGGAGGGAGTAGGACTCAAAGATCTAAACAAACAGAGATTTTGCAGCAATCTTCAGGAAATATGATAGGAAAGAGATGCATAAAATATTTGGCAAGGAGAATGGAGAGCTTATTAATTCCAGGTAGCATAAAATTGTAGTAGATCCATCACTGATTTTGCTTATCAACCATAGCAGTGACATATTAGAAATAGAACAATTTGTTGAATACATCATTAGCATCTTACTATTTCATGTTTAATAACTTTTTCCTCAAACAAAATATAAGTTTTTTGAGTGCAGAAGTTATATTATCATATTTATTGCTTTCAAATTTTCTATGACACTTATTTCGTAGATGCATATCGTATCCACACAAATAATTCATTGATAGTGACTTCTCATAAAATTCAAACATGATGTTTTTTATCCTGAATCTTATCATGTTAGTCATCATGTAGAGATATGTGTTTAAATCTCTGGCACTATTGCATAATTTCTAATGATATTTCTATAAATTTGACAATCATTCTCAAGAATAATGTAGTAGTATTTTGAAGTGATATACTTCCAGTTAGTAAAAAGAGTTTTATATCTGAAAATAGTTAACAGATATGTAGGAGAAAGTAGCACTGCCTAAAAAGTTTATAAATTATTCATGTGGTATTTATAGCAAAAAGCCATTATAACACACCAGGAAGCACTCCAAGTTACTTTTAAAAATTATGCATTATATTGTAAAATGTTTATTAAATAATTACAGAGCTTTGGTGTTTGTGTGCAACTTTCTATGATTTGAAATAGTTACAATTGCCCCTACCTCACTTTCAAGATATCTACATCAATTTGTACAGTTGCATATTTTGGTTATTAAATATTCACTAAAAATAAGTATGCTATTTATTATATAATAAAAAAATACTTATACTCCAATAAACCCCTTTAAATTGGTAATATTTTAAATGGCTTCAGAAGTACATAAAGGGTAAGTAGCATTAGAATTCATTTTTATTTTTAAAATAATTTAAAAAGTTACAATTTACACAAATTATAAGGCATTAAAGTATAAGGATTTTTGAAATTCTTAAATCTCTATCCCACCCTCATTATTTCCCGGGAACCATTTTTGAAAGTTTATGTAGACATTCCTCCAGTAATCAGGTAAGAGGAGAACCACTCTGGTGGAGGGATGAGCTCAGGCTGGAGCCCCACCACTCAGGTCCACCCCAGCAGCTCCCCAGCCAGAGGAGCCCTGCAGCAGATATCCTGAAACCCCTCATGCTCCTTGGAAATACAGCAGGTTCTCCAATCATGCCCTTTTGTTCAATGTCATTATAACATTAATCAGATGTCTTGGAACTTAACTGTTGTTTATATCAATTACCTTATGGTAAAAGTGGTTTTTTTATACAATGTTGAGCTTAAAGTCACAGAACAACTGTTAAGTGAGGCCTTACTGTAAATCTAGAATTTGCCATTTTGGAGGATGTGCAATTTGTGAATTCTTGTAGCAAAGATTTTGTGGCCTTGCTAGAGAGAACCCTATCAAGAAAAACACTGTTTCTGAAATATAAAGATACTGTTATCAAATATTGGCTTACTTTTAAGGATTATACAAAGGTTCCTTTGTAAGACGATCAATAGTATTAAGGTAATAAAATTTTGCTGCCATCACTTCAAAATCCCATCTACCTTGACCGTGAATTGGAAACAGAATTCTTCTTTCAAGCTCTATGTGATTAACCTTGAAAGGACTCTTCAACAAAGAATCAATGTTTCTAATCTACAACTCTGAATTTCCTCATCTTTAGCAATCCAGCAGCCTTTGCCACTTTCCCAAGCTGTGTATCACACTGAGGTCCTTAACGGGTCTCATTTTGGTTTATTGATGAGAAGTTGCTAAGAGCAAT
This sequence comes from Saccopteryx leptura, assembly GCF_036850995.1. Lineage (NCBI taxonomy): Eukaryota > Metazoa > Chordata > Mammalia > Chiroptera > Emballonuridae > Saccopteryx > Saccopteryx leptura. The sequence continues at coordinate 47,638,601 of NC_089505.1, read as the reverse complement.
GCATTTGCTTATCACCAAGAAGTTCTTATTTCACTAGTCTTATAATGCCTGTGGCCTGGAGGTTGAAGTGCCTAAACTGTTAATAATAGAAGGTAAAATTGAACCAAATGTGTTGAGAGCTGTAGTGATAGCAATTACTTTAATTATTTTTATTTTGAAGGAACATCATGCAAATTGGCTAAATTAGTCTGGATGTGACCAACTATATTTAAATTATCATTATTACATGTGTCCCATTTAACAATAACAAAAAATAGTGTTTAAGCTATAATTAAACTATAATAATTTTCCTATTCATTACATTGAAAGCTGAATAATTGTGAATAAACTATTATGCAACCTATCAAATATTGATTTTTTTTTTTTTTTTTTTTGTATTTCTCTGAAGCTGGAAACAGGAAGACAGTCAGACTCCCGCATGCGCCCGACCGGGATTCACCCGGCACGCCCACCATGGGGCGACGCTCTGCCCACCAGGGGGCGATGCTCTGCCCATCCTGGGCGTCGCCATGTTGCGACCAGAGCCACTCTAGCGCCTGAGGCAGAGGCCACTTTTTGCTCCAATGGAGCCTTTGCTGCGGGAGGGGAAGAGAGAGACAGAGAGGAAGGCGCGGCGGAGGGGTGGAGAAGCAAATGGGCGCTTCTCCTGTGTGCCCTGGCCAGGAATCGAACCCGGGTCCTCCACACGCTAGGCCGACGCTCTACTGCTGAGCCAACCGGCCAGGGCAATATTGATATTTTTTTATTCTAAGTTTGATATTCAATAAATTCATAGACACAAAGAAAGTTGAAATAATGTTTTGGAAATTAACAACAAAGCCTGTTCAGTGATATCTCTGGCTACTGGGAAGAAAAAAAACCTGATAGATAAATTCAAATAAATTAAGTGTTTGGGAAAAGAAAAATCACTTATAAATGTGAGATTTTCTAGCCACAGCAGCTTTGAGAACTTCAATCTTAAGTGTAGCTTTGCTGGAGAGGAATAAAAGATGGCCTTGAAGACGAAATCCAGCTCGAGGAGCATTAACAATATTGAGGCAGCAATGAGCACAAGTGCTCTGACATGTAATAAGCCCTTAATAGATCTTTGTTCATTAAGTCATTCATTAAAGAGGTGATAACAACTTGCATCAATTTTACAGGCTGATTAGGCCTCTGTTAAGTAAAGAGGTGTTGAGGGAGCAGAAGGAGAGGGAAATGGCAGGAGAGGGCCTTCCTTCCATGCAGTGAGCAGTACAAGCAAAGGCTCAGCGAATGAGAGAAGTTGGCACTCTGGGGCAGTTCAAACCCTTCAGTACAACTGCTGAACAAGTTTTCTAGGAGGAAATGATGAGAAATGGCAGGCTTTTCTTGTCATGCTGGGTTTTTAGGTTGTATCCTGAAGGCAATACAAAGTTATTGAGAGATTATAAGCAGGAAAGTCACATATCAGTTTTTATTTCAGGAAAATCATTATGTTAAAAAGAATTAACAAGAAAGCAGAGACAGAGGTAAAGAGTTGTAGTTTAGTTGTTCTTGCAGGAAATTATCATGATGCAATGCAGATGTGAATACCAATTAGTGTTTGTTAGGGAAGCTAGACTGGAAAGATATTGGATGGAAAATTTTGAAGATTCTGTGTTCTAATTAGATAGGAAATGTAAAAGAGCTTAAAAAGGTCTAAAGTTATTTTTATAATTTTTTGCTTGGCAAATTCTAATACTTATTATTTAAATAGTGCTTACTCTGTGTCAGTCATCATCTCAAGGGATTCCATGAATTAATTTATTCATAGAATATTTCCCAAAATATTATAAAACAGATATTTTTATTATCATCATTTTATAAAAAAGAATACAGTCAGTGAGAGGTCAAATGACTTTGCCATAGATAATTAAGTGGCAGCCATTTTGGAGGGACCCATTCAATTCAAGTCCAAAGCCTACTTTTATAATATACTGCAAATCATGATAAGATGAGTGTGCTTTATATACCATTACAAAATATAAAAAGGGCTATCTCAAGGTAAAGGAATAAATTCATATTAAAATTTAGTTATTGGTAAGCATTCTAGTAGAAATTGGGATGTATAGGTCTGAAACTCATGGGTAGTCTAGAAATAAAAGATATATATAAAGTTATAATTTATTTTATCTTATATTTTTATAGCCACCTTCTTCTATGCATTTATTTTTACATTATTACTCACCTATTCAAGCATTTAATGAGTGAACATTAAAGGTCTGCCATATGCACTGTCCTTGATTCTGAGGATATAGTGGTAAAAATTACTGTTTTTAGAAAATTTAAATTCTAGTTGAGGGGAACAGAAAAATGTAAAAAATAATTTATTATAGTTTTTAGTTCCATGAGAAAATGAAACAAACAGGCATGATTGTGACAGTGAGGCATGACAAAGACTTGATATTAATTGGTAAAAGAAGGCCTCAAAGAGAATATAATATCTGAGATATTACATGAGAGGCAAGGGAAAACCAGCCATGGAAAGACTCTAGACAAAAAGCATCTTTAGAAGAAAGAGAGTGAGGGGAAGAGTGGGTTTGTGACATCTTGAAGGCAAGGCTGATATTTTACCAGTAAGGATTGCTTCAGCATTACACATTATGACCAGTTTATCTTCTGAGTGGGGAAAGCTCATTCCACACCAATTACTTTATATTTATTTCAAATCCCTCTGCACAGAGAGTTAATAGGCAAAAATTTTTATATCAGTTCACCAAGAAACTACTGAAGATTTTCTGAGCAGCATTTTTAAATGTATAGTCACAAAGATCTGTCTGATTAGTGTTTGATTAATTAGATTGCATGGATGCACAAATTAGAGAAATCAGGTGCCAGTTGCAGTAGTATTAAGTAGGAGATTAATAGGGGCTTAGCAAGAGTCATAGCAACACAGATAAAAGTATGTGGATAGAATTTTAAGAAATTCTGGAACTGTCAAGTCTACTCTACTTGCTGATGGTCTGGATATGGTGTAATAAGAAGGGACAAATAAAAGATGATTATTTTTCTTGAGAGGGTAGACATTCTCATTTCCTAAAATATGGTGATAGACGAAGACTTAAATTGCCAAGGTAAACATACAAAACGGTATATAAAGATGTATTATAGAATTGGGCACCTAAAACTTGTATAATTATATTATGTAGTGTCACCCAATAAATTCAAGTTAAAAAAAAGTCTAAAGAAAAAAGAACAGCCCTGGCCAGTTGGCTCAGCGGTAGAGCATCGGCCTAGCGTGCGGAGGACCTGGGTTCGATTCCCGGCCAGGGCACATAGGAGAAGCGCCCATTTGCTTCTCCACCCCTCCGCCATGCTTTCCTCTCTGTCTCTCTCTTCCCCTCCCACAGCCAAGGCTCCATTGGAGCAAAGATGGCCCGGGCGCTGGGGATGGCTCTGTGGCCTCTGCCTCAGGCGCTAGAGTGGCTCTGGTCGCAACATGGCGACGCCCAGGATGGGCAGAGCATCGCCCCCTGGTGGGCAGAGCATCGTCCCATGGTGGGCGTGCCGGGTGGATCCCGGTCGGGCGCATGTGGGAGTCTGTCTGACTGTCTCTCCCTGTTTCCAGCTTCAGAAAAATGAAAAAAAAAAAGAAAAAAGAACAGCATTAGAAAAAATTCAGTATCTTTGCTTTGACCATATAAAGTTTCAGATACTAATTATACAAAAAAACCAAACAACAACAAAAACTAGAGATATAAAAGAGGCATTTGGATAGAGGAGTTTGGAATTCTGTGCAGAATTTGAAATCAGGGCTAGAAAAATACATTTAGAATTATCTTAAGTTGGGTTCCCCAGAAATAGGCTCTGCAATAAGAATTTATATGCCATAGCTCATTAGAGAGGAGGAGCTCCTAGAAAAAAAAAATCAGTAGGAAGGTGAGAAAAGAAATAGGACATATAATTCCACTGGGATTCCAGAAGAAAACTTCTACTGTAATTCTAAAGAGTTTTTTTTTTTTTCATTCTTAGCTAGTGCCCCTGCCTGTATGCTTAAGCTCTCCTTTCTTATCACCACATTAGAGAGTTTTTTTCTTTCTCTGTTTTTAGCCTGTCTTTATTTGCTGATCCCTTCCTACTATCATTTTAAAGTACTAAGGTTACTTCCAGTTTAGGAACAAAAAAATTTACTAAAGTAAAAAACAACAACAAATCTCTCAAATTTATCAAAAGTAAATTTTTCTTCTAGCTACTGCCCTACTTCATTTCTTTCACAGCAAATTACTTTTAGTATTGTCTAAACTTTAGTACTTTAACTCTCAGCAGATCAATCACTATCCTTTGACCCTAATGACATCATTGTCAGTAAACTATTCTTGCCAAAGTCACCAATGATATCTTTGTCTTTTAGTCAAATGGATGCTTCTTGGATGCAACCCTAGTTTACCTCTGGGTAGAATTTCAAATTTTAACCATTTCTTTCAAAAATTTATTTTTCTTATTTTCTTGGCTTTTGTGGCATTCAACATGATAGGTTTTGAGAATTCATAGTCTATAATTTCTTTGTAACACAAATATGTCTCTTATCCCCTCTAGTCTGTATTGCACACTTCCCTTCCTTTGAATGTCGACAAAGATAGAGCAAGCCTACCATAACCTATCTCCTCCATCAGTTACAACTTTATACTCTGGACAAGATAAGAAAATAAACTAACTGAAGGCATTCAAACTAAGCAAAAACAGGAAAGTTAGGGAGGTATGTCAAAACTTGAAAGAAAATTAAATTATTGGTGAGTTTCCCCAGTTTTCTTTTTCTTCTTTAAATTTTTAGCAACATGTGCTTAGTCCCTTATTTAAACTGCATGACTATGAGAAAGACATTAGTGTGGTTACCCAAAAATCCAGAGAGAAAATCAACTTCTCTGGACAGGGAAGAAAAGGATTCCTGAGGACTAAATTGTATGTTTCAGGGAACTACTATATTTTTACTCTTTTATATCTAACTTTGCTGCCTCAGAGTTGCACACAGCTACACCAGAGCACAGGAGCTAAAATCCTGAAATAAATTAATACTGATTGCTGGACAAACTGGGAAAATAGTACTCTAGCTGATGATAGAGAATATAGGAAAAATCAAAAAGAGGGAAGAGCTAAAGAGGTTTTTCTACTAATAACAACCCAAGTCTTGGGTTCACAGGTACACAAAATATTGAGCAGCACATGTATGGATCAGAACCACCAAAGCACAGTGTAGGCTTTTGAGACCTGAACTATTAAATAAACTACTGAAGAAGTCCTAGATTAACCCCACAGTGGTATATGCATAACGCATATCTAAAGAGCATATCTAAATTTAACTTGACATTGGAACCACTGCAAACATAAGATAGGATCAAGTTTGTATTTTATATATATATATATAATATATATATATATATTATATAATATATATAACTGTTATAAAATGTTATAATGTATATAAATGTTATACATATATGTTATATATATAACAAAAAATGTTATAACTGTTATAAAATATATAACTGTTTTTTTCATTTTTATTGAAACTAGTGGGGTGATGTTGGTTAATAAAATTATACAGATTTCAGGTGTACAGTTCTATAATATATATTATATAAACTGTATAATCTGTTCACCACCCTAAATCTAGTCTCCTTCCACCACCATTCTAGATCTCCTCTTTACCCACTCTTACATAATTCCATCCCCTTTCCTTCTGGTAATCACCACACTGTTGTCTGTGTCTATGAATTTTTTTTCTGTTCTCATTAATTTATTCACCTTTTCACCCAGCCTCCCAACCTCCCTCTTCTCTGACAGCTGTCAGTCTGTCCATGAATCTGTTTCTATTTTGTTTGTTACCCTATTTTGTTCATTAGATTCCACATATAAGTGAAAGTACATGGTAGTTGTCTTATTTTGGGGGGGGGGATTGGCTTATTTCACTTAGCATACTTTCCAAGTCTATGCATGCTGTCACAAAAATTAAAATTTCCTTCTTTTTTATAGCCAAGTAGTAATCCATTGTATAAGTATATATGTGAGTTTATTGACAACACACACACATACACACATATATACACATGCACACACATGCATCAACATTCTCCAGATGATTTTAATAAGACTCAGAGTCCCACAACATATTAAAATATCCAGAACACAATCTAAAAAAAAGAAAAAAAAAGTATCAATTTGAAGAAAAAAGGATATAGATACCAAAAGAAAAATTATTAAAGATTATAAAAGCAGTTATAACCATGTTTTATTAGGTAAAGATGAAGATTCTGAAAATATTTGGATATAGATAAATATAGATATAGATATAGATATTCAGCAAGAGAGACAGAAGCTTTAAAAAAGAAACCAAATGAGAATTTAAAAACTGAAAATTAAAACATGTAAAAAAATTTACTGAGATTCCAAGATGGCAGCAGAGTAGGCAGATGCACAGAATGCCACCTTCCATGACCAAACTAGATTACAAATTAATTTAAGAACAATCATCATGAAAAACAACTTTGGACTAAAAGAACAGGACTCGAAAACCAACAATAAGAATCTATACCAATCCTGGTATGGGATGTGGGGCACAGTGAGGGCTCCCCTGCTTCCAGGAGCAAGGGGAGGCTGAGGCTGAGGGTCCAGAATGGCTCCCATTGCAAGGAGAGAAACCCTGAGAGGCAGGGGTCCTCAGTCCCAGGACTGGAGCTCCAGCCTAGAAACTCCAGGCTGGAGGAGACAGCCTGACAGCATTGAGTAGGGAGAAGAGTGAGAGTTCTGTCTGTGGGAAGCTGCTGGCAAAAGAAAGTGCAGCCTTAAAGGGCCAGCACAGAAAATATCTCTCATAGCCACTTGCCTGGGGCTCTGGGGGTTAGGTGGGCTGAGAGGACTGGTCTTGCATGAGGAGAGTGGGGAGATTGAGACATGGAGACAAAAACAGTGATGGGGTGAGGAGAGCCTGAGCTGACCAGAGCCATTCTTCAGTGCCAGGGTGGCCATAGGTGGGGGAGAGGTTGCTCCCTTCGCCCTGCACAAGCCAAGCATGGAACAAGTTGACTCACCTCCAAAAATTCTCCAGCTCCAATAAGCATGAAAAGTTGTTCAGAAAGGAGGAAGTAAAAGGGAGGGGCAGTAGTGACTCAGTTTTCCAGGGAGACCCAAGCTACACCTCTTCCTTCATACTGAGAATGTGCTCTACCCCAGAGAGGCACTGGGCAAAACACACCTTCAGAATCTCAGAGGTCAGACCCACTGCATTCCTGGATATAGTTTCAAATAAAAAATAAAAACAAAACAAAACAAAACCCCCCAAGATACTCCCCCTTTCCCCCTTAAAGACAGAAGCCCCCTGCTGGGATTAGCAAATAAACAGCAAGGAAATTAAGACTTTTAAGTGGCTCTACTAGTTAAGAAGAATTAAAATCCAAACAACAAGCAGAAGCTGATGAATAAAGTCCTGGAGGAGAAGCCATATTTCATAAACTAACCTCAGACCCACAACTCTAACAAGCTTGCAAACCACACACAGAGAGAATTGGAAGAAAGAGGAATGTAAACCATATGAATCAACAAGAAATATTTCCAGAATAAGAACCAAATGGAATGGAAGTAATCAAATTACATGATCCAGAATTTAAAATAATGATTGTTAGGATGTTTAAGGATTTCAAAGCTACAATGGATGGACTTAATGAGCACCTAAATAATAAAATTGCAAGCATCAAAAAGGACACTGAAATCATAAAAAAGAATCAATCAGAAATTGCAATTACAATATCAGAAATGAAGACTATACTAGAAGGAATTAAAAGCAGGCTGAATGAAACTGAGGATTGAATCAAGATATTAGAGGACAAGATAAATAAAAACACAGAAACAGAGCAGCTAAAAAAAAAAAGAGGCTCAAAATGTCTGTGGAAACTATAAGGGAACTCTGTGACAATATGAAGAGAAATAACATCCACATCATAAGGGTTCCTGAAGGAGAGGAGAAAGAACAATGGATAGGGTACCTGTATGAAGAAATCATAGCTGAAAACTTTCCTAAATTGATGCAGAAAAATGTCACACCAGCTCAAGAAGCACAGAGAGTCCTGATAAAAAGAAACCCAATGAGGCCTACATCAAGACACATCATAAATAAAATACCAAAGTTAAGAGATACAGAAAAAGTACTAAAAGCAACAAGAAAAAAGAAGTCAGTTACCTATAGAGGAGCCCGCATAAGGATGACATCCGACTTTTCAACAGAAACACTTGAAGCCAGAAAGAGATGGAAAGAAATATTTAAAGTAATGCAAAACAAGAGCCTACAACCAAGACTTCTTTATCCAGCTAGATTATAGTTTAAAATTGAAGAAGAAATAAAAAGCTTCCCAGACCAAAAATAAAAAATAAAAAATTAGGAATTCATTACAATTAAATCAGTACTGCAGGAAATGTTAAGGGGCTTGCTGTAAAAAGAGCAAAGGAAAGTAGAAATCAAGAAAAAGAGGATTATAGATCTAAAGAATAAAATAAAAATAAACAACTACTCATCATTAATAAACTATAAACTTAAATGTAAATAGATTAAATGCTCCAAGCAAAATACATAGGGTAGCTGCATGGATAAGAAAACAGGACCCATACATATGCTGCCTACAAGAGACCCACCTCAGAACAAAAGATACACATAGACTGAAAGTAAAGGGATGGAAAAAATATTTCACACAAACAGAAAGAAAAAAAAACTAGGGTAGCAATACTAATATATGACAAAATAAACTTTAAAACAAAGGCTATAGTAAGAGATAAAGAAGGTCACTGCATAATGATAAAAGGAGCATTACAACAGGAAGTTATAACTATTATAAATATATATGCACCTAATACAGGAGCACCTAAATATATAAAAAAGATGTTGATGGACAAAAAGGGCAAGATCAACAGCAATACTATAACAGTAGGGGATTTTAATACTCCACTAAAATCAATGGATAGATCCTCCAGACAGAAAATTAACAAAGAAACAGTGGCCTTAAATGACACACTAGATCAACTGGATTTAATAGATATCTTCAGAACCTTTCATCCCAAAGCAGCAGAATATACATTTTTTTCAAGTGCTCATGATACATTCTCTAGGATATGTTCTCATGTTAGAGCACAAAACAAGTCTTAATAAATTTAAGAAGATTGAAATCATTTCAAGCACCTTCTCTGACCACAACGGCATGAAGCTAGAAATAAACTACAATAAGAAAACTGAATAATATTCAAATGCTTGAAGACTAAATAATATGCTATTAAATAATAAATGAGTTAACAATGAGATCAAGGAAGAAATTTAAAAAATTCCTTAAAACAAATGAAAATAAACATACAACAACTCAAAATTTATGGAAAAACAGCAAAATCAGTCCTAAGAGGGAAGTTCATAGCATTACAGGCATACCTTAACAAGCAACAAAAAAGCTCAATAAACAACTTAACCCTGCATCTAAAAGAAGTAGAAAACAACAGCAAGTGAAGCCTAAAGGAAGTAGAAGGAAGGAAATAATAAAGATCAGAGGGGAAATAAATGACATAGAGGCAAAAAAACAAAAAACAAACAAAAAAAAAACAACAGAAGATTAATGAAACAAAGGACAAATTCTTTGAAAAGGTAAACATGATTGATGAACCCTAACCAGATTCAGCAAGAAAAAAAGAGAGAGGGCTCAAATAATAAAATTAGAAATGAGAGAGAAGTATCAACTGACACAGCAGAAATTCAAAGTATTGTAAGAAAATACTATAAAGAACTGTATGCCCCAAAATGAGACAACCTCCATGAAATAGACAAATTACTTGAAAAATATATCCATTCAAAAATCAATATGGAAGAATCAGAAAACCTAATTACACCAAAAACGAATTACACCAAAAGATTGAAATAATTATCAAAAAACTCCCAACAAACAAAAGTCCTGGGCCCGATGGCTTCCCAGACTAATTTTACCAAATATTCAAAGAAGAACTAACTTCTATCCTTCTCAAGGTATTTCAAAAAATTCAAGAGGAGAGAAAACTTCCAAACTCCTTTTATGAAGCGAATATAATCCTCATTACAAACCAGGTAAAGACACTACAAAGAAAGAAAACTATAGGCCAATATCCCTGATGAATTTAGATACTAAAATTCTCAACAAAATATTAGCAAATCAGATCCAACAATACATGAAAAAAATTATACATCATGATCAAGAGGAATTTATTCTAGGGAGGCAAGGCTGGTACAATATTCACAAATCAATCAACGTGATTTATTACATAAACAAAAGGAAAGATAAAAACCACATGATAATATCAATAGATGCAGAAAAAGCATTTAATAAAATCCAGCACCCATTTATGATCAAAACTCTCAGCAAAGTGAGAATACAAGGAACATAGCTCAACATGATAAAGGCCATCTATGACAAGCCCACAGCCAACATCATACTCAATGTGCAAAAACTAAAAGCAATCCCTTTAAGAACAGAAACAAGTCAGGGTTGCCCCCTTTCACCACCGTATTCAACATAGTTTCAGAAGTCTTAGCTTGAGCAATAAGACAAGAAGAAGAAATAAAAGGCATCCAAATTAGAAAAGAAGAAGTAAAACTTTCATTATTTGATGATGATTTGATACTGTACATAGAAAACCCTAAAGTCTCAGTCAAAAAACTACTGGATCTGATAAATGAATTCATCAAGGGGACAGGTTATAAAATCAATACCCAGAAATCAGTGGCATTTATATACACCAACGATGAACTAAGAGATAAATTGAGAAAACAATCCCCTTCACTATTGCAACAACAACAACAAAAAAAGTACCTAGGAGTAAATTTAACCAAGGAGGTTAAAGACCTGTACTCGGAAAATTATAAAACATTGATAAAAGAATTTAAGGAAAATACAAAAAAGTGAAAGCATATACTGTGCTCTTGGATAGGAAGAATTATCATCATTAAAATGTCTATACTATGCAAAGCAATCTATAAATTCAATGCAATTATTAAAATACCAATGTCATACTTCAAAGATATAGAACAAATATTCCAAAAATTTATATTGAACCAAAAAAGAACACAAATAGCCTCACCAATCTTGAAAAAGAAAAATAAAGTGGGGGGTATCACACTTCCTGATATCAAGTTATACTACAAGGCCATTGTACTCAAAACAGCTGGGTACTGGCATAAGAACAGGCACACAGATCAATGGAATGGAATAGAGAACCCAGAAATAAACTCACAGCTTTATGGTCAACTGATATTTGACAAAGGAGGTAAGAGCATACAATGGAGTAAAGACAGTCTCTTTAACAAATGTTCCTGGGAGAATTGGACAAATACATGCAAAAAAATGAAACTAGACCACCAACTTACACCATTCAAAAAAATAAACTCAAAATAGATAAATGGCTTGAATGTAAGTAGTGAAACCATGATCATTTCAGAAGAAAACATAGGCAGTAAGCTCTCTGACATCTCTTGCAGCGGCAATATATTTGCTGATTTGTCTCTATGGGCAAGTGAAATAAAGGACAGGATGAACAAATGGGACTATATCAAACTAAAAAGCTTTTGCACAGCTAAAGACAATATGAACAAAATAAAAAGACAAACCACAGAATGGAAGAACATATTCGCCAACACGTCCAATAAGGGGTAAATAATCAAAATCTATAAAGAACTTGTAAAACTCAACACTAGGAAAGTAAACAATCCAATCAAAAATTGGGCAAAAGAACTGAATAGACACTTCTCTAAAGAGGACATACAGATAGCTAATGGGCATATGAAAAAATATTCATCCTCACTAATCATTAGAGAAATTCAAATTAAAATCACAATGAGATACCACCTCACACCTGTCAGATGGTGCTTATTAACAAAACAACACATAACAAGTGCTGGCGAGATTGAGGAGAAAAGAAAACCCTCCTGCACTGCTGGTGGGAATGCAGACTGGTGCAGCCACTATGGAAAACAATATGGAGATTCCTCAAAAAATTAAAAATAGAACTGCGTTTTGACCCAGCTATCCCACCTCTAGGAATATATCCAAAGAATAACAAATCACTAATTCAAAAGAAGACATGCACCCCCATGTTTATTGCAGCATTGTTTACAATACCCACGATCTGGAAACAGCCCAAATGTCCATCAGTAGTAGAGTAGATCAAGAACCTGTGGTACATATACACAATAGAATACTATGTGGTCATGAAAAAGAAGGAAATCATACCCTTTGCAGCAACATGGATGGACCTGGAGTTTATTATGCTAAGCAAAATAAGTAAGGCAGAGATAGAAAAATATTATATGATTTCACTCATATGAAGAATCCAATGAACAATGAGAACTGAAGATTGGAAAAAAGGCAGAGAAAGAGGCAAAGAGTTCCGAGGGAAAGGGGAAGAGAGGAGGGAATCAAAGAAAGGAAAGACATTAGAGAAAGTATATAAACATAACACAGAGAGATAGAGGGCAGGATAGGAAAGTATGGAGGAAAAGGAGGAAGGCAGTGAGGGGAGGGGGCAAAGGGGGTATCAAGGAGAACAAGGGGTAGGAGGGAAGGAGATATATTCTGGAATACACTTGTAACTATATAAACACAACAAATTAAAATCAATTTAAAAAACTTACTGAATGGGCTCAATAGTGTAAAGGAGATAGCACAGTAAATAATCGCCAATTTTAAAGATAAATTGATAGAAATTAACTACTCTAAAAAACAGAAATACACAAAAGATAGAAAAAAATGAACTGAGAGATTCTCTTACATTCACCATCTAAAAGTTGTGCTGTAAAGGCAACAACCTCTCCACTTCCTCTCCACCATCCACTTAGCAGCAACAAAGTAGCAACTGTGCATAAGTGCATCCTCATTCATGTTGTCTAGGCTGGTGTCCAGTTTGGCAATGCCTGTCCGGAGCTCTACTTCCTGGAACATGGCATCCAGTCCAATGGCTAGATGATAAGTGATGACCATTTAGGGGGGAGATAACTCTTTCAATACCTTCAGTAATACATAGGCTCTGGTAAACATGTGTCAATACAATGTTTGTAGACCTGGATCCGACAGTCATTGATGACACACTGGTACCTACCAACAACACTTTTACCCCGAGCAGCTCATTATAGGTGAGAGAGATGTTGCCAATAACTATGTTGGTGGACACTCTACCATTGGCAAAAAAATCAATGACCTTGTTTTGGACTGAATTTGGTAAACTGGCTGATGAGTGCACAAATCTTTCAGGCTTCTTGGCTTTCCACAGCTTGGTGGGAGAACTGGTTCTGCATCACCTCCTGCTGATGGACTCTCTCTCTGTCAATTATGGCAAGAAGATGAAGCTGGGCCCTGGCCAGTTGGCTCACTGGTAGAGCATTGGCTTGGTTTGTAGAAGTCCCAGGTTCTATTCCCACTCAGGGCACATAGGAGAAGCGTTCATCTGCTTCTTCACCCCCCCTCGCTTTTTTCTCTCTTCTTCTCCCCTCCTGCATCCATGGCTCTATTAGAGCGAGTTGGTCCTGAGCATTGAGGATGGCTCCATGGCCTCCACCACAGGTGCTAAAAAATGGCTCTAGTTCCAACAGAGCAAGGGTCCCAGTTGGGTAGAGCATCGCCCCCTGATGGGTTTGCCACGTGGATCCTGGTAGGGGCGCATGTGTGAGTCTATCTCTGCCTCCTCTCCAAAAATTAAAAAAAAAAAAAAGTTGAAGTTGAAATTCTCTATTTACTCAGGACCCCAGGTTTACATAGCTGTGGTTGTGCTCTACAACTCCATCCTCACTACCTACAGCACCTTAGAGCACTCCAAATGTGCGTTAATGGTTGACAAGAAGGCCATCTATGATATTTGTTGAGAAACCTTGATACTGAGCACATAACCTATACTAACCTGAGTAAGTTGATAGGCCAATTGTGTCCTCCATCACTGCTTCCCTTAGATTTGCTGGAGCCTTGAATGTTGATCTGACTAAATTTGAGACCAACTTGTTGCCTGTTTTCACATCCACTTCTCTCTGGCCATGTATGCCCCTGTCACCTCTGCTGAGAAAGCCTACCATGGGTAGCTTTCTGTAGCAGAGATCACCAATGATTGCTTTGAGCTACCTAACCAAATGGTGAAACATGACCCCTACCATGGTAAATACATGTCTTGCTATCTGTTGTACTGTGGTGACATGGTTCCCAAAGCTGTCATTGCTGCCATTGCCACCATCAAGATCAAGTGTATTATCCTGTTTGTGGACTGGTGCCCCACTGGTGTCAAAGTTGGCATTTATTACCAGCCTCCTACTATGGTAGCTGATATAGACCATGCCAAAGTACAGCAAGCTATGTGCATGCTGAGCAGCACAATAGCTATTATTGAGACCCGTGGCTGCCTGCACAAGTTTGACCTGATGTATGCTAAGTGTATTTTTTTCACTGATACAGGAAAGTTTACTGAAGTCCATGAGAGTTTATAAGAAGGTTGATGTAGATTCTGTTGGGGAAGAGGAATACTAAAGTTAAAATGTCACAATAGTGCTGCTTTTATAGAAAAGCTTATTCTCTTCTAAACATTGAAAAGTTGTGGTCTGATCAGTTAATTTATATGTAGCAGTGTATACTATCCTATACAATTACTGCCCTATATTTTAGGACAGGACGCTTTGTTGCAAAACCAATCTGTCTATTTCTCTGATAAGTTTTAAATAAAGTATTCCTTGTTATAAAAAAAGGAAGAAAAAAATGAACTGAGACTCATAGAACTGTGGAACAAAACAAACATTTTAACATTTGACTCGTTAAGAAAAATACAAAGAGATAGCTGCAAAACATATTTAGAGAAATGATGAGTGAAAACTTAATTTGGTAAAAGGTATCTACATGTACAGATTCAAAAGCTTAGCTAGTCCTCAAAAAAACTCAACGAATATCATGCTGAGGATTATCAAACTAAAACTGCCAAAAACAAAATATAAAAAATGAATCTTGAAATGAGGTAGAAAAAAAATGACCCACTACCTATAGAGGAGCTGCGATTTGAATGTATTCTGCTTTCCTCCTAGAAGAAAGTGAAGAAGACAGCAGGGCACCATTCTTAAAGGACTGGAAAAAAAAATGTCAGTGTAGAATTCTGAATTTTTTGAAAATATCTTACAGGAAAAAGTAAAATAAATATTTTCAGCTGAAGGAAAACTAAGAGAACTTGATGCCATCAGAACTGCTCTAAAGGAAATGCTAAAATTCCCCAAACTGATGGGAAATTTAGGAGAAAATTTGCAATGTAAAAAAGGAAGGAAAAGCTACCAAAATATATTTCTGGGTAGTTAGAATAGATTTTTTTCCTCCTAAGTTCTTTAAAATATAAATGATGTTCAAAAGCAAAAAAATATATGATATTTTCTGGTGATATTTTTAATGTATGTAGATTTAATACATATGATATATAAGGTGGGTGGAGTAAAAGTAGTTTTACAGTTGTTTATGAAAAATAATGCTGTAATTAATAAATAATAATATGAGTAAATTCTGTGTTTCATATTCTAGATTTTTGTAAACCTACATTTGCCCCACCCTGTATGCATAACATTTACATGATGTTAAAATTACAGTAGTAAGATTTTTGCATTTAAATTACTATTTAAGAGTTCTTATAAAGGAAATGTATATTGCATTTTTTAGAGAAAATGTTGCAAACAATAGAAAGAGAAAAAGACAAAACACAAATAGATGAGTTAACATTACATTCTGAAAACCATTCATATAATCCAAAAGAAGAAAAATAATTGGAAAAAGAAAAACAAAAAGCGAGAGACAAGACAACAAAAACACAAAGTAAAGTAGAAAACTGAAATCCAATCCTATTAGTAACTTCACTAAAAATAGTCTAAACATACTAATTAAAGACAAAAATTGTCACATTATGTAAAATAATAAGACCCAATGATACACTGCCTTTTAATAAAAGACAAATTATAGTTTCATAAATAAATTTAAGGTAAAATCATGGGAAAAGATCATTGAACATTATTCAAAAGAAGATTGTGGTAGTTCTGTCAGCTACAGAAAAAGAAATTTTCCAAACAAAGACTCTCATCAGGAATTAACAGGGAGATTTCATAATGACGAAGAAGTAAATTTACTAAAAATAACTAATTCTAAATGCTTTGCAGAGAAGTTCAAAAGTCTTTAAACAAAAACAGATAAAGCTAAAATAAAAAGTACATTTATTCACATTACAACATGGAAACTTCAACATTCTTTTCTTCATAATTATTATTTCAATACAAAAAATAAATAAATTGTAGAAGAGCTGAATAACATAAATTCAATTTACCTAATTGATGTATAGCACTAAACCCAACAGCAGCAGAATACATTTCATTTCAAGTGTACATGGAATTTACATCAAGGTGGATCATATCATAAGTTACAAGGCAAGCCTTAACAAATTTTAAAAGAATTAAAATTATACAAACTTTAGTTGTAGACTATAATGAATTGATTTTGAAATTAATAACAAAAAATATGAAAAATACCCAAATATTGGTAAGTAAGCCATATTCTTCCATTTATCTAAAGCTGTTATTCCTGTCCCTTCACATATCTTCTGAGTGAAACAGCCATCTCTGCTACTTTACTTGCCTGGCAATTATTATTTACACAAGAAACATCAGTATAAACTCCACTTCCTGAAGACATATTTGCTGGTTGCCATGAAATGAAGGATAAACCCCTGCATATGTTTTATTTCATTTCTATTTTCCCTTCTATATTTCTTCACAATGTTTTATGCAATCAAATCCTATGAACCTTGTTGGACCATCCTGCTCCAATCTCAAGGCCAATTCCAGTGTGACATCACAAAAGTAAGCGAAAAATAAAATATTAATCACCAAAATCTGATACCAATAACTACTTTCCAAACACACAAAAATCTTCTTTTTTTAGAAACTGGAATAGATACTTAATGCTTTATTATGATTTTATTTCCATGTTACTACTTAATTTCTTTACAACACACTAAGCTGTATGAGGGAAAAGACAATACCCCTTTAATGTTTCGCCTGACCTGCTGCCTGGTTCCCACCATGAGATATTGCCACTTGATGCTTCTTTGTCAGTGATCTGGGCTGGGCCACTAAGGTTCTGGGGTAACTTAAAAGAACCAAGAGAACTCTAGCTTATAGAATCTTTGAAGAGAATTTCTTCATCCTTTAACACCAAAGAAACTGTTTACTAAAATGACCCACCTAACTCTAAAATAGTCCTATCCTAATCTTGTCTGCAAAGCCACTTTCTCCTTTCAAACCCCTAGCATCTTGTACCATTCCAGTCAGCACTTTAGTATTTGCATCTCATCTCTTTGTTCAGTATTAATAAAGGATTTCCAGAAGGCAAAGTATGCATTACTTCATATATATATATATATATATATATATATATATATATATATATATATATATCGACACTCAATAAGAATATAACTGGCCCCTAGCAAAGAAGTGTCCAGCTGAGAACAAAATGCACTCAGGAAAGGCATTACATGAGCAAAGACATTTCACCTGAAGGGATAAGAAAGGGAGCGGATTTATATTGCTCAACCTTATCAACCAGAATGCCTACATGCTTTCATTAATGATGACTTCATAACCAGGGGGCCCCCTTCCCAATGTAGTTTTGAAAAATTAGTACCATCAATAAAAAATGTAAGTGAATAAAATAAGATTTTTCTTTGAATCACTTTAAAAGACTTAGTGACTGAGACACAGGAAACATATACTGATAGTCAATAGCAGAACTAGAAACAAAAAGGAGGAAAAAAGATTTATCTAATATGACGCAACTATGCTGCATCATTTTCATGAATCCATATAAATCACTTTTCTGGATCATTAATAAATTTATTCAATTGAGGAATTATAAAATTTTATATAAACTTTAAATATTACTTAAAATATGTAAATATTGTCTCCTCTCTCCTGCCCATCACCTTCATATACTTATAAACCATATTTTTATGATGGGGGTTTAAAAATATCCCTGAAATAACAGATAAATATTCAATACAATTTGTGACTATGTTACATTAATATCTGTTAAAACAAGGTTCTGATTAATATTGCTTAGGAACTTCAGACAATATATTGAGCTTCATGCTGATTACAATTGGTGATACTTCCCTTCTATATAGATATTGATTTGATAGATAAAGTGGCAGTAATTTTTCTTGTGGAATGGTGACATTAATGGCCTTTGGATTCTCACTGACAACAGTAATGAACAATATTTCTTGGAAATCCAGTAGTTGTTTTATTTATTTTTTTCCTTTTCTCTTGTTCCCCTCCCCCTCCTTCTTCTCCTCTGACTTTAAGGATGATAGAAAACCTAGGATTTCAGCCTTTCTTTGAAAGAAAAGATTAATTTTAAGAAGGAGAGGAAAATAAGACACCTTTTCTGGGTCCTATCATATTAAAATCTTGGTTACATCTGCCTTTGTAATTGTTTCTCTATTGTTTGAAATTGCTACCTTATTGAAATCATTTCTCTATTTTTCACCAGGTCCCACACCAAGGTTTATAATAACATCCAAACAGTATCTAATATGAGTTTAGCTATCAGTGTTATCTTGGATGAGGGTAAACAGGATAGAGTTGTACACACCCCAGCTTCTTGTCATCCTGTGGTGACAAACATCAGGGCATCCGCTAGATAAGGCATTTCAGTGCAGAGATCATACTTCCCATGAGTTTCCCATCTTATAGGGAAAGTATGAGAAATCATTCCTGTTCTTGAAAAAGAAACAAGCTGCCAAGAAGCGTAGAAGAGTGGTGTCAGCTGTTTTCAGGAGACTTACGGAAATGTCAGTTGTCCAGCCCCTGTAAACATTTGAGTCCAAAGGATGTTGTGGCTATCTCTGTCAAGAAAAAATTCCAGTTCTTAGAGAACCTGAACCTGAGAACATCACTGAGAGAAGGAGAGGATCCCAGGTAGCCCAATATCTAGACAACCTAGAATGAGTGCCTAGGGTCATTTTCAAACAATTTTATTCACTGCTTTAACATGCTGTCACAAGAAAATAAAAACAGAGGAAATTATGTGTAATGTATCACAATTGTATAGATATGATATAGCTATAATATGTTTATCATATATCATATAATGTATGAATACAATATATGTGCTTATAGATTTCATGAGCATAATATATGTGTAATATAATTGTTTGTACACTTGTGTGCATGTGTATATTACATGTTACAGACAGTTTACTAAAAGGAAATTTTACCTGGGAAATTCATTAAAAGTTTTATATTATAGTAGATGTAATGTAAATTGGGGAAGTAAATGTGTGCAAAAGTGAATACTGATTCTGCCTCTAAAGGTGAGACCTTGGGAGACTTTTTATTTCTCTAAGCCTCAACTTGATGTCAATATTAATGATAATCATGACTTCTCTGCAGAGTAGCTTGAGGTTTTAAAATATTATTTGTAAGACACATAGTATAATATTTTGTACAGCAGATGACAGGTTATTATTGAAACATTTCTCAAGAGATTATTAATTCAATGGAGAATTAACTCAGTCATTTAGTCAAGAATCATTTACTATAATCTATAGTATTGCAAGTTTCCTGGAGATACAGTGATGAATAAGCCACTGTGCTTACTTTCTGGGGAAGGTACCACGACAAAGAAGGACATAATTTTATAACAGGTAAACAGTGGTATATTTACTGGTTGAAATCTACCAGAGGTTTTTGGTCTTTCTTTCTTTCCTAATTGAAAATATGTTCAATCATTGTGTGTTGGGGGATGGCACAACTTGATTCTTTAAGATAATTATTTTATGAAATTATTAGATTGAGAAGATTATTTCATAAATAAAGTGTACAACTCAAAGAGAGAAAAGAGGGCTTGAAATGGTACAATTACAAGTATGTATGAGAAAAATTAAAATAATTTTATTCTGATAACACCAATGAATTCAACTTGCTAAGTGAGAGTTATATTTACAACACCCTGAAGTAAGTATAGGATAGTCATACATAGGGAGTGTTGCTACAGAATCATGGAATCAGGGGTAGATATTATACAATCAATTCTGGCTTGGGAGAATTTTATAGATTGTTTTTGGAAGGGATGAACTAAAAACTGAGGCAAGAAACAGAATATGACAAATTGCATTGTGTATTTTTCTATATTATTCATGATATGTTTTCTGTTTATCTCAGTAAAAACAGATAAAAAATATTAAACTATTTCTCACCCGCTCATAAACAAGAAAGACTTATTTTCCCCCATATGGAATGAAGCACTTTGTAGTCATTTTTTCATTGCCGTTGAAATAAAGTAAAATAGTAATATTGCTCCAATCTTTTTTATAACAGGAAGGCCATTGGGTAGCTGTCGAATTGGAAAGGACAGCTGAACCCTTGTATAAATGTTTCATGTATACTTCTTTTATTTAGATTGTGTGATGATTTTGTGAGGATAGGAGAGGTGTATTCTTGTGTAGAACACCAATTGAAATAGGAAAGTTAATATGCTTACTCCTAACATTGAGAACAAGTTTTTTGTCATACTATTTTTTAATACATTGCATATGAGCCCAATGGACATAGGAGTAATGACACTTTGCTTTGAAGATGTATTACCTGGCCCAAAATTTTTCAATAAATTAATTTTTTCAAGAATAATTATTAGAATGTTTCAAAGTCCTGGCAATAATTCTTGGTAGTATAAAGCCAAACAAGGTAGATATTACCCTTGTCGAAAAAAAAGAGTTGACACTTGTAGTCTATTTGATTTCTCTTGGAAGAGGAGTGAAATACTTTCATTTTTCTTTAGAACCTTTCTCAAACATCACAACCCATCACTCCTCCGAAACTGTGATATTTTGTCTGATGCAAGATAACATATGACCTGCCTGCCGTTGAGAAAGAGTGTGGAGAAATGAAAATGTCTGCTTCCAGTTTGCATGTTGATAGGGAGGCTATATAATGTGCTAATAACTGTGTAGTACTGAGGGTTCTTTCAGATTTTAAATTCTTCTATTATTTTCACTGGCAAAGAGAATTGTAATATATGGTCCACTATCATAGGCACTTTGATACCTGTGACTTAGTTGTGTTCAACACAAGTGTGAAGTTTCCTTAGAGAGCCATATATATACATCACAATTTTGTACCTGTAAATATATGATTAGTTAAATGGAATAAAGCAATGATAAATAATGTCTATGATTGCTACAGAAAAAAACTTACTTTGACAAATTATTCCAGTTTTTCAGAAATATTGTTTAATAAAATATTGAAACGGAGAAGGAAAGGAAGGAAGGAAGGAAGGAAGGAAGGAAGGAAGGAAGGAAGGAAGGAAGGAAGGAAGGAAGAAAGGAAGGAAGGAAGGAAGGAAAAGAAAAAGAAGGAGGGAAGGAGGGAGAGAGGGAGGAAGGAAAAAATCTTTCATTGAAGTTTCTTTATTGTAACTCAAAATAATTGAATTCAATATAATTCACAGCAGCCTCTATCTTTGTTAAAGTAGTATAACACCACCCCTAAAACTAATACTAGCATATAAATAAACACTGATGACAAGAGAGACAATTTACTATTTGTGAATGAGGCATAAAAAGATTTTATTATTTTGGCTAAATGTTCAGAGTAGGAACCCACACTATCCTTACAGCTGCCATGTTAAAAATCAGTGATATTTTTCTAAAGTTGACAATTTTCCCATCACCAAGTTGCTCTCAAAAGGTAAAATATATAATAAAAAATAATAATAGTATAAAATTCTGGGAAAATGGCTTTTGTCCCAACTATATTAGTGGCATAAAAACATGTCTATACTTTTGAGAACAAGTGTATTTATTTGTCCAAAAGAGACTGAAGTAGAGAGATAAAGTAGTGTTTCCTTTGCATCATTATGAAAGAAAAGGGATTCTTCAATATATATTAGAATGTTCTTATTTCTGTTAGAAACATAACAAGCTAAGAATGTTGAAAATATTACTAGAATTCTGCAATCACCTCATTAATTGAAGCTTGATCTTATGGTTGCAGGAGACAAGAAGGAATAAAAGAGCATGCTGAGGTCCTCAACTTGAGTCACTTGAACTGAGATATTCAGGGAGCATTCTTTGAAATGCTCTTGGAAATTAATGCAGTTCTTGGGAATGCCAATGCCTATACTTCAAGAATTAAAGTATTGTAGCAGTTGGATCTATCCTTTTGAAGGTACAGAAACAAGTTTAAAATTGACAGACAAAGGCAGACTATGGTTTCAAAAGAAAAGTATGCTCTTATTGAAGAACGATTATCTTCCAGGGAAAGCAGAGGAGATCTAGAATTTGAGGTGTTAAGCGGTGGGAACGAACATAGGAATAAACAAATACTATTAAAAGACTTACTTTTT
This sequence comes from Saccopteryx leptura, assembly GCF_036850995.1. Taxonomy (NCBI): domain Eukaryota; kingdom Metazoa; phylum Chordata; class Mammalia; order Chiroptera; family Emballonuridae; genus Saccopteryx; species Saccopteryx leptura. The sequence continues at coordinate 47,616,210 of NC_089505.1, read as the reverse complement.
AAATTTTAATTTGATTTTGGATAGATGGAGAAAAGAAGGGAGGAGGAGGAGAGAGAGAAACATTCATTTGTTGTCCCACTCAGTTGTGCATTCATTGGTTGCTTCCTGTATATGCTGTGACGAGAAATTAAACTGCAACCTTAGTGTTTCAGGACAACTCTCTAACCAATTGAGCTAACCAGCCAAGGCCTAAGACTTCTTTTGAATGAAAAAAAAATCAAGTAAAATTTAAGAATGTGTTGCACGTTAAACATTTAACTTTTGAAGTTAGCCTCAAACAGTGGCTGATTTGCAAGGCTTCTACCAGCACATGCATTTATAACTAACTTGCAAATCAAGTTCAGAGCATAGAAACACCAATGAGACCTTCTTTGAGAGGCTTCTGAATACTGTTGTGGGTTTTCTGCTCAGTCATTATTGCTGTACTGTCAGAAATTCTATATTTGAGGCAGGCACAAAAAATAATTCAGCCTTCCTACAGTACCATTTATTAAATAGCAAAAATAGTTGGAAAATTATGATGATAAATGTAAAACTTACTTTGCTTAAATTTTAACCTGTTTTCACTGTTGTAAATGTGTTAACTTCATGCAGTTACAAACGACCTTCTGAATCACATGGCATGTGGTGTGCATTTCTAATCAGGCATGTGGCCATGATCCCTACATGAGTGTGTACTAGGAAGCTTAATGCAGGCATAACTTCTTTTAGTTTAGAAGTTATGCCTTGCTTACATGAAGAAAAGATTTGAGTAGATGGGGGGAAAATAGAACACAATAGAAAACAAAAACACACTCACACGTTCAAATAAACAGCAAAGCCAATATGACATAAATATTCCTATTCATCTGGTATTACTGAATCACTGTAAGAATCACAGGAAGACACACGTAAGCACCAGAGGGTTTTGTGCTATGTCTTGAGGAAAAACTCAGAAAGCCTTTTCTATTCTCTTAGCTTTTCTGATCATCTAGTAGACCTAATTCTGAAGTATTCTAAGAATTAATCCCCCTGTGAAGTGAAGGTAACTAGCCAATTAGAAGAGATAGCTGAGAATTTTGGGTCCTCGTTTGAGGTTTTATGTTTTGTTTTGTTTTGTTGATGTTTCTCATGAATAAAGTAAAACATAACCCCATTTATATAATTTCTAACAATAGTCAATTTATTTGGTTTAGTCACTGCATTTGAGGGTTTTAAAGTTTATCAAGAGTCTGTACTTATGTCAATAATGGTTTAACGGGATATATCAGAGGGGATTTATAGAGTATTTAGCTGGGTCAAAGAGAAAAAAATAGGAGGAAGTATACGCTAGTGACAGAGTTTTGAGGTTGTCGATAAAATAGATCATTTTTAACTAAGAGAATAGTTGAATAGACAGTTTCTAGCTGTTATTACAAAAATGTTACAATTGCTAATACAAGAATCAATGACAAAATATAAATTAACAATGTTATTGGGCAAAAATGGATTTCAACTGAATTTGAATAGGCCAAGGGTGCATCTGCTCATTCACCACTGTATTGCAACTTTCTCCTGAAAACCCATACAAGGAAGATCAAATAAATGTTTATAATTCTCATAATTGGAGCTATGAAAGACTACAGGTTGGCAAGGTGGATCAAATGGGCAAAAGAACAGTTGGGAAAGTGTAATTTTAACAAGTTGGTTATAAAGTTTTGGTTTGGAAGAGAGGCAAGTGATGCCTGAGTTAGGAGATAAAGCACAATGTGCTGCAACTAGAGAGCTTCAGCTTGGTAAAGATAAAGATCTCATTTATGGATGTTTGGAAGTGAATAATATAAAACATTATAAACATTAGGAGGCACAGTTAGAGTGATATTTGAGTAGGCCATCCTAACAAATTGCAAGTGGTAATGAAATCAATCTATACTTCATATGTGGATGATACAAATGATTAGTATGGGGGTTAGTGTTCCTGAAAAGTGGAAGATATTGAGACCAGAGTAAAAAGAATACCAAATAGTCAAAGAAAAAAAATACACTGCATATATTATTTGAGCAGCACCAAGAAATTTCTCATGTTATTTTTAGTGCTGAGTGACAAAAGTTAAGTAACTAATTTATTTCCCCAAACTTTTGATTAATTTCCTGACTGGATGCTATCAGAAAGAAAAATGACAATTTTAGAATTAGAGGTGAAGGTCAATAATATATTAAATGTCACTTCTGAGACAAGAGACAGTGTCTTGATAAGTAGAATAGATTTAGGAAGAACCATCAACTTTGCCACCTGCTTCACGATGGGTTTCTAAAACCCACACTTAAATTAATTCTTAGCAACACTAATTATTTGAAATAAGAAAACAGAAATAGATCCTTCTCCCGGAAATTGTTAAAGTTGTTCTGAAATTAAATAGAAAGTGTGTGTGTGTGTGTGTGTGTGTGTGTGTGTGTGTGTGTGCGTGCACACAACTTCAGGTAATTTTGGCCTGACTGGATATTAGAATGTCAATTGTAGGCAGAGAAATATAAATAAATCATAGGAATGTGCAATAATGTCGATGCCTTTTTCAAATATTGTGTACAGAGAGATGTTAGGGAAATGCACACTTGATATAAACAAATCTAACATTTACAAAAGCCTCTATACAAAGAACAAATTAAGCAAGGGTTGGTTATTTGTTTTGTAAAATATTTATAATAACATTTTTAAAATGTCAAACTTCTTCATTAAGTTGTAATAATTAGATACCTTTTGCAGAGCTCAATTATTTTGTAAATCAAAATATCAACACATGCTAACAAAATAAACTTAAAGAAAGTTAAACTGGCAGAACATAATAAAATTCTTTCAAAGAAATAAATAAGAACTTCATAACTAGAAAAGCAGAAATACTAAAAAAGAACCCATATGCTGAAAAAAGTACTATATAAGTTTGGAGATCTAGAATCAGCATATACATTCTCTGGAATTTGGTAGGAGAAATGTAATTTAATGAAAAATTATAAAAAATTACTGTTGAAAAATATTCTATGATAATAATATATATTCACATAAAGAATACTAGTTCTATCATACTTAATATATATGTTAAAATATGGAATACTATTTAAAATAATATTTATAATGTTTTTATGAATAACAGAGAGATATTAAAAACTAGCAAATATGTTATTCCCAGGCTTCTCTATGTATGAAAAAAAACCTGTGACAGCTAAAGAGAAAGAAAATATCTTTTTGCAATTTAATATAGGCATTCTTAGACAATTTCTAGTTAATATGTCATTGTTAAAGTATATTTAAAAGTGGAAGATGTGGGAGCCTATTAGCTCTCTCTCTCTCTCTCTCTCTTTCTCTCTCTCTCTTTCTCTCTCTCAGGGGTCTGCAGGTACTATCAGCAGAACTCTGATAGCTTTTGCTCTATTCTATTCAGTCTAATGTGTAAATGTGTGTTTAGAGCAGTTGTTGGAAACTGGAGGCTTTCAAAACACATTTGGTATGCAGATTACTTTCTCTGGGCCTACAGAGAGTTTAAATTGGGTAAACATTTAAAAATAAAGAAATTTTATATGAAAACAATATTTTCACTTTGTTTGAAAAAGAATATTTGGCAACACTGAGAATTATGTAGCAACTGGCCCCTTTCGCACTAGCCTTGCACTCACTTCTCAGTCCCTTGCACTTACCCTTGCACTTACCTGTGTCCCTACGCCTGCCACATCAGTACTATTTTGGCACATATAGGCATTTGATTTTGAGATGCTCTGTTCAGACTGTGGGTACTGAGTATTAAGCAATTTCTGCAAATCCCACGTGTTGGGCAAATGAGTTTATAAAATTTGTATTTTTTGAGTTTTGCTCACTTTTATTATTAAAAAATGGTGCTGGGCAACCACGTGTGTGCTTGCTCTCAGAGCAGGGCAGTTGATTATAAATTGCGGGTTGCATTCCTGCTTGAGAGGTGCCATTGTTTCGCTAATGTTTGCTGGAGGAGGAGTCTTTGTGGGCCACAGCCAGTTTTGCAGGGAGAGCAGAGAGAATGCAGAATGCTGAGGAAGAAGCCAGTTTTGCAGAGAGAGAGAAGGTGTGCAGATGGGCAACCAGAGCTGAGGGGTTTTGCGAGCTCTGCTGAGACTGGTGGAGCCTTTGATTCTAGGAGGAACCGGAAAAGATTCTCCTGGTTGTGGAACTGGAGAATGTGCCCAGGGCTTTGGTTCCCTGAATAAAAGGGAAGTGTTTTCCCTGCCTGTTTGCTCATCGGCCTGTGTGAGACTTTAATAAAGACATGACCCACCATTTTTTGGCTCCACTGTTTCTTTACTGTCTGTCTGAATTTAGTGAGAACCTGCAGGGCTACGACGGCAGCAGCCACTGGCCTTACACTATGGTTTAATATGATGTAAAACCAATTTTACCAATATATAAAATGGCGGTATGAGGAGTCATAAAACCCAGAAGTCATAAAGCTCAGAATAACTGTTGTTTTGCTGTGCTTGTGAGACTACAGAGGGAGAACAGAAAATTTTAACCTTATGTGCTTGTATCAAACAAGAATAAAGTGTACATAGCAAAAGTAAATAAAATAGTTAAAAAGAAGAATGAGATAATGTAAGGAGAAGAATTGTACAAAATGACCAGTTGATTATGGAAATACATTTCATACTCCTTTTGTTATTTCCCATTTTAATTTTCCCATTAAATTAATTCAGTAATGAGAATTTTTTTCATTTTCTTAATCCCTTGCCAATTAATTAATGCAGTAAATGAATGAGAAGTAAAATTTAAGAGAAAAATTTTATAGTGAATTAGGTACATAAGAAAAGATTATGGGTAGAATTTTAAAAAGTAAATTATATTTGTAAAAAATGATCAAATGCACTTCATTGTACTTTATGCATAATAATAATAATAATAATAATTATTATTATTATTATTATTTAGTGAGAGGAGGGGAGTAAAGACAGATTCACACATGCGCCCCCACCAGGATCCACCTGGAAGGCCCACTAAAGTTCAATGCTTTGCCCATCTGGGGCCCTTACTCCATTGCAACCAGAGCCATTTTATTAGCGTGTGAGGGGGAGGCCATGGAGCCATTCTTAGCAATGGGGCCAACTCACTCTAATTGAGCCTTGGCTGTGGGAGAAGAGGAGAAGAGAGAGATACAGAAAGAAAGAGAGAGAGAGAGAGAGAGAGAGGCAAGAGGGGGAGGAGTGGAGAAGCAGATTGGTTCTTCTTTTGTATGCCTTGATGGGGAATCAAATCTGGGATGTCCACAAGCTGGGAAGATGCTCTACTGCTGAGCCAACTGGCCAGGGCTGTATTTTGAGCATTTAGAAAAAATTTTTTGGGCCCTGGCCGGTTGGCTCAGTGGTAGAGCGTCGGCCTGGCGTGCAGGAGTCCCGGGTTTGATTCCCAGCCAGGGCACACAGGAGAGGCACCCATCTGCTTCTCCACCCCTCCCCCTCTCCTTCCTCTCTGTCTTTCTCTCCCCCTCCCGCAGCCGCAAAATTTGCCCGGGTGCTGAGGATGGCTCTGTGGCCTCTGCCTCAGGCGCTAGAATGGCTCTGATTGCAGCGGAGCAACGCCCCAGATGGGCAGAGCATCGCCCCCTGGTGGGCATGCCGGGTGGATCCCAGTCAGGCGCATGTGGGAGTCTGTCTGACTGCCTCCCCGCTTCCAACTTAAGCAAAAAAATACAAAAAATTTAAAAAAATTTTTTTGGATAAATATTATTCTCTTACCATTGTTTAATGTGCATATAATTTTAACTTTGCAAGATAAAAAGAGTTCTGAAAATGGATGGTACTGATAAATGCACAACAATATAAATGTATTGTACTTAAGATTACTGTACTAAGAACTGTACACTTCAAATAGTTGAAATAGTAAAGTTTATGTTGCTTGTTTTACGAAAAAAAATTAAACACAAGTGGAGAATTTTGATGGAATCACAAGTAAAAAAAAGAAGTACAGTCTTACTTTTTAGTTAAAATGATAAAAGCAAGACAAAAGAATATGAGTGATTAAAAGCCAGGAGTTTCCTCACAAATGTTAATTGATTAAATGGAGGGAAACAATTTAAAAGTGCAAAGTTATACAAAAGGAAAGTCTTTTCTACTCACTAACAATGGTTGATATGCTTGTTTACACTTTTTGAGAATCACTTTCAAGAAGTTTTTAAACTACTCTGTCTCAGATTCCTTCAATTAATCATTAGGAAAATTTGAAGTATCTTTAAATGTACTTTTTTTTCTTTTTTACCTTGTTGAATCAAATACTTTTTTTTTCTTTTTTCTTTTATACCTTGTTGATGCAACCTCTACTACATTTTTTCTTGATTTAAGCTGTATTTCTGACAACTTCTAGTCCTTACTTCAAATTACAAAGAGATGTTTGTTGCCATTAACATATGGTGGCGAGAGGGAGTAGTCAAAAGTAGGTTTACAGTTGTTCATATAGAAAAAATATGTAATACAAGAGTGATGTGTTTTGCATACTCACAACTGTAAACCTACTTTTGCCAATTCCTGTATAAATGGGTCTCCACCAAAGAGGTCCATTAAAGAAAAAAGAATGAAAAAAATGAGAACGGGAGAGAGAGAGGGAAATAGGCAGAGTAGATCCAGATGGAGTTATACCCTTAAAGTTTAGTGACAACCACAAATAGTTAGCTGTGAGAAAAAAGAAAAAAGGAGAAAAAGGAAATGCTGAGCTGCACCTAGTTTGTATCAGTCAATTTTTCTTTTCACAATAACTATTGACATTTTGGACCAGACCATTCTTGGTTGTGGGGGGACTGAGAGGTGCATTGAAAGATGTTTAGCAACCTCCCTAGTCTCCACTCACTAGATGCCAGTAATGCTTCCTCTTCCAGAAGTGACCTCCAAAAATGTCTCTTGGGGGACAAAAGTGCCCCCTGACAAAATAAAATTCTATATTTTCAATCTCTTTGAGGTGAATTTTTACCATTATTACTTTCGTGTTGAGTGAATGAAACTAAAGCCTAGCTAACTTTTTTATATCTTCAGGGGTCTCTGTTGGAATGTATTTACTATCCAGTTAAAATAAGTTAAACTATACCTTATTTTAAAAAAATTAATTCTTGGTCTTTAAAGTAAATGTTTAAATTCAAATGATTATTACTATAGCAACTAAAATGTTTTCAGATGAGGCATGCATTCTTGGCTAGAGCTAATCTCAAAAATAAAGCTTTAGTACATATAACATTTCCTTAAACTATATTTTTATTTTAAGTATTTTGTATTCACATCTTTATTTTATATTCCCTTTTTACTGACTATATGAAAATGTCTTTGAGCTGAAACAGAAAGCAAAAATGTATCCAGAAGGGTAAAAGGTTCAGATCAACCAATCTATGATGTCAGGTGACTTTGTGATGTGCCCATACATGCATAATATTCGTTTGCCTGATGTTTTTTGTTTTCTTTAACAAAATATTTTTCATTAAAAAATAAATAATGTTGGTAAATATTGATTTATAATTATGGTATGACTCAAAATATTCATCACTATATTTCCCTTATTTTTATTCTTATATTTAAAAAATCACTTTGTAACAGAAATTTCTTATAATTATTAAATACTTGCTGAGAAAAAAATATTATATAGAAAGTATATTCTTTGTCACTGTGAAAGATTCCAAGAATTAAACATGTTGACATAATCATTTTGAAATGCTTCTTAGAATTATAACTTTTAGTCACTAAGTACACATTGAACACAGGAAAATGTTATTTCTTTTTAATCATTGTCATGAACCAGTGCAGCTAGCAATTCCAGGTTCTGAGTGGGAATGGCATGGAATTAAGAAAATACGCTTAAAGAAATAAAAGGATGGGTTTGGGAGGGCTCTGCAAAGCTGCTAGCAAGAACAGAGCATGCTCAAAAACTGCTTCCTCCTTTATTTATAGGGCAAAATGGGCCATTAGCTAATCAATGAGATCTCTGATCATGTCTCCAAAGCAACTCAAGAATTTTACCAAGTGCAGAAACCCCCACCATACACAACATCTTAACTTCACACAAAACAAAGGATAGAAGAAAAACTTGCCTCCAGTATTTCCAGGGGACATGGGGGGTAGGATGAGTATAAACAATCCAGCACCACAGTTTAACAGCCTTTAGTAACTTCACAGAACCAGTGAGGTGGGGGGTTGGGCAGACTGTCAATTTACAGCCAGTTCCCCACACCTCTGTCCCCCAAAAATCTAAACTGCAAAAACCCTGTTGGCTTTTTGGTTCCTAACATATTCCCCTTTTCTATTTTTTTTAACTTCAATTTGTGTGCTGTGATTCATACTTATCTGATTTCCCATGTTCTGGTTTGGAGGTAGACTGAAAAAATAGAAAATAAACACAAAATTAAAATAGCCAATGCTAACAGATACTAAAACAAGTGTCTTAATACAATGAAGGGATTAAAGCCTTTTAGATTATCAAGCAAATTCTTAGCTAATACAGCAGGATCTAAAATAAAATGTTTGCAGTTTTGAATGTCCTTAACATGTTAATGTAATTTTACCAAGTCCATGTTGACACCATCACTGCTTCACATTATCTGTGAATGCAACCCAACTTCACTTCAGTCTGAGGACTGTCCCAAGGAACAGGAGTCACACACATTCAGGAAAAGTCTGCAAGGCCCCGGAACTGTAGTCACATTTCCACACCCTGTAGTTAGTGTCCAACTCCCAATGACCACTGCTTCTAGCACATTAAGCTTTTGTCTCAAGCTTAATGTCAAATACTGGATTTCTGGCAATGATTCAGGTAGACTGGAAGGACCATCTGCAGCATATATGGAGATGGCGCTTTTGTTTTCTTTAACCTGGAGAGATAAAACCAGGGGAGCTTTGCAGCCGTGGAGTGGTAAAGGTAAATTTGTAACAGAAGTAGGCAAAAAGGAGAGAGAGAGAGAGAGGCTCTGAATTTGGAGAGTAAGTCTCAGCCTAAAATAGGCATGGGACATTGAGGCAGGAGGAGAAAAGAGTGTGTAAAGGAGACACTATGTATTAAACAAGGCAGCAGATTTGTAGCAAACCAGGAGGAAAATAAGACTATCAACACCCACAACAGAGAACTTCCAGGGATGAACAGAACCTGAATATTCAGGCAAGACAGAGTAAGTGGCCCTCGTGTCTATAAGAAATGAGATAGGCTTACCTGCTACTTGGATGATTACAGTAGGCTCATCCATGGTGATGTTAGATGGGGCCAATGACCCTGGGCACCTTCAGTCTTCAGTGGAAAGTCCCAGCAGGCTGACAAGGTTAGGTCAGAGGTGGCTGGGGTAGGGCTGGAAGAGACTGAACCCTCCTTTGGAGGAGCAAGGGGGCTGCCTACCTTCCAGTGTCCCTTTTTCCCACAGCAAGGGCATGGCCCTGGTGAAGGCCGAGAAGCCAGGCAGGCTTTAGCCCAATGACCTTCCTTTCCACTCTTGAAGCAGGGCCCTGATGGAGGCTTATGATGCCCCTCAGGGGCATTTGAACATTTAAGGGCATAAACCAAAAGCTGGTATTTTGCCTGATCTCTTTGGGCTCTGTCTGCCTTTTCCTGTTCCTCTCAGTCATTGTAGACCTTAAAAACCATGCTCAGAAGGTCTCCTTGAGAAGTTTGAAGATCCTCCTTTGCCTATTTAAACTTTTCTGTATATCTGGAGCTGATTGGAAAAAAAGAACAGTGTTATCAGCTGGATCAAATGAAGGAGGATAGGAATTTGCAGGAGCAAGAGGTTTGGAGTGTGCTTAAGAGGATTTGATAGATGGAACAGGTTTGGCAGAGAAAGGGGTAAAACAAGCCTTATACAATTGCTCTTGTGAATTGAGTCTCTGATCCTGTCTCATGGTGTCTCATCAAGCATTCAGAAACCCACTGAAGAGCTTCAGCAGACCTAGTAAAAACACACGCATATCCTCAGCCCTATAGGAGAACAGGGTCTGGCCCTTGCCAGATTCCTGTGAGTGGGTTCCTCCATTACACTTCAGGGAAGGCTTTCCTTGTAGGATTGCTGAGTCTCTCAGCTGCTGAATGGCCCTGTATATCAGTATTCAAAAAATTTAAAGTAAAAAGAGCATGATAAAGAAGATTTGCAGGAGTTCCAGGATATGACTCCTCCTTTTTTACTTTTTATAATTGACCTTTAAGCATTTGGTGGGTATGCTTTAAAATGCCTTGACTCTGAGGATTGTAAAGAAATACCTGTTCTCAGGTTAATTCCAAAAGTCTGAAAAAATACAGTAAATGCTTTTCGAAGTAACACTCCCATATTTTTCAAAACATTTTTATCCCATTAATTAACAGGCAATTTGAAGACCACATAAGGCTGAAAAAAATCTGGTATGATTTTCATTATCTTCCCATTGTAAAAAAAACCACAAACCTATACTTTTGTTATACAAATCTACTCTGTCCCAAGCCTTGTAGCTTGCAGCTCAGCAACTGTTTTTGAGTGAGTAACCAATGTTGCTTACCAATAACAGATGTATTAGCTAGACCAAATTAGTAAGTCTTTAGGATTCACATTCCATTCTATTTAAATTTAAATGACCGTGCCTTACAAGTTCCAATTTAAAAAAATGTAGGGATAAAATCATTTTATTTTTTTAATGTTAGAGCCAGCGGTTCCAATTTTTGCATGCAATAACTTAATTCAGGCCTTAAAAACAGACATGTTTTAGGCAACTTTAAACAAGACTAAAAAGAAACAAGAATCAGAGAAACCAGAGAGAAACCCGGGATTTCAGAGCAAAACCAGATTAGAAAGATGCCTGCCTGATTTTAGGGCATTTTTTTTTTTTTTGACAGACGGACTAAACAATGCCTGATCTGTATCAGACTAATCAAAAAGTTCTTGAGAAAAACCTCAGGTGGCTGTACGAAAATTTTGTATAGTCAGATCCAACAGGCGTCCCCAGCCCTAATTTCCAGGCAAAGAATAAGAAATAAAATGATAGTTCAGAGGATTGTAGCTAAAGTATTAAAGAAAATTAGACAATAATAAGAAAAGCTGTAACTTTCCTAACACCTGAGTCTCCTATCCGTTCTCGTATTCCAATAGCTGCTGCAACTGGCAGTTCAGATTGATTATGCTGAGATTTCTCTATCTCAATTTTAGCTGAGTGGTAAACTTAGTTGACGGGGCAGGGAAGGCTCCGTTGTCCATTTCCTGAATCACTTGCCCTTTGGCAGTAAACTTAGATTTACAATAATTCGTCCAATGTTTCCCTCTCCTACAGAGTGGGCAGAGGTCCGGAGCTTTAGGAGCTGGCTGCCCTTGAGGAGTGGTCGAGATTGATATCCAGGGGGAGAAGGTCAATTTCTAGCAAAATGTACCAAACTCCCACATTGGAAACAAGATCTACAAGCAGACATACTTCCCTGACCTTCCTTCTTTCATTTGTTCTGCCCTTTATCAAAATATTGTCCTGGAAGCCTCTTCTACACAATGAGGCAATAACCAGACCTTGCATATATGAAGCCCCAATATCAGCACATATTCTGATGTAATCCCCTATATCTCGAGCCTGATCTAGAACTTGTTGGGGCAGGAATTTCCAAAGATCTGAGACAAAGGCCTTGGGAGCAACACAATATGCATTAGAAAGAGCAGAGGGCTGTGGAGGCTCAAAGGTTAAAACAGCCATAGCCGTGATATTCTCATCTCCCAAGTCATCCTCAGACTCCAAGGTGTTCTTATATTCACATCCATCTGTTTCTACCTCACTCTGATCAAACAACATCTTCTCCTCAAATAAAAACATTTGTACAAAAAGAAAAACGTCCCTCACTTTTGACTCTAACTGTCCCATAATTTATTACTCCCGATTATACTCTCCCCCAAAACTACTCAAAAATTTTACTTACTGAGCACACCTGGAAAGTTTTATCACCTGCCTTTAGTTTACTTTTCCCTTTCTCAGGTGACTATTCAAGCACCAGTTGTCACAAACCAGCATGGCTAGTAATTCCAGGTCCTGAGTGGAAATGGCATGGAATTAAGAAAATACACTTAAAGAAATAAAAGGATGTGTTCGGGAGGGCTCAGCAAAGCTGCTAGCAAAAACAGAGCATGCTCAAAAACCACGTTCTCTTTTATTTATAGGGCAAAGTGGGTCATTAGCTAATCAATGAGATCTCTGATCATATCCCCAAGGCAACCCAAGAATTTTACCAAGTGCAGAGCCCCCCCCCCCCCATACACAACATCTTAACTTCACACAAAACAAAGGATAGAAGAAACTTGCCTCCAGTCTTTCGGGGAATATCGGGGTAGGATGAGTATAAACAATCCAGCACCACAGCTTAACAGCCTTTAGTAACTTCACAGAACCAGTGAGGTGGTGGGTTGGGCAGACTGTCAGCTTACAGCCAGTTCCTCACACCTCTGTCTTCCAAAAGTCTAAACTGCAAAAACTCTGTTGGCCTTTTGGTCCCCAACAAATCATCATGGTGAGCAATGGTTCCAATATATATTTTATATTCAGATTAACCTACTTTTAGTTTGCTACTTAACAATTTAATTGAATACTTAATTGTACAGAAATATAATACCCAATTATGTACAAGCTGAATTAAATGACTATCCTTTTAAGTTAGAAATATAAAAATTCTGTTGTGAGCCCTGGTCAGCTGGCTCAGTGGTAGAGCATTGGCCTAGTGTGTGGAAGTCCTGGGTTCAATTCCTGGCCTGGGCACAAAGGAGAAACACCTGTCTCCTTCTCTACCCTTCCCATCTTCTTTCTCTCTGGCTCTTTCTCTTCCCCTCCTGCAGCCAATGATAATGGCTCCACGGCCTCTGCCTCAGGTGTTAGAAAGGCTCTGGTTGCAGGGGAGTAACACCCCAGATGGGCAGAGTATCACCCCCTGGTGGGGTTGCCAGGAGGATCCTGGTATGGGGCATGTGAGAATCTGTCTCTCTGCCTTCCGGATTCTCACTTCAGAAAAAAAAATCTGTTGTGGATCACACCTTTAAGTTCTTGGAGTACTATTTCTCTGTGGCTTTTTCTCCAACCCTAATCCTACCACCATACTTCAGAAAGAACTTTGCATTATTTAAATATAAATACATTTCTATTGTTGCTCAATTCACATTGTATTGTCACCTTATTTTTGTTAACCAAAATGACTTTTAGCCACTGTTTTGATGTCAAGGACAGAGACTTATAATTGCAAGACTGTGATGTTCATTAGAATTTCTGAATGTTAAGTAGACTTCTGAAGGTTCTGAAATTCAATAACTTTTTAATTTAAAAATAGTAAAACTAAAGCTCAGAGTGTAAATACGTTTTATAACAATACATAATGATAGAGACTACACTCTAATCAGAATCTTTATTTCCATATTCTTGTACTGAACACTAAGAGGATGCTTCTGGGTCTAGAAGTGTCTTAGTCATTTTCACATTATTTCCAATAGATTGTACTGGAGCTGTAGTTCCCTGACAAGTTTCAGTAAATACAGAAAATTTCATATCTCCTTGGCACACAAGAGTTTTGGGGCTATGATTCTATTGGCAGAGATTAAGAAATTTCTCATTACTTGCAGAACATAAATCCTGACTGATACACAACAAGGGAGTTGGATAGCTACGTGGAGCAACTACATAACTTGAGCCTCATAAGACTTTCCAAAACACTGTGCAAATCTTATCTTTATAAGTAAAGGAATTCAGGAAGTACTTAATTCCAAGTTGATTTACTGTTCAGGAAAAATAGTGATGGTAATGTTCACAGTTTTGGTTTCAAATGAGAACTCACTGATATCTCTTACAGAGACTAAAGTCAAATTAAACTGATTTACACTGTAGATAAAAGAATTTTGAAAATGACCTTTGAAATCCCTTTTTAAGGATTTGGCCCAAGCTTTATGAAAAAAAAAAAATGCATTGACATTACACACTGTCACCACCACTACACTCTTTTCTAGGTTTTGACACTATTTCATCAAAAAGAAGTAGTGCTGTATGCTGAGTCAGCTCCACTGGACGTCAATTTGTCTTCTTTCCTCTGGTGTGATTTCAAAGTACATTCCTAAAGTTCAGATTCTCATTTGGAGAGCATTCTTTGAAGTAAAAGTAAAAGCAGGCAAGGCAGTTTTCTGATCTTTATGACACTGTTTGGTATACAGGTTAGAGTCTGTTAACATCCATTGTTATTACAAAAACAGCATATCTTTTATCGCATGCTTGTGGTATTTGACCCAGTAGTTTGTAAGCTCTTTGTCATTAGGAAAGATATATATACATCATGCTTTCCTATTCCTTGTCTTAAAATGTCAAGCCTAACATTGTGCATGTTTTCACAAAACTAAGAAAAAAAATTCTAAACCACTCCTAAATAATGTCAAAACAAATTTTAGTATATTTATCCTTATTTATATTGGTGGCAAAAGCTATATTATTTTTTGAGATTAAATAACTTTTTAATATTTAAAGATAAAGGAGATGATCCTTTTGTGTCACCTCAAAAGTAAAAGTCCAAAATATTATTATGCATGCATGGTTACTGTTCTGATTTAAATCAAACAAAACAACCCATATCCCATAAAATAAAGTGGATTCTACTCTTAATTATCACACATAGCATCCCCCAGGTCAATGCGTAGACACACAATGCAGAATTTTTAAGGCTGTTTAAGCTTATTTGAATTTTAAGAAAATGCATCTTCAGTTAAATGAAAAACTGTTGTCTGTCCAGGAAAGTTCAGTAAAATACAGTGTTTTTAAAGTAATACATTGAGATGGTTGTTACTCTCAAGCTTGAGAAATTCATCTTCACTAGTGAGGCCATTTTTTTTACTGCTCACAAAAATGAGGGGGCCAGGGAACGTGCAGCTCTTCCAGCACTTTCAGCCTGTTGTATAGTACATTTTCACCAGTGAAATAAAAGTTGGATTGGCATCTCATTTGCATAATTTAACAACTGTCTTTGACTTATGTTGGTCAAATAAGTTTTTAAATATGATATATATGTTTGCTCGCTTATAGTTTGTATTGGGTTTGGGGGACAGGCTGTAAGCAGGCTGGGTCATTATAGCGTAAGGCTTAGTTTTAAGACTAAGCTTTTCCCCACACCCTTGACTGATTGCATGATGTAGAGTGGTGCACTCTCATGAGGAATCCCATTATGCCTCAAATAAGTGACTTTGTATCAGAGACTTCCTTATTTGTATATTGGATTAAAGGTTTTGATTTCTACACTATAAAATGGGGGCAGACCGGGAGCTTGCTCTCTCTCAGTTCCTGAGATTAGCATTAGAGAGGAGAGCAGAGAAAGACCACGTGGAGAAGGTCAGGAGAAGCAGCCAAGATGGTGGAGTGCTGAGTGAGAAGCCAAATTGTGCAGAGTTTGTGCAGGGAGAAGGAAGGAGGTGGGGAACAGAGGTGAATAAGTCTGATGAGGTAGAAACCTAATATTCTAGGAAACTCGGATAAGTCAGTAGCTTTGTGAGCACTGAATGAGTGGGTTTTGAAGTCCAGTGTGTGTTTCTACTTGCCCACCAGGTGCAAGATAGGATTAAAGCTTGTGGCCCACCAGTTATTGGCTCCATTGTTTCATTACTGTTTGTCTGAATCTAATGCGAACCTACACGGGCCAGGGGGCAGCTGTGATAGTGGCCGTGGATACTGACTTGACATTAGGTGTAGTCTGTGGCAGGATTTGATACAGATCAGTATGGAGCCACAACCACCTTTGAGCAGTGGAGTAGAGGACTGGCTGCTATTATGGCTCCCCATGGCTGTCCTTTTGGGGACCATAGGTTGGCTGACTTTTATAGCCATGTGTGAGGAAACCAAGAGTTCTGTGGAAGAGGCTGCCTGGGACCTGCAAACCGAGCAGTGGAAGGAGCTGGAGCAAACATGGTTGAAAGAGATGCTGACCCTGGAGCTGGAGCAAGCACCGGAGGAGTCCGAACGGGTTCAGGAGATTCGCTTGAAAATGGAGCAGTCGCTGGAGAAGGAATCACAGGTTCATGAGTTGCAGATTGCCCTGGACGTTATGGAGAGCCAGCAGTGGCAAGAGGCCAGGGATGAGGCCAGGACCAGGGCTGTAAGGCCGGCAGCAGGAGCTGATGTTTTCAGTCCCTCTTTGGAAGATGAGGAGAATCGGGTTGGAGTTGCGATCTGCAGTCTCCAGAAGGTGAGAGCCCAGCAGCAAGGAGTGCCTGCTATGCCCCTGGTATGTCTGCAATTTGGGGACATGGGGGTGGGTGCCATCATGCTCTTTGGAGCAGAGATGGAAATGCTGACTGCCATTGCCACGGTTTTCTCTTTGGGACAGTGTAAGACCTGCCAGGACGGTAGGGATGAGGGGGGTGGCTGAGGCCCCATGTGCATGGACTGATTTCTGGACTATGACTGGAGTGGGCACTGGCTCCTTTGTTGGATGGACTTAAGGATTTTGGACAATATGAAATACCCTGATGGGGGTGGGGGGCATCTTTGCTAAAAGCATTCCCCCTGCCCTGGGAAGCTTTTCCCATGACTAGAAAGAAATCTGAGGACATTTTGTGCTTTTGACAAAGTGCTCAGAAACTGGAGAAGTGCATCTTTGTAATTGTTGAAATTATATAATTTGTCGTGTTGTTATAATTTGTGTAATGTGCCTAATTTTCTTTTGCAGGTATACCTGTGTTTTAGATTGTGAAGCAAGCAAAAGGGATGGAATGTTGGTCAAATAAGTTTGTAAATATGATATATAGGTTTGCTCACTTATAGTTTGCATTGGGGTGGAAGTCAGGCTGTAAGCAAGCAAGGTTGTTATACCCTAAGGCTTAGTTTTAAGATTAAGCCTTTCCCACCCTAAGTGACTTTGTATCAGAGACTTCCTTGTTTGTATATTGGATTAAAGGTTTTGATTTCTACACTATAAAATGGGGCAGACTGGGATCTTGCTGTCTCTCAGTTCCTGAGATTGGCATTAGAGATGAGAGCAGAGAAAGCCATGTGGAGAAGGTCAGGAGAAGCAGCCAAGATGGTGGAGTGCTGAGTGAGAAGCCAGTTTGTGCAGAGTTTATGCAGAGAGAAGGAGATGGGGAACAGTGTAAGAATGATGCTGGTGAGGTAGAAACCTTTGATTCTAGGAAACTCAGATAAGTCAGTGGCTTTGGTAGCCCTGAATGGAAAGGGAAGTGTTTTCCCACTGTGTGTATTGTTTACCCACTAGGTGCAAGCTAGGATTAAAGGTAATGGCCCACCAGTTCTTGACTCCATTGTTTCATTACTGTCTGTCCGAATCAAAAGTGAATGTAAGGCCAGTAGCCATGGCCACCATCACAGCCACCTGGCCCTTGTAGGTTCTCATTTGATTTGGACAGACGGTAATAAAACAATGGAGCCAAGAACTAGTGGGCCATTAAGCTTTAATTCTAGCTTGCACCCGGTGGGCAAGAAATACACACAGTGGGAAAACATTTCCTTTTCTATTTAGGGCTCCCAAAGCCACTGACTTATTCGAGTTTCCTAGAATCAAAGGTTTCTACCTCACCAGCATCATTCTTACACTGTTCCCCATCTCCTTCTCTCTGAATAAACTCTGCATAAATTGGCTTCTCCTTCAACAGTTCGCCATCTTGGCTGCTTCTCCTTCCTTCATGTGGCCTTTCTATGCTCTCCTCCAGCATGGGTTGCTCTGCCCCATTATATAGTATAGAAATAAAAACCTTTAAGCCAATATACAAACAAGGAAGTCTCTGATACAAAGCCACTTATCTGAGGCATAATGGGATTCCTCATGAGAGTGCACCACCCCACATCATGGAACAGTCAAGGGTGTGGGAAAAGCTTAGTTTTGAAAAGATCTTAGTATTAAAAGGGCAGAAAAGGCTTAGTCTTAAAACTAAGCCTAAGGCTATAACAATCCTGCCAGTTTACAGCCTGTACCCCACACCCAATGCAAACTATAAGCAGGCAAACATATATTTCATATTTATAAACTTATTTGACCCACATAGAGTAACTGATTGTTGCTTTTATTTTATCTTCACCTTCAGTGACCCCACTCATACATAATGTCAGAATTTTTCTCATCTACTCTATATTCAGGTCCTTGTAAAAATTGAGGAAAACATTCTCACTATTAACTGACCATAGTTGTTAACGTGTGCTTCATATTGCCTATTTTTGTTTTTCATACCTTTATGTTTTCTTTAAAATTTTGAGAGTGTTTATTAGTTCCAGGAAGTAAATAGAGTGTTTAGTAAGTTTTGTTTTTCTTGTACATCAACATTATAACTAAACTTAACTGATTTTATTTTAAATAAGTATGGTCTAAGAAGCCCAGAGATTCATGTGGGTGAGCTGAATTTTAGTTTACTGATAGGTACTTTATTCTCAATGACTTTAGATCCAAACTGTCTAACCTTTATTCCCAGGGGCCATCTGGACTGTCCTTTCCCCTATCTGTAAGAAATATTTTTTCTAGGATTGCCCAAGTCTAAGCAGAGACTAGCAGCTCTGTGGAGCCCTAGGACCTTAACTGCAGTATAGGTGCTTTTTTATATTAAATTCTTTGTCTACTATAAAACTCTCCAAAAGCCAGATGTTCTGCTAAACTCCTATGGTTAATGGTGCAGGGTGGTGGAATATCTAAATCCCTCTATTAGGCTGACTTGAAATTTGAATATATGTTAAAATTCAGAACGTTCATTCATCGATGACAAAAAGTTCCTTAAAACATAGAAGCTCTTATAAAAAGAATTCCATACCATAGTCTTTGATTCACATTTTTATGAATGTTTTGGTCCCACTTGTAGCTTTGTTCAAATATTCAGATAATATATTTAATTCTTCATCAAAGCCTTGATCATTTGAAATTCTTATGAGTTCTGTAGAGATCTTCAAAGTCTTCTATGGAAAACTTGCAGTGCATATCCTTATATTCTAATTTTCACCATTTGGACATAAAGATAATAACCATTGCAGTAGTGAATGTGTGCATAATGCAAAATACAACTGCTTGCTGTTAGATAACATAATTATTAGAAACAGTTAGCAGGAAATATTCATTTTTCAAGACGGCATGGTTATTTTTTTATGCTAATAAAACCTTAATCCACATTTAATATTCTTCAGATGTATTCTAGGTATTCCCGTCTTGCTTGCTCTTCTTACTGGCTGTTTATTTTGCAGGATTGTCACATTACCATGGCTTTCCAATTCTTCACAGTTTATGGATGATTTTTATGCTTATTACAGACAGTCTGCATTTTACATACAAAGTTATAAATTTACACAATGTTTTTAACTGTTTTACTTTCAATCTGCATTTTGGGCCTCTGTTAATCTTCTCTAAAATGCTTTACATTTCTTGTAGTATTGGAATTTGCTGAACCAACCATACTTGTTCCAGAGTGACATTCTGAAGAAATTCAGGTGCTGTAGAACTGCTAGAAACTGTCACTCATATCTGGCTAATCATGGTCCCAGTTTGATGAACTGTTTACCTTGTTACCTGCAGGGATGTGCCGTCAGTTCTCTCATCTTGATGGTACTTGGAAATATCTCACAGGAATGAAACTATGATGTTACTTTACACTGAAAAAGAGAAACAAAATCTTTCTTTGAAAAGCTGTGTAGGTGTATACAGGGTCTATAACTGTGTGAGAAAATAATGGCTCAGTTTTTATCCACTAAATACTTTTCATTTTTTTCATACTGTAACAGTAGATGAAAATAGTTTGAATTTATAAAGTGAAAGTTTTTCAGTATACTTAGAGACTATTCTGGGTGGTATTAACAAATGTCCAGAACAAAGAGACTATTCTGGGTGGTATTAACTACATTTTCAGAACAAAGTCTACCTAATGTGCATATTTTAGCAAATGATAAATAAAGATAACCACTAGGATATTAAATTTCAGGATGAAGTTTTCTAACAATTAAATGTTAAAGCCTGGTTAACTAGAATCATGTAGTAGATTCAGGAATACTAGTGTGTTATTTTTTTAAAAAAAATCTTGATTTTTCCAGAAGCTTTTGCTCTGAAACAACCATATGTAGCATCCTCTAATGAATTCCCTGACATGTTTCCAAATAACCTAGCAATGAATTGTTGGTCAGTTGTAAATAAATTAGTCAAACTGTACTTAGTTTTGAATATTTGCATCTGTGATATACTCTTTCAACTTTGCTTAATTATAATAATCATTCTTAAAAAAAATTGAACATGAAGCCATAAAATTGAAATGACCGTTGGCAAATGATTATTCTGTGCCAGATGTTGGATTTTTCAGTATAAAATGGAGAAAAGATGTTTAAAATATGAATTCTACAATAAGAAATATAGGGAAAGAATTTGGAATATCATTGGAACAAATATTACTTTGTTTTCAAAACTGTTATCCTGCAAAAAGTCATTTGTAGGAAAGAAGAGCCTCAAAACTATGTTTATTACACATAATTGAGAATAGCCCAGTTAAGAGAATGTAGGGGCTGCACACATTCTCTTTTTGGGACATGCCCACACCTTTCTTTTCCTCCTTTCTCCTCTAGGCACCTTACCTTTGCCTTTCTTTATCCTAAGCTCCACGAGCCCTCCTCCTGCCTCTGTAACTTGATTTCTGAGCTTACACAGCTCAGCTGGTTCACTTCTACTACATCAATAACTTTGTAAGTAGACCTTCACTCTGACTGGATAGCTCAGTTGGTTAGAGCATCATCTTGCAGCACAGAGGTTGGTGGTTCGATTCTTGGTCAGAGCACATGCAGAAACAGATGAATGTTTCTCTTCTTTCCTCTCTTACTAAAGTCAATAAATGAAATTTAAAGAAGAAAAAAAATAAAAATACATAAATAAATTTTATCTTATAATTTGAAAAAAGAAAAGGCTACAGACTTTGAAACTACCTTGTTTTATATTTCAATTAAGCTCAAAGCATACATTTCAAATAAGGAAAAAGTTTTAGTGACATGTCTATTAGCCTCAAAATAGCCCTGGCCAGTTGGCTCAGTGGTAGAGTGTCGGCCTGGCGTGCGGGGAACCGGGTTCAATTCCCGGCCAAGGCACATAGGAGAAGCACCCATTTGCTTCTCCACCCCCCCCCCTTCCTCTCTGTCTCTCTCTTCCCCTCCCGCAGCCAAGGCTCCATTGGAGCAAAGATGGCCCAGGTGCTGGGGATGGCTCCTTGGCCTCTGCCCCAGGCGCTAGAGTGGCTCTGGTCGAGGCAGGCGACGCCCGAGAGGGGCAGAGCATTCCCCCTTGGTGGGCAGAGCATCGCCCCCTGGTGGGAATGCCCGGTGGATCCCGGTCGGGCGCATGCGGGAGTATGTCTGACTGTCTCTCCCCATTTCCAGCTTCAGAAAAATACAAAAAAAAAAAAAAATTGATATAACTAATGTAGAAATTTTGTTAAAGTTATGTTATCATATACAAGATACAGAAAAATCATTGTTCACTCATTTTCAATTATATGTATATATTCATATTTATTTTTCTTTAAGACTACTGAAAATAAAAGTAAGATTATTTCTATTGCAAAGTTGCATAGTTCTTGAAATAGTCTTAGTAACAGCCAAACATCTGGGTTCTAAAAAGATTTTAAAATAAAAGAAAATGTAGAAAAACATTCAAAACTAAGACAACTGTGGGTATCCTTAAATATTGATTTATATTCACTCAAATTTCATGCCTTTCAATTATTTTCTTATTTTTCATAATATCTACATTCTCTCTTTTTCTCAATAGTGTAAAAATGCCAAAAAACTCAATGAAGCATGATGTATTTTGAGGTAGTTTCATCCTGGATTTGAAAATTTAAGCCTTATGTTCACTTTTCTTCTTCCTCTGAAAGCTCTGGATACTCTTAAAGAATGACACCTCCCAAACAATTGGGCTTCCTCTACAGATTTTGAAAATCTTATATCCAGGACTGTTTCATCTGGCAGAAAGCTACATGTTTGCAGAGGTGAGTAACCAACCATGGCCTAATACAGCTGGTGATGTAATTTGAAATGGAATTTGATTTTTCCTTTTTTGAAAAAAGAATCTTATTTGAAAATGAAAATCATAGTCCATTTGTATGACTGTTTCACCATAACATAAAATTGTACTTTATTTTTTTTAGAAAGGCTAGAGAATATAAGAAAGTTTTTTGTTTCATGGAAGAACATCACTTGAATGTTATATAAAGAATAACTCTATTTTGTTAGGTAATATTAAGCAACCGATGAAACTAGAAATATCACTCTTCTGATAGAAGTAAAAATAAGTTATAATATTTTTAAGTAATGATTATATTAAATAAAGGGTAAATGTACATTTAACATCTCATCTGAAGTAATAAAATCTATAAATATATTATTATTCCTACTCTGAGTATTTGATGCTTAAAAAGTCATAAAAACACTTACTGTGATGTTATCATGTTACATAAAGTTTCTAGCTATATTTTTTATAAATACAAAATTTAGCTTTATAAGCTAAACATATGTATGTATCAAAGTGACAATAATTTATGATGGCTTCTTTCAATCAGTAATTGGGCCTGTGCAGAAAATTGTCATTATTAGATTATGGATAAATGACAAGTTTGTTTATGGACTCTCATCTGGACCTTCACATTGAGTGACCTACATTTCCAAAGATTACCTTAGAGCTAAAGTTTGTGGCTCTGGAACAAACTACATTAATTAGACCATGGACATTTTGGATTGCTATATTTTACTCTTGTCAGACACCAGCTAAGTCTGAAATAATACACCACAGAGATCTAAGCAGCAGGGCAAGTAGCCGGGGCATGTTTGACTGCTTGTGACCAAAGCGGCTGTAAGAACTCCAGATAAAACTGCAGAAAAGGGACTTTTAAATTATATTTATAGCTAGAAGAAGAAATACTTTGGTCCAAAGCAGATATTATAATGCTTATAACTATTTGGGAGGAAGCTGTCTATTGAACTCTTGCTTTTATCATCTATATTAAGGACAATGATGATCTGCAGACTGGTGGGAGTAGAGCCAGTAAAGCCAGCATGACTCAGAAGAAATGTATTGGGTGTGGCAACTGTACCAAAAGTCACTCAGTCAGGATCTGTGTGAACAGGTGGTGATGCTGTTTGACCTCTGCGACTCCCCAGTAGTCTTTCATGCCTAATGGAACACTGCATAAATTAATTTGGTCATTTATTCATTTAGTCATTTTCTCCACAAATATTAAGCTTACACTCTGGAGTGTGGACGCAAATGTATTTATAAGCATCTGTATTTATGAGAATCTCCCAAAGTGACGGATGCTTTAGAAAGATCCAGGGGGGAGGAATAATCAATGGGAAGACTTACAGAAGTCATTTTTTTCTGTTTTGATCACTTCCCACTGACTCCAAATGTCCATCTGTTTTCCTCCTCATGCTTTCTTCACATACTATTTTCTCTGCCTCAGATGCTTTTTCTGTTCTCTGCTTAGAAAACCTGTAATTATATTTTGGGGTCCAATAAAAATAACACATGCCCTGTGAAGCTCTCTCCTCACTCAATTGCTTGATAAAGAAGGAACTTGAGGGATTAGTGTGTTCTAACTAGTCATTCTAGTCACACTTCATAGATGCCTTTCTAACAGCATTTTTTATATTACTAATTGTATTTATTTTTCCTTCTCTTGCCCTATTAGTTTATGAGCTATTTGAAGAAAGGAATAATGTATAAATGTTCATTACTATGGACCTTGGGTTGGCAAAACTTTTCTGTGGATTGTAATATTTACAAAATATTACCAGATTGCAAATAATTTAGGCTTGGTAGGCCTTACAATCTTTGTTGCAACAACTCATTTTAGCAACTGAAGCATGAAAACAGGCATACCATCATCTAAATAAATGGAGTGACTATGTTCCAATAAAAATGTATTTTAAAAAGCAGATGGCATGCCAGATTTGGCCAATGGGAGGTAGTTTGCTGACTTCCGTATTTATGTGTTTTTACCTTTTTTATTCCTATCTCTCATTTGGAATAACTTTCTTGGATTTTTATAGTTTGTTACATAAAAACATGTAAAATCAAAATATAGTTTTCTACTGATTTGGAAGACATATATTATGTTTTATATGTTAATTACATTAGATTTTTTCAATGTACACTTGAATGGATAATCTGTAAATAATTATGGTAAAATTATAGAGTATATATATTGAATGCCCTCAGGAAGATGAAAAATTAACACAAAGCTTCTTTCTCTATCTCCTTTTCATTTCTAATTTCTATTGTCAAATGATAATTTCTACACAAGTTTATTATTTTTAAATTATTGTAATATCAGATGTACCTTCTATTATAGTTTATTATTATATTTAAATTATTTTATAACCATACATGTATTATTAATAGTCAAAGCTATTTATTTTTTAAATTATTTCATATTTTTATTGGATAAGTTTGAAATGTAACATTGTATAACTTTAAGGTGTCTGGTGTTACTTTGATATATTTACGAAATGTATTTTAAAAATGATTGCTGGCCTGGCTGAATAGCTCAATTGGTTAGAGCATTGGGCCAAAGCACAGAGGTTGCTGGTTCCATCTCCGGTCAGGGCACATACAGAAACAGATTGATGTTCCTGTCTCTCTCTCTCTCTCTATAAAAATTAGTAAACATTTAAAAAAAAAAAAAGGAACTGCTTATTTATTTATTTATTTATTTATTTATTTATTTATTTATTTATTTTGAAGTTGGAAACCGGGAGGCAGTCCGACAGACTCCCGCATGTGCCCAACCGGGATCCACCCGGCATGCCCACCAGGGGGCGCTGCTCTGTTGCGACCAGAGCCATTCTAGCACCTGAGGCAGAGGCCATGGAGCCATCCCCAGCGCCCAGGCCAACTTTGCTCCAGTGGAGCCTTGCTTGCGAGAGGGGAAAAGAGAGACAGAGAGGAAGGAGGGGGGGGGGTGGAAAAGCAGATGGACGCCTCTCCTGCGTGCCCTGGCCGGGAATGGAACCTGGGACTCCTGCACACCAGGCCGATGCTCCACCACTGAGCCAACTGGCCAGGGCCAGGAACTGCTTATTTAAAAAATGGTTGCTAATATAGTGATATCATGTTACATAATTACAGTCCAATATTGTCTATATTCGTGAAAATGTGACTTAGATTTCTGTGGCTGTTTTACTACTTTTTTTAAGTATGTATCCTTAAAACTATCATTTTCATTCTCCAGTCCCAGAGTCAATTCTACTTAAAAGCATTCAATGAACTAATAAACACCTTTCTTTCATTATTAAGTTTCTTCTTTTTATTTATCTCCCAGTTGGCTAAATTATATTCTCAACTAATTTGTTTTTATGGGCAGAAAGTTTATGTGGCTGGTATATATTCTAAGCCTTTGAATGTTGTGAGTCATGTTCTTATTCAGGGGTCAGGAACCTTTTTGGCTGAGAGAGCCATGAACACCACATATTTTAAAATGTAATTCCATGAAGGCCATACAATATATTTAACACTAAATACAAGTAAATGCGTGTATTTTATGTAAGACCAACACTTTTAAAGTACAATAAGTCTCTGAATTATTTTAATAACCTTGTTATACTGTTGCTAACCAATGATGGATAAAGTACTTCTTACCATTAATGCGACTTCTGGTGCTGCATGGTTTTGCTGATGGCTTTGTAGTCTAGTTGATACATGGTGAGGTTAAGCTTCATGCAGGCGTTGAGACTTCCATCCGGTAAATGTGATCATAGGTTGGTCTTAATGTTCTCTAGATATGAGAAAGACTGCTCACGTGCATACATAGAGCCAAATTATTGTCAGTACAGCAATACTCACACACTGCAGTGTGTGGTATGTGACGGAAAGCATATTCCCAGCTTTGACAATCAGCTGGTCTTTGGGTTGAAGTTTTTTCATTTCTCCCCACTTGTGTTTGCTCGCCAACTCTGCTTGCTGTTGTGCAAGTCTTTCCATCTTCATTCAGTGACTTGAACTTATTCACCCACATGTTTGAGGCCTTCAGGTCAGCAGCTTTTAGCTCAAAATCTCTGACAGACACCAGGGATGTAACTCAGATTGGCGCTGTCCACTGCACACTCCTGTGGATGGGTGATGAACTTAAAAACATGAGTACGCTCATGAAATTCTCCAAAGCGTGCTTTGAATGACTGCAGGAGATTAGATATGAAGCCCGCTAGCTGCTGGAGATCAAGATGTTGAGCAGGGTCACTTGTTGTGCATGCATCTTTAATCTCTCCCAGTTTTTCAAAGTGTAGTAAATCACCTGTTTTAATTTCAGCTATGAAGCATTCCAGCTTGTTTTCAAATGCAAACACTGCTTGTTGAAGGGATAAGACTGTATTTCCAATGCTTTGCATTTTCACATTGAGCTGGTTCAGAGGTTCAGTCATGTCCATGAGATAGTAGAACTTCAGGAGCCACTCAGTGTTAGCTAACCCAGGATGCTCGATGTTTTTCATTTCAAGAAAATTCTGAATATTGCTAGACAAACCACAAAACGGCTGAGCACCTTCCCTCTTGACAATCAATGCATGTTGCTGTGCAGAGAAGACCAGGGTAGTTATCCCCAACTTCATCCAGCAGTGTTTTAAACTGGCGATCATTTAAAGCTCAGGCAACAATAAAGTTGACCACCCAAATGACCAGCGACATCACCTCACCAAGCTGCTCATCACACATCTGAGCACAAAGTGCCTCCTGATGTAGGATGCAGTGAAAACTTAGCATGGGTCTCTTTTTATGTTCATGAAGAAGCACTACAAATCCTCTGTTTTTCCCCACCATGCACGGAGCACCATCAGTACAAACCAAAATAAGTTTATCCATCAGTAGATTTTTTTTTAGCGAACTCAGTGAAAGACTTGAATAAATCTTCCTCTCTTATTGTCTCTTTCATAGGCAAAACAGCAAGATTTTCCTCACGTAGTGTGTCACTGACAGCATACCTTGTAATCACGCTGAACTGGGATAAGTGGCTTATGTCTGTTGACTCATCCAAAGTGAGAGAAAAGAATGGTGCTGCATTTATGTCCTTCACTTGTGTTGCCTCAATTTGATTTGCCATCATGATGGTACGATCGTGAACAGTTCTTGCCGACAGAGGCATGTCTTTTATTCATTTGATTATCTTGTCTTTATCCGAAAAGTCATCAAAAAGTTCACTGGCAACATCAAGCATGAATGTTTTGGCATACTCCCCATCTGTGAATGGCTCTCCATTTCTTAAAATTGCTAAAGCACCAGCAAAGCTAGCCAAATTCCAGCCACTTTGTTGGGTCCAAACATGGAGTTACTGATGACTAGCTTGCACACTGCACAGTAGCTCTTGACATGCTTTCTTCCTACTGTCCCCTGCTGAATATTTCGATGCAAATGTAGTATGCATGTGTCGAAGTCCCACTTTATATTTGACTGTTTCATCGATGCAATTTTATCATTGCATATTAGACACATTGCAGAACCTGCTCTTTTCACTTAGAAATTCATTTGCCTCTGTCCATTTCTGCTGAAAAGTATGATACTACTCATCTTTTTCTTTTAGCCATCTTCTTCGTCAAAAGGGTTTCTGCAATTAGCTAGCTGAATACGTGATTAAAAGGAGGGAAGTTTACTTCCTGACCTCACAATGACTCATGTATTTTATGCATTATCCCATGAAAATTTGGTGTTGTCCCGGAAGACAGCTGTGATTGGTTCCAGCCACCTGCAACCATAAACATGAGTGGTAAGAAATGAATGTATTATAATGCATGAGAGTGTTTTATATTTTTAACCTTATTATTTTTTTTATTAAAGGCTTGTCTGCGAGCCAGATGCAGCCATCAAAAGAGCCACATCTGGCTCGCGAGCCATAGTTTCCCAACCCCTGTGCTAATGACTTAGCACATAAAAAATAATTTTCTTAATATTCAAATTTCTCCCTATAATAGAATCCCCCACTAAACATTCTTTTGTCTTCTTTTTGAGGTAATCATTGAAAAAAATAAACATTAAATTTTATTACATCTTTGAAATACTTGCTTTCTATTTTTGAAGATTTAAAAAATCTGCATCTGCTTTTCCTAACAATCATTCCTATAAAACAAGTACTAATCACTGCCTTCTGAAATATATCAATTTCAAGGATACTTAATAGCAGTTAGCATGGTTTCATGACAAGCATATTGTACTATATGAATTTAATTTAATTTTCTGCCAGAGAGAATGCTAGTTAGGAGAGGGGGAACCCCTGCCCACCAAAAACAAAACCTTAAACCTTACACAGCCATTTAACATTAAGGTTTTTTATTTGGCTTGACCTGAGAATTTCACCAGCTATGTAGAAAAGATTGATTTTGAATACATTTATTTTAGGTGGACTGTAGGGAAAACAGCTGTGGTTAGGCTTGCTTTCTTGTTTTCTGGCTGCAAGCACTTAGCATGACTAATGTGTGAGCTGTGGCAGAAAGCTACACATGTCTATAGCCCATATAAGGCTACAGGTATTTTGTTTTGGTGTGGCTGGCTTGCCTGCCACGGTCAAGGGCAGTTTTCCTGTTTACTTGCCCCCCTGCTGTGACAATTGGGTTTGCTCTGCCTGTTCACTCCCACTGTTTTGAGAATCCAATAAGCAGGAATACCCAAGGCCTTTCAGCTTCATGGTTCTTCTGTGGTCTGTTCAAATCCAATGTGAACCTGCCTAGCCTCAACCATCAGTATTATAGTCAACCAAAATATGACCTAAAGATATAATTCAAAGGAGAAAAGTTATGATAGCATGGGGGGAACATGGATTTAGTGTCAATAGAGATTATCTTGATATTTTTTAACCATATAATATTATTGCTATGGACCTTGGGAAATTTTTACCATTCATTTATTAATATATAAAAATATATAATGACTGTTCTTAATTACTTGATGAAGCTATATTTGAAGGTAATGAGAAAATTTAAATTTAAGTTTTTCATAGCAGTAGAATCTATATTTTAGTGTTATTTTCTACTTTATTAAAATAATTCATGCAACCTGGTAAGTCAAGTACATAAATGCATCCATATGAGAATCTTCTGGGATACAATTATAAATACCTGAAATTTTGGGTAAATGGCTCAATATCAAAACATTTGGGTCCTGGTGCCAGAATTGTCACTAATTATGGGCCTCTGGGTTTGTGTTTCTCACCTAGCCCTACTAAATACATCAAAGTATTAATAAAATTCCATCCGGGAAAGCATTAAGAATTCTTAGATGAGAAAGAAGACATTATTTAGAATAAAAACAAGACTAAATAAGTTCTTGAAAGTACCATTTTCTTTTTTTATAAATAAATTTTTATTAATGTTAATGGGTGACATCAATAAATCAGGGTACATATATTCAAAGAAAACATGTCCAGGTTATCTTGTCATTCAATTATGTTGCATACCCATCACCCAAAGTCAGATTGTCCTCCATCACCTTCTATCTAGTTTTCTCTGTGCCCCTCCCTCTTCCCCTCCCCCTCTCCCTCCTTCCCTCCCATGCCCCCCTTCCCCCCACCCCCAGTAACTACCACACTCTTGTCCATGTTTCTTAGTCTTGTTTTTATGTCCCACCAATGTATGGAATCATGTAGTTCTTTTTTTTTTTCTGATTTACTTATTTCACTCTGTATAATGTTATCAAGATCCCACCATTTTGTTGTAAATGATCCGATGTCATCATTTCTTATGGCTGAGTAGTATTCCATAGTGTATATGTGCAATTTTCAACTTAGAGGCAACAATCTTCAGAAGGAGAGAATGGAAAATCAAATGGAATGGAAAAATCTCATCAGAAGAAGGGAATGGAAAATTGAATCAGCAATTTGCAGAAAAGCAAGAGTAAAATTTCTGCATCAGCAGAGAAGATACCTCTGACCTACCACAGAAAAATGTTAATTCCTCCCTCAATAAGATGGGGGAAGTCACTTCTGCTAAATCATGGAGCAATTGACAGAAAAAAAAAAGGACAAACATAAAGTTGCTGAAAAAAGACTAGATGAAACAGAGAACAAGTATCCCGGCCACCTGAGAAAAATCTCATTAGTAAAAATGAAAATACCTTTAGAATAAGGTTGAAATTAAAACAATGATATCTAAAATTTACAACCATGATTTTCTGAAGACTGGAGATTAGTTACCCTATAAAACTAGCTATTTTAGCTCTCTGGGGAGAAAAGAAAAAGACAGAATGCATTCCATTGTAGGAGAGTATGGAGTTTGTAGGGAAACTCAAGTAAATGTATGTAAAAAAAAAAGTGTTTGAGACTAGTAAATTGTGGTAGGAATAAAAGAAAACTTGCATCGGATATTATATTACCAGGGTGAGAAGCCATCTCTTGCTAGAGTCCTCTGAGCTTGCTTTGTCATATCATATCTCAATTTAAGGAGTACCATACACCTGAGATTATTTGTAGAATTTCACAGAATGCACACTCATATCGATTATAAAAATTCCACAGTATCCTTAGGTTATTTGCATTGTTTCTAAAAACATTAGACAACTAATTCTCCAACTTTACTACCAGTAATGACAAGTTGGGTTTACGTGAGTATTATGGTTATGCGTGGATCTCTATTAATGTAGTTCTAAGCTCTTCTCTTATACAATTGATACTCTGTAAAACTGTTAGTGTATGGCAGAAATAATATTTTTAAAGTTTGTCTTCTGTTTGTTTTTAAACCATAAACAAAAAATGCTGGCTCCTTTTTTATTCTTTCTTCTTTTTTTTAATTTTGAAGAAGAAACCTGCTATAAGTATTTAATTGCCTTGCTGACAAGTTGTTGCATGCTGGTAGTTCTATACTTTTGACACAGCATAGTTTTATAATGTGCATCAATGCTATGTGATAATATACCCTGATATCCTAGTGCTAAAGTTTAACTAAATGTATATAATCACTAGAAACTCATATATTTATGATCATTTTAAAAATAATGCTTTAAGAAAATTGCTCATTATCTATGTTGTTTCTTAGGCATTTTACTTTATTAACTGGTAGATAGAAGGTCAGTTTTGTACTTGAGTCTAAGGCACATTCTAACAAAACAAGCAATATATTCAAGTTTCAATATAAATATTTAACTTATAATACATATGTTATTTATCACATTGTATTTTCATCATATTAAAAAAAACTACATTAGATACTTTAAAGAGTTTTAGATACAAAGAAAAATTTTCTCAAAATTATTTTTCTTAATTCAGAAATCCAGAGCTCCAGAGTTCTCAAGAGTTTAAATTTTATTTTCTGGCCTGACCAGGAGGTGCAATGGATAGAGCATCAGCGTGGGATGCTGAGGATTTAGGTTTTAAACCCAATGTCAATGGCTTGAGAACAGGCTCACCAGCTTAAGCATGAGAGTGCAGGCTTGAGCGTGGGATCATAGACATGATCCCATGGTTGCTAGCTTGAGCACAAAGTCTTTGGCTTGAGCCCAAGGTCTCTGGCTTGAGCAAGGGGTCACTGGCTTGGTTGTAGCCCCTCCTCCCCATCAAGGCACATATGAGAAAGCAATCAATGAACAACAAGGTGCCGTAAGGAAGAATAGATGCTTCTCATATCTCTCCTTTCCTGTCTGGTCTGTCCCTGTCTGTTCCTCTCTCTCTCTCTCTCTCTCTCTCTCTCTAACTCGCATATATATATATATATTTATATACTCTGCATTGTCATTCATTGTTTTAGTGGTTTAGTTTCACTGTCATTTTAAATTTTATTTAAAAATTGCTATGCAATTACACAATATTCATTTAACAGTAAAAATGGACTAGGCACTTTTTCAGATAAGCAAGGTAATAACAAAAGGCAGTGAACATATTGTGAGATTCTAAGTACATAAAAAACTGTCTTTTCCTCAGAGTAGATATGGAAGAATTATTCATATTCATTACATTTGTATAAGTGTGCTCTGGGAGTGTTTAGACAACTTAAATGCAATATATATAGTAGTCCTCAAAAGAACTGGACTAAATCTGTACCTTAAAGAAGGTACTTTTATAGGGAATGATGCCATTTGTCATTACAACAATAATACTATTTTTACATTTATATTCTAGAACAAAAATGATATTTCCTTTTTTTTTTAAAGGTTATTTTATTTTTATTTTTATTATTTTTAGAGAGGAGAGGAAGAGACAAACAGAGAGAGAGGAGAGACAGAGAGAGAGAAGGGGGGAGGAGCTGGAAGCATCAACTCCCATATGTGCCTTGACCAGGCAAGCCCAGAGTTTCGAACCGGCGACCTCAGCATTTCCAGGTTGACGCTTTATCCACTGCGCCACCACAGGTCAGTCCGATATTTCCTTCTTTCATTAACTATTCAAAATTTATAATAAAGTAAAAGAAATTAATAATAAAAATATCATTTTTGTGTGTTAGCCCTTAAATATAGTCTATACATATATTTATTTCAGAAAGAAATTTCTCCTTTATTCTGTCCTAGTTGTAAGGTAACATATACCCTTCTAGGTGGATATATAAAAATAAACATAGAGATAGTGATAGTGATACAAAAGAAATTTTAATAATTTACATATAATATTGTAGAAAGAAAGAACAACCTTGACACTCTGAGAATTTAATATTCAACATCACCCTTGAAGATGCTCAAGTAGCAGATAGGTCTGCTCATGTGTTCTGAGACCTGATATTCTCAGATTTTACAAAGGTCTGCACAGAATAATTTCTAGAGATAAAAGTTCTTCAACTAAAAGTTTCTTGCTGCTTACTTCCAATTGGACACACATTTATTAACTTTAAAATTTGTCCAAAATATTTCATAGCTCACCTCAAAGCCAAAAATGTATTAGTAGCTGTTCAGAAAATTCTTAAGTTAATGACAGAGAGAGATGAGTGGTATTTATTGTTTTTGTTATTTTTCCTATGGATTATTTATTTTAACTGGTAAGTAAAAATTATTTCTGAGATCAGAAATGAACATTTTTTATCCCTCTGGTCTACTCTCCTTTCTTTCATTCTTAAAATAGCAACAAGAAAAAATACTAAGGCCAGCACTCCAATCAAAAACTATGGGCGATCCTCTGCCAGAGTCTGGAAAACGTTCCTAAACCAAGGAGGAAACTGCAAGGTGACCAAAAGCCTGCTCACGCCTGGTCGGAAGCAGTTTCCTTTAATAGTATGAGATGCAGTTAGGAAAAAATGTCTTTAATGATCCCTTGATTAGAATGAGAAAACTGAGATTGAGTGGGCCAAAGCAGAAGTACAAATTTTTTCACTAGTGACTCAGTGTGACAAGTGAGAACAGCAATGAGAGTGGAGTTAAAAAATTAAATTGTGCTTTCAAGCCACTTATTTTACTATAATATAGCCCCTTAGCCAAAGGAAGTTACCAGGCAAGAGTGTCATAGGAGAAGGCCAAGCAGACAGCGAACATGATGAAGAGAAACTTCAAATGAAAGCATTTAGTCATGAGCCATGCTGACACCTGAGTGCTGGTAAGTTTTGGAAGAGACTTTTTCCCTGGGTTAAAAAAAGATGGATTTGGTAAAAGGCATCAAGCTGAGTCAATACTGCAGATTACTAGAGTTCTATTTATCTCCTTTCCATACCCTGTTTTTTTCAAACGTATACCTGACATCTTCAACAAATGAGAATAATGTGAAAAAGAAAGCTAGCATTAGACATTGATAAATTTTCCCCAAAAAAGAAGAGAAAGAAAAAAAGCACATGAAATGCATACTTCACAAGAAAACTTACCTACGGGTACCGTGGAAAAATGTTGATAATTATTTTGTCAGAGAATCAAAGAAGTTGGCAACAATATGATATTTCCAGAAACAGACTCAGAAAAGAAATGATAAGTTACAGAAGGAGATAAATAACACAATGGCAGAAATCAAGAAGGTAAGAAAAAATAAAAATGAACCACTGTCAACATGGAAGGCACATCAGAAGCAACAAAAAATACTAGGACATAGTTGGCAGAGTGAGATGAAATATAAATGCATTAATGTTCTCATTTTCTCAGTATTTTTCAAAATTCCATTTTGAGTATATGAAATTAAGAAGGAATACATGGTATAAAATAATCATTCCAACATTAAAATGTTTTTTTATAATGTTTTTCTTATCTTAATAAAGCTAATGAATTCCTTGATTCAACTTCTATTTTTATACTATTAAATGTAAGTAAGTTAAATTTAATGCTTCTGATTAAAACACTATGCAGGAGCTTCAAGTTTCTTACATAGGAAAGACCTTGGATATCATCGTTCCCATTCTTACAATAAGAAGCACTTGACAAATGAAAACTCAATGACTTCTCTTGGGATCTTTGTAAACCAGTGCTAGTCTTCTTAACAAAAAGGGACATTTTGCCACAACACAATTTCAAAACCTTATCCAGCAGGGGTAAACAATTCCTTCTCACCCCAGTTCTTCCAGCTTTTCTCTCCTAAAAGTTAGGAAAATAGTCAATGTGGACAGGGCTTCAGGGAAGTAGAATAGGAAGGCGGAAGCCAAGTAGGCAGCAGGGAGAAAATCTTACACCAATAGAGGTCGATCTGAAACACTTGTGAAGATCATAGCCCCAATACACAGGCCAACTTAATTTAAAGGCTTAATTGGAAGATCCCAGAATGTGCCTTCCCCCTCCACCTCCATAGTAAGGCAGCCAGCCCCAGGATAACAGCAGTGAACTCCAGCTGCAGGACTTTATGAGAGTGAAGCAGGTTCTCCTTGCACAGCAGTACCAGAGGAAGAGAGCCCTGGAGTTAGGAGGGGGAAAAAAAAAACAAGGACACGGTGCCTATAGCTACAATAAATATTAAATATAGCCCACTCCTAGCAACATAAATTGTTATACTAAAGGCCTATTTCCATGTTCCTGTCCCCCAATACAACCTGCCTTTTGGCTTTCAACAAACATTACAAAGCTTGCCAAAAGGCAAGAAAAGACAAAGGTTGAATAACAGGTTTAAGATACAACACTAACTTTCTTTTAAGGAAAGCATACTTTAATAAATGTCAGACAAGCACTGCTGCCAATATACGTATGCCATTTCTATCCATAGAAGAGAAAAGAAGAAAAAATTGAGATTTTATTTGGAGTTCAAGGAACAGATGTGAAGAAGAAATAAAGACAGAATGGGGAACCTTCTTTCTTGCATTTATCTTCAACTTAAATTTCTTCATATCTGTTTTAATTGCTGCTTTTCTAAAAAAAAATCAGGTTTGTGAGTTGTTAGATTCTAGAACAATAAAATTTTCTTTCTCAGTTGACTTTTAAAAAGCAAATCTTGTTATTCAAATACAATTTACCAAATTCAAAAATGGCTATGCTTTTTCCACCTATCATGTATCTGTACTATTAAAAAGCAAATTTATGTCACACAATAAGTCAGTATGATTATTTGAATGGTACATCTAAGGGTTTTTAAAAATTGAAACAATAATTATGAATATTAAAATATGTTTTAGCCCTGGCCAGTTGGCTCAGTGGTAGAGCATCGGCCTGGCGTGCAGAAGTCCCGGGTTCGATTCCTGGCCAGGGCACACAGGAGAAGTGCCCATCTTGCTTCTCCACCCCTCCCCCTCTCCTTCCTCTCTGTCTCTCTCTTCCCCTCCGGCAGCCAAGGCTCCATTGGAGCAAAGATGGTCCGGGCGCTGGGGATGGCTCCTTGGCCTCTGCCCCAGGCGCTAGAGTGGCTCTGGTCGCAACAGAGCGACGCCCCGGAGGGGCAGAGCATTGCTCCCTGGTGGGCAGAGCATCGCCCCTGGTGGGCGTGCCGGGTGGATCCCGGTCGGGCGCATGCGGGAGTCTGTCTGACTGTCTCTCCCCATTTCCAGCTTCAGAAAATTAAAAAAAAAAAAAGAAAAAAGAAAAGAAAATATGCTTTAAAACACACAAAATCCCATATCCCACATATAAAAACTACTTTAATTTTCTAGCTATCTTTCAGCCTTTGTTTATAAGAGCAATTAATTGATGGTGTTGAAATTTAAGTTTCCATATCACTTGATTATTTCCTAGTTTAATATGCTATATTCAAAACTTATAACCTTCTTTATTATTTTAATTTATAAAGAAGCCTTATTAATCAGAGGAAGAATTCAAACAACTAAGTCAAATTGCTCAAGAGGAGGAACAGGAATTAAGTTTAGACAGTAGATATAAATGAATTTAACACAGCAAATTCAGAGCAAACTATTCCAGATCAGCCAGACCTTACAAGTCTAGAATATACACAGCACCATTAAATGGTGGCCATGCTTTTAAACTATTAAATGAAAGAAGCCCAAAACATCTTAGACCCTTTAGAAAATCAGAATCCACTTCTGAAAGTAATGGCCGCATGAGATACTCCTGATCTCTCCCCTTGAAATTTGAACAAATTGGACAACTATAACACAGCAAAGGAACCGCAGCTGGACTTGCAGGTGTGCCTGAAAGATCCAAGCACTGAATGGACTAAAGATGGGATGAGGTGAAAAGAGGGGCAGAAGATAAAACGCATTCTCAGTGTGCTTTGGAGAGGAGAGGAGAGGAGATAAACCTGGAGTGACTTTTTTCTCCCTGCTGGACTACAAGGAGGAGGAAAGCTTGGGCTCTCTGGGTTTTGTCTGAGGAGTGCAGACTGGGAAACCCAAAGTGACTGGGTCTCCTTCTGCTGGGAGGAGCAGTGAGACAGAGGGGCAGAGAGGGTGATAAACCAAAGCGGCCAAAGCGTGAGGTAGTGACCAATGTTTCTGCAGTCTGTCTGCAGCCTGCACTCGGCAGAGACAGGGAAAGCTCAAGAATGGCTCCAGCCTCCCAGATCTTGCCTCCCTCACCTCACAGTCCTGAGAGGGGCAAATACAAACCCCACAGCTCAGCTAGCTTCCCAGAACCACTCTCTTCCTTGAAGAACAGAGGTGCTCCTCGTCTGGTCCCCAGGTCTGTTGAGACATGGGAAGAAATGCTCAGAAGCCTGAGATCACCACTGCCAGAACTGTAAAGCCCTCAAAACATACCCCATCCATCAACATGACTGCAGCCCCTGCCTACATCAGCCCCTGCCTACATCAATGTGACAGCAACATCTCAGCAGACAGCCCAGGAACTTCACAGAGCTAAAAGTTATAATACAGCAACATCTACTGAAAGAAACCTCTCGAAACCAAAATTTATTTATTTTCTTTTTTCTCCCTTTTTTCCTTCTTAATCTTTTTTCTTTTTCATTTGTTTCTTTAAATTTTAATGTTTTTATTGTTATTTTTTTGTTGGTGTTGTTTTGTTTTTGTTCTTTTCCTTTGCTTTTGATCTTTTTTCCAGTGGTTTTTCTTCTTGTCATAATTTTTTAAATTTTTACATTTTTATTGTATTTTTTTAATTTTTCAATTTTTTTAGTTTTTTGTTGTTGTTGTTGTTGGGTTCTTAATAATACCACTCCCAAATCCCATCAAGGTAGAAGAAAGCAAATACCCTGGCTACACAAGACAGACATATTTCAGAAAGAAAATAAAAAATTTCCAGAAAAATATCTCAATTACATGGAAGCCTTGGAGTTAAATGACAGAGAATTCAAAACTGAAGTTCTGAAAACACTCAAAAATATGCAAGAAGACACCAATAGGCAACTTAATGAACTCAGAAAACAAATTAATGAATAAAATAAATACCTCACCAAGGATATTGAAACTTTAAAACCAGAGATGAAGAACTCAATACATGAATTGAAGACTGAGGTAGCAAGTTTAGCTAATAGAACAAGCCAGATAGAGGAAAGAATCAGTGACATGAAAGACAGGCAACAAGAGAAGCTACAGAGAGAAGAGGAGAGAGACTCACGAATTAAAAAAACTGAAAGAGTTTTCACATATAAGTGAAATCACATGGTATTTGTCTTTGTCTGACTCATTTCACTTAACATAATACCCTCGGGATCCATCCATGTTGTCACAAAGTGTATAATTTTATTCGTTTTTAAAAATATTTTATTTATTTATTCTAGAGAGGAGAGAGAGAAATTGGGAGGGGAGCAGGAAGCATCAACTCCCATATGTGCCTTGAACAGGCAAGCCCAGGGTTTCAAACCAGCAACCTCAGCATTCTAGGTCAACACTTTATTCACTGCGCCACCACAAGTCGGGCTAATTTTATTCATTTTTTATAGCTGAATAACATTCCATTGTATATACATACCACACACCATTATCTTTTAAAGTTTTATATATATATAGTAAACACATATTTTTCTCTGCTCTCTTTTTTTTACCTCAATCTTTTGTCCCTCTATCTCTCTTAGTTAACTTGCTCATGTGGAAGCAGTAGTAGCTTACTAAAATGAAAACATAGTCAACAATTGATTCTTTGAATTCTTCCCAAAAAAACTCCTTGAACTTTTCTGAACAGACAAATTAATTATTACCAGAGATTATAAACGAATCAGCAAGTGTTCAGTGTCAATAATATAAAAGGGTTTTGATAGTGGATAAATGTTTATATAATTTTTATTAATAATGTGAATTTCAACAGTCATCTCACATAGATTGTATGTTGGAGTTGCCTCCTATATTAACTTGATTTCACTGATATTCTTGTGATTTTAAGTAAAGAATAGTGAAATGTAAGGAACAAGTAATATTAAGAGGTCAGAAAATATGGAAGGATGTATACACCAGCTATTCACTGCAGCAGCACTGTTTATAATATCTAAAGACAGAAATCACCCACATATCCATCCATAGAAGACCAGTATGATAAACAACAGAACAATGTTCAGCTTGGCATCTGTAATGCCAGTCGTGGCCAAGCAGGTTCACACTGTATTTGGGCAGAAGGTAGAGAAACTGCAGAGCTGGAAAGCATTGGGCCATTCTGTTTATTAGATTCTCTCAATGGCAGGCAGGCAAACAGGCAAGGGAAAACCTCTTCTCCTGGCAGTGGGCAAGTGACCTGCCCTCGAGGGAAAGTACCTGTATCCTTAAATAGGCTACACACACACGTGGCTTTGCCATGGGCTCACACATTAGTCATGCGAAGTGCAAGCGAACAAGCCTAACACAGCTGTTTTCTCTACAGCATCTATTTTAAAGAAATAAAGATTTTGTCCATAAATTAATATAGAATGTTCTCCCAAAGTGTTAAGTAGAAAGCCAAGGTAGAATAAAGTGTATAGTATCATCTACAATAAACAGATACAAATATATCTTTCTATCCCTCCAGAGATACACACAAGCGCGCGCGCGCACACACACACACACACACACACACACACACACACACCTACACATATATTGCTTATATAACAATTGAATTATAAATTAAAACATTTTTAAAATGTTGTACTTGGGAATGGAGGAAACTAGGTTGATAATACAAGAATAGAAAATTTCTCTGAATACACCTTGCTTCAAAGATTTAACACTGGAATTATAAAAAAGTACTTTTTTTTTAACTCTGCGTTTTATTTTGGGTAGTTTATATTGCATATCTTCAATTTATTAACTTTTTCTCATGCAGTATCTAATCTGCTGTTAATCCTAGTTTAGAGTGTTTTAAATCTCAGCATCTTTGCTTTTATCTTTAAAAGTTCCACTTGAGTGCTTTTTATATCTTCCAACATTCTTTATCAGAATCTTGCTTTCTCCTACCTTTTGAAATAGAGTATATTCATAATAATGATTTTATATCCTTTTCAATTAATTCTGGCATCTGTATCATTTCTAGGTCTGTTTTTATTGATTGATTGTTTTCCTCGTTATAAATTATATATATTTCCAATTCTTTGTTAGATACCAGACATTGTGAGTTTTAGATTATTGGGTTTTGTATTTATTATTATTATTAATTATTATTATTATTTCTTAAAATTTTGGGGCTTATTCCTGAGATATAATTAAGTGATTTAGATTAAAAAGTTTAATTCTTCTAAGTCTTGGTTTTAAATGACTTTATAAAGTCAAAAATAGCCTTTATTGTAGGACAAATGCAATGCCTTTAAAGACTATACTTATGAATCCATGTAAGGAGTGCTCTTAATCAATTGTAATTCTGATATATTTCAAGCACTAACATATGCCTGCCATTGAATAGATGCAAAATTAATATTTATTGACTGAAAGAAAAAGTAAAATTTAAAGAAATTTATGCCACTGTGTATGTAGTTAGTATTATACAAAACTAAATATTGTATAAACAAATATTATAATATCCGAAATGCTGGTAAAGAAAGGTAAGAAAAGGTATGTCATGGTGAATGTAAGATGGCATGCTATGGAGTGTGGTTTTTCTCATACAGGTAATGTAATTATCTGCCAAAATATTTTTTAAAAGAGAGATGCATGGTCTGATTTGCATCTTTATTAGACCATTCTGGTGGTTGTATGGAGGGAGATTTGAAGAAGTCAGGAATGATTACAAAGTCATTTCAATAGATATGTTAAAGATGATGAAGGGCTGACTATGGGTAATGGGGATGGATACAACTGGCAGCTTTATAACATAATACACAAAGCCCTGGGTGGTTAGCTCAGTTGAGTAGAATATCTTCTAGAAACACCAAGGCTGCAGGTTCAATTCCTGGTCAGGGCACATACAGGAAGCAACCAATGAATGCTCAACTAAGTGGAACAAATAAATGATTGCTCTTCTCCCTCTCTCTCTCCTTTCTTCTCTTTGTTTCTCTAAAATCAATAATAATAATAATAATAGTAAAGAACTCTATAAACCACACGCTATGATCATAGAACATGTTGCTTGATTGAATATAAAGAGTAAGAGAAAGAAAGCAATCTAAAATGACTATCAGGCTTTATTTTTTTGATGTAACATCTGGGAGGATGGTTACTACGTGAATGACATTATGTGTACAAAATTAGGAACAGACCTTGAATAAACAGTGATATCTGTTTGCACATTTTTCTGGAGGCTGACATAATGTACTACAGACTATTTTATTTGTGGAGTCATAAGTCTACATATACCACTTACTAGCTTCATGGCCAAGACAATTTAGTTCCCTTATTTGCTCCTGTTTAACATTAAAAAAAAGAAAAGTTAATACCAGATACTTCACAGAATTGTTATGAATATGTAGTTAAATAAAATATGTGCCTAACACAGTGGCAAATAAAGTATCACCATATTTTACCTTTGTGGTTTTTATTAAATACCAGAAATATGAATATTTCTATCAGAAATTTAAGAGGGTGGGAGTGAGGGAGTTATATTCAGTGGGACACTTGAATTCATGTAAACACAATAACTTAAAATTTAAAAAAATTAAAAAAATTTAAATTGAATAAAAATGTTAAAAAAATTGAGAGAAAGAAATATATATATTTGAATCATTAGAACATAGAAATGGATACAACCTTAAAATAGATGAGATTACAGAGAGACAAATGGCACACGTAGAAGAGCAGCGAGAGTGCAGAGTCTTGGGAATAAGAAATTTGAATAGCTTTAGAGTAATAAGAACTCACAAGGGAAATAATATAAAGAATGAACAAAAAGAAACTTAAAAGCCACGGTATATTGTTTTGTTTTCTTTGATATTTTTATTTTTGTGGTTTTACTAGCTTACTCAGTTAACTTTTTATAGTTGAATACAGCTCACCAAGACTATATCTTTTGTAGGTAAATGTAAAATTTTCTACCTGGATATTTCATGCACCTCCATGAAGATGCAGCATATTAGCACTAAGACAAAATGCAGTCATTTTACTCATCCCATTTCCAGGGAACTTTTTATTCACAATAACATTTGTCCTGTGGGATCCCCCTTTCCTAGTAATTATAGACAAAGACATATTAATGGAAATCTATATATTTTGCATTACTCTCTTAGTTACTTATAACACCATAAAAACTATAATTAGCAAAAAATAATGAGGTTCTATATTCATCTCAATAACATTTCCTGAATAGAAGAAAAATCACTAGGGGAACTAGATTTCAGAATTAGAGTTTGCATTTCAGAAAGGACAAGTTCTTTATGAGAGACTGAAGGGGATTAAATTGAAGCAGTTTCAAGTTTATGGGGGAAAACCAACCAAAGTAAAGGGCCAGAAAATAATATGATGGTGATAAAAATGTGTGTGTGTATTCCCTAGGACAAGATTAAACTAAAGATTTAAAAACTGAATGGGTAGTTCAATGTGAAATATCTCAATTTGTCTACAATCCTGAGAAGCCTACATACTGTCAATCACTCATGCTGTAAACTAGTGGACGTTCAGAAAATCAAGTTAAAATTAGGAAAGAAGATATTTTATCTTTCTATCACACTATAGTTGAAGCTGGTATTAAAAAAAAATGATTCTTTCACATGCTTAAGGTTATAGTGGTACCATTCATTAAACTAGGGAGCTCCAAAAAAGGTGCTGGTAGGTGCCTCATTTAACCAATAATGCGACACAGGGGAACCATTTCACTCCTATTGTCCTGGCCTGCTACCCTCAGCAACACCACTTACCAGCCTCCTTTTTCCTTTTCACACCTGCAAAAGTGGAATTTAGTTTTGGCTTCTACCCTAGCAAAATGAAAGAAACTTAGGTGATTTGTAATACTCTACAAAATCACAATAAAAGATAAAGAAAGTTCCAAAAGGACTTGACATTTAAAGAAAAAGCCATGTAATAATGAAGTGGCTGCCTAGGAAACAGTGGACTATGTAGTGATTTCTATGATTATGAGTTTTTAAAATATAGCATCATTTTTAACATTAAACACCTGTGGATTTCAAGACTTGACAATTATGCCTTTGATATTTCTTTGTGAATATTTCAATAGTAAGTACTTTACTTTCAAGAAGTACTTTTTCTCTTTTCTTTAGTTTTTTCTCCTTCCTATTGATTCCATTAAAATAACCAACATATTGCTGGTATCAATTCTTTGAGGCATTAACATCTACACAACAAAGTGTACAAATCTCAGGCATACAAATTGGTGATTAATTGAGATTTATAAATATAACTGTATGTGTATATATACATATAGACAGACTCACCTCACTTTATTGTACCTTGTAACTACTGTATTTGTTTTCCTTTATAAACAGCAGGTTTGTAGCACCGCTGTATCAGGCAAATCTATCCGTGCTATTTTTCTAATTACATGTGATCACTTTGTGTTTCTGTGTCACATTGGCTAATCTTGCAATATTTCACATTTTTTCCTTAGTACTATATTTATTATGGTAACTGTGATTAGTGATCTTTGATGTTACTATTGTTATTGCAGGGGGTGGGGTGCCACAAACTGCCCATACAAGATGTGTGTGTTCTGATTGCTTCACTTGTAGACCATTGCCCATCATTCTCTCTCTCTCCTTGGGCCTCCCTATACTCTAAGACAAAACAATATTAAAATCAAGTCAATAAATAACCATACAATAGCCTCTAATTTTCAACTGAAAAGAAGAGTCATGTGGCTC
Source organism: Saccopteryx leptura (assembly GCF_036850995.1). Lineage (NCBI taxonomy): Eukaryota > Metazoa > Chordata > Mammalia > Chiroptera > Emballonuridae > Saccopteryx > Saccopteryx leptura. The sequence goes on along the minus strand of NC_089505.1, from coordinate 47,572,906 downwards.
TCACTTTAATGCAAAAACTAGAAATGATTAAGCTTAACGAGATGAGGAGTTAGAGCTCAAAAGAAAGGCATACAATCTTCAGATGTTGTTTGTAAACTTGTGGTAAAGAGCCAGCCACAATACATACATTAGTTTTGGTCTGTCTGGAATGTTAAAAATCAATATTGCTACCATATTTAACAAGCCAAAGTAATCATTAGCTGTCTTCTCTCTAGTCTTCCAAATATGTATGGCCACATTTTAATGAAGGCTATTATCATTTTTTGTAACTTAGTTACTTACATAAATGCTTTTAAATGTGTTCTTCTTGAAGATAATTATGGTATGAGTTATTACACATACTGTAACACACAAAGCTGATAATAAATGATTGAACAAATAAATAGCAAAATAAATGCATTATTGTTATTGGTAATATTAAATTATAACATTTGGTACTCAGAATTATTTATTATGGTTTCGTTCCTTACAATAAACTATATGTATGAATTTTATAATCAAAATACCTGACATAGATTCTGAGAGATTAAACTCACAAGAATTTGCCATGCCTTTCCTCAATTGTAATGTTCTCTGCGCAAAACATAAAAACATATCTTTAAGACTCTATATTTTGTGCTTAAGTTGTCAAAAGTGAGTAATATTTGTAATTTCAAGTGACACAATATGAATAAGAGACAGATGAAGTTAATGTAATATTTGAGTTAAGTGATGAATTTCAAAGTATCCTCCATTGGTCTGATAAAAAAAGAAAAGTACTGGAATGAGGAATGAAATTGAGTGATTTGAAAGTCCCCTCATTTCTTTTCCTCTGGCTAGCATGTGATGGAGATGCCTGGTGACTGGAAATACCCAGAAGGCAGGCAGCAGAGAATGAACCAAAGAGTAAAAGCTATAAGCTCTTAGCACACCAGACAGTTAAGGGTTGATGATTCTTTGAAATACAAGGTAAATGCTAAAAATCACTATTGACTCTATCTCACTGTTTGTCCCAGCTGATCTGTTGTGCTGGAGCTGATTCACAGTTTCTTATTAGATTTATGTCATTGTGAACTGTGATATTCAGAAACTGCATCAAATTTTAATACATATCTTGTTTTATTAAAAATTAATACTATTCTAGAAGCTTGTGATAAAAACTTTCTCTTCTGTGTAAACTCTCGTGAAGAAATGCCTGACAATTTTTAGAGCTGTTATTATAAATATTGGGAGAAAATGTTATTTTTTAAATAGCTTAAAATATGTTTGTAGCATGAAAAAGATATTCCTGGCTTTACTGAAACATGCCTATATGCAACCTTTGTATTATATCAGGCATTATGAAAAATTCCCCCAAATCATTTCCCTGAAGAAGCCCAGCCATTCTCTAGAGGTGCCAAAAGATCACAATAGCCAAAGCTCTGTGGAGCTGCTTGCCCATTACTCAGTTATTCCTCAGAGGGATGGTAACTGCACCATAGATTGCAGCTTAACTCTATTTTCCACAACATGATAGTTTATAAAATTACAGTCTACACTATAGCATTTCGGTTTGATTTATGCCCAGCCCGAGGCATAAAATCTGCTTCCTTCCCGGAGAAAATTATGCTTTCTTGAATGGAAAAAGATGACAACCATAAAATAACTGAGATCCCCTCCCCCTCTACCAGTTACCTAGATTCTTTATTTCTCGCAAAAACGTGAAGAAGAGGAGTAATGTTTCTGGTTTTAGTAAATACAAAAGGTTTAGTCTCCTTGTTGATTTATTGGATCCATGTACTTCTAAACTTGATACTTTATATCAGTGTTTGTCCAAAAACTGGTTAAATTTAAAGCTACAATAGAAAATTAATAAATCCTAACTTTCTTATTTCTTCCAGTTTATGCCACTTATGTTGCTTCTTAGTGAATAATAATGTTTAAAATTGACTTTGGCAGATCACAGGTTAATTACACTTTTGTGAACGCATGTGTAAAAAGTTTTCCCACTAAAACCAAATGAGAAGGGGATAAGGAGGAGGTACTCTAAAAAGTATATCAATAGACATTATGGGAACACAGTGAAACAATTCCTTTAACCATTCAAAAAATTTTATATTTTGATAGTAGAGTATTAGATAAGTGATAATAAAATGACATAAAATTTATAAGATCTGAGTTATAGGTGATCTCATATTAAAATGGTCAATTCCATTTGATGTGGTGGTTTATAAAACAGAAAAATTTTAGATACCCTTGTTTGTTGTTAGAAGTCTAGTTGTGGTGGAGTAAAATGCAGTGGGTGGAAAAGAATGAGGTATTTTCCTACTTCGAGCCAGCCCAAAGTGCATGGTTATTTTCCTCTAGATTACCATTCTATATAAGCACAGATAGTTGTTTTAAAGACAAATATGAGATTTTCATGTGAATTATATCACAAAGTGGTAGTTACTTCTCATGTTTCTGAGAAGCTTTAATGTTTATTTTTGCATCTTCTGGTTTTGGCCATGAATACTATAGGGGAGGCATCAGTACAGGTAATAAGGCAACTCAGACTTCCATTTAAATAAATGGTTCAGACCATGATGGATGGTGCCTATTTTGATGCTTTCAATGGAAAAACTATCTATCTTAGAGCCCAGACTGTGCAATCACACCTGCCACACTGAAACTATTGATTGGTATTATTGGCCGAATGGCCAAACAAAGCTAGTCAGTACAGTTCAAAAAGCTAGTAAACTTTCTGAATGATTTTCCTACCCATTGCTACAAATGAGGACTGATTAAGCTTTTGAGTGAGTAGGATTGACATTTTTGTGTCTTATAAGCTCAGCCTCCAGCAAATGCCATGCAAAAATCCTGACTGAGAAGAAATTAGTAAAATGGAAAAAGAATTGCACAGACATATAACACTGAGAATTGTGCAGTGTGTGGTTCCAAAGTAGGATTCTGGGCTTAAATTGTGAGACAAAGAAAATATGTTGCAGATTTGGAATTAATGTAAGATAACGCAAAACCTGCAGTAAATATTGTAAATAAATGTTTTTTAAAGAACTCTTTACTTGATAGATTATAATCTTTTGTCCTTCTTAAAAAATGATCATGTTCAGCCTGGAGAACTATGGAATATCTACCTGTTTTCATGCATCAAGAAATGTATGCTAGGTTTGTTCTCCTCCAGTTATCATTTGAAAACAGAAATCACTCATACCATCCATTTCATCCTACAAAGCAAGTTGGTGAGGTTTCATTGTCATTAGAATCTTATCTTCAGCAGTGTGACTTACTTTAAGTTGAAACTTAGTATTACTTACTTCCTTCTAAAGAAAATGATTAATATTTATAAAATAAGGGGAAATAAAAAAAGCTTTTTTATAAACTATGTTTTTTTAAAATAGTTTTAAATGAATAATATTAATATAATAGTTACAAATAATAAATTGATTTTACCATTTTGGGAAACAATGAAAATTCTGTTAAGTATTTTATTTCAGATATTTGTGTACTTTTCAAAATTAAAAGCTAGCAAAGGACATATAAAGGATCCTTTTTTTTGTTTGTTTGGCATATCTTATATAGGAATACACATTAGGACATGACTTTGTTAGCCTATGCTGGAATTATATTTTAGCACAGGACAGTGACACATTTTGGTTAATTTTATTTCAATCATTTTAGCATAAATATTACAAAAATATGAGCACTCATATTAGCTTTATGGTAACAACCAACAACCTAAGTAACCTGATCTAAAAATCCAGTTTGAAAATCTGGACACATACTTATAAACTATGCAAACAGCCAGTAGAATTATTGAAACAATTTTTTACTTGGAAGCCTGCCATATTCCAAGTAGATAAGATCTAGAAATACTGAACAGAAATATCAAAGAGGCTAAATATTTTCATTCATATGGCACTATATTAGACATTCAGTTTTTACAAAGACTTTACAAATATTAAATCATCATTGGGGGCCCAGCTTTACCTGTAGTGGTGGTGCTGCAATCTTCCTTTCAATAATGCTGGTTAAAGCACACATGTAAGTAAAATGGGTAGAAACAGTGGGACTCCTACACCTGGTTTCACAAATCTGTTCTTCCTTGATGATGCTTGTGAATTATGTGGATATGTTTTGTTGAAAACCAAGTGGTTCAATTAAATAGACAAATTGGTGCAAACCAGAGTGTATTTTGCTGATGCTACATTTTGTAAAATAAGGTTAGAATTAGTCTTGTAAACTAATAAAATCTAGGCATGGAGCTGCTAATGTATTGCTGTGTGATTTCAGTAAAGATAGATTTATTGATAATATACCATAGCTAGTAGCATTTTTCTCTAATAAATAGGAAATACTACAGAAATTTATTGTGGCAATCAAAGAAAAATGATATATTCAAGTTTACCTATATATGATTTCTGTTAATAAGATTCTGAATTTTTGCACAGAATAGTTATAGTTACTCAAGTGGAAGAGAAAATATTTTGCTTTGTGTCGCCTCTAGTTGTTGAAGAAATCAATACCCTGTAGGCTAATGGTACTACTTTAACTGGAAAAAACCCTAATTCAACAAGCAAAATAACCTATTAAGTTCTTTACAACATAGATGAATAATATTTTACCCAACTGATATTTTCTAAAAACAAATATCTTAATTCTGATTATTTTTTATATATCATAATCTCAGACATGGCTTTTTTTTTTTAGTGAAAAAACTTTCTACCAAAAAATAAATTTTATTAAAAGATGACAAAATATTTTTAAATGTTTTTAGACTAGAGGAATATGTTCTAATAAAATATTTACATAGTAAGTTAACTTCTGAACTAAACATAGAATATATGTTTAGAAACTATAGGTAATTACAGAGATATGGAAAGAGAGATGACTCCCTCTTCTATAGAAATGTACAGGACATAAATTTTTCAACAAGTACTTAAAAACAGGTCTCTATTAAAAAAATCCCAGGAAGATAATAAAATCTACAGAAATGCAAATATACTTGTAATTAGCAAGATTCCTTCAAGGAAGGAAAGTCAGAACGCAACTTTTTGCTGTAACAGGATTAGAATAAACTCCTTGTAACAGCTTCTTGCATAAAGAATAAAAGATATGGCTAAATATGAATATAAATGTAGATTTAAATTGCACATCTCTCTTTTTTACCACCATCACTTCCTTACCCAACACACTTTAATCAGGAGTTAGAACCCAGAAAGTGTGTGCATTATCTCTGTATAATTGTGATAAACAGGAGAGGATGCACTGAGGAAAGTGAAAAGGGACCCCAAACAAAATTATATATATAAATAGATGAAATTACAAGAAAAGTTGTAAAAACAAAATTAATTAAAGAAGTCAGGTTGTTTTAGTATTCAATAAAAAGCTGTTTATAAGCTGTTATTCAATGAACAAGTATAAAAAAATATGACGCCTATAAGCTATAGAGGTGGGTACAGCGAACTCTGGTAAAAAACTTGCAGGTGCATTATACGTCTATATCATCTACAAAATATAGGCTACAATAAAATGCTTTCTAAGTTTAAAACAAGATTGGAAACAACATAACATTATGTTTATTATAGAGATTTCTTCTTATCTGAAAGAAAAAGGCCACACTATCTGAGTGCTTTAGGATACCAGTGCCATAGCTAACATTCTTTCTCATATATTACCAAGAATGTTAATAAGAAAAACAATCCTGTCTGGCCAATCCCACCATGCAGTGAGCCATCATGGCCCTTTATCCAATATACCCTCTTGTGAGTGGTAGAAAGCTTCGAAGAACTCAAACACACCTTTATGGAGTTTTCATTCCCTATTGGCTTCCTTTGTTCAATACTGCCTTTGCGAAATTCATCATTGTACTGCATGCAGCTGAAATTCCTTTGTTCTCTTTGCTGAATGGATAGCATGCATGATTACAGATACAGAAGAACTGTATGATTCTTTGGCTGATGAACTTTTGCTTTGTTTCCAGGTAGATTTAATTTTTGTTTTTTCTCTTTTATGTGTCTTGATTTTTCAAAATAAGCATTTTTTTGTTCTGGTAATAAATAAAAAATGTCAGGCCATTACATTGACCTCATGACAGATACTTTTGAGCAAAAAGAGTATGGTGTTTATCTTCTCCAAATATGCATATAACACAATGAAAGGTCTTATCTATAATATATTGGCATAAAAATCATAACTTTAAACTCAGAGAAAGGGATGAACATTTGCTAAAAAAGGCTGCTATGCTTTTTGTTTGGCTGTAGCTGAGCAAACTAGAAGAATAAATAAGGGGAAAAGCAAATTAGTCTAATCCTCTCTATCTCACAATTGTGATCAAGATAATAAGTAATACTTATATGTTGCTTTCCATATATCAAGGACAGTACCACATATTTTAAACCTTTTTAAAATATAAAACCTTTGTTTTATATTTTAAACTTTTTAAAATATAAAACCTTTGTTTTTCTCCCTTTATATCATTATAGATTTAAGCCCTGTCTATGACAATATTCATGACCTGTGGCCTTCATCCATGGTCCTCAGTTTCCCCCAACATAACAGTGGCCTTTGTTTCTACTACATCTGGAATAAAGTTGGGGTCTAAAACCCAGCTCCCGATAAAGAAAACAGAGGAATAAAAGTGCCAAGTCCACACTGGGTGTGAAAAGGAAGATTTGCCCCTTTGCCTTGAATCCACATATGTACATGATCTTCTGTTGATAAACAGATAGATGACAGATGATAGATAGATAAATAGATGATAGATAGAGAGATAAATGATAGGTAGAAAGATAGACAGATAGATGATAGATAGATAATTGATTGAACTTTCTGGTTCTTCAAAAGCTTATGGATAACTTAGAATATTTTAGAGGGGGCTATTATCTATGCATTTGGACTAGAGCTAAAGACAAATCTTTATCTCTTTTGGGAAATATTTCTGATAGATAATTGAGAACTAACATAGAAATAACTAATAATAAGAGCAGATTATAAAATAAATATTTAACGTAATATGGATTTGGTTCTGTTTTTCCTAAAATTACTAAGAAATATTCCCTTTTCCAGCTTAATAAGCAGTGTTTTCTTTTAGCGTATATACATTTATGCAATTGTTATGTTGATCAAGTAATTTGATTATATATGTATGAATGTGCTGTACATGTGCTACTTTTGTGCCAAAACCAGTACAATTTATGTAATTAACATATTATGCTTGGTCTAATAGAAGCTATTGTTTTAAGTCCTGTCATTTTCTTGTACATTTTAGAAACATTTATTGCCAAGGACTGCAAAATCTTGAAAAATAATTAAAATATATAATTATTAAACTAAACAATAATAAGGTTTTTTTATTCAGGTCACTCTTTGGTAATAACTAAAAATATTGCAAACTAGTAGAAAGAAAACCTCATGTCCTACTAATTTATATTAATTAACTATTTATGTAACATTTCGCATGAGACAAAAAACACTTAACCAGCATGATTAAATTAAATTATCAATAAAGATAGCAGATGCTTCAGGTCTTACTTATTTCTTCATATGCCAGAGATCCATCTTTTTGAAGCTCATAGAAAAAACAGCTTCTTTTATTAAAAAAAAAAAATCAGTGTCCCTTAGTTTTCTGCTGAGTTGAACACATTTATCAACTTGAACCTCTTTTTTTATCTTTCTTTTGATAAGTTTTTATTAGTATTTATAAAACATAGATATAAAGGTATTAGTAGGACATTTAAATTCCCAGGAAGGATGATGATTCATATCTAGAATATGGAGAGAACTGGAGTAAAATTTCCATAGAGTAGAAATAAGAACTTTTACTTTGTTAGGTATTCTTGTTGGGCTTATGTTTTGTTTAGTTTTATCAATAATTTAAAAAATAGTCAATATCAGTTTAGTAAGTCTGGCTTAGTATAGAAATAATATGATCAGAAAAGTAAATTTGGTTAGGCAGAAGTAATGAGACTCTTGTAATATTTGTTCTTTAAGACCCAAAATTATATACATATGTTAATTTCAGAAATTATCAATGAGAATCTTTGTCATGATGGAACTCTTCAAATAAAGAGGTAAGTTTAATTGAAAATGTTTGGTTACACAGTGTATTCACTAGAGGCATTCTAGTTATAGTTGAAACAGTTTTTAGGATGAATTCATTTTGCAATTTATTTATTTCAACAAAACTGTATAGGAAACATTCTATAAGTGCCATCTGTGTTTTCATTGTTTGTGTAGTGGAATGGAAACAAAAAGCAAATGTCAAGTTGGTTTGTTTATGGTAGATATGATTTTTTTAATACAAAAGCAAAAACAGTAACTTTGCAGGTTATTGCAAGTGCTGACCAACTCACAGAAATTCTATAATATCTACAATTATTAAAATTTGTCTCATCAAGCAAAATAAAAACAAAAAAAAACATTTGAACCTATAAGTGTTATACTGCACTTATAATGATCTGGCCTCAGGACTTTGTAAGCCAGTAAAAAATAAGCTATTGTTTATGTTAGCCTTCTAGGGGTGAAAAATCTAACCAACAGTTCTGTAACAAGTGGTATCTAGGATGCAGTAGAAGTGGGTGGGTCATGATTCTTGCAGGACACAGGGTGGTTCGGTGGCACAAGAACTGTATTACTTTAGTACTTGCTGCTTAATTCGGGAGATCTGCGTGCATTTGTGATAAACATTTGAGTAATCAGAGCTTTGATGGAGGAGAAAATTTTAAAGTAGCTACCTCCATTGCCACTCTCCCTCCCAGACTGCATCACCTACTAGATGTATTCTGAAGAGGTAAAACAGGCTGAAAATATTCTTACAAACTTCATCCTCCCCCCAAAAAATTTTTCTAAAATACTGTTTTATATCATATAGTGTCATATCATATCATATATCATATCATCATATCATATCATTACTATATTACAATTATGTGTGTATGTATATATCATAGCATGATGAACTCATTCTTTTTCCTTTCCTTGTCAGACTTGCACAAAGTTTAAATCTACTGAATTGAGGCTATCCATTGATTTTGACTTGAGAAATTTACCTCAGTTGAATTTCCACTAACAAAAATAGTGTTTTAAGTTTCCATTTATTTTAATAAAATAAAAAAGAAATATACTATAACTTCAAAATAACTGCACTACCTAAACTGCATTACAGAGATAGCATACTGCCAATGGTGTCATGGACACCATGAAAACTCTTAAAATATTCATTAAGTGAACTATTAAATATTAATATATAAAAATATGTGGAAATATAAAGAATGTATTCACATATATCTCTATATCTAGTTATAATTGACAGAGTTTACAATATACATTGTGTAGTAGCACAGCTATGGCAGATATAGAATGTCATTTCTCTACATATTGTTTATTTATCTGCTACCTCCATCCTTACCCAACACAAGGTTATCTGTATCTTATATTGAGCTCATTATACATGTTTTACACTCTTTATCTGTATATAATTTTAAATTATCTCATATCAGTTATTTTAAAGAATTTAAGTATTTTATGCTAGAACATTGGCCATGAATGTAGTCACTGTAAACTGTGCTGATTTATTTATTTATTTATTTTTGTTTTCATACTGAAGATGAGTTTTAAAGCATGAAATGCAAATATATGCAAACATGCAAATTAGCTATTTCATTTTCATCCAACACTCCAGAATAAACAACAACAAAACTTAGAAATGTAACACTATAAATAACACCACCAAAAGTTGTTACATATGGATATATGGAAAGGTAGTTACTTTTAATTAACTTGAATTAATTTGGAGCTCTGTTACCTATTTAATTTTCAGAGAAATTAACAGTAGAGTTGACCCTTGATAAACATGGGTTTGAACTGTGTGGGTCCACTTATATGAGGACTTTTTTTATAAATGCTATAAGTATATTTTCTTTTCCTTGTGATTTTCTTAATAGCATTTTCTTTTCTCTAGTTTACTTATTATACAGTATTTAAATAAGTATATAATACATATAATATACAAAATATGTGTTAAAAACTTTATGTTATCAATAAGGTTTCTGATTAAGTGTAGATAGTTAGTAGTAAAGTTTGGGGGGAGTTAGAAGCTATATGTAAATTTCTGAGAGTATGGGATCCTCATCCCTTATCTTCATGTTGTTCAATGTTCAACTGTATGTTAGTCCTTTTAATTTAAGAAATCTGATCTCTAAAATTTTTGCTCATTATCAGTAAATGTTCAGTGATCAAGTTATTATTAGTAAAATCTCAATTTGATAGATATTCTCAAATAAACAGTATGACTAATCTTGTTATAGTATTTAATTTAACTTTTTGTAGAATAGCAGTTCTCAAACTTTGTTCTTAAGACTTCTTGAGATGCTTTAAGTGTACTGAAGACACCAAAGAGTTTTGGTTATGTAAGTTATGTATGTTCATATTTGGCACAGTAAGATTAAAATTTTAAAAATATATTATTTTATTAATTAATTTAAAATTTAAAAATAATAAGCCTTCTACATGTATACATAAATATATACAATATTATTTTATAAAAATGGCATTTTCAAAAGTTAGTGAAAAGAAAAATTTATATTTTTCAAATATTCTTTAAGTATGAATTGAGAGAAGCTTAGTGTCATATTTGCTTTTGTAGTCATTCTTTTAACTGGTAAGCAAAGACAACCTGGTGTCCTTGTCTCCTACACCTATGTAGTTGTAAAAAGGAGGAATATTCTAACAGGCTTTTTAGATAACTGTGGATATTCTTTGTTATTACACCAAAACTTGACAAGTTATGTTAAAGTGAAACCACATCAATAAGGTTTTTACCCTCTTTACACTAAAATCAACTGATCTATCTTGCCCTCTGAAAGGATCTTTTATCCATTCATGATTGTATAGCATCATCCATTGATAATTTGAGATATTGGTTCACTTATTAATGTAAAATTTTTGTTTTCACATTTTATTATACAATATTAATTATGTTTGATAGAAAGTATCACCATCTCTAGCTATCCCATCAAAAAAGGCCATATAGATTGCAAAGCTGTCAAGATCACACCATTGGGTACAGTTCTCAAACTTACAATTTTTCCTTGAAATATTAAATCTTGTCACTGGCACCAAATATTGCAATTGTCAATTATTTTACTTGAAATTACAGTCTACTTTATTCACTTTTGGGAAACTGCTGAATGCCTAGATCTTAATAACCTTTGTTTATCTGTTGTTCTTTGAAATAAAAATAGTGGTCCAAGAGTAAAGCAATCAGTTCAAAACTCAAATGACTGTTCAAATGCTTTCTAAAGACAAACACTGTACTTTGGTATACAGGAGAAGTCCTTACCATTTTCCCAAACAGACCCTATCTGTGATATTTAGTAAAATTAAAGGTAGATATTTAATAAAATGAATAATTTTTACCATTTGACTAAGGACTTTCTTAAGTGTGACTAGCTTTTGTTTTCCTTGTGAGTGCACAGCAGAAAAAAATACAGGGGTTACCTGTGTAGTGTTTGCTGTTGTTATGGTGTCTGCATTTTACTCATCATTGTTTTTATACTAGCAGTCAACATACTGAAAAAAGAAAATGATGTTTTCGTGTTATTATTAAACTCGTCGTGAGTTCTCAAATTTCTGAAAGGGTCTCAAAGACCCTCAGGTCCTTGCAGATTACACTTAAAGAACAGCAGATACAGAGAAAAAACAAACATCAGTATTTATCAAGAAAAAGAAAAAAATCTCAAAAGCACTTTGGATACCGAAGACTAAGATGAGGAGTGTAGCCAAAATAGGGGAACATATTGTTTAAGCATAGAAACATAAGATGCACTGCCCTCATCAATAGAAGGAGAGCTCCATAATTATTCTCTCTAACAAACCCAGACACCATTCCCACCATTCCTACTGTGCTAGCTGTAATTCCTAGTGAAGACTGTTTTACTCTAATAAAATCATCCAGACACATAGAGCAAAATGTGTACTCTCTGGGAAATTCCTTTGATACTTAACTTTTTTCTCTTTCTTTTCCATATATAATAGAAATTCTCTTAGCTGTCACACAGACATGTTGTAAGACTAAGGAAATAATAAAACACGTGATCCCTACTGTTGATTGTGTTTCTTACAGAAAGCTTTATTTTAGTACTTATCATTCCATAACTGATTTATGAAACAAATTCAGACACCTTGCTTGTCAGTTCAACCTTGATCTGGCATCAAGGTGCTCTAAGAGAAGGACTTTCTCACATGTAAAGGAGGCTGAATTCAAATAGAAGGGACCCAAAATGTACAAGCAGGAAGATAGTTAATGAGCTTGGTTAATGTATAAAACAAATCTAGATTTAGCAATAAAGGTACTTAGACTTGACTATCATTTGAATTCATATAAAGATTTTTTCCCCCTTCCAAAATGATGATTGGGTCTAATAAGCATTTATAATTTATGTTAACATTTGTTCTCAGGGAAAGAGAAAAACAGTCATATATTATCAAACTTACAGGCACTAAGTATTTTTTAGTTCTTTATGCCCTCATACAAACAGACAAATGTGCCTAGAATGTTCCAGTTAACATTAAATTATCTTTTTGTTTATTAATTTGAAGTTGGTAATATAGAGAATAAAGGAATGAGTATGAAGCTAAGAAATGAAATAGAGACAATAATTTTACTTTTTAAATTTTAATTTAACTTTTTGAATCAATAATATATTCAGACAATTTAAACTTCAAAAAATATATTAGCATATTCAGACAAAATTTTCCATTCAATCCTGTCGTCAACCACATTCTCTATGCAAGACTCAAACGGATTGTAATGGATTAGAAAAAAGCATTTTTTGACATTTCCCTGTTGGCGTTCTCAAAATGCCATGTGTATAAGAAGAGAGATTTTGCTAATCTTCAAAAATGCAGGTACCATGTATTTTCTAAACCGAGCAAAACATCATGCTGCAACATAGTGAGCAGTTAAAAACATTGCTTTTTGATGATATTTTTTGTAAAAGTTTAATTAAAAAGCTTTTTAAGGACATTTTTAGCAATTACTAGTTCAAATTAATAAAGAAATAAGATTGTCATTTTTGGGAATAAGAGTAAAGATGCCTTTCTCTGATGTATGATTTATTAAAATAACAAATACTTAAATAAAAATTTTTAATTTTATAAATCACATGTAGCGTCATAACAGTTTATTTTATTTATGATTACATTTTCCTGTGTCAATCAGCTATTGTTTGCAAATTCTCAGAATGAAGAAAAAGTGTTTGAAACTTTGTAAAAAGTAAAAATTTAATTGTAGAATGAATAAGTAAATAATTAAAATGAATAGATACTTGATACTGCTTAACCTATTTACTATGAAAGTAAATGCATTGAAAATTATTTAAAGCATTAAAAAAGTTTATGGATAAATTACACCAATGGCAAAGTAAAAGAAAGTACATTGCTCAGTCTCCTTAACTTTGGTTTACCTGTATGTGAGGCAAAATGCATCCGTATATAGGTTCTGAATTACTTCTTTTCAGGTTGAATAACCATTTAACAGCCAATAAATAAAGTACTAATTGTGATTTATTTATTTATTTATTTATTTATTTATTTATTTATTTATTTTGGGAAGCAGAATTTTTCCACTGTTTCTTCTTTTAGACATGTAGTAAGTAAATTGAAAGTGAAATCAAGAGAAACAATTAAGCTGCAACACTCACCCAACAAGACTACTAGTTTTTTTATAAGTTCTTTTTTTTTTTTTTTTTTACTTTTTTTTTTATTTATTCATTTTAGAGAGGACAGAGAGAGACAGAGAGGAGAGAGAGACAGGGGGGGAGGAGCTGGAAGCATCAACTCCCATATGTGCCTTGACCAGGCAAGCCCAGGGTTTCGAACCGGCGACCTCAGCATTTCCAGGTCGACGCTTTATCCACTGCGCCACCACAGGTCAGGCAACAAGACTACTAGTTTTGAGAGCTGTGAATATAATTACAACTGTTTTAAAAGGACTTAGAATCAGATTTGTTCAAGAATTCCTTCACCACAGGTTTATTTTACAATATCAAAGCAAAAAAAAATAAAATAAAATAATACTATATATTGGACACCTGACATTTTACCTTTTCTCTGCATGAGTAGGTCTTAGATGTATTTTTTTTTTTTTTTTGTATTTTTCTGAAGCTGGAAACGGGGAGAGACAGTCAGACAGACTCCCGCATGCGCCCGATTATTCAGAAAGAGTTTAAACACCCAGTTTTAAGATATTTAAACAAAATTATGTGAACTGCATTCTAAATTTTCTTTGTTCTTGCCTTTATTTAAAAAAAAGAAAAGAAAATTATTTCACTTTTTCAGTTATGGATGCCTGTATTTATGACAAGTATTTAGTCTTGATCCTCCCATCATGTCATCACTAACCAAACATGCCATTTTGGGAGGAAGAGAAAGAGCAAGAGGAGAGGAAGGTTGGAGAGGGGGGAGAAAAGTCAAACTACGCTCTGCATATTTCATTGGGAAAAACAAAATCAAACTAAAGAAAAATTAGCCACATGATAAGACAAGCAAATTTGCTCAATTAATATTGTTTCTAAAGACACATGACTTTTACATTGCACTATTATGCCTGAGAATTTATCTCCTCTTTTCATGCCAAAAGCTTTGAAAAAAATGTAAATTATTATTACAAAATTCTTTTTCTTTTTTTTTCATTTTTCCGAAGCTGGAAACGGGGAGGCAGTCAGACGTCCCACATGCGCCCGACCGGGATCCACCTGGCACGATGCTCTGCCCTTCCGGGCCGTCGCTCTGTTGCGTCCAGAGCCATTCTAGCGCCTGAGGCAGAGGCCAAGGAGCCATCTCCAGCGCCCGGGCCATCTTTGCTCCAATGGAGCCTTGGCTGTGGGAGGGGAAGAGAGAGACAGAGAGGAAGGAGAGGGGTAGGGGTGGAGAAGCAAATGGGTGCCTCTCCTGTGTGCCCTGGCCCGGAATCGAACCTGGGACTCCTGCACGCCGGGCCGACGCTCTACCGCTAAGCCAACCGGCCAGGGCCTATTACAGAATTCTTGTGTGACTATACAGGATTGTTTACATTGAAAAGCAAATATTGTGAAAACATACCCTGACTTTCCTACACCAATGAAGAGAAGAGTTTTAAAACTAATTTTAGAAACCACTTTTTCAAAGTAGCTTTTTTCTATAAAACAGAACTGCCATCTTTGTACATTAAGACACTGAACTGAAATGATAGTCAACTCTATTTCTATATGCCAATGTACTTATGTAAGCATTATATTTCCTTTGTTTTATTGTTAATTCATTTACCTGTCTGGTTAATGTTGTATTGTATTTGTAATTTTGTCCTTACTCAATTTGCATGAGTACTCCATTCTCATTTAGGTCATTCTAATTCAATCTTATGACAAACATGACATTAAAAGATTATTCTTTTTTTTAAAGATATTGTTTATTGATTTTAAAGAGAAGAGAGAGAGAAGAAAGTGGGAGTGAGTGGGTGGAGCAGGAATCATCAACTCAAAGTAGTTGCTTCTGGTATGTCCCTTAACCTGGCAAGCCTGGAGTTTCTAATCTGGAGACCCCAGCATTCCACATCGACGTTTTATAAACTGTGCTTCCACAGGTCAGGCTTTAAAGATTATTTTATAGTTATAAAAGCATTTTCAAATTCTAGTTTTTTGGTTTGATAAAAATTCCAATTTTGAAAGAAAACCTAAGTTAATTATCTACCTCAACAAAAGAGTCCACAGACCCAAGAGTTTCTAACTGCTCTAAATAATAATGCATCAATTTAAGAATGATTCTAAATGAAATATGTCAGTCTTAATTCAAATTACAAAAATTGAAGAGTTTAGACAATGCAGGAGAAAACATTACTGTAATTACAGCTTCCTGCTGTACAGCTGTCCTCGCTGCAGTGTAGGAAGCTTGAGTTGAAGAGTAGTCAGTCATCTTAGTGTCTCCCAAATTGAGAATAATAGCCAGAAAGCCCCTCAAAGCCCTAGCATCATTTGAATTTTGAGAAACACTCCAGTGACCCACACAATAGTCTAGTTTAGCATACAAGATACGTGTGCATAAAGCTTCAGAAAAAAAGATCTAGAGAGGAGGATAGCCACCCAGACCTGACACAGTCATTTAAATAATAAATGTACTTTGGGTGCATTGTGTACTACTTTCTTTAAAGTTGTGTTTGTTATTCTGCCACAGAAACTGTTATTTTAAGAACAGTTATAGAAGAGGCTGATTTTTATTTTTCATTTGAAATCTTTTCTCCTCTCTGCACTTGAGAAATACATGCAATAACACTAAGCCCGAGAAAATCGTTGCTGTTCTGGCTAGATAATAACATCATCACTATTACTCGCCCTGCATCACAGTCACACAAGATCCTCTAATATATGCTAGGCACTGTGTTCAATAATTTAAATATGGAATATATTTCTGTCATCACAACAAATAGAAAGGTAATATTGCCTTCAGTTTACAGATAAAGTGAATTTTCAGTTGGTGGATCTGTCAGTCCCTACATAAAGGACTAACAGAGTAGTGGGGAGGGTTAAAGGAACTAGTAAGGGATGGAGAACCGCCAGGCAAGCACAATAACAGTAAGCCATCATATCCCATACTTAAAAGAGAAATGGGAGGGAAGAGTGTTTTCTGAACCCTGTTTTACTCAACACAGTGTGAGTACTAGAACCTGAGAAGAAGGGATACCCAAGCAGGAGTGTGGCTGATAGGAAAATAGCTGCTCCCAGAACTGCTATTACTCTGGGCAGGAGTAGAGGAATAAAATATCAATATTTTTCTTCTTTTATTCTCCATGCTCCGTCTTCTTCCTCCTATTGGCCAACCCCAACTGGCGTGTAGAGAGCAAGCCTGGTGTTGCAGCCCATGGATCTTGGATTCCAGGAGTGCAGAGAAGGGTGGGAAGGAGGCAACAGAATTATCACCAGAGATGTTTTCATTACATGGCAGTAAGTGGCAGAGCAGAAATTTAGCTGAAATTGTCTTCTTTCTCCAAAAGCAACACTCCTAACTTCCATATACATTTAAAGGCTCAATAGATTAAAGATTAGATTATATAATGATCTAATAAAAAAAATTAAACAAGAGAAGAGAAAACCATAAAAAACAGAACTTTTCCACTTTTTCCTTCTATGAAGTGGGGATATTTACTATATTTAAAACACCTCTTATATGCAAAGCTACAATGCTCACAACAATGATGATGAGTAGATTGAGAGATGTCCACTGTATGTTACCTCATGCAGATTAAATTTCAATTTCTTAAATGAAGAAAGAAAACATCTCAGTTGTATGTGTCTTACAAGAAAGATCTGTTAATTCACACTTGCTGAGTAAAGCAGCTGATACCATACGGACCCTGGAGGGAAGTGTGTGGTGCCTGGGGAAATCTGTGGGAACTGCCCACGATGTTTCACACTTAAATGCTTAGTTTTTACAAACAAATTGAAATCAAAGTGCTTTTATATCAGAGAACTTTTTTGTTTTTATTTATAAATTTCTACATATTTATATTCCATATTTTACTAGATCTATGACCACACAAAGAATACTTTTTTAATTCTTCATAAGTACTATTAAAACATGTTTCCAATTTGATTACATATGACAAGATATGTTTAAATATTATGCAAAATTTATTCATTCAGTTAGTATTTATTGGTCACCTACTATGGGCCAGGTGGTGTTCTTAGCACTAGTTATCTTGTAGTTAATAAATTAATCATAAATCATGTCTTCCTTCTAATGGGAGACAGACAATACTAAGATGCATAAATAAAATGTATAGTACATTACATTGCGATAAATGTTAAGGGACAAGACCAAACTGTCTAAAAGAGAGAAGAGGGATTTGAAGTGTCAGGGGTAAGGTATTTTTGTGACTAATCACTGTTTGAAAAGAAGAAAAAATAAAAAATAAACAGTAATTATGTACTAATTGAGAACAAGATATCGCATCATGTATTTTCCAAGCATTATGTAATGAAATATTACCTTTCCTAATCTGTCTTTATTTTCCAATTTAAATTTTATTTTTGAATTACAATTTACATTCCATATTATTTTGTATTACTTTCAAGTGTACAGCATAGTGTTCTGACAGTCATATACTTTACAAAGCGATCCGCTGCCCACCTGGCACATGCAGAGTTATTATAATATTATTGACCGGCAGCTGGCAGCCTACAGCCTAATCTGGCCCACAGATGTATTACTTGGACCGCAAAGTGGTTTTTCTTTTGTTTGTTTTCTCAGCCAGCATTAAAAAAACAAACAACAACAAAACCTTATGTTTTATATTCCAATGACTACTTTGTAACTATCAATTTTTACTTCTAATCCTTTTACCTTTTTTTGTCTTTTGTCAAGTATTTGGAAATAAAGACATTATGACTATAAATGCTTCCTTTTGTTTTTTTAAAAAGATTTATCAATATGGGAATTTTTTTATGCCACTATGGTATTTTAAATGTTCATATCATAGAAACAAATCCACAGAGTTAATCAGCAGAGTTAAGCTAACATTTTTTTGACTAGAATAATATTATAAATAATGAGCAACATTTGAGTTTATAGTATCTTGGTTTTAAGAATTAGAGTTTAAAATTTTATTTTAGCATCAATGTTTTTACATTTCTTCTTATTTTCTTTCTTTTGAATTATTGCCATTATTCTTAAATAATTTAGATGTAAGTAATAAATATGACTCCTGACCTGTAGTGGTGCAGTGGATAAAGTGTTAATCTGGAATGCTGAGGTTGCCGGTTCAAAACTCCGTGCTTGCCCCATCAAAGCACACATGACAAGCAAACTACTATGAGTGAATGCTTCCTGCTCCTCATCCCTTATCTCTCTTTCTCCTCTCTCTAAAATCAATAAATAAATTCTTAATAATCATCATAATAAATATTATATTATTTAAATAAAATTTAGAAACAAAAGCTTTATTCAGAATTTATATGAATAATTTTGGATAATTAAAAAATAAAGAGTAAAGAATAGTCTTCTCAAATTTATTGACAAACCCATACCACATTTTTTTTAAAATGTTCAATTAAAAAACCAATGTCTATATTGGACCTTGAACCGAAATGATTTTAAACAGTGACTCTTCCCATTAATGTTAAATTTTTAAAGAAAACTTTAAAATATTGAACAGCTATAGTGTAATGGCTAACCAAATAATTCTTTTGTAAAAAGTACCTGTGTTTGAGTATAACTTTTGATACTTACCACCCGAGTGGCTCTGAGGAAGGAAAATACTTTTCCCAGGTCAATTTTGTCATCATAACGTGGGATTAAATTAGATCAGGCATGAACTACTACACACAAGTTTTGGTGTATGTTACATGTCCATTGAGGCTTAGCTCTCATTTTAATGATTCAAATTGGTGAGGAACATAACATTTTGCTAATACTCTTTACAACCTTTCCAGGAATTAAAATGAAGTTTTAAAATCAATCTTTTCTGCACAAATACAACCTCTATGTCAATCATAAATTTAGAATTATAGGTAGAAAGTAGACTTGTGAGAAATATAATTCTCAAAGGATTTATGTAAAATTGTACAAAATCCATGTATATTTTAAATAATTTTAGCATTTCTTCTGTGTGAGAAGAAATGTATATCTTACAAGAAAAAAATTCTTTTTCAGTTAATGTTCAAAAAGAATCACATCTAAACATAAATATCAAGTAGAGTAATTATGTGCAATTAAGTTTTAAGAGACCTAGAATAAAATGATTTATCTGAGTATAATATAATCTCTATACCTCACATAATACACTTAAATAAATTCAATAACAGCCAACTAAATAGTGCACATATAGCAAGAAGAATCAACATCTAAGAGAGATCTAGGAGAGAAAATCCTGAATAGGACTTGGCTTAAGGACACAACCCAAGAAGGCAGCAATGGGGAGTCAGCCTGTGAGTAGGGTATCAGGACTATGGCATCTGGCTGTGAATGTGTCCTCAAGAGTGCTGAGCAGAGAACAAAGGGATTAGTCATAGAAGAAGGGGTGGCAGTGGCTCTGTGAGGTCATCAGGTGGCATCCCCAGAACTGTTTGCAGAGTGGCATCCCTATTAAACATTGAGTTCTAGGTGCTTTGGGCCCTTACCTGAAAATGCATCCTCCACTCAGCTTCTGTTCACATACCTCTTAAGAAGAACCAGAAACAAAGATATAAGAAAGGTGTTCAGAAGTACTCTTGTGTAAAGAATTTGATTTGTTTTGGGCTATAAATAAAGTCTCGATACAGCCCCTCATAAAAGGGCTTTATTGTAAACCTACTGTTTCTCCTATAATAATAATAACTAATATAACTATAGGCCTTTTAGTTAAGAAGTTTCAAAAAAATTTTGGTATTATATATAAAGGATTTTTACAGCATAAGATTATTATAAATGAGGAACAAAAGTTCTATAATAATTAATTTGTGGCAATAAAATAATATTTAACTAGCAGTGAGATTTCTGCTCTAGAGTTTTTTTCTCTAGCAAGAAAAGGGACTTAGGAAATCTAGCTGATAAGCCAAGCATATATTTTTTTAAACAAGTCATTGTATTTTTAAAGTGCCAAAGTCTCTCTTGTTTAATGAACTTTCTAAAAATACATGGATAACAACTTCTCTCAGACTGCCCACAAATTAAACATTTCAATTTGGTATAGAAGAGCAAATTGGGAGAGGATTTAATGTGCTGAAAAATTAGCATTCATTTTAGGCTAAAGATGAAATACATTAAATGCATCGGAAAGAGTACATTTTGAAATTTAAAATTTAGCTCTTAATAATCATGGAAGTTCATTTATTGTAACCTTTTTTTTACTGTAGGTATTGAGAAACAGACTTCTTAAACGGTATAAGACTTATGATTCCTAAGAAAGCATAGTTGAAGAAACATTTGGTCTGTTGTATAACTGAATTGTCACTGTACAGAAGCAATTTATACTATTTTACTAGACTGTTAGATATTTGCCTGGCTTCTCCATTTGCAAATCACTATTACAACAGTTCCAGAGATGAATCTCTAAAGGCTCCAAAACCTTGAATTTTTTTCTCTTGACTCTGATTATCTCTTGCCTACTAAGATGTTTCATCAAAACAAACAAATAAATAGAGAGAGGAACTATATACAATAAGGGAATGATCAACTATCAAACCCTTACTGTTGGGTATGAGTTTTAGAAGAAACATAAATGTGTGTTTTATCATCCTTTTTATTCGAGAGTTAATATAACATCAGGATTATAAAGTTGGGCTTCGGAGTCAAACCACTAGAGTTGAAATTCTGATTCTGCCATTTACTGGCTCTTACTTAAAGCAAATTAATAGGTAAGACTACTAAACATATCTCAGGGTTTTGATATGGGGATTAAGTTTAAATTTTTAGAATAAGTTTGATACTTTAAATTGAGACTTTCTGTTAAAATGGTATCTAATAATCTGGAAAATAATTCTACATTCATAAATGAAAACAGTATATATACATAATGACTTTTGTTTTCAATATTTAACCTGGAGTAAATTCATATATATTTTAGCTGGAGTTGGTGTAGACTGGCTCACAAGAGCTGATTGTTAAATTTTCAGATTTATGAGTCAATTGGTGTTACGTTGATAGCTTGTTATTGGGCATGGTTCATGTCATACCTCCAAAATCAGAAATTGATCAGTAAATTCCACAAATCAGCTCCTCTCTTGGAGAACTGGTTGTTAAATATTACCAGCACATCACTGGCTATTTTAGTGTTTTAGATTCTTTCTTTCAACAAATGTTTGCTAAATACCTGCCTTGCTCCACATACTTCAAATGGGTGGATGAGAAAGGCAAACGTAAAATTTTTTTGTGTTTAAAATAGATTTATTGCAGCAACAGTTAAAAGTAAGCAAATTTTTAAAATTCTTGTTTTATATGAGATTTTTCTTTTTCTTTGATGACCTTATAATATTAAGTCCTTAAGATGTGGCACAAAAGAATAAAAGCATCTCTTACCGGAATTCCCTGAATCTGGGGGTTATTTACTACATATGCAGGTATCCTGAAAAAGCCAGAGGGTCTGAGTTGGTTTAGGAATATCTGTCACCAGTCTGTTATGTCTGGGTGATTATGCTTTAAGCTTGTTTAATGTTTGTCTATATTTCTCTAGATACTACTAGACCAATTATAAAAATTACATACTTAACAACTAAAGTAAACTTAGAAATTAGAAGTGTTTACATTATATCAATGTAATTTTAACCTATAACAACAAAATAATGGTCAGCATAGGTTAGCTACTGTTGCTAGCCCTTTGCATGGCTCACATGAAATTATCTGGTCCTTATGGAACCAATGAAGAACAAAATCAAAGAGATCCTAACCTGCTCTAAACTACACTTCTAGGAGTTGTCTTAGAGTTTAGAATTAGACGATTTAGGTATGCCACTAATAAGTTTTCATTGTACTATGCAACTTGACTTATTTTACATTTTCATACATATTTTCTTTTAGTATTAGGATTTTTTTTCTCTCCAAGAAGCAAATGAATTCCTGTAAGTAATCCACTTCCTTGTTCAGTTCACAACAGTTATAAAACAGAACATGTCTTTTATATAAGGCAACTAGTAAAGTTGACTCTTTGAGCAGAGTCAACTCTTCAAAGCTGACTTCAAAAGAAACTGACTCAGCTTATTGAGAAATCAAACAGAACATTTTTAGAATTTTTCTTTTGGGTTTGAAAATTTGTTGAGCTGGTATGTAACATTGCTGGTATGTAACATTAATAGTATACCGTACATTATAAGCCTTAAGGATAGGATGTTCTTTTATCTAAAAAACATACTTAGGGAATGAAATGATATAATACATGTTATTCTACTACTGAAAATCTTTAATGGCATTGTTAGTTTCTAAAATACTGTAAATTTATATATTTTATATATTTATATATGGTTTTAAACCTATCACCTTTTAACCCATATTTTAAATTTTGTTTTATAAATTTAATGATAATTAATTCAAGTAATACTACTACTTTTACTAATAATAGCTAAAGCTTAAATATTTACCTTCGCCAGTCACAGTTTAAATAAAATATTTTTATATATAAATACTTAAAAACCTTATTGTGTTAGTGTTTTTATAATAATTCATGTTAATAAGAGAATACTGGCAACCCAAGAGGTTAAGTAACTTCCTGAAATTAATAAGTGACAAAACCATGCTATATAAGTATAAAACTTCTAAATAAAAGTATGCTCTGTAGCATTTTTTTAGTTGATTAAAGTGCACAATTACAATTTTTGAAGGTCATTCTCTTTGAGAATAAACTAGCTTTGAACTTGGGGACCGTAGTTATAGCAAGAGGGGAGGAGGAAAAAAGATATAAAGCAAGAATTATTAGCAAGCATTTATGATTATCTATGACCTAGTATAAATTTACCTTTTTAAACTTATATTCCTTCACATGTGTTCTCCTGCTACCTCCATATACACAAGGCCATACACTCTCATTATTTCTTTAAACAAACAAGCAAAACAAAATACCTTTTTTCTCTCCTTTAAATCTTACTCCATTTTAACTGGAATATTTTTCCTTAACGCTTTTCCAATACTGGACATTCTTTTCAAGGTATTTATTGCATGACCCTCACTCTAAAGGGCCTCCCCTTCCTTACACAGAAGCCCTGTGGGTTTCATCACTCCCTCCCCTGGGCTCCTATGGCATTCTGCTAAGATAGAGATGCCTCTTCTTACTACCTTCTACTATTGACAAGTGTCTGCAAAACTATGCCCCTTATTAACTTTAACATTGGAAGGGAACATGACTTACTGCCATTTTTTTTTCTCACAAAGCAGACGTTAGTAAAGCCAAAGATACATTTTCTAGCAATTAGAGCTGACCAGTAGTGAAAAGGCTGAACTTTTTTTCACCCAAATTATTTCAAAAAGAAAAAGATTGCTGTCTACCAGTGACATTTGTGAAAAGAATGACTCCAGAGGCTCTCTGAAATCCCTTAAACTTCAAAATAATGTGGTCATTTGGCCTCTAAAAAGTCAAGTTGAGGAAAGTAACTTTAATAAATTAGTTTAAATAATTCTTTTAAAATATGTGTGTCATTTATTTACATAAAACTGGAGCAAGGATTAAGAGTAAGGCAGCTTATGAAACATTTGTAGAAGCTCAATGAAGTAAACATGAAACTGAAGTATTATTAAAAAAAGAGGGGGGGGAAACCACTTTGATACTTTAAAACTGTTGATAGCAAACATTATTTTTAATTTTACCATAGTGTTCTCTGGTACTGAGCTGTTGTAGTCCAAGTAGCATTATAGGAATCCAGTAACTGAATACAAATACATATAAATAGAAAATTCCCTTTTGATTATTCCTTTTTGGATGTTGAATGCTTTTCTTCTTTAATTTTAATTTTTACAATTTGAAAATAAAAAAAAAGTTTATTTGTGACATCTGATAAAAGAAAATCAGTAACTCTTTTTTTTTTTTTTTTTTTGTATTTTTCTGAAGCTGGAAATGGGGAGAGACAGTCAGACAGACTCCCGCATGCGCCCAACAGGGATCCACCTGGCACGCTCACCAGGGGCGACACTCTGCCCACCTGGGGGCGATGCTCTGCCCCTCTGGGGCGTCGCTATGTTGCGACCAGAGCCACTCTAGCGCCTGGGGCAGAGGCCACAGAGCCATCCCCAGCGCCCGGGCCATCTTTGCTCCAATGGAGCCTTAGCTGCGGGAGGGGAAGAGAGAGACAGAGAGGAAGGAGAGGGGGAGGGGTGGAGAAGCAGATGGGTGCCTCTCCTGTGTGCCCTGTGTGCCCTGGCCGGGAATCGAACCCGGGACTTCCGCACGCCAGGCCGACGCTCCACCACAGAGCCTACCGGCCAGGGCCAGTAACTCTTGATTATTGAAGACCTCATTAGGAGTGAAGTATAAATATATTTCATAACATTTAAAATGAGTTTAAAATATATATACAAATAAGTTTACATAAATCCTAATTATGGTATTTTCTCACTGGATTCTTGACATTTTTAGCTGTGGAAAATAACTCTATAAAATGGAATTAATTTTAGAAGTTAAAGAATAATAAACTATCAGATGTTTTAGGTACATCCAGCATTGCCCTCCACTTTGGAGCCTGGGAAACCAGGGCTCACAGCACTTGCTTTCCCAGTTTTTATACGCTGAGCCCATTTCCCATGGTACCCTTTGACCTTATTGAGTCAGGAGAGGTTAGCGTACTTACTTCCATCCCCTTAACTAGAAATTAAGTGTGAAGTAAATAACAAGCTAAAAATATATCAACTTAATCAATGTTGAATAAGGGAATACATGAAAGAATGAGAAATGACGTAATTTGACTGACAATCCACATTTTCTGTCCAGTGTTTATTCTACTATACTATTTTGTATCGCTAAGATTATTGTTATTGTCTGTTATCAGGAATGAATAAAATGAAAAAAATACTAAATTTGTTTTTATCTTAACAATATGTCAATGAACAAATTCTTATAAGTTAATATAAACATAAAAAGATATGTTTTTTTGCTATGACATGAAAATCAACAGGCTAAAATAATTGTTTTATAAAGAAAAGCAACAACTCTTTCATATAAGATATTTCAACCTTTGATAAGACACAAAAATATTGATATTCACCTAAAGCAAAACATTTTATTTATTATCCACTTTTTTATTGTTGTATTAATTAAAAATGTTTATTGTATTAAAATAAGAAAGAAAACTTTACCTAGATAATTTTAATAGTTTAAAACAACCAAAAATCTAAAAATTGTAAAATCTAACTAACTTGGATATTATGATCAGTGGTTTAGAAGAACAAATTTCCCAGCCTTCATCTATAAGAACTTTAGTGTTTATAGTCTAATGACATTTTTTGACTTGCAGTTAATAATTTTCATTTATATTATTAGGAAAAGCCTTAAGAGATGTGGAATTTTGCATTGTATGTTTTCATGGAATCATAAGTGTTTGTCTTATAGAAAAAATAGATTTATAATATTTGCCATTGCAGAACAATGATGAAATAAATATAAAGGTCTAAAGTTGTTAGAAGCAAATAATGAAGTACATCCAGATGACCAAAGTCAAGACACTATTGAACTGAATTATTAGTGTAGCAACTGTAAATGTGAAGTGCTTGGTTTGCATTTTGTGAAGAACATGATTACAGAAGCCATTACATTCTTTGTAACACACTAGTGTGGAAGATTACTATATAACTCAGCAGCCTTCATCTGGAAAGAGTCTATTTCTATTCAGAGAAAGAAAGTCCACTAGCAATTCACACTCTCTAAGAACTTTATAATATAAAAACCAGTGGCATACCATCTTCTGAATCTCCTGAATTCCCAAATAACACAGGATAGGAATGTATTTGTGGACAATTATTTATTAGTGCCCCTTTCTGTCTATGTGCCTGTGTGTCTTAGCAAGTCTTCCTTTGAAAGAGTATTTCATTACTTTCTTCTAATAGCATTGCCTTTGCTGAACAGTCAATCAGTGACTCTGAGCAACCTATTTCCACATGCTTTCTTGCTGAAATCTTATGTTTTGTGCATGTGCCCTACAAACCTTTATTTTTATCATCTTCATATCATTGTTATTAGTGCATTGAAAAAGCAAGATTAAAAAGAAACATCTTAAAATTCAACTTTTAATCTATAGTCCTCTCCCAATTGATGGAAATGTAATAGCCTACTTAAACCAAGCCAAGTCAAATGGTATGTGTTTGTGTGTGTGTCCTAAAAATCACTTTTTATATAGACATCATAGGAACATGAATTCAAAATTCTGATTCAGTTTTGAATTCATAATTACTAATGCTTTTAGCAATTTCAGTAAGAACCCAAGAAGTGACTATATACTAAATAGTCTGACACAGCCTACATTCAAATTCAAAATGCATAATTATCATGGATGGAATATAAAAGCTATTTGTAAATTTAACACTCCTGTAAATTTATACTATAACTAACTGTAACTAATGATGAAGAAGCAGATGATGTTTTGGTTGCTATCAAAGAAAAATATGTTGGTGATAAAAAAAAACACCAAAAATATTACAGTTCAGTTTAAAGCATCTTTAGCAATAAAATCATGGTTTCTACCAGGTTCTATTTCAATATTTGGTATAACTTTCATTGAAAATATCTCTGTTGAAGCTATTCCCTTTAGAGCTCTTTTAACACATTGATCTCCTAATTTTCTTTTTAGTCTGAATGCTGATTAATGGACAGGAAACCTGCCATTACAATGGATTGGGGAGAAATGCATTGTGGGAATCCAGTTAGGCTATTGAGGACATTTCACTGTTTTCAGAACAGAAGTTGTCAAAGTGCAATCCATTCAAAAGCAGCCAGGCTGGAAATACCTCTTTCTTGTTTATGGATAATAGCATGTACCTTTACTGATTTGTAATGGAGCTACGGCCTTTTTATTTTGACATCTTAAACACCAAGAAGAAAAAACTTTCATTTGAGAACCATCCTCATAAATGGCTTCATGTAAAGACCTGCCATCTACAGGTTCACATTAAGAGTCACAACAAGCCTGATGGCTGGAAAAGCAAAACTTTCCCTTGGCTATAACAAAATGTGTTTCAAGAAAGAGGAAGCAAATTAAACTAAGAAATAAAAGCTTGGTGAGCTATTTTTAAGTAACATAAACTTTTATAAAACTCACATGTTAATTTTCCAGAATTCACTAAGATGTCTTGATTTGCACAGTAAATCAAAACAGGATCACCTTATATATTTTCATACAGTTTTCACAAAAATTCCATCAGCACATGATGAGAATTTACAGGATCTCTTGAGAGAATGAGTGTTTTTTTCATTACAGTCCATAAGCCCAACTTTAGTGAGAGACAACATGCATTAATAGCTTTATCAAAAAGGGGAAATAGCACTTAAGATGCAAAACACCATTTTGAGGTTTTCCAGGTACCATAATGATAGTTTTTCTTACCACTGAATATTCATGACACCTCATAAAACTAATGATAAACATAAAAATCGATGTGAACGTTTGACTAATCTGCTCTTATTTGTTTGGAAGAGCTGTTGTAACTGCCTGGTTTGTAAATTAAACATCTGCTATGGGAATAAACAAAAACATAACTGAGCATATTCAAATAAATTGAATTCACTTTGGTTCTATAAATTTTATTATATGGGCCCATCAATTTTACTATACCTGAGTGCAGCATTGTCACAAAGTCAATGCATTTTTAGGTGTTCTATTTGTACAAATAAATTATTTTTTTCCTAATAAAATTCAGATCATATATAGTTTTTAAAGGAGTATAATAATAGCAGAATTCAACTGATGAAAATGACTCACTATGTTGGTTGAACATGAGCTAAACCTCCATTATGAGGTTCCTTAAAGGTATCAACAGACCATTAATAAAATCATCTTTACATCACAGCAGCACATGTCCAACAAGGCACTCATTTCTAAGCCATAAAGGTTAACTATATAGCAAAACAGCTAACCAGATCAAGGGCCACAATGAAAGAGAGAAGTGGGCTTGCTAAAATGTGGAAGTCACACCTTTGATATAATCGTGTGTGTGTGTGTGTGTGTGTGTGTGTGTGTGTGTGTGTGTGTAGCTAATTCCTTGATGCTACAGATCTTCTGAAATAAATTACACTGGAGTTCCTTTATCTGTTGAGTTGACCAAGGCAATTTAAATAATTCAAACAACAGAAAAGTAAATAATGGATGGAAATAATACTTTGCTTTTGCAGATAATGAACTCAATGTTAGAGTGGCTGCCTGTGAGAGGAAAATGATGCAAGGTAGCATAGGACAAAATATAGGATGGTTCAGAAATCCCTGCATGTTGATATGTGTAAGGCACATTCCAAATTATTCTTAGAAGTGTGAAAAATTAATGATGACAAAGGCATATTGAATGATGATCCCCTTAAACTTTTGCATGATGATGATGATGATGATGATGATGATAGTACATGCTGACATAGCAGATACCTGTTTTTTTTTTCAAGAAAAGCAAAATTTCCACTTAGCCAGGAATCCCAGAACTTTGCATTTACTTTCCTTGAGATCACTGGCACTGGCCTAGAGGCTTGATACCTGTGCTCCTGATGAGGTGGGCCTTTTCTGGCCCTTCACTTTTTTCTCAAAGAAGAACCAATTCATCATTTCTCAGTCAAGAACTCTGTAAGTTTAAAAAGGCCTATAGAAACTTGAAAGGATAAGATTCCCAAAACTGTCATGTATCAGAAAATTCAATTACTAAACATATTTCACCAAGGACTTCTCATTTCTAGGCTTCTCCTATAAATTGAGACATTTTAGTCAAGTAGATAATGACAGGATTCTAATCAAGGTTTCAGGCCAGTATTTTAAGGATGGAACCACCCAGTCATTTGAAGCTTAAATATACAGTGAGAGAGACAGATTAATCACTAAGATTTACTGAGAAAACAAAATCAAAGACAAAGTATGGTCTCATGCAAGGATAGTGCCTTATCAGATCAAAGTTGATTGGACAGTTAAATGTCCCCTACTTGAACATTTAAAAATCCATATCACACCTAGCTGGAGAGACCATGCAAGTAATACCAATTTCAACTTTCAAACTGTTCAAGAGGTTTTGATTTAATAGCGACAATAACCTTAGAGAGAAAATTCATCTTGTTTTAGTCTACTACATATATTTTTAACAATATCTGAAATAGTTATTGGTTAGTTTTATGCTTCATGGTGATAGTAGCAATTAGGAGCAAGTAGTTTCTATTATAATGGATGGAAAAAATAAACTTTACATCTTTTATAGTGTTTTTAGTAAGACTTCAGTCTCCCAAACATAGATTTAAGTCTCTTTCTTATAAATGTATTTTGAGAGGTATAAAAAATAATAGTGTTGTCTCTCATTGCTGAAAATAATTCTTTGATTTTGATATAGGTAACACATAAAGTATATTGAAAGATGTACTGTCTCTTGTGCATTAACTAGAATCCATTTATTTTTTGAGTGCAATCATTTAATAGTACATCTATTGGATATTTTTGTAAAGTCTTAAAACTTTAATGCATGTCAAAGTTTAGACTTACATTTGTATGGAATTGAACCTAACATTAGATAGTATGTTCTATATAAGGAGCTATAATAACTGTACTACTTTATTCCTTGAAGAAAATTATACAATGCAGAAGGTATAAGAGGGAAATTGATAAAATAGGTTCTCCGAGAAGTGATGAGTAAATCACCAAGACCTGAAAGAGTGGGAGGAGTTAGTGGATAAATGGAGAGGGACAAAGACTATTTCAGGAGAGGGAGTAATTGTGAAGGCCCTGGTGGCGTAGAATTATGTTGCACTGCAGGACATCCAAGACCAGCATAGTTCTAACACAAAGTCATGGAGAGATAGTAAGGGTAGATGTAATGACATTGGCAGGGTCAAATCACTGAGGGGATCGGAATAGAATGAGGAGGCATAGTATAAGAATCTGAAAGTAAGGGGCTAGGAAAAGGTTTGAGAAAAGGTTTGAGTTTTGAGGTCTCATGTGTTAAAAGATAAACTGAGGTATATTAACATTTTAAACAGTTTATTTGAGAAAAAAATGATGCAACTAGGGTAGCATTCAATGTAGCAGATAAAAAGAAGCTCTAAAGAGTTGCGCAAAGTGAAATACTTTTATAGATGGGTTGGTTATTGCAAGCTTACTTCTTTTAGGGCATGGCTGGGGTCTATCAGGTTGATTACCCAACTGGTGCAGATCAGGTTATTTCTGATTGGCGGTTTTAGGATTTCATTTCTAGGACAGCCAAACTAATTAAGTTAACTCTTGGTGGGTTGATGTGGGATTTAGCATGATTGACTCCATTTCTGCCTTTTGTCTTGTTTTTAACAGAAAAAAATGATATTCAGAAGAGAGGAATGCAGTTGGGAACCAGGGTTTCAGAAAAGAAGTCTGAGGGTACTGATAAAGGTTGATAGTCAGAGAGGAGTCTGAAAACTTAAAAGAACAACCCTAAGAATTCCCAGAGGGTGATACAAAAGTAGGAGAGAAAGGTCAGAGGGACAAGCAGATGGAACTTTAAATGCCCTGGTAAGGTCACACTAAGCCGCAGAAGGGGAACAGATTTAAAATGATCCCTTCTAAGTTTTAAGTTTGGACTGCTGTTATATACAGTATAATGAAGGACAAATCATGTTTAGTGGTCATGAATGAGGTCTTTCAATTGTGCTGCAAAATTAAAAACTTATTTCAGCATCCCCATGGCCCTGTGACCATAGGCAATATACTTAACCACTCTGTTTATTTGTTTCCTCATCTCTAAAGTGAGGTAATAATATAAGTATCAATTTTCTAAAGCTTTTGTGAGGATCAAATACAATAACATACGTAAAGGTCATCTTGTTATATAATAAGTGGTCAATAAAGATTGACCGTTACTTTTTGTGTTTTTTACAAACCATATATTCTTGACCTTAATTTTCTGAGGATATTAAAATTGGTTATATCTAACCAGTTCTCTAATTTGAAGAACTATTATTTTATCACTAGGAGAATATCTAAATATGTAAATTATTTAAAAAATTGAATTACTCAGCTTCCTATTCTGAAGTTCTTGCTCAGGTGTCTTTTTCATTTGTTTATGAGAATTCCTTTGAGTAGCCCTGTACTCTGTTCTTTCAGCTCTCTAAATCCATATTTTCTGAGCATGGCCACCAAAAATCACGTGCCTAAGATAGAATACCTATAAATTTTATTTTTCAATGGTTAAGTAAGATGTGACAGAGACAATAGCTTGCACAAAATATGTTATCCTTTTTTACAGAAATTGAGTGTTTTTAGGTGCTTAAAACTAAGTCTGTCTTTTCAAGCTTTCCCTGTTGCAGAATGTGGTCAAATATTAAAGATCTGTCCAATCTGAGACAAGTAAATGTGTTTTTTTACCTTTTTTTCTCCTTCCTGCTGTCTGGAATTTGAATGTGATTCCTGAACTGAAGCAGCCATCCAGAAGAATAGGTAGAAGTCATAGCCAACCTGGCTTGTTGGCTCAGTGGTAGACTGTCAGCCTGAGTGTGGATGTTTCGGGTTCAATTCCCAGTCAGGGCACACAGGAGAAGCAACCATCTGCTTCTCCACCCCTCTCCTTTCTTCCTTTCTCTCTTTTCTTCCTGCAGCCATAGCTCGATTGGTTCGAGCACATCAGCTTTGGTTGCTGAGGATGACTCTGTGTAGCCTTTATCTCAGGTGCTAAAAAAAATAGCTTGTTTGGGAGCATTAGCCCCAGATGGGCAGAGTATCAGTCCCAGGCAGAAGTTGCTGGGTGAATCCCAGTCAGGACACCTGTGGGGATCTGTCTCTCTATCTCCTCTCTTCTCACATGGGAAAAAATAAAAAAGTAAAATAATGGAGAAGTAGAGAAATAAAAAATACATGCTTGCATCTCTGACCACGTGCTATAGTACCAGTCCAGGATAACTTTCACCTCGGTTCCTTTATGTAAAAAATAAATAAAGTATCTTTCTTAATCCAGTTATTTTTGCATTCTCATCACTGCCACCAAGATAGAGATATAGAGATACATGAATAGATACATAGATAGGTATCAATATCTATCGATAATATAGAAAGATAATGAATATATCTCTCCATAGATATATCAAAGGAGAACTTTAATTTCATACAAATAAGAATTATTTTATTGTCAAGATTATTTTGAAATTTTGAACAAGTTTGAACAAATAGAATTTCTTAAACTATATGAAGGTGAGCTTATATATCAAATTATAGAAACTCAATAATGGTTTAGCACTTATGAAGGTCAAATATATAATCCTAAAATGCAAAGTTAAGATATTTTATTAATCAATATAAGTTTTATTTCAAGGAAGAGAAATCAATCTATTTAAATTTACTTAAGGTAGGAGGAGTAAGGAAGTAGACTCTTATAAAACTGTAAATCTCTTAGAACATATACAAAAAGGTAAAAAGCAATGAAACAAACAGAATCTAAGAAGTATACTAATCAAGTAGTCAACAGCAGTAGCTGCTAGTCTATGAGTTGGTCCACCTTTTTGGTCAAGTGTCCAGTTCTAATCCAACTGCTATACCCAGAAGTATTTAAGTCATATGATGATGTTACTGATGCTGGTCCTCAGGGAAGAAGATTTTCTTAGAAGAGAATCTGAATAAGTAAATATTATCAGTTCCTTTAATATATTTATGAATTTATTAATTGTGATATGTATATATTTTTATAAACTGAGCTGGTCATTATGTAGCAATCAAAACTCATTATTACCCTCTACTATGTCAATACTTTTGTAAAGATTTACAAAGTGGAATTAAATTTATTTTTGCTTAATACTTAAGAGAATTTTTTTTCAGCATGACATATATACTCTGCTAATGATAAAAATAGCTAGCAGAGGCCCTGGCTGTTTGGTTCAGCAATAGAGCATTGGCCTGACATGTGGATGTCCCAAAATCAATTCCTAGTCAGGGCACACAGGAGAAACGACCATCTGCTTCTCCACACCTCCGCCACTCCTTTTTCTTTATCTGTCTCTTCCCCTAATGTAGCCATGGCTAGGTTGGAACAAGTAGGTCCAGGGCACTGAGGATGGTTCCATGGCCTAGCCTCAGGTGCTAAAAATAGCTCGTTACTCAAGCACTGGCCGATGATGGGGTTGCGAGGTGGATCCTAGTCAGGGCACATGTGGGAATCTGCCTCACTATTCCCCTCTCCTCACCGAAAAAAAATCCTGAAAACAAAAGCAAAACACATGCAAACGTATACACACAGCTACTCTAATATAATACAAAGATTTTATTTCAAAGATAAAACATGAAATTATAGAGAAACATCATTTTGTTGTTCTACTTACTCATACATTCATTGGTTAAGCCTTGTATGTGCCCCTGACCAGAAATCAAACCTGCAACTTTGGCCTACAAGAACGACACTCTAACGAACTGAGCAACACAGCCAAAGTTAACTTTTTAAATAAAGGGTTGCTATCCTTTGTGTGATTGTAGCATTATAGTCCATCAATTAATATATATTCATTATATAAATTATCATTTGTATCTGATACCATGCTTCAAAATCAAAATTTTAAATCTTCATGTTAAATTTTACAATTTAGAGTTTAAAGAGAACTTAGAGGAAATATAAGCCAACCTCCCCATCCAAGAAAAGAATATCCAATAATTTTCACTTATTGATTCTAGGTTAGCACTTGAATGTGAATTGAAAACCAACCTTTTCTTTGCTTCATGTGAGAGCCCTCTGAATTCTGGAAAATGCACTTAATCTTTCTCCTTTAGTCATTTGTCTTTACAGTCATAACACATTCCACAAAATTTTCTGTCACAATCTGTGACATGATTTTCAGATTCATTCCATCTCGTCTGTCTTAAAGGACAAAGTGTACTTGACTAAAGCTACTATACCACAAATGCTTTAGACATTGTGGTCTCTTAATTATTTGGAGTGACAATGGTTAATAAAATTACATAAGTTTCAAGTATACAATGCTATAATACATCATCTGTATATTGAATTGTGTTCACCACCCAGAGTCATCTTCTTCTGTCACCATTTATCCCCCCTTTACCCTCTTTTGTCTCCCCTACCCCCTTTTCCTCTGGTAATAATCATACTGTTGTCTGTATCTATGATTTTTTTTTTTTTTTTGCTTAATCCTTTCACCTTTTCACCCAGCCCCAACACCCCTACCCTCTGGCAGCTGTCAGTCTGTTCTCTGTATCTATGAATTTGTTTCTATATTGTTTGTTAGTTTATTTTGTTTATTAGATTACATACATAAGTAAAACTATATGGTATTGTTGTCTTCTGGTTGGTTTAAGCATAACATACTTATTAAAGCTTGGTAAGTTGTTCGGTTGCTTCTTGAGAGCACAATTTATTTGTCTAGGTGGATTTGGGCTACTATACTAAAAATACTGTAGATTGGGTGGCTTAAACAAAGGCATTCATTTATCATAGTTCTGAAGGCTGGGAAGCCCTGGATTAAGTTGCTGGCATGTTTGCTTCTTGATAAGGGTCCTCTTCCTGGTTTGCAGATGTCTGCCATTCTTCCTGTGTATTCTTATTGCCTCTCTTTGCTGCATGTGAGCATTTCCATGTTAAGTTTTATATAGTTAGAGTGGCATGTAGCACAAATAGAAGCCTAATTATGGAATAAAATTTCATCATCTATATTGTCAATAGGTTTTCTTGGGATGTGACTGCTTAAAAATAAAGAATATATCTTAAATGGATCATTTCTTAGAATAATGTGATAACTCCTTAAACTATCAATCTGATTATCAAGCATTATTGAAGTAAAAACAAACAAACAAACAAAAACATCATTGTAAAGATAAGAGCTCCATAATTTTAGGTAAAAGGTAATCTTTTAATTATATCTCTTAATTCTCATAGTTTGAAGACTGGGGTAAATATTTAGGTCATGCTATGATTCTTTTTAAAATATAAACTAACTTCTCTGTGAACAAAAAATAACAAAGGCAGAGCAGCACTTGAGTCACTGCTAGTTTGTCACCATACCAACATAGATTACTGCTCAGTCAGACCAGTAATTAAATGAGGCAGTCTCTGGGAAGTCGATGAATACTCCATTCTTTTCAAGGACGATGGGTTAAGTTCTAGGAGAAGAATCATTTTTAATAATTTAGATTAAAAATAAAATATACTCAAAAATTTTTTGTCTGTGGGAAATTGGTGGAAGTCACTTTCCTGCTTCTATATCGATTAGTGCCTTATTAACACTTATTTCCAATTTAATACCCCTAGGGATGTATCAGTAGTGGCCCTCTACAACTGTAACTTTTATAGGAAAACAAAGAAGAAGTATACCATTATAAGGTTTGCAAATCCTCTCTAGAAAATTACAAGAAAGAGCGTTTAACACAGGGGTCCCCAAACTACGGCCCACGGGCCACATGCGGCCCCCTGAGACCATTTATCTGGCCCCCACTGCACTTCCAGAAGGGGCACTTCTTTCATTGGTGGTCAGTGAGAGGAGCATAGTTCCCATTGAAATACTGGTCAATTTGTTGATTTAAATTTACTTGTTCTTTATTTTAAAAACTGTATTTGTTCCCATTTTGTTTTTTTTTTTTACTTTAAAATAAGATATGTGCAATGTGCATAGGGATTTGTTCATAGTTTTTTTATAGTCCGGCCCTCCAACGGTCTGAGGGACAGTGAACTGGCCGCCTCTGTAAAAAGTTTGGGGACCCCTGGTTTAACACCTTCATACTAGTTGAATCCCCCACAGAATCATTTCATTTCAGTTTGAAAAGCATCATGCTCTCACATGAAACTTTATAAACCTAAAGAAAGACCAAGCATTGTTCTCATTGTTGTGATTTTGGCCAGGAAAGACAGGTACACTTCGAATTATTATGTCAATGAAGAAGTACAATTCAGTAGTTTCCTTATCTAAAACAAGTATTAGATAAGAAATAGAGTAATCAATCAGAACAAACCATAAAACTTATGTGCTGAATGAAGTTTTTCCTCTAAACTTGAACTTTATAATGTACATGTGTTACATGAGGAGCAATGCATTCTTAGCAAATACTATCATCTAAATACTCAATTATAAGCATCGGTTTTCATCAGGCCTAAGCAAGTGTTCTGTTTTTGGTGCTTTCTAAAAGTGCAGTGGGAATAGCTTTTTGTTTAAAATTAAAGGACTCTAGAAAACTCAGCTTTTGTAATGGTTTTTACATTCTCTGTCAAGCCAAGAAAAAATAATTTAGGATTTTTGTTTCTTGGTAATATGTAGAGTCGAGGGAGGATTTTTTCCCTCTCATAATGAATGCCTTAATCATTTGAAGACCCATTTAAAATCTCTTATGTGCAATTTCTTGAAAACAGCCATGATTCTATAGTGAAAACCTTCTAGGGAAGCCTTTATTTTATTGCAGAAAAATAATAAATAATGTCATTATGCTACTTTATGTAGGAAAGCTTGAGGTTGGGAGAGAATAAAGTTCAAAAATTTTTTCTGAGGGTGGATTAAAGAGAATATGTAGACATTATTGACCTGTACAGACTGGAATCTTATACATGCAGTCATTGGAGCAGTGTGACTGGAGGTCACTTAATTTTCAGTAAAAATAGACAAAATATAAACTAAAATTGAAAACTACTTTTTTTATATAATGAGGTTATTCTCAAGGACATACGTTGTTACCAATAATTTTGTTGCCCCAGGATAAAATAACTGTAAAAACAATTTCTGCCCTGTCCACAATCCTGCCAGCCTCTAGGTTACAGGCCCTTTGTTACTGTCACGGGTGTGTCTAGGTTGGCCCTCTGGGCACAGCCTGTCCTAGCAGGGCCCCTGCTGTCATCTGCTGTCCTCTCAGTCCGAGCTTCTGTTCATCCTTGATCCTCCAATCCCAGAGCCACTCTGTGAGAAGCCACTACAACTAATTTTTCAGTCATTGCAATAATCATTAATATAAAATAAAACATTATCATTTCCTTTTTCCAGGCCTTTTTTTTATGTCAGTGCTCTTTAACGTTCACAAATTATGAGCACTTTCTTTTTACATCATTTTGGCTAAACTTGTAAAATGGATTTCTGCTCAAAGAGAATTTATTAATCAGTGAATATCAGCCCTTTCTCTAGCTATCTTTATTTTGATGGGACTGTGGGTCAGTAAGAACCAAGTTTCTTCTAGGCTACACGGGTTCACACCTGAGCCCATGTGTGCAGCCTGCTTGTCTAAATCCTCTGCTACCGTTACAGTGCTTAACTCTGCCCCTTTTTACCCTGGCTGTCCTGATCTAGACTCTATGGAGATTATGAGCATCCTGAAGGCAGACTACTTGATATTCTACCTTGAGTTGATATTCTACCTCTGTCACTTATTAACTGTATAAACCATCCATCTTCTCATTTGGAAAATGTGACCTAGATGGTTATCAAACTTTAGAATTGTCTTGAGAATTAAATTAGTTAATAAACTTAAATAATTAGAATAATGCCAGATCTATATTAAATATGGTATACAAATTAGAGCAAGCACACATTGCCTCAGTAGTTGGAAGGAAATTAACTCCACTGTGGAATGAGGGGCCAAAACCATACAGAGGTAAGAGAGAAGTCACAGTGCTGGCCTTGGAAATGCAATGGTGATATGGCAGAGAGAGGGTCTAACCTGAGCTGGTGATATAAAAAGATGTAGCTAAGAAAGTGGTCATAAGTGACAGTATAAAAATACAGCTTATTAAAACCTGTGAGTATGTTGATTAATATGGATTTCAGAACTGCAGCAGGTTAGGAATATTTTTTTTTAATTCCCATGAGAGTAGCAAAATTAATTGCATTTGAGAACTACCTCTTCAATAAAAGTAAAAAGAAGATAGGAGGCTCAGAAGGCAAAGTTGTATAGTGGGTTTTATTTTAAAATGTTTAACTCTATGAAGGGATTCTAGATATTGAATGAGAGGAGAACAATTTGCAACAGATATGTTGCAATGTGCAAGATCAAAGGCAGACACAAAGTTAATGTGCCTCTTCTAAATACATTTTGGGTCCTTATTTGGATGGATTATGAAGAATCATCTAAGTCTGGTTTGACATGATAAAAGTATTAAAAGTAAAGAAATGTAAGTAAAAATTACATGAAAAACATGACAACACAATCTTGTGCAACGCTGAGAGAAGAAAATAATAATAGTTGGTATGTAAGCAGAGAACCATTTTAGCATTTAAGATGATGAAGCATTCAGGGATGTTTGAGGGAACGAGGCCTGGAAGACAGACACTGTCTAGGGAAAAGAGAGCATAATATAGGAGAAATAAAAAGCTTTTCAAAGTGTATTGTGAAAAAGAAATAGAAAAAAATATTTTCTAGGCTAGATATTTAGAAAGGTATAAAGTTCCAACCAAGGGATCTGTCTGCATGGGCTCCCACAGCAGAAACCTTCCTGGCATTTGTCACTATAGGGCAAGGTCCTTACTGTGGTTGAGCATGACACACGGCAATCCATATGCTTGGAATCAGTTATGTCAATGACTCAGGCTTGTTCTAACTGATTTTATGATATTGATTTTGCAGTGGGGTAAATGAGAGGCTGCTATGCTGAAAGGTGTCTTTATAATGTAACCTCTCACATATTAGGGGTGGCAAGATTGGTGACATTAAACTCAAACTGCTGCACACATGCGTGGATGAAAAGGGGCCACATCCTGAACCTGACAAGCTCAGGGGAGGCCTGCATGGTGGCCTTGCAGACTCAGGGACAGAAAGGAACCAGACAAGATGGTCTGAAATTAAAACTTTATAACTAAAAACAGTTCATGGTGAGTAGTCATGTCTTAGGATGCTTATTTTTCCCTAACAAAGGTCAATGCTTACCTTGACTGAGTTTGTCTGTTGCTTATTTTTGCATATATAATAACTTAACTGATAACATATTTTGTTTGAAATGTAAGAGTAACAAGGAATAATATTCCATTGAAATGTAAGAATAATCTTTTCAAGACTTTCAAGCCATAGCTGAAGCAGAGCCTGCAAATTCCCTCATCGTTATTATTATCATGTTAATTGTAAAATATTAACTATTCCTTACCTGTCTGTGTAAAGGAAGTGTGTGTATCTATACCAGGGGTCCCCAGACTTTTTACACAGGGGGTCAGTTCACTGTCCCTCAGACTGTTGGAGGGCCAGACTATAAAAACAACTATGAACAAATCCCTATGCACACTGCACATATCTTATTTTAAAGTAAAAAAACAAAACGGGAACAAATACAATGTTTAAAATAAAGAACAAGTAAATTTAAATCAACAAACTGACCAGTATTTCAATGGGAACTATGCTCCTCTTACTGACGACCAATGAAAGAGGTGCCTCTTCCGGAAGTGCGGTGGGAGCCGGATAAATGGCCTCAGGGGGCCGCATGCGGCCCACGGCCATAGTTTGAGGACCCCTGGTCTATACATTTTACTTTTCATCCAATCTTGACAGACTTCCCCACTTTGCTTTCCCTCACCTCCCTGATCTATCACCAGTGAATTTCATGTAACACCCTTTATATCTTTTTCTTTTATTCTGATGTATAAAGTAGGAGATGAAACTGCCATTCTCCCGAGTACTTTCTTATGCTAGCAGTAAGAGAAGACTATTCATACCTGTTGGGCAAATGAGTTTGTAAAATTTGTATTTTTTGTGTTTGCTAAGGTGACCAACTTTTTTACAATGAAAAGGAGGACAAAAATAAATTGAAGAAAACAATATCATAAATAAAAGAAACATTTTATTCATTGCAACCATAATACACTGTAATATGATAAATGCATAATAAAAACATTTGTAATATTTTATATTGTAAGTATGCTTACATGCATATTAATTTTTAATAATAATTGTAAGAAAAAAGTACTCCTTTAGATACAAATACATCACATCACATGCAATGGATCGACTCTGCATAGATCGAATATGGACATTTACAGATTAGTCTTATAATATCAAAAAGGAGGACATGTAGGAGGACTCTTTTCGACGGAGGATGGAACTTACAAAAGAAGGACTGTCCTCCCTAAGGGAAGATGATTGGTCACCTTAGTGTTTGCTCACTTTTAGTGTTAAAAAATGGCACCGTCAGCGCCAGGTATGTGTTCTGTGAAATTGCAAATTACCTTCCTGCTTGAGAAGGGCCATTGTCTTGTTAATGTTTGCTGGAGGAGAGGTTTTCGCACCAGAAAGTATTGAAAAGAGAAGGAGAAGGGGGATGCCATGTTTGCAGAGTGAGAACAGAGAGAATGAAGATGTGCAGATGGGAACCAGAGGTGAAGGGCTTCTGTGAGCTCTGCTGAGACTGGTGGGCCTTTGATTCTAGGAGAAACTGGAGAAGATTCTCCTGGTTGTGGAAACAAAGAATATGTCATTGGCTTTGGGAGCCTTGAGTGAAAGGAAAGTGTGTTTTCCCTGTGTATGCTCGTCAGCCAGTGTGAGTCTTGAATAAAAGAATGGCTCACCATTTTTTGGCTCCACTGTTTCTTTACCATCTGCCTGAATCCAATGAGAACCTGCATGTGAATGGCCATGATGGCAGCGGCCCTTGGCCTTATAATACCTTGCTGTGAATTTCAGAAACATCTTGTTCACCACTGCAGTCCTTTCAGCTTTATCCCTAGTTGAAACCACTGCTGGGCCAACCAGGTGTGTTAGGCTCTGATAGAACTGAAGCAGACACAAGCTGAGAGTGTCTCGTTTGATGTCCATAGTTTTCAGCTCTAGCCCCAGAGCCCCCCTGATATTTGATACATGTGATGTCATATGCCCCCACTTCAAAGCCACTCACATGCAAACCAGAAGCACAGTGGTGAGCCCCCATTAAGACCTTGCAAGGCAAACTTTTAAGCACTAAGATACATGAACCAGTGAATAGTTTTATCTTGTTTTATTTTTCCTTTTCCCTTCTTAGGTGTATGGCCTCAGAATCAATTATTTATAAGCCTTTTGTACAAACCATCAGAAGATTGTTCCAAGACAAAGGGATAAAAATTCTGGACCCAATTCCAATGTGGGAGTAGTTAGAAGTTTCCTTATCAACAAACAACTCTGAAACATCAGCTAAATGTTCTACAGTTGAGCTCAATTCTCACACTATCTACTCAGAGGTAGTATCAGATTCCACGGGTGCAGGGGTTAGTTTTACAAAAATTCCCCTCTGACCTCAACTTCATAAGTGAGTTGCAAACCTGGGTGAACACCTACCTGTATTCCTGACTGACTGGCTGTGGATCGGAAGTTCCAACAACCCATTCCTTGGGTTTGTTTAATTTACTCGAGTAGCTCACAGAATTCCAACAGTTTTCTTACTGGATCTGACCAGTTGATTATAAAGGAATATAACTCAGAAATAGCAA
Organism: Saccopteryx leptura; assembly: GCF_036850995.1. NCBI lineage: Eukaryota > Metazoa > Chordata > Mammalia > Chiroptera > Emballonuridae > Saccopteryx > Saccopteryx leptura. The sequence goes on along the minus strand of NC_089505.1, from coordinate 47,530,980 downwards.
GGTGGAAGCGATGCGAAGGGCAGGGTCTGGGGAGAAGGCACAGGTCTCCTGTGCTTTCTGTGAGTACACACCCCTCTGGCACCTCCCTCTGCGTGTTCAGCCGGAAGGCTCTGAACCCTTTCCTTGTACATCTTTACAGAGGCTTCGTCACATAGGCATGTTTGGTCAAATCATTGGGCCCTGGTGACATTGAGTCCCGCCTTCTCTCCCAGAAATCAGGGGTAAAACTGAAAGTTCTAACCTTTATTTGAAGGTTGATTTGCCTAGCAACCAGCTCTCATCCTTAGGTATTTTCCAGAAGTTACCTCATTAACATAGACCCAGTTGCAGTGGAAAGGGGTTTGTTATAAATAAAAAGACACACATATCACTTTGATGGCTCTGAAGCGATTCTAGAAATGGAAGAAAAGAGACTGTTATTATGACAGAAGTTGCTTTTATTGTTCTTATTTCTGAGGAAAGTTCAAAGGTCTTGGGAGCTGTGAGCCAGGATCTATGGACAACTACCAAATATATGTGAGAAATATATTTTGATCACCTGACTATATATATTTCTTATAAATCACACTATCACAAGCACTCACACTTAGCATGAGGTGGGAGCCAGATTATTAATGTACCCATATGATGGTGTCTCCCATTCCCTTACTCACTTGTGCTTTCCTTACTCCCATTTCCTGGGATCATATTCCTAAATAAAATAGCAACACTTAAATCTTTACCTCAGGCTCTTCTTTCTAGAGAATTTTGGTGAAGATGTTTGGTACTAAATTAGTTCCAAAAAGAGAACCAGCAAAATAAGATTTGGGAGCTTCTATCACTTACATCTCTAAGAATTCTATGGATTTAATTGCTAGTGTGATGGTGACACATCCTTGTAGTACACCAGTCTACCAGAAGACTAAAGATACTCATTTCAGTAGTGTTTTTAGGGACCAGTGGTGTGGAGCATGCCACAGAATCCTCTCTAAGGAAAATGTCAAGTACAGTAGTTGCATCTCCTGCCTCTACCACTAGAAAAGTCTTGCTGCACTTGGTGAGTCTCTTTGAATGTGAGAGGCAATATACATAAAAACATATTCTAATTCATTTATGTGTTGATTCAGAAGACTCCGGTATCAAGTTTCTCCTAGAGCAAGACAGAACTATGTTGCAAGTTTAGGCTACAAAATAAGAGGCCTTATGCTCATTCAGAATATGTGGCCTAGCAGATATAATGATGCTACGGGTTTCTCTGGTAGATAAATTGTGGACGGTCTCTGTCAGTCCCTGATATGAATCATAATCTTACCCTTAGGGTTCAGATATAAGGCTATACTCACTTTGGAAATAATTGTTCTTCATTTGAAAAAGAGCTCCTACATGTTTGGGGGCCCTAGTACATTTACAAGAAATAGAAGAAATGGCTTAATATACATTAATCCCTGGGCAGTGATGAATGGCTTAGTTATGATTACAGACTAGAAAGAATGTAGAATATCAGGAAGCCCTGGTGTAATAGTTGATAGTTGGTTAGAGCATCACATGACTATGCCAAAATTGTGGGTTTGATCCCTGGTCAGGCCACGTAGAAGAAACAACCAATGTATGAAGACATAAATGAAATAATAAATCAGTGTTTTCCTTTCTCTCCCCCACTTCCTCTCCTTTCCTCTCTCTCTAAAATCAATGAAAAATTTTCCTTAAAGGTTTTTTTTTTAAGAATATCATGAAAAAGTCAATCAAAGATAAGATATTTGTCAGTGTCCAGCATTTCCTTTGATCATTCTAGTGTTAGTACAGTGGGCATATGAATGGAGAGACCGCCATGGCCAGGCTTGAGGTTATGTATAAATCAAATAGTATGAGTTCTCTTTTACCAAGGAGAATATAGCTACTTTCTCTGCAAAATACTTAGCATTCCAGTAGCAAAGATCGATGCTATGCTTAACATACCCCTCTTTAGTAAAGTGTACAATACTCCTTCCATTCTAGATTTCATTAGAGATATATCCTGACCATCTGATTATCTCCTCTGACTGCAGTGCACTGGCTTCTGCCAACATGGAAACAGAAAACACTGAAAAAAAAACACAGTTGCTCAGAAACCTGTGAAACAAAATGTACCGATCTAAAGTACATGTAATTTTCATACTCCTAAAAAAGAGAGAGAGAGAGAGGAGAGAAAATGTGACAGAAAAAAGCATTTGAACAAAAAATAATAAAATATTTTTGATATTTGTTGAAAGATAAAAATTTTAATAGTTTCAAGAAGTTCAATGAATCCCAACAGAAGTAATGCAAAGAAAAACCCTCCTAGGACATTATTGCAAACTGCTGAAACTCAGGAAAAAGAGATAATCTTGCAACTAGTTAAAGTAAAATTACAGGTCAATTATAAGACAACAACAATTTGAATATCAGCTTACTCTCATCAGAAACAATGGAAGCCAAAAATAAAAGAGCAATGAAGAATAATAAAAGTGTTGAAAATAAAAGAAAAAGTCAAGCCAGAATTCTACCTATAGTGAAAATATTCACTCACAATGAAGGTGAAATATAGACATTTTCAGATAAAATAAAACCAAGAAAATTCACCATTAGCAGACCTGCTCAACAATAAATGCTACAGAAAGTTATTCAGAATACAAGGAAAATAATTCAGAAGGAAGCTCAGATATTCAAGAAATAGATAAACATAACAGGCTATTTTCTGCTAAGTATTATAAAAACATATAACTAAAGCAAAAGTTCTAATATCTCATTGTGAAATTATAACATATGTGGATGTAATACTGTATCAACTATAGAATAAAAAATGTATTAGATGTGGTAAATGAACATATATGATTGCAAGACTTCTACATTTTACAAGAAATGGGTAATGGTATATATAATCGTGCATGGTAGGATCTTTAGAGCAACAACTAAAAACTAACTTAAAAATATGTAACTAAAAAAGATAATGTAGACATTTAATTTAGGATGTTCACATGATGAGTCGGCAATGCTGTCCAGATGATGCTGAAGCAATACAAAACAAACATGCCTGTTAATTAATTCTCTGATTCTAATTCTACTAGAATTGAGAAATTTTAAGCATTTAATGTTTCCTAGTGAGGAAAGAATGCAAACTAAACTGAAAGTGAGACTCTATCAGCTATAAGCTTTTGTGCTGGCTGGCTATTTTGAGGTGTTTCAAACTGCCTTAGTACTTGAAAATGTCCAAAATTTAGGACACAATTTAAAATTATTCGGCATAGAAATAAACAGGAAAATGACTCATTTACAAAAGATAAATAACGGAAAACTAAGGTGATGTAATATTGTCCACTGTTACATATTTATACATTTGCATAATTATAAGATTAGAAAATGTTTTTATAAAGCATTTTGAAAGATGTATAAATGGACTAAGTCAATAGGAAATCATTATACCACAGCAATGTAAAAATCAGTCATTAAAATCAGATGTGTATTATTAATCAATTTTGGTTAATGTTTGTTGCCGAGAGCAGAGCAGTAGCTGTCGGGTTGGGGTGGAGGTGGAGTAACTGCAAAGCAGAGTGATAGATCCTTCAAGGCAGTGATTTTCAACCTTTTTTCTTCACGGCACAAACACACACTAATTACTAAGGTCAGTGCCCCTGACTAAATACAACCATTTTCATCTCATGGCACAAATAAATTAGTTACTAAGGAAGAAGAGGTCAGGGCCCCTTTTTCTTTAGTAATTAGTTTATGAGTGCGTGAGAAACAAAGGTTGAAAATCACTACTTTAAGGTAATAATAATGTTTTACATCTGGATTGTGGTAGTGGTTTGATGAGCCCACACCTATGCCAATACTCATTCCCCTGGGTAATTAAAAGGAGTGCATTTTAATATGTAAGAAATATACCACAAATTTTTTATTTATTAAAAAAATGTGAAGCAAGTGTGAACAAGTCCTGCCGGGGGTGAGGACAAAGATGCAAAGACCCGACTCCGGGGACCAGATTCAATGACACAGATCCACTTTATTCAGGAAGTAAGCTAGCTTATATACATGGGTTCAGCCAATAGGATGTTACAGCATGTTCCTCAAAGCCAATGGCTGAAAAGATCAGGGAGCTGCGTGGTTGGCGCTAAGTCATTTCCTTATAGCGGATGAACTCCCTTCCTGGGTATGTCCAGGAGGCTTCTGGGAGCTGGAGTATTCTCACAGCATTGCATCAGCTGCAGCTGCTAGGAATGCACTCTGCGCTCCACCTATATCTCCCCCTTCTCTTTTAATTAAGGCCAATTGGACTTGATGAATGACAGCTTGCTGTTCTTGTAGCTTTTGAATGCTATGCACTATGTAATGGAACCCTAGTAGAACTAAAACAACTATAATACCTATTATAATAGATTAGCTCAATTAATCAATGAGGCAAGCTTCTGTAATGTTTAACTAGTTAGGAAATAGAATTGAGGTCTTAAACAGGGTCTTAAACCTCCTAGGGGTCAGGATGTCATTTCCCTTCCATTGTGTTACAGAGACCTTCTAGGTGCTGTTAAACACAGTTCCATTTTGATTGTAAAAAATGGACATAATTCCATGCACACCCCCTTCCCACAAAGGTCCCAGCATCCAAACACAGAACAGATGGCTTGCCATGGGCTGTGTACTGCATATGGTTGCAAGGCACATTACACAAATTACAACAACATGACAAATCATACAATTTCAACAATTACAAAGGTACATTTCACCAGTCTCTGAGCACTTTGCCAAAAGCACAAAATGTCCTCAGCCTTCTTTCTAGCCATGGTAAAAGCTTCCCGGGGCAGGGGAAGGGTCTCCAGAAAAGCTGCCCCCCACCCCCATCAGGGTATTTCACATTGTCCAAAATCTGTAAGTCCATCCAACAAAGAAGCCAGTGCTCACTTAGGTTGTAGTCCAGAAAATCAGTCCATGCACATGAGGCTTCAGCCACCCCCCTCATTCCTGCCATCCTGGCAGGTTTTACACTGTCCCAAAGAGGAGCACATGGCAATGACAGTCAGCATTTCCATCTCTGCTCTGGAGAGCATGATGGCATCTACCCCTATATCCCAAAATGTCAGCGAACCCACCAGCAGCTTAGCAGGCACTCCCTGCTGTTCCAGCGGCCACTCAGTGATGCAAGCCTGGCTTCTGTTCATCTTCCCGCTGCAGCTGTCGCCATTTACCTTCTGGAGTCTGCGAATCTCAACTCCGGCTCAATTCTCCACATCCTCCAAAGATGAACTGAAAACACCAGCTCCCACTGCTGGGCTCAAGCCCCAGGCTGCCACTGTCACCTGCATCTTGGAGTCAGCAATTACTATAGCACACATAAGCAAGAACAGAGCACCAGGGCCTGGGGGCCCATCAGGGGCAATTTTCTGGGCCTGCTCCACCAAAGCCTCCACATCCCCCCAGGTGATGAGGCATGCACGCCAGCCTCGAGGTCTTCTGGAGTGCTGAGGACCTCTTCTCTTCAGGCATAGTTGGTGTGGAGAAGGCCAGGGCTGTGGCTTTGGATGGGTGAAGACTGAACCACTTAGTGGGTGCCAAAGAAACCCTGTCAAGCAGGTTGGGGGGTTCCTGGAATCCAAATTGGCTGAAAAACACAAGCATAACCTCTCCCTTGAATTAGAAGAGGGTGTGATCCCCACCACTGTGCCGTGGCTGGGTCCTTCCAGCGTCATTTCAGAAAAAGGGGCGAGGGAGAGAGAGGAGGCTGGGGTGGGGCATTGAGCCCTGGCAGGGAATGCGGAAGTAGTGACTTCCACTTTTTTGGGTGGCCGAACTAATGCCATGGTTTCTAATGTATCTAATTTTGTTTCTGCATGCTCGGCTGCAAGTCCATCATACTCAGTGGACCAACCCTTTTCTTCCTCTACAGGGGGAGGTGAATACGGAGATAGGGGTTCCTCTGAAAGAGGAGTAGTTTGTAGGACCTTAGGGACTGGTGGAAGGTCCCCAGCAGGAGTACCAGTCAAGCAGGTATATATTGCCAATAAGGCAGAGTGAGGCCAAGAGGGAAGGTTTGCCCCCCATGCACCTTGGCCAAACACACGCATCAGAGAGCTTGAGCCCAAGTATCCAGGTCCCAGAGGGGCATGTCCTCAATCCAGAGATTGAGACTAGAGAGAATCTCCCAGTAAGTACAGGGATCCTTTTCACAAACTTCAACTCACCTACTTTGCAATAGGGCGTGCAGGGCTCGAGCCTATGGGGCTCAAGAGTAGGGGAGAAGGTTTTCCATTGCAGAGGGTCACTCACTCATCCCTTGGATGTTGGTTAGGTCCCTGCCCCACATTGGGCACCAGTTGTGGACAAGTCTTGCCGGGGGTGAGGACGGACGGAGACGCAAAGACCCGACTCCAGGGACCAGGTTCAGTGACACAGATCTACTTTATTCAGAAAGTAAGCTAGCTTATAGGTTCAGCTAGCTATACACAGGTTCAGCCCATAGGGTGTTACAGCATATTCCTCAAAGCCAATGGCTGAAAAGATCAGGGAGCTGTGTGGTTGGCACTAAGTCACTTCCTTATAGTGGGCGAGCTTCCTTTCTGGGTGTGCCCAGGAGGCTTCTGGGAGCTGGAGTATTGTCACAGCATTGCATCAGCCACAGCCCCACCCACAAAGCAAGTAATCATAGTCAATAGTTATTGGTCAAAATACAACTTCATTTATTTTTATATTTGAAGAAAAATACATAAAAGCTTATTTTTTTTCAAATTAGCTAATTAATTTGGAAGCACAGGAACTGTTATGTAACAACATTGACCAGAACACTTTATTTTTTTTCTTAGGAGGATGGCATAACAAGTGACACCCAGAAAAGAGAGGGAAAGGACAAGGAGTAAAATTATAGTATATTTCCTATTAATGAACCACCACAAATTGGGCATAAAATGTTGACTTCAGAAAGGTAATGCAGGTAGTTGGGAAAATGAAACAGAGTAATGATTCAGAAGGATCATGAAGAGCTGCAGGTTCAGCTTTGCAGCTTTACTTTCAGCAAATAGAGTGCCAAGCAGATTGCAATGGCTTCATCATTGCTCTCCCATGTTTCTCTCAGGTTTAATGTGATAACATGCTTTTAAATTCTGAGCTAATTGGATGCTTTTGTATATTAACTTTTTCCCTTTTTTCTCCCAATTAGTTAGCTATTGTTAAATTCCTTTGGGATATTTACTTTTATGAATTGTTTATTTGGACTTTTAGAATAAATAAGAGTAACCACTGGTTTGATAGAACTGGGCCCTATAAAATGATTATGTTTATATATGTATTTGAAAAGTAGTTATGAACTATACTATACATGTGAAACTGTTAGGTACTGGAAAACGTGGAAAAGAAATACAGACCAGTCTATTTAGAATTTTTCATAAGAAAAAGTAGAGCTGGGAAAAAAAATACTAGTAATACAGTAAGAGTACAGTAATACAAATAGAGTTAATTACCAAATAAACTATTTAGATATTTGATATAATTGCTAAGTAGGTCATTGAACGTTAAGAACATCTTAGTGTAGGGCTACCAAAACAAAATGAAGCTTGACCTTGACCTTGAAAGATAGTATAGCAAACACAGAAGAGTAGAATTATATGGCAATTTCTGCTTTTACTTTCCCAAGGACAAATAAAAATATATTTTGTAACATTTTCATTATAACTATTGATTAAGAATTTAAACCAAGCTTGCATTTCACAGCAATGTTTATTTTATTTTTAAAGTTGATAAAGGACATTTTTAAAGAGAATATATTGTTCTCAAAGACAAAACAAAAAAAAAGAGCCCCAACGATTATATTTCTCTTCTGAAACTGCTTGCTTTCATGAAACATCAGATGCAATATGCTACTGGGAAGAGAAACAGATTTGTATGCATGAGTTCACACTTCATTGGCTCTTTTCTTGTAGAAAATACAACCCAAATGTATCCTGTGGCTATCAACATTATGTTATGTGAAAAATTATTTCTTGGCTATAATTTTAATCACCGTATATAATCTATGTAAAGGGATGATAAAAATGAATCTAAAGAAAGTCAAATATTGTTAAAATATAATATGGTAGGTAATATGGGGCATAAGGTTTGAGTGAACTAATCCATTTGGAAAGAAGTAGCACACCGTAGCTTTACAAGGACTTATAGCCTAAATACCTAAACTTATCTTAGCATATTGGCAGCCTACCAGCAAAATAATTGTTCATTGGAATTTTAATAATTATATATATATATATTTCCATTCAGAATTATTGGACTCAAAATAACAAACACTAGTCAATCTCATAGTCTTTAGGTAACATTCTAGAACAATGACCAGATATAGGCATTTCTCTTATAATACCTTAAGAAGTATTCACTTAAAAAAATATTCTGCATTGTTTACAATAGCCAGATCTGGAATAAGGAGACATATTCGGTGGGACACTTGAATCTATGTAAACACAAATTAAAATCATAAATTAAAAAATATTCTGTAAAATTATGCACTAAAAATAATATAATAGAAGAACAAAGATTTAAGACAGATCCCTTAATGAAAGACATAAAATTTTGTAATCAAATTATACATTTACATACTCATATATAAATACATACCTACTCATACATATATCACATAAATACATATGTATACATACATATATGCATACAGAGACATACTCTTTTTATTAGGGTATATCTATTGACAAAAAATATTAACACAGTTATATCTTCATATGCAACTGCATTCATTATCACTATCAGTCAATCTTTCAGCCTTAAACCTTGGGCTTGTATACACACCTTTAAAATACTGTCTCCTGAAAACATTTGCTCCTTGGTAGAATTCAGTTCTATCAAAATTAAGAATCTAACTTAGGTGTAGATTTCTTCGTCATTCTTTTTTACAGAATAAAGTTTGCTGACCCCTGTTCTCAAGGATGCCTCAGGCTGTTGTTTCTCCCTTCTCAACATATTGTGCTCTAAGCTGCTGAAATAATAATTAACAAATAGCTTTCATTTTGAATATTTAAATCTTTATTTTAAATAGTTCCTTGAGACTACAAAATCCAGTCCAGTCCCTTCTTTCTAGTGCATAAAATTTCTCCACAACATCTTGCCTCTGATACCCAGCTCAGTTGGCCTATATAGCTTTAAACACATGAGCCTGTAAATGATTGTGATTTATTATTTATCTCCACTAAGAAGAGACCACAGAAAAATTAACTTAAAGTGGCTAAAGTAAATTGTTAGATCTTAACCCAATAAAAACAAACAAAAAATAAAAATTAATAAATGCCTATGGTATACTTAGGCATTTTTTTCCCCCAGATCCTAGGAGTAAAGCTATTCTTAGAAATAATAAAATTTACCTTTATTTTAGATAGAGATTAGAGAGGATGACACCTTTGCCTATAAGATAATCCAACTAGTTTTTACAAATTGTAATTATAAAATTTAAAGCCCTAGATATATCATCATCTACAGCTGATTTGGGGATATGGAGAGAGCTATATTGCTTAAAACAGTAGTCCCCTCTTGTCCACAGTTTTGCTTTATGTTGTTTCATTTACCTGTAGTCAACACAGTACAAAAATGTTAAATAAAAAATTCTAGAAATTAACAATTTATAAGTTTTAACTTGCATGCTAATTTGAGTAGCATAAACACATCTTGAGCCATCAGGCTTGCCTACCCCAAGATGTGAATCATCCCTTTATCTATCATATACTTACAGTATACATTATCTACCCAATAGTTACTTAGTATCTATCTTAGCTATAGGATTCACTGTCCCAGTATTACTGTGCTTGTGGTCAAGTAACCTTTCTTTACTTAACAATAGCCCCATTGTGCAAGAATAGTGATGCTGGCAATCTGAAGATGCCAAAGAGAAGCTGTAAAGGGCTTCTTTTAAATAAAAATGTGAGTACAGTACTTAAGACATTTTAGAGAGACCACATATAATAACTTTTATTATAGTGCTTAATTTTTCTTTTTTATTATTAATTATTATAAATCTCTGTGATTAGTTTATAAATTAAAACTTTATCAATAAATGGTGGTGGGACAATTGGAAAACCACATGGAAAATAATGAAACTAGATGGCTATCTGTCACCAAACATAAATATTAACTCAAAATGGATCAAGGACCTAAATATAAGACCTGAAACAATAAATACATAGAAGAAAACATAGGTACTAAACTTTAAACCTTGGCCATAGATTTTATAAATTTGACCTCAAAATAAAGGGAATTAAAAGCAAAAATAAATGAATGGGACTATATAAACTAAAAAGTTTCTGTACAGCAAAAGAAACCATTAGCAAAAAACAAAAAGCTGTCAACAAAATGGAAGAAGATATTTGCAAACAACACCTTCAATAAGGAGTTAATGTCCAAAATATATAAAAAAAATTCATACAATTCAACAGCATAAAAACAAACAAGCCAGCCCTGGCCGGTTGGCTCAGTGGTAGAGCGTCGGCCTGGCGTGCAGAAGTCTTGGGTTCGATTCCTGGCCAGGGCACACAGGAGAAGTGCCCATCTGCTTCTCCACCCCTCCCCCTCTCCTTCCTCTCTGTCTCTCTCTTCCCCTCCCGCAGCCAAGGCTCCATTGGAGCAAAGATGGCCCGGGCGCTGGGGATGGCTCCTTGGCCTCTGCCCCAGGCGCTAGAGTGGCTCTGGTCGCAACAGAGCAATGCCCCGGAGGGGCAGAGCATCGCCCCCTGGTGGGCAGAGCATCGCCTCTGGTGGGCATGCTGGGTGGATCCCGGTCGGGCACATGTGGGAGTCTGTCTGACTGTCTCTCCCCATTTCCAGCTTCAGAAAAATACAAAAACAAAACAAAACAAAACAAAAAAACCCAAACAAGCTTATTAAAAATGGGCAGAAGATCTAAATGACGCTTCTCCCAAGAAGACACACAGATAGCCAACAAATAGATGAATAGATACTCTAGCTATTTAGAAAATGCAAATCAAAACTGCAAGGAGATATTACCTCACATCTGTTACAATGGTTATTATCAATAAGACAAGTAATAACAAGAATTGGAGTAGTTGTGGAGAAAAAAGAACGTTTATTCACTCCTGCTGGGAATGTGAACTGGTACAGCCACTTTGGAAAACATTATGGAGGCTTCTTAAAAAATTAAGACTATAGTTCCCATATGACTCAGCTATCTCTCTTCTGGGTATCTAACTGAAAATTTTGAAAACATTAATTCATAAAGATATATGTACTCTTATTTTCATTGCAGCATTATATATGGTGGCCAAGATGTGAAAACTGAAGTGCCCTTCAAAAGATGATTGAATAGAGATGTGATACATACACACAACTCACACGCACACTGAAATACTACTCAGCTATAGGGAAAAAAAAATACTGCCATTGTGACATGAACAGATCTTGAGAGTATCATGCTAAGTGAAATAAGTCAGATGGAAAAAGTCAAGAATCATATGATTTCATTCATATGTGGGATATAAAACTGAAAGCATAGACTAAACAAACAAGACAAACAAATAAAAACTCAAATACAAAATGGTTATGGAGGTTACCAGAAGAAAAGGGTCTAAGGCAGGGGTCCCCAAACTACGGCCCGTGGGCCACATGCGGCCCCCTGAGGCCATTTATCCGGCCCCCGCCGCACTTCCAGAAGGGGAACCTCTTTCATTGGTGGTTAGTGAGAGGAGCATAGTTCTTATTGAAATACTGGTCAGTTTGTTGATTTAAATTTACTTGTTCTTTATTTTAAATATTGTATTTGTTCCCGTTTTGTTTTTTTACTTTAAAATAAGATATGTGCAGTGTGAATAGGAATTTGTTCATAGTTTTTTATAGTCCGGCCCTCCAACGGTCTGAGGAACAGTGAACTGGCCCCCTGTGTAAAAAGTTTGGGGACCCCTGGTCTAAGGAGTAGTAAAGAGGGTCAAATACAAAGTAACAAAAGGAGATTTGACTTTGTTATTGTGTAGACACACAATGCACTATACAGATAATGCATTATAGAATTGTACACCTGAAACCTACATAATTTTATCACCAATGTCACCCCAATAAATTTAATAAAAAATAAACTTTATTATAGGTATGTATTTATATGCAGAAAACTATATAGTATATATAATACATACTATCTACAATTTCAGGTATCCACTGGGAGGTCTAGGGATATATCCCTCACGGATAAGAAGAGGACTACAGTAATAGAAAATAGCAGGTAAAATAGGTTACTTTATGTATTTATTTGGCAAGTTATAGGACTTAGTTATTTAATCAAACATTAGTATAGGTGTTGCTGTGAAAGTATGTTGTAGGTATAATTAACATCTTCAATCAGTTAATCTCTTGACTTCTCTGTACTTGACTCTCTTTTTATATATATGTATAAATAGAGAGCAATTATATATTATATTTTTATATAAAGATTACATAGAGGTGGGCAAAGTAGGTTTACAGTTTTGAGTTTATTCTTGTATTATTATTTATTATATTTTTATTTGAATTACAACTGGAAACCTACTTTTTCCCACCCCATATATTATATATATATATTGTATATATATGTATATAGATATAGATAGATGATAGGTAGATAGATAGATAGATAGATAGATAGATAGATAGATAGATAGATAACCTTATTGGTTCTATTTCTCTGAAGAACACTGACTGATAAAGCAGGACTTATTTTTTTGTCCTAAAAGTAAGTATGTACAAAAAGGGAGGTAGGGGATAAAGAAGAAAGAGGAGGGAGGAGAGAGATGAGAGAGTGAAGAAGGATGAATAGTATCAAAAATCTAGAGCTTATAATGCAGAAATAGCCAAAAATTTGAAAATACAACTTTAAGCTATTTTTTTCTGTATTGGAAATATCTGTATTTTTGAAGCATTTCATGTTCTTAGTCATGATTGGAGGGAACCACGAATAAGGAGATGGCAGATCTGATTTATGGAAATTTATTTTTTACTTATTTTAAACATTTTATAATGTGAAATGTTGTTATTTAAATTAAACTAATTACACATTGCCTGCTAGGAGTTCTAACTACCAAAGTATCAGTCATCTATTGCATATACAGAGATATTATTAGCTACTTATTTTTATACTTGATCTTAGCCAAAAGGTCAAGAAGTGATTATTTTTAAATGACAGCTTGTAATGAGCTTAAGAAAAAATTAAAAATGACTTTATTTCTTATCTTTTAAACATTCCTCTGAATGTATTTTTCTAAAATTGATTTCTAAAGTCCATTAAAGAAGTTTTGTAAGCAAAGGTAACCTTCAGATGATTTAATTCAAATTAAATTATACAGTTTAAAATAATATTTAGTTTTAATGTATTCATGTCCTTTCTGTTAAAATCATGTACACCAACTTCTTGGTTATGCTATGCAGTATAATTATAATACATATTTGTGTATCTTTTTCCAGAGAAAAGTTGTGTTTGCCTACATAAATACCTATAATACAATTTGTTAAAATAAAATTTAAAACAGATGAATAGAGTGGATCAAAAAAAGAGTCAAACATAATACAATGGTACCTTGAGATAGGAGCAGACCAACATAAGAATATTTTTAAGATACAAGCTGCGACGCTGTTCATATTTTTGTTCGAGATCCGAGTAAAATTCCAAAATACGAGTTGTGATTCAGGAAGCAGCTGCTATTTGGCATGTTGGCACACTGGGCCAGTATCAGCAGCACAACACCAGCACCTCGTTCTTTCTCACTTGTTACCTGCAGAATCAAGTTGAATTGCGTGTGCCGTTCTTGTTCTTGCATCAATTTTGCATTTTTATTAACATTTTTTGTGTGCTATCATGGGGCTGAAGAAAGTGAGTGTAAAGGACAGTGGTGAGAAGAAGAAGAGAATGATGTCAATAGAAGTAAAGCAAGAAATAATAGAAAAACATGAGTGTGGTATATGAGTGATTGAATTTGCAAGGCTGTATGACTGCAATACATCTACAATTTGTACCATCCTTAAACAAAAGGATGCCATCAAAAATGCAAATCCAGCAAAAGGAACTATAATTCTTTCCCAATTAAGGACAAATATCCATGAAGAAATGGAGAAGCTTCTGCTGGTATGGGTGAAAGAAAAAGAGCTGGCAGGAGATACAGTGATAGAGACTGTAATATGCGAAAAGGCACATATTATTTATGGCGACTTGAAGAAGAAAGAACCATCAACCTCAAAGAGGCAGTAGAAGATACATTTAAGGCAAGTCACAGCTGTTTTGAAAATTCCAAGAAGAGATCTGGCATCCACTCAGTGGTGAGGCATGGTGAAGCTGTGATTGCTGATGTTAAGGCAGCTGAGGAGTACATTGCACATTTTGCTGCGTTTATCGCGAAGGAAGGCTACATCCCCCAACAAGTGTTCAACTGTGACAAAACAGGATTGTTTTGGAAAAAAATGCCCCGGAGGACATTCATCACCACAGAGGAGAAGAAGCTGCCAGGCCATAAACCCATGAAGGACCGTCTGACCCTTGCATTGTGTGCAAATGCTAGTGGTGACTATAAAGTAAATCCACTGCTAGTGTATCATTCTGAAAATCTTCGAGCCTTTAAGACTCACAAGATTCTTAAAAAAAACCCTGCAGGTTATTTGGTGTGCCAATGCTAGGACGGATTACGCAGCAGTTTTTTTATTGAATGGGTAAATCTCATCTTTGGTCCTGCAGTGAAGAAATATCTTCAAGAAAATAAACTCCCAATGAAAGCATTACTAATCCTTGAAAATGCTCCAGCCCACCCACCTGGTCTTGAAGATGACATTCTTGATGAGTTCAAATGTGTGAAAATCCTCTATCTTCCACCCAACATGACTTCAATCTTGCAACCTATGGATCAGCAGGTCATTTCCAACTTTAAAAAGCTTTACACAAAGCACTTGTTCCGCCCCTGTTTTGAGTGACTGAGAGTACAAATCTAACCCTTCAAGAGTTTTGGAAAGATCACTACAACATCGTGATATGTTTACACATTATTGACTTGGCATGGCAAGAGGTTACAAGAAGAACCTTGAACTTGGCATGGAAAAAGTTATGGCCTGATATTGTTGCATACAGGGACTTTAAAGTATTTGAACCAGAGACCGAGACCGAGGTAAAAGCATTGGAGGAGATTCTGTCCCTTGAAAAGTCGATGGGTCTGGAGGTAGATGAGGGTGATGTAAACGAGCTCATTAAGGAACATGAGGAGGAACTCTCAACTGAGGAGTTGAAGGAGCTACAGATGATGCAACATACAAAGCTTCTGCAAGAGATTAGTAGTGAGGAGGAGATAGAGCCAGAGGAAATGATTTTTACAAGTGAAATTAAAGACATGCTGGCAATTTGGGAGACGCTTTTAAGTTTCATTGAAAAGAAACACCCAGAAAAGTTTCAACTGGTTGTGCTTTAGCACTTTTTAATGACACTTGTTTGTCACATTTCCATAACATTTTAAAAGGCAGGCAAAAACAAACCTCTTTGGATAGATTTTTGTTCAAAAGTCCTGCATGTGAAAGTGCAGAAAGTGCAGCCAAAAAGGCAAAAACAGGTGATGATTAAATGAACAATATGTATGTAATGTTAAGCTTAGGTTAAGTTTAAAGTTAAGGAAGTGCATCTTTTTTACAATTAAGTTTTTGTGGTTTCATTTTAAGTAAAGAAAGTGCACTTTTAGTTTTGTTTAAAGTTAAGAAAATGCAGTTTTAGTTTACATTTAGTGTTAAGAAAGTGCAGCTTTAGTTTACATGTCTACAGTGCCTGCATCCCTTCCTCCCTCCCTCCTCTTCTGCCATTCACCTCCGTTAGCCACACTTGTCTGTCTCTAAGGTAAGAATACAGTACTAAATAACACGTTTTTCTTTTATCTCATATATTTTGTTATGCATTGGTAAAGTACACATATGTGTTTCTTAATTAAAAACATATCTTTTTTCATAATTTAGGATGATTTGGGGGTGTTTTACAGGGCTGGAATGGATTAAATCTATTTGTTATTTTAAATGGGAGAAATTTGTTTGATATACGAGTTGAATGACTTACGAGCTCGGTTACAGAACGAATTAAACTCATATCTCAAGGTACCACTGTAAAGCCAAAATTGAGACCATAATATCTAGTCATTAAACTTCCTAAATAAGGAGAAAAATTACTTTTCTGCAAACCAGTCACCAGGCAAAGAAGATAAAAAGGTCATATCACATAATAAAAAATAAACTAGGTACACAGAAGTAGCCTTAGTATTCCACACATTGAAGCTAGTGAAAATGTCCTACCGGTTTCCATAAAAGGAGTAGTACTCAAAGGTACTACAAACACATCCCTCGACACCATCCTCAGAGTGAATAGGGCAGTGAGATTTTTAAAGGCACATGTGTGTAATGTTCTTCCAGGTAGGCTGAAAGCATAAGCGTAATAAAAGCAATTTTTTTAGCATTCCATGCGATGTCTCCCAAGTTCTGGATCAGGTTTAGATAAAGAAAGTACACTCTTTCTCTCAGGAACTGAAACTAAGAACTCTGGAAAGAAGTGAGTAGTGGATGTGGTAAGATAAATCTGCAGGAGACACACTTTCTTTTCCATCAGAGAACCTAGCAGGACCAACACTGTCTGACAGTGGAGGAAATCGTTTTGTTTCTTTCTCTTTGCCCTCTCAGCAAGACCTCAAAGCCAGTCCTTCTTTGAATGGCAACAGCAAAGTTGATGGTAGTGACAACAGGAATGGCAGCCACCTGGCTGCCTAAAATACTGATGTCACCTAAAATACTGATGAAAACATCTTCCTTTTTTTGGTGCAAGAACCTGAGAAAAACTGTCCCTGTGGACAAACCATCTAGAATGAATCTCCATTATTGTTCTCTCTCTTTTCTCTCACCACTGTCTCTTAAAACACACTTAACTACAGAAAGCTTGCAACAACTCAGGAGGCAAGAACTTCAGCATTCTAGCCAGAGCACCAAAATCAATCTCCCCAAAGCCAGAGTATGTGAGAGAGTTACGGAGAGAAGAGAGTTTGTAAAGAGATCTTTTAACAGCCCAGGTAAAGTCCTGTACTAACTCCTGAATGCTCCAAACCACAGAGCAAAGGCTCTCATAATGAAAATACAGAATAGATTGTCACCAAGTACCATGTTGAGTCCTGAGAATTGGGCACGTGAAATGGACCAGATTAGTACTGGGAGACTGAAATAAAAACTGAGATTACAACCTCAGGCTAAAGAAGGTTAATCTGAAGTTAACTGCTAAAAAACAGGATATACACCTTCTCCAGTTGATTTCAGCAATACTAAGAGTTATAATATTCAAAATTTCTAGAATATAATATAAAATTATTCAGCATAAAAAAGAGCAGGAAACATTAAAAATTCTTAAGAGAAAAGATAATCAATAGACAACAGCTACAAATAGTCCAGTTGTTAAATTTATTAAACACTTTAAAGTAACTGTTTTAGCCATGTTTTATGAAATAAGAATAAAAGCTCTTGAAATGGATGGGAATATAGTACTTAGCAGAGAAATAGAAACTATAAAAATGTAGCAATGGAGATTTTAGAGATAAAAATATATTAAAAGAAATAAAAACTTCAACAGAATGGTTCAATAATGAAATGAAAATGACCAAAGAGTCATTGAACTTGCAAATGGGTCAATAGAAATTATCCAATGTACGTAACAGAAAAATAGCTATTAAATAAATGAAAAGAGACCTAAAAGACCTGAGTGATTATATCAGTAGTGCTAGCATCCTTGTCTTTGGACTCCTAAGAATGGAGGAGAAAGAGTGCAAGACAGAATAAATATTTGAAAACATAACAGAGTAGACAAACAGAAAACTAATAATGAATAGAAAACTTCAATTCAACATACTGCAAATAAACAACTAAAAGAGAAAAAGTCTCACATTAGATAAAAAAACAAATCACACATACACACACACACACACACATATATATGGCATCTTACATATAGTGAAATAACAAGGTTATAAAACAAGTAATAGGAAAGATGTGCTAGTTAAACACTAATCAAAGGTTGAAGTGGCTATATTATCATAAAAGTAAACTTTTGCAGAGGGAAAAAATCAAAGATAAAAAGCATCATCAAATAATGATAAAAGGGTCAATTTGTTAAGAAGCAATAGCCACTTTAAATGTGTAAGAATGAGTCGTAGAATTACGAATTACCTGAAACAAAAACTGATAGAACTGAAAGAAGAAAGAGAAATATTCATCATTAGTATAACATGAATGAATCTCAACATTGTTATGCTAAGTGAAAGAAGACAGGCTCACGAAGTGACATGTCGTATGACTCCATTTATATGACATTCTGGAAAGGAAAGAAAAAAGCTTTGAGAAAAGCTGTTAACATGGCAGAGGGTTGAGACAGTTTGTGGTAATATTTGGGGTAAAAATTATACCTGTTTTGCATTCTGATTGGGGAGAAAGTGTTACAACCGTGTATTCATCAAAACCCATAGAACTGAACACTGGAAAATAAAAAGTATATTTTACTGCAAATAAATTACAAATAAATAAATTTGTCACAAAATTTAAGAATATATCCTTCTTTTGGCCTGACTTACTTTAGAAAGCACATAGAACATCTAAAATAATGGATCTGAAATATGTAAATCAGAGAAATATGTTGTAATATGGATTGCATTTTATTTTCCTGATTCTTCATTTCCTTCTGGATGCACATTTTTTATATTATGCCATAGTTTCTTGCATTAGAACCAGATACTATTTCTTCACACCACTGATACTGGGGGTAGCCATGTAGCTTTCTTTGACCAATTGTGCCAGATGTGGGCTTAAGTTTTAAGAGATATCAAGAGTTTGTTTCCATATGTCTTGTTTTGCTGCCATTGCTAGTGGAAGAATATACCCCAAGTAGTCCATTGGCCCATAGACAATGAGAGAGCAATGTAGCAGTAGACCATACCTAGTGTATAATTTGAGGCCAAGCCCAGATAGAACCAGCATAAATCAATCAACCAGTAGATGACTTACTGATATATGAGTGCAAATTATTATGTTTTCAGCCATTGAGTCATGGAGTGGCTTATTAAGCTGTGTTAATACCCATAGCTATATTAATTTTTGTTATATTTTAAAATGTTCTATATTTTTCTGTGATAGTAATTATGCTTTATTTATATGTTGATACAGAAAAAAGCATAATAGTAATAAATCCAATGATGATTTTAAAGGTATATTTTACTTTTTATAACAGCATCTTTATGAATTTAAAAACTGAGTTTACAAATATATATCTAATGAATATACCTGACACAGTTTTTAAAAGTTAGAAAATCCTTTGCAATAAATCTGTATTCTTTCCCTTATTCTACCTACCGCTTCTAGCAATGTACCCATGAAAGGCTATAGAAACCATTGATTGGGGATCTTTGATCTAGAAAATTGCTGAAATGCCTAGTCTTGAGGCAAATATATGTAGATATAATTTCTCTCATCTAAAGCTTTGAAAATTGTTAATAATTTTGATTTTTAACATGATGTTCTCATTTAAAAAGCTGTAAATATACTAATTTGGGTTGTAAATTTAGTATGTTGCCAATATTTTCAAATTAGAAACCAACTTAAGAATAAGATTAATATCTATTGTACCTTAAAAAACAGAGAAGCTTGGCTAGAATGTAGTGAGCACCCCTCACTCATGTACTGATTCATCCATTCTTTAAATTTTATTCAACAGAAAATTTCTACACAATACCTACAGGTGTTTAGCAATAAGAATATATTCTGGAGTAAAACAAATGGCCCTTGGTATGATGGTGCTTACAATATAGTGTAGGAGACAGTCATAAGTTAAATAGTCTCCTGAATACACTAGTCCAAGCTCTTGCTAATACTCTAGAGTAAAAATAATTTTAAAAGAATAAAATCAGGGCATCTACTTAGCCTTAAGGATCATGTAAAACTTTACTATGGAAGTGACACTTGACTTTACCTGTAAGTATCAATAGCAAATAGTGAAAAACTGTGGAAAGAAAAAAATTTGAGAAAAATGACTAAAAAATTATATGCAGGTCTTGGCTGGTTGGCTCAGCAGTAGAGCATCGGCCCAGTGTGTGGATGTCCCAGGTTAGATTCCCAGTCAGGGCACACAGGAGAAGTGACCATCTGCTTCTCCATCCCTCCCCCTCTTCCTTGTCTCTCTATCTCTCTAGTCCCCTCCTGCAGTCATGGCTCTGTTGGAGCAAGTTGGCCCGAGGTGCTGAGGATAGCTCCATGGCCTTTCCTTAAGTGTTAAAACAGTTTGGTTACCAAGCAACAGAGCAGCCATCCTAAATGGACAGAGCATCACCCCATGGGGGCTTGCTGGCGGATACTGGTTGAGGCACATGTGGAAGTCTGTCTCTCTGCTTCCCCAATTCTCATTTAAGAAATCTTTTTAAAAATTATATGCAGAGACCACACAAACAACTGAAATGTTGTATCTCATTGCCAAAATCAAAGCCAGAGGGGGAAAAGAGTGAAACCTAGAGAGAAAAGTGAAGAGTGGCATTCAGTGAGACTACAGAGGTGGAATGATCTGGTCGTGTAAAAGGTTTAGTTATTGTCATAAAACCATTGAGGGTAACTTATGATTTTTAACCAAATAAGTGACACAATTACAATTTTATTTTTAAAACAAATGGATTTAAATGGGAGAAAACTGAATTAGAAAAAAGTTAGTATACCAAGCAAAAGTTAAAGATATATTTGCCCTAAAATAGAGCATTAGATATGAAGAAAATCTGACAAATATGAATTACATTTAGAAAGTATAATCACAGAGGCTTAATGATGGATTAGATACAGGATGTTGGAGAATGAGGTGTAAAGATTCATTCATAGTATTCTGGTTTGAATGACATGATGGATAGAATTTATTCACTATGTCTTCACACAAGAGGAGACCATATTTGATGGGTTAGATCATGATTTTAGTTTTAGACATAAAAATTCAGAGTACTTTGGAAACATTGAGTTTTGTAAGTCATTCATTTCTGAGTCTGAAAGTTAGAGACAAAATCAAGGTGAAAAAATATATATTTAGGAAGTAATAAAGATACAGAGTTTTTTTAAAAGAAAGTATAATTAACAGTATTAAATTTCTTAAAGAATTCAAGTAGAAAAAAGATTTTAAAAAATCAAGGTTTTTTTCAATAGATGGTCACTGGAGACATTTGTGACAGCTACAACTAGAGTGTTTATTTCTGTGAATAGGAGGTAAGGCTGAGTAGCAAGAATAAGATACAGATCTATAAGATCATAGAAAGGTATCCAGACAACAAGGAAGGCCAAATATATTAGTGATTATAATTAATTCATATCATTATCTATCTACTCTATTATTTTTCAGTAGTGATTAACTTCCTGGTGATTGTTGAGCTCATATATCTCTTAAAAAAAAATTTGAGGGCCCTGGCCAGTTGGCTCAGCGGTAGAGCGTCGGCCTGGGGTGCGGGGGACCTGGGTTCAATTCCCGGCCAGGGCACATAGGAGAAGCGCCCATTTGCTTCTCCACCCCCACCCCCTCCTTCCTCTCTGTCTCTCTCTTCCCCTCCCGCAGCCAAGGCTCCATTGGAGCAAAGATGGCCCGGGCACTGGGGATGGCTCCTTGGCCTCTGCCCCAGGCGCTAGAGTGGCTCTGGTCGCGGCAGAGTGACGCCCTGGAGGGGCAGAGCATGGCCCCCTGGTGGGCAGAGCTTCGCCCCTGATGGGCGTGCCGGGTGGATCCCGGTTGGGTGCATGTGGGAGTCTGTCTGTCTCTCCCCGTTTCCAGCTTCAGAAAAATACAAAAAAAAAAAAAATTGAGGGTAGAACAAAATATGTTTTGGTTTGTTCCTATGAAGGATTATATATCAATGATCCAGTAACCTTGTTCCAAAGAACAAAAGTCAAAAAAAGTTATCTTATTAGAGAGACCCAGCAAGAAGATGAGATTTATTAGCTCTTGGAGTGCTTATTTTTTAAAATTATTTTTAATTTCTCAGGGAGGAAGAAAGCATTGACTGTTTACACATGGCCATGGTTGTCTGGCCTGATTCACAATTTGATGTGCAGGTCAGGGAGGAAAACAATAGTCTTACAAGGTAAGATTAACTACTTCATCACATAAAAGAACACCAATGAAAAGTTAGTAATATTTTTAGCACTAATATGGTAACATCTGGGCAAATATGAGAAGTAGAAACATGAAGGAAGCATTTAAATCTTTATGTCATGAAATTAGATATCAAGACGCACTGAGGAGGCAGCCAAGCCCAGAGTTTCCACTGCCGATACAGAATATCAAGAAGCAGTAGTTTTAAAGTACCCATTTGGGTTTTCCAACTGCCACTTTCCTATGCATCATAAGACTTTATAGTTTCTAAATGCAGCTCAGAAAACCACTTTCAACATCTCAGGATAAAAAGATGGCAGGGATTCTTTACAAATATCATGCACTGTAATAAAAAAATATTGTCAATATTGCCTTGTTTAAATGTCTTATGTTGCTTTCAATAGAACGTAAACTATTATTAGTTCTTCCTAAACTTGACTCTGAAACAATTTGTTCTGTATTTGAATCTTTAGCTTATATAATCTTATAAGAAAACAGAAACAGAAGAATATATATGTTACATCTTTGATTGTGCTCCTTGCAATTGAAAATAGTTTTGAATTATTAACTTGTTAAAAGATAAATTATATATCTGTGTTATACTGTACATTAGTTAGATGTGCAGGGAAGAGAATGGGGTGATGAGGAACAAACTACATAAACAGCTTCTATTTCTATAAAATAATATTTTCTTATAATAATTATTTTGGAGATAAGCCACCTTATTTTTTTATATATTAGTCAGATTTAGATCTCAAAATTTACATTAGTATTAGCCAGGTTTGATGTGTTATAAATTCCTCTTTCTCTGTCTCAGTGGTTTATCCAGCCTGAAAGAGTAGTCCTTTTGTGGGACGTGTATTTTCACAGCCGAGGAAAGCAGGGGCTGAGCCACACCACACAAAAGTACTTAAAGCTTCTGCTCAGACAATATGGAGTGTCATATAGTCCAAAGTAAATCACACAGTCAGGTCAGAGTGCAATGAGGCAAAGAAAGATATTCTTTTCAGAAGAGGAGGTTAAATCACATGCCAGTGGGCAAGAATGTATAATCTTACTGAGAAGGAGGAGTAAATAACTATAAACAATAATACAATCAAGCTCAGAATTGATATTAAGTGCTGTCCTCGTATATTTGTATATACCATTGTATGATGTCTTCTTATGAAAATGTATTTGAACAAGATAACATTCCTTTAGTTAGGCGCTAACACATTCAGAGATTTGTACATTTACAGATCAGAGTCAACATTTCAAAACTTTGAATCATAAATATCAAGAAGATTTCAGGCACAAACAATATTTAAATAATATATATACTCAACCACTATAGAGAAAGCCAAATAACTCAAAAAATAAAAAAAAATATTTTCAGGAAAAATGAATGAACAAATAGATTTCAAAGGCAGAATGTGAATATTCACCAGTTTTAAATTAACATAAAACAATAATCAAGTTTTCTAGAAATCGTGATATACTATGATGCAATTTCTAACAGCTCATCTATTTGCCCATTTTTCTTTAAAAAATAAACTAAACAAGAAATGCTGATTACTATTTCATCACCCCTTTAATTTCAGGCTGATGAACCGTATGAAGAGTATATTCTTCAGAAGTTTGCAAAGAACTACACTAATATGCTCTTAAGAAATATGCAGCTAAGTGTTTAATTTTATTTTGAGTTTTCAACATTTGATGACTTAATGCTTAATAAATGAGGTCCTGTTTTATAATCTATCAAGTGTTTAGAAAGAAATAAAAGTTTGTTTAAGTAGTACATTCAATAGCACTACACTAGGTCTCACTTGTAAATTCACATTGCATTTATTTTCATTTAAAATAATTTCTTTAAAAAGTCTATTTCTTTGGCCTGACAAATAATTTGTTAAATTCACTCCTTTAATATAAAACTCAGCACAAAATAAAACAAACAATCCAACTTTTTAAAATATGAGCAAAGGGCCTTAATAAGCACTTTTTCAAAGAGCACATGCAGATGGCCAATAGACATATGAAAAGATGCTCAACATCACTAATGATCAGAGACATACAAGTTAAAACCACATGAGATGTGGTTTCACACCTGTCAGAATGGCTATCATCAATAAATCAGCAAACAAGTGCTGGCAAGGACGTGGAGAAAAGGGAACCCTCATGTCGGTGGAAATGCGGATTGTTGCAGCCACAGTGGAAAGCAGTATGGAGTTACCTCAGAAAATTAAAAATGGAATTACCTTATGACCTAGTGATTGCACTTCTGGGAATATATTAAAAGAAACCCAAAACACTAATTTGAAAGAATATATGCACCCCTATGTTCACTGAAGTGTTATTTACAATAGCCAGTTTGAAAGCAGCCTAAGTGCCCATCAGTAGATAAAAGGATAAAAAAGCAGTGCCACATTTACACGATGGAATACTACTGGATCATAAAAAAGAAGGAAATCTTCCCCTTTACAACAGCATGGATGGAACTGGAGATAATTATGCTAGTGAAATAAGCCAGGCAGAAAAAAGACAAGTACTATATAATTTCACTCATAAGTGGAATCTAATGAAAAAAAAAAATGAACCAACACTCAAAATAGAGACAGACTCATAGATAGAAAACAGGCTGACAACAATCAACGGCAGGAGTTTGGGGGGGGCTTTGGGGTGGAGGGATTGGATTAAGAAAAAAAAAGAAAGAAAAAACTCATAGACATGGACAACAGAGTGGTGACTGGGGAGAGAATAGAGGCAAGTGTAGAGGGAAATAGTGATGGAAGGGGACCTGACGTGGGATGGTGAAGAAACAATACAGTGTACAGATGATGTGTTGTAAAATTGTGCACCTGAAACCTGTATAATCGTGTTAACCAATGTCACCCCAATAAATTCACTTAAAAAAGAAATAAATAAGACTGAAGAGCTAAGGAATTCACTCCTTATAAAATATGTTCATCTTGAAATCTGGTATTTCTAAAATGTTTTCAGAAAAGTAGCATTTAATACTAGTAAAACAATGCATGCATGTAATCTGTTTGAGTGTACATGTACCTATAATATCATACAGCAAACAGTTTATATTTGGTTATTTGAAAGTAGAACAACCTGACCTGTGATGACGCAGTGGATAAAGCATCGACCTGGAGTGCTGAGGTTGGCAAGCCCAGTTGGAAATCCCAGCCTTCTTGGGTCAAGGTACATACGAGAAGCAACTACTACAAGTTGATGCTTCCCACTCCTCCCTGACTTTCTCTTTCTCTAAAATCAATAAATAAAATCTCAAAGGAAAAAAAATTTAAACAGAAGAATATAAGCATTTTTAAATTAATATCAAATTAAATGTTTAATCTAGGAATAGAATACTGTATACAGTTTTTTTATCCTTTCATAATTTTACTCTAAATTTTAGTTCATTATAAATACTTGTAAAATATTAAAAGTTTCAAATTATTAAGTAACTGGTTGTTATTCAGTGATAATCCTCAATTCAGAATTCAAAGATCAGTGTAGGAACATTTCTATTTTACTAAAAAGTTTAACCTCAAAAGGTTTCACTTGGTTGCAGGATTGTGAAGCCACTAATGTTATTTTAAGGACACTGTACGTATTCTTGAATATGATATATTGCATAAGGAAAAAATGTATAGCTAACCAGTTCTCTGACAATTAAAATGCATCTATTTCTCAGAAAATTTTCCATTCTTATCTATTACCTAAATAATTTGAGATATTAAAATATTTCTATTTTACTTATTTAAAATATGCTGTAGATTTTTTCCTAAAACTGTAGTATTTATGAAATATAATTGCAGTTTTATTTTTGGTAAAAAATTTATTGTCTTCAAATATTTTTTTATAGTTCTTGTTAAGGATATACTCAAATTTATCTAAGAAACCAAGGACCTGCTGGGAAGAAAAGGAGGTTAATTAAATTGGTGCCCTCTTCCCCACAAATTTAAGGTTGCTAAATTACTGGGGAGAGCTGATTTCTCTCAAAGCTAGTGTCTGGCAAGGGTAGTGGGTATTAAGGTGGGAAATACATGCCAAAAAGAACAGAGGTTATAAGTCATGGCTTGAAGTTTCTCAGGGCAGACACCAAATCTTTGCCAAATGCATCGTCCTGAATGAAAGCAATAGTTTAAAGGGAGAAGAGGAAAGATGAGTGACTTTTTAAAGATCTGTGGTATTGGAAACTCAGTTCAATTTTGACATTGGCTTAGTTTTGGCAAAGTTTAACACTAGCAGAAGGTGGTCCTGTCTTGTACCATGTGGGAACAATGCATGCCAGAGCATGCTCTATCCGGTACCCGGGCAGTAAACTGTAAGGTCTGGATCCCACCTCCCTTCTTTGGATGTAACATGGAGTGACAGACGGGCTCAGCAGCACCCTTATCTGACTCACCAGGCCCCTTTTTTAGAACCTCAGGATAAAGAAAGTAAATTTCATTTTAACCAGATTTCAAATGTTGAAATGTAAACTTTGGTAAGTAGAATGGCTTTCTTTAGAGTTCAGACTGTAATAAGCAGCAAGGCAAAACAAAGGATGTATAGTTTCTTTTTTTCCCATAGCTGACATTACGTCTCATTGGCTCCTGTAGTTACTGCTTATTACCCCATTTACTTAATGACAAAGAACCTCAAGGATATACTATACACGTCATTTAAGATTATTTTCCTCAGAGCCTTAGATTTTTGAAATCCAAAAGTTTCCTAAGCGTGAACACTGAGACATTGTTTACTGTCAGGGTATCTTTAGACTGAAGGAAAAAATATTTTGGCCAACAATAGACCTCCACTGCAAGTTCAGTTTTACTAAAGTGACCAACTTTTTTACAATGAAAAGGAAGACAAAAATAAATTGAAGAAAACAATATCGTAAATAAAAGAAACATTTTATTCATTGCAACCATAATACACTATAATATGATAAACACATAATAAAAATTTTTGTAATATTTTATATTGTAATTATGCTTACATGCCTATTAATTTTTAATAATAATTGTAAGAAAATGTACTCATTTAGATACAAATACATCACATCACATCACATACAATGGATCAACTCTGCATCGATCGAATTCGGACATTTACAGATTAATCTTCCAATATCAAAAAGGAGGACATGTAGAAGGACACTTTTTGAGGGAGGACAGAACTTACAAAAGAAGGGCTATCCTCCCTAAAGGAGGACGATTGGTCACCTTAGTTCTACAGGATGCTAAAAGTGAAACTATCACATACTCATCAGTGTTTTTTTTGTTTTGTTTTGTTTGTTTCTTTCTTTGTTTTATGGTCTTGAAGCAGAGAAAGAGTCCTTAATCTTGTGGTTGTGACACTGTATCTTCAAAGATGTCAAGTGATGTTGTTTATTAAAAGATTAATAAACCTTGATTGCAATTTTGGTTGAATTAACAAAGTATCTAAAATGCTTGATTTGGTTTAATATTAATCTTTATTTATGAAAATATAAATTAACAAAAAAAATAGAAACTTGAAAAATGCTTCACACTTTTGAATTGTTTGCATGATTTTTTGAGAATGTAGAACTAATATGTATTGTCAAAATTATTTTAATCTTGACATTTGAAGGATTTTTTTGAAGGAATGCTAATTAGTTTTAAGGTATGAACTGTATTTATACTTAGGTATTAGTGCTTATATTTTCTTTGTTTAAATTTTTCTAATTGACTCATTTTTCCTAACAATGTAAAGTCTTTTCAATCAATTTTAATGAGGAAAGAAATCAAATATGAAGAAATTTGTTAGAACATTTTTTCATGCCGCAAATTAGAATGTGTTTTTCTTACGTATCAACATCTATTTTTCTATTTGCTTCACCAGTTGCACTTTGTGATAAAGTAATTTCTAGAAAGATTTTAGTTCATACTCTAGTTGGCAGCCAAATTTTTAGATCATGTCAATATCATTATTTTCATTTTGTAGCATCTGTACAATTAAATCTAGTTTGTTTTCACAAAATAAGACCTCAAAGTCACAGTAGAATATAACCAGTTTAGCAGCATCAACTAATGTACCCTGTTTATCCTTTCAGCAAACATCAATTAAGATTTACTATGATACCTGACCAGGCGGTGGCGCAGTGGATAGAGCGTCGGACTGGGATGCAGAAGACCCAGATTCGAGACCCGAGGTCTCCAGCTTAAGCGCGGGCTCATCTGGTTTGAGCAAAGCTCACCAGCTTGAGCCCAAGGTCGCTGGCTCAAGCAAGGGGTTACTCAGTGTGCTGAAGGCCCATGGTCAAGGCACATATGAGAAAGTAATCAATGAACAACTAAGGTGCCGCAACGCGCAACAAAAAACTAATGATTGATGCTTCTCATCTCTCCATTCCTGTCTGTCTGTCCCTGTTTATCCCTCTCTCTGTCTCTCTCTCTCTCTGTCTCTGAAAAAAAAAAAAAGATTTACTATGAGCCAGGCATTGTACATGGCACTTGTATTATTTAAAAATGGGTAATATTTAATCTGGTTTTCACAAAATACATAGCCTACTGACAAGGCAGACACATGAAAAGATAATTACAAAATTAAGTAGAAGTGGATGTGGTAGGTAAATTGTCAGACAGCAAATCAAGGTGTCCTTGTGTACTAAAGAAATAGAAATTTATCTATGGAAGGTATTACCTTTATTTAATTTAATTAGTTAGGAACTTTGGGGAGAATGGACTAACAGGACAAGACTGGGGAATAACTATCAAGATTATCCCAGTCCAAATGATGTGATCCAAGGTGTGATAGCAGGGCTAAGAGGTGTGATAGATTTTGAGTGATACATTAGAAGATAGATCAATAGCATTTGGATAAATAAGAAAATAAAAAATAAGCCCTGGCTGGTTGCTCAGTGGTAGAGCATTGGCCCGGCATATGGACCTCCTGGGTTTGATTCCCAGTCAGGGCACACAGGAGAAGCAACCATCTGTTTCTCTCCCCCACCCCCTTCTCTCCCTCCTCCCTTCCCACAGCCAGTGGCTTGATTAGTTTGAATGTGGCCCTGGGAGCTAAGGATAGCTCTGTTGGAGCACATCAGCCTCAGGTGCTAAAACTAGCTCAATACTAGAACATTGCCTTAGACTGGGGTTGCCAGGTGGATCCCAGGTTGGGGTGCATAAAGGAGTCTGCCTATCTCCTCTCCTCTCACCTAAAAAAAAATCACCTGAAACCTATATAGTTTTATTAACCAATGCCACTCCAATAAATTTAATAAAAAACTAATGATAATAAAAAGAAAACAGAATGAAGTTAAGAATTATTGTTTAACCTTTTTTTTTTTGTATTTTTATTGGGGTAGGATTATATTTTATATAATCTTGAGACCTTACGTATACAGTTTGGTAAGTTTTAAAAAACATATAAATTTATGTGACTTACACCTTCTTTTTAGAAAGAGATAGATACAGAAGGAGACAGATAAAGAGAGAGACAGGAAGGGAGAGAGATGAGAAGCATCACCTTGTTGTTGCGGCACTTAGTTGTTCATTGATTGCTTCTCGTACATGCCTTGACAGGTGTGTGTGTGTGTGTGAGGGGGCTCCAGAGAAGCCAGTGACCCCCTTGCTCAAACCAACTACCTTGGGCTCAAGCCAGCAACATAGAGTGATGTCTATGATACCATACTCAGCAGCAACTTCCTGCTCAAGTTGGGAGCCTATGCTCAAGCTGCTAACCTGGGGTTTTGAACCTGGGTCCGCAGCATCCCAGGCCAACACTTTATCCACTGTGTCACTGCCTGGTCAGGTGTGACTTACACCTTAATCAAAATATAGTTGTTCATTTCTATCATCCCAAAAAGTTTCTTTCTACCCCTTCTCTATCTGTCCCTCACCTCTTCTATAGAACTACTATTCTAAATTGTGTATCTTTGGGTTATTTTGCTTTGTTCTCTTTTTGTTGTGTCCAGCTTCTTTTTCTCTGCATGTTTTTTTGAGATTAATTTCTGTCACTGAGCATTCAAGTATTTCATGACTTTGTATTGCTGAGTAGTATTATATTATGTAAACATACTGCAATTTGTGTATCCATTGTTCTGTTGACAGACATTTAGGTCACTGACGGACATTTAGGTCACTGATAATGGTTTTGCTCTTTTCCTCTGAGACCTCTCTTTGATTCATGGAGTATTAGAAGTATGTTTGTTAGCTGCCATGTCTTTGGAGACTTTCTTTTTTTATTAATCATATTGAATTCTAGTGTGATTCCATTTTGATCAGAAAAATAAACTGCATAATTTCATTTCTTTTAAATTTGTCAAGCTTTAATTTATGGTTTATCTTATCATTTGTTCCATGACCTCTTTAAAAAAAAATGCGTGTTTTGCTGACATTGAGAGAAGTATTGTAAAAATAGTGATTAAATACTTTCATTGATAGAAATGAAATGAATTCTTCTAAGTCTTTGCTAACAGACTTCTTCTAAGTCTGTCCAGTTGTTCTATCAATTATTAGAGGAGTATTGATATCACCAATATAATTATATCACTTTTTAATTTTTCAAAATATTATTGGATTGGGGTTAAATTGTATCTCTTTTTGCTTCATGTTTTGTACATCTATTGTTTGTTGCAGACACATTTAGGGTTATTATGTTTTCTTGGTAGATTTACTTTTTTTATATATCTCTTTGTCTTTGTTAATTTTATTTGCTCTGAATTTTATCTAGTATAGCTATTCTATTTTTTATTATTATTTATGCATTTTTAGAAAGAGAGGAGAAAGAGAAAGGGGAATCAACTTCCATATGTGCCTTGACCAGGCAAGCCCAGGGTTTCGAACCAGCAACCTCAGCGTTCCAGGTTGATGTTTTATCCACTGTGCCACCACAGGTCAGGCATAACTATTCTTGCTATATTTAACTATTTTTATGTACATATATAAAATATATATTATACAAATATATACAGGCCCTGGCCAGTTGGCTCAGCGGTAGAGCGTCGGCCTAGCATGCGGGGGACCCGGGTTCGATTCCCGGCCAGGGCACATAGGAGAAGCGCCCATTTGCTTCTCCACCCCCCCCCTCCTCTCTGTCTCTCTCTTCCCCTCCCGCAGCCAAGGCTCCATTGGAGCAAAGATGGCCCGGGCGCTGGGGATGGCTCCTTGGCCTCTGCCCCAGGCGCTAGAGTGGCTCTGGTCGCGGCAGAGCGACGCCCCGGAGGGGCAGAGCATCGCCCCCTGGTGGGCAGAGCTTCGCCCCTGGTGGGCGTGCCGGGTGGATCCCGGTCGGGCGCACGCGGGAGTCTGTCTGACTGTCTCTCCCCGTTTCCAGTTTCAGAAAAATACAAAAAAAAAACAAAAAAAACCCCACAAATATATACAAACATATATAAATATAAAGTATATATAAACATTATAGTATACATATATATACTAATATTTATATGGTATACTTTATATATATATTTTCATCTTTTTATTTTCAGTTAATCTATATCATTATATTTGAAATGAGTTTCTAATAGAAAGCATAGAATTTCATCATACTTTTATCTATTTTGCCAATCTATATTTAACTGGTATATTTAGGTCATTTGTACTTAATTTGATTACTGTTGTCTTAGGGTTTAATTCTACCATTTTATTTTTGTTTTTGTTTGTTTTGCTATTTGAATTACTTCAACTTTTTTTAGACTTCCATTTTGACCTATATATTCTATTTTTTAGTATATACCTTTGTATGGCGCTTATAGTTGTTATTCTAGTTATCACATTATATACACCAACTTAGTGTATTGTTATATACTGATCTAGGTGGAATAGAAAAACCTTACCTCTTTTTACATCCCTTCACCCTCAAGTAATTATAATACTTGAAAGTATTTATAATACTTAAAAATTTTTCTTTACATATATCTAAATATAAAAATATATTTAATTAATATTTATATATTTTATAAATATATAAATTTTTCTTTACATATATCTAAAAGCATATCAGGATTATAATTTATGCTTCAATTATTAAACATAATTTAGAAAATTCAAGAGGAGAAAGAAAATCCATTTTATTTATTCATATTATTGCTTATTGTCATTTTTTTTTTCTTACAATATCCAAAGTTTATTATTTCATGGTTTGTGTTATGTTAAGAGAACTGTGCATGGCTATTCTTTAGGGTGTCTCTTCTGGTGACAAATTTTTCTTTATATGAGAACACTATGATTTCACCTCAATTATGAAGAACATTTTTACTGTGTATAGGATTCTGGATTGACAGTACATTTCTATCAGCACTTAAAAAAAATGCACTACTTCCTTTAAACCTTTGTTTCTGATGAGAAACCCGTTAACTTTCTAAATAGTTTCCCTTATAGGCAAAGTGTTCATTTACTCGAATATTTTAAGAATTTTCTTTTTCTGTAGTTTAAGGATACTAAACACAGCTTTTTGAATCCATAGATTTATGTCTCTTGACAAATTTGGAAAGTTTTCAGACCCTACTTCTTAATTTTTAGTCCTTTCCTCATTTGTGTCTCCTCTGGGCTCCAGTGACATGAATGTTTATTGTACACACAGCTCTCTAAGTCTTTTTATTTGTTTGTTTATTTATTTATTTGTTTGTTTTCTTTCTGTTATTCATTTTGGGTGATGTCTATTGTTCTATCTGCCAAATCACTGATTTTTTCATCTCTCTCCTTTTTTCTGTTATTGCACACATCTATTGAGAATTTTCTTCCCCCTTATTAAGTTTTTTCATTCCAAAATTTCCATTTGGTTCTTCTTTATATATTCTTTTTCTTTGTGGGTTGTCAGTATTCAACTCCATGTCTGGGATCAATGAGGTGAAAAAAAACC
Organism: Saccopteryx leptura; assembly: GCF_036850995.1. Lineage (NCBI taxonomy): Eukaryota > Metazoa > Chordata > Mammalia > Chiroptera > Emballonuridae > Saccopteryx > Saccopteryx leptura. The sequence goes on along the minus strand of NC_089505.1, from coordinate 47,498,090 downwards.
TAGGAGAATTTATCACCATGTCCCTAGTCAATCTCCATTCTTTCTACTTTTCATAATCTTGTGTTTTAGTAGTACTTAGCTTTCTTGGAGACAATGAACCAATCTATTTTTTATATTTATTTGAGATATTTACATTTATTCACCAATTATTTGTATCTCTTCCTATATATTTGTGGATCTTTTTTAAATAGTTGCTTTTTTTTTTTTTTAAATAAATTTTTATTAATGGTAATGGGATGACGTTAATAAATCAGGGTACATATATTCAAAGAAAACATGTCTAGGTTACCTTGTCATTAAATTATGTTGCATACCCCTTGCCCAAAGTCAGATTGTCCTTCGCCACCCTCTATCTAGTTCTCTGTGCCCCTCCCCCTCCCCCTAACTCTCCCCCTGTCCTCCCTCCCCCCACCCCTGGTAACCACCACACTCTTGTCCATGTCTCTTAGTCTCATTTTTATGTTCCACCAATGTATGGAATCATGTAGTTCTTGTTTTTTTCTGATTTACTTATTTCACTCCTTATAATGTTATCAAGATCCCACCATTTTGCTGTAAATGATCTGATGTCATCATTTCTTATGGCTGAGTAGTATTCCATAGTGTATATGTGCCACATCTTCTTTATCCAGTCTTCTATTGAAGGGCTTTTTGGTTGTTTCCATGTCTTGGCCACTGTGAACAGTGCTGCAATGAACATGGGGCTACATGTGTCTTCACGTATCAATGTTTCTGAGGTTTTGGGGTATATACCCAGTAGAGGGATTGCTGGGTCATAAGGTAGTTCTATTTGCAGTTTTTTGAGGAACCACCATACTTTCCTCCATAATGGTTGTACTACTTTACAGTCCCACCAACAGTGAATGAGGGTTCCTTTTTCTCCACAGCCTCTCCAACATTTGCTATTACCCGTCTTGTTGATAATAGCTAATCTAACAGGGGTGAGGTGGTATCTCATTGTAGTTTTGATTTGCATTTCCCTAATTACTAATAAAGCTGAGCATCTTTTCATATATCTGTTGGCCATTTGTATCTCTTCCTGGGAGAAGTGTCTATTCATGTCTTCTTCCCATTTTTTTATTGGATTGTTTGTTTGTTTGTTGTTGAGTTTTATGAGTTCTTTGTAAATTTTGGAAATTAGGCCCTTATCTGAGCTGTTGTTTGAAAATATCATTTCCCATTTAGTTGGCTGTCTGTTTATTTTTATATCAGTTTCTCTTGCTGAGCAAAAACTTTTTATTCTGATGTAGTCCCATTCATTTATCTTTGCCTTCACTTCTCTTGCCATTGGAGTCAAGTTCATAAAATGTTCTTTAAAACCCAGGTCCATGAGTTTAGTACCTATGTCTTCTTCTATGTACTTTATTGTTTCAGGTCTTATATTTAGGTCTTTGATCCATTTTGAATTAATTTTAGTACACGGGGACAGGCTGTAGTCGAGTTTCATTCTTTTGCATGTGGCTTTCCAGTTTTCCCAACACCATTTGTTGAAGAGGCTTTCTTTTCTCCATTGTGTGTTGTTGGCCCCTTTATCAAAGATTATTTGACCATATATATGTGGTTTTATTTCTGGGCTTTCTATTCTGTTCCATTGGTCTGAGTGTCTATTTTTCTGCCAATACCATGCTGTTTTGATTATCGTGGCCCTATAATATAGTTTAAAGTCAGGTATTGTAATGCCCCCAGCTTCATTCTTTTTCCTTAGGATTGTTTTGGCTATTCGGGGTTTTTTATAGTTCCATATAAATCTGATGATTTTTTGTTCCATTTCTTTAAAAAATCTCATAGGGATTTTGATGGGAATTGCATTAAATTTGTATATTGCTTTGGGTAATATGGCCATTTTGATTATATTTATTCTTCCTATCCAAGAACAAGGAATATTTTTCCATCTCATTGTATCTTTTTCGATTTCCCTTAACAATGCTTTGTAATTTTCATTATATAGGTCCTTTACATTCTTTGTTATGTTTATTCCTAGGTATTTTATTTTTTTTGTTGCAATCGTGAAGGGGATTATTTTTTTGAGTTTGTTTTCTAATATTTCATTGTTGGCATAGAGAAAGGCTATGGACTTCTGTATGTTAATTTTGTATCCTGCGACCTTACTGTATTGGTTTATTGTTTCTAATAATCTTTTTGTGGAGTCCTTCGGGTTTTCGATGTATAGGATCATATCATCAGCAAAAAGTGATACCTTTACTTCTTCTTTTCCAATATGGATGCCTTTTATTTCTTTGTCTTGTCTGATTGCTCTGGCCAGAACTTCTAGCACCACGTTAAATAAGAGTGGAGAGAGTGGACAACCCTGTCTTGTTCCTGATTTAAGGTAGAAAGTCCTCAGTTTTATGCCGTTTAAAATGATGTTGGCTGATGGTTTATCATATATGGCCTTTATCATGTTGAGATATTTTCCTTCTATACCCATTTTGTTGAGAGTCTTAAACATAAAATTGTGTTGTATTTTATCAAAAGCCTTTTCTGCATCTATTGATAAGATCATGTGGTTTTTGTTCTTTGTTTTGTTGATATGGTGTATTACGTTAACCGTTTTGCATATGTTGAACCATCCTTGAGATTCTGGGATGAATCCCACTTGATCATGATGTATTATTTTTTTAATATGTTGTTGTATTCGGTTTGCCAGTATTTTGTTTAGAATTTTAGCATCTGTATTCATTAGAGATATTGGTCTGTAGTTTTCTTTCTTTGTGCCATCCTTGCCAGGTTTTGGTATGAGGGTTATGTTGGCCTCATGAAATGTGTTTGGAAGTATTGCTTCTTCTTCAATTTTTTGGAAGACTTTGAGTAGAATAGGAACCAAGTCTTCTTTGAATGTTTAATAGAATTCACTAGTATAACCGTCTGGGCCTGGACTTTTATTTTTGGGGAGGTTTTTAATAGTTTTTTCTATTTCCTCCCTGCTGATTGGTCTGTTTAGGCTTTCTGCTTCTTCATGACTCAGTCTAGGAAGGTTGTATTGTTCTAGGAATTTATCCATTTCTTCTAGATTGTTGTATTTGGTGGCATATAATTTTTCATAGTATTCTACAATAATTCTTTGTATATCTATGATGTCTGTGGTGATCTCTCCTCTTTCATTTTGGATTTTATTTATTTGAGTCCTGTGCCTTTTTTCCTTCGTGAGTCTTGCTAAGGGTTTGTCAATTTTGTTGATCTTTTCAAAGAACCAGCTCCTTGTTTTATTGATTTTTTCTATAGTTTTTCTGTTCTCTATTTCATTTATTTCTGCTCTGATTTTTATTATCTCCTTTCTTCGGCTGGTTTTGGGTTGTCTTTGTTCTTCTTTTTCTAGTTCCTTAAGGTGTGAAGTTAAGTGGTTTACTTCGGCTCTCTCTTGTTTGTTCATATAGGCCTGAAGTGATATGAACTTTCCTCTTATTACTGCTTTTGCTGCATCCCAGAGATTCTGATATGTCGTATTTTCATTTTCATTTGTCTGTATGTATCTTTTGATCTCTGCGCTTATTTCTTCTTTGACCCATTCATTTTTTAGAAGTATGTTGTTTAGTTTCCACATTTTTGTGGGTTTTTCCCCCCCTTTTTTGCAGTTGAATTCTAGTTTCAAGGCTTTATGATCAGAAAATATGCTTGGTACAATTTCAATTTTTCTAAATTTGCTGATATTGTCTTTGTGGCCCAACATATGGTCAATTCTTGAGAATGTTCCATGTACACTAGAGAAAAATGTATACTCTGTCACTTTGGTATGAAGTGTCCTGTAGATGTCTATCATATCCAGGTGTTCTAGTATTTCGTTTAAGGCCACTATATCTTTATTGATTCTCTGTTTGGATGACCGATCTAGAGCCGTCAGCGGAGTATTGAGGTCTCCAAGTATGATTGTATTTTTGTTAGTTTTTGTTTTAAGGTCAATAAGTAGCTGTCTTATATATTTTGGTGCTCCTTGGTTTGGTGCATATATATTAAGGATTGTTATGTCTTCTTGATTCAGTGTCCCCTTAATCATTATGAAGTGACCATTTTTGTCTCTGAGTACTTTTTCTGTCTTGTAGTCAGCATTATCAGATATAAGTATTGCTACACCTGCTTTTTTTTGGGTGTTGTTTGCTTGGAGTATTGTTTTCCAGCCTTTCACTTTGAATTTGTTTTTATCCTTGTTGCTTAGATGTGTTTCTTGTAGGCAGCATATAGTTGGATTTTCTTTTTTAATCCATTCTGCTACTCTGTGTCTTTTTATTGGTAAGTTTAATCCATTTACATTTAGTGTAATTATTGACACTTGTGGGTTCCCTACTGCCATTTTATAAATTGCTTTCTGTTAGTTTTGTATCTAGTTTGATTCTTCTCTTTTGTTTTTCTATCATTTGTTTCTGTTTGTTTGTGTTCCATACTTCTTTCCTCTGTTGCTACCTTTTTTAAGTCATGTGTTTTTGTGGTGGTTTTTTCTAGGGTGGTTACCATTAAGTAATGAAAAGGGTACCTACCATATTCATTGTAGTACCCTATCTTATAAGTATTTCTGCACTTCATCGTCCTTTGCTACTGTTAATCTCCATTCTCTCCCCCCTTTTTTTTTCCTTTGTTGTCACAGTTTAAGTTTGGTTTTATTGTGTTCTTGGTGGAGCTGTTACTTGTGGTGTTGTTTTCTTTTGTTCTTTGAATCTGGTTGGAAAACCCCCTTTAGTATTTCCTGGAGTGGGGGCTTTCTGCTGATAAATTCTCTCATCTTTTCTGTATTTGTGAATGTTTTTATATCTCCTTCATACTTGAAGGATAGCTTTGATGGGTATAGTATTCTTGGCTGAAAGTTCCTCTCTTTCAGGGCTTTAAATATTGGGGTCCACTCTCTTCTAGCTTGTAGAGTTTCTGCTGAGAAATCTGATGATAATCTAATAGGCCTTCCTTTATATGTTGTACTCTTCTTTTCCCTGGCTGCCTTGAGAATTTTTTCTTTGTCATTGGTTTGTGTCATCTTTATTATGATGTGCCTTGGAGTGGGTTTGTTGGGGTTAAGAAAACTCGGTGTTCTGTTTGCTTCTTGAATTTGAGGCTTTAGTTCTTTCCACAGGCTTGGGAAGTTCTCGTCTATTATTTGTTTGAGTATATTCTCCATTCCATTTTCTTTTTCTTCTCCCTCTGATATACCTATTATTCTTATGTTATTCTTTCTGATGGAGTCAGATAATTCCTGTAGGGCTTTCTCGTTTTTTATTATTTTTGAGTCTCTTTCTTCTTCTCTCTGTTGTGCCTCAAGTTGTTTGTCTTCTATTTCACTAATCCTATCTTCAATCTGGGTTGTTCTGCTAGCTAAGCTTGTTACCTCGTTTTTCAGCTCATGAATTGAGTTTTTCATTTCTGTTTGATTTGTTTTTATAGTTTCAATTTCCTTGGTAATATATTCTTTGTGTTCATTGAGTTGTTTTCTGATCTCCTTATATTGCCTTTCTGTGTTTTCTTGTATATCTCTGAGTATTTTTAAGATTTCTATTTTAAATTCTCTGTCATTTAGTTCCAAGGCTTCCAATATGTTAAGTCTTTTCTCCATAGATTTTTCCACATCTATTTGTGTTACCTCTCTTTCTTTTGTATCCATAATATTCAATTTCCTCTTTCTTATTGGCATCTGAGGGTGGTCTTGTTGATAGCACTAATTAGAATTAATAAAGAGTAAAAAGTAAAAAAAAAAAAAAACAAAAAAAAAAAACAAAGGGTAAAACACCCCACAAAAAAAAGCAGTAATAATTTATTATTTCCCCCTTTTTTTTCTTTCTTCTCCTTCCCTCCTCTCCCCTCCTCAGGGAAATATCGTGCCTATAATGGAGGGCCTGGTTTGTGGTGAAGAGTTCAAGGGGCAAAAAAAAAAAAGGGGAGTAGGGACCTACTAAATGCAAAAAAAAAAAAAAAAAAGGAAGAAAATCTTAGACAAGCATAAGTTGATCTGCCTGCGGGTGATGGTCAACTAAGAGATATAATGAGAGGGATAAGAGGGAACCAGAAAAAAGGACAAAAAAAGGAATAATAAAGAAGAAAAAAATAAAAATAATAAGTAAAAATATGTTGTATTAAGTGGAGCAAAGACCAAATACAACGGAGACCTTGGGTTGGGAGGACCCAAAATGCCACAAAAATAAACTCACAAGAAAAAAACAAAAACAAAAGCGAAAAAGAAAAATAAAGCCAAAAAAAACCTTGAGTCCCAAATTAACTAATTTGTTCGTGATTGAGGATTAAATGGGAGGAAAGTAAAATGAGAAAAGAAAAAACGAATAGAAAGGAAAAAATAAGAAAAAGAGAAAAACGAAGGAAGAAATAAAAAAGGAAGAGAAAAAAACAAAATAAAGCAAAAAAAAACAACAAAAAAAAAAAACAAAAGAGGAGAGAGTGAGAATTAAGTGTCCTGGAGTATAACCCCAAAGGAGGGTGAGGATGAAGAAGAGAAATAAAATGTAACACTTATGGGTAGTGTAGTTCAAGAAAAGGGAAGCATAAGATGGGCAGAGAATAGAAGGACCGAGGTGGAGGAAATAAAGGCAATAAGATAGAAGAAACAAACAACAACAACAACAAAAAAAAAATTAGTGGAGCAAGTTGTAAAGTCTGTGGATTTTTCTTGATTTTGAGATGTTAACTTCTTCCTTTTTCTTTTCTCTCCCTCTTCCTGGTCGGTGACTCTGTACCCCAGGCTCTGCCTCTGTGTCACATTTAGGTAGGGATTTGCAGTTGATGGAATTCTATGGCAATGTCATATAATTGGCTTTAGTCTTGCTGGTAGTCAAGGCTTGTTGGCGTTTGCAGGGTCCAACGATGAGAGAGTTTGCTTTCGTGGATTCTCTCTCCTAGTCCCCCCTTCCTGAATTAGCAGCCTGGTGATCCAGCTATAAGGCTGCCACTGCTTCTGCCTGGGGAGTAAGAGGCTCAAAGAGCTGGGAAATCCCCACTCTATCCCCACTCAGTGCAAGGCTTTGGGAAGGGCTCTGACAGTCAGGGCCTCCAGTGTAATCAGGCGGGGGTGGGAGTCAATTGTTGTCAAGGTGACTGTTCAGCACCTAGCATTCAGTTGGACCTCTCAACCCAGGCTTTCCACACTTTGTAGCCTGTTTTGGCTGGTAAGAAGAGGCACTAGTCTCTGCTTGCGACTAGTGTGGTATAGATCTTATTATCTGCCAAGTCCTTCTTGTTAGCGTTTATCCCTGAATATGGAGGCTCTATCAATCAGAAGTTGCCCCCGCCCCTTTAGCAAGAGGCACTAAAAAATATCACGCCTCTTGTCTTGGGTCAGTGAACTGAGAGAGATCCTATCAATTAGAACCGAGGGTGCGCAGATTTCACGGGTTAAGTTAATTTTAGTAATTGGGTCGCAGCTGTGCTCCCGAAGGTATTTCAGGCTGCCTGCGCGCGCACCTCCCCCAATGCTTGATTGTTAGCTTGAGTGGCTGGGTGAGGTGCCCCGCCCGCGGAGAGAATCTCCCAAGTAGGGAATACCGCCCTGGGGCCTCTCCCGCTCCCCGTGCGCGGGCCGCTGGGAACGTTAGCGGTGCTCGGTCTGCAATGCTCGGTCTGCAACCAGACTGGGCGCGCGCCAGCTGCTGCTCGCCGCTCCGGAGTGTGGGCGGTGCTCGCTCTGCAACCAACCCGGGTGCTGCTCGCAGCGGCTCGCGGCGGTGGCTGGAGGCGGCGGCGGCTGGCGGCTGCTGCTTGCGGCTCCCGAGTGCGGGATGACTTACCACAGGCTCACTTCCTCGCGGCTTGAATGAACGTCCCTGCGGTAGCTTCCTCCACACCCTCGTCTCTCAGATTCAAGTGATAACAGTCCTTTTGCTTTCAGTTTGTGTGGAACTCCGTAATGCTCCGAAGATAAATTTTCCTGTTTCTAGTTGATAAATTTGTTGTGATTTTGGGGAGATCTGTCGGACGCGCTGCTCACGGCGTCATTTCCGTGACGTCACTCCTAAATAGTTGCTTTAAAGTCTTTATGTACTCATCCTAATGCTCAAGTCATCTAGAGTTTGACTGCTGTTATTTTCTTTTCTTGATTTTGTACTTTCTATGCTTTAAAAAAGGTACTCTATATTTGCTATAGAAAAACGATGATGAGGCTGGTATAGTAATATTTTGTGTTTTATTAGCAGAAAATGTGAGCTGATATCTATGTCTTTTGTTTGTTTTTGTTTGTTTGTTTGTTTTTGTTTTTGCGTTTTTTTTTTGTATTTTCCTGAAGTTGGAAACATGGAGGTAGTCAGACAGACTCCCGCATGCGCCCGACAGGGATCCACCCAGCATGCCCACCAGGGGGCGATGCTTTGCCTATCTGGGGCATTACTCTGTTGCAACCAGAGCCATTCTAGCGCCTGAGGCAGAGGCCATAGAGCCATCCTCAGTGCCCGGGAAACTTTGCTCCAATGGAGCCTTCGCTGCGGGAGGGGAAGAGAGAGACAGAGAGGAAGGAGGGGGGGTGGAGAAGCATATGGGCACTTCTCTTGTGTGCCCTGGCTAGGAATCGAACCCGGGACTCCTGCATGCCAGGCCGATGCTCTACCACTGAGCCAACCGGCCAGGGCCTGATATCTATGTCTTATACCTAAACGGCCAACTAAATATTTAGTTCCTCTTGGACTAAGCCACAGCACTAAGAAAATTGACCTCACTTCTGGTAACCAAATTCTTAACATTCCATGGTGCTAGGGGTGCCTGGTCTCATTGGCCTTAACATTGTTTTAACCTGAAGCCAGGAGTCTTGTTTAGACAAGCAAAGAATTACCTTTAGATGAAGCAGTTTCAGACAATGGGATATTAGATGAGGCTGTCCACCTTCTTCCGCCTAGTCATTATTGTCCTTTCTCAACAAGATTGGGGTAAATAGAAATAGGTGTAATACCAACCAAAATTTCTGAATTTGGGGTTTACTGCAGACTTCAATCATTCCCATCTGTCCCCTTCATCACCAGTAGGTTGGCTGGCCTCTTTTTAGACTTAGTAAAATGATTGTGTTTGGCATGTGTTTTCATCCATCTGTCTGAAAGACATGGAATTTGCTCCCACTTGTGCTGTGAAAGAATTAAACTGGAAATCAGTTCATTACACTTTCTTCAACAAAGAAAGTAAAGGTTCTCTGGGATTCTTTTACATTCTAATCATTAATCATTGTTTTATTTTATTTTGATTCACTAATTTTTTTTCACATATTAGTTTGCTTATTAAAAGTCCAGTTTGTGAAAAACAATGTTGCATTTTCTGGTACCTGAAATTTTCTGATAAAGAAATGCCTTACATAAAAAATGTGTGCCATTCTAGTGTGAAGCCAAACACAGGTACAGAAAGCCATGGGAAGGCGCATTTAGGGAAACAAGGATATGAATTATGGAATATTTTTTAAAATGTGTAATATTACTAAAATGACTGAACACCAGAACTAGGACTTAGACTTTTTACTTTAGATAGTAGAAATAATATGATAGAAATATTTGGCATCTATTTGGAAACACCTACAAAATTTATCTTTGTAAAATATTTCTTCCCTCCCTCCTTCCTCTACTGGCTCCTCCTGTCTAAGGCTCATAGATCATTTGCTAAATGTTTCCTGGTCTTTCTCCTTCAGTGCCCAGGTTCCTCTCTCCTGTAGCATTAAAATCTCCTTTTTGGGGGGCGAGGGTATTTTTTATAATCTTTTAAATATCTTCAAATATCTTTATTTCAAAAACAAATAAGTTTCTCTTCTAAGTAGATGAAGTTTTGTCAGACCATCCTTTAAGTATATAACAACTACCTGAAGATGCTGGAGAATGATTTAATTCAGGTCGGTCTTAAAGGGGGCTTAACATGTAGAAAAGAAATGAATATGGAGCAAGTTTTCCACTTTTTAGCATTTTTGTTGTGGTTGCTATTTTGCAGCCTCCAGTCTGAGAGCTGAGTAAAGCAGGGTGGCTATAAGAGGGTAACTAGAACTCAGAACCCTATGTTTCACTACATGGAGAAATAGAAGACAGACTTCATTGCAAACACAGGTACTGGAAATTGAGGTATGAATCCTAGAAATGAAAGATCCAGTAAGGAGCAGCCTAAATTCGGTGTACAACCTCTGCTTCACTCTCTTGACCATGTAATATAACTAGCTAAGAAGAAAAAATAAAATGAACTTATATTTGAGCTGCTTTTCATTGCAGGATACAGGGGCAGTTTTCAATTTTAGTTCATGCAAGTTAACTGCCTCCTTTATTTATTTATGTTTTTTCTTTTCCATGTAAGAGGAGAGGAGAAAGAGAGACAAACTCTCACATTCACTTTGACAGGGATCCACCCAGCAACCCCCATTTGGGGCTGATGTTCTGCCCATCTGAGGTCATGCTCAAACTGAATTATTTTTAGCACCTGAATTGGAGGTGCCAATGCACTCAAACCAATTGAGCCATGGTTGCTGGAGAGGAAGAAAGGGAAAGAGTGAGAAAGAAGTGGGAGAGGGAGGGGTGGAGAAGCAGATGTTTGCTTCTCCTGTGTGCCCTAATCAGGAATCGAACCCAGAACATCCACATGCCAGGCCAATGCTCTACCACTGAGCCAACCAGCCAGGGCCAACTGCTTCCTTAAACAGAGAAAAAAAATCATTATTCTTGACAAAACAGACACTAATATGCATCATTTACAGTATATGAAATATAATAAAAAATAACTTAAAATACAAAGAAAGAAGAGACTGGAAGTGATTCTCAAGGAAAAAGAAACTTAATGAAGACGATGTCTAGATGATACAGATGTGGGCATTGGTAGATAAGAATTTTAAGGTGACCATTATAATCATGTTCAATGAAATGAAGAAAAATCAAGTTGCTTATAATGAATAAAAAGATAATTAATCTCAAAAGTAAAATAGTATATTTTTAAAATACAGATTTTAAAATTGACAGAAAATATCATAACTTAAAAAAATTACTCAGTGAACATGACAGTAGAACTGATGCTAGAGGAATCTGTGAACTTAAAGATCAATCAGTAGAAATTATATAATCTTAAGAACAGAAGCAAAAATTACAAACGATATAACAGAGCCTCAAAAACTTGTGGAACAACATTAGAAGGTTTAAAATATGTACAATTAAAGTTCCAGAAAGAAAATAAAAAATGTGGAGTAGATAAGATATTTGAAATAATAATTATAAAGAATTTCACAAATTTTTTTTTCTTCTTTATTTTTTATTCAGTGAGAGGAGGGGAGACATAGAGACATACCTCTGCATGTGCCCCAACCAGGATCTACCTGGCAAGCCTAATAGGAGGTAATGCTCTGCCCATCTGGGTTGTTGCTTCATAGTTCAGCAACTGAGCTTTTCTTAGCACCTGAGGTGGAGGTCATAAAGACAGACTCTGTACCCAGGGCCAACTCACTCCAATTGAGCCATGGTTGCTGGAAGGGAAGAGAGAGAGAAAGAAGCAAGGGGAGGTGGAGAAGCAGATGGGCACTTCTTCCGTGTGCCCTGACCGAGAATCAAATCTGGGATATCCACATGCCAGGCCAGCATTCTACCACTGAGCTAAATGGGCATGGCCCACAAATTTTTCAATCGTGTAGATGTATTAATTCAGTAAACACATTACACCCCAAGCAAAAACTATCAAAATGGATGGATAGGGAAGAAACTTTTATATGTTGTTAAAAAGAGATACACTTCTACAAAATAAAGACAATGTGAAAGTAAATTAATAAATAATATATGGAGTTCAAATAGTAAACATAAGAAGGCAAGTATCAGGTAAAGTGTACTTCAAAAATAAATGCACCGTGATTGGAAATGTTAGTAACAGCTAAGCATTTGTAGTAGTATAGAGCAGGGGTCAGGAACCTTTTTGGCTGAGAGAGCCATGAACGCCACATATTTTAAAATGTAATTCCGTGAAAGCCATACAATATGTTTAACACTAAATACAAGTAAATGTGTGCATTTTATGTAAGACCGACACTTTTAAAGTACAATAAGTCTCTGAATTCTTTTTAATAATGTTGTTACACTGTTGTTAACCAATGATGAAAAAAGTACTTCTTACCGTTAATATGACTTCTGGTGATGCATGGTTTTGCTGATGGCTTTGTAGTCTGGTTGATACATGGTGAGGTTAAGCTTCAGGCAGGCGTTGAGATTTCTATCCGTTAAACGTGATCATAGGTTGGTCTTAACGTTCTTTAGATGTGAGAAAGACTGCTCACATGCATATGTAGAGCCAAACATTGTCAGTACAGCAATACTCACACGCTGCAGTGTGTGGTATGTGATGGGAAGTGCGTTCCAAGTTTTGACAATCAGCTGGTCTGCAGGTTGAAGTTTTTTCATTTCTCCCCACTTGTGTTTGCTCGCCAACTCTGCTTGCTGTCATGCAAGTCTTTCCAAATATTCATTCAGTGACTTGAACTTATTCCTCCACATGTCTGAGGACTTCAGGTCAGCAGCTTGTAGCTCAAAATCTCTGACAGAGACACCAGGGATATAACTCAGGTCGGGCGCTGTCCACTGCACACTCATGTGGAAGGGTGATGAACTTAAAAAGACGAGTGCACTCACAAAATTCTCCAAAGTGTGCTTTGAATGACTGCAGAAGATTAGATGTGAATCCCGCTAGCTGCTGGAGATCAAGATGTTGAGCAGGGTCTTGCTGTGCATACATCTTTAAATTCTCCCAGTTTTTCAAAGTGTAGTAAACAACCTGTTTCAATGTCAGATGAAGAGTTCCAGCTTGTTTTCAAATGCAAACACTGCTTGTTGAAGGGATAAGACTGTATTTCCAACGCCTTGCATTTTCACATTGAGCTGGTTTAAATGTTCAGTCATGTCCACAAGATAGTAGAACTTCAGGAGCCACTCAGTGTTAGCTAACTCAGGATGCTCGATGTATTTCATTTCAAGAAAAGTCTTGATTTCGCTCAGACAAGCTGCAAAATGGCTGAGCACCTTCCCTTTTGACAACCAACACACATTGCTGTGCAGAAGCAGACCAGGATAATTATGCCCAACTTCATCCAGCAGTGTTTAAACTGGCAATCATTTAAAGCTCGGGCAACAATAAAGTTGACCACCGAATGACCAGCGACATCACCTCTCCAAGCTGCTCGCCACACATCTGAGCACAAAGTGCCTCCTGGTGTAGGATTCAGTGAAAACTTAGGATGGGTCTATTTTCATGTTCATGAAGAAGTGCTATGAATCCTCTGTTTTTCCCCATCATGCACGGAGCACCATCAGTACACACCAAAATAAGTTTATCCATTGGTAGATTTTTTTCTTCAGCAAATTCAGTGAAAGACTTGAATAAATGCTCCCCTCTTGTTGTCTCTTTCATAGGAAAAACAGCAAGACTTTCCTCACGTCGTGTGTCACCGACAGCATACCCTGCAATCACGCTGAACTGGGATAAATGGCTTACATCTGTTGAGTCATCCAAAGTGAGAGAAAAGAATGGTGCTGCATTTATGTCTTTCACTTGTGTTGCCTCAATTTGATTTGCTATCATGATGGTACAATCGTGAACAGTTCTTGCTGACAGAGGCATGTCTTTTATTCACTTGATTATCTTGTCTTTATCCAAAAAGTCATCAAAAAGTTCATTGGCAACATCAAGCATGAATGTTTTGGCATACTCCCCATCTGTGAATAGCTTTCCATTTCTCACAATTGCTAAAGCACCAGCAAAGCTAGCTGAATTCCAGTCACCTTGTTGGGTCCAAACATGGAGTTGCTGCTGACTAGCTTACACTCTGCACAGTAGCTCTTGACAAGCTTTCTTCCTGCTGTCCACTGCTGGATATTTTGATGCAAATGTAGTATGGCGTGTGTCAAAATGCTGCTTTATATTTGACCGTTTCATCAATGCAATTTTATCATTGCATATTAGACATACTGCAGAACCTGCTCTCTCCACAAAGATGAATTCCTCTGCCTATTCCTGCTGAAAAGTATGATACTCCTCATCTTTTCTTCTTTTAGCCATCTTCTTCATCAAAAGGGTTTCTGCAATTAGCTAGCTGATTACTTAATTAAAAGGAGGGAAGTTTACTTCCTGACCTCACAATGACCCATGTATGTTATGCATTATCCAATAAAAATTTGGTGTTGTCCTGGAGTATAGCTGTGATTGGCTCCAGCCATCTGCAACCATGAACATGAGCAGTAGAAAATGAATGGATTGTAATACATGAGAATGTTTTATATTTTTAATGTTATTATTTTTTTATTAAAGACTTGTCTGCGAGCTAGATGCAGCCATCAAAAGAGTCACATCTGGCTTGCGAGCCATAGGCTCCCCAACCCAGCTTTAGATACATCCAAAGCTTTTGATATATCATGTTTTTATTATTTTCAGTACTGCTCATGTTTATGCTTGTGGGTGACTGGAGCCAATCACAGCTGTCCTTCGGGACCACATCAAATTTTTATTGGATAATGCGTAATGTGCACGGGTCATTGTATGGCTTTCATGGAATTACATATTAAAATATGTGGCATTCATGGCTCTCTCAGCCAAAAAGGTTCCCGACCCCTGACTTAAAGCAACCATTAAAGGGAAATTAACAGATGTATTTTAAAAATAAGTCTAAAGTCAATAACTTAAGCTTTTTACCATTAAAAAAAAACTATATAAGAAATGCAAAGTAACTCCAAGTAAGTAAAAGGAAGGAACTAATAAGGATGAGTAGAAATAATACAATATGTAACAAAAAATTTTGTTTTTTTGAAAAATCAACAAAATATATAACCTTTAAGATAAACTGATCAATAAAAATAAAGGAAGAAGGCAAAATATCATATGAACAATAAGATCTATCTGTATTTTTAAATGGTTTCATTATGAAAAACATTACAATAAAAAACCCTGTAGCCAGAAATAATTCCCTGATAAATGCTATATTTTCAGTAAGAAAGAAACCAAATTTAGGCATTCTTTTCAGAAAAGTGAGGAAATACTTCTCAACTATTTGAATAAGACCTGTTAATCTCTAATAAGAAAACTTGGCAAAGGCATACCTTCCCCTTTAAAAAATAAAGATCAATACCCACATGAATATAAATCATTATGAAAATATTAGCAAAAATATTCAAAACATATAAGAGGGTTAATATATTCATACCACATGAAATTCATTACATGGATACAGTTTTCCTAAGATTCAAAAATTAAGGTACTTTAATATAGTATTGATCATTTTAATAGATTCAAAAATAAAAATTTTGCAAACTAGAAATCCGAGAAATTCCATTAATATAACAACGGTCACCTTAAAAAACCCTACAGATAAAATCCTAGCTAGTGGTAAAATAGTGCATATTTTTCTCCTAAGATCAGGAACAAGGAAAAAAACTCACTCTTCCCACTTCCATTCAATATTATATTAGAGTTCTCCTAGAAAGTGTAATAAAGTAAGAAAGAGACATTAAAATAAGAAAGGTGGAAAAAGAAAACTTAAGATAGTCCCTATTTGTAGATTTCATGATTACCTATGTAAAACATCTGAAGTATTTGTAAATAAGAACTAGAATTAATAAGTAAATTAAGCAAGTTTACAGAACAAGAGTTTAATAAACTAAGATGAATATTATTTTACATTTTTTGCAACTAACAATTGTGAAATAAAAATTTGAAGATACTCTACCTTCAAAAGTGTCAAAAATTAAAAAAAAAAGAATATTCAAGAGTCCTGACCAGTTGGCTTAGTGGTAGAGTGTCAACTCAGTGTGTGGATGTTCCTGGCTTGATTCCTGATCAAGGCACACAGGAGAAGCAACCATCTGCTTCTCCACCCATTTCCCTCCCCCTTCTTTCTCTGCCTCTCTCTTCTCCTCCTGCAGACCTGGCTTGATTGGTTCAAGAGCACTGGCCCCAGGTGCTGAGGATGGCTCTATGGAGACTTTGCCTCAGGTGCTAAAAAAGTAGCTCAGTTTTAAGCATGGCCCCAGATGGGCAGAGCATTGACACCAGACAAGGGTTGCCCGGGAGGATCCTGGTTGGGGTGCATGTGGGAATCTGTTTCTGTATCTCCCCTACCCTCACTTAAAAACAAAAGAAAACAAACAAACAAAAAAAGATATTTAAGAAAACTATAAATTGCAAAACACTATTTAGAGAAATTAAGGATGATTTAAATAGGAAGATATATCCTATTATAAATTGGAAGATTATACATTGTTTAGATGTCAGTTTTACCTCAACTTATCTATAAATTTATAACTGCAATTATTTTTTGCACAATTCTATGATACTTCATCTGTATACTGTATTGTGTGTTTACCACCTCAAGTCAGGTCTCCGTTTATTACCATTTATCCTCTTCCCCCAAACCTCCTCCACCTCACCCCTTTCCCCCACAGTCACCACACTGTTTCCCTTGTCTAAGAGTTTTCTCTCTTTTTTTCTTTTTTGCTCAATTCCTCCAACCCCTGCTAACTCCCCTCCCACAGCTGCCAACCTGCTTTCTATCTATAAGTCTGTCTCTATTGTGCTTGTTAATTCATTTTGTTCATTAGATTTCACATATGAGTAAAACCATATGGTATTTATAATCCCAGCAGGTTTTTTTTTTAAAGGAAATTAACAAGCTGCATCTAATATTCATGTGGAAATGCAAAAGGCCTAGGATTTCAAAAGCAATATTTAAAAACAAAGTTTGAGGACTCATACTACTTGTCTTTAAGACTTAGTGTAGAGCTTTGGTAAACAAGACAGTGTGTTATTAACAAAGAATAAATAAATATATCAATGTAACAAATAAGCAATTGAGAGCACCTAGAATTAGTCACACACATTTACAGTCTTTTCATTTTCAACAAAACTGCCACAACAGTTCATAGAGAAAGGAATGTCTTTTCAATGAATGGTGCTAGAAAACAACCTGATATTGACATGTCAGCCCTCCTGACATCTTGACTGTAACCCTGTGAGAACTGTGTTAGAATTCTGACCTACAGAACTGCCAGATGATAAATTTGTGTTGTTTTAAGCCGCAATGTAGTAATTTGTTACATCAGCAATAGGAAACTAACATACCCATCTTGAATTATAAGTTTCAAGGTTTCTAAAACCTCCTATATCTTTGTCTCCACAGGTTTTCATTTGCTACTCACTCTGCCTGGAGCACACTGCCCTCCTTTATTCTTATCCCCATAGATATCTTCTATTGATATTTAAAGGATTATTTTAATATTGTCTTTGCAAGAAAGTTAGTTTATCATCAATGAGCCCTTCTAATACTTGGGCTTTCCACATATAGTACTTGTCACATATTAATAGTATTAAATTGTTCTATATTCCTGCCCATCTTCCTCATTTGCCTCAGGCTATTTAAGGCAGAGATTGAGGATCATTTACTATGTTACCTCTGTTATCAATTTTAATTCCTGTCATGTGGTAGGCTCTGAGCAAATTTTTTTAATGAATGAATAAGAGTTATTACAAAGTAAATAAATTAACACTAGTTTAGAATTTAGTATTTGATAAATTTCATACGTACCTTGAGATTACTAAAGTCAATCACTCTATCAGCCCAGATGGAAAATAAGAGGGGACAGAGTGTTTATGACAGTCTTCTGTTTCTTTGTCTATCCAATTATCTCCAGTCATGTTATCCCAGCCTCAAGACTATTGCTGCTAACAATTAACATGTTTTTAGTGTTTAGATTTCCTTGGACGTTAGGTTTAACTATTTAACCATCTCTATCATCATCATTCCAACTCTTTGTCAGCTGAGTTAATATTTTGCCTTGACAAAATATAATTATATGCATATTTGTTTGTTTAAAGGATGTCCTAAATTTTTACAATTTTATATGCTCAGCCTCTCAAACTTAATTGCCTATATATACATACAAGTAAAAGGCAAACTCCCATTTAAAGGAGTGACATAGCCTGACCTGTGGTGGCGCAGTGGATAAAGCATCGACCTGGAAATGCTGAGGTCGCCGGTTCAAAACCCTGGGCTTGCCTGGTCAAGGCACATATGGGAGTTGATGCTTCCAGCTCCTCCCCCGTGTCTCTCTCTGTCTCTCTCTCTCCCTCTCTCTTTCATCTCTAAAATGAATAAATAAAATTAAAAAATTAAAAAATAAAATAAAGGAGTGACATATTGAAAAACTAGCTTGGAATTATTTAGGAAAAAGGGCTCTATATTTTGGGCCACTGATGTTTTTCTTTTTTTGTTTGTTTATTTATAAAGAACACATTTTAATTATTTTTATTTATTTATTTATTTTAGAGAAGAAAGACAGAAAGAAAGAGAGAGAGAGAAGGGAGGAGGGGCAGGAAGTATCAACTCCCATATGTGCCTTGACCAGGCAAGCCTAGGGTTTTGAACCAGTGACCTCAGCGTTCCAGGTTGATGCTCGATCCACTGCGCCACCACAGGTCAGCCCGACCACTAATGTTTCTGATGTTAGGTGGACTCTAACGTCATAAAACCTTTAATAAATTTAAATATTAAAAAACGGGCATAAATGAGTTAGTAATTGAGGCAGTATGTATGATGTTTGTTATTTTTAAGTTTACATATTTTTTTTCACTTTTAAGTAACCTTTGAATTTAGCTTCTATTAATTCTGGAAGAAAGGGCTGGAACAAAGAACAGCAAGTACAACAGTTCACAAAGACTCATAACCAGTCCCAACTCACATTCACATATGTTCAACAATTGTCATAAAGTAATATTGGGTCTATAAGAAATAATTGTCAAAAATGTTTCTTAATTATTTTGAGAAGAGACTTTGGTGATTACATAGTAAATGCTCAGATGTGTCTTTTTTTTTTTTTTTTTTTTTGCATTTTTCTGAAGCTGGAAACAGGGAGAGACAGTCAGACAGACTCCCGCATGCGCCCGACCGGGATCCACCTGGCACGCCCACCATGGGGCGATGCTCTGCCCACCAGGGGGCGATGTTCTGCCCATCCTGGGTGTTGCCATGTTGCAACCAGAGCCACTCTAGCGCCTGAGGCAGAGGCCACAGAGCCATCCCCAGCGCCCGGGCCATCTTTGCTCCAGTGGAGCCTTGGCTGCGGGAGGGGAAGAGAGAGACAGAGAGGAAGGCACGGCGGAGGGGTGGAGAAGCAAATGGGCGCTTCTCCTGTGTGCCCTGGCCGGGAATCGAACCCCGGTCCTCCGCACGCTAGGCCGACGCTCTACCGCTGAGCCAGCCGGCCAGGGCTCCAGATGTGTCTTATATACTCCAATAGTCAGAGGTTTAGATGGCTTTGAGTCCCATCTATATTTATAGACAAAATTTTATATGCATGTGTAAGTTTTAGGGGGATTGAATTCATAGTTCTCACAGGAGACAGTGACCAAAAAAGGTTAAGAACTATTGCATTTAAAACCACTTTGTAAAATTATAGCTCTAAGTCTATTCAATGGCGTAATAATACACTGGTATAAATAAAGTACTTTCAAATATAAATTTGTATAATAATCTTCAGCATAATAACTCTTATTCCTTATGAATACTTAGCAAAACAAATATTGAGTCAAATTTCTTGTTTCCTTTTTCTCTTTATTTTCTTTACTCTGCAGTGAGATAATTAATAACCTAATCTTATCCTAAAATGTAAAATGATGTCCTCTTTCCACCTTTTGCCAAGTAATATATCTTTGCAATGCTTTTTCAAACTAAAGAAGTTTTTAGAAATTGATTTCTTCGTTACTGTGCTAAAAATTTCATTGATGCTTTGACCTCTAATTTAGGGCCTCTGTGCCTACAGGCATCATAAATCTATCTTCATGAGCACGACCTTCAGAGAACTAAACCTTATTTGCTGCTACTTTCACAAGCCATATGAAATAAAAAGTTTCCTTGTCAGTGGCAAACATATAGAAACAGGAAATACTTTTAACTCTTTGAATGTGTTTTATTTCAAAGTGCAACAAAATGAAATATACATGAAGGCAAGTGGATTATAAAATAAGTTTTTAGATTTTAGTGATTTAGAATAGCAAAAAAAATCTTAACAGAACCCTGAATCATAATTATTAAATGAAGACCATTTCTCAGTAATAATAAAATAGTTTAATGGTAAACAAAACAAAACAAAAAAACAAATAAAACTTGACCAGATCATAAGCAATATCTTGTAAAGTCAAAGAATTATGGGTCAAGAAACTTTCTAATTGAATCTGACTGGGTCATATTGATTATTTATTATGAGTCTAAGACAATGAAATGTAGAAGTTGTCATCAGAAAGCTTTGATTAGTAATCTAGCTCTAGAACTTTTCACACATGTGGATTTTGGCAAATAAATGAACATCTCTAATCCTTAGTTCAGTATGCTTATTAGAAATAGTATGTCTTGGCCCTGGCTGGTTGGCTCAGTGGTAGAGCGTCAGCCTGGCGTGCAGAAGTCCCGGGTTCAATTCCCGGCCAGGGCACACAGAAGAAGCGCCCATCTGCTTCTCCACCCCCCCCCTTCCTCTCTGTCTCTCTCTTCCCCTCCCGCAGCCAAGGCTCCATTGGAGCAGAGATGGCCTGGGCGCTGGGGATGGCTCCTTGGCCTCTGCCCCAGGCGCTAGAGTGGGTCTGGTTGCAACAGAGCGACCCCCCGGAGGGGCAGAGCATCGCCCCCTGGTGGGCAGAGCGTCACCCCCTGGAGGGCGTGCCGGGTGGATCCCGGTCGGGCGCATGCGGGAATCTGTCTGACTGTCTCTCCCCATTTCCAGCTTCAGAAAAATACAAAAAAAAAAAGAGAGAAATAGTATGTCTACTTCATAGTTTTTTGTTTTTGTTTTTTTTTGGTCACATTTAAATGAGATACATAATGTTATAATATATTGTAAAGCATAAATATGTAAGATTCTATCAAAATTGCTTCTGTCCCCTTCAGAGACAACTCTCTTCTTTTATGCCTATTCTATTTTTAAGATGTTGTGTTATGTTTTAACAGTTTATTTTGTTTTCTCATCAACCCTATAAACTATTGAATGTTAGTTCTTAGTATTTATTGAATCCAACATGATGTTAAACATTCAAAGGGACTTAAAGCATTTATATGCTTTAATGGCTACATAAATACATCTACTAAACTATAACCTTATTAACTTATCATTGGCAATAGTAGCATTTCTTCTAGTTAGAAATGGGTTATAATGTTTTCCAGTTAACTTTATTTAGAGAAAGATGTCTTTAAAACTTAAAATTACAAAAACATTGATTGAATTTAAGAAAATGTCTTTTCTTCTTTCTGGCAACATATTCCCTTATACATACTTCAATTTTGAGATAAAGATAAGAAAGGTTTCTATAGAAAGGAAAAGAAGAATATAAAATTTTATAAATACTCTTCTTTAACCTCTGCATCATGGAATGCATTATGTCATATTCATAGTCGCTACTATTTCTTGATTGCATTCTCATCACTTTCATGAATTATGAAACTAAATCTTTATTACAACAAAAGGGTGATGATAAAGATTTTCATTTTAAAAGATGAAGAAGTGGGGAACTTAGAGATGTTAATTTGTTAATGAAAAATAATGATAAGGCAAGGATTTTTGTCTAAACAGGATTAGAAAACATGTTCCCAACTTAAAGAGCAATTCAGAATTATATTTCTAAGAATTTTTCAGTCTTTTAAATTAGAAGTTTTAGACATATCAAGGGAATCTCACTACACTGGCTTTCTAGCCACACCTAGATCTCTAAATGACCCAAAAAGTTGGTTGAATATCTATGTACATAGTTAAGTAAGAGAAGTATCATACTAAAACATGATTTCTATAAATGATAAAAGTACATACCTTCAGCACCATGAAGGTTTTGCCTAAAAATGTAAATAAAGATAATATTACTTTGATGGAAAGTCAGTCTCTACACTGTCAGCCACACTAGCCTGGCCAGTGAGGAACAGCTTGAAGAGAATAGAATTTCATTTATAAATATTTGTCGAGAAAGCTATGTCTATAGACAAGTTTCCCAAGACAGAAGATAACAGGCTATAAAAGAATGAGTTCTTGAGTTGAAATGGAGTGGAGAAAAGAGTAATGATCAATGTTAAAGAAGAAATACAGTAAGTTTTTAAAGTAAATATGATTTGAAAATGTGTCTACTATTTCTATTTGGTGCTGAGTAGTTTTCTTGATTCTCAGGATGAATTCCAAGAAAATGGTGGCATCTTGAGGATACATATGGTTCACACTGACTGTTGAAAAAAATCACCTAGAAATGTACAGTTTATAGAATAACATCTTCTGAATTGGAAGCCTGAGATGAGAGTAAGCCAGAATCTTTGAGGAATTTGGCAGTTTAAGTACAGATGAAATCAGATGCAAGAGAACAAAATTCTGGCACATGGGATACTTCTCACAAGTAAGACCAGACCTTGCAGGAAGAAACATGAAACACTAATCCAAGAAATCCCAGTAAATGGTGAAGAAAGAAAGACTAATGAGGTCTTGAAACCTAGAAAGAAATTTTCATATCAGACCATTTATTTGCTGAATCAACAGAATTGAAAAATGCCTTTGGCATAAAGACACAGGGCTGAGTAACTCCAATGAGCCAAACAATTATGGTAGACACGTTGTCAAAGCAAAAACTGCACCAGACAATATTAAATAGGCAAGTTAAAAATCCATTCCAGTCTATTGCAATAGAGTAGAGAAGCCAGTCTGAACTCCTGTTGAAACAAAGGCAAAGGTGGTTTTAAGAGCTGAAATAGGGGGATCCCAAAGAAAAAACAAACTTCTTCATATTGTCTTGACAGAAGAATTTTTACAACGTGGAGCAAGGCACTCATTGACGTTGGCTTCCATCCTCCCATAGGGGGCAGGGAAACAGAGGTGCTACCCTCTTTAGTGATGACATTTGAAAGAAATGAGTCCCAGGTACAGAAAGGTATTTCTGGTTTTTAAAATGGGCAAGAGGCTTTTTAAAAAATTTATATCTCAAAGAGGCAAATGAAAAAGTTTTTTTTACTATTGTTTTCTAAAGTTAATGCTACAAGGAAATGACTTCCAGTTAAGTTTAGTCAAACTGAGGGACACATTTAGGTTCATTTCAACCACAGGTTAAGGAAACAAATAAATAATAAGATTTATGATATAAACGCAAGAATCGCTCCTTAGTCTAATATGTTAGGTTTTCCTCTTCTGTATTTTTTCTCAAATGTTATTTTACAGTATTCAGTCCTCAGATCCCGTTTTCTTTACTTTTTTTTTTAATTAAGAGGTGAGAAAGCAGGGAGGCTGAGAGACAGACCTGGACCGGGATCCACCCAGCAAGCCCTCCACAGGGTAATGTTCTGGCCATCTGAGGCTGCTGCTCCATTGCTCAGCAACTGAGCTATTTCAGCACCTGAGTTGAGGTCATGGAGCCATCCTCAGAGCCCAGGGCCAAATTGCTTGAACTATTTGAGCCATGGCTGTGGGAAGGGAGGAGAAAAAGAGAGAAAGAAAGGGTAGGGGTGGAGAAGAAGATGGTTGCTTCTCCTGTGAGTCCTGACTGGGAATCAAACTTGGGACTTCCACACACCAGGCCAATGCTCTATCACTGAGCCAACCAGCCAGGGCTTCTTTTTTTCTTTATACAGTTCCTTAATTGATATCATTAGCCCCGTGACATTAATGTTTATATGCTGACAATTTTCAAATGATAATATTGATATAAAGAAAATTTTTGCTCCAAACTTCTAAATTGGGTATGTTTATCTCCTGTTTGCCTTTGCTGAAATAAATAAATATATATTTATATAAAATAATACATATGTATTTATAATTCTATGTAAATAAAGTGTACTCAGGCAAAAACAAACAAATGAAAAGAAATAAAAATAAGAATTAAATTAACAAAAGAACCAAACAGTTGCATTAGAGAATTGTACTAAGCACAGTTGTAGAATATTCCTGTTAATGTTTCTTAAAAGAGAAGATTTATTATAAAAAATAACTTGAAGAGTATAAACTAGATATAGATTTCCAGATTATCCTAGTAATACTGGGTACAGGGAATAAGGAAAAGGAAATGTGTCTATATTATAGTAAGTAGAATTGTCTTTATTATTAGAGCAGATTTTTAGAGAAAATATTTATATTTCTTTATTCATACACAATAAGTAGCATTTTATATACACAGTTCTTCATTTTGCTTTTTTAAACAATATATTCAGAATATCCTTCTGTATCACTTTGAAGAACTCCTGTTGCATAATATTTTATTAGGAGAATATATGGTAATTTATTTGACTGGTTTTAAATTGATAGACCTTTGAAATTTTCCCTTAATAGTTTTTCTATAATGAAAATGCAATAATAAATAGTTTCGTATTTATATAATTTCTTAACACCCACAGCACTAGAATTGCTAAAAAGTAAACACATTTGAAATTTTTATTTATATTCCAAATTGCTCTCCATAGCAGTTATTTCATTAATAATTAAAAAGAAAAAAATTATCATTTAACTTAAATTTTTTTTTTTTTTACAGAGGCAGAGATAGACAGGGACAGACAGACAGGAATGGAGAGAGATGAGAAGCATCAATCATTAGTTTTTCATTGCGCGTTGCGACTTCTTAGTTGTTCATTGCTTTCTCATATGTGCCTTGACCGCGGGCCTTCAGCAGACGGAGTAACCCCTGCTGGAGCCAGCAACCTTGGGTCCAAGCTGGTGAGCTTTTTGCTCAAGCTGGCGACCTCGGGGTCTCGAGCCTGGGTCGTTCTGCATCCCAGTCCGACTCTCTATCCACTGCGCCACCACCTGGTCAGGCTAACTTAAAATTTTGAAAAAACAATCTAAATAAGCAACAGCAAAAAAGTAATAAACGACATTAAATGACAAAATAGTAGAGTTGATATGTGCATTATGATCTAATTCATTAAGTATAGAAGTAATAATGAGTTTAAAAAAACATGGCATACATAATAAAAAGGGACATTAAGTAGACTTATGTTGGGATATTTGTAAGAAATAAACTAGATATAATTGCTTATAATTGGACTTGGTGTCTTCATTAAGTAGATGCAATTTTAGGAATATATAGATGATCAAATTGATTTAAGTAGAAATAAAAAGTTGAAATGAACAATAAACTTTGAAGACTTTTCTTCAGTATAAATTGACAAAAATCTTTAGAAGAAAACATTGCAATAGCTTTAAAAATTTTAGTTTAGATAGACATTGTTCCACTACTAGAGGCCTTTCTTACATAGTTGCAGAAGCTTCAAATATATATCTTTGCAAAATTTTAAAGTAAAAAATACTTAAAATACCCTAAAACTTTGTGAATTCTTACCTGCTTTAAATAAATTATTATACATTAGAATATAATTAGAATACAGTGGTACCTTGAGATACAAATTTAATTTGTTCTGTGACCAAGCTCATAAGTCAGTCAACTCGTATATCAAACTGCCGATACTGGACCTGTGCGCCAACTAGCAGCAGCTTCCTGAATCATGACTCATATCTCGGAATTTTGCTTAGATCTCGAATAAAAATACAAACCAAGTCACAGCTCGTACCTCAAAAAAATTATATGTTGGTCTATTCATATCTCAAGGTACTACTGTATAAGTTTTTTTGGACATGGATCTTTTATTTTATTTTATGTCATTTTTGTTCAGAGCTTTATTAATAAAGCACCAGAACCAGTACTTAAATATAGTTGGTCCTCAATAAAAATTAAATGAAGAAATATGATGGAATACTTATATAGTCATAGACATAATAATTTAGATATTTAAATAATAAAATGGGAAAATTTCTGCATCTTATGTGAAAAAGCTTGTTTCCTTCATTTTTTCCATATTTATTGGTTTAAAGGTCATTTTAAGTACACCAAAAGCAAATCATAAATAAAAGTATTTATTCTCTAACAATGACAATTTTTAAAAATTCTTATAGCCAAATTGTCATAAAATGTTACAAAACAATAATTAATAAATAAGACATTTATATAATACTCTAGGTAAAAGATTATTATTATATAAATTTATCTTGAATATCACTAGTCAATACTAAACTCATATACAAATAGTTATATGTTATGGATAGGCAAGAAAGAAGAAATATAAATGGGAAACAAGCTTGTGCAAAAACATCACATTTATTAATAATCAAATAGCTGATTAATGAATTGATGTTTTAACTTTCTGAATTTCGGGACAGAGGGATGTTTGAGTCCTGGCTCTATCATCTAGTACTTAGGTTATTAACTTCTTTATGCCGTCTATATTGTCTCATAAATTAAGGCAGTGCTATATCTCTCAGAGTGTTGTTAAAGATCAAATGTTAAAAGCAAGAGTGCATTGAATTTCTACTTCTACCTCAAAAATTAAAGTCGACTAAAGTTTGAATTATATAATTATTTCTAAGAATGAAATGCTGTAATAAATAATTTTTGTAACATTCAAATTGTATCAAAAAAAAAGTTAAAATATTAGAAACGTGTTTTTAGCCTGATTGCTAAAAAAAGAATACTAAAATTGCTCCCAAAATTGATATAATATTGCAAGGCAGCATAAAAAGAAATTAGATTCACATAATATTAAACATTTATTATTGCTTTGTGAGTTAACATATTACCTAAAAATTAAGCTTTATAAATGCTACCTAATTTTATGTAGATTATAAATTTTCCAAGAAGTTGTGTATAGATATTCTTCACATCTTTTGAGGGTGAATTAAATGCAGGATGCCAACTCTGCCATCTTAAAATTTTATGGAAAATCTTATGTCATGTCCAACAAGAACCATGATTAATCATCTACATTAGAAACAATAGAGTAAGGAGAAACAAAGAAAATTCAGAGAAAAAGAAAATATTCATATCATATTTCATGTTTACTTGTTTAATATTGTTAAAACAATAGACTTTACAAGACTGTTTTAACATAACTTCTATAGTTTTGCATCATAGTAGTTAAGAATTTAAACAAAAATTTGTCTTTTAAATAACTTCTTGAGGCCATCAGCAATTTTCAATAGTTGAAAAAAAGACTTTCTCAAGCTATGAAGTTTAAGAACAAAATTCCATGTAGAAAACATGTTACAAGAAAATATTCTTCCCAAAATAAATTCTGCTCTTCACAAAGGAAGTTAGTGATATTATTAAATATTTCAGTTTAAAATGGACATCTTGTCTTGTTGCAATTAGTGATCATAGGAAAAATGTAGCAGCTGAAATTACTATTAAACTGAGAAATTACTATTTCAAGATATAAATTTCGTTTACTAAACTTTTTTAAAACTAAAATGATAATAAAGTAAATTTTTTAAATTCTGTTTCTTTTAATGAAAATTCCGTACTAATCTGCTATTGATTTTAGCATCTAGCCATTAATACTATAAAGTACAATGTTTCCATTAAAATGGGATTTTAGAAAGTATAGTTGTTGATGTGAAAGTGTTTTAGTAATTAATACATTGTTAAATGAAAAGCAAATTATATCTCTAGATGCTGTATCAGATTGTAATTCTATTTTTAAATAAATATAAATATGTGCATTTATAACTACTATAAAAATATTATATAGAGAGTGGAATAACAGAAGTAGTTACTGATATTCATAAACTGGCCTCATACTAGCAGCAACATGCCAGTGTTGTTAGGCTCTGCTTTGACATTCTCTGTTGGAGGAAAAGACAAAGCACCTAGTGACTTTCTGTTCCCATCCTGGGAAAGTGAAGGTAGAGACCAAGCATACATAACTGAAGGCAGTCGTGTGTCCTGGGAAGGCCTCAAGGATATGATAGTTGGCCCTGCTGGAGCTTTCTGCAGGTCAGGAATCAGACAGCAAATGGTGTGGCGCTGTGTCTCAGAAAGGGCAAGAGAAACCTAATCAGTTTTTCAAAACTAAATAATAAAATCATACACTGTATTCTGCATGTTAGTTTCTCACACATGATGTCATGTTTCTGTTTAATAAATTGGATAGCTGATCTCTCCAAGGCACCTCAATCCTGGAGAGATTGGGGACCTCCACTTGCAGTATTCTTGCTTCTCATTCCT
This sequence comes from Saccopteryx leptura, assembly GCF_036850995.1. NCBI lineage: Eukaryota > Metazoa > Chordata > Mammalia > Chiroptera > Emballonuridae > Saccopteryx > Saccopteryx leptura. Next base: position 47,470,151 of record NC_089505.1, on the reverse strand, counting down.
TTGAGTCTTCTCTTCATGAAACCCTGAATACTAACAACAATTCTCAAATGAGCCATGGTGTGGTCCTACTAAACCCAGACAAGTTCAGAGAACACTAATAACAGCAGTCAGGGTCACCTTTGACTGAATAAAGTGAACTAAAACACTCAAACAAGACTGCTCTAAATTTGGTTTAAACAGACACAAATCAGGTCACTCTGCAAACCATAACACAAAACAATCTCTTCTTCTCCTGCCTAATATGAGTGAGTGTGGTCTTTATAGCTCTCAGCTTATAGAGATCTTCTTTTCTTATAGGTAAGATTAACTACCCAACCTAATCATAGAATTGAGCTTCTTCCTCACAGCATCGAGTGCAGAGCAAATCCCAGCTTCCTTGAACCTTCCCCAAAATTACTTTGCCCAAATTCTCCAAGTCCTAACATCCTTTTACTGAGTCACCTCTTGTTGCCCATGGTGTGTATTCACACATGGGCAACATGGAAAGAATAATGAACTCAAGTTTGTAAAACTACAGGTATGCCCCTGGTGGTATAGTCTGCAAGGCATTGAAAATTTACATATTTTATTACATAACACTATATTATACACTAACATCTTCATTTTCTTTTTTTTTTTTTTTTTAATTTTTTTTAAGTTTGTTTATTTTTTACAGAGACAGAGAGTGAGTCAGAAAGAGGGATAGACAGGGACAGACAGACAGGAACGGAGAGAGATGAGACGCATCAATCACTAGTTTTTCATTGCACGTTGCAACACCTTAGTTGTTCATTGATTGCTTTCTCATATGTGCCTTGACCACGGGCCTTCAGCAGACCGAGTAACCCATTGCTGGAGCCAGCAACCTTGGGTTCAAGCTGGTGGGCTTCTGCTCAAACCAGATGAGCCTGCGCTCAAGCTGGCGACCTCGGGGTCTCGAACCTGGGTCTTCCGCATCCTAGTCCGACGCTCTATCCACTGCGCCACCGCCTGGTCAGGCAACATCTTCATTTTCAAAAGTAATTATTTATAAAAATAATGTAATATACATTTTAATTGTAATTTCATTTTTCTTTAAAAAGTAATATTTTTATTTAAAAAATAAAATACATCTATGTTGGAATTTTTGTAAAGAATTTGTTGAAGACAATAATTTAGCACAATACTGTGTACGCATAGGAGAATTTTTTTTTTTTTTAGTAGAGAGAGAGTCAGAGAGAGGGATAGATAGGGACAGACAGGAATGGAGAGAGATGAGAAGCACCAATCATCAGTTTTTCGTGATGACACCTTAGTTGTTCATTGATTGCTCTCTCATATGTTCCTTGACTGTGGGCCTTCAGCAGACCGAGTAACCCCTTGGGTCCAAGCTGGTAAGCTTTTTCTCAAATCAGATGAGCCCGCATTCAAGCTGGCGACCTCGGGGTCTTGAACCTGGTTCCTTTCTCATTCCAGTCCGACGCTCTATCCACTGCGCCACTGCCTGGTCAGACAGAATATATATATATATATTTTTTGTATTTTTCTGAAGTTGGAAACGGGGAGAGACAGTCAGACAGACTCCCGCATGCACCAGACCGGGATCCACCCGGCACGCCCACCAGGGGCGAAGCTCTGCCCCTCCGGGCGTCGCTCTGCCGCGCGACCAGAGCCACTCTAGCGCCTGGGGCAGAGGCCAAGGAGCCATCCCCAGCGCCCGGGCCATCTTTGCTCCAATGGAGCCTTGGCTGCAGGAGGAGAAGAGAGAGACAGAGAGGAAGGAGGGGGGGGGAGTGGAGAAGCAAATGGGCGCTTCTCTTATGTGCCCTGGCCGGGAATCGAACCCTGGTCCCCCGCACGCCAGGCCGACGCTGTACCGCTGAGCCAACCGGCCAGGGCCAGAATTTTTTTTAAGTCTCAGTACTTTGAATAGCTGTGGTCTTCAAGATACTGTGCATCATACTGCTCCTGGTAGCTCCCTGTTTTTATAGTCCATCTCTAATGAAGTATTTAGTTGCCATATATTTTATCTATTTATATTACCAATAGCTTCACCTTATTTAGAATGGTTTTTATTTTCCTGTGTACCTACTTCTTAAATTAGGCAAAGAATACGTTTTATGTAAGCAGCCTTACATCAACTTGTTTGGAAAACTGATTATACACAAAATAAGTAAATAATTGTTTATGGTTGACAATATAAAAAGAGTATTACTTATCAAAGTGAGCATTTGGTCACACAAAAATTATCTCAAAGTCATTCACAAGCCTTTAAAAATAGGAAAATCAAAAATGGAAAATTTATCAAAATTAAAAATAAGAATATCCTGTTTATTTTATAAATAATAAAAAGCTGTACATAAATACAAATACATATTCAAGATGAATTTGAATGCTGAACTGTATTACTTATAAAAGTTCTATTATTTTAAGCATTTGAGGTGTTTGCCTTATTCCTAAAACTAAATATTTTTTACTGTTTAAGATTGACAGAATGTAGTTATCAATTGTTATCAGTAAACTAAACAAACATTTTTTTTTTTATTTCCTCCCTTATTTTTATTTTTTTTTAAAATAAATTTTTATTAATGGTAATGGGATGACATTAATAAATCAGGGTACATATATTCAAAGAAAACATGTCTAGGTTATTTTGTCATTAAATTATGTTGCATACCCCTCGCCCAAAGTCAGATTGTCCTTCGCCACCCTCTATCTAGTTCTCTGTGCCCCTCCCCCTCCCCCTAACTCTCCCCCTGTCCTCCCTCCCCCCACCCCTGGTAACCACCACACACTTGTCCATGTCTCTTAGTCTCATTTTTATGTTCCACCAATGTATGGAATCATGTAGTTCTTGTTTTTTTCTGATTTACTTATTTCACTCCTTATAATGTTATCAAGATCCCACCATTTTGCTGTAAATGATCTGATGTCATCGTTTCTTATGGCTGAGTAGTATTCCATAGTGTATATGTGCCACATCTTCTTTATCCAGTCTTCTATTGAAGGGCTTTTTGGTTGTTTCCATGTCTTGGCCACTGTGAACAGTGCTGCAATGAACATGGGGCTACATGTGTCTTCACTAAACAAACATTTTAAGGTTTCAAAGTAATCAGACTTTTGCCTTTGTCTCCTTCAGATAAATTATTAGATTCAAAATGACAGTTTCTGCTAATTTCACATAAATGTAAAAATTTTCTACCCTGAGAATAATTAATTGAATTTAAGTCATTCATATCCAGAGATGAATAAGTCATATAACCATCACCAAGTTATAAGTATTTAAATTGCAGCACCATTCTTTTTAATTCACAGAGTTAATTCAGTTTTTAAAATAAATCTTAAGTGTAATCACATATTTTAAAAGCCACAATTTTTACAAATGATACAGTGGAAACTTTTAATTCTGGGAAGAGGCATTATCAGCCATGCTGGTCCCTATTCCTCCAGCTAAGAATAACATAAATTCCTGGACATTGTATATAGAAAAAAACACACTATATATACTTGTATGTAAAAGAATAAAATATTTAAAAAACTGTTGAAAGAATAAGGTAGACTTACTAAATAATTAAAAACAAAAACAAAATACCTCAGAATTCAAATAATAATAGGGTGGTGAATCCCTTGGAATTATTTTATTTTCTTTTTGGCCTGATGACCTGGAGGTAAAAAAAAAAAAAGCTGAAAATTCAAAAATATCAATGGGCAGCCCTGGCCGGTTGGCTCAGCGGTAGAGCGTCGGCCTAGCGTGCGGAGGACCCGGGTTCGATTCCCAGCCAGGGCACACAGGAGAAGTGCCTATTTGCTTCTCCACCCCTCCGCCGTGCTTTCCTCTCTGTCTCTCTCTTCCCCTCCCACAGCCAAGGCTCCATTGGAGCAAAGATGGCCCGGGCGCTGGGGATGGCTCTGTGGCCTCTGCCCCAGGCGCTAGAGTGGCTCTGGTTGCAATATGGCGACGCCCAGGATGGGCAGAGCATCGCCCCCTGGTGAGCAGAGCATCGCCCCCTGGTGGGCGTGCCGGGTGGATCCCAGTCGGGCGCATGCGGGAGTCTGTCTGACTGTCTCTCCCTGTTTCCAGCTTCAGAAAAATGGAAAAAAAAAAAAAATATCAATGGGCAGAAACAATTAAAAAAACAACAACAAAAAAAGCTCAATCCCTCCCACCCCCCACCCCAGTGCCACATAGAACCTGCTCTTTCTAAGCATAGGACCAGGAAGGGGAAGCATAATCAGACAGAAAACTTTCAGCAAATTACCTCTCTACTTCAGCCAAACAGCACAGAAAAAGTGGGACCCCACCCCATTTATGCCAGTTGAGCTAGGAACCAGAACTTTCATGTTCCCAAGCTACAAGGAGACCAGTCTATCCCCTTACACTGATGCTGTCAAAGACTGAGCCAGGGCTTTCAGTCCAAACAGGTGATAAGTAGACCTTACTCAGCACACAGTGCCAGTGGAGACCACAGCGGGGCTGGGACTTCCACTTGCACCTGAAAGTAACAAGAAATCCCTCGGCATTAGAAAGATGTCAGAGGAAGCCTAGTGGAGAATCAGGATCTTCACCACCACCAAGCAGAAATTACTTCTGCCCTCTTGCCCCCCTAGGTTACTGAAGGCTACTTAGGGGAGGAACAATTAAGCATTCCTCTGGCTTTCAGCCAGTGAAGGGTCAGTGCAGTTCTAATGGAGACCTCCAAACCATACCTCCACCCAACAGTAGCGAGAAGCCCTTTCTCCCTTCAGGTGTCAACAGAAGTTGAATTTGAAAAACCTGGACTTTGACCTCTCCCTGGGCCTGGAGGAGCTAGGCAGTCCCTCTGCCTTCCTGTGCTGTAACAGTGTTGGAAGAAGCCAACTCAAATGGAAGGTGTGGATGAGAACATCCAGAGATGAATAAGTCATAAAACGTCTAGGTTTTAATAGAAAGTCATAAGTCATGTCAAAAACCAGGAAAATCTCAAACTGAATGAAAATGACAATAGATGGCAATGCAGAGAACACAGAGATGCTCAAATTAACTATAGAATGAAAGAATGAATGGATAAGTAAATGGATAGATGAATATATTAATGGTAAAATAATTTAACCTCCTGACAATTTAGATACCATACAGGTGGGCACAACTTCTCACTAAAGAGAATATGAGGATTTCCCCCTGCAGGATTTACCAGACATTTGAAGTGTGTGAGCTATTCAATGAATCCCTTGTATTCAGGGGGAAGAACTATCAGAAAATTAAACTGTTTCTCTTTTTATCAGAAGCTATTTCTAGGATAGAAAGCAAAATGTAAAGTTGTATAGAACCAGCTAGGTACTTCTTTTGGTTCCTACTACATAATTTTCTTCCAAATAAATTGATTAGGTTTTCAAACTCAACAGAAAATATAACTAGTTCTGAAATAATGTGATGATAAATGTAGAAAAACAATGACACCATTTCAGGATTTAATAAGAAAATTTCCAGATATTAGACGGTTTTAAAATGTAGGCCTATGTAGTTTTTGCAATTATAAGGTGTCCAATTGTCCTCCTTTAAGGAAGACAGTACTTTTGTAAGTTCTGTCCTCCCTCGAAAAGTGTCCTCCTACATGTCCTCCTTTTTTGATATTGGAAGACTAATCTGTAAATGTCCGTATTCAATCGACGCAGAGTTGATCCATTGCATGTGATGTGATGTATTTGTATCTAAATGAGTACTTTTTTCTTACAATTATTATTAAAAATTAATAGACGTGTAAGCATAATTACAATATAAAATATAACAAATATTTTTATTATGCATTTATCATATTAAGTGTATTATTGTTGCAATGAATAAAATGTTTCTTTTATTTATGATATTGTTTTCTTCAATTTATTTTTGTCCTCCTTTTCGTTGTAAAAAAGTTGGTCGCCTTAGCAATTACCAATAGCCATTGTTCCAAACCACGCTACTCATCACTGTATTTCAGAACTCTCAGAAGGTGTCCCTTCCTGGGAACCTCCTCTCTACTTAATTGAAAGCTGCACTCCTAGAGAAGTAGTTCTCTAAAAGAGCCTGCTGCCGAGAATCACTGGGGGATTTGCTGAAACACAGATCCCGGGCGGAACTTCTGAATTTCTGGTTCAGTAAGCCTAGAGTGGGGCCCAAGAATTTTCATTTCTAAATTCCTCACGATGCTGGTGCTGCTGGCCCAGGGACCACATTTTTAGTAGCTCTGCCTTAGTGTCACATTTCCTAAGCATGCAGTCACATTTACTCGAGAGTGGGCAAACATTCCAAACCAAATCTAACAATATTTTCCCATAAGCTCTATTAAAATAGGTATTTATCAAAATTCTTTTTGACACTACTTTGTTATTGTGGCAAGAAACTGTCTTTTTCAAATGCTTTTGAATCATAAAAACCAGGGGAAAAAATTCACCATATTCAAGTACATATGAGTAAGTTCAAATTCCTCGCTTATTAGCAGCATTCCTTAACTACCTTATCATTTTTTTAAATCTATTTTGTCCTTAATAAATATATGTAGTTATTGTTTTAATTAATTTATTTTTGTTATAAAATAAGAAATTCTGTTATTCAAATTTTCTCCTGTTCGGTTATTTCCAGCTATGATTAGAGCCTAGTTTGGGTGGATAGTCCACCAGTTCATTACAAATTACAACATGCTTCATATTCATGTAATTCTGGAAAAACCTACACAAAAACATTTTACCCTATCCTACTCAGTAATACACTTTCTGAAAAAGGTGGGCTGATTCAGTACATCTTTCAGAATATATTTTCATGAAAGGCAAATTGATACTTCATCATATTAATTCTTGCAGTAAATTAATTTCTATTTACTAATAAGAACACTTGCTTTAAAAAATGTAAGCTATTAAGTGTGTAATGCAATTAGGCCATCTTCATTTGGATACAGGCACTTGTTTTTGCCTGTAAGATGTTTATTTTATTTTCTTCTGAACAATAAGAAAGCCTGTGAGTCATTGTAAATCCAGATAATGGCGATATTTCAAATGCTTTTAAAGTGTCTTTCTAACACATTGGCAGGAGGCTATGGATTTGGTGATTCTATTTTGATTCCTTGTTGCCTTTTCCATCATTCTTTTGTTTCCTTTCTTCTCTATGGAGGATACCAGACTTTGCAAACAATTTTGGGGCTTGCCTGAAGTGCTCTGAAGCAATTGGTGGTGACAGGGAATTATATCCTGTTTAAAGGGAATTTTTTATGAGGAGGTAATTTATACTTGAAGTGGGCAGAAGAGAGCTGGACTTACAATTAGTAGGAGGGACATTTATCTCCCAGCAGCACATGGGCAGAGCCCTGAAGCCAGGCTAGGGCAGATGTAAACCAGTTGGCAAAGGCTGAACCTGGGATTGTTTGAGGTCAGGTGACTGTTGCCAGGAGAGTTGGCTCAGGATAAGGTAGAAAAAGCAAATCTGTGTACAGCTGGCTTCTCTCTTTCTTTTATTAAGTAGTTTGCTGCAAAATCTTTCTACCCTATTTGACTTTCTGTATATGAACGAGTCCTATCCCTTTGTATGATTTGGAATTAATTTGAGTATAACATTTTTTTTTTTTTTGCAGTGAGCACAGTACTTTTCACACTACCAGAGCAAGATTATTTGGCTAGAATTATTTAACCTATGATTTCTCATTGTTATCTCAGATTATGTATAAAAAAATTTTACTTTTTCTCCTATGAAAATGGCCTCTCACTATTACTATGTTGATGTTTTTATAACATAAAATAGGCTCTGGAAAGCAATTGTAGAGCCTGGAAGGAGGAAAAGACAAGACAGAAGCAAGGAGCCAAGAAGGAAGGAGGAAGAAAAAGAAGGATATTTCTCTGGTAAATCAAAGAGAATACAGGCAATATGGACAGAGGAGGCTGTGCCCAGAGATGTGTCAGAGGAAAAACTGCACCAGAGAAAAATAAACAGGCAAGGGAGATTTTATTCAAGGCTAGTTCAGTAGGGAAGAGGGAGGGTTTGTTCTGTTCTACAAAATCAACTGAGAGCAAAGATGATCTTTAGCCCCAAATAGCACCTAAGTGGAAGTTTCAGTGCACGTTCACTTTAAAATAGGAAGATGATGGCAGGCAATTAAAATGCAAGGTGCCTTCATTCTAGAAATCTAACTTCTGTGGGTTCTCTGTGTTTGCCCACCATGTGAGTTTCCCTTTTTACCAAAATTGTTTTACCTTTGTTGTAAACACATGCCAGGTGAGCAGTGCACACTGTTACTATGTAGAGCTACAGCTCAAATATCTTCTCTAGTGTCAAATCCTTTGAACTACTCTAGATTTTCAGTACTACTTCAGCAACAGAACTGAGTGAGCCCTCTCAGAAGGCCCCTTTCTGGTCTTCTTGGAGTCTTACCACCTAGATGACAAAGAGAGAGAGAAAGTTGCCTCATGCAGTCTTTATTATGTCTTTAATGCTCCACATAAGAATCTACCAGGCCTCTAAGGTTCCCTTTTAAAGTCTGCATTCTACCTTCTCCCCATCCAAGACCATCGTCCTATGTTAAACTTTCTCCTTCTAAGAATGAGTTAGGAAAGCAAGGCATTGGAGACTCGCTAGAGTTAGGGTTACACATTAACAACCATTGGGCCAAATCCTTTCCCACCTGCTATATGTGTGGCCCATCTTGTTTTTTGTTTATTTTTCATTTGCACTGAATACCTGTAAGTGCTCACAGGCCCTCCAGCTTGTTGCAGAGGACACTGCTCATTCTATCTCACTTGGCTGGATTCACACATTTAAGTACATTTAAGTAATCTTCCTGGGTCCTTTAAGCATTTAAAATGAGTTTTTCTACACTAGCAGTTAGAGGGACCAACTATATCTAATCCTTATCTGAAGAATAAATTCAACCCTTGCAAAAATTCCTAATACTGCTTGGCACAATTTGTAGTCTAGAGTGAATACTAATATTACTGCTGGTTATCTTCCTCTTTTCTAGGAAAGACTGGACAAAGACTGGACAGTGCTGGGGATAAAGGCTGGGGAGTGACACATCTCACAATGCAAAGGGCTAGCACCAGCTCTTCTTACTCTCCTTCGAGGCTTATGCTCCCGCAATGAATGTGTGAGAATAATATTTTTCTTAGAATAGCAAATATAGAGTACTCAGTATACATGAATGTGTTTCCAATCACAGTCATTCAAACATACTTAATCAAGTATCACAGCAAGAATGAAAAACTTTGTGAGACATTTCTTAGTAGAGAAAGGCAATGAATATAGTTGCCATCAGAGTTTACAGCTTTGCAGAAAAGAAACCTCCTGAGTTTTGTGTCTTTGTCTTTTAGCTGACATTAGAATAAAGTAATTGTTCATTGTCATACACCGCCTCACACATATCATCACACACACGCACACACACACACACACACACGCACATCCATTATAATATTTTCCTTTGATCTATTTTGAAATAGGAAGTGTACATTCTATTTTCCTAAAAGGGCCACAACAATATTTCTGGATCTATATGCTCCTCCGGGAACATTGCAGTCCCTATCATGAGGTGAAACATATTTCCCCTCCTCGTGATCCTGTGAAGTCCCTTGTAACTTTATGATTAAGAGAATGAGGCAGAAAAGATGTTGTGTAACTGAATCCAAGCCTTAAATTTGCATGGAACTTGTCTGGAGTTCTCTATCAGTTTCTGTTCTCTCTCTCTCACTCTTTCTCTCTCTCTCTCTTTCTCACCTTTGAATAAGTTTGCCCCCTGCCATTGAGTCTTACAGTTAAGAACCCAAACCTGTGGAGCAGAGAAAGAAACCATATTTGTACTCAATCTAAGTTCTCAACACACAAAATCTATGATTGTAATAAATGTTATTTTTTACACTAGTAAGCTTGGTTGTGAATTTGTTTCATAATTGAGTTATCATATCAAAGAAATCAGAGTTGTGGATTGTAAAATTTCAATTATTTGTTTTTTTAAAGCTTATATAGAAAGAGCTGGGATCTTTTTCATGATAGAAAATGCAGTATTCTAAAAAGAAAGGCAATAGTCTAAATAAATGACCATAGATGGTGACTCTATGGTTGAACACACGGCAGCCAGGAGGATTTGAAAAGCAATACACATCACTTAACCTAAAAACTTCTCAGTCCACACATTCTGGTTAAAACTGTTTACCTAGACTCCAAGTCATGTACGAGTGGAAAAACATGCTCTGGTTGATTTTCGAGAATCATTCGCTGTTGGAAATTCTGGAGTTCAAACACAACTTTATTTGAGGCTGAGAACTTTTTCAGCCACATATCATTCCCCCAAACACAGCTTCTTAATACCTTACAGAGTGGACTAGTAGAATACAAAGCACATGAGTAAATTTTCCTAAGAAAATACTTGTCTTGCTATGTCTTCATTCATTCAGGATACTTAACCCTTCAGCCTTTTACTCAGGATGCCTAGCCTCATTGTACACACTACTCTGATTCATTGTTCATGGTCTAATTAAAATCTCAGATCAATTAAGTGGTCATATATGGCAGGTATCATTCTAGATGTATTAGCATCTATATCCTATGCTCATACAATCTGAGAACATCTTTTACTCCTCAGTTCTTCAATGATTAAAAAGAGAGGAAGAATATTTTGTAAGACCATTGTCCTTTCATTTAACAAGGAATCTCCACTGCATATTTATTTCTAATCTAATGGGTTCACTTTATAAAATCCCATTGCTAGATCTTATTCCTAAATAGATTGCCCAAAGGTCTTATTTGTTTGTTGTATTCATTTGTATTTTTACCTCCCCAATAAAGAACTATCTCCAGCATCTTTTTAGTAATTTTACTCTGGTAAAAAATTTATCCTTGATAAACCATTCTCTATTAACTTAGTTACATTTTAAAAATCTTATTCTCTCCTTGTATTAATTGGATTACAAATAACAAATTACAGTGTTTCAGGGTTGAAGAACTAGACAAATAATAATACCACTTTAATGAATAAGAAATTCTGAGAGCTGACTTTTTAAAATAAAGTGTTGCAACATAGGTTTATACACATTATGTTTGTTATCTCTATAAAGTCATCCAGAAGAACTTAAAATTAAGGAAAGAGGTCAAAGATAGAAACATAGTTGTGAGATAAGTCTCTACAAAAATAATTGCTGAAGTTATTAAAATGAATTAGTTCTGAGTGAGTATAGAGCAGTAAAGAATACTATTTATGTATTACCTAGTATTTTCAATTTTCTTTAATTCTTTGAAACATTTATTACTCCCTAATTTTATGCATAGTTTTGCCAGTTTATATGTATGAACCTTCCGCTACTATTTAAACCACCCTGGGATGACTCATTCATTTTAGCAATGAGTCATTTATTACAAACTAGTTATTACAAAACTAAATATACTAAGAAGTTAAGAAAACTTTAATAAGCATCCTCAATCCTTCTTGTTATTTTGAACTTCTGCTAAAATGCCCAAAGGGGAAAAAAGGATGCACTGGATATTGGACACAAGTTCTTTGCAAGGCAATAATCTGGGCATTGGAGAAGCAGTGCAGATATAACAGGTTAGATGTTGCTGTGTGCTATAGGAAAAAGCAAATTTAGGACGAATAATAAGGGAATGCTGGACTGGAAGGTAGGAGTTACTGTAATTAATAAGGAGAACAGTGTAAGTCTCACTGGGAAATGGCAACTGCACAGACCTGAAAGATAGGAGACATAATAAGAAGTAGACAACCAGGCAGCGGGACAAGGAGTGTGAGGACATGCATGACAGATGACTGGTACAGGGAGGAACAACAAGAGGGCGGTTAGGTAGTGAGAAGTGAGCCAGTGGTAGGCAGCAAAGGAAGTCAGAAGGGAGCTGGGAAAGTGCAATCTCATAGACCTTCAAGGTCATTGTAAGGACCTTGGCTTTCCCTTTTTGTAATATGGGAAGCATTTAGAAGAATATGAGTAGAGGAGGGAAATGAGCTGTGATATATTCTAAAAAGATTCCTCTGGCTGCTGCGTTAAGACTAAATTTATGGTGGTAAAGTAGAAAAAGAGAGGTTATTTTAATAATCCAGTCATGATTAAAGGAAATCAGAGCAGGATTATTTGCAAAGAGTTAGTAAATGGATAACTAGAGGGGTTTAATGGCAGGTATTAGAAGGAGAATTAATATATTAGTAAATACAAAGAATATTAAAATTAGCATTAAACTAGAATTGGTGACCTTTAGTTAACATAAATTGCCATTGTCATATGATGTGGGATTAGAATATTATCTATGTCTCAATTATATCATGTCTTGAGTTTCTAATAAAGGCTCTGTAAATATTTATTCAAATATTGAAATTTCATTTTAAACTTGTAGCATATTAACATACAGATACACCAGCTGTGTTGGCAACTTGTTAATTCTATAACTGTCCTATAATTATTCATTTTTTATTTAAAATTTTAGAATAATTTGTAATTATAACTCTCATGAAAATGTTATTTGATATGGCCCTCTTTAATAATTAGAATTATAGAGCTACAAATACTAAAGCAACAAGCAACTGGATATTGTTAGTATGAAATATACACTATAAATAAAGATTTATTTTTACTCTATCATGAAATGATTTGGGATCAAACTGTTAGAGGAAAAGTATTTGGAGCTAAAACTTTAATAAAAATCATTAGTATTTATAAAACATTTTAGCTATCACTTAGAAAATATGATACCTTGCAAAAGTTTACCTTGAAGAGTTATAATTTTAGGTATAGAAAGAAATGGAGTGGATAAAGGAGAAAGAAAGAGGGAAGAAGGGTAAGAGAAAGAGAAAAAAACATATTTTCCAAACTGAGTATATGCCTATGTCCCTGGGCCCAAATGATTTTTGATTACCCACTATTTAAAATAATTTATATCATTCCAAGTTCTCTACTGGTATGAGTAATGATATGATTGTAAGCGTGTACTAATCTGAAAATTGAGCAATACATTGAGAGTGCATTTAACTCAAGGATCAACAACTTGATTTTTCTGTTTACCTGTACATTATAGGAGTATGGGGAAAGAAGGAGAAATACAGGTAGTTGAAACAAAGGACTCTGGACAACAGGACTCTCCAGTCAAAAAAAATCTCCCTCACCTAGCCCAGCAAGTAGAAATCCACTAGGAAGTAACAGGTACCTTTTTTTAAAATGCAAATATCCCCTGAGAAGATTGAGCACTGGCTTTGGTGTTAAATATATGTGTGCTTTAATCCTGGCTCTGCCATTTACTACTCCTGTGACCTTGGGAAAGTAGCTATTATTTATCAATTGATTTTTACAGAGACTCGCTCTCTTCAATATAGTGGAAAGTACCTGCTGGTGTTGATTAACTGCAAATAGCTTCTCTCCCTCTAAACTATGCATTTTTAAGAAATATTGATACCTATTTCTTCTCCGCTCTGTAGTCTCACCTCCCTCGACTCCCCCCACATGCACACACACATATACACAAAGTTATATCACTTTGCTCATTTTATTTCTGAATAGATCTTTCATTCACTTATTCATTCATTTAATCAGCTAAAATATATTGAGCATCTACTACATGCCAGTATTATACACCCTTAGGATACACTAGTACACAAAGCAGAAAGTATTCCTTGTCTTCATGGAGCTTACTTTCTAGTAGGGGATGCAGCTAATAAATAATATACATAATAGATATACTGCTCACAAAAATTAGGGGATATTTCAAAATTAATATGAAGCGATAAAATATCCACTAATTTTTGTGAGCAGTGTAATTCATTTCTATAGAATTTTGGGAGATAATAAGTGCTTTGAAAAAAAATGAGTAAGTGTGATATAGTACCTGGGGAGTTTTAAATGTATATTAAATGGTTATAAAAGGTTTCCTTGAGAAAGTGACAATTGAGTACAGAACTGAGGAAGGGAAAAGTGTTAAAGGCACAGTTGAGGGTCAGTGCAGTTAGCTAGATAAGAGGGAAAGAGATGAGATGAGGTTAGGGCTGGGTTAAGTCAGGCAAGGCCTAGTGACCGCACAGTTATACTGGGCCCTGCATCTAGAATGGCCCTGAGTTTGAAATTGAATGCATTGTGGCTATCTTCTTGAAATTATTGGTAGTTTTGTCTTTGAATTTGTGTTTTGTAAGTGTATCCTGATAAGACAAAGTAGAGCTTGGAAGTTCAGTCCTTACATGATCAGCTTTTTGTGGCCTCTTTGCTTCCCCAGCTGGGAGCCTGGTAGGGCCTGGATAGGGAATGGGAAGGATCAGGCTTGGATGTGCACAATCCAAGGTGTTTCAAGACAGAACACAGAGGTCGCCAACCAGTGCAGGGGTAGCTGTGCCCGGAACATTCTGTGACTCAGTGATGAAAGCCTGTCACCCATTTCGGATCCAGATACTTCTGGCATACTGGATTTTAGTATAATACTTGGTCGTTGTTCATCAGCTGTGGGTTGGGGCAGTGAGCCTGTGGGAAGGGAAGGTGCCAGGCTGGATTTCTCTGCTTCCAGCTAGGGCACAGCCTCTGCGTTCTGCAGCCAGTGGGGAGAAGGGAGCAGGAATTAAGAAGTCAGTGGGCATACAGCACCCTCATTAGTGGGGGCAGAGCCCCTGGGCACATGTGAAGGCTTTCTTTTGCCCTAGGAACAGTCACATTAAATAGCAATTTAAAAAAACATGGCAGCCTGACTGGTGGTGGTTCAATAGATAGAGTGTCAATCTAGGATGCTTAGGTCACAAGTTTGAAACCCTGAGGTTGCTGGCTTGAGCGTGGGATCATAGACATGGCCCCAAGGTTGCTGGCTTGAGTTCTAAGATCACTGTCTTTAGGCCCAAGGTCGCTGGCTAGAGCCCAAGGTCACTGGCTTGAGCAAGGGTCACTCATTCTGCTGTAGCCCCTGGTCAAGGCACATATGAGAAAGCAATCAATGAACAACTAAGGAGACTAAGGAGCTGCAAAAAGAATTGATGCTTCTCATCTCTCTCTCTTCCTATCTGTCTGTTCTTATCTGTCTCTCTCTCTCTGACTTTGTCACCCCAAAAAAAAGAAAGAAAAGAAAGGGAAAAAAAAACATGGCAAGTTGAGAGAGGCTATGAATAAAAAACAAAACAACAACAACAAAAAACACCCATGTTTTAATACTTTTAATGGAATTTAGAAATTCAGGGAAAAGGAGCCCTGCAAATCCATTTTGCTTTGTGGCCACAGCTGATGTAGCTGGTTCTGTAGAGAGGAAACAGAAGGTCAAATTATTCATGACTTCATAGGTCCTTCATTTTAAGGACATTCCTGCAACATTTTGAGATGGGTAGAGACATGGCATAATCTGCTTTGTATTTTAAAAGGATTCTGCTGTTGCTTTTAAAGAATCTAGAAATAGATGAGTAGGTCATTTTTAATCCAGACAAGAGGTGATGGAAGCTCAGACCAGGGTTCAGTGGAACAAGTAAAACACTGGCAGAATCAGAATAAAATTTGAAGGCAGGGTTGAGGTCATTTACAATGAATTAGGTAGGTCTCTGAGTTACACAGGTATATATCAATATAATTTTCAAAACTCAATGAACTATATACATGTGATCTGTATAATTTACCATGTGGAAAGAATGCCCAATAATAATAAAAGTAAAAACAAAAGCACTACGCAGAACAATTTTTATGATATGCCCCGTGTATGAAGAAAACAAGAGGCACCTTCTTCTTTAGGAAAATGTTCTTCTGTGTATGCAATAATTTCTGGAAGCATACACAAGAATCAGAAAGCAATGATAACCTGTTAAGGGCTAGGTCAAGAAATAAACAGAAAGAGAATTATTTTCTGAAGATATTTTTATGATGTTTAAATTACCTAATAAATTGCTAAGAAAATATATTCTAAATTAGTGTATGTGTTTGGTTTATATTTTTTAAGTTTCCACTGTCCAGTGTTAAGAGAATAAAATATTCCCAAACATATTCTTTTTTTTTTTTTTTTAAATAAATTTTTATTAATGGTAATGGGATGACATTAATAAATCAGGGTACATATATTCAAAGAAAACATGTCTAGGTTACCTTGTCATTAAATTATGTTGCATACCCCTCGCCCAAAGTCAGATTGTCCTTCGCCACCCTCTATCTAGTTCTCTGTGCCCCTCCCCCTCCCCCTAACTCTCCCCCTGTCCTCCCTCCCCCCACCCCTGGTAACCACCACACACTTGTCCATGTCTCTTAGTCTCATTTTTATGTTCCACCAATGTATGGAATCATGTAGTTCTTGTTTTTTTCTGATTTACTTATTTCACTCCTTATAATGTTATCAAGATCCCACCATTTTGCTGTAAATGATCTGATGTCATCGTTTCTTATGGCTGAGTAGTATTCCATAGTGTATATGTGCCACATCTTCTTTATCCAGTCTTCTATTGAAGGGCTTTTTGGTTGTTTCCATGTCTTGGCCACTGTGAACAGTGCTGCAATGAACATGGGGCTACATGTGTCTTCACGTATCAATGTTTCTGAGGTTTTGGGGTATATACCCAGTAGAGGGATTGCTGGGTCATAAGGTAGTTCTATTTGCAGTTTTTTGAGGAACCACCATACTTTCCTCCATAATGGTTGTACTACTTTACAGTCCCACCAACAGTGAATGAGGGTTCCTTTTTCTCCACAGCCTCTCCAACATTTGCTATTACCCGTCTTGTTGATCATAGCTAATCTAACAGGGGTGAGGTGGTATCTCATTGTAGTTTTGATTTGCATTTCCCTAATAACTAATGAAGCTGAGCATCTTTTCATATATCTGTTGGCCATTTGTATCTCTTCCTGGGAGAAGTGTCTATTCATGTCTTCTTCCCATTTTTTTATTGGATTGTTTGTTTGTTTGTTGTTGAGTTTTATGAGTTCTTTGTAAATTTTGGAAATTAGGCCCTTATCTGAGCTGTTGTTTGAAAATATCATTTCCCATTTAGTTGGCTGTCTGTTTATTTTTATATCAGTTTCTCTTGCTGAGCAAAAACTTTTTATTCTGATGTAGTCCCATTCATTTATCTTTGCCTTCACTTCTCTTGCCATTGGAGTCAAGTTCATAAAATGTTCTTTAAAACCCAGGTCCATGAGTTTAGTACCTATGTCTTCTTCTATGTACTTTATTGTTTCAGGTCTTATATTTAGGTCTTTGATCCATTTTGAATTAATTTTAGTACACGGGGACAAGCTGTAGTCGAGTTTCATTCTTTTGCATGTGGCTTTCCAGTTTTCCCAACACCATTTGTTGAAGAGGCTATCTTTTCTCCATTGTGTGTTGTTGGCCCCTTTATCAAAGATTATTTGACCATATATATGTGGTTTTATTTCTGGGCTTTCTATTCTGTTCCATTGGTCTGAGTGTCTATTTTTCTGCCAATACCATGCTGTTTTGATTATTGTGGCCCTATAATATAGTTTAAAGTCAGGTATTGTAATGCCCCCAGCTTCATTCTTTTTCCTTAGGATTGTTTTGGCTATTCGGGGTTTTTTATAGTTCCATATAAATCTGATGATTTTTTGTTCCATTTCTTTAAAAAATCTCATAGGGATTTTGATGGGAATTGCATTAAATTTGTATATTGCTTTGGGTAATATGGCCATTTTGATTATATTTATTCTTCCTATCCAAGAACAAGGAATATTTTTCCATCTCATTGTATCTTTTTCGATTTCCCTTAACAATGCTTTGTAATTTTCATTATATAGGTCCTTTACATTCTTTGTTATGTTTATTCCTAGGTATTTTATTTTTTTTGTTGCAATCGTGAAGGGGATTATTTTTTTGAGTTTGTTTTCTAATATTTCATTGTTGGCATAGAGAAAGGCTATGGACTTCTGTATGTTAATTTTGTATCCTGCGACCTTACTGTATTGGTTTATTGTTTCTAATAATCTTTTTGTGGAGTCCTTCGGGTTTTCGATGTATAGGATCATATCATCAGCAAAGAGTGATACCTTTACTTCTTCTTTTCCAATATGGATGCCTTTTATTCCTTTGTCTTGTCTGATTGCTCTGGCCAGAACTTCTAGCACCACGTTAAATAAGAGTGGAGAGAGTGGACAACCCTGTCTTGTTCCTGATTTAAGGTAGAAAGTCCTCAGTTTTATGCCGTTTAAAATGATGTTGGCTGATGGTTTATCATATATGGCCTTTATCATGTTGAGATATTTTCCTTCTATACCCATTTTGTTGAGAGTCTTAAACATAAAATTGTGTTGTATTTTATCAAAAGCCTTTTCTGCATCTATTGATAAGATCATGTGGTTTTTGTTCTTTGTTTTGTTGATATGGTGTATTACGTTAACCGTTTTGCGTATGTTGAACCATCCTTGAGATTCTGGGATGAATCCCACTTGATCATGATGTATTATTTTTTTAATATGTTGTTGTATTCGGTTTGCCAGTATTTTGTTTAGAATTTTAGCATCTGTATTCATTAGAGATATTGGTCTGTAGTTTTCTTTCTTTGTGCCATCCTTGCCAGGTTTTGGTATGAGGGTTATGTTGGCCTCATAAAATGTGTTTGGAAGTATTGCTTCTTCTTCAATTTTTTGGAAGACTTTGAGTAGAATAGGAACCAAGTCTTCTTTGAATGTTTGATAGAATTCACTGGTATAACCGTCTGGGCCTGGACTTTTATTTTTGGGGAGGTTTTTAATAGTTTTTTCTATTTCCTCCCTGCTGATTGGTCTGTTTAGGCTTTCTGCTTCTTCATGACTCAGTCTAGGAAGGTTGTATTGTTCTAGGAATTTATCCATTTCTTCTAGATTGTTGTATTTGGTGGCATATAATTTTTCATAGTATTCTACAATAATTCTTTGTATATCTATGATGTCTGTGGTGATCTCTCCTCTTTCATTTTGGATTTTATTTATTTGAGTCCTGTGCCTTTTTTCCTTGGTGAGTCTTGCCAAGGGTTTGTCAATTTTGTTGATCTTTTCAAAGAACCAGCTCCTTGTTTTATTGATTTTTTCTATAGTTTTTCTGTTCTCTATTTCATTTATTTCTGCTCTGATTTTTATTATCTCCTTTCTTTGGCTGGTTTTGGGTTGTCTTTGTTCTTCTTTTTCTAGTTCCTTAAGGTGTGAAGTTAAGTGGTTTACTTCGGCTCTCTCTTGTTTGTTCATATAGGCCTGAAGTGATATGAACTTTCCTCTTATTACTGCTTTTGCTGCATCCCAGAGATTCTGATATGTCGTATTTTCATTTTCATTTGTCTGTATGTATCTTTTGATCTCTGCGCTTATTTCTTCTTTGACCCATTCATTTTTTAGAAGTATGTTGTTTAGTTTCCACATTTTTGTGGGTTTTTCCCCCTCTTTTTTGCAGTTGAATTCTAGTTTCAAGGCTTTATGATCAGAAAATATGCTTGGTACAATTTCAATTTTTCTAAATTTGCTGATATTGTCTTTGTGGCCCAACATATGGTCAATTCTTGAGAATGTTCCATGTACACTAGAGAAAAATGTATACTCTGTCGCTTTGGGATGAAGTGTCCTGTAGATGTCTATCATATCCAGGTGTTCTAGTATTTCGTTTAAGGCCACTATATCTTTATTGATTCTCTGTTTGGATGACCGATCTAGAGCCGTCAGCGGAGTATTGAGGTCTCCAAGTATGATTGTATTTTTGTTAGTTTTTGTTTTAAGGTCAATAAGTAGCTGTCTTATATATTTTGGTGCTCCTTGGTTTGGTGCATATATATTAAGGATTGTTATGTCTTCTTGATTTAGTGTCCCCTTAATCATTATGAAGTGACCATTTTTGTCTCTGAGTACTTTTTCTGTCTTGTAGTCAGCATTATCAGATATGAGTATTGCTACACCTGCTTTTTTTGGGGTGTTGTTTGCTTGGAGTATTGTTTTCCAGCCTTTCACTTTGAATTTGTTTTTATCCTTGTTGCTTAGATGTGTTTCTTGTAGGCAGCATATAGTTGGATTTTCTTTTTTAATCCATTCTGCTACTCTGTGTCTTTTTATTGGTAAGTTTAATCCATTTACATTTAGTGTAATTATTGACACTTGTGGGTTCCCTACTGCCATTTTATAAATTGCTTTCTGTTAGTTTTGTATCTAGTTTGATTCTTCTCTTTTGTTTTTCTATCATTTGTTTCTGTTTGTTTGTGTTCCATACTTCTTTCCTCTGTTGCTACCTTTTTTAAGTCATGTGTTTTTGTGGTGGTTTTTTCTAGGGTGGTTACCATTAAGTAATGAAAAGGGTACCTACCATATTCATTGTAGTACCCTATCTTATAAGTATTTCTGCACTTCATCGTCCTTTGCTACTGTTAATCTCCATTCTCTCCCCCCTTTTTTTTTCCTTTGTTGTCACAGTTTAAGTTTGGTTTTATTGTGTTCTTGGTGGAGCTGTTACTTGTGGTGTTGTTTTCTTTTGTTCTTTGAATCTGGTTGGAAAACCCCCTTTAGTATTTCCTGGAGTGGGGGCTTTCTCGTGATAAATTCTCTCATCTTTTCTGTATTTGTGAATGTTTTTATATCTCCTTCATACTTGAAGGATAGCTTTGATGGGTATAGTATTCTTGGCTGAAAGTTCCTCTCTTTCAGGGCTTTAAATATTGGGGTCCACTCTCTTCTAGCTTGTAGAGTTTCTGCTGAGAAATCTGATGATAATCTAATAGGCCTTCCTTTATATGTTGTACTCTTCTTTTCCCTGGCTGCCTTGAGAATTTTTTCTTTGTCATTGGTTTGTGTCATCTTTATTATGATGTGCCTTGGAGTGGGTTTGTTAGGGTTAAGAAAACTCGGTGTTCTGTTTGCTTCTTGAATTTGAGGCTTTAGTTCTTTCCACAGGCTTGGGAAGTTCTCGTCTATTATTTGTTTGAGTATATTCTCCATTCCATTTTCTTTCTCTTCTCCCTCTGATATACCTATTATTCTTATGTGATTCTTTCTGATGGAGTCAGATAATTCCTGTAGGGCTTTCTCGTTTTTTATTATTTTTGAGTCTCTTTCTTCTTCTCTCTGTTGTGCCTCAAGTTGTTTGTCTTCTATTTCACTAATCCTATCTTCAATCTGGGTTGTTCTGCTAGCTAAGCTTGTTACCTCGTTTTTCAGCTCGTGAATTGAGTTTTTCATTTCTGTTTGATTTGTTTTTATAGTTTCAATTTCCTTGGTAATATATTCTTTGTGTTCATTGAGTTGTTTTCTGATCTCCCTATATTGCCTTTCCGTGTTTTCTTGTATATGTCTGAGTATTTTTAAGATTTCTATTTTAAATTCTCTGTCATTTAGCTCCAAGGCTTCCAATATGTTAAGTCTTTTCTCCATAGATTTTTCCACATCTATTTGTGTTACCTCTCTTTCTTTTGTATCCATAATATTCGATTTCCTCTTTCTTATTGGCATCTGAGGGTGGTCTTGTTGATAGCACTAATTAGAATTAATAAAGAGTAAAAAGTAAAAAAAAAAACAAAACAAAAAAACAAAAAAAAACACAAAGGGTAAAACACCCCACAAAAAAAACAGTAATAATTTATTATTTCCCCCTTTTTTTTCTTTCTTCTCCTTCCCTCCTCTCCCCTCCTCAGGGAAATATCGTGCCTATAATGGAGGGCCTGGTTTGCGGTGAAGAGTTCAAGGGGCAAAAAAAAAAAAAAAAAAAAAAAAAAAAAAAAAAGGGGAGTAGGGACCTACTAAATGCAAAAAAAAAAAAAAAAAAAGGAAGAAAATCTTAGACAAGCATAAGTTGATCTGCCTGCGGGTGATGGTCAACTAAGAGATATAATGAGAGGGATAAGAGGGAACCAGAAAAAAGGACAAAAAAAGGAATAATAAAGAAGAAAAAAATAAAAATAATAAGTAAAAATATGTTGTATTAAGTGGAGCAAAGACCAAATACAATGGAGACCTTGGGTTGGGAGGACCCAAAATGCCACAAAAATAAACTAACACGAAAAAAACAAAAACAAAAGCGAAAAAGAAAAATAAAGCCAAAAAAAAACCTTGAGTCCCAAATTAACTAATTTGTTCGTGATTGAGGATTAAATGGGAGGAAAGTAAAATGAGAAAAGAAAAAACGAATAGAAAGGAAAAAATAAGAAAAAGAGAAAAACGAAGGAAGAAATAAAAAAGGAAGAGAAAAAAACAAAATAAAGCAAAAAACAAACAAACAAAAAAAAAACACAAAAGAGGAGAGAGTGAGAGTTAAGTGTCCTGGAGTATAACTCCAAAGGAGGGTGAGGATGAAGAAGAGAAATAAATGTAACACTTATGGGTAGTGTAGTTCAAGAAAAGGGAAGCATAAGATGGGCAGAGAATAGAAGGACCGAGGTGGAGGAAATAAAGGCAATAAGATAGAAGAAACAAACAACAACAACAATAACAAAAAAAAAAAAAATTAGTGGAACAAGTTGTAAAGTCTGTGGATTTTTCTTGATTTTGAGATGTTAACTTCTTCCTTTTTCTTTTCTCTCCCTCTTCCTGGTCGGTGACTCTGTACCCCAGGCTCTGCCTCTGTGTCACATTTAGGTAGGGATTTGCAGTTGATGGGATTCTATGGCAATGTCATATAATTGGCTTTAGTCTTGCTGGTAGTCAAGGCTTGTTGGCGTTTGCAGGGTCCAACGATGAGAGAGTTTGCTTTCGTGGATTCTCTCTCCTAGTCCTCCCTTCCTGAATTAGCAGCCTGCTGATCCAGCTATAAGGCTGCCACTGCTTCTGCCTGGGGAGTAAGAGGCTCAAAGAGCTGGGAAATCCCCACTCTATCCCCACTCAGTGCAAGGCTTTGGGAAGGGCTCTGACAGTCAGGGCCTCCAGTGTAATCAGGCGGGGGTGGGAGTCAATTATTGTCAAGGTGACTGTTCAGCGCCTAGCATTCAGTTGGACCTCTCAACCCAGGCTTTCCACACTTTGTAGCCTGTTTTGGCTGGTAAGAAGAGGCACTAGTCTCTGCTTGCGACTAGTGTGGTATAGATCTTATTATCTGCCAAGTCCTTCTTGTTAGCGTTTATCCCTGAATATGGAGGCTCTATCAATCAGAAGTTGCCCCCGCCCCTTTAGCGAGAGGCACTAAAAAATATCACGCCTCTTGTCTTGGGTCGGTGAACTGAGAGAGATCTTATCAATTAGAACCGAGGGTGCGCAGATTTCACGGGTTAAGTTAATTTTAGTAATTGGGTCGCAGCTGTGCTCCGGAAGGTATTTCAGGCTGCCTGCGCGCGCCCCTCCCCCAACGCTTGATTGTTAGCTTGAATGGCTGGGTGAGGTGCCCCGCCCGCGGAGAGAATCTCCCAAGTAGGGAATACCGCCCTGGGGCCTCTCCCGCTCCCCGTGCGCGGGCCGCTGGGAACGTTAGCGGTGCTCGGTCTGCAATGCTCAGTCTGCAACCAGACCGGGCGCGCGCCAGCGGCTGCTCGCCGCTCCGGAGTGTGGGCGGTGCTCGCTCTGCAACCGACCCGGGCGCTGCTCGCGGCGGCTGGCGGCGGCGGCTGGCGGCGGCGGCTGCTCGTGGCTGCTGCTCGCGGCTCCTGAGTGCAGGATGACTTACCACAGGCGCACTTCCTCGCGGCTTGAATGAACGTCCCTGCGGTAGCTTCCTCCACACCCTCGTCTCTCAGATTCTAGTGATAACAGTCCTTTTGCTTTCAGTTTGTGTGGAACTCCGTAATGCTCCGAAGATAAATTTTCCTGTTTCTAGTTGATAAATTTGTTGTGATTTTGGGGAGATCTGTCGGACGCGCTGCTCACGGTGCCATTTCCGTGACGTCACTCCCAAACATTTTCAATAGCTAAGAAGAACCTGTGGTTTGGGCTAGCACCTGGTATTTGCAGTAATGTTCTCTGGAGTTCTGAATCCATGAAATTCATAGAATCTACCCATGGCAAGAAGAATAAATATGCTTCCTTTCATGTCATTTTGAAAAAGGAGGCAAAAAGGTTTTAATCAAATGTAAGTCAGGGGAATCAAAAACTTGCATTCTGCCTTTGGAAAAATCCAAGGAAACAAAACAAAAAAAAAGAGCAGTTTTCTAAGGTTAATCTGAAATGGACAGAAAGAAGTAGAATAAGGAGCAACTGCCACCCAAGGAACAGAATATTTGTCCTCAGTTCAGTTAACAAAGGCGAGCAGATGTGCTAGGGCAGAGAGTTAACCACACCATCCACTCCACTTGGAATAAACACCTCATCTCTTACCTGGCTAAGTGCTGTGCTCTAACTGTTCACCACCACATAAGAGTAACATTTCAAAAATATAAAGCAAATCATCTTTATTCTGCAGTTTAAATCTGTCCTAAGGTGTTAATAAGGTCTACAGTAATCTCACCCATGCCTATCTTTACACCTCCACATGTAACCACTTTTTTTTTTGCAGTACCCTGCCACATTGACCCTATTCTTCTTTTTTTATTGTGCCTCAGGATCTTTGCACATGCTGTTTTTTCTGTAGCTAATGCTTTTCTTCAGGCAGTGGAGCTATATTCCAATCACACTGCAGTTTCAATTAATGTCATTTCGCCAGAGAAATCTTCCAAGACTTTCTGATATAAACTTTCTGTTATAGTCTCTTCATAACTTTTACTTAAAAATATTTATCATTATTAATAATTTTATAATTTTTTTAACTTCTGTACCCTGAGGATCCTGTTAACACCATTAGTACAGGAACTATGTCTGTTTCAGTTACCTCTGCTTATCCGATACCTGGCTCAGTACCTGACATGAAGAAGCTTAGTTAATGCTTGTTGAATGAATTGTAACCCAGTGTTTACTTCTCTTCCTTTCTTTCAGAAGCCCCTTTCATTTAGACCAGCATTGTCCAACATGAGCCCATAGATCATTTTAACTGTTCTAGTAATCACAGTTAAAAAGTACAAAACAGCAAGTGAAATTAATTTGTTTTAATAATGTAATTATTTAACTCAATATATCAACATAGTGCCATTTTTTATTATTATTTAGTGAGAGGAGGGAAGGCAGAGAGACAGACAGGTATGCGCCCCAACCAGGATCCACCCAGCAAGCCCACTACGGGTTGATGTTCTGCCCATCTAGGGCATTGCTCTGTTGCTCAGCAACTGAGCTCTTCTTAGCACCTGAGGCAGAGGCCATGGAGTCATCCTCAGCGCCCAGGGATAACCCACACCAGTCAAGCTATGGCTGCAGGAGGGGAAGAGAGAGAGAGAGAGAGAGAGAGAGAGAGAGGAGAGAGAGAGAGAGGAGAGAGAAGGGGAGGTGTGGAGAAGCAGATGGGGACTTCTCTTTTTTTTTTTTTTTTCATTTTTCCAAAGCTGGAAATGGGGAGGCAGTTAGACAGACTCCCGCATGCCCCCGACCGGGATCCACCCGGCATGCCCACCAGGGGGCGATGTTCTGCCCCTCTGGGGCGTCGCTCTGTTGCATCCAGAGCCATTCTAGTGCCTGAGGCCTAGGCCAAGGAGCCATCCCCAGCACCCGGGCCATCTTTCTCCAATGGAGCCTCGGCTGCAGGAGGGGAAGAGAGAGACAGAGAGGAAGGAGAGGGGGAGGGGTGGAGAAGCAGATGGGTGCTTCTCCTGTGTGCCCTGGCCGGGAATCGAACCGGAGACTCCTGCATGCCAGGCCAACGCTCTACCGCTGAGCCAACCAGCCAGGGCCGGGGACTTCTCTTATGTGCCCTGACTCAAATCAAACCTGGATCATCCACACACTGAGCCAATGCTCTACTACTGAGCCAAAAACCCAGGGCCAACATAGTGCCATTTTAACATGAAATCAATGAGATATTAATAATTTTCACAATAGTCTGAAATTCTGTGCTTAAAATATTCAGTTTAAACTAGTTATATTTTAAAAGCTTAAAAGTTTATAGTTCATGGTTACCTCATTGGACAGAGAAGGACCTAGAATCTTTGGTGTAAAGAGTTTGTTTCCCAACTTCCCAGAGTCATTCATAGTACAGCTTCTTTTCTGACAACATGCTCTTCCCTACTATTTCCAGTTTCATGACTCACCTCTTATTTGGTGTTGGTCCCTGAGTTGAATGTTGAAACATTGGTTCTAAACAAGATGCAGGCACCTTTCTTTGGGCCCTAGGAATAGGGAGAATATGGGGCTAGACCAGGCATGGCCAACATATAGCCCACAAGCCAGATCTGGCCCTCGTAATGAGTTTATGCGGCCTGCGATTAAATTTTTAATATTCTCCGCTACTTTAAAATCTCAGCTACTCAGAAGCAGAAGCGTCTTTGATTATTGGAAATCGAAATATTTTTTTTTTTAAATAAATTTTTATTAATGGTAATGGGATGACATTAATAAATCAGGGTACATATATTCAAAGAAAACATGTCTAGGTTATTTTGTCATTAAATTATGTTGCATACCCCTCGCCCAAAGTCAGATTGTCCTTCGACACCCTCTATCTAGTTCTCTGTGCCCCTCCCCCTCCCCCTAACTCTCCCCCTGTCCTCCCTCCCCCCACCCCTGGTAACCACCACACTCTTGTCCATGTCTCTTAGTCTCATTTTTATGTTCCACCAATGTATGGAATCATGTAGTTCTTGTTTTTTTCTGATTTACTTATTTCACTCCTTATAATGTTATCAAGATCCCACCATTTTGCTGTAAATGATCTGATGTCATCGTTTCTTATGGCTGAGTAGTATTCCATAGTGTATATGTGCCACATCTTCTTTATCCAGTCTTCTATTGAAGGGCTTTTTGGTTGTTTCCATGTCTTGGCCACTGTGAACAGTGCTGCAATGAACATGGGGCTACATGTGTCTTCACGTATCAATGTTTCTGAGGTTTTGGGGTATATACCCAGTAGAGGGATTGCTGGGTCATAAGGTAGTTCTATTTGCAGTTTTTTGAGGAACCACCATACTTTCCTCCATAATGGTTGTACTACTTTACAGTCCCACCAACAGTGAATGAGGGTTCCTTTTTCTCCACAGCCTCTCCAACATTTGCTATTACCCGTCTTGTTGATCATAGCTAATCTAACAGGGGTGAGGTGGTATCTCATTGTAGTTTTGATTTGCATTTCCCTAATAACTAATGAAGCTGAGCATTTTTTCATATATCTGTTGGCCATTTGTATCTCTTCCTGGGAGAAGTGTCTATTCATGTCTTCTTCCCATTTTTTTATTGGATTGTTTGTTTGTTTGTTGTTGAGTTTTATGAGTTCTTTGTAAATTTTGGAAATTAGGCCCTTATCTGAGCTGTTGTTTGAAAATATCATTTCCCATTTAGTTGGCTGTCTGTTTATTTTTATATCAGTTTCTCTTGCTGAGCAAAAACTTTTTATTCTGATGTAGTCCCATTCATTTATCTTTGCCTTCACTTCTCTTGCCATTGGAGTCAAGTTCATAAAATGTTCTTTAAAACCCAGGTCCATGAGTTTAGTACCTATGTCTTCTTCTATGTACTTTATTGTTTCAGGTCTTATATTTAGGTCTTTGATCCATTTTGAATTAATTTTAGTACACGGGGACAGGCTGTAGTCGAGTTTCATTCTTTTGCATGTGGCTTTCCAGTTTTCCCAACACCATTTGTTGAAGAGGCTATCTTTTCTCCATTGTGTGTTGTTGGCCCCTTTATCAAAGATTATTTGACCATATATATGTGGTTTTATTTCTGGGCTTTCTATTCTGTTCCATTGGTCTGAGTGTCTATTTTTCTGCCAATACCATGCTGTTTTGATTATTGTGGCCCTATAATATAGTTTAAAGTCAGGTATTGTAATGCCCCCAGCTTCATTCTTTTTCCTTAGGATTGTTTTGGCTATTCGGGGTTTTTTATAGTTCCATATAAATCTGATGATTTTTTGTTCCATTTCTTTAAAAAATCTCATAGGGATTTTGATGGGAATTGCATTAAATTTGTATATTGCTTTGGGTAATATGGCCATTTTGATTATATTTATTCTTCCTATCCAAGAACAAGGAATATTTTTCCATCTCATTGTATCTTTTTCGATTTCCCTTAACAATGCTTTGTAATTTTCATTATATAGGTCCTTTACATTCTTTGTTATGTTTATTCCTAGGTATTTTATTTTTTTTGTTGCAATCGTGAAGGGGATTATTTTTTTGAGTTTGTTTTCTAATATTTCATTGTTGGCATAGAGAAAGGCTATGGACTTCTGTATGTTAATTTTGTATCCTGCGACCTTACTGTATTGGTTTATTGTTTCTAATAATCTTTTTGTGGAGTCCTTCGGGTTTTCGATGTATAGGATCATATCATCAGCAAAAAGTGATACCTTTACTTCTTCTTTTCCAATATGGATGCCTTTTATTCCTTTGTCTTGTCTGATTACTCTGGCCAGAACTTCTAGCACCACGTTAAATAAGAGTGGAGAGAGTGGACAACCCTGTCTTGTTCCTGATTTAAGGTAGAAAGTCCTCAGTTTTATGCCGTTTAAAATGATGTTGGCTGATGGTTTATCATATATGGCCTTTATCATGTTGAGATATTTTCCTTCTATACCCATTTTGCCGAGAGTCTTAAACATAAAATTGTGTTCTATTTTATCAAAAGCCTTTTCTGCATCTATTGATAAGATCATGTGGTTTTTGTTCTTTGTTTTGTTGATATGGTGTATTACGTTAACCGTTTTGCGTATGTTGAACCATCCTTGAGATTCTGGGATGAATCCCACTTGATCATGATGTATTATTTTTTTAATATGTTGTTGTATTCGGTTTGCCAGTATTTTGTTTAGAATTTTAGCATCTGTATTCATTAGAGATATTGGTCTGTAGTTTTCTTTCTTTGTGCCATCCTTGCCAGGTTTTGGTATGAGGGTTATGTTGGCCTCATAAAATGTGTTTGGAAGTATTGCTTCTTCTTCAATTTTTTGGAAGACTTTGAGTAGAATAGGAACCAAGTCTTCTTTGAATGTTTGATAGAATTCACTAGCATAACCGTCTGGGCCTGGACTTTTATTTTTGGGGAGGTTTTTAATAGTTTTTTCTATTTCCTCCCTGCTGATTGGTCTGTTTAGGCTTTCTGCTTCTTCATGACTCAGTCTAGGAAGGTTGTATTGTTCTAGGAATTTATCCATTTCTTCTAGATTGTTGTATTTGGTGGCATATAATTTTTCATAGTATTCTACAATAATTCTTTGTATATCTATGATGTCTGTGGTGATCTTTCCTCTTTCATTTTGGATTTTATTTATTTGAGTCCTGTGCCTTTTTTCCTTGGTGAGTCTTGCCAAGGGTTTGTCAATTTTGTTGATCTTTTCAAAGAACCAGCTCCTTGTTTTATTGATTTTTTCTATAGTTTTTCTGTTCTCTATTTCATTTATTTCTGCTCTGATTTTTATTATCTCCTTTCTTCGGCTGGTTTTGGGTTGTCTTTGTTCTTCTTTTTCTAGTTCCTTAAGGTGTGAAGTTAAGTGGTTTATTTCGGCTCTCTCTTGTTTGTTCATATAGGCCTGAAGTGATATGAACTTTCCTCTTATTACTGCTTTTGCTGCATCCCAGAGATTCTGATATGTCGTATTTTCATTTTCATTTGTCTGTATGTATCTTTTGATCTCTGCGCTTATTTCTTCTTTGACCCATTCATTTTTTAGAAGTATGTTGTTTAGTTTCCACATTTTTGTGGGTTTTTCCCCCTCTTTTTTGCAGTTGAATTCTAGTTTCAAGGCTTTATGATCAGAAAATATGCTTGGTACAATTTCAATTTTTCTAAATTTGCTGATATTGTCTTTGTGGCCCAACATATGGTCAATTCTTGAGAATGTTCCATGTACACTAGAGAAAAATGTATACTCTGTCGCTTTGGGATGAAGTGTCCTGTAGATGTCTATCATATCCAGGTGTTCTAGTATTTCGTTTAAGGCCACTATATCTTTATTGATTCTCTGTTTGGATGACCGATCTAGAGCCGTCAGCGGAGTATTGAGGTCTCCAAGTATGATTGTATTTTTGTTAGTTTTTGTTTTAAGGTCAATAAGTAGCTGTCTTATATATTTTGGTGCTCCTTGGTTTGGTGCATATATATTAAGGATTGTTATGTCTTCTTGATTTAGTGTCCCCTTAATCATTATGAAGTGACCATTTTTGTCTTTGAGTACTTTTTCTGTCTTGTAGTCAGCATTATCAGATATGAGTATTGCTACACCTGCTTTTTTTGGGGTGTTGTTTGCTTGGAGTATTGTTTTCCAGCCTTTCACTTTGAATTTGTTTTTATCCTTTTTGCTTAGATGTGTTTCTTGTAGGCAGCATATAGTTGGATTTTCTTTTTTAATCCATTCTGCTACTCTGTGTCTTTTTATTGGTAAGTTTAATCCATTTACATTTAGTGTAATTATTGACACTTGTGGGTTCCCTACTGCCATTTTATAAATTGCTTTCTGTTAGTTTTGTATCTAGTTTGATTCTTCTCTTTTGTTTTTCTATCATTTGTTTCTGTTTGTTTGTGTTCCATACTTCTTTCCTCTGTTGCTACCTTTTTTAAGTCATGTGTTTTTGTGGTGGTTTTTTCTAGGGTGGTTACCATTAAGTAATGAAAAGGGTACCTACCATATTCATTGTAGTACCCTATCTTATAAGTATTTCTGCACTTCATCGTCCTTTGCTACTGTTAATCTCCATTCTCTCCCCCCTTTTTTTTTCCTTTGTTGTCACAGTTTAAGTTTGGTTTTATTGTGTTCTTGGTGGAGCTGTTACTTGTGGTGTTGTTTTCTTTTGTTCTTTGAATCTGGTTGGAAAACCCCCTTTAGTATTTCCTGGAGTGGGGGCTTTCTCGTGATAAATTCTCTCATCTTTTCTGTATTTGTGAATGTTTTTATATCTCCTTCATACTTGAAGGATAGCTTTGATGGGTATAGTATTCTTGGCTGAAAGTTCCTCTCTTTCAGGGCTTTAAATATTGGGGTCCACTCTCTTCTAGCTTGTAGAGTTTCTGCTGAGAAATCTGATGATAATCTAATAGGCCTTCCTTTATATGTTGTACTCTTCTTTTCCCTGGCTGCCTTGAGAATTTTTTCTTTGTCATTGGTTTGTGTCATCTTTATTATGATGTGCCTTGGAGTGGGTTTGTTAGGGTTAAGAAAACTCGGTGTTCTGTTTGCTTCTTGAATTTGAGGCTTTAGTTCTTTCCACAGGCTTGGGAAGTTCTCGTCTATTATTTGTTTGAGTATATTCTCCATTCCATTTTCTTTCTCTTCTCCCTCTGATATACCTATTATTCTTATGTGATTCTTTCTGATGGAGTCAGATAATTCCTGTAGGGCTTTCTCGTTTTTTATTATTTTTGAGTCTCTTTCTTCTTCTCTCTGTTGTGCCTCAAGTTGTTTGTCTTCTATTTCACTAATCCTATCTTCAATCTGGGTTGTTCTGCTAGCTAAGCTTGTTACCTCGTTTTTCAGCTCGTGAATTGAGTTTTTCATTTCTGTTTGATTTGTTTTTATAGTTTCAATTTCCTTGGTAATATATTCTTTGTGTTCATTGAGTTGTTTTCTGATCTCCCTATATTGCCTTTCCGTGTTTTCTTGTATATGTCTGAGTATTTTTAAGATTTCTATTTTAAATTCTCTGTCATTTAGCTCCAAGGCTTCCAATATGTTAAGTCTTTTCTCCATAGATTTTTCCACATCTATTTGTGTTACCTCTCTTTCTTTTGTATCCATAATATTCGATTTCCTCTTTCTTATTGGCATCTGAGGGTGGTCTTGTTGATAGCACACAGGCGCTCTTTCTCGCGGCTTGAATGAACATCCCTGGGGTAGCTTCCTCCACACCCTCGTCTCTCAGATTCGAGTGATAACAGTCCTATTGCCTTCAGTTTGCTCCGAAGATAAATTTTCCTGTTTCTAGTTGATAAATTTGTTGTGATTTTGGGGAGATCTGTCGGACGCGCTGCTCACGGCGCCATTTCCGTGACGTCGGAAATCGAAATATTTAAGAAGATAATGATAACTAACCCTAGTGTGACTAATCTAGGGTTAACTTCCAATAATTGGTCGAATAGATTCGCCATACTTCTTTATTTTTTAAAAAAATTCCATGATAAAGATTTACAACTTTTGTACTCGTCTGTACTTGATATGAACTTTTGATGTTTAGCGGCAATGTGAAACCCACATTCTTTTAGGTGGAGTTTGCCAGTGCGCACTCAAGGTCAAACAATTTGTTATTTTTATGGTCAAGTGTGCTGAATCAAGTGGCATTGTAGTATAGACAATAGCTACAGTTGATAACTGAAAAAGTGTCCAGGCTGTTTGTAAAACAAAATAATTGTTTTATTTGTTATATAACCCCTTCAAGCTCATTCTATTAATTAAATATTGTTTTGATTGATTGCGATACAGTTTGGATATTTATACAGTATATAATTATATTTTTATTAAAATAATATTGTATATTAAAATTTTTTACTCATATTTATTCATAAACAAATTACATAATAAAATTTTGTTTATTTAAACAAATCGTTTTTATATTTAACACTTTTTAATTTTAATATTTCATCTGGCCCATGAAAAAAGTTTTCTTTCTAATCTGGCCTGGGGGCAAAAACTGTTGGCCACGCCTGGGCTAGACCCTATACCTTTCCCTGTCTTTCCCACACAACTCTACATAAGCCTATGTATACGTGTTAACTCTTAATGGAGAGTTTGAAAATTCAGATCAGTAGACTATGAGTAGTTAATTCAAAGTTTGAATTGGCTAAAAAGAATTACTCATACAAAAGGATGGATTTAATATTTCTTCAGTTTGACTCCCTACCATTCCCATTTCATCCCTGAACTTTAAGGAAAAAAACACAGCCAGAAAAAGTAAATCCTTCAACAAGATTCTCCTTGTGTATTTAAGTAAAACCCTGCTCCTCCTTTTTTTACTTTGTCTCTGAGAAAACTTCCTTTTCAAAGGCCACAGGGTCCATCTGTACTTCTCATACCAAAGTTTGGACCAGTAGTTCTCAATAGAGAAAACAATACTCACTAAGGAGTGCTTGGCATATTTGTAGGAGCAATTTTGTTTGTCACATAACTAGCAGTTAGTGAGAAGAATTGAGAATGTTGCATTTTCAGCAATATATAGTATTAAAAAAATTGAATGAATTGGCCCAAACTAGAAGATTTTCTGATAACCAACTGGAAATCCTTGTAGGCATATAGGTAAAGAATGTGTAATTAGAAAGAGGAGATACTTTTAATTGAAAGAAGGAATACTATATCAAAAAAAGACTGAATTTTTACATTTCATTATATAAAAACCAAAAAAAAAAAAAATTTCTCAGGAATGTTTTGGTTTATAATCAAATTTTAAATGATTTTTTTAAAAATCAAGGTTTGGTTAATTGTCCATTTAAAAAAAAATGTTATTGAGTTTAGGTTCTTTTCTCAGGAAAGAAAAATGAATCGAGAACAAGATTTGTGTAATCAGACTGCTAGAGTAGGATAGGACACGAGGAAGACCCAAGCTAGTGTTTGTTTATTTGTTTGTTTGTTTGTTCGTATTTTTCTGAAGTGAGAAGTGGGGAGGCAGAGAGACAGACTCCTGCATGCGCCCGACCAGGATTCACATGGCATGCCCACCAGGGTGCGATGCTCTGCCCATCTGGGGCGTTGCTCTGCTGCAGCGGGAGTCATTCCAGTGCCTGAGGTGGAGGCCATGGAGCCATCCTCAGCACCCAGGCCAATTTTGCTCCAATGGAGCATTGGCTGCGGGAGGAGAAGAGAGAGCTAGAGAGGAAGGAGAGGGGAAGGGATGGAGAAGCAAGCAGGCGCTTTTCCCCTGTGCCCTGTCTGGGAATCGGGAATTGAACCCGAGACTTCCACACACTGGGCAGACTCTCCACCACTGAGCCAACTGGCCAGGGCCTGCTAGTGAATTTTTGTATCATACACACACATACACACACTTAATTATTAATTAATCTCATTACTCTCTAGGTTTTTAACTAATTATTCTCTGGCACTAGGTGAACACAGATGAAATCCATCTGCTGCCTTTGTATGACCTGAAGCATCAGTAAATAAATATACAATGTATTAGACACATAACTGCCATCTTCCTAGTCACAGCAATGGATGAGAAGTCTTTTTTTGTGTGTGAAATATTTAAGTGGTTTCACCTTTTTTGTAGAGCAATTTTCACACCTAAATTATCCTTCTCATTTTAACTGACTCTCATTAGAGGAACACCCAATGCACTTTCTACTTCAGTGAGGATCGAGGGTTGGGTAGGGAAAGGAGGAGCCTTGGGGAACTTACTAAGTTATCTCTCTCATTGCACCCAACTGGCTGAGGCAAGAAAGAAGCTTCATACACAGAATAGACATCACAGTCTATTCTGTTCCCAATTACTGTGACATATTTAAGCTAGAAAGTACATATCTAATAACCAATTCAGCCGACTGACTCCTTTCCTGGTTTTTGGCAAGCAGGTGATCAAAGCACGGATGCAGTGGCAATGTCACCTGTGTGCTTCAAGCTTCTGACGCACGCTGTGCTGCTTAGAGGGCAGGGACTAGAAATTAAAAAGGAGAACGTAAAGCAGCAGGACTTCAATGTTTTCCCTCCACACAGTCTGCCAGCCATATGGCCTTCCAGTGTCCCGGAGCGCACACGTGTGCACACACACCAGCACATCATTTCATGGGACTTCATGATTTCAGTTTCATTTCTGTTCATGTGTATTGACAGAATCTGCAGTCGTCTATAATCTTTCAAATTTATTTAATTTTTTACAGAAAATATGAGAAATATTAATTATGAAAACCAGTGTGTTTTTGTAATTTCATCTAAATTAGCAATGAAAAGATAGTAAACATTCATAATAATTCAAATGAGCCAAAATAAAAAACCATGAGGAGAGTCCTGGTTTCACAGAAGCTTTGATGGTTAGAGTTAAAATGAAGCTAAATATCTAACCAATGTTCTCATATTATGGCAAACAAATAAACATAGAACAACTGTGAAGCTCTAAGACTTTCCCAAGATACTCAGGACCATGATGAGAGATACTAAAAAGGACTAGAACTTAGACCACATTAGTCCTGCTCCCGGCCCCTGTCTACTCTGCTAGAAGAGACATAGACACTGAAAGGAATAATTGAAATTTTGGAGGAAAAAACAGAAGACAATAAAACTGCAGAGGTGGGGATTAGAGTGTATTCCCTGTATATGTGAGATACGGATAATCTTTCAGTATGACAGATGAAGTGGGCTCATTTAAGCTCCCTAACATTAATGTTTTAACAGTCCCCTATTTATTTCAAATAATGTAAAGTAATAGTAAAGTGTTTCAAGAGTAGTTAGCAAATTTTTAAAAAAATATTATTTAAAAAAATAACTCATTTGTTTGGCTTAGCTCATTTAGACCATGATGTTTGTAATTCTATTAATAAACAAGGTTCAATTTCTGAATGTGATATATCCTTTGTTATTATGCAAAAATTCTTCCAAGTTTCTGTATTTACCTCAGTGCTCTTTCTTAAATGAATATAGAAATATTAAAGCATAATGCTGAGGTCGCTGGTTCAAAACCCTGGGCTTGCCTGGTCAAGGTATATACAGAAGTTGATGCTTCTTTCTCCTCCATCTCTCCTCTCTCTCCCTTTCTCTCTATTCTCTCTCTCTAAAAATGAATAAATAAAATATAAAAGAAAAATTAAAGTATAGATAAGAATATGAGGAGACGCTATATAAACTATGAGAAATCTACTGTTTCATCTTTAATTTTATAGAACATCTGGATTAACAATTTGTTATTGATAGTAACAATATAGCCTTTCCTTTTTTGAAAAGAACATATATACTTTATCATTCTCCTTAAGTTTGTGAAATCCATACTCTTCTAAAATTTTCTTTATAAAACCAATTAAATAAATACATCTATTTGAAATAAAAGATAATTTTTAAATGTGTATAATCTTTATGATTTCCAAATGTTGGAACTTAATACACAATATTTATTAAATTTCTGATGTGCTCTAGTGTTCACAGTTTCTCATGGTTACATCTTCATAATTTAAAATAAGCATGCAATTTGCAAGTGTCTAGGCCATACATTTTTAAATATTATTTTTTTAAGAACTCCTCAACAACCTTCAGAGTTTCATTGACTAGCAATATGTTCTTTTTCTTTCTATTTATATAAAAGCTTGAGAACAAATATCTATTTACACTGACTACAAGTCATACACCTTGTTCTTCTGGGAGGCATGGAACATAACAGAGCATATGCTCAGAATTTCACAGGAGAAAAGAAATTGTAACTATGGCAATCAAACTATAAAAAAGTAGCTTAAAAGTCCCATTTCTACATTTTAGTTTCAAAGACTAGTTATTTGGGTGGTAGAAATGAAGTCATTTTATGTTGGATCTTTAAAAAAAGTAATTTGTTCTGAGTTATCATTTTCTTCTTCCTCCATCCAGCTAAAAACAAGATACAGTTTCCTTTTGTAGTTTATATATCTCCAAGTTTTTGCAATAAAAATTATGTTAGACATATAGATATATATTTAGTGCCTTACTTAAAAAAAATAGTAGTTTGATTTAGAAAAATAAATACTGGACTAGGATAGCAATAATTCAATTGATATCTTGTGCTCAGAGACGTTTCTCTGGTCCATGGGCACCAGGCAGGCATTTTCTCGGCCCTAATGGGTCACTGTAGCTTGTAGTCCTCCATTCCTTTAACTGGGACACACAAGCACAGAACATGGCCTTTCAGCCACCACAAAATGATGTTATGGTCCCTCTTAGGTTTGGGCTTTTTGCTGTATACAATTTCACAATAAGTTGAAATATTTAAAAGTGAGATCTGACCTCACACGTTTATTGTCCCTCCCTCCATCTGCTTCCACAGATTAGCAAAGCCTTCACATTCAGTCTCTGACTCTTGTTGGCTTCTGTTCTTAGTTTCCTGCTTTTCCTCCTTCCCGACATGCCTGCTCCACCAGCTCAGAGAAGGCCCTCCTTGCTCTCAGCGACGGAAAGTAAAACTTAGCAGCCTCTTACATGGTTTATCTGCTTTCAGTGCCATCTGCGTCCCATCCTTTCTCCTAGAGCAGGGGTCCCCAAACTACGGCCCCGCGGGCCACATGCGGCCCCCTGAGGCCATTTATCTGGCCCCCGCTGCACTTCCGGAAGGGGCACCTCTTTCATTGGCGGTCAATGAAAGGAGCACATTGACCATCTCATTAGCCAAAAGCAGGCCCATAGTTCCCATTGAAATACTGGTCAGTTTCTTGATTTAAATTACTTGTTTTTTATTTTAAATATTGTATTTGTTCCCGTTTTGTTTTTTTACTTTAAAATATGATATGTGCAGTGTGCATAGGGATTTGTTCATAGTTTTTTTTATAGTCCGGCCCTCCAATGGTCTGAGGGACAGTGAACTGGCCCCCTGTGTAAAAAGTTTGGGGACCCCTGTCCTAGAGTTATACTCCTAAATGCTAATTAAGGCCAAAACTCTCTAGCTTGACAAAACTCTCTTACTTTCCCCCTTCTATGTAAATTCCAACTTTTCAGTGTGGCATTCAGGGGTTTTGGGGTGGTTGTTTTTTTGCCAGAAATCTCTCCTCCACAGCTTATTTTTCCTCCATTCTTGTCACTTCTCAAATTCCTCTAATTCTTAAACCCACCAATTTAATTAGAAGTCCTCATATACCTGAAACTAATGTAGTATTGTATGTTAACTGTAGTTAAAAAATAAATTATTATTTTTTTAAAGTTGAGTGTAATAAAATAGAAATGAAAAAAGAAGTCTTCAAATGTGTCATGCTGATCCCTTTCGGCCCTTTGGCTTGCTTTGCTTGCCTTTCTTTTAGCCTGGTTATCTCCATCTAAATAAAGTTTTTATTTTCTGAACCCAAATCGGAGTTAGAAACCCTTGTTTTATGTCCTAAAAGCATTCTGTGATTCATTCACATTTAGCATTTAGTAAATTCTGTTTACTTGCTGGTTTTCTTCCTATGGACACTGATTCTTCAAATTCTGAAACTGAAACTTACCTGTCACCTTTTTCTTTTAGTTTCCAAAACCCCAACATTTAGCATAATACCTGGTGCATAGTAAGTATTTAATAAGGGCTGATTGAATGAGCAAATGCAGACCTTGTTCTCTTGAACTTCTTAAAATGTCACCAGAAAACCTGTAAAAAAAAGCAACGCTATGTTTATCAAAACACACTGCGACTGGAGAGGAGAGTACCCTGGCAGTCTCGGCAATGCCTCAGAAGAGGGAAGTCGGTGGAGTGTATAGGGTTTTAAATATGGGATTATGTGATTTCATGTGAATCTTTCAAGTTGGGAAACTGGTTAAAAATGAGAAAGGTTTATGACATTTTAGATTAATAAAAATAATTCAAGCGTCTCGAAGCAAGTCGTATTAAGTTAATTGGTGTTTGATAACTGAGTTGCTTTCCAGGTAGCCATATGGTTGTCTTAACTAAATTAATTTTCAGAAATTAACTAAAACAAAAGTGAAGCTGTTATTGATTTTCAGAATGTCCTAATTGTTAATTCTAATAGCTATGTCATGTTAATGCGGGTGGCCCCAATTCTTAGTTCCTACATTTCTTCCCTCCTAAAGTTGTATCTTCTTCTTTTAAGATGACTCTTAAAGTCCTTCCAAGTGAGACTAGAAGTGCTACCACTGAGTAACACCCCTCCTGATGTGCAAGTTTGGTTAACACCAGATATTTCATAATCATGCTACAGAGAAATTGATGCTCCTCCATGGAGTAAACACAAATGTCAGGCTATAAAGCCAAGAGTGCAAGAATTTCAATTTCTTGGCCCTGGCCTGTTGGCTCAGTGGCAGAGCATTGGCCCAGCATATGGAAGTCCCAGGTTCAATTCCCAACCAGGACACACAGGAGAAGCACCCATCTGCTTCTCCACCCCTCCCCCTCTCCTTCCTCTCTGTCTCTCTCTCTTCCCCTCCTGCAGCCAAGGCTTCATTGGAGCAAAGTTTGCCCAGGCGCTGAGGATGGCTCCGTGGCCTTTGCTTCAGGCACTAGAATGGCTCTGGTTGTAGTGGAGCAGCGTCCCAGATGAGCAGAGCATTGTCCCTAGTGGGCTTGCCAAGCGGATCCCAGTCGAGCGCATGCAGGAATCTGTTTCTCTGCCTCCTCACTTCTCACTTCAGAAAAATACAAAAAAACAAACAAAAAAAACAACAAAAAAAAAAGAATTTCAATTTTATTTTTTCTACATTTGAATTTTATTTTTGAGCATCTAATACACCTATTGACACAATTAAGTCTCAGTTAATTTAAAACCTCACATAACTCTGCCTCCAGTTTAGTGAGTGCCAGAGTGCCAACGGAAACTCATGTGTCAGTGGTAAATGCTTCTGGTCTTGGGTCTGGTGGTCATTTTCACTCACTGGCATGAAGTGATTTTTTTCCCTGTAACTTATTCTTTAGCCACCAGCCCAAATCAATGTCTTCTCTTCATCCTTTCTATAAGAACCCTTCATGCTTACTCATTCTTTGTGGGTATGGTGTCCTTAAGCTAGTCTGCAAAATAAAACTCTTTATTATATTCTTTCCAGTCTAGAATGCTTGGGACTTATTCAGAGTTGTCTTTAATATATCCATCCTGACAACCATACTGATATTTCTTCAGCTATACATGTATTCAGAGAGCTGACCAACTGGTTTGAAAATAAAACAAAACAATCTAGCTCCAATTATTCCTACAATTCTACTGTTACACAAGCCACATGTTGAATATTTTGTTCTGTTGCATCATCCCTTCCTTAAGCTAGTATACCTCAGTACCTTGCTTGATGCCTGATATGTGAAGTACTCACAGAATACTAATAAATATTGAAGATAAAAGTCTTTAGCTAATGCTTCAGTAATGGGAAGTCAGTGGAGAGTATATATAGGGTTTTAAAGTATGGGGTCAAGTGATTTCATGTGAGTCTTTCAAGATGGGAAACTGGTTGAAAATGGGAAAAGTCTGTGACGTTTTAGATTTGTGGACAAGTCTTGCCAGGGATAAGGATGATGAAGACACAAAGACCCAACTCCAGGGACCAGGTTCAGTGACACAGATCCACTTTATTCAGGAAGTAAGCTAGCTTATATACACAGGTTCAGCCTATAGGGTGTTACAGCATGTTCTTCAAAGCCAATGGCTAACAAGGTCAGGGAGCTGCCTGTTTGGCGTTAAGTCACTTCCCTACAGTGGATGAGCTCCCTCCTGGGTGTGCCTAGGAGGGTTTAACCTTGCTGGGGTGTTCTCACAGCATTGCATCAGCCACAGCTGCTAGGAATGCACTATGCGCTCCACCCACATAAATTAATAAAAATATTATAATAACTCATGGGTCTTGAAGCAAGTCATATTAAGTGAATTGGTGTTTGATAACTGAGCTATTGTCCTGGTAACAAAATATTACCCCACTGAGTGTTAGATTATCTGGCATTCTCCAAGAGATTATCATTTGCAGCCAGAGCCCACTCTACCTCACCATCTCCTGCCTTTCACCCTCCCTCCCAACCACCAAGACTTCAGCGCACTTGCCAGTGAGCTGCAAGAGTTGCAGCTGCATCAAGTCAGAGTACACTGATTATTCTTTCATTAAGTTTAAGAATAAAACTCTTTGATTTTCAAAGGCAGCAAAAAGCTCTTGTGCTTAAAAAAATCACCTTACTTATTGTAGGTTATAACTTAGTATCATTGCTAATATTTGATCCTTCAATGGTCTTAAGCTTAGGAGGAAGAAACAGACATTGCTGAAGATGCCTTAAGATTTTGAAACAACAATGTACAGCTCTGAAAATTATAGTCCAAGATAGATAAAGATCTAACACAATAGCTTCCCCTTAGTATAACTTAGTGATTTTTAGAGTGTGGTCCCCAGACAAGCATCATCAGTATTAATTGGGAACTTTTTAGAAATGCAAATCATGGGTACTGTTTCAGATTATTGAATCACAACCAGGTTCCAGCAATTTGTATTTCAAGACTCCTTCTCGATGATTCTATATGCTAAAGTTTGATTTAACCTGAATATTAAAATTAGGCTTTGAAAATAAGTATAAAGTATCATAACGGTACTTTAGTGAGGTGTCATTGTTGCTTGTAGAACTTTTCTTCCAGTGCCAAATCCCAATAGATTTCTTATCTATCTGCCCTTAATAAGGAGAAAATACTTTTTAAGATTTAATTTTGGTGTTGCCTTTCTTAGTTTGTGATACGTTTCTGTCCATCATTTCTTCAGAAAGAATGGCAATTTTGCCTAAACAAACCTGATAATGTGACAGAGTAATTTCGGTGCTTAAATTCAAACCCTGGGCAACAGAGCTTCTGAAAGGGCTAACCCAAGCATCTAGATAGTGTTTCTCAGTCAAAAAGCCCTGAACATCAAAGACACTTGAGATAATTGGTAAAACTGTCTATTTCCTTACTCCACAGCAAACTTACTGAACCAAAATTGGAAGGTGAAGCTGCAGAATCTTTATTGTGAATACTATCTTGTTCTAATTGCTGTATCCACTAAAGTTGGAGAATGTCAGACTAGAGCAGTAGTTCTCAAAGTGTGTGCCATGGTGCACTGGTGCACCCTAAAGATTTCCAGGTGCATCCTGTGGTATTCCAGAGAAATATGTTCCTGTTGGAGACCAAAAAACCAACAGGGTTTTTGGAGTTTAGATTTTTGGGGGACAGAGGTGTGGGGAATTGGCTGTAAACTAACAGTCTGCCCAGCCTCCCACCTCACTTGCCTGATTAGGTTGCAAAAAGCTGTTAAGTTGTGGTGCTGGATTGTTTACACTACCCCCATGTTCCCCAGAAAGACTGGAGGCAAGTTTCTTCTATCCTTTGTTTGGTGTAAAGTTAAGATGATATGTATGGTGGGGGTTTTGGTTTCATGATTAAACATAAACATTGTTTCTTGAAGCCTTTTGGATTCCTATAAAAAAAGAATATGTGGCAATATCTAAAAAAGCTTTGAATATTTTACTACAATTTTCAACATCCTCTTTATGTGAATTAGGATTTTCTACCCTCAACCCAATTAAGAGTAAAAAGAGAAGAATTCTTCAATGTATTGACAAGAAAGTGAGAGTTTGCCTTTCAAATGTATGCCCAAACATTGAAGAAATCACTAGGACACATCAGGCTCATGTTTCTCATAAACACAAGAATGAAAAAACTTAACACATTCATACCAGGACCTGCCGAATTTACTATATCTTACTAAAAATGTATCTATCTATATAAAAAGATAATTTTTTGTCATTTTTAAAATGTTTTAACCCCTCTTTTTTACAAATTCTAAAAAGGATAACTCAAAAACTGTAACATAAAAATGTTTTTTAATGTCCGAATAAATTTAATTTTATTGATTTATTTTATTTAATTGCCATAAAAGCACACTTAAACTTTATATATATATTTTTAATATTTGACTTAATTATTAGAAGACATTTCTCAGAAATTTGTATATAGT
This sequence comes from Saccopteryx leptura, assembly GCF_036850995.1. Classification (NCBI taxonomy): domain Eukaryota; kingdom Metazoa; phylum Chordata; class Mammalia; order Chiroptera; family Emballonuridae; genus Saccopteryx; species Saccopteryx leptura. The sequence continues at coordinate 47,427,844 of NC_089505.1, read as the reverse complement.
GTGCCTACAATTATTTTTAGGATTCTAAATGCACCCCAACTACAAAAAGTTTGAGAACAACTGGACTAGAGAGATAACTTGAAATTTTGGCTATTATGGCCAATTTACAAAGCAATATTCTTGAGATCACTTGGAGAAAAGTTGCCAAGCTATTTTGTATACTTGCCTCTAACAGAAAATATTTTCAGTTGCAAGTAACTTAAAATACTGTTCTCTTCTTATGCTGAGATTTCACCTTCAAAAAAGTTGGTATGCAGTGTCTCATTAGTCAAAGGTATAAAAGAAGTATGACTCAAGATTACAAAGATGTAGGAGTTGAAACAACTGTTACCCAGAGTTCTTATATTCACAGGTACACCATATGCAAGTACAGGTACATTAAAAGACCACAAACTTTTGATGTGCTCAGTGACAAGTTTTTTTATAGAAGTGTACTTGTGAAAGTTGTGATTAGTGTTCAGATTCTTAATTAATTACATGCAAGAATTTAATTAGGGGGAAAAGAAAAAAAAATAATAAAAATGCAGTATTTGGAGATTTTGGAAGCTATAAATGCCTCAGTCCTACAGCAAAAAAAAAAAAAAAAATGCTTATTAGAATGTCTCCTATATAAATACACATGTTTTTCTCCTATAGTGCCAACAAACCCTTGGCCACCTAGCCCATTCAACGTATGTTAGTCTAGATACCTTGGTTTTATAAACATCTCTTTAAGCAAACATTTTAAAAATGCAATATTTTACATATAATATTTCCAAAATTTATTAATAAGTATTCTAATGCATTTAACAGATAATTCTGAATGTAAATAGGTAGATATACTTTTACTTTTGCTTACTGACTGAACAATCATCACAAATACATATAATGGTGTTATATAGAAGGAACAGAGTGATCCACTCAGAATATTCTGAGGAATAAAGGATTATCTGCCCCTCTATCATATGGTTCCTCTTTTCTGAGGCTCTTGACATGCCTGCAAGTCTGTAGTATAATTCATTATATATAAACTTAGAACTGTATTCTTGAATAATTTACTAATAAAACTTCTGACAATCCTGGTATTAAACCTACTATTTTCTTCTTTTAGTCTCTGGGCATATATGCATACACATGAGTGTGTGTGTTGTAGTAGCAGCAGTAATAGTGATCTCTTCAGCCTTATAGGTTGGCATTTCTGTGGAAGCAGCCATATATCATACTACAGATTTGTTATTTAAAGGCCTGATTAGAATACAATATAATGTAGAAGAATGGTTCTCTCATAGTCTTGGAATTGTGATTTTTAAAAACGTAATGAACATCAATAGCTAACATTTATTTAGAACTTTCTATGTGTCTGGCATAGTTCTATGGTATTTATAGATATCATGTTTTTCAAACCACACATGGGTTTTATTAGCCCCTTTACACAAATGAAGAAATCAAAACTTTAAGAGCTGAATTAGCAGAGAGGCAGAATGTAAGCCTAGGTTGTCTGAACCAGGCTTTGGACTTGTACTCACTAGACTTTACTGCCTCTCCTCCAGCACAGGTTTTGGGTTTGTGTGGCACAATTTCACATGTAAGTGATTCCGATATTCAACAAGTTTTCAAAACAACTAAAAGCCATTTTACTTAAGGTCTTGAAAGGGTGTCCTCTGACCCATATATATATATATATACTTTAGTAGATTTTTAAAATGTTATATTCCTGCTTGGCCCTAATAGATTTTTTATGAAAAAACCACTCTGAGTCTAGAAACCTGTCTACAAGTCTAAAAAATTGGAATTAGAGAATATGAGGAGGCCATAAGGAGAATCTGGTTATGCTTTCTGCAGAAGTAATCCCCCGAATAGCCTGCACACAATTCAAATATTCTGTCTGAAAACACACGATAAAACTAAATAGAACTTCCAAACTGATGCCTTGATCAGAAGGAAAAGAAATTGATACACATTATACACTTATACTATATCAGGAAATGTTATTTTACTGTACACACGTTTATTGTTTTAATCTCTCTTAACCTGTTTCCTCATCTAGAAACTGAGAATAACATTTTCTACCTGAAAGAATTGTTTTCAAGAGTAAATGTACCCTGAGGTACTATTATACATTTTGTGAGTTATTCATGAACAGTGTACTCGAGTATAGACTGCAACAAAAATCCTATTTAAAATGTTATCACAGGCTGTTGATACTCATGCCACATCATTCTGAAGAAAGAAAAGGTATAGAATGATTTGAAATTGAGCTAAACTTCAAAATAAACTTTTTGGCATATTTTAGGTATTCTATACCAATCAGATAAAGCAAGATCTAGACATAACATTCCCGTTGTTCTGATTCCCTTCATTTTGGTATTTGGTCAGGTAACTGTTAACACCATAAAAAACAATTGTCATTTAAAAGACAGCTAGTGACAATCCATTGTTCCTCTACCACTAACCCAGGGTGGGCCATTTATCGTGATGATTAGCAGTTCCAGGTACTTTCAAGAACTAGTCTAAGTCTCTGTTCAGAATTAGGTTTATTTCTATCATCTAATATCACTAAATGTCACTCAATAAAAGGAAACATTATGTCCAACTATTGCATTAAAAACAAGAAATATGATAACTGTTTCCATAGCCACAGGTCTGAAAGAAACAGAACATGCTGAGATGTAAACAAGAAAAGCAGCAGATAAGTACACTGGGAACCCTAAGTTCTTTTCTCGAAAGCAATTAAAGTACAAATGGCTACTAGGTAGTCAGGACACCATTCTCTTAACTGTGGATTCATAAAAGTATATAGAAGGTAGGCATAGAGTGAAGAAGGCCACCAAAGTTTTAAGTATGGCTGAAAAGATGTCACAGGGGATCAAAATCGATCAAGAAAAATATTTATTTGAGACCTGTTCGAGCTGCTGGAGGTTGTGTCCTAAGGACAACAACCTCTCTGAGCAAAGGCAGAGGAGACGTTATATAAGTAGAAGGTTGGCACAGGTTGCTGGCATCTGGTTAGGCTTGCCCATAGTTCTGGTGGATGTTCTCATCATAGTTCCTTTGTGATCTTGGGAATGGAGGGTTCTTTTCAGCCTGAGGTTAAAACTTACATAAACTATCATGATTCTGGTGTAGTTAGTTATATTTACAACCTGACTGAAACTGGCTTGGGGCTAGACCAGGCATGGCCAACAGACGTCCCGCGGGCCAGATCCCACCCATGTAATGAGTTTATGCAGCCCAAGATTAAATTTTTAATATTTTCCACACGACGCACTGTGGAAATAAAATAAGTGAGTGGTACTTTCAAATCGTTATACATAAACTACGATATCTAACCATTGTACAACAATGAATATTAAAATCTCAGCTACTCAGAAGCGGAAGCGTCTTTGATTATTGGAAATCGAGATATTTAAGAAGATAGTGATACGCAGAAAAAAATTCCGCGTGTGACTAATCTAGGGTTGACTTCCAATAATTGGTCGAATGGATTCGCAATACTTATTTATTTTTTAAACAAATTCCATTATAAAGAATTACAACTTTTGTACTCATCTGTGCAATTTTTCTAAGCAGTTGAATAATAAAAAACATGAAAATTTAAAAAACCTTGCCAAAGAATATTTAGTAATCTTCAGCTCAACTTATATTTGTGAACAAACTTTTTCTTTAGTGAATCTAAATAAAAGTACAGGATTAGTATTGAATGATTTACATTTGGAGGCTGTGTTAAGAATAGCTACACAAGTATAGAGCCAGATATTAAAAAAAAAATAGATGATGCAAAACGCCTCAACACGTCACATTAGTTTTTTTGTTAATTTGTTATACTAAATTACTTACATTTATTCATAAACAAATTACATAATAAAATTCTGTTCTCTTAAACGAATCGTTTTTGTATTTAACATTTTTTAATTTTAATATTTTGTTCGGCCCATGAAAAAAAGTTTTCTTTCTAATCTAGCCCAGGGGCAAAAACTGTTGTCCATGCCTGGGCTAGGCTATTGTGATTTTGTTAGGGTCAGTTATTTTCATAATCTTAACTGAAGCTAACAGCTGCTGGGAACAACTTTTAGTTTAGGCCTAACAAAAGATTTCATGCACACACACACATGCACGCACACATCAAAATCATGTTTGCATCAAGAAAATTATCAGAAAATAATTGCCAATGAATACCTTGATAAGAAGAGGCCACCAAAGCAGAGAAGTTAGCTCCTTGCCCACTTTATCTTGATTGCTGATGGTTGGTCCCTGGCAAATCTGGAGACATAATTAACATGAGTATTCTCTTGGTAGCACCAGCAGCCACATCTTCCTTCCTCTCTCTTTGCAGAACCTCTCTAGCACTCCCTTGAGGAGTGTAGGTTGCATGAACTGTATGGATGCCCTATAGACAAACTTAGAACACGTGATAGTTTAACTCAATTTGCATTTCTCTATGATGAAACTATTATAATATTTGTTGGTTTTACTTAGAAATCTTTTAGGATTCATTTCCCTTTAGATATAATTTAGAATATTTAAAGATAAGCTTATGCATGTATTTTATTTTATTAACTATCCAAAATTTGTTGGAATATTTCAAAGTCAGTGAACCCTGATAGTGTTTGCAAGAGAATACACATTTCTACAGTCAAATCGTTTGTGTTTTTTCTCCCACCAATCCCTAAAGAAAGTCTGAATAATAAAATACAAGAGCAGTAAAAAAGTACCTTTAAAATAATAGATTTGATATTTTTGAGTGATAGAGGATATAATACAATTTAAAAAACAGATACAGGCCCTGGCCGGTTGGCTCAGCGGTAGAACATCAGCCTGGCGTGAGGGGGACCCAGGTTCGATTCCCGGCCAGGGCACATAGAAGAAGCGCCCATTTGCTTCTCCACCCCCCCCCTCCTTCCTCTCTGTCTCTCTCTTCCCCTCCGGCAGCCGAGGCTCCATTGGAGCAAAGATGGCCTAGGCGCTGGGGATGGCTCCTTGGCCTCTGCCCCAGGTGCTAGAGTGGCTCTGGTTGCGGCAGAGCGACGCCCCGGAGGGGCAGAGCATTGCCCCCTGGTGGGCAGAGCGTCGCCCCTGGTGGGCGTGCTGGGTGAATCCCGGTCGGGCGCATGCGGGAGTCTGTCTGACTGTCTCTCCCCGTTTCCAGCTTCAGAAAAATACAAAAAAAAAAAAAAAAAAAATTAAAAAAAAACAGATACAGGTAATTAATAAACAAGAGCAAATGCTTATAGAAATAATCAAATGAAAAATTTAGAAATTAAAAATGTTGGCCTGACCTGTGGTGGCACAGTGGATAGAGAATCAACCTGGAATGCTGAGGTTACCAGTTTGATAACTGGTAACCCTGGGCTTGCCTGGTCAAGGCACATATGGGAGTTGATGCTTCCTGCTCTTCTCCCCTTCTCTCTCTCTCTCTCTCTCTCTCTCCTTTCTCTAAAATGAATAAATAAAATCTTTAAAAAAATGTAAAGGCTAAATAAAATATCAATAGAAGACTTATCAGTAATAATATTTTAAGTTTGATGTTTAGAGCAATCCTCCTTGATTTCTGATTAAGAACATCAAAAAAACTGAATAATAATGTTTGTAAAATAGATTTTTAAAGTGTGGCTGAACAAGTTGGTAGTAAAGAACATAATTTAAAATAAAAATTTAGGAAACTCAGCTTCATAGGGGTCAGCAAACACTGAAGATAGAATTTGGCCAGCATTTACATAGAGTCTGAGTTTTAACCAAATAGTCAAATCTAGGAAACAGGAGGGTTTAAACAAGATAAAGGAAGATAAAGGATACATAAAATGAACCAGAAACCCCAAACTTCTAATATCAATTTACTCAAAGAAACCCAAAACACTAATTCTATAAAATACATGCACCTCTATGTTCATTGCAGCATTATTTACATTGGCCAGCCTTTGGAAGCAGTCAAAATGGCCATCCGTAAATGAGTGAATTAAAAAAGCTATGGTACTTTTACATAATGGAATATTGTCAGCTGTAAAAAAGAAAGAAATCTTATATTTTGTGACATGATGGATGGAATTATGTTAAGTGAAATAAGCCAGTTAGGAAAAGATAAGAACTGCATGATTTCATGCATATGTGCAATCTAATGAACAAACAAGCAAAATAGAGATAGATTCATAGATAGAGAGCAGGCTGACAGCTGCCGGGGGGAGGCTGTGTGCAAGGGGGTAGAGAAATTGAGAAAAAAAAAAAAAAAAAAAAAAAAAAAAAAACAAAGAAAAGAGAGAGAGAAAACTCATGGACACAGTGTGGTGGTTACCAGTGGCAGGCGCAAAGGAATTGCAGGGAGGCGGAGGAGGGTATAGAAGGGAAAAATAATGATGAAGACTTGACTTGAGGTGATGAACACACAATACAATGTACAGATGGTATGTTGTAAAATTGTGTACCTGAAACCTATATCATTTTGTTAACTAGTGTCATTCAATAAATGTTATGAAAATAAAATAAAATAAAATATCTTACTGAATTTGGGGAAAAATAAGTCTTATTAAAAAGGGTTACATATTAACCTGTTTTAGCCATGTTACTTGGTATACAGAGAAAATAATAATTGTCTGTTAAAATTTCTAATCACAAACCAACACCTATGGTATTTGGGGGAAGAAAATCCCAGAAAAGTAAAAAATGTTTTGAATTTGTTAATGTTCATATATATGGAAAAATAAAATGCAAATTCTCTTTGGAGTGATGCACTTAAAACACAGACCTCAAATATTTTTTTACAAATTTCCAAAGAAATAAGCATATATACTTGCACCACAAAAGGAAAACAGCAATATTAAAAGTCTTAAGATACACCAAAATCCAAAATGAGCCCTGCTTAAACTAAAAACAGTAAAATTATCTAAATAAACAAGAAGACTTAAAAGTGAAATATACATTTTTTAAAGGCTATAAAAGAAAATATCAAATGTATGTTAAAAGACCAAGAGATTATATTTCAATTAAGTAGAACTTTTAGATATGTAAATTATGATAATTAACCATTTAATAGTATAGTAAAGAGCAGATTATAAAGGTACTTAAAATGCTGTGGATAAACTGAAAAGTTTATTTGGAGAAATTGTTCAAATGCAGACCAGATAGATGTTGTAATAGAAAATATAAGTGATATTACTAGCCATAAAATATATGTGAGAAAACCTAATTTTAAAAAATCAGAATGTCAGAAGGAGAGTCTAGTATATAAAGAAGTAACATTTGAAAAAAAACAAAACACTTCATAGGTTTAAAAAAAACAAAACCCAATGGATATTTATCTCAAACCAAAGTTTAATAAAAGGATTTATAACATATATGCAGTCATACAGCAAAATGAAGAAAAGTGTCCCAAGATGGAAGATCTGAGATCCATTAAGCAATGATAAGAAAAATATGAAAAGAAATTATTTATGAATAACAATCATTTTTACTGAGGTTGGAAATAAGGGCAGGACCATAATATTAAACTGCAATAATGCAAGGTGCTAAGGGTTGATCTAAGACAAGTGTTCAAAATCCTTGTGGTGTTCATGTGTGTAATTATGTAAGAAAGATTGGTTAAGAAAATGGCTGATTTATAGTTTGTTATTTTAAATATGCACAGTACAATTTCAAGGGTAAACAATAATTGAATAAAACGTGCAACTGCTAAACCTTATCTTTCAGGGGAAATAAGAATAGTACACAAAGATGTAAATTCAAAATATAAAAATAAAGTAGAAAAGAAAGAAAAAAAAAGCATGGAAAAAGTGAGGTACTTTAAAAGTACAAAGTAGAATAGTGAAAAGAAGACTAATGCATTAGTAATCATAATATAATGGCGAATGAATATGCTGTATTACTTATATTAGTTTGACTAGACATAGAATAGAGCTAAATAAGAATGTACTAACAAAGTAAGTTTATAAAAGAATTCCTAGAAAATGTTAAATCCAGGCCTGACCTGTGGTGGCACAGTGGATAAAGCATTGACCTGGAACACTGAGGTCTCTGTTTGGAACCCTGGGCTTGCCCAGTCAAGGAATATGGGAGTTCATACTTCTTGCTCCTCCCTTCACTGCCCTTTTCTCTCTCTCTCTCTCTCTCTCTCTCTCTCTCTCTCTTCCTTTCTCTATCTCCCCAACTCTCTAAAATGAATAAATAAAAAAATATTTTTAATGTTAAATCCAGTTTGTTAGTCTTGTAACCATGATTCAATATCACCAGTTTAGTGATCAAAGTTATATGTTTTGTAACATATCAAAAATATATAATCAACCTGTTGGGCAGATAAAATATATTATGCTCACTTTGTTAAAGATGGTGCTGCCCACGTGGAGGCCGTCGCCCAGGTGATATTAATGTGTGTTGGGGGCGGGTTGTGGGCAGGCAGAATCCTTGTAGCCTGGGGCTTGGTTTTGGGATTAAGCCTTTCCCACCCATTTTGATGTGGGGCGGTACAATCCCATCATGCCCCAGATAAGTGACTTTGTATTACAAACTTCCCTATTTTGTATATTGGATTAGAGGTTTTGATTTCTACACTATAAAATGGGAGCAGAACAGGAGCTTGCTCTCTTGGTTCCTGGGATTAGCATTAGAGGAGAGAGCAGAGCAAAGAGAGGCCACATGGAAGAGCCAGGGGAAGCAGCCAAGATGGCGGAGTGTTGATTGAGAGGCCAGTTTGTGCAGTTTGATGCTGGAGAAGGAAGGAGATGGGGAACAGAGGTGAATAAAGTCTGGTGAGCTAGAAACCTTTGATTCTAGGAAACTTGGATAAGTCAGTAGCTTTGTGAGCACGTGAGCACTGAATGTGAGTGGGTTTTGGAGCCCAGTGTGTGTTTTTTGCTTGCCCGCCGGGTGCAAGCTAGGATTAAAGACTATGGCCCATCAGTTTTTGGCTCCGTTGTTTCTTTACCGACTGTCCGAATCCAGTGCGAACCTGCATTGGCCGGGCTGCTGTGATGGTGGCCTTGGCTACTGGCTTTACACAACCCTATACATTCACCTCTGGTTAAGTTCTCATTACAACTGAAAGGTCTCTTTCCCTCTGTCTGTCTCACATCAAAAGTAACATCAGAGCGAGAAAAATGAGTGAGCATAAGCAGGAACTACCTGACTTTGCCTTTGCTCCCCCATCCCACCTCACTCCCATCATACTGAGGTTTGCAGTTTTGATTCTTGGACAAGACCAAGAGGACAACCTGACTGTAGGAATGCGTACATACCTGTTTCAAAGAACAATAACTTTAGTTTATAAGTTATTTGCTAGTTTCAGTTCTTACAACAACCAAGGAAGCAGACTTTAGCCTTCAGGTATGACAATTTCGGGAGATTTGAACCACTTATCTGAACAAACAGTGCTGGCTTGCCTGTAGTTCACTCAATCCACTCCTTTCAATTTCTTTGTTCTATTTTTGGTTGCTGTTGTTCCTCTCCTCTTCCCTCCTTATAAAAACTCCTGCTTGCACTGAAATATAAAGATGGAATTTGAGGACAGCAGCCTCCCCATATTCTCAGGTTGCCTGCTCTTGAATACAGCTCTTTCCTTTCACCAGCTTTTATCCAGTGAATATTAGCTTTTTGCCATGGCAAGCAGACAAACCTGCGTTTGGCAACATTAACAAGTGTAAATAAACTAAGCTTACTTGTTAAAAACAGGTTGTCAAATGGTACTTTCAATCCAGCTATAGTTTCTTTGAAGGGTCATTCATAAATATAAGGTCATGAAGTATTGAAAGAAAAAAGATTAAAAATATATATCAGTCAAACACTAACCAAAATAAAGCTAAAGTAGTTACATTAATAACAGGTAATAATAGGCCCTGGTAGGTTGGCTCAGTGGTAGAGCATTACCTGTGTGGATGTCCAGGTTCGATTCCCAGTCAGGGCACACAGGAGAAGCATCCATCTGCTTCTCCACCCCTCCCCTTCTTGCTTCTCTCTCTCTCTCTCTCTTCCCCTCCTGCAGCTATGGCTCCATGGGCTCTAGTGAGTTGGCCTCAGGTGCTGAGAATGGCTCCATGGCCTCCACCCCGGCACTAAAAATGGCGCTGGTTGCAACAGATCAAGGTCTCCAAATGGGCAGAGCATCGCCCCCTAGTGGGCTTCCCTGGTGGATCCTGTTGGGGTGCATGTAGGAGTCTGTCTCTGCCTCCCCTCCTCTCCCTAACCTAAAGAAAAAAAAAAGAAATATATATATATATATATATATGGAGAGAGAGAGAGAGAGTGTGTGTGTGTGTTATAATAGGCTTTAAGAAAAAAGCAACACTAATGATAGTGTTACTACCTAATAATAACAGATTTAATTTACCAACAAAATAAAACATATTTAAATTTTAATCTTCTAAATTCCCAGACCATATTTTGTTAAACTGGTAGATACATAAAAAGAAGTTTATGCTTCCAACATTATATGTGAGCTTTCAATATCTTATTAAAATTCTTATAGATGAAGTAGGTCAAACAATGTTAAATACAGAGGAATGGAAAACATAACTAATAGCTTGATGTTATTTATTTATTTACTTATGATGAATTAACTGAACTCTTACTAAATGTCAAGTGCTGTTCTAGCCCTTACTTCTCAGTCATATTTAGAAATAGAAATAGAGTGATTTAACATATTGAAAAGAAGTGATATCATATGCAAAGATCAGAACAATAAATACAAATGATAAAAACATACAATTGGAAATGAGTTCCAAATAACTCAAATATTTAAAAAATAGAAAAAAATCCACAATGGAGATTTTAAAATCCTTAAAATTTAGAACTTTATGTATGACAATAAAACAGCTTATTAAAAGCCAAAAAAGCCTGACCTGTGGTGGCGCAGTGGGATAAAGCGTCGACCTGGAACGCTGAGGTTGCCGGTTCAAAAAAACCTTAGGCTTGCCAGGTCAAGGCACATATGGGAGTTGATGCTTCCTGCTCCTCCCCTTTCTCTCTCTCTCTCTCTCTTTCTCTCCCCCCCTCTAAAAATCAATAAATAAAAAAAATAAAAATAAATTAAAAAAAAAAGCCAAAAAATATTCTGCAAAATGGCTAAGAAAATATGCAAATGTATATTGAGGTTGATCACAAAGAAAACAAAAAAAAAATGATATTGAGAATGAAATAATTATCTATACAGAAAAAAAGGTAAGCTATATTATGAAAAACATTCAGAAAGTCTGAAGTATCCATTAAATAGGAAAGAAATTTAATCACTTACCAAAAATTTTCTAGGAAAGAAAATATTCATCTAAATAGTTTTGGGATGTAAGTTATCATATTTAAAGGCAGAACTTATGCAGTCTTTCTGATAGAAAAAGAAAGGGAAATATGCCTAGGTTCTTCTAGAAAACAGTGTAAACTTAAAACAAAAAGAAGAGTACAATATTAGTATTTTTTACTAAAGAGAAATTACAGAATAACTTCACTTATGGGAAAATAATATACAAAAATACTAAATACAATATTTATAAAGTGAATCCACAAATGTATTTGAAATACTGAATCATGACCAAACTCTTATTGCATTATAAGATTTAAGAAAAAAATGTGATCATTTTAGTAGTTGTAGAAACATTTTTAAAATGGTTAAAGAAACATTTAAGAGAGGAAATAACTATCTTGAACTAGGAGAAATGTTCTGATCATGGTAGAATTTAGGTATAAATATGTATAAAAAAGGTCATTTTTTTTTTTTTTTTGTATTTTTTTTTTTTTCTGAAGCTGGAAATGGGGAGAGACAGTCAGACAGACTCCCGCATGCGCCAGACCGGGATCCACCCGGCACGCCCACCAGGGGCGAAGCTCTGCCCGCCAGGGGGCGATGCTCTGCCCCTCCGGGGCTTCGCTCTGCCGCGACCAGAGCCACTCTAGCGCCTGGGGCAGAGGCCAAGGAGCCATCCCCAGCGCCCGGGCCATCTTTGCTCCAATGGAGCCTTGGCTGCGGGAGGGGATGAGAGAGACAGAGAGGAAGGAGGGGGTGGGGGTGGAGAAGCAAATGGGCGCTTCTCCTATGTGCCCTGGCCGAGAATTGAACCCGGTTCCCCCGCACGCCAGGCCGACGCTCTACCGCTGAGCCAACCGGCCAGGGCAAAAAGGTCATTTTTAAAGCTAACATGTAAAACATATTTTCTTTAAATTAAGTAATAAATCAGGATATTCATTTCTGTTACTTTTATTAAATATATGCAGGTTCTAAGACCAAAAAATTTATTGACTGATTGATAGATTAATTGTCTGTTTGAGGCATAAGAAATAGGAAAACAAGGTAAAATTTTTTATACATGATATGATATTTTACAAAGGAATACTGAACGTATCTATATACTTTGAAATCTAAATATAAACTTTTTATGACTATTGATAGGAATTATATCAAAATGTCACTATTTGTCTAGTGTGACTTTAAGAGCAATTTAGAAAAACAAAAAGTTAAATTATAAGAAAATTTTTAAAAAATCAATAATTCTGTTTAGGAAGAACACCTATAAGTTAAATATACACAATAAAAGCAAATATAGGAACAATTATGTTGGAACTGAAGTTAATATACAGAAATAAACCTAATAAAGAGGAAAGAGAAAGGGTATATTGATGTATTTGATCAAAAAATGTTTTAGTTTACAGAGCCTTTGTATATTAAGTATATGAAAAACCAGTAAACTTGCATGTGAGCACTTTAATAGAATTAAATGATTATAATTTTTTATGGATATCGTCATTATTAGATGTCTTGTATAGACATAAGTATTAAAATACGTGAGACAAACAAAAAGTTGCTGTTTGTAATATTTCTCAGGTGCATATTGCTAAATTACATGCATTAAAGCTAGATGTACTTTTCCCAACAAAAAGTGCATTTGCATCACTAAACTATTATTTTTAAATAGAAATAGTTGGCAATTCAAACTCCCTTCAAAATAATTTTTGTCAATTTAATTTATTTCAAACAGGTAACACATCTGGCATAAAAGTCAAAAAGTACAAAAAAAAAATCTTATAAAAATCTTCATTCTCCCTGTCACAAGCCTTTTACTTTTTTCTCTAGAGGCAACCATTGTTACTACTTTGTGTTCTTTAGATTTGTACATGTTATTGTTTTCACTGTAATAGTAGCATATCGTATCATACCTTGCCTTTGTGCCTTATTTGTATTTTTATTTTGAGTCAGAATATCTTGGAGATATGTCTATATTAGTGCCCATGGCACAACTGCATAGTATTTAACTATATGCATATAGTAAGAATGATTTAATCAATTTCCAATATTTATGTGTCCTCATTTGTTTGTAATCTTCTATAAAAACACTGTAGTTAAAAAAAACACACACTGTAGTTAATGTCTTCCATTGTATGTTCTTTTCACATATATTATATTTGTAATAAAATACCTAGAATTGCAATGATTGAATCAAAAAGTCTATATGTTTAACTTTAATAAATAATGTCACATTTTTCTTTATACCTTTCCACTAGCAACAGGTGAAAATTCCCTCTTCCCATTACGTTTCTTTTAAAAATCAGTGCATTGTCTCACATAGACACAAACATCACAGATTGATGACATGGTGAATTATGTTATGATTTGCTGAAACATTTACTAATAATGTGCTTATGGTAAATTTGGAAGCAGATTATATATTTCATGGACTTTTATCCTCATGGAAAGACATTAGTAAACTATTGCACTGAGCTTTGCTTGCTGACAACATTTGACAAAGTATTGCAGAATAGTTGATACCAAAAAAATAAAATAAGCAGTTTGCAATCAATTAGGAAAGAGAATCAAGTCAGGGACTTTTAAAGTTTAAAGTGGGCCAGTCCTCCTTAACCCCCAAAAGTAAACGTTAAAAGTGAGAAATATTTTAAGAAAATACATTTGATTTAAATTTAGCCTTGTCACCGGATTGGGGAACGGGGGTTTGGATAGCTGTCACACTCACTGTAAACACTCTGAATGCTTCAAAGTATATCTAAGTAAAGGTGTCACAGGTAGTAAATTCATTCAGTTGAACTAATGGCTCAGCTACAGTTTCTTTCTTTCAAATCAAATAAGCCAAAAAATAACCCCAGTTTATTCAAGAAAGATATGAGGTTGAAAAAATAAGATGTATGGTGTATCTGTCGGCAGACAGTATTAACTAGCATTAAATAAATAAGAATACTATTATGGCCCTGGCCATTTGGCTCAGTGGTAGAGTGTCAGCCTGGTGTGCGGATGTCCCGGATTTGATTCCCAGCTAGGGCACAAAGAAGTGCCCATCTGCTTGTCCCTCCCCCTCCTTTCTCTCTATCTCTCTCTTCTCTTCCCAGAGCCAAGGTTCCATTAAAGCAAAGTTGGCCCTGGCGCTGAGGATGGCTCTATGGCCTCTGCCTTAGGTGTTAGAATGGCTCTGGTTGCAACAGAGCAATGACCCAGATGAGCAGAGCATCACCCCCTAGTGGGCTTGCCGGGTGAATACCAGTCAGGTGTATGAGGGATTCTGTCTCTCTGCCTCCCCACTTCTCACTTCAGAAAAATTCAAAAAAAAAAAAAAAAGAATATTATGTTTTTAGGAATATTCTATTGCAAAAGAACTCCTAAGACTCTGGGGTGGGGTGGGGGGAACACTGCAGTTCTTGGTGTTCATTGGTCCTTAAACCATCTGCCAGGCAGGTTGAGAACTCTGCTCAGTCTCCAAGGAGGGCATCTGAGAAGTAGAGATATGACATCTAAAAGACAATGAAAAAGAAAAAGGAAGACTCTCATGGAAAGTGAAGCAAGGGATAACAGGAACAATAGATAAGGAATTCCTTCCAGGGAGAGAAATTAGGACCCAATCAGGATATAAGAGTCCCCTCAAAGTATCTTCTTTGGCATTTAAGAAATGACTAAACAACAAGTATCTGCTGCATGTCTCTAAGTTTCTTCTTGTCCAACAACAGTGTTTATTATAACTATTGTATCACTATTTTATATTATTCATTGCGCATATGGGCATATGGGGCAAACCACTTGTGTCTTTTATCTATTGAGGTGACCTATCAACTAAATTCAACTAAATTCATAGGTACTACATCCAGAGCTGCTGAAGTGACGACAGAGCATGTTTTAATCAGTTCAAACTGCTATACAGAGTACCATAGACTGAGTGGCTTATAAAAAACAGATTTTATTTCTCATCATTTCAGTACTGGGAAATCCAAGATCAAGGTGCCAGCATATTCAGTGTCTATTGATAACCTACTTTCTGGTTCATAGATGACCATCTTTATTTTGTGTTTTTTATTTTCTTTTTTCTTTATTTATTGGGGGGGCGCAGAAGGGGAGAACTATAGTCTCTTTAGTTTCTTAAATGGGCACTAATCCCATTCTCTAGGGCTCTACCCTAATGACCTAATTATATCTCAAAGGTCCAACTCTTAATACCATCACATTGGGGATTAGGATCTTAAAATATGAATTTTGGGGGGGATACAACATTCAGTCTATTTCAGGACATAATTCAGAGCTCCTAAACTTTCAGCTGTGATGACATGACTGGAAAGTACTATTGGGTGGTCTCTTTTGGACTGAGGCTGAAGGTGGCTTTGGAAGAAAGGATAAGGAAAAAGTTGCTGTGCTTTTCAACAAATCTTTTCAATTTTCCTCTTCCAAGCACATATAAGATTATATTTTATTATTATCTACCTTGAAGGAAGGTAGTGGTAGGTGATTTACTTTAATAAAGACATGCAAAGTAAGGTGATATATCTCACTTTGTTCAGAAGCTTAAAGAAACAATGCCTTTAAAACATCCTTTTTTTTTTTTTTTAATCTATTCTGGCAATTGAAGAATTTGAATTTGGAGAAGGAAACTCACTCAGCTTGGGTGCCTGAAGATAACATAGAGCAGTGCCCCATCTAACCTATAATGAATGTGTAGAATGAAACAGAAATCTCTTGATTATTTTTAAGTCACTGATATAGAGTCAAAAGAAATATAGGTTAATAAAAAATATAAAATAAATTCATTGAGGACAGAGAAGTATTTGTGTGTGCATATATGTGTGTAAATTCTTATAGGCTTTAAGAAGGATGTCAACAAACCATGTCAAAGAAGAAAAATCAACAAATGACCATATACATATTTTATTTAGAATACATATAATTTCAGGAGAAAAATTGCTTTACATTTGATTTGAGATTGCTACCTACAGAGAAGAAATTAAAAATAGAAAAATGAGGTAGCAAAGGGATTGCTTTTTGTCTTTTAAATTCTATATTATTCAATCTTTAAACAATGTATATATACTATTTTTATAAAAATTTAAATCAAAATTATAGTACTGATTATCAAATAATAATTTTTTTATAAAAAGAGAAAGACATGGAAACTTGAAGTTAATTATGCAACAAAAATGATATGTTATTGGTTAAGAAAGTATCCATGTTTATAGGCAAAGTGAAAAGACTTGGAGAAAATGGACCATAAAGTTGAAAGGGTAAGTCATGAAATGAGATTAATCAGGTAAAATGACCACAAAATCTACAATGATACTCTACTGTAAGGGCTAAAGAGTTAACAAAGCATAGAAAAACAATTTAAATTTTAAAATGTAAATAATTTACATATTTGTCACATATAAATTATGTACATATATTACCTTCTTTTACCTCATACCAAGAACAAGGATATATTTTTGCTTTAAAACAACTGAAAGAGGCCCTGGCTGGTTGGCTCAGCGGTAGAGCGTTGGCCTGGCGTGCGGGGGACCTGGGTTCGATTCCCGGCCAGGGCACACAGGAGAAGCGCCCATTTGCTTCTCCACCCCCTGCCCTCCTCCTTCCTCTCTGTCTCTCTCTTCCCCTCCCGCATCCAAGGCTCCATTGGAGCAAAGATGGCCTGGGCGCTGGGGATGGCTCCTTGGCCTCTGCCCCAGGCGCTAGAGTGGCTCTGGACTCAGCAGAGCGATGCCCCGGAGGGGCAGAGCATCGCCCATTGGGCGTGCCGGGTGGATCCAGGGCGGGCGCATGCGGGAGTCTGTCTGACTGTTACTCCCCGTTTCCAGCTTCAGAAAAAAAAAATAAAATAAAATAAAACAACTGAAAGAGTTGGATATAAAAAATAAAAAGTAAAATTTTAAATCCTAAAATTTTTAAAATGTAAAGTCAGCTTCAACAATAAAAAATCTGCCATTTTGTTTGATATTTAAGAAATTATGTATTAATTAGGTTTTGAATTAATTTCTAATTGCTTTCAATTACTATAAAATTAGTCACCACCATAAAAAATGCATTCTATATGGCAGGAAGTACAACGCTGGTTGCTCATTAACAACTAGGACATTTTTAGATAATGTTTTGTTCAGAATTCTCTTTTCAAGCCGATAATTTATTAAACAGATGCTATCCTTCTTAATGATCATTATCACATCAATGTTGTGCTTATTGCAATAAATAACAACCCTTCATGCTTACATTTGCCTTTTTGTTCTTCAAATTAATTACTGATTTTAGATGTTATTACGGTCCTAAGAATAAAAAGTTAAATAAGCAAATTATTACATCAGATCCTACATAGTAATATAGACACATTTATAAAAGCATATAAATAATAGCAGTTTAAGAGTACATATGTTTAAAATATCTTTTATTTTTATGGCTACAAATATATGTATATTATAGATATATTTGCCTCACTATTGCATAAATTCATCTCTCTTGAGCATACTAATTTACAGAGTTGAATTTTTGTTTGTTTCTTATTTTCACAAGATACCTCATACTCCTTTTAAGGGATAGCAAGTGAACTGGATGTAAGTCTGATATGCAGGAAGAGTAAGGACAGGAACATGTGTAATAGCTCTGGTAAAACTGCGTTAGCCCAGGGTCTAGTCATACCTGGAGAAAAACAAGTGAGGAATGCAATCAACTGAGTTATCTGGATGCAATCTTTAAAAGTCAACTTGAGCTCATGACCAAAAAAAACCCCCAAAAACAAAAAGGTAGACTTACCAATTCCAAATCTTACATATTTCACCATGTAAGACATGGGAAATTATCTCAGAATGTCTGTATGTAATAAACATAATGCAGGAAAAATAATTGACTTTTGGAATATACCAGTCAACACAAACAATAAAACCCAAGCAATCAGCTGTGACATTGTCAACTATTACATGAAAGACGACATGGGGTTCATTTGAATAGAATATGTCTATTTCCCTGAGTATAGGCAAAACAACAAGGAAAGAGAAGATTGCTGAATAACATCAGTATTCCGAACATAATAGTTCTCTACATGTGTCATTTTGCTCACAGCTACACAGCTAAATTTCAACTAAGGTTATTTTAAGTGTTCTCTTAATAAAGAATACTTTCAGTTTATTTTTAGTACGAAATAAGGGAAAGAAATTGTGAACTAAGATTTTAGGAAAAAGATCCCATTTTACTACTATTTATCTTGGATCAGCACTTAACCTCCAACTATTATTGATATAGACATTGGCTATAAACCTGAAGACTAATAAGTGTCATTTTAAATTTGGAAATTCACTCTGTTTATTAGAACTAATAGTTGTTTAGACATTGTCACTTATACCCGATATCTGACCTTATTAGATCCCTAATGGGTGAAGAATGAATGAGGGATTGTTTCTCACACAGACAAAACATAGATAGCCAAAAAAAGACAATGTGCATGGGAGTTAACAGGAAGCGATAGAGAGGAATGTGTCTATATAGTAGCTCTTAGGTTATATCAAAAAGCAAACCAAATATCACTCTTACATTTTCCTGGTATAAGTAAGTTACATAATTGCAGCTGGCTTCAAGCATATGAATAAATTGCAGTCTTACCATGTATTTAGGACAATAGAACTGACATTTGTGAACAGTCCTGATCACTACCACATTACTCTAGCCCCATAACACCACGGAAGTAACTTCCAGAAATCCAGTCATTAGAGAAAAGAGCATTTCATACATATTTGCTAAACACCTAACATGCACCAAGCATTGAGGATAAAAGGCACAGGAGCTGCTGGGGTACCAAGCAGAAGGTATGGTATGTGTAAAAGCCTTGGGAGAGGAATGTTGAGGAGCAGCTGTATCCACATAAACAACCTACGTGCCCATTGATGGATGAAAAGATGAAGAAGATGTACAATGGAAATGTACAATCTTATATACTAATTTTACCACAACTAAAAAAAAAAATTAAAATCGTTCTCCTAGGTGACCATGTTGCTAAGGGCAGAGTATCCTGACTGGCTTCTTTGCTAGCTGCCTGATAATCAGCATCTTAGCC
Source organism: Saccopteryx leptura (assembly GCF_036850995.1). NCBI lineage: Eukaryota > Metazoa > Chordata > Mammalia > Chiroptera > Emballonuridae > Saccopteryx > Saccopteryx leptura. The sequence continues at coordinate 47,408,606 of NC_089505.1, read as the reverse complement.
TGAAATAGGAAACCTGCTGTTTTTCAAAATGTCTGCAGCTTTTCATTCTTCCTCTTTCCTCCTTCTCTTATATAAATCCCATTTCTGGCTTTGATAGATGAAATCAACTTAATATTTGTTTTCCATCTATACAAGTAAAAGTGTGCTAATTATTAACTATAAAAATGCATATGAAACAAAATGGATGTATTATTTATGTTTTAATGGATAATTATTGCTTAGGAGCAGGACATTGATAAACTAAAATTTTTTTTCTAATTCTTATTACATATTATTTTTACAGAATTTAAAATATATAATAGCATGTATCACAATGTGCCTGCACAAATGAGAATTTTTATAATAATAATGTACTTTCCATAGTAAATTCATTCAAGGTTGAATTTTTGAAAGCAGGTAAAAGCTTTTCTTTTGTATGTCTTATTTTATCCTTGAATAAAAACAGCAAATTGTTTCCTATTCCGACATCTTTACAGTGGATGGACACAAAATGATTTTATTCACTCTGAGGTTTCTCTGTACTTGGAAGTCGTGTAAGTCATCTGGCTTTTCCCTGTTCGTAGAGGGCAGTGGAAGTGTTGCTCCCTGAAACTGTGCCATGCTCTCTATCCCGTTTTCTCTTTTTTTCATTCCATCTTGTTATCTCTATTAGCCTTGAAAATGCAATATAACTATGACTCTGGGTATCTTTTTCTTACTGGATTATCTAAGAGTACAACTGGAAAAACAAAGTTCACACACTTTATTTTTGCTTCAGTTCACAACTGTATTGTAAACTGACGTATAAAAAAATAAGGGGTTATGAAAACATAATAGCTCAATTGAATTGGTGGCAATTAAAAGCTTATCAATGCCCACCTTGGTTATTCTGTAGTGCTCTGAAACCTCTAGCATGTAATTAATATTTCATGCAATTTACAGTTTCTAAATGAATTTTTACATTACATCAGTGGGCAAAAATTAATTAACAATCAACAGAGTGCTTAGGAATATCTTGTTTACACAAAGATTATTGTCCAACTCAACTTCAGAAAAATAATTACCTGCTACACACTAGGGAGAACTTTATGTTGTTATAGAGAGCTCTACATGGATGACTTTTTGAGTGAATTACTGTTAAACAAACTGTTTGAGGGTTGGAAACCCTTGTCCTACATGAAATAGAAATTAGAGGAGTTAGTAGATATTCTGCTAAGAATAATGAAAAGGAATACAGAATGCATGGTATTCCCATTGCAATAAAGAATGTATAGAAGTCTCAGTGTAAATAACCCAACTATTATTATTTATATTATATATATATATGATTGTTATATATTATATATATTATATATGAGTGTTATATATATTATATATATGTGTTATATATATTATAATATATATGAGTGTTATAAGTAATATTATATATTTCCCTAAATTTTTTAATCACTCAATATTATTTAATCTAATATTTTTCAAAAAATAATTGCATCGTTGACATAGAACAATTTTTATAATAGGCAAATAGAACCCAATTCAGATTTACAGACTGCTAAATTTTTTACATGATTTTCCCAACTATGTATCAAAAAAACAAGCTAAATATTATCTTGGTTGCAGCAGGGAATAGAGAGATGAATAGAATGATAGATAGACAGGTGGATAAATAGACAGATAGACAAAAAAAAAAAAGGACATAGATGATACATAACCAGAATGCTAAAACTTTCCACTGTCTTCAAGATAGCATCCCAGACCTACAAAGCAGAATTAAAGATGCAATCATAGGAAGAACCATAGGTTTCTAGTTACACAACTGCATAATTTCTTCTCCTGCTACACATTAAGAAATAAAAGTATTAAGCTTTAAATCATTGACGTATACATGAAAAAACCCACCACACTATACTGCACTAAATTTTTCATCACTGTTAATATTTTTAATCTGGTTCTTAAATATTTGACAATTGGATATCTCTTTTTAAATTTATGAATTTAATCTGCTATGGTGAATGTCTCCAAAAGGAACTTTAAAACTGAAAGACAATATCTATTTTTTCTTAACTGTTGATTTTTGAAGTAGTTGGGTATAAATCTGATTCCCATGTAAATTTATTCCATTCTGAGGATTTACAATATCTCAAAAGCATACTTACTCTTTTTTGAACATCATTATGGAATCCTCTAAGACTTTACCTTTGAACTTGCAAGATACTGGTTTTCATATGCATTTCACAAATGACTCTTAGAGTTCTCTGGTCAGAGATAGTCAAGTCTGTCCCCTGAGCTTTGACATATGTAGAACTAGCTGTATTCGATCTCTGTCTAGACTCTGTCACAAATCACTAGAAAATACTTCTGACCAAGATTCCAACCAATCATTCACAACTAATTTACATAACAGTGTAATTATTGGCATTCAGGAGGATTAGTGTTTCAATTACAACACAATGTAGATGTGTCAAGACTGCCCAGTTTGATCAGAGGATACAGAGAAAAATACTGAAAGTTCTGCCTCCAAAAAATAAGACTGTTTCAGTCACTTGAGTACCCTTTAGCTTTTTGCTTTGTACCAAATCTTCTCACTTATTTTATAATTTTGCTAGAGATTATAGATTCAAAATCTTTGCTAAAACCAAGTGACATTGTAGTTAGCACTTCTTTTGATCCATAAGGCCTACCACTCTGTCATTGAAGTTTAATTTAAATTGAGTAATTGTGTTCTTTAAAAGTCATGCAGATTTTCACCAGGAACTCTTTAGTCTTCAAGCAAGGGGGATGTTGAGAGGAACATGGGGGTGAGGGAATGTATTTAGTGAGACATTTGAATCTATGTAAACACAATAAATTAAAATCAATAAAGTATAAAAAAAGATATGGGTAAATGGATTTTTATAATCTATTGTTATCACCTTTTTTCTCATTTTAAGGGTAAATATATTAAATCCTTCCACCTCTGTCAATCAAATTCTATTTCTCTCTCTCTCTCTCTCTTTCTCTCTCTCTCTTTGTCTCATAATATAGGACATTTAGTGGTAATAAATAGTGAATAATATGTCTAAATCTACTTCTCTGTGTAGATCTAACTACAATGCATTAAAGTTTTGTTTCCTATATTAATCACCCTAAAAATGTCCTCATTTGGCCAAAAATCTAGACGTTTAACTGTCTCACCAGCACCAAACACTGGCTATTTATTGAAAGTTTATTATGTGTTGAATATTTTTCAGATCTCTTGATGATATATAAAAAGTAAGTTTGTTAAAGAAGGTTTCCCTGAGAAATTTACAATCTAAAAAGGAAGATTATATAAGCATGCTTGTGATAATTAGTATATAATATGGTCCTGTTTGAAGTAATTCATAAATAAATATTTTTAATTTTTATAACTTTCTGTAGGCCACTATGGAAACTTTCAATGTTCTAGAAAATGAGTTCTCCTAACCTTAATTTAATCTGCTCTCTTTTCATATTATGTCATTGGTATCAACAGAACCAGCCTCTCCAGAAGCATCAGAAACTGGCTGGGGTATGAAAAAGCATAGCTTGCGTGTCTTGCTTGTAATTATAAGAAGACTGACAAGTTTTCTAAACTTTTCTAGGTAGAACAGCCATGGGTCTACAGGAATCATATGTTCTTTTTCTTGGGCTCTTGTAAACAGGAGTTCTGTATTTTTTACTTTACTGAGAAGTTTCCCTTTAAGATACTCATGTTTTCTATTGGTTGATTCTTCATTCTTTGATATGGAGGTTTTCAAACTTTACTGTATACACACATCCCTGAGAAGTTTGTTCAAAATGGTGATTGACAGCCTCTGTCCACAAAGATTCAACTGTGGCTTGATGGAGCAGGAACACACATGATCCTTACGTACGTTCTTTTCAGTCTCCACGATTTGAGACACATGGCTTTAGTAACTTTGAAACTGAATTTTAATGTGATGTTTTTAATTAGAGGCAAAATCTTGACTGATTTTTTTTGCATCTTTAGCTTTGATATATCTTGCAAATATTTCCTGTTTGTGTAACTACACATATTTATACCATTAGAATAGAAGATTTAATGGCACTCAGATTCAAAAGACCAAGGATGCCTAGGATCCAACGATTTGAGAGAGATCAGCAGAGACAAGCCCCTAAGGATTGATTCAATGGCAGTGATGTGAGACACTACAGACGTTCATCCTGTGTCCACTGGACTAGGATGTGAATATACCAGTCCTTACAGGGAAGAGTCAGCACCCTGTGACATGAAAGCATTCCTCAGAGCGACGTGGAGATCTTTGTTCCTTATCTAGTTTTCTTCTTCTTCCTAGTATATATTCATTTATTGTCAATCTATATCCAAACCAACTCCTCTCAAATAAGGTAAGCTAAAAAGGATCCTTCCCTTTCTTATGTACTGCTGTATTCTCCAATGCTTCAAATGCACATAGCTTATAGTATTTGATTGAAAAAAGTTGTTGAATGGATTAATAGTAATAAGTTGTAAGGATTTTTCTGACCCAAATGACAGAATTTAGTGTTCTAATGGACCATATAGTCACTTACTACAACTCTATATTCAAAAATTTGTTTCTTACCAATATCTTTTCCTATTGACATTTCTCCAAGGACCCAAACCAATTTCTTGATGAGGAAGCCCAACTGATATTTAGGATTTCTCACTACTAGACAGGCTTTCCTTCTAGTTAGTAGAGCCCTATCTCTCTGTACCTTATATATTTTGACCCAAGTTCTGCTTCTCAGATCAGCACTCCCATATTGCTGTGTCTGTTCTATGGCATCTGTTTCTATCTTGGAAGGTGTCCAATAAGTTCTGTCATTTCTCAAAATTAAACTTCCCCAATTATGTTAATCTTTCTTATAAAACATGGTTAATGTTTTGAAATTATCATTGTGAATTGTTACTGGAATGTCTCATTTGTTAGTATTTCTCTAAGATCCAGGCAGCCAGAATTTAAATCAGTGATGTATGCATGGTCTAAGAAATAGTCTAAGTAGAAGAGGACTCACCACTCACTTCAGACATCCTGCTTATGTTAATACAGCCTACAATTACATTAGCTTTATTTGCTTACTTTTTTACATCAAAGTTATAGTAGTTATAGTATAAAACATATTAAGTTAATTGTTAATTTAAAACTATTCACCATCCCTCTCTTGTAAGTCATAATTGCTTTAAGCACTTGTGAAGGAATATAACATGTATATATTTAAAATATGTAAACCTCCACCTATAAGAGCCATCAAAGCTTTTAAAGAACAACTACATTTTCAAATATTACCTACTATTCAGCCCATTCATTTCTTCATATACTCTCAAGACCATCACCAGATTAACTCTAACTATCAGCAAGCTGCATACATGGACAGTAAATAATGATCTGGTCTTTCAAGGCTTCTTATCCTCTATTGAATTTTAGTGCAATGCCATTGTACAGTACAAGAAACTCTGTGTATAACTTATTGCTAGATTATTTAAGAAATTATTGAAGGTATCATTTATTACATTGCAACCGCCCATTCTTTTAGATGAATCTTGAGTTTATTTGGGAGGGGTATGCTTAATACTTAGAATAGTTATTTTTATTAATTATTATTATTTTGCCTTCTGATTGATTTCTGTAATTGTGAAACTAATTATGTCCCCATATTCTTATTGGCTGCTTTATATAAATCTTGTAACAAAATGTATAAGCTCATTTTTAATAAATATAGAGAACGCCATCACATACATTTATAACACTGGACAAATTAATTCCAGATTCCATGTCCATTTCCTGCTGTTATCTCCCCTCTCCTCCCCTCCTCCATCAAATCTCTCTTATTATTAGTGCAAACTACCTTTGGAATCCCGTGTCTCACTTCACCTTACCTCTGATTTCAGCTGTAGCCTCTGTAGACACTTTCTAGAAAGTTTAGAATCCTCTGGCAAAATACATCTTCCTTTTTACTGCCCTAGGCCTTTCCGAAGTCCAGAAAAATAGCCATTGATTTGAAGGCAGATAAGATTGACCTAAGTCAGTTGAATCAAAGTAAATTTCAGTAGTTTGATGATGAAGTTGGGATATGGATGCTTACTTTTCTCTGCTTGAGATTAACCATGGAAGATTAGCATTCTTGGCAGTTCTCTTTGATCTCAAAATGAGTCTGGATTGGGAAGAAGCCAATAATACAAAAGCATGATAGAATGATGAAGGGACCACATCCTTGGTGGCATTACTAAGATACTTTACCTAGCCTCATATAAAACCATCTTGATCTTTAGTTTTCCTATTTACTGTGTAGTTTAATCCTGTAAGAATTGGGTTTTCTGATATTTTCATTAAAAACTATCATGATATGTCCTTTTAAATCTATTTTTTATTATCATAATGAAGATAAAAATAGAATGAATAAGACAAAATAATGAGAATTCTGTAAGAAAATAAATACAATGAATGTAACACAGTGTTCACCACAGAGCAAGTACTCAATATATATTAAATATATAATTAATGTCAAATAGTCCCATTATTTGAAACACTATGTATAGATTTATAATTTTCACATTGACCTCTGTCATAACCTCTTTTCTGAATTTTTAATAAACATATTTTAACTGTTGTTTCATATTTCTACTTAAAAAATAAATTTAGATCTTAAATTTTGACTTTCTCAACCTAAATCTTCAGTTACTACATCCATTAACTTTTTCCTACCTTTCTAATTAGGCATGTCAGTAAATCATAATAATTTATAATAATGACACAATGACAAAACTTAGGATCACCAGTTTTTCCTCCATTTACCTCCTTATTCACAAACTTTCAGCAAGTTTTCATGTTTTACAAACAAACATGAAAAAAAAATTTACCTGAATATTCATTTTTATTCAGCTTCTTAGATACTTTCCTAGTCCAACTTACCATAAGTTTTTTCCCAGACTATGGCAATAGCAACACCCCTAGTCTTTTCAAGCAGCCAAAGGAATCTCTTCAGAATGTGATCTTCCACCATTCACCTGTTCAAAAAGCCATTAATAGTTTCCCACAACTGTTGTGGAATTCAAAATCCTTATGTGGACAAAGGTTTCTTTTGTCCTAATTCAGGTTCTTCTACCACCACTGTCTGCCTGGCTCACTAAGGCCTAGTTGTGCTGACCCTCTAGAGAGTTCTAGAATAATTCATTTTATTTTCTAATAAATCTGCATAAAATGTACTTTTCAAGGCTCTATGAACGCATGCTCTTTTCATTACATAGATCTCATTATTAATGTTACCAGGCCTCCCTCCTCTTCCTGTTTTATTTTCAGAGTACAATATAAATTTCATTATATAACTCATCCCATTTAATATAATTTTATTTATTTATTTTTAAACTGTCAGTCTTTCAACACCCAGGAGCTTGTTCCTGGGCATTCACTGAAGGCTTCAATGGAGAAAAGGAGACTCATGGTATACGGGAGTCATAAAGAGAAGACCTGGGTAGTGTGGCCCTGAAAAGAGATCTGAAGTGTCAGCTACTGAGGTCTCAGTCCTGAGTCAATATGCACACTGTCCTCAAGCACCATCTTCCCAGGATCAGGCACTCCTCTTATTCTTACAGCATGAGCTGGGGGAGTACATCAAATACTGGCGACAACACTCTGCCAAGCTTGAGCCTGGCAGAAAGGACTGTTGGCTCATTCAACAGGGACCGTTGGTGTGCCTTTGCTCTGGAGAAACTATCGATGGATACTACACAGACATTGAACTGTGAAGTTTTGGAATGGAGGCCAGTCTCTCTTTTCACCAACACCTTACAGTTCACCAGCACCACTCCTAATGGGAGGCTGTTTTATTCTATCTTTCCAAGTCCCGGGGCCCTCACCCTGCTGAGCTAAATTCCTTAAGGGAAAGAAGAGCCACTAAGTGCTAGTACCTTCTGAGCATGTTTCCCTTCGAACTTCTGGTCCAGGACTCAAGTGGGTATGGCTATGAAGCTGGGAGCAAGTGTGGAGCTCACTCCATTCCCACTGGCTTGGCTGACACCACCCCCAGCAGAAAACAAATTTAGATTGTGTATTAAAAGGATACCTACTAGAAATATTACAGTTTTAATATTTTTTCTTTAAGTCAATATAATCTATATTGTACTCAGTGGATTCTTTTAATGTCCTGTCCACAATCTAAGAGACTATGGAAAAGCAGAAAATAGATGGCTATTTGAAAAGTGATAAATTAGCCTCCGGTTGATCATTGTTGGCCATGACATCTTTATAGTTCAAGCTTACAGAAGCCCCTGAATTCTCACATTTTGTGTACCTCTGCCACAGATGGTAATGTTGTTCTCTGCCTTCTCTTCTGTCATCTTCCCAAACTATTTCATAGGATATGATATAGTTCCTAATAAACTTAAGCCCACTGGTTACATGCTCAGCCCCTTCCTAGGATCTCAGAATCAGTATTTTCTCTTTCTTTCTTTTTTTAATTAATTGATTAAAAGAAGAGAGGGAGAGACAAAAAAAGAGAGAGACAGAGAGAGGAAATCATGCACTTGTTGCTCCACTTAGTTGTACATTCATTGTTCACTTCCCATATGTAACCTGACCAAGTTAGAACCCACAACCTTGGTGTTTTGGGAGGATGCTCTAACCAATGGGCCAGGGCCTATTTCTTAACATGTACTCTTCTTTATTATTATTATTATTATTTAATTAGTCCATGCTTTAGAAAGAAAAAGTCAAAAGCAAAAAGAGTTTGTAAGTAAATTTTCATTTTGGCCTTGACTTGGGAACATTTTCTCAAAAAGTTCTGAACACTTTCTTTTTTTTTTTTTTGTTTTTTTTTTTGTATTTTTCTGAAGCTGGAAACGGGGAGAGACAGTCAGACAGACTCCCGCATGCGCCCGACCGGGATCCACCCGGCACGCCCACCAGGAGCGATGCTCTGTCCACCAGGGGGCGATGTTCTGCCCCTCTGGGGCGTCGCTCTGCCGCGACCAGAGCCACTCTAGCACTTGGGGCAGAGGCTGAGGAGCCATCCCCAGTGCCCGGGCCATCTTTGCTCCAATGGAGCTTTGGCTGCGGGAGGGGAAGAGAGAGACAGAGAGGAAGGAGGGGGTGGGGGTGGAGAAGCAAATGGGCGCTTCTCCTATGTGCCCTGGCCGGGAATCGAACACTTTCTTAAAATGAAATAAAAGTTTAAAAATTGTAAACCAATATCCAATTAATTACTCTACTTCAAAGTGAGAAACAATAACATCGAAAAACAAAGTGAGGAAAAGAGAACATATAACAGTCTGGGTAAGAGAGAAAGCAAGCAAGGTTACAGAAAGAAAAAAATGATCTGTGCCAAAACCTCAAAATGTTCTCTATGTTCTTCACGTACATGGAACTCTTTACACATTTAGGATAGATATTTGGTTTTGAAATATCAAGATAGATACCTGGAGAGTTGAGATTTCTATACATTATGCATGCGCACACTCATACACAACACAAATATACATGCATCCAGCGAAATATTTTTTTTAATATTTGGATAAGACAAGGAATAATTTTATTGTAAACAATAAAAAAATATTGTGTTCTGTTGGAGATTGTACATCTGGCTGTTCTAACAGCAACAAAAACAATAAAAAAAACTCATCCGAAGTTAATTTTTACACACTCAAGTTTTTTTTAATTAATTGTGTTTACATTGATTCTAGGGCCACTCCGAATGCATCCTCCCTCCCCCCTATTCCACTAAACATCTCCCTTACCCCACTCTGTACAGCACCCTCCCCCCTTCCCTTCAGGTTTATCCTATCTTATCTTCTCCTTTCCCTCTGTCTTCTTTCCCTCTGGTCCCTTTGATCCCTCATCTGTCTCAATTCCATTCCTAAATTCTCATTATTCCTTGGATTCCACAAATGACTGAGGTCATATGATATTTTTCTTTCTCTGCCTGGCCTATTTCAATCAACATAATAGATTCCAGGTCCATCTATATTGTTGCAAAAGGTAATATTTCCTTCTTTTTCATAGCCCCATAGTATTCCATTGTATATATGTACCAAAGCTTTTTAATCCACTCGTCCACTGATAGACACTTGGGCTGTTTCCAGATCTTCACTATTGTGAACAATGCTGCCATAAACATGGGGGTGCATTTCTTTTTTTCAGTAGTGTCCTTGGGATATATTCCTATAAGTGGGATGGCTGGGTCAAAGGACAGTTCCATTTCTAATTTTTTGAAGAATCTCCATACTGTTTTCCACAGTGGCTGCACCAGTCTGCATTCCCACCAGCAATGCAGGAGGGTTCCCCTTTCTCCACATCCTCACCAGCACATATAGTATGTTGTTTTGTTAATGAGCGCCATTCTGACTGGTGTGAGGTGGTATCTCATTGTGGTTTTAATTTGCATTTCTCTAATGGTTAGTGATATTGAACATTTTTTCATTTGTCTATTGACCATCTATATGTCCTCCTTGGAGAAGTGTCTATTCCTTTCTTGTGCCCATTTTTTTACTGCATTGTTTGTCTTCCTGGTGTTGATTTTTACAAGTTCTTTATAAATTTTGGTTATTAATCTCTTATCAGATGTATTGTCAAATATGTTCTATCATTGTGTGGTTTATCTTTTAATTCTGTTCATATTGTCTTTAGCTGTGCAAAAGCTTTTTAGTTTGATATAGTCCCATTTGTTTATCCTGTCTTTTATTTCATTTGCCTGTGGAGATAATTCAGCAAAGATATTGCTTTGATATATGTCGGTGAGCTTATTGTCTAAGCTTTCTTCTAGGATACTTATGGTTTTGTTATTTACATTTAAGTCCTTTATCCATTTTGAGTTTATTTTTTGGCATGGAGTAAGTTGGTGGTCTCGTTTCATTTTTTTGCAGGTTGCTGTCCAATTTTCCCAACATCATTTGTTGAAGAGGCTGTCTTACTCCACTGTATGCTCTTACTTCCCTTGTCAAATATCAATTGTCCATAAAGATGTGGGTTTATTTCTGGGTTCTCTATTCTGTTCCATTGATCTATATGCCTGCTCTTATGCCAGTACCAAGCTGTTTTCAGTACAATGGCCTTGTAGTATAACTTGATATCAGGAATGTGATACCTCCCACTTTATTCTTCTTTTTCAAGATTGCTGAGGCTATTCGTGTTCTTTTTTGGTTCCATATAATTTTTGGAATATGTGTTCTATATCTTTGAAGTATGTCATTGGTATTTTAATAGGTATTGCATTGAATTTATAAATTGCTTTGGGTAATATAGACATTTTAATTATGTTTATTCTTCCTCTCCATGAGCACAGTATATGCTTCCACTTGTTTGTATCTTCCTTGATTTCTTTTATTAATGTTTTATAATTTTCTGAGTACAAGTCTTTAATCTCCTTTGTTAAATTTACTCCTAGGTACTTTATTTTTTTTGCTGCAATAGTGAAGGGGATGGTTTCCTTAATTTCCCTTTCTGACAGTTCATTGTTCATGTATAAAAATGCTTCTGATTTCTGTGTATTAATTTTATATCCTGCCACCTTGCTGAATTTGTTTATTAGGTCCAGTAGTTTTTTGACTCAGACTTTAGGGTTTTCTATATACAGTATCATATCATCTTCAAATAATGATAGTTTTACTTCTTCTTTTCCAATTTGGATGCCTTTTATTTCTTCTTATTGTCTGATTGCTATAGCTAGGACCTCCAGTACTAGGTTGAATAAGAGTGGTGAAAAGGGGCACCCTTGCCTTATTCCTGATTTTAGGGGAGTTGCTTTTAATTTTTGTCCATTAATTATAATGTTGACTGTGGGTTTGTCATAGATGGCCTTATCATGTTGAGGTATGTTCCCTGTATTCCCACTTTGCTAAGAGTTTTGATCATAAATGTGTGCTGGATTTTATCAAATGCTTTTTCTGCATCTATTGAAATTATCATGTGGTTTTTCTCCTTCCTTTGTTTATGTGGTAAATCACATTAATTGATTTACAAATATTGTACCATTCTTGCCTCCCCAGAATAAATCCCACTAGATCATGATGTATGATTTTTTTCATAAATTGCTGGATCCGGTTTGCTAATATTTTGTTGAGGATTTTAGCATCTAAATTCATCATGGATATTGGCCTATAATTTTCTTTCTTTGTGTTGTCTTGCCTGGTTTTGAAATCAAAATTATGCTCGCCTCATAAAAGAAACTTGGAAGTGTTCCTTTCTCCAGAATTTTTTGAAATAGTTTAAGAAGGATAGAAGTTAGTTCTTCTTTGAATATTTTGGTAGAATTCACCAGTGAAGCCATCAGATCCAGGAGTTTTGTTTTGGGGTATCTTTTTGATAACTGTTTTGACCTCTTTTGTTGTAATTGGTTTGTTTAGATTTTCTGATTCTTCCAGATTGATTTTTGGAAGATTATATGTTTCAAGGAATTTGTCCATTTCAGCTAGGTTGTTTAATTTTTTGGCATACAGTTCTTCATAGTTTTTTCTTACAATATTTTGTATTTCTGCTGTCAGTTGTTATTTCTCCACTCTCATTTCTAATTTTATTTATTTGAATCCTCTCTCTTATTTTCTTGGTGAGTCTTGTTAAAGGTTCATTGATCTTATTTACCCTTTCAAAGAACCAGCTCTTGGTTTCATTGATCCTCCATATTGTTTCTTTAGCTTCTATGTCATTTATTTCCACTCTGATCTTTTATTATTTCCTTCCTTCAACTACCTGTAGGTCTTACTTGCTGTTCTTTTTTAGTTCATTTAGATAAAGAATTAAGTTGTTTATTTGAGCTTTTTCAAGCTTCTTAAGGTATGCCTGTAATGCTATGAACTTCCCTCTCATGATTTCTTTTGCTGTGTCCCATAAATTTTGAGTTGTTTGCTCATTATCATTTCTTTCTAGTAATATTTTTATTTCTTCTTTGCTTTCATTGTTAACCCATTTGTTATTTAATAACATTCTATTTAGTTTCCATGTGTTTGAGTACTTTTCAGTTTTTATGTTGTGGTTGATTTCTAGTTTCATGCCATTGTGATCAGAGAAAATGTTTGATATGATTTCAATCTTCTTAAATTTGTTGAGATTGCTTTTGTGTCCTAACATGTGGTTTATCTTAGAGAATGTACTATGAGCACGTGAAAAGAATGTATATTCTGCTGCCTTGGGGTGAAAGGTTCTAAAGCTATCTATTAAATCAAGTTGATCTAGTGTGTCCTTTAAGTCTGCTATTTCTTTGTTAATTTTCTTTCTTGAGGATCTATCTAGTAATGTTAGAGGGGTATTGAAATCTCCTACTATTATAGTATTGCTGTTGATCTCACCCTTTATAGCCATCAAAGTCTGCTTTATATATTTAGGTGCTCCTATATTAAGTGCGTAGATATTTTTGATGGTTATATCTTCCTGTTGGATTGCTTCCTTTATCACTATAAAGTGACCTTATCTCTTACTATAGTCTTTGTTTTAAAGTCCATTTTTTCTGATATAAGTATTGCTACCCCAGCTTTTTTTTTATTTCCATTTGCATGAAATATTTTTTCCATCATTTTACCTTCAGTCTATGTGCATCTTTTTTTTTAAGATGTGTCTCTTGTAGACAGCATATGTACGGGTCCTGTTTTCTTATCCAAGCAGCTACCCTATGTTTTTTGATAGGATCTTTTAATCCATTTACATTTAAGGTTATTATTGATATGTAGTTGTTTATTGCCATTTTATTCTTTAAAACTGTATTCCTCTTTTGCTATATTCTTTTTCCCCTTTGATCTGTTTACAACAGACCTCTTAGCATTTCTTGCAGCATTGGTTTGGTTGTAGTGAATTCTTTGAGGTTTTTTTTTTGTCTGGGAAGTTTTTTATTTCTCTTTCAATTTTAAATGATAGCCTTGCTGGATAAAGTAGTCTTGGTTGTAGGTTCTTGTTCTGCATTACTTTGAATATTTCTTGCCATTCCCTTCTGGCCTCAAGTATTTCTGTTGAGAAGTTGGATGTCACCCTTATGGGGGCTCTTTTGTAGGTGACAGCCTCTTTTTCTCTAGCAGCTTTTAATATTTTCTCTTTATCACTTAGCTTTGGTATTTTAATTATAATGTGTATTGTTGTAGGTCTTTTGGGGTTTCGTTTTAATGGAGTTCTCTGCGCTTCTTGAACTTGTGAGACCCTTCCTTGCATCAATTTAGGGAAGTTTTCAGCTATGATTTGATTGAATAAAGTTTCTATCCCTTGTTCTTTCTCTTCTTCTTCAGGAATCCCTATGATGCAGATGTTATTTCCCTTCATGTTCTCACAGAGCTCTATCAGAGTTTCCTCAGACTTTTTGAGTCTCTCTTCCTTTTTCTGCTCTGTTTTTGTGCCTTTGTTCATTTTGTCCTCCAACTTGCTGATTTGATCCTCAGCTTCATCCATTCTGCTTTTAATGCCTTCCATTTTGGTCTCATTTCTGATATTATCTTTGTCACCTCCAACTGATTCTTTTTTAATATTTCAATGTCCTTTTTTATACTTGCTATCTCTTTATTTAGGTGTTCATAATGACCATCCATTGTTTTTCTAAGATCCCTAAGCATCCTAACAGTCAATCATTATTCTAAACTCTGAATCTGGCAGTTTGGTTATTTCCATAACCCTCTGTTTTTTTTCTGGAGATTTCTCTTGTGGTTTTATTTGGATTGCACTTCTCTGTCTTCTCATTATGTCTGTGTGTTTGGGTGTGTTGTTTGTAGGGCTGGTTGAGTCTAGGTTTGGTGTTGTCTGCCTCCAATTTTCAGTTGTGTTATTTCTAGTTCTTCTTGGGTTGGCATCAGCTGTTATTTGTAATCCACTTTCGGATTTGGGCTGCTTTGAAGTCTTGATTTGTTTGTTTTCTTCTCACTTGTAGTCTTGTTTACTGATCTCAGCAGGGGGCTTATTTGAAACTTTATCCAGGAATGTGGTGGGTGTAACCAGAGGCTCTGAAGGCTTGATCTGCCAGTTACTCTCCCTGGGGGCAGGGTGCTTTCTCCGTTTCAGTAGGGGGAGGTGTATCTCAGATCTCCATGGAGAACTGAGTTACTGCCCCTCATCCCCACTTCTTGTTTTTAGCTGTGTCTTGTTGTGCTGATTGGAGCTGGAGAGTTGTCTGGAGATGTATGATCTGGAAGCACTTTAGTCTTGTGTTATGTGGAAGGATCAACCCCTCCTCCAGCTATGGTTGCCTCCAGCACTGGGTGAGTCAGCTTCTCAGGTCCTCCCATGCATTCCTCTGCCAGTCACCGTCTGTCTCTCTCTCCCACCTTTTCTTTTGGAAGATGAGCTAGCCCTTTCAACACACCTCATTCCCAAGTCCCCGGGCAAGTGGCTGTGAGTGATATTTACTACTACCCTTTTCCTTGGAATGAGAGCCCTTTGGGCTCTCAGCCTCACACCCCCTTTGTTCCTGTAAGCAGGGGAGACTCACCGCTCCTCAGCACTTCCTACCAGGCTCAGTGTGGCTTCTTCTTTGCTCCTTGGTTTTTGAGAGCTGGTCTTGTAGTCCAGAGTTGGTTTTTCACACTGATTGTTCCTAAATTAATTTGTAATCTAGTTTGGTGGTGTGAGCTGGGAGTCTGTGCATCTACCTACTCCACTGACATCTTCAGGTCTCCACACTCAAGTTTTTACATGAACAATATTTCACTATAATCTGACTACCTAAAAAAATACAGTAAGAGTACAAAAACTTTTCTAATTAAAAACTTTTCAAAAAATATTAGTATGCTGTTCCATTGGCTCCTATTAAGATTGCAATATTATATTGACTAATTTTTTCTGATTTGATAAGGCATATCTAACTCTGTCAAAGTTCTACTATTATAATTACTAAGATTAGAAGATTTATGAAGGTTAGTAATTCTTAAGCACAGAATTTAGAATATAGGAAATGAGCTTGACCAGGTCAAGGAATTTACAACCCAGGAAACTTGATTACTTTATAATAAGCAATGAGGCAGTTTGGTTTTATAGGTAGAATATTTGATATGAAGAGTCAAGAGTTATATTTATGATTTTTTGTAAACACAATAATCATTTAATCAGGTGATAATTTGATAGTCAGTTCCTTTATTTTAATGGTAATGATTCTTTAACTTCTTTAAGGATGAGACTTTTAACTCAAACACATGTAAATTTAATTGTTACCTCACTTTTTCATAATATGAACATATCAGTGAGTGTGAAATGTCTACTGTCATAAGTTCTCTTTTTCTCTCTGTCTCTCTCTTCCCCTCTCATAGCCAAGGCTCCACTGGAACAAAGTTGACCTGGGTGCTGAGGATGGCTTCATGGCCTCTGCCTCAGGCACTAGAGTGGCTCTGGCCATGACAGAGCAACGTCCTAGATTGGCAGATTATTGCCCCATGGTGGGCATGACAGGTGGATCTCAGTCAGGCACATGTGGAGTCTGTCTGACTGCCTCCCTGCTTCTAACTTCAGAAAAATACCAAAGAAATATATATATATATATATATATATATATATATATATATATATGAATAAATATATATTCAGGCAATTTCTTATTTTTATATAATTATGAGTTTTTTCTGCATTATTTATCAAAAGGAAGAGGAAGTCACTGGTACCAACAGAAACAAAAAAAAAGCAGATAAATGTAAAATATTTAAGAGAGAAATTAAATAAAATGTAGGGTTATAACACATTTATAGATCAAATCACTAAATCTTATTAAGACATCACTCTTCTCTAAAGTGATTTATAGATTCAACTGCATTGCATATAAAAAGCCTAGTGATTTGTGTGTGTGTGTGTTTAATTTTGTAGAAACTGATTCTGAAATTTATATAGAAAATCTAAGGAACTAGAATAACCAAGTCACAATAAAAGAAGAACAAAGCTGGAGGACTCGAAATACTGACTATAAATGAACAGCATTGACAAGAAGAGATAAATAGATAAGTAGAACAAAATAGACAAGAAACAAAATATGTATTGAGACACCTGGTTTATAGTAATGTCATCAATGCAATTCATAAATTCAATTTTGCTATAAACATATTTCCTTTGTTTCACTAAGTACCTACTTGATTATATATTTACTGGCAAACCATTTAAGTAATGCTATTTACAAGACAATTAAAATTTCTATTTTTCAATGAAAAGAAAATTAAACTCTTAACAACTCCAAATAATCAGTATTGCTTAAACAACTCAGGATTAGTTTGTTCATAAAGAAGCTGGAACAAATTAGTTGAGAATCAAGGATACCTGCTTAGTTTCTTAAAGATATTTATATCTTAATATAAATTAATAGTTTGGTGTAAAAAAAGGGGGGTAAATATTATTGGTGTGGCCACCATTATTTCTATAGGCTTCTTAATAAAGAAAAAAGATACACTGATATATTCTATTGTAGCAAATGGTTTTAGTAACACTGGTATCTTTAAATTGTACTGATAACTTTAATTTAAATTAAATTCATTGCTATCAGTCCCAGCAGAAGTGTGAAAAGTTTACTGTCTAAATGGAACCATAAAGTGAAACTGAATAACATAACAATAAAAATGAAGGCAGGTTCAGCTCATAATTATATAAAAATAAGAAATTGCTTAAATATATTTTAAGACCTGTAACATATGATGAAAGCAATATGATAATATGTATCAACAATTATTTCAGAAATTACTAAAATTTTTATATTATTATCCTTAAGAGTTGAGAATTTTACAATTAAAAAATGGACAGGCCCTGATGGGTGGTTCAGTGGATAGAGTGTCAGCCTGTTGCATAGGTCATGGGTTCGATCTCCAGCCAGGACACAAATGAGAAGCAACCAATGAGTGTGCAAGTTAAAAAAAGCAACAACTAAGTGGAACAAGAAGTTGATATCTCTCTCTCTCGCTCTCAAAAAGGACAAACAGATGGCCAATAGACATATAAAAAGAATTCTCAACATCATTAAGCATCAAAAAGATACAAATTGAAACCACAATTAGATTACCTCACACCTATCAGAATGGCTATCATTAATAAATCAATGAACAATCAGTGTTGACGAGGATGTGGAGAAGAAAGAATCCTCTTGCACGGTTGTTGGAAATACAGACTGGTGCAGCCACTGTGGCAAATAGGATGGGTTTTCCTCAAAATATTAAAAGCAAAACTGTTTTTTTGACCTAGCAATTCACTTCTTGGAATATAGCTAAAAAAACTTGGCCCTGGTCAGATAGCTTAGTCTGTTAGAGCATTGCCCAATAGGCAAAATTTGTGGGTTTGATCCCTGGTCAGGGCACATATAAGATTGATTTTTCTGTCTCTCTCTTTCTCTCTTCCTCTCAAAAAAAGAAAAGAAAGAAAGTCAATTAAAAAAAAATAAAGAAAACTGAACAATAATTCAAAAAAAATGAATGCACCCCTATGTCCATTGCAGCATTATTTACAATAACCAAGATCTAGAAATAGCCCAAGAACCCTTCAGTAGATGAGTAGATAAAAAAGCAGTAGTATAATTACACAATGGAATACTACTCAGCCATAAAAAAGAAAGAAAAGAAAGACCGAAAAATGGAAAATCTTACCTTTTGCAATAGCATGGATAGACCTGGAGAGCATTATTCTAAATGAAATAAGCCAGTTAGAAAAAAAACAAGTACCATATGATTTCACTCATAAGTGAAATTTTTTAAATTATTATTATTAAGTGAGAAGTGGGGAGGCAGAGACATACTCTGCATGTGCCCTGATGGGGATTCACTCAGCAGGTCCACTAGGGGTGATGATCTGCCCATCTGAGGAGTTGCACCATTGCTCTGCAACCAAGCTCTTCTGAGCACCTGAGGCAGAGGCCATGGAACCATCCTCAGGGCCTGGGACCAACTCACTCCTATCAAGCCATGGCTGTACGAGGGGAAGAGAGAGACAGAGAGAGAGAAAGAGAAAGAGAAATGGGATGGGTAGGGGTGGAGAAGCAGATGGGTGCTTTTCCTGTGCGCCCTGACCATGAATTGAATCCACACACCAGGATAACACTGTACCACTGAGCCAACTGGCTGGCCTATATGTGCACTCGAATAAACAAAATGAACTGATGAACAAATTAGAAACAGAAGCTTGGATACATGGAACAGAGTGACACCTGTCAGAGGGGAGGAGGGTTGGGGTCTGGATGAAAGAAAGTGAATGGATTATGCAAAAAAAAATGTATAAAATATACAGACAACAGTGTGGTGATAGCCAGAGGAAAAGGGGAGTGTTTGTGTATGGGGC
Source organism: Saccopteryx leptura (assembly GCF_036850995.1). NCBI lineage: Eukaryota > Metazoa > Chordata > Mammalia > Chiroptera > Emballonuridae > Saccopteryx > Saccopteryx leptura. The sequence continues at coordinate 47,389,437 of NC_089505.1, read as the reverse complement.
GGGGTGGCAGGGAGGAGAAGAGGGAAAAAAGGGAGAAAATGGAAACAGAAAGATTTTGTTTGGGGCAATGGACATACAATTCAGTGTGCAGATGAAGTTTCATTGAGTTGTACACTTGAAACTTGTACCCAATAAATTTAATAAATAAATAAGATAAATGAAGGCAGGTTAAATAAAATGAAACCCATGAAGACTCTTTTAAGAAAGAAATCCTACTTCATATTATAAGTCAAATTCTTCCTTCTCTCACCTTTCCTACATTTCTAAATTCTAAAGCTTATAATTTCAAATAAAACTTTAAAATATATTTGAGTTAAGAATTGCATGTTAAAACATATCAAGGTATGTGCGCTTTATAAAATAAATTCCATTTATTTATTTTTTTCTGTTTTAAGGAAATGCATTTAAATCATTCCAAAAAGTATATTATGAAGGTGCACAATCAGCCCAGCCAAGCTGGAAAGAAGAATAAATTTGCCTGAGAATAAAAGGAGAACAGCTAAAAATGAAATATTTGTGTTATTTAAATTTCAAATTTAGTTCTTTTTTTTAATCAATGTCTCCAATATCGCTTTTGGCAGCTTGGAATAAATGATGAAAGTAGCATCTTTTTCACCACTGTTATCTACAATTTAAATATTATAATTAATTTATTTTAGGTGCATGAAGATTTTTTCTCCTCTTCAAAATTTTGGCAGTTTAATTTTTTTTTTTTTTTTTTTTTTTTTTTTTTTTTTTTACTATTGAAGGTTTCCATCTACTAGGTGATAAATCTGATCATTTCATTAAAAAAATAGTGTCTGCTGGGGAAGGGCGACATGGGGAAGCAAGCTAGTGCTAGAAGAATATGATTTTTGGTAGAGAATCCATAAACTTGCCATTTTTTACCATTTCTTTTATTTTGTACTAAAACTTTGAGCTCATATTCAGTACCTCAGCTTAATGGAAAGATGATCAATAAATATTGTAATTTTTTTAAAGTGACTTCTAAAAGTAACTGTTACTAAATGTTTTCAGGCTGCTTGTAATCTGAGTCCCCCCATATTCAGGTCCTTTGACTACGATAGGCGCCTCTTACTCAGTTTTTCCATAAACACAGTATGTCATATATTGCCCTCCATTGTCATTTGAACTAAGTAGTATAAATTTGGAGGTGAGTTTGGCCCAAGCTACTCCTAGATTTCCATTAGGTAAATAAAGTTGACTTCCTATGTCTTGGTCTCATAACAGTGATCATTTCCATTGTCACTTTGCTGCCTATCTTCTTGCTATGGTAAGATATTTCTCTGGGGATGGCCCTCTGCTTAGTTCCACTCAGCCCCTTAGGGCAAGTCTTGACAGAGACTACTTAGAGCCTGGAGACCCAATTAGCTCAGCAGACAACCTGCAGTATCTTAGATATATTTTCAAAAACAGAAAAGAATCTTGTCATGATTCTTAGATTCTCCTGGCATGAAGAACTTAACCTAGGACACTTATTTCTCCTTGAGTTTCTCCAGATGGGGGAAGCTGGAACTGGGACATTCAGGCCTAAAAAGTCCACTGCAAGCAGGCCAGGCTGCCTCATCCACAGACAGTGGAGCAAATGCTTTCTGTCTGGCTCTGAATCCGGTCTCTGTCTTCTGATTCCAGTGAGCTTAATATCTGAGCTTCAGGATAGGGTTTCTGAGCAGACAAAGTGTAATTTAAAAGGTATTTATTGCCCTGGCCGGGTTGGCTCAGCGGTAGAGCATCGGCCTGGCGTGCGGGGGACCCGGGTTCGATTCCCGGCCAGGGCACGTAGGGGAAGCGCCCATTTGCTTCTCCACCCCGCCCCCCTCCTTCCTCTCTGTCTCTCTCTTCCCCTCCCGCAGCCAAGGCTCCATTGGAGCAAAGATGGCCCCGGCACTGGGGATGGCTCCTTGGCCTCTGCCCCAGGTGCTAGAGTGGCTCTGGTCGTGGCAGAGCGATGCCCCGGAGGGGCAGAGCATCGCCCCCTGGTGGGCAGAGCGTCGCCCCTGGTGGGCGTGCCGGGTGGATCCCGGTCGGGTGCATGCGGGAGTCTGTCTGACTGTCTCTCCCCGTTTCCAGCTTCAGAAAAATACAAAAAAATAAAAAAATAAAAGGTATTTATTACTAATAAAATATCACTTTTTTTGGGCTTCTCTTGTACATGCTCCTTAGAGATCTCCTGGGGTGGTTGAGTGGCCCCACACCAGGAATCTGGTATGCATAGAGGTTCCAGAAGGATAACCTCCCTATCTCACTTAGACACCCCAGAAAAAATGTTTTTTGATATTTTTGTAAGAGTTTATTAAGAATATTCTTCCAGAGTATATTTTCACCCTACATTTGATATATGTTTTTATTTATTTATGAATTGTGCTAATAGTTGTGGAGCAAGAGAAGATATAAGCTAAAATGGTGTTATAAGCAAATATTTGCCAGAAATTCTAACTGAAGAAGAGATACAGTATATACTATTTTTACTAATTTTACCAGCCTTGGTTCAAACTTGATCTCTTTTGTAAAAATATTTATGACTCCCACCCGGGCTAGGTTTTCCATCCTCTGCACTCATATAATAATCTTAATAAGGTCAATTCATTGGGCATTAATTATATGCATCTTAACATTTCTTCAGTTATGTACTAACTGTTATATATTTTGAAATTGTCACTCTTCTTGTTTTAGTTTACGTCTTTACCTTTACATGGAAAAGAAAACCATTCCTTCATTTAAAATAAACATAAATACAAAACATGAGAGCTGAATGAAATATAAATTTTCTAGTCTTTGAGCTCTTCTCATTGTCCCTGTCTCAAAGCAATTTGTAGGAGAACAGGACTCTGGTTTTTTTTCAGCTTAGACTAAGCTGAATTCCCAGGAAATATATTTATTGTTACCTTACTGGGACAAACAGTTACTAAATGAACTTATAAAAGAAAGTTTCCTTCACAAAGGCCTTATTAACAAGACTTTAACAAGATTTGGTTGAGTACTCCATGAGAAATAGATTCAAAAAGGTCAACAGCCTGACCAGGCAGTGCTGCAGTGGATAAAGCGTCAGACTGAGACTCAGAGGATCCAGGTTTGAAACCCTGAGGTCGTCAGCTTCAGCGCAGGCTTATTTGGTTTGAGCGAGGTTCAACAGATTGAGCCCAAGGTCACTGGCTCAAGCAAGGGGTCACTCAGTCTGCTGTAGCCTCCGGTCAAGATACATATGAGAAAGCAATCAATGAACAACTAAGGTGCCACAACAAAGAATTGATGCTTCTCATCTCTCTCCCTTCCTGTCTGTCTGTCCTTCTCTCTGACTCTCTCTGTCTGTTTAAAAAAAAAAAAAAAAAAGAAAGTCAACAAAACAGACATTTTTATTGTGTACTATATGGCATTTTATTTCACAATCATTTGGCCTCCATGTGGTAACCTTTAAAGTAATTTCCTTCTCAAGGATGGTTCAACATATGTAAAACGGTTAACATAATACACCATATCAACAAAACAAAGAACAAAAACCACATGATCTTATCAATAGATGCAGAAAAGGCTTTTGATAAAATACAACACAATTTTATGTTTAAGACTCTCAACAAAATGGGCATAGAAGGAAAATATCTCAACATGATAAAGGCCATATATGATAAACCATCAGCCAACATCATATTAAATGGCATAAAACTGAGGACTTTCCACCTTAAATCAGGAACAAGACAGGGTTGTCCACTCTCTCCACTCTTATTTAACGTGGTGCTAGAAGTTCTGGCCAGAGCAATCAGACAAGACAAAGAAATAAAAGACATCCATATCGGAAAAGAAGTCACTTTTTGCTGATGATATGATCCTATACATCGAAAACCCGAAGGACTCCACAAAAAGATTACTAGAAACAATAAACCAATACAGTAAGGTCGCAGGATACAAAATTAACATACAAAAGTCCATAGCCTTTCTATATGCCAACAATGAAATATTAGAAAACGAACTCAAAAAAATAATCCCCTTCATGATTGCAACAAAAAAAATAAAATACCTAGGAATAAACATAACAAAGAATGTAAAGGACCTATATAACGAAAGCTATAAGGCATTGTTAAGAGAAATAGAAAAAGACACAATGAGATGGAAAAATATTCCTTGTTCTTGGATAGGAAGAATAAATATAATTAAAATGGCCATATTACCCAAAGCAATATATAAATTTAATGCAATTCCCATCAAAATTCCTATGACATTTTTTAAAGAAATGGAACAAAAATCATCAGATTTATATGGAACTATAAAAAAAACCCGAATAGCCAAAGCAATCCTAAGGAAAAAGAATGAAGCTGGGGGCATTACAATACCTGACTTTAAACTATATTATAGGGCAACAATAATCAAAACAGCATGGTATTGGCAGAAAAATAGACACTCAGACCAATGGAACAGAATAGAAAGCCCAGAAATAAAACCACATATATATGGTCAAATAATCTTTAATAAAGAGGCCAACAACACACAATGGAGAAAAGAAAGCCTCTTCAACAAATGGTGTTGGGAAAACTGGAAAGCCACATGCAAAAGAATGAAACTCGACTACAGATTTTCCCCGTGTACTAAAATTAATTCAAAATGGATCAAAGACCTAAATATAAGACCTGAAACAATAAAGTACATAGAAGAAGACATAAGTACTAAACTCCTGGACCTGGGTTTTAAAGAACATTTTATGAACTTGACTCCAATAGCAAGAGAAGTGAAGGCAAAGATAAATGAATGGGACTACATCAGAATAAAAAGGTTTTGCTCAGCAAGAGAAACTGATATCAAAATAAACAGACAGCCAACTAAATGGGAAATGTTATTTTCAAACAACAGCTCAGATAAGGGCCTAATATCCAAAATTTACAAAGAACTCATAAAACTCAACAACAAACAAACAAACAATCCAATAAAAAAATGGGAAGAGGACATGAACAGACACTTCTCCCAGGAAGAAATACAAATGGCCAACAGATATATGAAAAGATGCTCAGCTTCATTAGTTATTAGAGAAATGCAAATCAAAACTACAATGAGATACCACCTCACCCCTGTTAGATTAGCTATTATCAACAAGACGGGTAATAGCGAATGTTGGAGAGGCTGCGGAGAAAAGGGAACTCTCATCCACTGTTGGTGGGACTATAAAGTAGTACAACCATTATGGAGGAAAGTATGGTGGTTCCTCAAAAAACTGAAAATAGAACTACCTTATGACCCAGCAATCCCTCTACTGGGTATATACCCCAAAACCTCAGAAACATTGATACGTAAAGACACATGTAGCCCCATGTTCATTGCAGCACTGTTCACAGTGGCCAAGACATGGAAACAACCAAAAAGCCCTTCAATAGAAGACTGGATAAAGAAGATGTGGCACATATACACTATGGAATACTACTCAGCCATAAGAAATGATGACATCAGATCATTTACAGCAAAATGGTAGGATCTTGATAACATTATACGGAGTGAAATAAGTAAATCAGAAAAAAACAAGAACTACATGATTCCATACATTGGTGGAACATAAAAACGAGACTAAGAGACATGGACAAAAGTGTGGTGATTACCAGGGGTGGGGGGAGGGAGGATGCAGGAGGGAAGGAGGGAGAGAGTTAGGGGGAGGGGCACAGAGAAAACTAGATAGAGAGTGACGGAGGACAATCTGACTCTGGGCGAGGCGAGGGGTACGCAACATAATTTAATGACAAGATAACCTAGACATGTTTTCTTTGAATATATGTACCCTGATTTATTAATGTCATCCCATTAACATTAATAAAAATTTATTAAAAAAATAAATAAATAAATTTCTTAAAACCACATATTGAATTTAGATAAAATAGAACCTCAGAAAGTACTGTATCTTTTTTTTTCTTTAAGATAAACTCCAAGTTATTCTCTGATTACCATGATTGTCTAAAGCATAACTCAAAGAAAAGTTAAAGAGTTTAACATTTCAATGTGGCTTTTTCTTATATTTTATTTTCCAGTCATTTATAAAAAAGTATTTTCAATTTTAATTACTGTGTGTGTGTGTATATATAATGTGTGTATATGTTTAACTTTGTGAGCACATGTACAGAGTAATTAAAAGTATGATCTTTGCTTTCAGTAAATTTTTGGTAAATATTGAAAATTTTTGTTTATTCCGTTTAATTAATCATTGCCATCCATTCATTCAATTGGCATTTATTCACTAAAATAATACAGTATGTACTATTCATTGTATCAGGATCTAAAGGTATTTTGCTGAGCAAAACAAATGTACCTTGCTTTCAGTCTAGTAAGGAAGCCAGACATTAATGGAGAAATTACACCAATATACAGTGTGTCCGTAAAGTCATAGTGCACTTTTGACTGGCCACAGGAAAGCAACAAAAGACGATAGAAATGTGAAATCTGCACCAAATAAAAGGAAAACCCTCCCAGTTTCTGTAGGATGATGTGGCAGCATGTGCGCATGCGCAGATGATGATGTAACACCGTGTATACAGCGGAGCAGCCTACAGCCATGCCAATCAAGATATGGATGGTACAGAGGAAAGTTCAGTGTGTTCTGTGGCTCGCTAAATTCAAATCCGTGACCAAAGTGCAACGTGACTATCAGTGCATTTATAACGAAGCGCCACCACATAGGAATAACATTACTCGGTGGAATAAGCAGTTTTGGCTTGAAACACTGGTCATATGTGATGGGGCTAAAGTCTAAGATAAGGGACACGGAAATGAAATTGTGTGACCATGGAGATTCCTTTGAAACACACAATTGGAGAAAGAAGGTGTTTATGATTGTTATATCTCAAAAGAAAGACCTGGGCTAGTGATAGAATTAGAGTCATCACTGTGTAAGGAAAGTTTAAAAAAGAAGTGGGATCAAGGACCAAGATGGGCGGGATGTTAATTCTTCAAATTGGGGTAAAAGAGAATGACTACTCAATGCTGTCAGTTTTTTGTTTTGTTTTGTTTTGTTTTAATATTTCTCAAATTTGTCTTCTCTTCACCACTCTATCTTTGGCCACTCTTGTTCACAATGTTATTATCGCTACCAAGATAATGCAATGTCTCCTAACATTTCTATGTTAAGGATAACACATTACATCCCATCTGCCTAAAATTCTTCTATTCCCTAATTACTAAAGATTAAAGACCAGCCTCCAAGTACAGTGACAAAACCATTCCTTTAACATCAGAGCCTTGCATAGTATCTGCATTTATTTCTTGTCATCAAATCTGTTTACATTTCTGGGCTACAGAAGTGAATCAGCATGGTGCCTACTCTCATGCATCTTACAGTTTAAGAGATCCAGGTCCTAGTAGATTATCAATGAAGGTCTGTTGAATGAATATATGATTATGTAGTTACCTCTACAAAAGCATGCAGTTGAAAATACTATTTTTAATTTCTAAAAAGCATTCAGTCATTTCTCAGGCACAATTGTCTGTCCATTGAGTATAAGAGGAAAATGGGAGCTTTCAAACTCTCCTTTAGCCCAGAACAACAACCTAAAACACATACACACAGTCAAGATATTCATTAAATATACTTTATTATTTTAGTGTCCAAAATTCTGTAATATAGATAAAGTAGCATTACCAGAGGAATTATTTTTTTCAGCACCTCTTTTGAGTATTGAACTCTCAATCTCTTTCAGTTAAATTGGAGCCAATAAAGTATCAAAGCTATGAAACCAAACCACAGAAAGAGATATTTCTTCATTTCCAATGCTAAATGGAAGGCTTTAAAAAATGGCCACTGCTGGCAAAGGAATGTGTGTTCTTCCTCTATGGAGGAAACAAAGCCTTGAGGGTCATTTTATTATTAAAAACATTATTCAAAAATGTATTAATGTCTTTGTAAGAGAAATGTTTTCAGGTGAAAAATTGGCTGCAAATATAGATACAATTTATTTTAAAAAGATGCCTCTTCTAAGTTGATTAAAGTTAAATCAAATGTAGATAGAAGTCACTGTTATGATCAAGTTTCCTAGCAATTTAGAGATCCAGATTTCTATTTCAGAATGTATTCCCACTTGTATCAAATTGTTTAATGATTGTTGTTTCTGTTGACATTGTTGACATTCCGTTTTATATTTCATCTCCACTTTGTATTGAAAAAAAAATACCTGAATTTCTTTTAAGCTATTTAAATTTCTATTTATTAATTCAAGACTTTGTTTGAGGGCAACTGGCAGTTTCAGTGAAAAATAGTATAGACTAACTGACTCATTTATTTTATTTATTCAGTTGAGAGAAATTCATAAATCTGGCAAAATATACATTATTTTCTTTTTTCCCTTATTTCTTAGAAATTAAATTTAATGAGTTGACATCAATCAATAAGAGTACATAGGTTTCAGGTAAACATTTCTATAGCATTTGAACTGTTGATTGTGTTATGTGCCCATCACTCAAATAATACACATTTTAAAAACATATACCAGCATTTGCATAATGTTAAGAAAGTAGTTTATTACCTGAGAGTAAGATTGCCAAAAATACCATTATATTTTAAATATCTTTTCTGCCATCTTTCTTTCCTTTAATCATTACAAATTCTTAATTTCTAAACAAATGTTTTTTTTTCTAAATCTTTGAAAAAATAGCAGCTATTTCATTCATAAGTTCTTTAATTTTAACCTACTTTTTAACTGCATGTCTTACTAATTTTAAGACTGGGTGAGTTTATTCTGCCTCCAACCCTTGGTTAATTTCTTAACCCAATTTTCTGTCTTGTCCTTAAATCCTTGTGTGATTGATGACTAGAGACATTGACATGTAATCAAACTTTACCTGAGGTATTTAAATTTCAGGGTTGAAACAAAAATTGGTTTTCACACCATTTGGTTAACAAATATTTTTACTGCTAATTATAATATTAAAATTATGAGAACATTATTTACGCAATATGAGGAAAATATGTAACAGCTTCAAAGAAGACATTTTGAAGTTAAGACAATTAGAAGTTATTTTACTTTCTAATTTTTTTTAGTGTATTTTAAGCCCATCTCTTTCACAAAATTACAGAAATGTTCTCATTTCTCGTTAAAATCACGTTTAGAAATCACTATTAGATTATTGTTACTGCCTGACCAGGCAGTGGCGCAGTGGATAGAGCATCGGACTGCAATGCAGAGGACCCAGGTTCGAGACCCTGAGGTTGCCAGCTTGAGCGCGGGTTCATCTGGTTTGAGCAAAAAGCTCACCAGCTTGAACCCAAGGTCGCTGGCTCAAGCAAGGGGTTACTCAGTCTGCTGAAGGCCCCCGGTCAAGGCACATATGAGCAAGCAATCAATGAACAACTAAGATGTCGCAACGGCAATGAAAAACTGATGATTGATGCTTCTCATCTCTCTGTTCCTGTCTGTCTGTCCCTATCTATCCCTCTCTCTGACACTCTCTCTGTCCCTGTAAAAAAAAATAAATTAATTAAAAGAAAATAAAATAATAAAAAAAGAGATTATTGTTACTGCCACTGGAAAATATACATTAGATATATGAGATATCTTATATATATATTTACCTAATCAGAACTGAGAAATATTCATGAAGCTTTATAGATATATATATAAAATAAATTTATTGCCATTTTATATGTTAAGCAAATTAATTTCACAGAGCTATAACATTTATGGTTTACCCCAAAGTTTTGCATAAACACCAATTCATTAATTTTTATCTTTAAAATATATTTCTTTAACATACTTTAACCAAATTTGTATATATTGAAGCATAAAAATACATTTGAATGCTGTTAATTTTCTGACATAGACATAACTATTTTCAAATCCAGATGGCAAAAATATATCAGCACTAAATTTTACAATAATCTTGCAGCAAATTTAAATTTATACAATGCTAAATTATGTTTATGAAAAAATTATAATCAAATACACTTAGAACATTTTTTTCTAATACCATACAATATAAAACTACTTGAATGGATGTTTAAAAATGTGTAGAACATTATACAGAGTGAGAAAATAAAGTCAACTGTCCAAATCAAAATTAATTAGGAATATAATTTACACACTTGATTTTACAAACTTATATAAAAAGGTTACTTCTAATACTTAGGCTTTTATTTAGATTTATATAAACAAGAATGATAAGCAGCAACAGTCAGACTGATCACATCACAATGGGTTAGTATTATATTTTCAACCAAGAATGATTTTAAAACACTAAATAATGTGAAGTCAGATCTTCAAAGACAAACAATTATGGAGTCATTCAAATTAGAGAGAATGTGCAGTGTCGACTTGAATTAGCAAGTGGAAATGGGTGTCTCATTCCAAATGTCTGCAAAGAAGCAGAGTACTGGAGCTCCACTAATCAGAAACTGTCAATGGCGGGTCAAAAGAGCTAAGTGATGGAGGCAAATTTTATACACTTAGTAATAAGTAGGAGATTATTATGTATGATTTTATCTTAATTGGTTTTGAGAATTAATTGGGTGGGAACAAAAGATGGCATACAGCTCTTCATTTGGATAAAACAACTAAAAACCTCAAAAGGCTTGGAGTTGATAATAACCATTCTCTGGATTAACTCCTAGTTTTACAATCCAAAGAGATTTATTATTTATCTGAAAATTAAGTTAATGTTTGTGGCTAATGCCTATTACTTATCGGGTTACATTTCTACTTCTTAAAACTTGTTTCTTTGGTCAAGATCAAGTATGTTTAAAATTGATATAATAGTGACTCACATTATTACATTTTTTCTCATTTACATCAAATTTAGAAAATATATAATGAAAGTAACAAGACATAGTATTTATTATCTTATAGTTGAGAACTAAACTCTCTTTTTATGGGAGGTGGGGAAGAGTGATCTGTAATTTCTTCCATATTAAGAATAATAAAAAATAAGAACAATTACTTCTAAATTTACCTGTCTTGTTAAGGTTAAAATTATTTTTCCTAAGTTTAACTTCTGAAAATTTCAAATTATCTTTTAAAGTAGTAATCATTTCAGAAATATGGCCTCTGGCTGTGTAGCTGAGTTGGTTAGCATATCGACCTGATATGCCAACATTGCAGGTTCGATTCCCAGTCAGGGTACGTATGGGAATCAACCAATGAATGTATAAATAAGCAGAACAAATCAGTGTCTTCCATCTCTCTCTCTCCCTTCCTCTTTCTCTCTAAAAATAAAATAATAATAAATAATTAAAAAAAAACTTTTAGAAGTCCTGGGTACGATTCTCGGCCAGGGCACACAGGAGAAGATCCCATCTGCTTCTCCACCCCTCCCCCTCTCCTTCCTCTCTGTCTCTCTCTTCCCCTCCCGCATCCAAGGCTCCATTGGAGCACAGTTGGCCTGGGTGCTGAGAATGGCTCCATGGCCTCTCTCTGTCTCTCTCTTCCCCTCCCACAGCCAAGGCTCCATTGGAGCAAAGTTGGCCTGGGTGCTGAGAATGGCTCCATGGCCTCTGCCTCAGGTGCTAGAATGGCTCAGGTTGCAATGAAGTAACAGCCCAGATGGGCAGAGTATCTCCCTCTAGTGTGTTTGCCAGGTGGGTCATGGTTGGGCACATGCAGGAGTCCATCTCTCTGCCTCCCCACTTCTCACTTGAGGAAAAAAAAAAGTAAAAAAAAAAAAAATTAAAAAATGGAAATATAAATTCTAGCCTTGATATTTGCTATTGATAAAATGTTTTGGGATGAACTCTAGTTTGTCAGCAACTGAGTCATAGCGGTCATTCTCAATCATATTAACATTAACACTGATCATTTATTTCAAGAACCCTAAATGTTAAGAAAATATTGATAGCTGTAGCTGTTATTTTCAATCATGTTAACATTAACACACTGATCATTTATTTCAAAAATTTTAAATGTTAAGAAAATATTTATGGCTGTAGAATAATATTAGTCACAAGTGACATACTTGTATTGACAGTACTGATGCAGTGATATGTGTTTCTATGGTTATGCTTAATTGGTTAATATCCAACAAGAAGCATTAGCTCTTCCCCCAGCTCTTATCAACTAAATTCTTATCAGATACTACAAATTCACTTTATTTGCATTTTATCTTTTTAATATTTAAAAAGAAGTGGTTGTTCAGCAGATTATTTAGAGAAAACACCAAAGGTTTTGAGTACCTACATAAATAAAATAATTAGTCTAAATTCTGTTTTGTTTTAACATACACTAAAAATTTTATTTCCCGTAAAAACATGATATTTTAAAGTGAAGATGTGTGCTTTAAATTAAGTGTAGATTATACCTCTTTAAAATAAGTTTGCAAAAATTTGTTTAAATATAACTAACATAACTTAATTATATTTATAATGAGTTAGTTATTCAGGGATCTAATGGAAATTTAGGGTATTCCTAAACAGATGAAAATAATAAATAAAGCTAGAGAATGAGTGAACAGATGAAACAACAGAAAGTATGTTACCTTGATGAGACAAGCTAGATTTTTACTTTTGAAACCTCTTCCAAATTGGTAAGCTTTTTGTATTCACCAAGAGTGTTTGTTTTTACATTTTCTGTTGTTCAGCAGTCTGACAAAGTCATTGTAGCTAAGGAAATTTAAAACTGCTTTAAAATTCTCTGAGCAACACACAGATACCATTAAAATATACTGCTGTAGTATCAAGAAATATTGAAGAAATATGCCTTTAAATTTGTGCCAAGAAACCTTGTGAGCATCTTTCTCTCTTTTGTTATAAAATGCAGTTCTATACTGCCTGCCTTTGGGCTAGCAATTCCATAGATATTTCTCATACAAATGCTTACTGCAAAAGTTTTTGACCAAAGAAGTCTTACTTTTCTCTCCTGGGGAAGTAACATGGTGTAAGCAGAAAAAAAGTAGTTGCAAAAACAGGAGAAATTTCTCTGCCATTAGCCAAAAAATGATGGCAACTCTTCAATATTTGGTCTTTACATCCAGAAAATGATACAAGTGCCTTTTGGGATCAATGGTGCCCATTTAGCACTCAAGTATGAGTTTGTTACCTTTGCAGTCAACTTAAATGTTCAGTTTTTATAAGGAGTATGTTCTAAATTTAACTCTGTAACACCTCACAGCTTTACTCTAAGTTGAATAATCTGTTTGTTGGGCAGATAAAATGTATTATGCTCACTTTGTTAATGATGACACAAGGAGGCCTTCGCCCAGGTGATATTAATGTGTGTTGGGGGCAGGCAGGATTGTTGTAGCCTTGGGCTTGGTTTTGGGATTAAGCCTTTCCCACTCTTTTTGATGTGGGGTGGTACAATCCAATCATGCCTCAGAGAAGTGACTTTGTATTAGAGACTTCCCTATTTTGTATATTGGATTAAAGGTTGTGAAGCTACACTATAAAATGGGGGCAGAACGGGACTTGGCTCTTGGTTCCTGAGATTATCATTAGAAGAGAGAGCAGAGGAGAGCAGAGAAAGGCCACGTGGAGGAGGCTAGGAGAAGCAGCCAAGATGGTGGAGTGCTGAGTGAGATGCCAGTTTGTACAGAGTTTGTATCTGGGATAAGGAAGGAGATGGGGAACTGAGGAGAATAAGGCTGGTGAGCTAGAAACCTTTGATTCTAGGAAACTCGGATAAGTCAGTGGCTTTGTGAGCACTGAATGTGACTGGGTTTTGGAGCTCAGTGTGTATTTTTACTTGCCCGCTGGGTGCAAGCTAGAATTAAAGACTATGGCCCATCAGTTTTTGGCTCCGCTGTTTCTTTACCGACTGTCCGAATCCAATGCGAACCTGCATGGGCTGGGCTGCTCTGATTTTGGCCCTGGCCCTGCCTCCTGGCTTTACACTGTTACAAGAAATAAATTATGGGATGGCTGAGAAGCATGAAAGGAAGGAAAGAAAGGAAGGTTTAATTCAGGTGCTTCCTGACATCTTGGATTGTTCAGGAACCTGAAATAAAGCAACCTCTCTATAGATCATATCCTATTCCACTGTTCCTTCTGTCAACGAATGAAATGACAATCCAGAAACTGAAAACCCAAAATCTCTCCTTCAATTCCCAAATTTAATTTATCAAATCTTTATATAAATATTGAGCATACATAATAACTAAAGGAAGCTTAACCAATTGTCAACCTTTTTTCAGACCAACAAGGGAATGGAGCTTCCTGGGCATTTACTGATACAGAAATCATTCATTAACATGAGCTAATGCTCTAACAAACAGTGATTGTTAATATCCAATTTGCCCATAACAGCTTAAACTACATTCAGGCTGACAAATTAGTGAAGAAAATTTTCATAACTTCTACCAACAACCTGAGCAGCACAAATCCCTCTGCTCTTTATATCTTAATTTCATCCTTATTGAAGTCATTTGTTGTTGTAACCGGCATTTTAATCTCCTTGTGTACTTCTGGTTGTCCCCATTTCGCATTTGTTATCAGCACACTCTCCTTCAACTTCATACCTTCAAGGTTCCATGCAGAGTTTTACTCTAACTTAACTTCTTAAGCTCCTTTGCAAGGATCTACAGGTTTTAATCTTTTTTTTTTTTTCATAGTGACAGGTTTGATCCCAATTCTATGAATATGTTTTGCACTTTGGAGAAGTCAGGTTTAGAGGAAAATCTGGCATTCATCCAATTTGCTTCCCACCTTGATGACAAAGAAGTTGTCTCTGTGAATACATTAAAGGACTTGTAATATGGACTATTGTGCTCTGTACCCAGATGACTGTTGTTGGTCAAATAAGTCTGTAAATATGATGTATATGTTTGCTCGCTTATAGTTTGCATTGGGTGAGGGGACAGGCTGTAAGCAGGCAGGGTCATTATAGCCTAAGGCTTAGTTTTAAAACTAAGCTTTCCCCCACACCCTTGACTGTTGTATGATGTGGGGTGGTGCACTCTTATAAAGAATCCCATTTATGCTTCAGATAAGTGACTTTGTATCATAGACTTCCTTATTTGTATATTGGATTAAAAGTTTTGATTTTTACACTATAAAATGGGGCAGAGGAGCCTATGCTGGAGGAGAGCAGAGAAAGACCATGTGGAGGAGAGGAGAAGCAGCCAAGATGGCAGAGTGCTGAAGGAGAAGCCAGTTTATGCAGAGTTTGTGCAGAGAGAAGGAGATGGGGAACAGAAATGTATAAGGCTGATGAGATACAAACCTTTGATTCTAGGAAACTCAGATAAGTCAGTGGTTTTGGGAGCCCTGAATGGAAAGGGAAGTGTTTTCCCACTGTGTGCATTTCTTGCCCACTGGGTGCAAGCTAGGCCCATTACCACTGGGCCAAGGTAATGGTCCACCAGTTCTTGGCTCCGTTGTTTCATTACCGTCTGTCCAAATCAAATGCAAACCTGCATGGGCCAGGCAGCTGTGATGATGGCCGTGGCTAATGGCCATACAACTGTTCATATAAAATGGTTCGGTAACACACTCATTATATTTCAACAAAGCACTAAAGATTTTCCAATAAAGTTTACACCCAATCTTGTAAGTCAAATGGCATGTATATAAAAGTATGCCGAGAACATTCACCTTTGGCTCCTCTCAATATAATATAGGGTGTGAGATGCATAAAGATATGGGTCCAAAAGTATATATTTCAAAACTATGACGTACTGAGCAGCAAACATTAAAAATGCCACTATGTAACATTTTGAATCTTATCACCTCAATTAAATATGAAAATAATAATAAAACCCAGCATTTACCAATATTGAATAAACTAATGTAAGTCCTAGTTATGGTACCTTTGGAAAATATTAAATCTTTCTCTACCCATTCCTTCTTACTATTAACATTTGTCAAAGCTTTCCCTCCAGGAATTCTTGAGACTATCTAACAGGCTGAAAGCAATGATGACATTGTCTTTCAGTATCTTAGTCCACCAGCTGTTATTATTTAATAATATTTTTATTAACTAAATCGAAGTACTGAGTATAGCTGGACCACAGGAAACAACAATCTTAGGGGTTGACCACGCAGTCTTCAAGTTCTTTACGCCAGGTTAACTCTAACTATCCTACATTACTTTGCCTACCACTGTTCTTATTTGAATGGATGATAGCCTGGAACCTTATTTCTGAATTCCATTGAATTTCAAGTCATTAGTATCAATTTGACTTCCTCCACCATAATATCTCTTTGTGGATAAGACAGCCAACAGAATCACAGCTAAATTTACCATTGTACACTAGATTGTCTGGCTACCACCTGTATATCGATGCTGGATATAGCCCTTCCTCCTCCCCAGCCTGACCACAGGCCAGGAGATAAAGGGTAGTAAACTGTAACTAAGGTGCTACTAAAAACAATTTAACTGAGTCAGTCACCAGATAAATATAAAAAAGGGATAATATAGAACAATGCATATCTGTCTCCCCACCCCCTATTCACCTACTTGCTTGTACATAAACAAAATGTTTCACATGAATAACCACCCAGGGTTTAGCTATTTAGACCAAAACCTCAACCAGCAGGGTGTAGAACTTTCATCTCTGGCCACCATTAGTGCTGCCCCTGTATGTAAGTAATGAAGGCTATGTCTGTTTCATCTGGTTCTCGTTGTGGTTTATTTTGGATCCCGCAACACCACCAGATCAATTTTCCAGGTCTGGACCTTCTGTGCTACACACTACAAAGGCCAACCACCATAGCTAATTAATTAATCTGCCACTTTCAGCTTAGCCATTTTCTCTCTAATTGCATAGGCTCACACTTCTGATGTCAGTGCCTAGCTCTCCAGCCTAATAAAAGTATTCTGTTAAGGTAAAATTCTTTACACAACCACTGAGAAATCAAGAGCAAATAGGTTGTAGTTTAGAAAAACTGAGAAAAAATTCTTTTCCAGTAAACTATAACCACTAGCTATTACATAGATGAAATCATAATAGACACAGAACAAAAGTAACCTAGCAATAATTGTTAACGTCTCACTTTTGAAGGTAGAAAAAAAAATGTCAACTTGCTGGCAGACCTTATAAAAGAAACTAAAAGTGCAGAGTTCTTCTCCCCAACACCCAGCCCCAACTCCGACTCATGAATCCCCTAGGGTTTCTAATTTTTGTGTTAACCTAATGACATTTGATTAACAACTGACCTGGAAAATCTGGAGAACAGTCTTCCAGGACGAATAGCTTTCTCAGGTAACATGTCTGTCCACTGTAGTGGTGGGCAGCACACACACAGCAGCAAGTATCTATCAGACTGGCTCCCCACAAAATGCTTGAAGTGCTCAAAATGTAGGATGGAAGCTTCTAGCTGGGTCTGTGTTCACTGGATTTCTCCTGCTCTACATTGAAATTCTTGAAACTTCAAGCAATACATTATAAAATCTGTCTATCTTTCTAATGTATTCAAATCTGTTATCTTTCAGGCCATCACTTCCATAAAAACAAAAAATTTTACTCTTGTGAGACATTACAAATTTCCTGAGGTGTTTGACATAAGACCTATGAAAATTTTACAGATCCATTTCAGTCAACTCAGGACCAGAAGAATAAAATAAAAGACTCTCTAGCTGATTTCTCCATTTCTAATTAGAATGTCAAAAGAGGTATAATATACTGATTTGTAGCTCAAATTTCATTAAAATAATTACAATGAAATGAAACCTCAAAGATAAACATACCATTTAATGTAACCAAATATGTAAACCACATTAGAAAAAAATATGTTTAAGAACTTATAGTAAAAAGAAAATTTTATTCACTACACTTTTCTCACTAAAATTTACATTTAAAAGGTCTTGATGAGAAATGCTTTTGGGCACCAAGTTTATTCGCCTGTTTTAATAAATAAATAAGTCAATGCTAATTCTTATTATTGAAAATATATATACCCTGGCTTGTTGGCTCAGTGGTAGAGCATCAACCTGGTGTATGGAAGTCTCAGGTTCAATTCCCAGTCAGGACACACAGGAGAAGTGACCATCTGCTTCTCCACCCCTTTTCTTTCCCCTTCTCCTTCTCTCTCTCTTTCTTTCCCTCCAGTGGCCATGGCTCGATTGGTTCAAGTTCATCACCCCAGGTGTTGAGGATGGCTCTATGGAGCCTCTGCCTGAAGTGCTAAAAATAGCTTGTTTGCAAGCACGGCCCCAGATGGGCAGAGCACTGCCCCTAGACAGAGGTTACCAGGTGAATCCCGGTCTCAGTACATGCAGGAGTCTGTCTCTTTATCTCCTTTTCTCTCATTTAAATAAAAAAAATATTTAAGGTCTACCGGAAAGTTCTGTCCGTTTTTGGAATAAAACAAAATATAAATTTTTCTTACCGTCAATAAACTTTATTAAATAATATAATTTCTATTATTATTATTAATGATTTCTTGCCAGCATGAGAGCAATTTGTATATCCCAGTTTTGAAAAATGTTTTATCTTTTGATGCAAAAAATGGAACCAGTGCTTGTTTGATATCTTCTTCATTTTTAAATATTTTGCCCTTCAAACAATTTTGTAAGGACAAAAACAAGTGATAGTCGGAGGGTGCTAAATCCGGGGAATATGGTGGATGCTACAGACATGCTTCTAATAGCATTTCTTTCTTGTTGAAATTCGTAAAAATTACAGTGGCGTAAATGAACTTCATCAGTAGCCATGGGTACACTATCGCTTCACACATAAGACTAACATGAATCATCTTTGTTTTAGTTAATTTGCTATGTCAGTGTGTATACATTTAGTGATAAAAATAGAGAGGCACACATGCACCAAATAAACATATGCTTACATGTCAAAACTTGTTGTGATAGAAACAGACAGAACTTTCCGGTAGACCTTATATATTATATATGTATATTAAACACCATGTTTCTATAAATTCCGCTTCCCTTTGGATAAGCAACTGTGATTATGAAAGGCAAATAGTTTTAAGTAAATAAAAACCTAGGAATACAATTTTTTTAAAAATGTTAATCCAGTTAATATTTATGTATGTATGCTTTTCCCAAATTCAGATTGTATAAAGTATTATTATTAATTTTAAATTCAAATTATATACTGCTCACAAAAATTAGAGGATATTTAAAAATGCATATGAAGCAATAAAAAAAGAAACATTTGATTTTTTTATTAAACAAGAACATCAGAAAATCAAATGGCAAGTTAAAAAAAGTTGTTTGATTATACAAATGAGATGCAAAACAAACTTTTATTTTATTGATGAAAATGCACTATACAAAAGGCTGAAAGTACTGGAGTATCTGCACATTCCCTAATCCCCTAATTTTTGTGAGCAGTGTATATTTAATGTCAAACAATGTCCTAAGATATTAAAAATTCTTTATAATCACCTAATTTTAATAAATGAATTCTATCTCATAAAGTGGTGATTCCATTCATATGTATACTCCACTATTGAATATTTAAGTTATTTCTTATTTAATTCTTTACTCTAAAAAATAAAAAGATGCAGTGAAAATTCTGTATATAAGTTTATTTTAAATTATTGAGTATTTCTTTGAAGTAGATTTCTAGATGTGAAATTACTGATGCAAATAATATAAATACTTTTGTGATTCTTAATACATAATACAACCTGTTTTCTAGAATGTCTATACCAATTTACACTTCTACCATGGTTGTAATATTGTAAAGTAGTGTACCTTAATTCCATAGGTTATGTAGAGACACCAAGGCAGGATACAGAAGAATTTTTAAGAGATTTATTAATAAGCTGGTTGCATATGACTTACATGGGGTATAGCTGACCCAAATTGTGTAGTATCGAATATAGCACTGAGGCTAGTTATATACACTTGATCACATACAGGTTGAGGGGAAAAGGAGGGGGCTTACATGATGTCAGAGGATAAGTGTTTGTAAATCACCCATTAAGGAGAAAGAAAGGGGAGAGGAGAGGGCTACTTAAATCTTTCTTTCCTCTCCCACATTCCTGGCTGTTTACCTTCTTCCTCACAGGTGTGGGGAAGAGAGGGAGTCTCCTTACACCTTCCATTCTAAACCTATTACAAAAACCTCTCTCTTTACAGCATAATAGCCCTTCCTAAGCATGAATGAGATCAGCCATCTTGAGCTGGTGTAAATCATACACAACAATAAAAATCACATTTACAAAATCTCTCTGAATGCTTGGCCTAAATCATAAAATGCCCTTTAGACCTCTTAGTAAAAGGGGGTTTCTTATCTCAGTACATAGTATGTCCTTGTCAGCCAGGAAGCTCCTATATTCTTCTCCCTCCATTTTCCACAGGAAGGAGGGGGCAAGAAACCTGACTCTTCCTTCTAAAATATTAATATTAATTTTTGCAAGTCTTTGGCACCTTACCACAGTATGAGAATGCTTTCAGTAAACCATCTCCAGCCTTCAGTATTACTTTAAAAAAATATTTGCTCATTTGATATATTAAAAAGAAGGGAGATTTGTCTTTGCATAATTATCATTATTAGTAAAATATGATTTTATATATTTAATTTTTACAAATTATTTACACATTATCTGCACATATTTACTGAAGATATTTTTTTCTTACTGGCATGCATGTACTCTACTGCTAAATTATCTATTTATCCACCTACTCATATATTTATTTAGACACACAGAAAATCAAGCCTAGCTTGCTATTATTTATAAGTAACATTTTTCTAAAATATCATATTTCATTTCAATATTAATTTTTACATTTTTATTTACTTTAAGTTAGCCTTCATTGAAAAAAATTTTTGTTTCTTTTCCTGCTTTTATTTATTTTATAGATTTATTGTTGAGCCTTAATTTTTTTTAGTCTTTAGGAAATTTAACTTTGTGAACTGATGTCCAAATTGGCATATTTTTTCCAAGTTTCTTATATTAAATACTACTAATCTAACCAAGTATCCATTTTCTATTTATTTTGTGGTCTACTTAAAATTTATATTGTGTTCCTACAACCAATCATATCGGTATAATATTGTGTAGTTTTAGAATGTATTTTAATATGAACTAAAATGAATAAACAAAAAGAAAGTAATGACAGATATTTCTGTTTATCTCAGAGGTTTACAACAGCCATAGTTTATTCCTTGCTAACATCACCTGTCTAGCCAGGGTTGGCTATAGATGTTCTGGATGTTTTTACATTGGAACATCACAAATTTCAGGGCTCAGGAAAAAGAAAGGTAGCTGTCTTTTAGAATATTCTCTGCCCCCATATTTCATTGTCCAAATCCAGACACAAGGCAAAGCAAGGCAGTGTATAGGATCTTACAATCTTCCTGCAGAGAAGGGCACAATATAAGGTACAAATCTATAATAAATCAACTTTTAAAAATGTAATTAAGTTCTAAGACTGATCCCATTACACTTTTGATTGAAATTGTCTTAAACCCATAAATTAGCAGAAACTAGTGCATTTACAATATTCAGTCATTTCATCCAGATACATATTTCTCTTCATTTATTGAAATCTCTCAAAACTCTCAACTAAATTTAAAAAATTTTAAGTCTTAAGAAAATTATTTATTTAAAAATAAATATGTATTGAGTATTATAATGTAATAAATTGAAAACATTTTTCATTATAATTTCAGTGGCTTAATGATGGTGTATGGAAAAAGTTATTTGATAATTATTGATATTATATCTGCATTTGACTGGATGTACCTTTTAATCTTAAGAAATTTTAACTAATTCCTTAGAACTTTGCTGTTCAATATAGTAGTCACTCTTTACATTTGGTATTTAAATTAATAAATATTAAATTAAACTAACTATTCAATTCCTTAGTCACACATGCTACTTTTCAAATGCTTAATAGTCACCTGTGGTTAATAAATATTGTTTTGAACAGCCACTAGCTACTATACTCAGGCTTTGCCTTGTGATTGAATTTGAACTTCCATCATTATAGATGTTCTATGGTTTGGGATTTCTGTTGGGCTTTTTATTTAATAACTCTATTATCTGTTCATAATGTTAAACATTTTTTCTTTCTAGTAATTGTGATTTTTCATTTCTTTTTGTGTTCTATTACTTTGACCACAACTTTAAACAAAATCTTAATAATGTTTATATAGAGAATTTATTTTTCAAATTGGTTCTGGGACTTTTGTTGTTTTTTGTTTGTTTGTTTGTTTTTAATTTTATTTTCACTTTATTTTATCAAGGAGAGAGAAAGAGAGAAGGGGGGAGAGGAGCAGGAAGCATCAACTCCCATACGTGCCTTGACCAGGCAAGCCTGGGGCTTCGAACCGACGACTTCAGCGTTCCAGGTTGACACTTTATCCACTGCGCCACTGCAGGTCAGGCTAGAGAATTTTTAATGTATTAATAATTTTCTGATTTGTTTTGTTGAAATAAACCATCACTTGGTGTGCTGCAACTTAATGCCAATATTCTGCTCAGATTATATAACTACTACCACTTATTGCCATTTTATTTTTCAAAGTACTTTGATATTAAAAGTGGTATAGAAAAAAACATAATGAAAGAAAAAAGAAGTGTCAGTGTAAACAGTACACTCGCTGTCTCAAATATTAGTCCCTAAGCAGTAGAAGAAATATTGTCCATCAGACGGTGGGTCTGCAAGGTATGTAGGAAGCTGAGAAGGAATAAGGGAATTCACTTCCTACTTGCAAGCAAAGTGTGTTGTGAAGCATGCGTTGGACAAAGTTCGCCACTTTTAGTGAAACCCCATAGATTTCATCATCAGTGAGCTATCCTTTTACAATTTTACCACCAAGAATTATAGCATTATATTTTCTTAGTTTTAAGCTGTCTTAGATTTTCAGTTCCATCTGTGTGTTAGCAAGTTATTTTTCAGTTGAAGATAATGACAAACTTTATCAGAGTTCACTAGCCAAACACCATATTGAACCAGAAGCTCATGTTGACAATACTATATTCTCAGACTTTCTTTTTACTTACATTTTTGCAGATAAATAGGCTTGTGAACTTATTAAATATGCTACTGACAATAAATCTAAGAGTTAATGACTGGCATTTATTTAACCTTGTTACATGTACAAGGCAGTTTACTAAGCTTTTAAGTCACACTTCTGATAGTTTAAATGTCATAATAATATCTTTAGATATCGACTCATTTCAATTTGAGAAAAATAAGGCCCAGACGGATATAGCAATATTCCCAAAGGCATAGCACCTGAAAAAGCAGGGATTTGAAACTAAATGCATTCGACTTCAAAGAGATTATTTTTATTGATAACAAGCATACACACACATACACACAAATGCTTTTAAAATGGACTTGATAAATATTATCATGTAGTACAGTTTAATTGAAATATATTTAAAGAAAACATTATTAATTTTTACTAGAGAAATAACAATAGAAAGGTTTTCAGAACTAAAATACAAAAATAAAGTCCTTGCTTTTCCTTGTGAAGCATGTACATTTAAAAACTGAGATTAATGATGGTGGAAGAAAACGACTTGGGGTGTTGAACACACAGTACAGTGTATAGATAATGTATTATAGAACAGTACACCTGAAACCTATGTGATTTTATTAACAAGTGCCACCTTAATAAATTCAATTTTTAAAAAAAGAAAAAGAAATCCTGAGACTGAATTTTTTTGTAGTAGAGACAGAGATTATTTTTAAGTGACTTGTGATTTTGTAAGTGTCTTGGGAATATAAAGGGAGGAAAATATTGTGAAATAAAAGGAAAGATGGGTGCATAAAACACTTTTTATTCCCTGAATTTTATACTTGCTTGCTTTGTAATTGGGCAATTGTAATCATCAAAGCTTTTAGTGCTTATAAAACTCTCCAAAAGCAAATGTTTTTGTGGTATATATTGATCATGTTTCTCATTATGTTGCCTTATTTAAAGTGAATATTTTCTCCCCCAGTGTTTACATTAATAACTTCCATAAATACCAATAACCATGAACTACAACTGTGTAAAAGTCCTATGGGATAGGTAAGTAAATTTACACTATTATCTGATTTTGTTAATACAAAACACATTTTACTTAATTCACATGCATGAAAATCTTTATGTTGACTTCATATTAAAACTCACTTATATAATCTTTATATAGAACTTTCTCAGAAACAATATAGAAACATTTTTGTCAATGCTGTCAAAAAAGAATTTAGCATTTTTATATTTAACCAAAATATGAGTAAATATACTGCATTTTGAATGTTTCTATTTCTCTACTTTCAAATGCATATAAAGCTATATTCAATAGCATAAAATTAACTGCTGATATCAGACACGGAATTTAGGAAATTTATTTGTTTTGTTACCTTGGGAAAAGTATACCAGATAGACAGACTACACTAAAGGGCCTGAGTAGATATTTGGGTACTTTAGGAGTAGGTGCTAAGAAGTAGCACTCCCATTGGACTATAAACTACAGAAAGCAGATGCTATGTCTCTTTAGATTATAATCCTTATGACTATTAAGTAATTGTTAAATAAATAAGTAAGTAAATAAATAAATACTATACTTTCTTCCGAGAAGGACTGCTAACTTATAATGTAGATTTGTGTTTGCTTATTGAATGTTTGTATCTTGGGAATCAAAAATTAGCAAGGAAAAACCTTTAATTCTTGAATGTCACTCTAAAACGGGCATTATTGTATCTATATCTTTAAAACATATTGATGTGAAGAAACTAGGGCTTAGAGAGTTGAAGGAGTTTACCAGACATACATGCAGTAAGCAGCAAAGCCAATAAACAAAAACAAGTCTGACCAGTTTGAAAGACCATGCTTTTCAACTATCATATAAAAAAAACAGGGAATCTCACATCTTTTCTTGAGGTCTCAAATCTATACATGAGTAATTAAGGTGACTTGATTTCAGTTTTAGTTTTGCTATTCATAGACTTCATAATTCTGAAGAATCAGTTCAAAGCTTTGTGGTGATTTAGTCACTGAGAAGGACTTAGAGGTAATGATATCTAAAATCTATGCTTAATCTAATGGATTATTAATATAAAATTTATCAGCTCATTTTTGCAGTTATAGTTTTTTCCTTGGCAATATCTTTATTTTAGGAATGTGCATAGAGTAACTGCATGAAAACAACAACTATTGGCATGACTGCAAAATATCATTAAATCAAAACAGATGCTGACTCATTGAGAAAGTTACCAGCTATCACAGTTCACCTGAGTATACCATGCAACATTCATATTTGCATAATTTTCATGATGTTGTTTAAATAAGTTTGTAAAATGTGATTTTTATGTTTGCTTGCTTATAGTTTGCATTGGGGGTTGGGCAGCGCCAGGTAACTGTGGTCAGTGAAATAGCAAATTACCTTCCTACTTGGGAAGGTCCATCGTTCTGCTAATGTTTGCTGGAGAGAGGTTTCCATGCCAGAATGTTCTGAAAAGAGAAAGAGAGAAGGAGCAGAAAGAGAGAAGCCATGTGTTGCAGAGAGAGCAGAAGGAATGCAGAATACTGAAAAAGAAGCCATGTGCAGAGAGAGAGAGAAGGGGTGCTATGGGGAACCAGAGCTGAGGAGCTCTTGCAAGCTCCGCTGAGACTTGGTGGGGCCTTAGATTCTGGGAGAAACTGGAGAAGATTCTTCTGGTTGTGGAACAGGAGGGAAGTGTTTTCCCTGTGTGTGTGCTCATCAGCTGCTGTGAGACTTTAATAAAGGAATGGCCCACTATTGTTTTGGCTCCACTGTTTCTTACCATCTGCCTGAATCTAATGAGAACCTGCATGTGCCTGGCATGAGGGTCGTGACTACTGGCCATACATAAGACATAACCTTGAAAAGAAAAACCCAGCTGTTCCAGCTGAATGTAGCTGAGTGATCTCCTTTATAAAAATAGTTTTTTTTTTCTGATACACAACTTATTTTACATGTTTTTTTTTTTAAAGAATTCCTGCTACAATTTTCTTTTTATTTATTTATTTTTTATTTATTCATTTTTAGAGAGGAGAGGGAGAGACAGAGAAAGAGAGAGAGAGGAGAGATAGAGAGAGAGAAGGGGGGGAGGAGCTGGAAGCATCAACTCCCATATGTGCCTTGACCAGGCAAACCCAGGGTTTCGAACCGGCGACCTCAGCATTTCCAGGTCAACGCTTTATCTACTGCGCCACCACAGGTCAGGCTTTATATGTTTTTAAATGATACATATCTTCTGTTCCTTAAAACCTAATCTCTCAATTATAGTGACCAAGAATTAACAAATGGTCCAGTAGAGAATTATGTGGTATGCAGCTTTTCTGGAGAGATATGACATTTCAGATTAGGATGATTCATCACATGGTTGATATGTCAAGTTTCCCTACGGGATGTTAGCTATCTGTTGGGCAAATGAGTTTGTAAACTTCGTATTTTCTGAGTTTGCTCACTTTTATTGTTAAAAATGGCGCTAGTCTTAGTCTGTGAAATTGCTAATTACCTTCCTGCTTAGAAAGAAACATTGTTATACTAATGTTTGCTGGAGGAGGGGTTTTCACACCAAAAAGTTTTTAAAAGAAAGGAAAAGAAGAAAGAGAAGGAAACCAAGATGGCAGGGTGCTGAAGGAGAAGCCAGTTCGTGTAGAGAGGAGAAGGGAGAAGGTGTACAGATGAGGAACCAGAGGTGACTGAGACTGGTGGGGGCCTTTGATTCTAGGAAAAACTGGAGAATGTGTCAGGGATTTGGAGCCCTATGTGTGTTTACTTGCCGGCCAGTGTGGGGCTAGAATAATGAAATGGGCCACCATTTTTTGGCTCCACTGTTTCTTTACCATTTGTCTGAATCAAATGGGAACTTGCATGTGCCTGGTCACAACAGCTACGGCTACTGGGCCGTACAGTATCGCAAAAAATATAATGGAGCCGGGACTGTGCATCCAGACCTGGGTTACAGTCTGCCTGTTACTCTATGAAAGGATTGAGACAAATCTTCTGAATGTTAGGAAATGCTGCTTTCAAACATCCTGATGCAATCCACGCGCAGGGTCAGTGCTCCCCTGACAGCACGGAGAGCCTTATCCCCCTGATAATTAGGGAAGGCATTAGGTAGTCTTACTAATCAATAGACCCTTGAGAAGGAGAAACTTCTCAAGAAAACTTGTGCTCAAGCCCAGCCAAAATTTGTCAGAGTTAATTTCTTACCACTTAGCATTCACCACCTGCACAGGACACGTTGTTTTCTTGTTTGCTGCCCATCCATTTAGCTTTTGATGAGAAGTTAATAAGAAGAGAAGAGGAAAGCTGTGCACTTTAGGGTTTAACCATCTTCTTGGAGAGGAATCAAACAGATGAGGGCTCTGGCACTAAACCAAGGTAGTAGGCAATGGGCACTCCTCAGAAAGAAGATTGGTTTCACTATTCATTATTATTAGGTGCTCACCACAGGCAATCAAATTAAGGAATTATAAAATGGTCAAAAATGAGCACAGACTAGATTGTAAACCCCAGCTATGATTCATAAGTGATGCTGAATTCTCAAAGGTTTATCTCTGTGGTTTAATTTTACATAGAAGATGCCCCCTCTTTGTGAAGCTTAATCTATAGCTCCCCAGGTTTTAGAGAAAACTTCAGAGAGGAGATTGTCCAGGAGGAGGTAGGCCATTGTCCAAATAGCCTCAATTCTCTTTCAGATTTAGTTCCGTAATGACTGTCTCATTCACTTACTTATAGCTTGTCCTAGGCCAGACCCTGGAAGGGTGCTCATCCACTAAGCCCATTATTAAGCTCAATTTAACCTAGCAGAACTGAAACAGGCAGAATATATTAAAAGATAATACAATAAAACATAGGAGAAGACGGAATTTAAATAAAGATAATAACATAAAACAGTCCAGCTAACGAAAACATGATTTTTTTTATACCATAGCTACTTCATATTACTTCTTATCTTTAAAACTAAGTATGGGGCTCCTTTCAATGATTTTAATTGTTTCTCAGGATGTGAGTCCAATAATAAATAATGATGAATTCTTAAAGGTAGAAAGCATTTATTTTACATACTATTATTTAATGTAGCCTTGATTATCATTTTTTTCATTATTATCTTATGTATGTGTTGTCATCTATCAGGTCATTCTATGTATAAGCAGAGTAACTAGAAGCTTGAGGAATGAAGTTGGAAAATGTTGCTAACAAAATACATCTCTATCATTGACTACTTACAGTGCCTAAAATTTCCCAACTTTGTATTTAGCACACTGAAAAGTCTTCATAAAATAAAATGCATCACTTGGATTTGCTCACTGAGACCCTGGTAAAAACAAACATTAAATACGAGAAGGGATGATAAATTTTCAAGTCATTGAAAAATGCTCTCTTTGTGTCACATAAGAAGCCTACTGTTTCAACTGTAGCATGGCCTAAAAACACAGATCTAAATTTTTTAAAGTTCTAAAAATACCGAGAGAATAAAGTAAATGTGTTAGGTAAGAATTTATATTTCAAAACTGATTGTGCAATTTCAGCAAAAAGGAGACATGAATTGTTAGTAATCACATGACAGCAAGCTCTGAGTTAATTATAGGTTCAAATGAGTCAACAATGTGAAGGGATTGTAAGGAAGGCAATGTGACCTTGGAACTGACTAAATAATGCCATTCTTAATTCAGGCAGAGTAGTGATCGCCTCACTAAACTCTGCACTGGACAGGCCACGAATAAGTGTTTGATTGTGTAAGCCACATTATTAGCAGGTGAAAAGTAGTAGGAATCACCCCAGCAGCAGTTACCATACTAGTGAAAGGTGCTGGAAATCTTCACTATTACAGAGTCAGAAAGATTAGGTTTGGACCCCTATTGTTTTGTGTGAAAGTTGAGCAGTTTGGAACAGGTCATTTTACCCATTTAAAGCCCCCTTTTTTTTCACCTATAAAACTGGTATAATAAATATCATCCCTTTCATGAGGTCCTTGTGCAGGTCCTCTGAGATCATTTCTGTCAATGTATTGTGTAAGATGTAAGATGTAGTGCAAATATACGAGATATAGGTGATCTGGTTCTGAACATAAACTAACATAGTGTGTAAAGGGAAAAGCTCATGGCTCATGGTATCATAGGGTTTGAGGCAGGCACAGAAATAAAAGTAAAGCAGATTTTGCTCAATGTATGAAAGAACCTAGTAATGAATATCAACAACATCATTAGTTGCCTCAAAAAGTAATAAGCTTTCTCTTTTAGGACTAATTCATGAATAAACTGGGTAAAAACCTGGAAAAGGTGGTTGGAAAAGAATATACGGAATGGCTTATAAGTATCTTCACTAGTGAAAGAGTTTGCCAATCCGGTGAGGTTTTTCCTAGAATCCCAAATCAGTCAATTAAAGAGCATTGCACACTTAATACTAATTATAACACCGGTCGAAGCCACTAGCACTTATTAAGTACCAACTATATTCCAGTGAACCCAGATTATTTGTATAGTTCTGTGTGATTTGAAAACCATTTATATACATATTTTTCATGTTAACCCATGGACTGAGTGGGAAGAATTTCATTTAAGACTTATCTCTCCTACCCCCACTAAATATAGATGACAACAGGACAAGATGTAGAAAGCTTTTTGTCTAAAATGTTGCTCCACATTTCTTTTGCATACACAATACTTTTTAATCTAGCCCGCAAGACAGTGCTTATGTGGATCAATACTAAAGAACAAAGTCAACATAGGCAACAACAAAAAGACAAGGTAGAAAAACAAGGCTATTCCACTCAGAAAATAATTACACTGCAAAAGCCACCGCTTGAAAAAGCTTGCCTGGCTCTTTAAACAGAAAAATAACTCAACCACTTTTTCTGACAAACTGTGTCAGTTATTCTATTTGGAGAAATAAGAGTGATCAAATTTCACGCTTCAGAAAATATACTCAATACTGTCGGGGTCAGGAATATAGTATTTTCCTTTGTAACCCTGTAGCACCAGATCATTAGCTCAAAGCAGACAGTGTGGCACTGGGGGCTTCTTTGCTTCCTCTTGATGCATCAGCACCAGTTTGGCTAATGGCCTTGAAGGGTGAGGGCACGAAAATGGAAGAGCGAATGCCAGCTTCCTTAATTTGAAGGTGTTATGCAAAATACAGACGTTTTATCCTCTTTGCTGATTGGGGCTCTCTTGTTTGTAGAATGTGTGAGAATAAGTAACTAAACTCTCTAGATAACAAACAGGTGATTGTCTGGAGCAATAAAAGATGATTTACGTTATGTATACACGCACAAATAATACTTACTGTAAACTAATCTAGGTTTCTCTTTCTTTTGACTCATTTCTAGTTTAGTTGGGAAAAATGAGATAAGGATATAGAGGATAAATCTTTAGTCATCTCTGGTTCTATTCAAAAGCCAACTTGTGAGCCCTCTAACAGCAGGTTGAAAATCGTTGAGGAGAACACCTGTCCATGCTCTCACCTAGAGATGACTTGTAGCAGATAAATGTGCAAAAGGGGAAGTCCATGCATCCTTGTGAGTTACAGCCTCATTTTTAATGGTACAGAACAAAGAAATAGCAACAGACAACCATTGTAAATCCTACTATTTTTCAGACTCAGTTTTCAAAGGGTGAAAGAAATCACATAATTTAACATTGTTTGTGTTTAAATGAGAGAGATGGCAAGGTGAGTGCTTTTAAAGTTTTGCGAGCCCTGTATTGTAGAAGAAAAAGGTGACCTGCGAGAGTCCCCTAGTGAGTAGGCACAACTAAAAAGGACTGTTAGAGGTGAGAGAATTTTTCAAATTTGCAACAGATCTGCAAGGTCGTGCATGCAAGTGTATTTGTTGAAGAAAGTAAGACTTGGTACAAGGGCATATCTTCATAAATACATTAAGAAAGGTTAAGGGGACAGGGAGGTAAGGCTGAAAGGCTTAAAAACATCTCTGCTGCCACATGACCACATACCCCTGTGGATAGGCATTGTCAGCAAGACTCACATGAGCACAGGTTGAACTGTTCCTGGAAACTAGAGGATGTACTATATTTATCTTCCTGCTTGAGGCTATTTCTTATTCCAAATACTATACATGAAGGCTGACCTACTGTCTCTATAAAAAGGAGAAAGCATTTAGGAAACATTTCTATACTCTGATTTATTAAAAAGAATAAGAAGTTATATTAGAGAGAAGAAATGCTCCAGGAAGGTGAGAGAAGGAGAAAAACACTCCCGAGGGGGGCAAGTGAGAGTTTTTTATCTGTTTGTTTTGACTTTTTTTTTAAGCATTAAGAGTTTGACAAGTAAAAGAAGATAATGAAGGAGTCGATACATTAAAAAAAATAAGCACAATTTCCAAGAAAATTAATATGGAAGAGGATATTCTTTTAGAGGATTAATTAGGTTATTCTACAAAATAGTAACAAACAATAATAAATCTATGAGTAATAACAGATGTATGAACATTGCCCCAATTCCAAGGACAAAGGGTGGTGTATTTGTGTCTGGTGACTTTCTGCATATGGTGACAGCCATATGCAGAGATGGAATGGCTAATTGGCTCTTATGTTATCTTTCTGGAGTGTGAATCCAAGACATGACACAAAGTCTGCCCAGAGTCATCAACATCACTCCTCTCTGTATCCACTGGTCCATGTGTGGGTGAAGGAAAGGGTCACAAACAAAACAAAACAAAACAAAACACATTAATCCTTTCAACATATATATAGGGGTCTGCAGGCCTCTGTTCCAACAAGCATTTAGACAATAACAACTGAGTTGTGATTACAGCCGTGATAGAGAAGTAAAGGGAACTGTAGGTGAGTTTCCCCTAAATAGAGAATTGCATTTACCAAGCCCTGGAGACAAGAAAAAGGGGAATAAAAATGGTCAGCTGAAAGTGATGCATCTTCAGTAGTTTTGACAGTTTTGACTTTAAAATTATTCTAAAATTCCAAGAAAAATAAGAAAAAGAAACACCAACTCCATCTTCAAAATGAAGAAATATTTGTAAGTCCAAAACACAATATATGATTAGAGGGGAGAAAAAGATTAAGTGATTGACTCACAAAATGCAAAGGCAAACATCTTTGTCCCTGGAGGAAGAATCAGATAATCTGCCGGCAGATTGACCATGGAAAATCTTCCCAGGCATTCAGGAAAACAGGAATGTCAGGTGAGGTAGTGATTGAAAATGAGACTCATTTATGAATACTTGGGTAAGAATCATTTAAACCATTTATTTAGCCTCCCGGACACTGAGCAGACAAGTGACTTCTCGGCCACCGTGTACATATAATATTAAAGAAAACATAAACCAGAGAAACTCTCAGGAAGCATGATGGAGGCAAGATGAAGATAAAACAAAAATACAATTATTTTTTAAAGATAGCAAACATTTAACTAATAAAAATTTCAGAAAAAGAGAACAAAGCAATTTGGCATGCTGATCATATGACTGAGACAAGGAAACTTTGCACAGCCTAAATTAGGATAGAAGTTTCCAGATTGAATAGATGCATTGAAAGCCCTGGTGAATGAACAAAACATAACCCACAGTTAATCATGTCTTACTGAAAACATGCAATTCACTTTATAGTTAGCTTAAATATGGTTTATCATTTGGTTTATTAGTGTGGGAAGATTTATAACAAAAACTGAGAACTTAAATCTATTAAAAAGCTCTATCCTGGCTCCATAGCTGGAATAGTTGTTAAGGTAGCGGTTACTCAAAATACTTTTTTCTTTGCAGATACAATCTAATTGCTTAACCTATACACTAAAACCATAATACAAGAGCTAAAGCTAATCTCTAAAACTAAATCAACTATATTATAAAAACTAAGAAAATCTAGAATTTTATACAGAAGCAAAAAGCACCTATAAAGTTTTGATCTAATTATTTTTTGTTTATCCATACATGTACTTTACTGCATTGTTATGTACATGTTGATGAAAGTCTTGCTTTTTGTCATTAAAAAAATAAAAGGAAATATTAACAAATCTAGGATAGACAGAAGAACCTAAAAGCCTCCAGAATGAAAGTCAAGATATAATTCTGGATATTGTCAAACATTTATCTCAAACTAGATTTCAAAGTATAGAAATAATACTGTAGCAAGGGATGCTACAAAGGAAACATGGCTAGCATAGTAGAACACACTAAATTTTTTATTATACAATTCATTGTTAATAAGAAAAGGCAAGAAGATCAAATTCAAGAACCACTGTGAAAGCACAGTAAGTATACAGATAAATTTGTGTTATAAAATGATATAAGCTATACCAATAAATGCTATAATTAGTAAAAAACAAATGCAAGGAATATCATAAAATGTCTAGACTATCATAAAATGTTAGCCACAAATTAGATAACACTTGATCAAAGTGTTAAGAAAAATTGAAAGTACAGCCTGACCTGTGGTGGCGCAGTGGTTAGAGTATTGACCTGAATTCTGAGGTTACCATATGGAAAATCCAGGGTTGCTGGTCAAGGCACATATGAGAAGCAATTACTATGAATTGATGCTTCCCACACCTTCCCCCCATTCCCTCTCTCTCTCTCTCTCTCTCTCTCTCTCTCTCTCAAAAAAGGCAATAAGTAAAATGTTTTTAAAAAAATTAAAAACACAGAGTAATCTATGATTGGAGCAAACAGAAAGGTATCCACATACTCTACTGGTTTTGAAAACACTCTTTGCTGTCTTAAAATGAATAAGGCATGACAGATTGAAGAAGGAATACCCCTAAAGAGAAAGCTATTCCATATACCAGTTGATTTCCTCATTTATAAAATGATGATAGTTCATATTTATACAAATGTAAAAATTAAATGAATTAATACATGCAAAACATTTAAAAAATAGCCCAACATATAGTAAGCAATGAGATTAATAATTATTTGATTTTAATTTTGATTATTACTTCATATATTTTTTTCTGTGCATCCCAAAATTTATCCATATCTGACATGGATTCATCACAAGATGTTCAGTAATTCAGCAGTGGCCCTAGTGGGAAATAGAAAAATGTGTAGCGTGGAGATCAGGGTAAAGTTAGTCTCCAGTTATTGGAAGAAATTGGATCGCAGTATTTAAACTTACTATCTCAAATAAAATTTAGCAAATTCATGTTCCATGACAATAGCTATGGGTACATAAGTAGAGATGATTTATAGGGCTAAACAAGGATCTTCGCACGTTATTTTTTAGAGCTGAATATGGTTGTTGTTGGAAATCAGGGTGGACCTCCTGCATGGTTCGGCTGTAGTAGCTCAGCACAATCTTCAGAGCCCCAGCATATCTAGTAGAAGCTGGGAAAGAACAAACTGGGACAGAAGTCAAGGCACCTGGACTGGATTGACAGTAAAGGCATGAGATTAACTGTCAAAACCACCTACTTGTGAGGAGAGGGTTATAGGATGCATATCAATTATACTCATTTGTTCTACTTTTTTTTTGGTTATTGTCCTAGAGTTTGCAATAAACATTTACAACTACTTCAATCTACTTTCAAATAGCAGCATACCACTTCACAGGTAGTATAATTATCATATAGTAAAAAATATTCTTAATTCCCTGCTTCCATTCCTTATATCATTGCTGTCATTATGTATGTGTATATGTGTGTGTATATGGAATATGTATATACATATGTTTGTATATATATACACATGTATATATATGTACATTGTTGTTATTTTGAAAATACTGTTGTCGTTTAGATCAATTAAGAATAAAAAATAAAAGTTTTTATTTTACCTTCACTTATTCTTTTTATGATATTCTTCCTTACTTTATATAGATCTGAATTTCTGAACTTTTCATTTCTCTTAAGAATATTAGTGTTATATAATATTTTGATTATTATTTGTCTCCCTTCATTAGACATTTAACTTCAATAAAGAAAGATCCATACTACCTTAATAATTTTTATTTAATTAATTATATTTCTTTTTATTTCCAGTACTAAATACAGAACCTGCAATAAGTTAAGATTCAGTACATATTTCCTAAAAATAAATAACAGAAGAATAAAATAATTTTTGAAAAGAGCAATGGAAAAAAGTGGTAACTTTAGAGTTAAAAGACCTATGCTCAAATTCTAGAGCATATTAGCAATTGTGAGTCTGACAAATCAATTAATATCACTGAGATCAGTTTCTCATCACTAAGTGGGTATAATATAATATATTGTTTGCCATAATTTTTTGGTTTTTAGATAACCTCTGTGAAAACGCTTAGTCTAACTCCCTAACCACAGTAAGACCCCTGCTTTAACCTGCTGAATCATTGTGAACCAACTTGCAAAATATTTGATATGTTGCTGGAATAACTTGGCATAGAGTATGTTGCTCAAATAATAATCCTAAAGAAGTGCGTTTATATAAACTAATTAATGTGTATTTTCAACAGTCACAACATTAAGATTTAGCAAGTAACAGAATGTTAACAGTCACTGTGTGTGTCAAAGTTGCAGACTTGGGAGTCATGTGGTAGCAGTTTTGTCAAAAGTACTGCTTGCTATGAAGTTTACAGAATGAGTTTTCTGCTGTGCAGTCTTGAGTTTTCCTAGAAAACTGTAAAATACACAAATAATTTTAATTTTGGCTACAAAGCAAGAGACACATAACATAGAGATATTTACATTAGTAATGTCAACATAAGAAATGTCCAAAACTGTAAGAAATTTTATGAGTTTATTTGAGCCAGACTGTTGACAACTGCCAGGAATCTCAAGGGTTGAGATTATGCTCTGGAAAATGGCTGTTTCACCACTTACTTTATATATCAGAATCAAAGGGGAAGATATAAGGGTGCTACATGAAATCCATTGGTAATAGATTCAGGAGGCGGGAGAAAGCAAAGCAGGGAAATTTTGGGGGTTGGATAATAAGCAAAATATATAGACATATTTTTATACAGGCAGGTATAAAATAGTTAACAATTAACATGATAATAACAATGGGATTTGTGGTTTCTGCTCTGCTGAGGTGGTTGGGCCCTGAGGGGACCAGAAAAGAAGATTACTTTTACAGTTTTGAAGTATATATGTTACCAGTTATTATAGATGCAAAAAGAAAACAGACAGGCTCACTTAGGGAAGGACTGACCTTTGTTAGAGAAAAATAGTGCCTTAGGACATGATTATTCATTGTGAACTGCTTTTAGAAGGAAGTTTTAATTTCAGACCGTCCTGTGTGGTTACTTTGGGTCTCTGAGTCTGCAAGGCTGCCGTGCAGGCCTCACCTGAGCTTGTCAGGCTCAGCATGTAGCCCCTTTTTCTTCTACAGTAAGTTCAGGCCTTATTTTAAGTTTGTCATAGGAAAAATCTAAATAGAGTGTAATTTGTTTGGAATAGTGTTGGATATCCTGTCTACCAACAAAAAAGTTCTATTTGTTCTAGTAGATAAATGGAGTAAGACAATAAAGATGGAAGAAAAACAATTCTTATATAGTCACAAGATAACCTGAAAAACAGAGGGTTATCTCTACAGAGAATTACTCTATCAGTAATAAAGTTAAAAATATATGAAAAAGACAAGCACAAAATTTTTTTCTTAGAAAAGGTGAAATTAAAGAAATCCATATACACATGAATTCAAACATCTGAAGCTGTCAGGGTATATCAAATGTTTATTAAAAAGTATAATATTACTCTGTATTAGAAAAACATGCATTTAAAGGTGGTTGTATAAAATATGAATATGGTTTTTATTTTTTGACCCAGAAAATTACTTCTATGAATAAATATTTTAGGCATGGAAATTTACATACAAGGTTGTTCATCAGACTGTTAAACAAGTAAAGTGGTGATAAAACTCTTAAGTATTCAAGTTTAAGTGTTTGGATTATATAACTAAATAATTTAGTAGCATAATTCTATACAATCATTAAATATCATGCTGGAGAATAATACTAATGACATTAGAAAATGTTCATGATGTTAAATGGAAAAACTTAAAAATAATATGTATAGTGTGATTATATATAAATGCAATTACATCCCCCCAGAAAAAAGACAGAAAGTCTATGAATACATATGGTAGTGATTTTAATTTTAGAAATATAATATTTTATAATTTTAATTTTCCACAATGAGAACACATTACTTCTATAACTAGACAAAAAGTAATGTGACATCTGTTCAACAACATTTGAATAAGAATGTTACCTTACATTTGCCACACAACAACAAATCAGCTGCACAAATTGGAATAACATTGACAGAAATGATAAACATGAGTAGAGGCCTCAAAGTCAGATAGTAGAGAGATGCTATCTACCTAACTTAATTGAGCTGGATCAATTTTATCATAAAATTTCAAGGGAGATTCAATTTTAGATCAAGGCTATATGATTCTTACTCCAGAGATTTCTGCTTATCAATTGCAGAATAATGGATATTTAAATCCAAACCTCTATATCCAAAGCGAAAGAGAACATAGACAAAAACACGGGAGAAGAA
Source organism: Saccopteryx leptura (assembly GCF_036850995.1). NCBI lineage: Eukaryota > Metazoa > Chordata > Mammalia > Chiroptera > Emballonuridae > Saccopteryx > Saccopteryx leptura. Next base: position 47,352,227 of record NC_089505.1, on the reverse strand, counting down.
ATATTATTGTTATCATCCTATGTAGCCAGAACATCACAATTTTAAGAATAAAATTATAAAAACAAAGCCAAGGTTGATTATTTTGCCATATCATTTTTTCATGTTACCCAATAGTGAAGATTATCTGTCACTCACCTCATTTGTGATTTAACATGTAAAAACACAGAATAACTAACTGCAAAAGCTTTACTGCATTCTCATCCTAAGAGCATATGCTTCTAACATCGCTAGTAGATTTAAAAAACAAGTTATTTAGAAAAGATAATCTATTTTCCAGAAAATTATTATTATTATTATTATTATTATTATTATTATTCAGAGAGAGGAAGGGAGGCAGAGGGACAGACTTCTGCTAGCACCCTGGCCAGGATCCACCCAGCAAGCCCACTAGGGGGCGGTGATCTGCCCATCTGGGGCATTTCTCAACATTGCTCAGCAACCAAGCTCTTCTTAGCGCCTGAGGCAGAGACCATGGAGCTATCCTCAGCACTCAGGGCCAACTCATTCTGAGGAGGGAGCAAGCCTCTTTTCTCCCTTGAGAAGGGAGAAACCAGGAGAATACAAAGGAAAGAAGCCAACAAGAATAAATGAGTCAGCTAGTTATAAATTAACTATATCCTATAGTTCTCTAAATGGTTGCTTGGAGCTGCTTGCAACACAAAGTAGGAAAAGCAGGATCTGTATATAGCTATGACCAGTGATCCAGAAACTCCTTCCTCCTTGCTGACACCACTGAAACTCCCCCCCCCCTCTCCTTGAGTCCTGGGAAACCTTAAACAAAGGAATTGTGTGCCCATTGCTTGGAAAGGAATATAACCTGTAAGAAAATCTAATTCAGGAAGCTCGTGCTTTGGTGCTGCTAGCCGCATGTGATCTGCCAGCTACTAAAAAATTCTCCTTCTCCTATTAACTAAGTCGTTTGAGTGTCTTCTGATATCTTTCATCAGCTGTTGCTTCCTACAATAATTCCAATTGAGCCATGGCTGCAGGAAGGGAAGGGGGGCAGGTGTAGAGAAGCAGATGGTTGCTTCTTTTGTGTACCCTGACCAGAAACTGAACCTGAGACATCCACACACCAGGCCAACACTCTATCACTGAGCCAACTGGCCAGGTCTAGAAATTTTATAAGTATAATTTCCCCCCTAGACATCAAGGTATTTATTCATTTATTCACAAACATTGATCAAGACTGATGTTTCAGGTGCTATATGAATTGCAAAGCATAATAATAGTACTTAATTTATAGAATTTCTCCATTATGTTAATAATTTTTTTTTACAGAAAGAGATGAAAAGAGAAACAGGCAGGAAGAGAGAGAGAGAGGAGAGAGATGAGACACATCAGCTCATAGTTGCTTCACTTTAGTTGTTCATTGCTTCTCATACCCATCTGTTGGGCAGATAAAATATATTATGCTCACTTTGTTAAAGATGGCGCTGCCCACGTGGAAGCCCGTCGCCCAGGTTATAATATTAGTTACCCTTCTTGCTTGGAATGGGTGTGATTATATTAATGTGTGTTGGGGGAGGGCTTTTGTGCCAAAAGGTTTTAAAAGGAGTGTAAAGCCAGTAGCCACAGCCACCATCACAGCCGCCTGGCCCATGCAGGTTCGCATTTGATTCAGACAGATGGTAATGAAACAATGGAGCCAAGAACTGGTGGGCCATTACCTTTAATCCTAGCTTGCACCCAGCAGGCAAGTAAAAACACAAACTGGGTTCCAAATCCCACTCATTCAGTGCTCACAAAGCTACTGACTTATCTGAGTTTCCTAGAATCAAAGGTTTCTAGCTCACTAGCTTTATTTACCTCTGTTCCCCATCTCCTTCTCTCTGCACAAACTCTGCACAAACTCTGCACAAACTGGCTTCTCCTTCAGCACTCCACCATCTTGGCTGCTTCTCCTGGCCTCCTCCACATGGCCTCTCTCTGCTTCCCTCTCCTCTAAAGCTAATGTCAGGAATTGACAGAGAGCAAGCTCCTGGTCTGCCCCACTTTGTAGTGTAGAAATCAAGACATTTAATCTCGGTTCCTGAGATTAGCATTAGAGAGGAGAGCAGATAAAGGCTATGTGGAGGCAAGGAGAGGCAGCCAAGATGGTGGAATGCTGAAAGAGAAGCCAGTTTGTGCAGAGTTTGTGTAGAGAGAAGGAGATGGGGAACAAAGGAGAATGAGGCTGTTGAGGTAGACACCTTTGATTCTAGGAAATTCGGATAAATCAGTAGCTTTGTGAGTGCTGAATGAGTGTGTTTTGGAGCCCAGTGTGTGTTTTTACTTGCCCGCCAAGTGCAAGCTAGGATTAAAGATGATGACCGACCAGTTCGTGGCTCTGTTGTTTAATTACCGTCTGTCCGAATCTAATGCGAACCTGCATGGGCCAGGCGGCTGTGATGGTGGCCACGGCTACTGGCTTTATATTTAGTTTTACAAACTAAAATGTCCCAAGGCAATCCATAATTAACATCATTTTTGTCTCCAAATATTAAATTATGAAATTTTTTATTTAATGTGTTGACAACCCATAAGATGTAGATTTGATAAGAAAGATAAAGGAGTGTGTTATTTCTAAGTCACAAAGCTCAACCGTGATGAATGAACCCTTCTAGTCATTCGGTGCCTCAGCAAGGTGCGCATTTTCAAGAGACGTTACCAAGTCCTAGACTGCATTTTCATGGGTCTGCATGCTGAGAAGCGAAGCTCCCGGCATTTCAATGTAATGATGTGATAACACAGGACATATTTTTACAACATACTGCTTTACTCACAGTGATTTCTTCTCCACGTGGTATTTCAAATGTCTTATATGGTCTCATTTTAAATGATTCATGAGAAGGTCTCCGTGAGGCCTCCTTGGTTTCCTCAGCCTACTAAGCATACCTGATTGAAAAATGTTTTTTAAACTGCCTTGCTTAATCTATTCTAGTGTATTTAAATGATGATATATGAATAAGTATTTCAAAATGACCCTGAGTTACTAGATAATTTATTGAATACTTAAAACACAATTAAAATTATTGAGAAAATATCTAAATATGACAAAAATATGATTAGAATATTAATTGTAATTGTAACATTTCTGTATGTTTTTAGTTTTCATTATCTTATTTTTAAAAAATAGTGGTGGGAATAGTTAAAACAAGTATAGTGAAATGCTGATAAATTTTGAAGCTAGATGAAAAGTATATTTTTTCATTCTTGCTTTATCTATTCTCCATTCATTTTTAAAAATATTTTTGAAACTGTTTTACTAGAGTATTACAAAGCAAAAACTATGTACTATGTCAACTTACTCATAAATATTTCAGCATGCATCTCAAAAACATCACATTCAGCAACTTCAGAGATGTTGAGCACTTTTTCACATACCTGTTGGCCATTTATTGTCTTTGAAAAATGTCTGTTCACATTCTTTGCCCAGTTTTAAATCATATTTTCTTTTTTGCTATTTAGTTGTATGTTTCTTTATGTTTTATATAATTCTATATATATTTTGGATATTAACCCCTTTCAGATATATTGTAGACAAATATTTTACCACTCTATTAGTTGATTATTTTTATTTTTTGTTTTCTTTGCTGTGAAACTCTTTAGTTTGAATTAAAAGAAATAGAAAATCTGAATAAACATATAATTGATATAAAGATTGAATCAGTAATCGAAAACCTACTAAGAAAGAAAATTTCAGAACCAGATGGCTTCACTGGTTAATTCTACCAAAATTTAGAGAAAAAAAACTGCCAATTCTTCTCAAACTCTTCTCAAAAACCTCAAAAGGAAGCTACACTTCCAAACTCATTTTAAAAGGTCAACAAGTGAACTTGACTCCGAGAAACCACTGAACTAAAGCCAGCCCAAGAAATAGAAAATCTGAATAAACATAAATTAATATAAAGATCCAATCAGGAATCAAAAATCTACTAAGAAAGAAAATCTCAGAACCAGATGGCTTCACTGGTTAATTCTACCAAAAACTTAGAGACAAATTACTGCCAATCCTTCTCAAACTCTTTCCAAAAAACTCAAAAGGAAGCGACACTTCCAAACTCATTTTAAAGGTCAACATTACCTTGATAACAAAGCCAGAGGGGAAAAAAATTACAAGAAATGAAATTACAGGCCAATATCTCTGAAGAACATAGATGAAAAATTCTCAACAAAATATTAGCAAGTAAAATTCAGCAGCTCATTAAAAGGATGATGCACCAGAAACAAGTGGGATTTATCCCTGAGATGCAAGATGGTTCAACATGCTCCAATTAATAAGTGAGATACAGCACACTAAGAGAATAAAGAATAAATAAAAATCAGATGATCATCTCTATAGATCCTTTCACTTCCATCTTATTTTCATCTACGGGTTTATGTGCTGCATCTCTCATTACAGGACTTTATAAAATTTGAACCCTATTGTGAGCACAACAAAATGACTTGAATCTTCAACTGATTTCTATAGTTGGTTCTTATTTAAGCTTGTTACTTCTAGAGCCAGGATCAATTCTAGAGTGACTTTTTTAAGCTCTTGTCCTTTAGGGTTTATCAATAGTCTTACTGCAAGGAGCATTATTAAGATCTCAAAACTGCTCCCTACCCCATCCATGTGCAGCCACAAAATACTCCTCTACTTTTGCAGCATCTAAGGCAAATTACATACAAAGCCGTTTTTGAAAAAGATGAAAGAAAACAGCAGGGGAATTGTTTAATATAATGATCATTAACTGTGGAATTGTGTCTGCCCCGATTTTTCAGCATGTCTTTACATGTGACAAACTTTAATGAATGCTCATATTTTTGTGCACAAGTCAGCATATATTACGACCTTGTTATTTTCTTTTCTTACCACTACTGACAAATATAGAACCTGGTTTTTATATTTTGCAAGTATTCGCACTTTTCTGTGAGAGCAGGAGCAAGATGTTGAAGAATCTCCTTGCTGTTTTAAAAGCTTGTTTTTTGAAAAATCTAGAGTTGTGTGACTAATAAGGATAAGATGTTCATTCATTTATTTCTCCAGTTGCTGCACATCTGGTGTCCTTGTTTTTCCACTTTACTGAGATTCTTCTTCATCTAATTTTACTACAGGCCATACAGGGATGCTATGATTTGCAAGCAGGGCTGATGAGGTGCAGAAGTTGCCACTTCGTTGAGAAATATAAAATTGGATTTCCTATCCTTTCCAATTTCTTTCAGCTATGATGAACTTTGAACTTTGTCTAGTTATTTACTAAAGCCTAAAGAGCAAGAGTTTTGGGGGAGTGACATCAGGATTTGAATTCTGGCTCAAAGTTACATATTTGTTTCATTTACTAGAAAATCATAACAAAAAAAATATTATGGCAGATAAGTTAGGAACATTTTAAAGTGATCAGGAACATTTTTTTAACCTTTCAGGGTGCTCATGGTCACATTTTCACAGATATTAATATCACAGTCCAAATGATAAGTAGTAAAATTCCAACTCATGCAATAATACACACTCAGGTGTTAACTCCATGATTGTGTATGATCTAGCTTTGAGAGCAGGAAAGAGACTGTTTTCCATTTTTAATAGCCATCAAACAGTACATCAGGCACTTTAGGTCTAAAGAAATAATAGAGAATTATATCATTTCTTAGAAAATGGAAGATATTTGCCAAGTACAGCCCAAATGTCTCTTTTATCACCCCATATTTTGTCAGTTTTGATCCTGGCAAGCTTCCCTCTACTTTTAAGGATATTTGATCTAACTTATGTGGAATCTAATGAACAGAATAAAGTGATCAACACAATAGAAACAGCGGCATGGATACGTGGAACAGATGGACAGGTTTCAGAGGGGAGGAGGGTGAGGGACTGGATGAAAGAATGTGAAGCGTTCACCAAAAAACATGTGTATAATACATAGACACAGAAAACAGGTACTCAGATGGAAAGGGGGAGGTGTCGTAGGGGAAAGAGGGCAAAAGGGAGGCGAAATGGAGGTGGGAAGAGACTTCGCTTGGGGTGGGGTACACAATGTGGTGAGCAGATGGTGTTATATTGAGTTGTACACTTGAAACCTATGTGTTTTGGCAAACCATGTCATCCCAATAAATTAAGAATAAATTTTTAAAAATGTGCTCCAATTATTTTCAGTTAATTCTAAGAGTAACATTAAGTTATGTCTTTAAAACTGATGCAAAATTACAAATGGGAGGGGAATTGTGGTAGCACATGTTGAAATAATGAGTGTTAACAAGTACAGCTATCCTGAAGATAGAGAAAAACTATCATCTGGATAGAGAAAAACTACTACAAGGGTGTGAGCTAGTATAGAGAAAGAATAAGTTATCAGTCACTTTCTAAACATGGAAGTTTTACTAGAGACATATTGTTTAAACCATTGGGGAAAAAATTAAAGCACATAACTCAGAATAACGGTATTAACATACCACTCATTTTTGACCTTTCTAGACTCAGGACCTTTGTATAAGGTGTTTCCTCTCCCTGAAACACTCACGTCTCACCTTTCCTTACTACCTCTTCTTCTTATAGGTGATAAGTGGGATGTCCATCCTTTGTTACAACCATAGCATCTATTATGGTCTTTATCACATTATAATCATGTTATCGACTTACTGATATTTTACATGTCTTTTCAAATATCCAATATTTCCTAAAGAGTAGTGGTAGTATATTACTTGTTATTCTACTTCTGTACCTACTTTTATTTATTTATTTATTTATTGTATTTTTCTGAAGCTGGAAACCGGGAGAGACAGTCAGACAGACTCCCGCATGCGCCCGACCGGGATCCACCCGGCATGCCCACCAGGGGGCGACGCTCTGCCCCTCCGGGGCATCTCTCTGTCGTGACCAGAGCCACTCTAGCGCTGGGGCAGAGACCGAGGAGCCATCCTCAGTGCCCGGGCCATCTTTGCTCCAATGGAGCCTCCGCTGCGGGAGGGGAAGAGAGAGACAGAGAGGAAGGAGAGGGGGAGGGGTGGAGAAGCAGATGGGCGCTTCTCCTGTGTGCCCTGGCTGGGAATCGAACCCGGGACTTCTGCACGCCAGGCCGATGCTCTACCACTGAGCCAACCGGCCAGGGCCTGTACCTACTTTTAAATGCCTGATAGCACTTAAGATATTTGTGCTTAACAAATAAATAAGGCATCTTGGAGGAAGTTCAATATTTGTTAAAGTTGGTACAGCTAAATTCACATTCCCACATCTTCTTAATTCTTTTCTGAGAAAGAAAGAAATTGGAATGTTATTTGGAAATGACTGCCTCTTGTCACAAAAGATACACTTAAGAGAAATTTGCTTTTGAAAAATCACAAGTTTTTTGCTGTATTGGCCAAGAGTTTGTTTTAAAGGCTTTAATCACTGTAAAAAAAAAAATAGAAGACTAGATAAAGAAGATGTGGCACATATACACCATGATATACTATTCAGCCATAAGAAATGATGACATCGGATCACTTACAACAAAATGGTGGGATCTTGATAACATTATACGGACTGAAATAAGTAAATCAGAAAAAAACAAGAACTGCAGGATTCCATACATTGGGGGGACATAAAAACGAGACTAAGAGACATGGACAGGAGTGTGGTGGTTACCGGGGGTGGGGGGAGGGGGTCATGGGAGGGAAGGAGGGAGAGGGGGAGGGGGTGGGGGAGGGGCACAAAGAAAACTAGATAGAAGGTAATGGAGGGCAATCTGACTTTGGGTGATGGGTATGCAACAGAATTGAATGACAAGATAACCTGGACATGTTTTCTTTGAATATATGTACCCTGATTTATTGATGTTACCCCATTAAAATAAAAATTTATTTATAAAAAAAAAAGAAAATCACAAGTTTTTCACATTTCTCTTGTTTCAACAAAGATTCAAAATGTTTTCTTCTAGTCCTCATCTTCTCTTCCCTTGGATAAAATCCTGCCAAACCTTTCACATATGCCACCAGTTCAGGATTTTGATGTATCTGATGGCTGAGAAGATTTGCAAGTAATTCCAATGTATCAGGTTTCTGTCTGTTTTGCAGCAAAGTCATGGGTGGTACAGGGTAGACTTTGTGTAGTCCTGAGGAATGTGACCTTCTGCATCAGAACTTTTAAAGGTTATTGATGAGTACAAATGATAAAGAACCTTGATAAGAATTGATAACATAGAATTATAAAAATGGAAGAAAGTAAGAGAACAAACATTTAAATTTATTATGTCATTGTGCTAAACACTTTATATAATGCACTACATAAAACTATAGGCTCTGGACTCATACTGCCAAGGTTCAGATGTATGTATGACTGGAAATTTTTCTTAATCACCACTGTTTTTACAGATCTGAGTCTCATTGTCTTCATCTGTAAAATGAAGAAAGACAAGCTTATTCTTCATAGAATTTGGAGAAGTATTAATGATATATGAGTGATATAGGTTAAATCTTAGAATACTTTCTGGCATATAGAAAGTACTATATATGTACTCACTTGAATTATTAGTATTATTATTATTTGAACCCATATAAGCTTTTTTTCAAAACTTCAACAATGAGAAGTTTAGATTTTTTTTTTGCCCAACAGCATAAATAAAATGGCAAAGAGATAGTTTTATTTTTTTAAGAAATCAGAAAAATTCAAAAGTCTAATGATTGATTTGGAGGATGAAACTGGAGGTTTTATCATGGTTTCCAAAACTAGGCAATTTGTATAGGCATTTTTTACAAAAAAAGGCATGTGGGCACTTTTTGCTTATTAGGTTATTGTCATGTGTATAAAACAAATATCCTTAACAATTTTGTGAGTGAAGTTTCTTATCCAAATTGAGTGTAGAAAAATGAAGACAAAGATGATTAGGAGTTGAAATATAATCAATCAACAGTCAGATAGGAGGACATACAACTAAAGATGTCTTTTGTGAAAAGTATAGTCAAAGAAAGATTATACTGTCATATAAATTTATCTATCCAAGTGTAAAGCACATTTGGCAGTGATGAAAATAAGGATTAGTATCTGGAATAAATCTACTAAGAAGCTATAAAGAACATCAAGACAAGAAGGCAGTTTCTGATGCAAACAAAACAAAGTTACTATTGGTGAATGGCAAAAATAATTGAAAAGGCTGCTACTTTCGTGGTATTTTAAGCTCAAGAAGTTTGGTATCTATACATCCTAATCTTTTTCTTTTTTAAGGTAATAAGTCTAAATAGTCCACTTTGTCACTGTCTGTACATAATTTTACAAAACATGTTATAAATAAGGGAAGACACTCAAACATTCACTTAGTATTTTCTGGTCCAAGGATTTTAAAGGTAGACCAATAATTTCTTGTTCTGGTGGTTATAAAATGATCTACCAGTCACTGAGATTAAAGTCTGAAATACCAAATAAAAAAATAAACAAAATCTTTACAGACTGTATTTTATGTGGATTAAGGTAAATTATAACAGAGTTTTCAAAGGCAGATTTTTACTGATGTAGATGACCAAATTCCAGCCAAATGGGACAAATCTTCCACTTGAACAGTGGGTATTAATAGCTTTGGGCTCCTCTTGAAAATTCAATTTAAAAGATCAGTTTGTGAGAGAGAGAAAAAAAGTAAGCTGAGAGTCTTACTTTATAATTAGATTCTACCTTAAAATAAAAAACAGCACTAGAATAAAAAAAATATTCATCTTAGATGTTATTAAAACTTTGGCAAATTTTATGAATTAAACACTCTACAGCAGATTGGATCTTCGCTTAGTTCTAATGGTAAATACTATAAATTATTTACTTTTTGCCGTAGGTTCTATCAACGTAACAGACTGGGATAATGCATCTTAAATCACATGGTATAGTGCCTGGCACTTAAAAAATATCAATGCTTTATCATTTCTGAATTTTTCATATCTACATGAACATGACCTCTGATTAAGATATATACATAAAACCCTGTATTCATGATCTAATTCATACTTAAAGAATCTCTTTGAGCAGAAGTATGATATTTCTTGAGGCCTTAACTTACAGAAGGCAAAGTTTGATTATACATGATGCCAGCAGAATTTTTTTGTGTTGTTTATAAATGAGGGTGAAAGATTTACTGACACAACTGTTTATACCTCTTCTGATCTACTGAAGGCTAAGAATCTTAATTCTTTCCTTTTGACTTAAGCATGTGTCAATGGTATCTCCAATTCAATAAAAGCCAATACATTATTATGGTTTTATCCTACTTAATTTATAGTTAAAATATATTTACCTAAAATAAATGTTAAAATAATTTTGCCTTATCATTTGTCATAATCCTGGGACTACAGATATATAAAATATCTGTCATTTCTGGGGAGAACCTTGCTCTGAGTAAAGATGGTTTTATTTAGTAAGAAATTGATAACCTTTCTTGTGCAAAGTTTTGCATCAATAGGAACCAAAATAATAGTAGATTAAGATAAAAAAACAAATACATAAATAGTTAAAATGAGACAATAATTATTTTAAACAAAATTTGTACTCTTTAAAAGAGAAAAAGTTTCTTCCATTTTTTGGTAAGACCCTGTAGAGCTATACATTTCCTAATGTTCTTCCAAAAAGTATGAAGTTTAGAAATTCTTTGAAAGAAAATTTATCTCTTTTTGAATCATGATGCCTATTGTTACAGAAAATGCTATGAGGCATTCTTTAATAAATGTGTTTAACTTTTGTATCACAAAATTGCCAAGACTTTTTTTGTAAATCACAAAACTATTTTCTTATTCAAAAAATAATCCCACAGTTTACATCATACTCAATAGTAAAAGCTGACAGCTTTCCTTCTAAGATCAAGAACAAGACAAGTATTTCCACTCTTGCCAGATATATTTAACATAGTACTGGAAGTCCTAGCCAGAATAATGAACCAAGAAATAAAAATGAAAACATCCAAATCAGAAAGGAAGAAGTAAAACTGCCCTTTCGTATAGATGGCATGATATTATTTATAGAATATTTTAAATATATACCAAAAACTGTTAAATCAAACAAATCTTATAAAGTTGTAGGGTACAAAATCAAAATAGAAAAAAACTTGTTGTGTTTTTGTATGCTAGCAACACACTATCAGAAAGAAAAATTAAGAAAACAATCACATGTACAGCCTGACCAGGCAGTGGTGCAGTGGATAGAGCATCGGACTGGGATGCAAAAGGACCCAGGTTCGAGACCCCGAGGTCGCCAGCTTGAGCGCGGGCTCATCTGGCTTGAGCAAGGCTCACCAGCTTGGACCCAAGGTTGCTGGCTCAAGCAAGGGGTTACTTGGTCTGCTGAAGGCCTGCGGTCAAGGCACATATGAGAAAGCAATCAATGAACAACTAAGCTGTCGCAATGTGCAACGAAAAACTGATGATTGATGCTTCTCATCTCTCTGTTCCTGTCTGTCTGTCCCTATCTATCCCTCTCTCTGACTCTCTCTCTGTCTCTCTAAAAAAATAAAAATAAATAAAACAAGAAAAACATCACATGTACAAATACATCAAAAAGAATAAAATACTGAGAAATAAAATTAACCAAGGAGAGAAAATGTGTCTATAATGAAAACTATAAGACATTGATTAAAATTTTTATTTGAAAACAACATAAATAAATTAACAGAAATTCATGTTCTGGATTGGAAAAAAATAATATTGTTATAATTGTTGTACTATCAAGGCAGTCTAAAGGTCAGTAAGTTCTATATCAAAATTAAAATGCCATCTTCATAGAAATAGAACAATCTTAAAATTTGTATGAAACCACAAAAGACTGTGAATAGCCAAAGCAATCTTGAAAAAGAAAACAAAACTAGAATATCATATGTCCTGATTTCAAACTATATTACAAAGTTATAATCAAAGCAGTATGGTCCTATAGTTAGAAAAAGACAAAAAAAACCAGACACATAGATCAGTGCAAAAATAGAGAGTGCAAAAATAAATCTACACATATTTAATGAATTAATTTAAGGCAAAAGAATCAAGAATATACAATGGGAAGTGGATAGTCTCTTAAATAAATATATTGGAAAAATTAGACAGAAATATGCCAAAATAATGAAATGGAATCCCTATCATACACCATACACAAGAATTAACACAAAATAGATTAAAAACATGAAACCATAAAACTTTTAGAAGAAAACATAGGGGTAATTAATATCAGTCTTGACAATGAATTTTTGCATTTGACAGTAAAAAAAAAAGGGCAAAGAAAACAAAAATCAAGAAGTAGAACTACATCAAATTAAGAATCTTCCACACAGCAAAGAAACTATTTTTATCGTGGAGTGTTGAAGTGCTTTCAAATGCTTTTTGGACATCTGTTGATATGGTTATGTGGATTTCTCCCTTTTTATGGTAATGTGATGATGAATATTAATATTTAAAGCCTATTTTGAATCCCTAAATTGAGCATTACTGAGCATTAAGTATTATTCTTTTCAAAAAATGTTGCTGCAATTTATTTTCTAATATTTTGTTAAGTATTTTTGCACTGATATTCATAAGAGATATAAATCTTTAATTTTCTCTTATAATATCTTTGCAATATTGTGGTATCAGGGTTGTGCAGGTTTCATAAAACGAGTATTCCTATATTTTCTGAAAGAGTTTCTTGAGGGTTTGTATAATTACTTAATTAAACATATATTTTAAAAGTTTACTATTAAATAATCTGTACCTAGTTTAGTTCTATAAAAATATTTTATAATGAATTTAAACATTTAACATTATATTAAGATATTTAAATTTTTATTTCTGTTTTAGTAATGTATTTTAATGGATCTATACATTTCATCAAAGTTGTTTAATTAGTACCATAAGTTTTATTTGTTAAATTTTCTTATCTTTATGCTTCTAGGATCTGTAGTGATATTTTTTGTTCCCATTTCTGTTAATTGTGTTCTTTTTCTCTTTTTTTGTTGTTCCTTGATCAATATAGCTAATGGTTTATCAATTACATTAATCTTTCAAACAATAAAATTTGAAGTTTTAAAATTCTATTTTTTACTGTTTATCTATTTTGTATGTTATTGCCTTCTGTCCTTCCCTTTGTCATTTTCTTCACTCTGCTTCAGTAGGTTAAATTTTTAGTTTTGCTTTTTTTCTAATTTCGTATGGTAGGAGCTTATATTATTGATTTTAAACCTTTCATTTTTTCCTAATATTAGCAGTTAAAATGTAAAGTTGCTTTTTAAGAACAGTGTTAGCTGTGTTCCATAAAGTTTGGCATGATACATTTTTATTATAGTTTATAAATAAATCAAAATGCACTTTAATTTCTCATGTGATTTCTTCCTTATTATATATTATTATATAGAAATGTTTAATTTGAAAATAGTATTTTCTATATAAGTTATTTCTATTGATCTCTTCTTTAATTTTTTCACATCTGTTTCTTTTTGTTTCTCTGTTTGTCTTTTCTTATCTTTTTTCTATTGATAAGATAAAATCAATATTATTTTAATTTTTTTGGAACATTGGCTATGATATTTTATACTTTTGTTTGTATGATTCTTTGTATATTTGTGTAGTGGTTACAATAACTTCTTTTCATTTCAATGCGAACTGAAAAAGTACTTTGGAATTAATGTAGATAAGTACAACTGGAATAGAATGAATAAATGTATTAAAAAGTAGCAATCTTTACACAGCTTTATTCAGAGAACACATCTGGTCAATACTGTGACTTCTGACTTTATTTAAATATGAAACAAAACAGTGAAAATTAGGAGTGTAATCAAATTGTGGTCACTAAGGATATGTCATTGCCATATGCTATGTGAAGAAATTGTAGCAAGCACAGGTTTGACTTCCTCTTAGTATAGAACACAAGCTGTCAAAGGAAAGATACTTGCATGAGCTTTCAAAATAAGAAATAGATTTCACAACATTATTTATCACCTTGATAATGTCAAGAAAGATAATTGATATAATTCTAAGTTACTTTTCTAAGTAACATGTAGATAAGTACAACTGGAATAGAATGAATAAATGTATTAAAAAGTAGCAATCTTTACACAGCTTTATTCAGAGAATATATCTGGTCAATACTGCAACTTCTGACTTTATTTAAATATGAAACAAAACAGTGAAAATTAGGAGTGAATATCTTGAATAGTGTGAAAGAAAATTGAGATTAGGAAAACAGTATTTCAAAAAGACCCAATTATAGTAGATATTGCTAAGACATTGATTTTTCCCCCTGAAACTTGAAGAAATTTTTATTTGTAAAAGAAACTAATTAATAATATATCACTCTTGAGAATATGCAACACCACATAAAAGTAGGACACAAGAAAAATTTAAAAAAATAAATAAACTTTTCATAATTGAATGGATAGGGGCCTCATTTCTTACACCCAAATGAAATGTGAGATACTTCAGTTATTGCATTTTAAAGTCTTATCCACTTAGTTTTGGGGTGGTTTTCAGCATGAAATCTTTTCTTGGTTTTTGGGTTCATGGTCAATATAACTATCTAGAATTATTTGTCAAAACGAAGAACAACTCATTATTACCATCAACTAGTAATTATATGATATGTTTCTAATTTGTATAATAAAGAATAAAAATAGGCCCTGGCCGGTTGGCTCAGCGGTAGAGCGTCGGCCTGGCGTGCGGGGGACCCAGGTTCGATTCCCGGCCAGGGCACATAGGGGAGGCGCCCATTTGCTTCTCCACCCCCCCCCCTCCTTCCTCTCTGTCTCTCTCTTCCCCTTCCGCAGCCAAGGCTCCATTGGAGCAGAGATGGCCCGGGCGCTGGGGATGGCTCCTTGGCCTCTGCCCCAGGCGCTAGAGCGGCTCTGGTCTCGGCAGAGCGACACCTCGGAGGGGCAGAACATCGCCCCCTGGTGGGCGTGCCGGGTGGATCCCGGTCGGGCGCATGCAGGAGTCTGTCTGACTGTCTCTCCCAGTTTCCAGCTTCAGAAAAATACAAAAAAAAAAAAAGAAAGAATAAAAATAAGCATGACTGGATAGGAAACCTGAGCTATAGCTCAAGTTATATGGCAACACACATACCGTAGATCATTTTAGTGCTAGTTTTTAAACTAAGTTTCATTTCTGTTTTATAGTCAATAATCATTAATTCTTTTTAATATAATTTAACTTTAAATATTTATTTTTATTCTTTAAAATCATGACTTTTATTTATCAAAAATGTTTGAGAAAATTCTGATTTAAAGGACAAACCACAGGCAGAAAATAATAAAATTTATTAGAATGTACAAAAATGTTATTAATTAGAATGTACAAAATGTTGTATATCTAATTGTCAGTCAGAGCCCCTACAAGCTATTTTGACAATCTAACTTACAGAAAAACAAAATGAGCATTTTAATCATACAATTATTTGTATCAATAAGTGTGTAGATAAATTAGATGCATGCATCAGGGATTTGTCAACTGAAAAAATTTATTTGCTTGGTTGAGGTCTACGTTTCCAGAGTGGTCATGGGAAATCTTCAGATTTTCTTTCTTCTGTACTCAGAGCTGATTTTTCCCTAATAAGCCTGTTGCAGGTGTGATGTTTTGCAAACAAATTAAAATAACTTTCTAGGCTGCTTCAATCAAATCATATTTATTCTTTATCACTACTAGTTTTGTTCCTCAGATTTCTTAAAATGGCACCTCATCAAGCCCTGGTTTCTTGGAACCCAATAATTGCTGTTCTATCTGAAACCCCTTCAGAGGCAAAATTCTATTCTCAGTTATCAGAGGCAATCATCAGAGAGAGGAGCCATCAATTTAGACACTAATATCACATCCTGTTCCTTTTTATTTTCTTTGCAATTTATCTGTATGTTTTAGAGACATATTTTCTGTTTCCATCATCCTTTCAATTAACTGTGTACCTCTATATGGAAATCTGATGTTTTCCCCTTTAATTCATAGTAGAATATTATGGTTATCACAGAACTTTGTTGAGCTTAATTGAGAGCTTTACTGACTACATTCTGGTGTCTTAGTTAGCACATGGATTCAGAACACAAAATCTCAAATATTCATTAAGTTTTTTTTGTTATTGTACTTTTTTATTTTAGGAAGAAAGCAAGAGAGCAAAATGTAGTTAAGCTAAAGTTTTCATTATTATACATTATTAAAAATTAAAGTCAGTTAAGAAGGTTTTGAGGGGATATACATTGTAAATGGTCTCAAAGAAAGAGTGAAGAGTTCATGAAGTAAATAGTTCATGTTGGTGAAGAAGCACCCAAGAGATTATTGGATAATGTGAAAAAACAATAATGCAGGAATGGAGATTGGTAGGTTGTGATGGGAGGAATATGCCATTCAGTTGGAGGTGTGAAAAGAACCAAAATTTATTATTTAATCTGAGCTGGCTGATTTTTCTAATCACAATTTATCTTGATATTGCAAAGTAAATTAGATACTTGAAAAATGTGTGGTATAGCTCAAGGATATGAAATTAAATTAGGAGGAGAAATGATTCAAAATAAGTATCACAATTAAGACTATTTCACTTCTCTGTTTAAATTGATGAGAGATGTCGGTTTATAGTTATGTTTTTTGTGACGTTTTTATCTGGTTTTGGCATGAGGATAATGCTAACATCGTGGAATAAAATGTTTTTCTTCTCATATTTTCTGGAAGAGTTTGTCTGGAAGTGTTTTTCTTCTTTAGGAAACTGATAGAATACAACAGTGAAGTTATCTGGTCTTGGTACTTTGTTTTTTAGAAGGGTATTCATTATTAATAGTATTTCTTTAATAGTATAAGCCTATTTAGATTATCTATTTCTCCCTGTGTGAGTTTTGATACATTATGTCTTACAAGAAATTGGTGTATTTTATCTATCTTTTATAACAATATATCTCGTACTTTATATGTATGTTTATGCATTTATATTTTTGTTTTGTTTACAGTTATGCACTAGTGTCTAATACTACAGTTGGAATTTATTTATTTAGCTTAATTAATTCATATATAGATATAAAACAACACTTAACTCACATGGGCCTATTAGGTGGTGGTTTTGAGTGTTTTGTGGTTGTTTGCCTTTATTTCACCATTTAGGGGAAGGTCTGTGACAGGCCCCTAAGAAGTCATTAAATGATCGAGTTAGTTAATGTTCTGTCAACTTCCATAGCATAATCTTTGTCTTATCAATCTTATGAGATTTACATTTTCACAATACAAGCATGTTATTATTTAAACATGAAATTATCAGTAACCTTAACTCTCAAATCAGAAGAAATATATATGAACATTTGCAAAGTGATATTTACTTTGTGCAGTTTGATGTTGGTAATGTTGGACAGTGGAGCATTTTCTAAGTGCCTCATGTACACAATTTATTTCAGAAAAGCATATTTTCCTGTACTTGTTGATATTTCATATGAAACAAAAATTTAGTATTTACAAAATCTGAAAAACATAAAACCAAAAGTTGTTTCTTTTTTTTTTACAGATCAGTGTAAAATCACTATTCTAGAATGAAATCTAACAGAATGACAGTGGTGGAAAACACAAATGAGTGAACATGTATTATAATAGTAGTTGAATATAGGCTTATTTACCATCACTATTCTGTTTTTATAGTGCCACATGTAAAGACCATTTTATTTTTAATGTCATTGGCATAAGAGCTATGTGTTCATTTGCTGAATTTCAAGAATGTTATATGGTCTTATACATACTCTCAATCTTAAATAAGCAAACAACAACAACAATATATATATGTGTGTGTGTGTGTGTGTGTGTGTGTGTGTGTGTGTATGTATGTATGTATTTAGTCCTAGAGAAATGTTAAACCAACATTACAGTGGTATTCCACCACTCTGTTTCACCAAATGGATGATTTGTTTAAACACACCATAACCAGCACCTGAATAAATCAATATGACAGTCTTTATCAAAGCATGCTTATAGATTCTAGAGTTTTAAGGCTTATTTCAATACCATCAAATTTAATATAAGAAGGGATAGTTTTAATTTTTAATCTAATGCTATTGTTTGTTGAAATACTACTTTTATACTCCAAAAGTCTGCCACCAACTTTCTTCCATATTCTTCCCCAAATCAAGTCTTTCAACAGAGAATGAGAAGAATCTACAAATTGGTTAAATGGAGAGATTACAAAGAATCTCTGACTCTTTTTTTTTTTAAGTGAAAGGAGGGGAGATAGTGAGACAGATTCCCACAAGGACCCTGACTGGGATCTTCTGCCTGGGCCAATGTTGAAATACTGAGATATTTTTAGTGCCTGATGCTAATGCACTACAATGGAACTATCCTCAGTGCCTGGGGCCAATGATTGACCCAATCAGGGCATTGGCTGTGAGAGGGAAAGAAAGAGAGAAAGGGGAGAGGAAGGGGGCAAGAAGCAAATGGTCACTTCTCTTGTGTGCTTTGACTGGGAATTGAACCTGGATGTTCATATGCTGGGCTGACACTCTATCCACTGAGCCAGCTAGCTAGGGCCTAAGAACCCCTGACTGGACTTTCAAGCACTTAAGCAGAAACTTCTAACAAACAAATGTGCTGAGTCTTTTTTAAATTTATTTTTAATTTTTATTTAATTTACTGTGGTAACATTGGTTAATAAATTTATATAGGTTTCAAGGGTACAATATTATTATACATCACCTCTATATTCTATTGTGTATTCATCATTCAAAGTCAAGTCTTTTTCTGTCACCATTTATCCCTTCTTACCCTCTTCTATCTCCTCCTTTCGCTTTTGTAATCACCATACTGTTGTCTATGTCTACGAGGGTTTTATTTTTGCTTAATCCTTTCATTTGTTTTACACAGCGCCCCAACTCTTCTCCCCTGACTACTGTCAGCCTGTTCCCTGTGTCTATGAGTCTTAACTAGTAATAAATGGCAATGTTTAGATAAGAAGAGAGATATCTAAGGATGTTCTCAAATTGGCATCTCTAGAAGATCACTGAATATCTTTTAAAATTAATATTTAAAAGATATACATTGCATTCTTTTCAGTTAAGATTTTAAATGCTGAAATTTAATATTCTTATCAGTTTGTAATGTTCTATTCTGTTTGTTTGTGTGCTTATATTTTTTCCCCAGACTGCCCCATTTATCGAGAGAGGATTGATTTTATATAATCCTTATTCTTTTTAAATTTTTTCTTTTTTCTTAATATGAACTCAAATAAAAAATTTATTTAACCTCGTTTATGTCTGACCTTATTAATAGTGTACCAAAATTTCCATTCTATATACTTCATGGGATTTATTTTGCATGCCATGCCAGCTAAAAGATAAGAAAATTCTTTATAAAATACATAAGGTTCTACACAAAATAAAAATAATATTGATTTCTTTCTAAATTAATTCCATTTTATCACAGACCTAAGAACTGGAGCAGATAAGGTAATATTCAAAATTATTTTACAATGAATTAATGATACAATATTAGTGCCAAAATGATAGACTAAAATTGGGAAGTTCTATAAATAAAATACTCCTTTTTAAATAAAGTTTTCAAAAGACATCAGAGAAATGGCACCGTAAGGAGCAATACTGATAAATCTTCCCAAAAATTCAACAAAATCTTCAACCAGAGACAGAAAAATCTATCTTTGGAGCCTCCAGAAGTTCCACACTAAGCCCAAAGGTATGACTGAGCAAAAAATTGACTAAATATATAATCAACCCCAAAGGAAATAAGGAGGAAGAAACACTCCTCCCTCCTCAATAACCTAAATAAGGGCTGCTTTCACTGGGAACTGAGAGTATAGAAACTAAGGCGAGCATAGGGTGTGAATAGAACCAGACTGCAGCACAAACATCCGAACCAAGCTGTGGCATAGACATCCAAGCCAAGGAAAAACTGTGCTTATGGCAACTCAGTCAACACAAGCTAACACTCGTGCCAAACCCAGACAAAGAAAGGCACTTGGGACAGCCATCTGCCCCGATCTCCTGGTCAGCGCACGCAGATAGTAGGCGAGAGATTCCTCCTAGAGCCCTGGGAGTGGGCACCTGTGTTACCAGACAGAGGGACAGAGTCAGAGGCCTTTCTGTGGGCCAAAATCAGAGTCTTGAAGTCACCCCTGCACACCAAAAAGCAGTGCTCAGGGAGTGAGTGGGAGCAAAATTCCCTATGCTAGAACTTTTCCAAGTGGGCGGGGCTCCTCACTGGGAGTGAGAGGCAGCTGGCCAGATATACTGGTTGGCGAGCTCAGAAAGTGGGCAAGAGATTCCCCGGGATTGGGTGCCTGTATTCCCAAACAGAGGGGCAGACTCAGAGGTCTTTGTGTGGGCCAAAGTCCTGCCTTGATTATACTAGTGCCTCAGACTGACAGAGCCTTACCCAGATCCCTGTGCTGAGTGGGAAAAGTGGGGATTTGCCAGCTCTGTAAGCCTTTTACTCCTCAGGCAGAGGCAGCAGCAACCCCATAGCTGGATCATCAGGCTACTAATTCAGGAAGGAAAGACTAGGAGAGAGGCTCCAGGAATACGGACTCTCTCATTGGCAGAGCCTGCAAATGCTAATGAGCCTTGACTGCCAACAAGACTGAAGCCCAATATATGATATCACCAAAGAGACTTATCAACTGCAAAACTCTACCTACGTGTGCCACAGGGGCAGAACCCAGGGTACAGAGTCACCGACCAGGAAGAGAGAGAGAAAAGAAAAAGCAAGAAGATAATCTCTCAAAATCAAGAATAATCCACAGACTTTATAACCTATCCCGTTTTATTATATTTGTTCGTTTGTTTCTCTTATCTTCTTGTCTTGATTATTTTCTTCCTCTTCCAATTTGGTCATTTAATTTTCTGCTGGTCTTACTCTCTCCTCTCCTTGAATTACACTACCCATAAGTGTTACATCTCCCATTATCTTTTCTTCCTTCTCCCTTTCTCTCTATGAGGGTTGCACTCCAAAACCCTTAACTCTCTCTCTCCTATTATTCTTTTTTCTTCTTTTTGTGTTTTCCTCTTTCTTTTTTTCCCCCTCTATATTAGTTTCTTCTTTTCTCCTTTACTTTTTCTCTCATTCAATCTTCAATCACGAACAAATTGCTTTATCTGGAACTCAAATTTTTCTCTGTGGTGCTTTGGGGGTTTTTTACTTCACTTCTTTTAACTCACTAGCAGTGCTCCCAACCCTGGCTCTCCATTTTATCTAGTTCTTGCTCCACTAAATACAATAGTAATTTTTAAATTTTTCCCCCTTTTTCCTGTTTCCCTCTTATTCCTCTCATCATATCTCTTAGTCAACCATCACCTAAAAGCAAATCATTTTATTCTTGACCCCAAATTTTTCCTTTTTTGCATTTTGTGGGTCCATACCCCCATTTTGCCCTATTATCACTTCTCTTCAACTCAGGCCCTCCATTATAGGTAGTTTTTGTTCTATCTAGCACAATATATTTCAAATTTCACCACAAGATTTTCTCGAGGAGGGGAGAGGAGATAAGAGGGAAAAGGGGGGGGGAATAATATTTTTTATCCTTTTTTATTTTTATTTTTTAAATTTTTTATTCTTTATTAATTCTCATCAATACTATCAACAAAACCACCCTCAGATGCCATTAAGGAAAAAGGAATCAAATATCATGAATACAAAAGACAGAGAGATAGCATAGATAGATGAGGAAAAATCTATGGAGAAAAAATTTAATATATTGGAAACCTTGGAGCGAAATGACAGAGAATTTAAAATAGAAATCCAAAAATACTCAGAGATATACAAGAAAACACAGAAAGGCAATTTAGGGAGCTCAGAAAACAACTCAATGAACACAAAGAATATATTACCAAGGAAATTGAAACTATAAAAACAACTCAAACAGAGATGAAAAAACACAATTTACAGGCTGAAAAATGAGGTAACAAGCTTAGCCAAATAGAAGGTAGGATTAGTGAAATAGAAGACAGGTAACATGAAGCACAACAGAGAGGAGAAGAAAGAGACTCAAAAATTTAAAAAAATGAGAAAGCTCTACAGGAATTGTCTGACTCCATCAAAAAGAATAACATAAGAATAATAGGTATATCAGAGGGAGAAGAGAGAGAAAATGGAATGGAGAACATATTCAAACAAATAATAGATGAGAACTTCCCAAGCCTGTGGAAAGAACTAAAGCCTCAAATTCAAGAAGCAAACAGAACTCCGAGTTTTCTTAACCCCAGCAAACCTACTCCAAAGCACATCATAATGAAATTGGCACAAACCAACGGCAAAGAAAAAATTCTCAAGGCAGCCAGGGAAAAGAAGAATACAACATATAAAGGAAGACCCATTCGATTATCATCAGATTTCTCAACAGAAACTCTACAAGCTAGAAGAGAGTGGACCCCAATATTTAAAGTCCTGAAAGAGAGGAACTTTCAGCCACAAATACTATACCCATCAAAGCTATCCTTCAAATATGAAGGAGAAATAAAAATATTCACAGATACAGAAAAGATGAGGAAATTTATCATCAGAAAACCCCCACTCCAGGAATTATTAAAGGGAGTTTTCCAACAGATACAAAGAACAAAACAAAACAAAAGCATAAATAAAAGCTCCACCAAGAACACAATAAAATCAAATTTAAACTGTGACAATAACAAAAAAAAGGGGGGAGAGGATGGAGATTAACAGTAGCAAAGGATGATGGAGTGCAAAAGTACTCACAAGACAGTGAACTGCAATGAACAGGGTAGGAAACCTTTTCATTACTTAATGGTAACCACCATTGAAAAAAACCACAGTAGCACATGATTTAAAAAAGGTAGCAACAGAGGAAAGATATATGGAATACAACAACAACAACAAAAAAAGATAGAAAATGAAAGAAAAGAATCAAACAAGACACAAAACTGAAAGCAATGTATAAAATGGCAATAGAGAACTTACAAGTGTCAATAATTACTCTAAATGTAAATAAATTAAACTCATCAATAAAAAGGCACAGAGTAGCAGAATGGATTAAAAAAGAAAATCCAACTGTATGCTGCCTACAAGAAACTCATCTAAGCAACAAGGATAAAAACAAATTTAAAGTGAAAGGCTGGAAAACAATACTACAAGCTAATATCATCCCCCAAAAAGCAGGCGTAGCAATACTCATATCTGATAATGCTGACTACAAGACAGGAAAAGTACTCAGAGACAAAAATGGTCATTTCATAATGATTAAGGAGACACTGAATCAAGAAGACATAACAATTCTTAATATATATGCACCAAACCAAGGAGCACCAAAATATGTAAGACAGCTACTTATTGACCTTAAAACAAAAACTGACAAAAATACAATCATACTTGGAGAACTCAATACACCACTGATGGCTCTAGATAGGTCATCCAAACAGAGAATCAATAAAGATATATTGGCCTTAAACAAAACACTAGAGAACCTGGGTATGATAGACATCTATAGGACATTTCATCCCAAAGTGACTGAGTATACATTTTTCTCCAGTGTACATGGATCATTCTCAAGAATTGACCATATGTTGGGCCACAAAAACAACATCAGCAAATTCAGAAAAATTGAAGTTGTATCAAGCATATCTTCTTATCATAAAGCCTTGAAACTAGAATTCAACTGCAAAAAAGAGGAAAAAAACCCCACAAAAATGTGGAAACTAAACAACATACTTTAAAAAATGAATGGGTCAAAGAAGAAATAAGCACAGAGATCAAAAGATATATACAGACAAATGAAAATGACAATACAACATATCAGAATCTATGGGATGCAGCAAAAGCAGTGATAAGAAGGAAGTTCATATCACTTCAGGCATATATGAACAAACAAGAGAGAGCCCAAGTGAACCACTTAACTGCACACCTTAAGGAACTGGAAAAAGAAGAACAAAGATAACTCAAAACCAGCCGAAGAAAGGAGATAATAAAAATCAGAGCAAAAATAAATGAAATAGAGAACAGAAAAACTATAGAAAAAATTAATAGAACAAGGAGCTGGTTCTTTGAGAAGATCAACAAAATTGACAAACCTTTGGCAAGATTTACCAAGGAAAAAAGAGAAGAACTTATATAAACAAAATCCAAAATGAAAGAGGAGAAATCACCATGGACATCATAGATATACAAAGAATTATTGTAGAATATTATGAAAAACTTTATGCCACTAAATTCAACAATCTAGAAGAAATGGATAAATTCCTAGAATAATACAACCATCCTAGAATGAGTCAAGAAGAAGCAGAAAGCCTAAACAGACCAATTAGTAGGGAAGAAATAGAAAAAACCATTAAAAACCTCCCCAAAAATAAAAGTCCAGGCCCAGACAGTTATACTAGCAAATTCTATCAAACATTTAAAGAAGACTTGATTCCTACTCTACTCAAAGTCTTCCAAAAAATTGAAGAAGAAGCAATACTTCCAAACACATTTTATGAGGCCTACATAACCCTCATACTGAAACCGGGCAAGGACAGCTCAAAAAAAGAAAACTACAGACCAATATCTCTAAAATACTAAACAAAATCTAGCAAATCAAATACAACAACATATTAAAAAATAATACATCACGATCAAGTGGGATTCATCCCAGAATCTCAAAGATGGTTCAACATACGTAAAACGGTTAACATAATACACCATATCAACAAAACAAAGAACAAAAACCACATGATCTTATCAATAGATGCAGAAAAGGCATTCAATAAAATACAACATAATTTTATGTTTAAGACTCTCAACAAAATGGGTATAGAAGGAAAATATCTCAACATGATAAAGGCCATATATGATAAACCATCAGCTAACATCATATGAAATGGCACAAAACTGAAGGCTTTCCCCCTTAAATCATGAACAAGACAGGGTTGTCCACTGTCACCACTCTTATTTAATGTGGTGCTAGAGGTTCTAGCCAGAGCAATCAGACAAGACAAAGAAATAAAAGGGATCCATATCGGAAAAGAAGAAGTAAAGGTATCACTTTTTGCAGCTGATATGATCCTATACATCGAAAACCCCAAAGAATCTACAAAAAGAGTACTAGAAACAATAAGCCAATACAGTAAGGTCGCAGGATACAAAATTAACATACAAAAGTCCATAGCTTTTCTATATGCCAACAATGAAACATTTGAGAACAAATTCAAAAAAAAATCCCCTTCACAATTGCAACAAAAAAAATAAAATACCTAGGAATAAACATAACAAAGAATGTAAAGGACTTATATAATGAAAACTACAAACCATTGTTAAGAAAAATCAAAAAACATACAATGAGATGGAAGAATATTCCTTGTTCTTGGATAGGAAGAATAAATATAATCAAGATGGCCATATTACCCAAAGCAATATACAAATTTAATGCAATTCTCATCAAAATTCTATGACATATTTTAAAGAAATGGAACAAAAAATCATCAGATTTAATTGGAATTATAAAAAACCCAAAATAGCCAAAGCAATTCTAAAGAAAAAGAACGAAGCTGGGGGCATTACAATACCTGACTTCAAACTATATTATAGAGCCACAACAATCAAAACAGCATGGTATTGGCAGAAAAATAGACACTCAGACCAATGGAACAGAATAGAAAGTCCAGAAATAAAACCACATATATATGATCAAATAATTTTTGATAAAAGGGCCAACAATACACAATGGAGAAAAGAAAGCCTCTTCAACAAATGGTGCTGGAAAAACTGGAAAGCCAAATGCAAAAGAATGAAACTCGACTACAGTTTTTCCCCTTGTACTAAAATTAATTCAAAATGGATCAAAGACCTAAATATAAGACCTGAAACCATAAAGTACATAGAAAAAGACAGGTTCTAAACTCATGGACATTGGTTTTAAAGAGCATTTTATGAATTTGACTCCAAAGGTAAGGGAAGTGAAGGCAAAAATAAATGAATGGAACTACATCAGACTAAGAAGTTTTTGCTCAACAAGAGAAACTGACAACAAAATAAACAGACAGCCAACTAAATGGGAAATGATATTTTCAAACAACAGCTCAGATAAGGGCCTAATATCCAAAATATACAAAGAACTCATAAAATTCAACAACAAACAAACAAAAAATCCAACAAAAAAATGGGAAGAGGACATGAATAGACACTTCTCTCAGGAAGAAATAGAAATGGTAAACACATATATGAAAAGATATTCATCTTCATTAGTTATTAGAGAAATGCAAATCAAAACTGCAATGAGATATCCCCTCACACCTGTTAGATTAGCTATTATTAACAAGACAGGTAATAGCAAATGTTGGAGAGGCTGTGGAGAAAAAGAAACCCTCATTCACTGTTGGTGTGAATGTAAAGTAGTACAACCATTATGGAAGAAAGTATGGTGGTTCCTCAAAAAACTGAAAATAGAACTACCTTATGACCCAGCAATCCCTCTACTGGGTGTATACCCCCAAAACTCAGAAACATTGATATGTAAAGACACATGCAGCCCCATGTTCATTGCAGCATTATTCACAGTGGCCAAGACATAGAAACAACCAAAAAGTCCTTCAATAGAAGACTGGATAAAGAAGATGTGGTACATATACACTATGGAATACTACTCAGCCATAAGAAATGATGACATCAGATCATTTACAACAAAATGGTGGGATCTTGATAATATTATACGAAGTGAAATAAGTAAATCAGAAAAAAACAAGAACTATAGTATTCCATATGTAGGTGGGACATAAAAACAAGACTAAGAGACATTGATAAGAGTGTGGTGGTTGAGGGGGGAGAGAAAAAGGGGGAGGGGCACAAAGAAAACTAGATAGAAGGTGACAAAGGACAATCTGACTTTGGGTGATGGGTATGCAACATAATTGATTGACAAGATAACCTGGACATGTTTTCTTTGAACGTATGTACCCTGATTTATTGATGTCATCCTAGTAAAATTAATAATATATATATATATATATAAAGTTTTCAACTAATTTCATCTTAAACTGACCTCAAGAGTTCTGCAAAAATTATGAACACTATCTCTCAATAAAAACAGAATTTGCTAATTCAAAAAATCCCAAAACCACTTATTAAAGTTTCTTCATTTTATAGGTAAGCATCTATCTGAAGATTCAGAGGCACGAACTAACATGGCCATCACCCACTGTCATAGCTAGAACCAGCTTGCCTTAGCTTTCATATTAGTGTTCTTTTCACTCTACCAACTGGTCATTAGATCCAAAGCCTTAGTAGGGATCTGATAGCTTAATGTACATGAATGATTGATTCAGAGTAAAATCTTTGAGCTAATTTGAAGTTATACTAAAAATAATAGCATTAGTTCTACACATCTTTGTGCTAAATACTTCTTGTCATATAATGCATTTCATGTTAGAATCAGTTAATTTAGAAAGAGGCATTTAAAAATTGTGTGCTAGCATGTCTTATGGTAATAGAATTTAATTTTTTTTTATTTATAACATTTACCTCAAGATTTCTTCTGAAAAGTTTTAGGTGGCTTTTAAAAGTCTTCTGGATCGTTTAAGTGTTTAGCCCACAAAACAGTGTTGTTCTCCTGTTTCAGGAAACCTCCACCTCCAAGGACCCTCCCATTATTTATTAATCTGGCACCAGGTTTTCTGACATGATGAAAATAAGAAAACTACTACAAAACTCACGCTCCCATTATTGGCCTTAGGCTTTTGAGTATAACAACCAAAGCTCAGAGGTAGATAATATTGCAGACACTTCTCCCCATGACAGCAAACCAAGTTCCAGACCAGAATTTTTATCGGTAAAGAATGCTGACCTGGGAAGTGTATGGACTGGGACATGGAACATTTAAAATATCAAGGGCCCACTTACCCTTTATTCTAGCAGTGGCTAAACTAATAAAAGTCAAGGGTTATTGAAAATACATCTTTCTATCACTAGTATTTTTCTGTAGCAGTTATCACCACTGGGCCTAAGGGCTTTGACAAAGGAGCTTTTTAACATGAAAGCGGCAAGAAGCAAGCCCCAGAACTGAACTGTTTGGAGGCCCAAATGGTGCTTTTAAAAATAAGCTTGCAGAGTATTAAGCATCTCTGAGCACCTCATTCCCCTTAGGATCACTGGTGTCACATTAAGACTTTTTTCTCTTAAGTGTCAGTAGGAAATGGGGCCAAATGTGATGGCTCTTGAAATGGCCATTTCTGTATTCCTCTAGATGCCCGGTTGTACCTGGTGAGAATGGCTCTCAAAGGAAATAAATGGAAGGAGAAAAGTAAATGGACTCAGAAAAGGAAAGAAAAAGTATAATGATCAAGAAAATTGGGATAATTATGAAGAAACGGAGATAAAATTTTCCATTTGAATCTTAGTAATATTTAATGTATTTTTCAAACATTCTATTTGCACCTATGAAGCAAGAGCAATCAAGTTACAGTATTTCCATTTGTTTTCATAGTTCATCATGACTTGAAAAAGGGTGGGTTGTCAGTGGAGAAGGATCAGACTCAGCAGCAGCGGGATCAGGGTTAGTGCTGAAAATTCCGGGGTTGGCCAACAATTAGGAAGGTTAAGAGAAAGCATGTTTTCTGCAAGAGGTCGTGACATCCTCATAAAGTGATAGTTCCTGTTTCTTTTTTAACTTTTAATTAATAGGTCAGGGTTTCTTGGGAGACACTCACATGCTTGCACTTTACTGTGAACAGATGACTGATTCACAGACCACTGTAGCAATCTCATAGATTGAGAAAAGCCAAAGTAATTTATCTTCTTTCTATTTCTACCATGTCAACTTTTCAAAATTACTCTTAAAAATATTTATTTTTAAAAAATTCTTATATGTACTTTGACTGTAAAGCCTGCGACTTTGAACAGACAATCTCAGCATTCCAGGTTGACACTTTATCCACTGCACCACCACAGGTCAGGCATAAAAATATCATATATTAAATGCCTACCTATGATGGGTCTGTGTTCACATGCACTGAAATCTGGTACTCATACACAAGGAACAATAGTTGTATTCAATATTCAGGAGGGTAAATTTATTTATCACATAAATCTTTGACTCTAAATAGAATCAACTTTAGATTTTCATGTTATTCCCTTTCCTAAAAACAAATAATGTTTATTCCACTATCTATGTAAACACCCCACATGATAATTAGCATTGGCAGTCTGCAGTGCTGAATTAAAGCCTCTCACCAGGAGGGACATATGGAATTCCCTTTCTTAGAAACCCGGTTGGTAAATCGCTAGGTAGAAATTCCTATCATTGCCTCCTCATGTTTATAGCTGTATCAACCTCCCACTCGTATTAATGCAAGTCTTAGAATTAGAGATAAAGATATTAAAGGTATTTCTAACTTCAGAGACAAATCTTTTACTGTTTAAATAACACCACAGGCTACTGTTAAGCATTTTAACAGAACAGTTAAATGCTTTTTTAACTACACAAAATATACACTAGGATAGAGTGCAAACGATCTCATCCACGTATTTTTTGGAAGAATAGCAGATGGAAAAGCCTTGAGCTTTCATTTCCATGTATTATATCATATACATATTAAATTTCTGTGAAGGCAACATTACTGAGTATTGATCATATATTATTTCCTAGGCCCTATGGTAAGCACATACATTATCTCACTTAATCCCCACAATTACCTAATGAAGCTGACACTATCATCTTTATTTGCAGAGAAAAGTAATGAAACTAAAAAATACATGTAACTTGCCCAAGTTCACACAGAGAGAAAGACCCAAAAGAAGTTGGAAATATAGGACTGCCTGC
This sequence comes from Saccopteryx leptura, assembly GCF_036850995.1. Taxonomy (NCBI): domain Eukaryota; kingdom Metazoa; phylum Chordata; class Mammalia; order Chiroptera; family Emballonuridae; genus Saccopteryx; species Saccopteryx leptura. Next base: position 47,322,613 of record NC_089505.1, on the reverse strand, counting down.
ATGCAATGCTTCATGAACTTTTTTTTTATCTCATGAGATTTCTTAATCTCAGATTAGCAAATATATTATGTAATGGTTAAATCTACTTAGTTCCAGTGTGATAAATATAAACCATTGTGTTTGATAAATTAAAAAAACATATTATTTATGCAAGAAGCATTGACAGTTTATCTCTGAATATTTTGTTACTTTTGTTTTTATAAATATTTACTATTAGTAATTATCAGGTATTAAATGACTCATTTATTTTATTACAATAATTATACTTTAAGGTGTTAATAATTTTTGTTAATAATTTCTACATGAAATTTTGGAATATATGAGAAACAAAATTGTGACATGGAACTATTTATTAGCATATTCATATTTAGCAAATATTTTTCATATGGTAATGTCCTCTTATACATAGTAATTAGTTATTAGCTATACTTTTATTTGTGCAAGGAGGTTAAAATTTTATATTTTAGCAGTATGTGATTAAAAAATAAGTAACTTTACAAATGATTATTATTTAATAAATCAAATATTCATTTCAAATTTATTGTTCACATATTTTCTTTCTTTTTTTTTTCTTTTTGTATTTTTCCAAAGTGAGAAGTGGGTGGAGGGGAGGCAGACAGACAGACTCCGGATGTGCCCAACCGGGATCCACCTGGCATGCCCACCAGGGGGCGAGGCTTTGCTCCTCTGGAGCATTGCTCCTCTACAATTGGAGCCATTCTAGCACCTAAGGCAGAGGCCATGGAGCCATCCTCAGTGCCCGGGCCAACTTTGCTCCCATAGAGCCTGGGCTGCAGGAGGAGAAGAGAGACAAAGAGAAAGGAGAAGGAGAAGGGTAGAGAAGCAAATGGGTGCTTCTCCTCTGTGTCCTGGCTGGGAATCGAACCCAGGACTTCCACACGCTGGGTAGATGCTCTGCCGCTGAGCCAAACGGCCAGGGTCTGAATTTTCTTTGTTAATGAACTTAACTATTGCATTTAAATATCAGTTTATTATAAAAATTTGTTTCCCCAAATCCCCCTAAACCTATTATGATTTGATCTCTAAAAATATAATCATTGAAAAACCTTTTTTATATATAAAGGCTAAAAAACAGAGGATAATGTGACAATATGGTGGAGATTAAGTATTTTTATATAGTACTGGAGCAACCTGAATAGAGAGGATATTTAACATGTTTTAAAAGTGGATTGTCCTTATCCCACAAGTTTACTTCTACATGGCAAAATTCAAAATAGCATGTGTAGATGCAAGGACATGAATGCTTATTACAAGATCATTAAAAGCACTGAAAAAAATGAACACTGTCTCAACATCTTTCAATAGGCAAGGGGGAAATTTTTTTGTGTGCATCAAAGGACACTATCAAGAGAGTAAAAAAGCAGCCCACAGAAGGAAAGAAAATATTTGCAAATCATATATCTGTTAAAGGTTTACTATCTGGAACACATAAAAAGCTGTTGGAATGTAACAACAAAAAGACAAACAACCCAATTCAAAATGAGCAAAGTAATTGAATAGACATTTCTCCAGAGAAATGCAAATGGCCAATAAGTATATGAAAAGATGCTCAACATCCTTAGTCATTAAGGAAATGCAAATCAAAACAATAATAAAATACTAATACATAGGTAGTAGAAAGACTATAATTTAAAAAAAGACAATACTAAGTGTTGAAGAAGACGTGGAGAGAAATTGGAAACCTATGCATTGCTGGTGGGAATATAATATGTGCAGCCATTGTGCAAACAGTTTCTCAAAAAAATAAACATAGAATTACTATGTGACCCAGCAATTCTACTAAATATATACCCAAAATAATGAAAACAAAGACCTAAACAGATACTTGTACACAAATATTCCCAACAACATTATTTACAATAGCCAAAAGGTAGAAATACCCCAAACAGCTAACTGGATAAACAAAATGTGATACACACACACACACACACACACACACACACACTGAAACAGTATTCAGCTTTAAAAAAAAGAATAAAGTTTTGATACATGCTGCAACAGAGGGAAACCTTGCAAATGTTATGCTAAATTAAATAAGACAGACACAAAGGAACAAATATTGTGTGATTCCACTTACATGCATTACCAAAAATAATTAATAAAGACAGAACATAGATAAGAGGTTAAACAATGAAACTCTAATAATTTAAATAAAAATATTTTTTAAAAAGAAGTGGAAGGAAAATGAAGAAGAAATAACACCAAAGCAAGCTTATTGTTTTTGACATACATTAAATATCAGTTTTTCATGGACAAAAAAACTTCCAGCACTCTAAGACAAAGAGAAGGAACTAGGCAAGATCAGCTCTTACAGGTACATCTGTTTTCCTTCTATTGAGAGCTTTCCATTTGATTTTTTTTCTAGGACACTTGTAGTAAAGATTTCTGTTCAAGAGGTTGCAAAGCTATTTATGTCATAAGTAAAATTATGAAATTTTGCAAAAAATAATTTAATTTTAGCATAACTATATTTATAATCTTCCATTTTATATGTGTTACATACAAATGTGTAACCAATGACTTGTTGGAAAAAATTAACATGTTATTGTGGTATGTTTTGGTCATTAAGTACTCACTGAAATATTTTCCATTTTCCATCTGGGCAATGGCAAGACTGCACTTCTTTGGATATGGGAAGTTAATGTGACCAGATCATTTGCCTTCTCCAATAAGATATGAATAGAAGAGCCATTTGCCACTTTCAACTGGAATCTTTAGAGTCAGTCAGCACATCAATTGTCATGTTTGGTTTTTATGCCTTGACAATAGTGGAAGCACTGAGACAGAGTCTACCTCATCCTGGGTACCTGGCAGATAAAAACATAGTTCAAGGCCTCCTTGATCTATGACTGACAGGTAGCATGAGTGAGAAGTTGATCTTTCTTGTTTTAACTCACTGAGACTTGGAAATTGCTTGTTACTGAAACATAAACTCACTTATCCAGAAAGATAGATTTGCAAAGAGCATTTTCAGGATCTCATACTAAGAGAGATAAGAAGAAATTCACTCAGTAAATATTTCTTGAGTACTTACCTTGTGTGAGCCGTGGCTCTAGCTAGATGATAAACACAAGGAGCAAAACCCAGCCTTGTGAAGATTACGTTTTATTGTGAGAAAGAGACAACAAACAGTAAATATAATAAATACAAATGTAATGCTATTCCAGAAGATGCTAATGCTATGGAAAAAGCATTTAAGCTGAATAAGAGGGATCAAGAGAGACAAGAAGTCTGGTAGGTTTAAATTTTGATAGGTTGTTTTAGTAGATCTCACTGAGAAATGACATTTGTGCAAAAGACTTAGAGAACACTCTAACTTCAAGTGCAGAGATAGTAAATTGGTTATCATGCATACTTAGAATGAAATAAATTATTGAGAATGTTATTAGAAAGAAATCTCAATAGATACTAGGTTTCTATGTGAATGTTTTTGTATATATACAGTTCCATTTTCTCTTGTAGTGTAAAGCTATTAATTCTAGATTCTAACTGAACTAAAAATAAAATCCATATTCTTATATGCAAGAACTATGATTTAATACATTTTCATTTCATTTATCATGGCTGCTTCCGGGTCACAAATTGGAGAAGGGTGTATAAATAGAAGGTTCAAAGGACTCACTTTAATAATTTGGAAATAATATTCAGAATGAAAAGCTGAGGAAATTGAAATTCATTGACAATATTATAATTGTATGTGTGTGTATTTGTATATAATGCATATGCATAGACCATTGATATACAGACATACTTTATCATGTATATACATACATATCCTTGAATAGTTTAATGACATTTGCCATGTAATGTCTTGGCCATATATAAGCTGAGAGAGAAGTTGCATTTAGTATGTCTATAGTTAATTGAAGATTCCACCTAGTATTTCTACACTTAAACTACAATTTAAGCTCAATTCTCTGATGAAAAGCTAAAATTTATCAGTCTGGCTGACCTGATGAATATTCTGGAAAAATGGCCTAAGAAATATATGAACCATTGTTTCCTCTAGATTCAAATTCTGTAACAAGTAAAAACTACACATTGACTATGAAAACTTTGGAGGTACACCGTCATAGAAATCTATGTCATAGAAAAAGTAGCTTTGCATACTGAAGAGTGATGAAATAATTCTATAATTTTGCAATCACAAATATTTCCAACTTTAGTATTTGAATTTCTAAACATCTTCCTTCATCAGTAAGCAGTCAGAAAATATAAAGTGAAAGGATAAAAATAGAAGGGCAACACTTGAACAGACTATGCTTTTTTTTTCATTCATATAAATTCAGATGTCATTCAATGCAGGTGTCAATGCCTGCACTGACTTAGACATGTATCAAGATAAAATGAGTTGGAGATCAATGAGGGATATTCAGTAAAAGTCCATTTACTTTATATTACACTGTGCTGATGAATGTTTGCTCTCAGGGACTAAACACTAGGAATCACAATACCTAAGATTTGGGTTAACAGTGCTACCGTATTGAAATTTTGAGCAAAAGAATAATTTGACTATAAACTGTGGACAACATCACACTTCTTTGAGTAACTTGATTAAACTTCTTTTTCCTTCCAAATGTATTCCTGTGGATAAACTAAAAAGGGTAGCTTGAAGGGGAAAAGAACCATTGAATAGAAATTTTGTCGTTGGCTTTTCATTGTTCAACTGGGAGAAAACAGTTACCAGAGAAGTCTACAACTTTAACCTGCCATATCGTTCAGAATGTCAGCCATAGATCAACTGTGACATTATTTAATTCTTTGTCTCTCCAGGGACAGTATGCAACCTTTTGCTGGAAGTGAGGTGTTTCGTTTTATTTTAAAGCTGCCAACAATAGTTGTTTCTTTGGCCTTGCATTAGGCTTTCTTTCGGTTTAGTATTCCCAACTTCTTCCTTCAAAGCAATGAAAATCATTCTCTTTCTACTAAATTCCATTCTAAATCCTTTCAAAATTCTATGGCATACATGAATCTTCTCTCCCTAACAGTGCCGTTTCCTGTTTTCCCACAGAAGGACACATAGAGCATTTCTGCCATTGTTTTTGCCAAGTGAACAGAATAAAATATGAAGATGCGAGGATTAAAGAGGCAGCTCATATGTGTTTTAGATACTGGACTTCTGCTGAGAAGGAAACATTGATTAAAATGAATATAGGCAAAAAGTTTTTATAGGTGATGTGCTGAAAAACAAGAACTACATCCTGGTAATAGCTGATATGCACAGTAATTAGAATATTTATTTTACAACTAAGAAGAGAATATATTCAGAGTCATATATTGCCTTGTGCTATTTTCCAGATCACTGACAGCTCAGGATGCCTCTGAACCTGGACCATAACATAATCCCATAGCAGTATGGATTAAGCTTCTAGTTCCTCCAAATGTTGTCCATCTTGATTGAATTTGAATCACCACCACCACGCTTATCAAAAATCAGTAACATCTAAACTATTTTCTGTGTGATTTCAATCTTAACTTCAGTGTATCCGTAAAGTCATGGTGCACTTTTGACTGGTCACAGGAAAGCAATAAAAGACGACAGAATTGTGAAATCTGCACCAAATAAAAGGAAAACTCTCCCAGTTTCATACCTATTCAGTGCAGTTCCATGTGGGCTCACACACAGATTTTTTTAGGGCTCCTTAGGTAGCTATCCCATATAGCCTTTACAGACTAGTCACTGACTGATGGCCTACCAGAACGGGGTTTCTCCACCAAACTGCCGGTTTCCTTCAACTGCTTATCCCACCGAGTAATGTTATTTCTATGTGGTGGCGCTTTGTTATAAACGTGCTGATATTCATGTTGTACTTTGGTCACAGATTCGAATTTAGCGAGCCACAAAACACACTGAACTTTCCTCTGTACCGTCCACATCTCGACTGGCATGACCGTGGGCTGCTCCGCTGTATACATGGTGTTACATCATCATCTGCGCATGCACACATGCTGCCACATCATCCTACAGAAAGTGGGAGCGTTTTCCTTTTATTTGGTGCAGATTTCACATTTCTATTGTCTTTTGTTGCTTTCCTGTGACTGGTCAAAAGTGCACCATGACTTTACGGACACACTGTATTAACGAATGAATGTGAATAATGTGTGCTCTTACTCAAAATGTATTAAAAGTACTGTTTTTTAATGTACAAATATAATATTGTATCTTTATAGTTTATTATGATATAAATTTGACCCATTGAGACTTAGAAAAATAATTGTAATATTCCATTTCTTTCCTAAACAGGTTCTCACTATTGTAGATACAGTGAATAATAAAAAAAGCTAAATTATGTTATTTTTTTAAATAGGAAAAATGTGTACATATGTGGGGATTAAATTAAAAATAATTTGATTTCACAAATTGTGAAATCTAAGTGAACAATAAAAATGGGGTAGAAAACTACTTGATTTTATGCTATAGGTATAAGCTATGTACACAAGGGCAAAATAACAATGTATATAAAATAATACATAATTTTCAGGTCATTGCAGAAATTCAGATTTAGATTTTCACCAACCTGCATGAGGTCAATTTATTCAAACTGTTTAAACATTCTAAGTTACTGCCATCAGTTTAATAAGAGGCTTCCCATCAGATATAAATGTTCATTCATATATGAATAAAATATATGTATATGTAACCTATCTTGATTTCTTTTATAACTTAATATTTTAAAGTTTATACAGATTTAAGAAAAGAAATTATAAAAATAAATATAGAAAACACTTTTTGAATTTTAATATCTGTACTTATGGGTTTTGAAGCAGTGTTTCTTTAATTTCATGTGGACTTTATTATCCATGTATCTATTTATTCCTTACATGCTAAAGTGCCTCTAGGCAATAGCTGAGTATAATAAGTTAGCTGTAAATTAGTCATAACTCCAGTGACAGTCATTTTCAAATTTGTTTTCTGTATTAAAAATTTTACAAGAAGTGTGAAGAGACATTATTTTCTATAGGTCAGGCCCTGACTGTGTTCCTGACCCAACCATGCTATTAAGATATATGCTAGAAATATTATGGCATTTGTAATAATGTTTTCAAGTGGAACATACTCCTAGGGGACATATTTTATGTGTGCTGTAGATACTGGGAAGAAAAGCATTCAGGGGGCATGTTACTCAAAGTGAAGCTCTCGTCAAGTAGTAGAGTACTACAGTACTTGGGTGAAATGATACAGATAGACTTATTTCATTTTCCAGTGAAACACTTTAAACTGGCTTCCTCTTAAGAGTCTGTAAATTGTCTAAGCAGAGGAAAAAGGCAGCAAGGCTGATAAAATCATAAATAGCTTTTCCATCATTGCTGAGACTCTAATTTTCTTGTTTATTGCTTGAGTTGATAAAACAAATAAAAGAAGGAATCTCGGAGAGAGATTTCTTTAATATGCAAAATGAATTTCAATGTACTCTCCTGCTGGTATATTTATGGAAAACCTGACTACATGATACACATGGAATGTAGAAATCTGCATTTAGATAGAAATATTATAAAATGCATGGTGTGGTACAAAGTTGGTCTTTAATGGGGAAGGCAAAGTGCTGCATTATACGGTTCAGTGGAAAGACAGCATGCACGTAGTTTTTCACGTCTTTGGTAACCAAGTGCCTGTTTTGCCCAAGAGACTATTATATTATTTTGAATCTTTGACAAATATTGATGTGAAAAATATATACCAGATGGGAAGACCCTTCTCCAAGTGAAATGTTTTTGCTATCTATAATATATGCATGTAATGTATAAAATTTCTTAACTTTTCTTCAAACACTTTTGGGAAATAGTGAAGATTGATTATGTAGGAAAGTATTTATTGTACTTAGATAGATCTGATTATGAAGAAATGAATAAAGGCTCGTGGTAATATTAAAATAACAGAGGTCAGAAGTACTTTATTACCACACCTGATTTTGGGGGTGCCTCGGGAATTCCACAGTCCCTCAGTGGCTCAGACATTTTCTCTGTAAATGTAAAGACAGGGTTGCCTCTAGCTGACTATTTCAGAGGGTTAGAGTGAGGACTAATGGTTGAATATTTTTATAGACATTTGAAAACATAAAATGAGCATTTTTTATGCTGTTAGTAGAATTCAGTGTTATTTTTGAGCATATATAAGATATATACTATAGCTATATTATACAAATGAGAAATGAACTAGTGATATAAAAATATATAAATTGCAGAAATGAAGATAATTGATTAAAATAATTATAGGTAGAAGAGCTGATAAAGATTCAAACTCTTTTACATAAAAGCATTCTTGTAATTTTACATTTGAATTAATTATTACTAATGAGTTTATAACAGACAGAAAATAAAATAAATGACAGAAATATGGCAGGATATAAACTTGTGACCTGCACTGTCTTCAAAAATCTCACTCACATAAAGAAAAGGATAAAAGATCATATATTTTCATAAGAACAAAGAGAACTGGCTAAGAGCTGGTAGTGACAAAATTTTGGAAGCTGAAAGCATATGTATAGTGATTCTGATTAAGCAGACTGAGGAAAATATAAACCCTTGTAGCCCTGGCCAGTTGGCTCAGCGGTAGAGCGTCGGCCTGGCGTGCAGGAGTCCTGGGTTCGATTCCCGGCCAGGGCACACAGGAGAAGCACCCATCTGCTTCTCCACCCCTCCCCCTCTCCTTCCTTTCTGTCTCTCTCTTCCCCTCCTGTAGCCAAGGCTCCATTGGAGCAGGGTTGGCCCGGGCGCTGAGGATTGCTCTGTGGCCTCTGCCTCAGGCGCTAGAATAGCTCTGGTTGCAACAGAGCAATGCCCCAGATGGGCAGAGCATTGCCCCCTGGTGGGCATACCAGGTGGATCCCAGTTGGGAGTATGCGGGAATCTGTCTGACTGCTTCCCCGTTTTCAACTTCAGAAAAATACAAAAACCAAAAAAATTAAAATGGCTTAAAGAGGTAAGAGCCCATGATGTATAGAAATGGCAGGGAGGGCAGAATGGTTCTATTTTTTCATAATCTTGCAGAATTATTTGACGTTTAACATTTAACACAATTTACATGCATAAATTTAAAAGTTTAATTAAAATGAAAAACTGATGACAATGTTTGTAAAAAGAATAGTGCACACACTAAGCCAATTATGAATAAAAGGACAGCACGTTGTTATATTCAGCAATAAAAATTATTTTCTTTTTTTTTTTTTTAGAGAGAGAGAGACAGGAAGGGAAATAGATGAGAAGCATCAACTCGTAGGTGTTTCACTTTAGTTGTTCATTGGTTGCTTCTCATGCATGCCTTGACCAAGGGGCTCAAGCCAAGTTAGTGACCCCTTGCTCAAGCCAGTGACTTTGGACTTCAAGCCAGAGTCTTTTGGGTTGAAGCCAGAGTCTATGGTATTATGTTGATGATCCCACGCTCAAGCCAGCGACCCTGCATTCAAGCCGGATGAGCCTGCACTCAAGCTGGTGACCTCAGGATATGGAATCTAGGACCTCAGCATCCCAGGTTAATGTTCTATCCACTGGATCACCACCAGTCAAGCCAGCATTATTTTCTTAAACACAGAATTTAAATGATCTGGCAAAATATTTTTATAATCAAAATGTAAATGAATGTTCTCATGGTTGGGAAGTATATATTCCTTGCTAACTATTCTTTTCTTTGATTTTTCTCTTGAGAGTTTGATTACTTATTTTTAAATTGCCTCTTTCTAGCTCGTTTTTATAATAGGACATACTCTGAGTGATTTGATTTACCTCTGAGTTGCCACTTTCATTCAGCTTCAAAACAATTAAAAGAGAGCTTGACTATGGACAACTGATACTTGACAAAGGAGGTAAGAGCATTCAATGGAGTAAAGACAGCCTCTTTAATAAATGGTGTTAGGAAAATTGGACAGCTACTTGCAAAAAAATTAAACTAGACCACCAACTTACACCATTCACAAAAATAAACTCAAAATGGATAAAAGATTTAAATGGAAGCCATAAAACCATAAGTATCTTAGAAGAAAACATAGGCAGTAAGCTCTCTGACATCTCTTGCAGCAATATATTTGCCGATTTATCTCCATGGGCAAGGGAAATAAAAGACAGGATAAACAAATGGGACTATATCAAACTAAAAAGCTCTGCACAGCTAAAGACAATAAGAACAGAATAAAAAGACAAACTACACAATGGGAGAATATATTTGATAATACGTCTGATAAGGGGTTAATAACCAAAATTTATAAAGAACTTGTAAAACTCAATACCAGGAAGACAAACAATCCAATCAAAAAATGGACAAAAGAAATAAATAGACACTTCTCCAAAGAAGACATACAGATGGCCAATAGGCATATGAAAAAATGCTCAACATCACTAATCATTAGAGAAATGCAAATTAAAACCACAATGAGATATCACCTCACACCAGTCAGAATGGCGCTCATCAACAAAACAACACAGAATTAAGTGCTGGCGAGGATGTGGAGAAAAGGGAACCTTCCTGCACTGCTGGTGGGAATGCAGACTGGTGCAACCACTGTGGAAAACAATATGGAGATTCCTCAAGAAATTAAAAATCAAAATGCCTTTTGACCCAGCTATACCATTTTTAGGAATATACCCCAAGAACACCATAGCACTGCTTGAAAAGAAGAAATGCACCCCCATGTTTATGGCAGCATTGTTCACAATAGCGAAGATCTGGAAACAGCCCAAGTGTCCGTCAGTGGTGAGTGGATTAAAAAGCTTTGGTACATATATACTATGGAATACTACTCAGCCATAAGAAATGATGACATCGGATCATTTACAACAACATGGATGGACCTTGATAACATATACTGAGCGAAATAAGTAAATCAGAAAAAACTAAGAACTATATGATTCCATACATAGGTGGGACATAAAAATGAGACTCAGAGACATGGACTAGAGTGTGGGGGTTACGGGGTGGGAGGGAGGAGAGGGAGGGGGTTGGGGGAGGGGAGGGGCACAAAGAAAACCAGTTAGAAGGTGATGGAAGACAATTGGACTTTGGGTGATGGGAATGCAGCATAATCAAATGTCAAAATAACCTAGAGATGTTTTGTACCCTGATTTATCCTAGAGATGAACATATGTACCCTGATTTATCAATGCCACCCCATTAAAATTAATTTAAAAAAAAAAAGAGAGCACGACCAGAAAGGCAATTTTACAGTAAGTATAATACATAGTTTGGTTCACATTCCTCATATAAATAAAAACATTGCTTTAACAACACAGTACACTGAAGTTAAACACTTAAAAATGTACCTAGAGATTAACATAATTTAAGGAACAGAGTTTGATTGCACTGAAAGTTTAAATTAAGTAGGATAAATTAATAAGATACCTTAAAGACAACATTGATTTTTCCAAATTTCAATCTCTTTGGAAATGCAACAGCATCTTGGATCGATTATTTTAACAGAAAGGGAAGTATTTCATAATTGTTTCAAAGGTTTTTGTGACCAAAAATCATAAAGAATGTTGTTCATAAGCATCCAAATGCAGTTTTTCATCATCTCTTTTTGATATGTTCTAATACATGTTTAATTCACTCTTAAGAGGTTTTTTTTGTTTGTTTTGTTTTTTTTTTTTTTTTGTATTTTTCTGAAATTGGAAACCGGGAGGCAGTCAGACGGACTCTCGCATGTACCCGACGGGGATCCACCTGGCATGCCCACCAGGGGGTTATACTCTGCCCATCTGGGGCACCACTCTGTTGCAACCAGAGCCATTCTAGCGCCTGTGGCAGAGGCCATAGAGCCATCCCCAGCGCCCGGGCCAACTTTGCTCCAATGGAGCCTTGGCTGTGGGAGGGAAGAGAGGGACAGAGAGGAAGGAGAGGGGGAGGGGTGGAGAAGCAGATGGGTGCCTCTCCCGAGTGTCCTGGCTGGGAATCAAACCTGGGACTCCTGCATGCCAGGCCGACGCTCTACCACTGAGCCAACCGGCGAGGGCCTCTTAAGAGTTTTTGAATATCCTAAATATATCTTCCTGCAAAAATCACCAGAAGTACTTCAGTACATATTCATATTCACTGCTTTGCAGGATCTGACCACTGAAAGGAAAGGAGACATCATGTGAGGTGTTTTGGACTTGCATGGAACTCAATTCCCCAGAGATTAATAGATCACTATATTCTATATTGAGTTATCAAATATAAGATCCTAACAAATGTGCTAATTACCATGAAGCTACATCTAGGCTCTCAAGGCTAATGGCCATTACTTTACTCTGTTTTCAATTCTAAATATTACTTCCAAGCATTACTTGCTTTACTGATGTTGCCTGTTACTGACTTGAAAAACAGCATTTTTTTTTCACTGCTATTTTCATTTTCTAATCTGGAAAACCAAATGGAGTCTTTTTTAAAAATTTTTTATTATTATTATTATTTTTACAGAGAGAGAGAGTCAGAGAGAAAGATAGGGTCAAACAGGCAGGAAAGGAGAGATTGAGAAGCATCAATCATCAGTTTTTCATTGCGACACCTTAGTTGTTCATTGATTGCTTTCTCATCTGTGCCTTGACCGTGGGCCTTCAGCAGAATGAGTAACCCCTTGCTGAAGTCAGCAACCTTGGGTCCAAGCTGGTGACCCTTGCTCAAACCAGATGAGCCCACACTCAAGCTGGTGACCTCAAGGTTTTGAACCTGGGTCCTCGGCATCCCAGTCCGGCTCTCTATCCACTGCGCCACCACCTGGTCAGGTTTTCTTTTTCTCTTTAATGTCAATGTTATCATTATTAAAGCAACAGCAATGAAATTGTTTATGATTGGAACATTTACATTTTGTAATACGAAATTTAGATGAGTCACTAATATTAAAGATGGAACATAGAAAGCAATATTTGATAGGTGGTTCAGTTCTTTAGATATTAACATATTTTGTTTAAAATATGAAATGCTCTGCAAGGATTTTATAGTAATTTGAACCAAAAATAGGGTAAAGATTGGAAAAGACTTCAAAACACACTATGAAATTAAATGATAAAGTACCTTCTCGCATCTTTGACTCCACACATATTCCATAGGCATGTTTCAAGGAACAAACTCGCATCATCCCTGTATCTACCCAGAGAAAAAGAAAGGATAAAAATGACAGATGGACCAGCTTTAATATCACAGGAATTTGCAACTGAACATCCTGGCTTCCAATTTAAACTACTCAAGCTTTACTCTCAGAGTTCATTATATCATCCAGACTCTCCAACTAAACTGCTCATCATGTTAATGCCAAACACTATCTTAGTCTGTTATGAGAATTTTGTTCTCCTGAACTGCCAATGAGCCGTACTCGATTAAAGAAAGCAGAGTGAGCATCCATTCTTCTACTGTTGGTATTCAATAACAGAAAAATAATCTGAAATTTCCTACATTACCTTAAATATGAACAAATATTAGAATAACAAAACTTCTATTTTTAGGAAATGAGCAGATGTTTTAGAATGTTTCATTTCTTCTACAACATAACTTCTTTCATAACTTGTCACAGGATTCCTTTTAAATGTCTAGGTTCATTAGTGTCAGGATGTGTCTTTAGATGTAATCTAATCAGACGGCTTTTGAAACCAAAGCTCTTTAACCTATTTCATTAAATTTCCTTTCTTGTTAATGCAAGAGTTCAGTAATAATTAGGACTATGATAGATTAATGATTGATCATTTCTCAAGTTAATATTGGCAAGCTGCAGTCAGAGATGGGCATTCTTGCTATTCATCCCCGCTCTCTGGCATATTGAATGCAAGCTAACTTGCTTTTCTTCCCTCTGTTTAATGGGCTAGAAGGTATTGACCTGGACCTGCAGCCTGCTCATTTCCGTGATTGATGTATTTCCACTTAAATAGTGTGAACTCTTTTTTCAGTTTGTATTGCCAGTGAGAACAGATTTAAAGGAGACCTGACATATCATTAATCCTTGAGCTCATATTTTAGATTATATGAACATAGCAAAAAATCACTATAATGGAGAGAAATAACATTTGTTTGCTCAGTACAACTCTATAGTCAAGACAAATTCTAAATAGGCTAGCATTTTTTAAAATACGTGTCCATCATTTTACTCTTAAAATGAAAGTCAGCTAACAGATTTCAGGCATCTATTAGTAATCTATGGAAATTAAGGATTTTAACCATGAGTATTAACCAAATTTTAAGAATCTCTACTTTATCACCATTTGGATTTTGTCTTATAAGAAACAGGGAACCATAAATATTTTATTTTAAGCATGGCAGGTATACTACTAACTCTATTTTTTAAAGTATGAAGCTGCTTGCTCTGTAGATGATGGATTGGAATATAAGAAACTCTGAAGGTAGAAAAACCAGCTAGGAAGCTATTACAGTGTTCCAGGTGAGAAGTGGAGCATGGTGCTGAAAAACGGTGAGGTGTTGAACTACACCAGCAGTTGTGGAGAAGCAGAGAGGAAATTGGATGAAAAGGCGTTTGGAATAATAGAAATAGTACTTAGAAACCAAATGATTATTTCTCCCTGAGTTTACAGGCACCGAAGGGGGACAGAGGTTGGCAGGAAAATCTTGAGGAGGAAAAGAAAGATGTTAAGGTTGATGCAGGTCAGACTATTTGGGGCAGATGAAAGAACTATGATATCTGACAGTTGGTGATACTCAAATGTCTATCTGTTGTTCTTTTAAGAAAAGAGATGCATAGGATTTTTGTTTGTTTTCTTATTGAGAGGTGGGGAGACAGAGACAGACTCCCACATGCACCCCCTACCGGTATCCACCTGGTAAGCCCCCTACCAGGCAATATTCTGCCCATCTGGGCTCGGTAACCTAGCTGTTTTAGTGCCAGAGGCAAGGCCATGGAGCCATCCTCAGTGCTTGGCACCAATTTTGCTCAAATCATTCAAGCCATGGTTGCAGAAGGGGAAGAGAGAAAGAGAGAGAGAGGGATAAAGAGAGAGAGAGAAGGGAAGGGGAGAGGAGGGGAGGGGAGGAGGGGAGGGGAGGGGAGGGGAGGGGAGGGGAGAGGAGAGGAGAGGAGAGGAGAGGAGAGGGGAGGGGAGGGGAGGGGAGGGGAGGGGAGGGGAGGGGAGGGGAGGAGAGGAGAGGAGAGGAGAGGAGTGGGGGAGGAGGTTAGAGAAGCAGATGGTTGTTTCTCCTGTGTGCCCTGACCAGGAATCAAACCAGGGACTTTCACATGCCTGGCCGACACTCTACCACTGACCCAACCAGCCAGGGCCTGTTTCATTGTTTTCTACATGTAAACATAGTGATTAAAAAAAAATCAATATCTATGGAATACAACTCTGTCCTAGAAACTGTGTATTTGAGAATACAAAGTTTTTTATGGCATGTTTTCATTTCTAAAAAAAGTTCGTACTGAAATCAAGGAGTTATATAACCTAAAAAGATAATATAAAAATTAACTGCTCTGTGATATATATATGTGTGTGTGTGTGTGTGTGTGTGTGTGTGTGTATCCAGACACTTTTAATTTATATCTTATATTTTCCAATAAATGCTTAGGTTAAGTTAATTTCTTCCCACCCATATATTTGATTTTTTAAAAACCCTCTACCCCTTGCCACTATCATCAATATTTTATTCACATGTTTCCAGAACTTTCTTACCTAAGTTGATTCTTTAAAAAGGAGAAGAAATTATGAGGTTGAGCATAAACTATACCCCCAGAAACATTTTAACATTCTCACAACTTCACCTACATCTCAAAGTAGTCATTTTATTTAGGACATGTTTGCATAAGACTATGTTACTAATCTTTTCTAGTGTGTAAAAACCTAACATTTTTATATCATATCAAACCAGAATATTTTCCATGCTTCCTAACCATGTCTTAGACATTAGCAATATATTTAATTTTATTACTTGTACCTCTGCCCAACCAAAATTCAGATATGATCACCAAAATCTCTAGGATATCAATTTGTGGACATTTATCAATTAGATTATGTACCAATGTATTATAATAGAAGGCAGTACCAGATCTTCTACCTTGAGCAATATAAACTGTATACATTTTTGTGTGCAATTAAATCTTTAGTAGTGTTTGCTTTCCCTATTGTATAGCAAAAAATAAATAAAAATTTAAAAATACTATTTGAGGCATAATACACATCAGTAATTCAAAACAGTGCAAATAAGTTTTTTAAAAAGGTTAATTTTTTAATATAAAGAAAAGAGAAGCCCTGGTCAGTGGTAGAGCATCAGCTCAGCACGTGGATATCCTGCATTCGATTCCCAGTCAGGATGTACAGAAGCAACCATCTGCTTCTCCATGCCTCCCCCCCCCCTCCTTCTTCCCTCCTGCAGGCACAGCTCAACTGGTTCTTGTGCATTGCCCTGGGCGATAAGGATGGCCCCACGGAGCTTCTGCTTCAGGAGCTAACAATAACTCAGTTGCGAGCATGGCCCCAAATGGGCAGAGCATTGACCCCAGACCCGGGTTGCTGGGTGGATTCTGGTTGGGGCACATGTGGGAGTCTGTCTCTCTATCTCCCTTCCTCTCACTTGGAAAAGAAAAAGAAAACAATTAAGTTAAGAAATATTTAAGAAAAGATAATTCCTTGAATTTTAATGCTCTATATATTTTACAGAGAATATGTTTTCTTACATAAATGCAAACATCATCAAAGTGATTCAAAAAGCAGATTCTAGTTGTATGTAAGCCCAAAAGTACTTATACAGTTACTAAAGAGCTGATTGCCAAACACTACCAAGTGTTTTTAAATTTCAACTTCAATACTGAATTTCAAGAAATCTACAGGAACCACAACAGAAATTTCAAGAATATTAATCCTCATTTTTTTCTGTGTATCATCAATGTCTTCTTCTGTTAACATTTGAAAAATAACTGTTTCTAATAATGATCAAAAAGACAAATAGAGTCTCCAAAAAGTTTATAAAAATAAAAATTATAAATAACTATGGGAAGACATATTCTAAAGTATACAGGCTTTTCAATATCTTATACACTAAAAATATATATTAAAATTTTTCACATATAACTTATTATATTTTGTTGTGCCATGTTCTTCCTTCATTAAAATTTATTTCTTGGTCTCATAAAAGTATTAATATATTGTGGAGAAAAAAAAGTATTATATCTTGTTAGAACATTCAAATCTAAGCACACACCTGAAATCAATTTCATAAGAAGCTATGTTATTAATGTTGTAAAATTTCTAAGTTTTAATCAGAAGGGACTTTGAACAGACTGCACATTATCATCTTCCCAGCCTAACATTCTGATTGGTTTGTTTGTTCTCCTATACATTTCAAAATACAAGGTGGGGCAAACATCAGTTTACAGTTGTTTGTATTGAAAATAATACAATGATTAATAAATAATGATATAAGAATATACTGTCTCACATACTCACAACTTTAAACCACCATTTGCTACTCCCTCTATTTCATTTATTAGGTTTGTGTTTTATATATTTTTCAACCCAGTAGAATTAAAGTATGTAAATTCTATTTTTTTAAGTAAAAAGAAAAATAGATTGCAGGTATCTCTAATGCAATAGCTCTTTAATAAAACTCATTAAATGTTTTCAACATTATCTCATAATTACAGCTAATTGTACTATTCTTTTTCTTCTTCATTAAACGTCTGCCACCTTAACAATGTGCTATTGATGTTTTCATTAAAAGAAATTGCTCTCTTGTTTCTAACATATTTTCTTTCACTTTCAAACATTTCTAAGACAGTAGTAACTTTTGTATCAGAAATAGTCTGGTTCAATAATTTTATTAAGTAAGAAAATTGGATTTTTACTTATTAGAAGACACTTATTAACACAGGTCTATGCAAACAGGTATTTAAAAAATGACTATGTTGGAAAAGCAATGTTATAGAAAATCAGACATGAATGTAAATTTTTAAACATAAGCCAGACCATGTTTTCCTCTAAGCTAAAATAGTCTCTGTTCAATAAATAGCAAAAAGGAGAGAATAGCAGCCTACAGAAATGCAATTTGTGTTCCTCTGCCTCACAGTCATCATGTGACTCTTAATGTATCCAGCATCAAAAGCCTTTGGGCCAGTTTGACCTGTGATGGTGCAGTGGATAAAGTGTCAACCTGGAAATGCTGAGGTTGCCGGTTCAAAACCCTGGGCTTGCCTGGTCAAGGCACATATGGGAGTTGATGCTTCTTGCTCCTCTCCCCTTCTCTCTCTCTCTCTCTCTCTCTCCCCTCTCTATAATGAATAAATAAAATCTTTAAAAAAAAAAAGAAGCTTTGTCCTTTTATTAAAAAAAAGTCTTTGGGCCAGTCAAAAATTATATCACGTAAAGAATTTTTCCAAATGCAATACACTACATACAAAAATGCACATATATTTAATATAAAGTTCTATGAATTTTAAAAATTGTGTATGGCCACATAACCTACATCTCTATCAAGATAGACAATATCTCTATAAGAAAAGAAAGATCCATCATAAATTTAAATGGCTTTAACTGACATATTTTTAAAATTTTTGAAATATGACATAAAAGAGATTATATGCTATATGCAAAATATGTATCTATATAATCTAAAAGTATGAAATAAGGTAGTTGGCAAAGATATATTATGTTGTAGGGTGAAACAGAACAGGGCATTTAATATTAATATTAGTTAACTTTAAATAGCAGGTACTGGCATCTAGTGGGTAATGACCAAGAATGCTTCTAAACGTCCTCCAATGAATAGGACAATTCTCATCTTCCCCAGTACAGAATCAACTGGCCCAAGATATCAATAGTACTAAAGTTAAGAAGGCTTGATCCGTGTATCAAACTGCATACCCCAACAAGTGAAGAAACAAAAAACTGTGTCTTAATACATTTCTTAACTATAATTGCTTTTTAGGAAATATTTAAATGATGATATAATCAATAGTATCCTAATAAAGATAGCAAATACCAGTAACATTGTAAACTTTAGGATATATGCCATATTCTCTAAAAATAAATGCACTTTCAAATTCTCTAAAACTTTAATCTCTCTCCTATAAATAATTTTTCTAAGAAGAATCAAGATTAAAACAAGAATTAGAAAAAGTATTTTAAGAAAATATATACTATACATCAGCAGAAGAAATCAAAACTTAAACCTTCAGATGATAATGAAGAAAAATTAAGTAAACTTTTATTAAATAATAAAGGAACTTGAACAAATAAAGGAACTTGATAAAGAATAAAAAAATAATATCTAAGACAACGGAAAAATAATGGAATTCTCAAAGATGAAAGTAGACATTATTGGTCCTAGGTGCTTGGTTTAGTGGTAGAGTGCCAACCTGGCATGTGGAAATCTTAGGTTTGTTTCCTGGTCAGGGCGCACAGGAGAAGTAACCATCTGCTTCTTCTCCCCTTTCCCTTCTTGCTCTCTCTCTCTTCCCCTCAGCAGCCATGGTTCAATTGACTCAAGCTTGTTAGACTAGAGCACAGAGGATGGCTCCGTGGAGCTCAGGCTCTAAAATAACTCAGTTGCAAGCATGGCCGCAGATGGGGTTGCCAGGTAGATTCTGGTAGGGGTGCATGTGTGAGTCTGTCTCTCTGTCTCCACTTCTTTTACTTAAAATAAATAAATAAATAAATAAATAAATAAATAAATAAATAAATAAACAAATAAGAAAGCAAGAATTTTGTATAGAAAATTAAATTTAATGGGGTGACATTAGTTGATAAGAGTACATAGGTTTCAGGTAAACATCTCTGTAGCATTTGAACTGTTGATTATGTTGTGTACCCATCACTAAAAGTTAAATCCTGTTTTGTCACCATATATTTGTATCTCTTTACTTCCCTCCACCATATAACCCTTTTCTTCACCATCCCTTCCCCCTGGTAACCAATTCAGGGAATGCAGACCCACACAAAATTAAAATGATGAATTTGCAAATTGTCTTAGTTTGGATTGCCATAACAAAATACTCTAGATAGGATGGATTATAAACAACAGAAATGTATTTCTCACAGTCCTGGAGGTGGAAAGTCTGGTCAGATTCCGGCGTCCTTCAAGTTGTAGGGAACTGACTCCTACTATCCTCACCTGGTAAAGAGAAGTGAGGAGGCAAGCTCTCTTGTGATCCTTATAAGGGCACTAATACCATTCAGGAAGGCTCCACACTCATGACCTCATTTAATCTTAATTACCTCCCCAAAACCCCACCTCCTAAAAATATCACATTGAAAGATAGGGCTTCAATATATTTTTGGGAGGGTTGCAAACATTCAGTCCATAACACAAATTACAGGGTTCAAGAAAAGACAACATGAGAATCATTGTCTTATCTCTATGCAAACAGATATTGAAACTATATAAAATGATTTGTTTTCCAGATATATATATATATATATATATATATATATATATATATATAAAGTAACATTCATTCTTGATTTAATAAAGTATTAATAAAATAGCATTAAATTAATAAAAAAAACAAGTGGCATTTCCATTAAAGTCAGAAAAAAGACAGAAAAAAGGATGCTAAATATAGCTGAATATCGTCATAAAAGTTCTGAAGAAAATGAAAAGGTGTTATGATTTGTAGAATTTCTAAAATTAGCAAGTACCTGGAAAATCTAAGAAACAGTAGAAATACTGTTAAAAATAATAAAATAAGTCATTAAGAAACTTGATTATAATACTAACAGAATATTTTTAAATTTCCATATTCAAAAGTAAGAAATAAAAAAATACACTGAAATAAAAAGCTTTTTGTAAACAAAGAAATATTTAGATATTTATCTGCACATTAGAAATTGTTTAGAGGTACATATAAGACAATCAATAAAAAATAATTCACATTTTCTAGGGTCAATATTTTAAAAATGCCATTTCCCCAAAGATTGATCTATAAATATAACTTACTTGATTACAGTAAAAATAACAATAAGCTTTGTATACAATGCATGAAAAACTGATTTTAATACATGTGAAAAAATTAACATGCTAAAACAGTCTGTAAAAATTTTAGCAATAGAATAATCTGAATCTAATGACATAGCAGATATTAAAAAATTCTAGAAGGCAGCCCTAGACAGTCACATCAGTCAGTTACAATGTCCTCCAGAAACACCAAGGTTGTGGGTTCAATCCCCAGTCAGGGTACATATGGGAAGCAACCAATAAACAGTACAACTAAGTGGAACAACAAATGAATGCTTCTCTCTCTCTTTCTAAAATTAATCAATTAAAAAAAGTTTAAAAATACTGGCAGGTTAGTGACATTAAAACATCTGGGCAAAACTGCAGGAAGAGAAGGACAATTCAGTAAAATTGAACAAAGTCATGGTGCCTTGACAATATGGTAAATGATAAAAAAGACATTTTAAATGAAACAACTAAGTAGAACAAGTTGATGCTTCTCTCTCCATCTCTCCCTCCCTCTCTTCCTCTCTCTCTCACTTTTCCCAACACTCTCTCAAATCAATGGAAAAATTTAAAAAGAAAGCATTTTAATGCAATATGAAAATTAAGAATTAATAAATAATACTGAGATAATGTGCTCGCTAATTGTATTTGTGCTGTCAAAGAGAACACAAGTGCTATCTAATTGTAAAAAAGAAAAGGAAAAGAATTTTATACGTTGTGCCATTTTACATCAAAGAAATTATTAAATATTTAAATACAAATAAGAAATGGTTAATGTATGCAAGATATAATAGCACCAGTAAAGCAAGCATTCTTAAAATAATTGTATGAAGAAAAATCATCTAAATTCAAATTATAAAAGCAAAAAATAATTTTTAAAGAAAAACAGAAGACAAAGATTTATTTCCTAATACATATACAAAGAATAGTCAGTAAATAAACAATCCACAAATTTAAAAACAAATGACAAATCTATGAAGACAGTATGGGGAGAGGGGAAGCTTGTAGAAGACTCTTAGCATGCTAGTGGAATTAGTCAGTAGTATTTCCTTAATTCAAAATAGAAATAGGCTCTTCTGTAGTTGTTGTTGTTGTTGTAAAATGGACACACATTCAATGGGAGTCATGTCTGAGATTAGATGCTGGTAGCAATATTGATAATAAATCTGCTAAAGATACAAGAAAAAGGCTGGATAGAAATCTCAAGTTAGCACAACCTAGTTTACATCTGAATGCTCTGATTACTACAGTTTTAGTTTTCTCTTCATGCACTATGCTGTTTTAATTTTGTTAGTGTTTTGTAGTTGAATGCCAAAGGGTGATTCAAACATTGGAATTAGGCATGGGACCTGATTTGATGGCAGAATGGTAGTAATAATTCAATGTTTATAGAGCAGGAATCCTGAAAGTCACCAATGTAGAACTCTTACTGACTAAGAGAAAGACCCTCAAATGTTTAAGAGCAGGTGCTAAATGATTTTATTTCATTGTATGTTTTCAAATCACAGATAAATAGATTAAAAAGTCCCACAATATACTACATACAACATGCACAGACAACTGTTTAACTCTCTAGCCAACAAGTCACACTATCTCTAAGACACCTTCTCTTAATATTGAAAATATCAGTTCATATTACAGTATTCACATTTTTTTGTGTGTGACAGAGACAGAGAGAGACAGAGAGAGGGACAGATAGGGACAGACTGACAGGAAGGGAGAGAGATGAGAAGCATCAATTCTTCGTTGCAGCATCTTAGTTGTTCATTGATTGCTTTCTCATATGTGCCTTGACTGGGGGACTACAGCGGACTGAGTGACCTTGGGCTCAAGCTGGTGAACCTAGCTCAAACAGATAAACCCACGCTCAAGCTGGCAACGTCAGGGTTTCAAACCTGGATCCTCTACATCCCAGTCTGACACTTTATCCACTGTGCCACCGCCTGGTCAGGCTATAGTATTCACATTTTAATTAACAAATATGTAACAGAATGCCTTCCAGAGGAACAAACAATATTAGATTTATCATTCATGAAACTAAGGTGTACTATTTCAAAAGGTATTAAAAATATTTCCAATAACAAAAAATAAAGTGTCTTTTCTAGTGAAAAACAGATCTGAATAAATTTTGATTTAGAAAGCCAATTTTTTAGTCCATTATGTTTCAAAATTATGCTGAGTAGTTTTTATGAAAAGAAAAGACATATTTTCTTTTCTTCATGTGTGAAAAATAAACTAAACCAACATGGAAAACTGTAAAAACAAAGCAATAACAAAATGTGGCCTCCAAATTTCTCAAAAGCTGTTAGGTTAATGAAAAAGGTGTTTGGAACCATTGAGAAAGCATACAATTCAAAGAGAATGTCTATATTCTGCATATAAAGTCATTTGTTTATATAACTGTTAATAATTCTGCTATGCTATATTTTTAAAAGGCTTTACAAATACTAGGTTTTTAGTATATAGCACTAGTTATCTAGAAATAGTAACCTCCTCTAGCAAATAGGAAGTTCAACTATTTTGTGCAAAAGCCAAGTTATTATTCTTTTACATTTTTACATTTATCATGACCTTTAATCTATTTATATTGAGAGACATGAATCTTATAACTAGGGTGTTGGCAACATCATTGTCATGGTCATTTATGGATATTTTTAATGCATCTCACACCCTAAACTAATTTTATCTATTTTCTGATTTTCTAAAAGTTTATTTGTAATTGTTTTATTGGTTTTTTTAGTAAAAGGATGTTCAATAGAATCTAATATCAGTTTATTATGTAAAATAAAATAAGCCAGTCAGAGAAAGACAAATATCATATGATCCCACTTATATGCTGAATCTAATGAACAAAATAAACTAAGGAACAAAATAGAAACAGAGGCATGAATACATGGAACAGACTGACTGCTGTCAGAGAGGAGGGGTCTGGAGAGCTGGGTGAAAGAAGGTGAAGAATTAGCCGAAATTCCTATGTACATAACACATAACACAGACAACACTGTGTTGATGGTGGGGGGCTTGGTGGAGTTAGGCAAAGGTTTGGGACATGAGGAGAAATGGATATGGAAAGAGAGTGTTTGGAGTAGAGGGAGCACAGTGCAAGGAATAGATGGTGTGTCTTGAGTTGTGCACTTGAAATATGTATGGTTTTGTGTACTCAATATATTTAATAAAAAAAGAAAAAGACTAATTGTTAAACCAAACATTTCAATCAAACATTAATATTAATTTGGAAATGTGCATTTTAAACATAGATAATGGTAAAACCATTGAGATATTTTAGCAATAAAAATTGTTTTCCACTTGAAAATACCTTTTTTGCAGTGGTAGTATTGAATGGGATACTGATTGAGGAAAAAATGAACTTTGCAGATAAAAGGAAAATTTTTCATTTTTTATTTTTAAATTATTTAAGCAAAAGTCATTTTGTATGTTCAGTATTTTCAATAAAGAAGATGCTCCTTAGCAAATGCTAAGTAGATATTTAAATTTAATGTTGATGCAAGAGGCACAGCTGGCCTCTAACCTTGAGACACAAGAATTGGGGACGGGGGACAGTGGAGAGAGGAGTAAAGAGGTATCTGACCATAATTTATGACAAATTTACATCATAGTTGTATCAAAATTATAGATGGATAAATAACTTTTTATAAATGTATTATTTGTTTGGAATAAAAGGAAATCCTATGTGCTCTTTTCTAGCTCCCTTGGATAGATTAATTTTGCAATGTCTAGAATGTATTTTGGAATATTCAGAGATGGCCTAGTGCAGTGGTTCTCAACCTGTGGGTCCCGACCCCGGCGGGGGTCAAACGACCAAAACACAGGGGTCGCCTAAAGCCATCGGAAAATACATATTTATTATACAATACATTTTTAAATAAAATATGTTTTTTCCGATGGCTAGGCGACCCATGTGTTTTGGTCGTTTGACCCCCGCCGGGGTCGCAACCCACAGGTTGAGAACCGCTGGCCTAGTGTGTATACAAGTTATTGTGATTTAATTGTTAAAAAAAAATAAAGCTACTCTACAAACCATGATGTTATCCACCCTATGAAGCTGGCAGGTTTCAAATACATGACATACATTATGAAAAATTCTACAATTTTCTACTAGAAACTAGAGAGACTGCTCATTTCACAACTAAGGCTAAGGAGTCTAAGGAGTTTGTTTTCACTTTTTGCTAAACCTACAAGCTGACTTCACAGACTGCGTGACTACAAATGTGTTTATGGTATCAGCTCTCTCAGGATGACTGTGAAAGCAAAATCCATCATCCTCACTGTGACTTAAAGCTGGAGAGGGCATCAACAGCACTTTTGTCCTTGGAGGAAAAAGAATTCACTGTAGAAGTGAAAGGCAGTAAGTTACTTTAACGTTTGAACCTTGAAAATTCTGAAAGAAATACTGAAAATCATGTGCTCTATTATTCTCCAATAAAAATAGATCAAAATCACTACACTGTACTATTCTATATCTACAGCTAACTTTTTAAAAATACTTTATTTGTTGATTTTTTTTTTACAGAAAGGGGAGAGAGAGAGAAGGGGGTAGGAGCAGGAAGCATCAACTCATGGTAGTTGCTTCTTGTATGAACCTTAACCAGGCAGATCCCAGAGTTTCAAACTGGCAACCTCAGCATTCCAAGTCTACACACTTGACCACTATGTCTCCACAGGTCAGGCAACAGCTAATTTTTTGTGAATTAATGAAAATTTAAAGTTTATATGAATTACATATCTTAAGTTATTGTTTAGAAGTTAAAGTTAGCAAGTGCATCCTTGACTGAGAATCTTTTTTTTTTTTTTTTTTGTATTTTTCTGAAGTTGGAAACGGGGAGGCAGTCAGACAGACTCCCTCATTCACCCCACCGGGATCCACCTGGCACGCCCACTAAGGGGCGATGCTCTGCCCATCTGGGGCATTGCTCTGTTGCAACCAGAACAATTCTAGCGCCTGAGGCGGAGGCCACAGAGCCATCCTCAGCGCCCGGGCCAACTTTGCTCCCATGGAGCTTCAGCTACAGGAGGGGAAGAGAGAGACAGAGAGGAAAGAGAGGGGGAGGGGTGGAGAAGCAGATGGGTGCTTCTCCTGTGTGCCCTGGCAGGGAATCAAACCCGGGACTCCTGCACGCCAGGCCGACGCTCTATCACTGAGCCAACCGGCCAGGGCCTTGACTGAGAATCTAAGACACGTTAATGAAATATTTTCAAAGCCATTAATATTTTATATAAGAAGGCAGCCTGATTTTCATGTTAAAGTCTTGCTATAGAATCACATGGAATTTGGGGGGAGGGTCACATATTTATAAGCCAATAATTTTTTTTTAATTACAAGACATATTGCAGTTGCCTCCCAATGATCCTAGTTTACCTGCAATAGCCAAAAATTGAAAAACAAAAAATGAATGTATGTGAACTGGTAAATAAATATACAGACTATGGTACATCCGTACAATAAAATGCTACTCAGCAATACAATGAATAAACTACCGATATATGCAACAACATAAAGGAAACTCAAAAAAGAATATGAAATGGAAAAATGTATTTGAAGAAACAGTGAATGAATATTACACAAATGTGATGGAAAACTTCAACCTAGATTCCAAAACTTCAGTTTATTTTAAGCAAGGTAATATAATGAAAACTATACTTTAAAACATCAGAGACAAATCATTTCATATAAAGTTAAAGAGAAAACTGTAAAACTATCCAGATTAAAGTGACATGTTGCATGCATGGTTTCCTATGTAGAAGACCAAATACGAAAACTAAACCACCTTCTTTTCATAAGCAATGTAAATACAAAGGCAAGGTTTAATAACTTTAAAGTCTTAAAAAAGTAATTTGTTCAAAATTTTATATTCCACAAAATTATACTTCAGAAAATGAAAACATCTTATATCAAAGAGCAAAAAACTGAAAAAGCTGACAGAATTTATAACCAGCAGATGAGTAAAAGAAATATTAAAGGAAGGTGTTCAGGTTAAAGGAAAACAATAGCAAATAGAATTCGGAGCTACTGACTAAAAGCAATAAAATTACTAGAAATGGTATGTGGATAAATATTAAAGACTATCTTTAACTATAAAATGTTTAACAAGGCAAAGGGAAAGTATTAAATCTATGTACCCAACATCTGTTCATTGGTCCTTATATCCATATCTTTCCCTGATTGTGTTTTTCTTCAGCCAACACATTCACTTTTAGATAAACCTTGAAACTTCATTTAATAAGCCTTTACCAACTTCTTGAAATATTCCCAGGTTGTATTAATTATAACTTCCTTGAATAAATTTTAAACAATAAAAGTAGGTTCTTTATATCAATATATATATCATATATACATATACCATATATGTGTATATATATATATATAGACACACACATATAATAGTATATAGTACATATATTAGAAAATAACCAAAAATGAAAAGAAACCTTGTTTTTATTATCTTTTTTAGGATAGATTTTATACTTTTAAGATAAATGTGTCGAAAAGCCCAAATTTATTTATGAAAGTCCTAGGGAAGTTTCAAATTTATGGAAATCTTTTTTGTCATGATTCAGTTGATCCTAAATCAAGTAAAGAAAGTATAATAAGCAAGACAAGACACATAGGAATATACTCTTCATAGTCATATTATAAATATATAGAATATATTGCTATGCAATTATAATAATTATTTTATTTAGTTAGAAAATTTCTACAAATACGAGATACTCACTTCTGAAGAAGACTAACTTAAAGAGACTGATTAGAATCTAAGCTCACTTTAGACAGAAGTAAAGAGTGACTTTTGAATGTTAATAATATTGTGAATCAGATTGTGAAGAACTGACCTAAACTTTGACTCCAAACATCAAATCATTCTATATTTAGAGTAAAATAATTATTTTCTCCTCTATCATTCATCTTTCTCCTCCCTATGTCTCTTTTCAAAATGTTCCAATATGCTTCTTAACTTTTTTACATAGATATGATGATATTAACAGTAATTTTTATAATCCAATTTTTCTCTAAGTAAATTAAAGTTTAATGTAGTCTGGCAATGGCAATTTTAGCGAAAACATAATCTACATAAAACATGAGGCAGCATGAAGCAGTTATTCAGAAGGGATCCAGGCTTCTGAGGTTAATACTCACAATTTAATTCTATGTTATGAAAACATCCACACAAGTTTATAATTCAAAATTAATGAAAGTTTCATTGTTCCAGTGGTATATCAGTCATAAGTCTCTCTTCTATTTAGATGCTCTCAACTGTTCTGATCTTAGATACATATTGTATAGAGCCTGTCAAATTTGACACTGCTAAGGCATGTCAGCCAGCATCTTCATAAATCTCAAACTATAATATATTCTTCATGTTTTTATATTAAAGTTATCCTAACATTATTATTAATCTTATATTAAGCATTGCTTTAAGTAATTTAGACATATCATTTTATTCATACATATATATGTATATATGAGTGAAATGATATGCACACACACACAGAGGGAAGTATAAATCTCACATTATTAAACATAGCTCTAATTTAATCATAGTATTTCATTCATATATATGTATGATATTAGCCAGCCTTAAGGTTGATTCATATGAAAGATTATATATATATATATATATATATATATATATATATATATATGCACATACACATATTTATACATACACATACAGGGAATTTGTAATGTGCTATATTAATATAACTATGATAATCCACCAACTGCATCCTGTTTATTTATAAAAAAAATTATATGTGGAAGAGAGCATACATAATTCAAATATTTGTTTTAGGACCTAAGATATGGAGATCAAAATGGTGGCAGAGTAGATAAAAGCTACACCAACCTCCTCCAAAAACCAACCCAGAATTACAGCTAAATTAGAGATGAATTATCTTGAATAACCAAGTGAAGACTAGCTAAAGAGGAGTCATAACAAAGAATATACAGAATAAGCTACATCAAGACTAGTAGGAGGGATAAAGAAGCAAAAAGAGCTGGTGCAGTAGCTCAGGCAGTGGCTAAAGTTCTAAAAGAATATCTTAGTAGCAGGAAGGGGGTCACCCTGAGAAGTGTGGGGCCAAAACCCCAATCCAGGCTCCCTAGCTCAGAGCACTAGAGTCTGAAAGAGGTACCCACATAACATTCAGCTGTGAAAAGCAGTTGTGTTCCTGTCAACCAGGGAGAGATGGCCAGAGACACAGGCACCTTCTTAAAGAACCAACACACAAAATTTTTATTCACAGCCACTCACCCTGGGCTCTGACAAAGGGAGAAAGAAGTAGACTAGAGTT
Organism: Saccopteryx leptura; assembly: GCF_036850995.1. Classification (NCBI taxonomy): domain Eukaryota; kingdom Metazoa; phylum Chordata; class Mammalia; order Chiroptera; family Emballonuridae; genus Saccopteryx; species Saccopteryx leptura. The sequence goes on along the minus strand of NC_089505.1, from coordinate 47,293,446 downwards.
GCCTGTAAAAAGTTTGAGGTTTGCAGTTCTGGGGAGAGACATAGGGAGACACCACTTGTGCTGAGTCATTCTCTCATTTACAGATTCCATCTTTCTTAGATGGAGCTCTCTACTGTGTTTGACATCAGCCTGGGGAAAAGCAATTGCCCCAACATTGGATTCCCTCTTGCCTCTACTCTACCAAGCTTAGGCCCTGCTGAGTTGTTAGCTGCCTTGGCCATGGGGTAGAGGTCTAGACAGACTCAGGAGGTGACAGTGACTCAGTTGTCTGGCTTTGGGGAAATGCCATGGTGACAATGATCTACTCGGAGACCAGATGACATGCTCCGAGGGGCTAAAGGGCCAAGGGGAGGCAATAGCCCTGGTCAGCAGACTGAAGGACTGAAGCCCTATCCCCAGCCTTACTCAGAAATGTATTAGCTAGTACAGATAACTCAAGGAAGCAGACAGCAGAAGTTTTCAAGTGATAAAGTAAAGTACAAGGAATATGCTGACTTCTAATCTCTGTGCTGAGAGCCTAAACATAGTCTGTGTTGCCGAATCTTATCCACTGTTTTGCTACTTCCAGTACACACTGTTTCCAGTACAGATCAGAGAAGCCCTGAACTCTTGTCCACTCAGGGCTTTTGTTCTAGGGTGCCTCGCCATCTCTAATTGTTATCCTAATTCTGTACATTTTCAGAGCATATTTCTACATATCTTCCTTTTTTTGTTCTAGTCGAGATTAAGAGAGAGTAAGATGGTTAGGTGAAGGACAAGCATAGAGAGAAACAGGTTTTTAGGGGCTACAATCATGTATGTATTTTGCAAAAACTTCAGCATGCCTAGTTAGATGTTCTAAATGTTCTAGGTGATGTCAGGTGCTCCCTGAGTGCTTGGGAGCAAGTTAGGTGTCCTTCACTTTTTCGAGTTCATTTCTTCTGGAGGTGGATTCACTATCAATTTCTGAATCTCTGGAACCAGATTGCTTTCTAGGGGCTGATACCAACTCATGATAAGGCTTCACCTTCCTCGCTGGTGTCTAAAGAAGACCTGTTGATGAGAAAATTGCAACATACTGCTACCCCTAGGTTAGCAATTAGACCAGATTCTGTCACGCTAAGACACCTTGGTACAATATGAAAGGCTTAGGCTATTGCTCGGCTGGAATAAAATGCCTCTCAGTTGCAGTAAGTCCAAATGAGGAAATATTTTAAAAATTAAGAGTAAAAGGAGCCTTATACAATTGTTCTTGTGGGGTGAGTCTCTCCTTCTGACTCCCCCTTTTTTGTTTCTGTAATTAGGGTTTAAGAAGGCTATTGGCTCTTTCTGCAATTCCTGTAAGTTTGGGTAAGTTTCTCAAGCTCCTGAAGCCCCTAAGAATGTCCTAATATTTCTTTCCATTTTCCTTTCAGAACAATCCTTTTTCTAAAATCTTTCCTTCCTCTTTTTTTCCTCACCTTTGTCTACTTTCTTAGTTACTTTTCTTTATGTTTCTTCTCTGCGCAAACCTTCTACAACCTGCACAAACTTTCTACAACTTACACAAACCTTCTTCACAATTCAGAAATAACCAGCTTTCAGAACAATTTACTTTCTTCCTTTCCCTTTCAAAAATATCTCTCCCCCTGTACCTTTTATTATTAAAACTATACAATTTCTTTCTAATCAATCAGAATTCTCAACTTTCAAAAACTTTCACTTTCAGTGAGGATTAAGTTAGTAATTAGTAATTTTAGATTGATGTTTTTATGAACATATTTCATGACCTTTAGAAACAGGTTCTTTTATTGGCAAACAATCTCATATTTTTAAAAGATATAAGAGAGATAATAGGAACCTTTTGTAAGCCCAGGCAAAACAAACATATTTTTTGTTAAGAGCTTCAAAAGACACTAATAAAATTTAAACTAGTAGTAATGTCAAATGCTTTTCTAGACCACCTGGTTAAAAAAATTAGAATAGTTTTACACTTTTATAGTATTATTAATTACTTTTCTATTGTTCTCAAGACTACAATAGCTCCCAGGCCTCCAGGAGAAGGCTTTAAGATATCTAAATGACCTGGTTTCTCATTTTTTTTCTTACTAAAGTCACTCTCAGTTGTTTTTCTTTTTTTTTTTTCCTTTCTTTCTTTTTTTTTAAGATTATCCTATTTACAGTATTAAGTCTAGTTTTAACTTGGCCTGGTAATTAGCATAGACACGACAACAAGAATAGTAACTGATCATATTGGCTTTTTACAGTCTGCTTTGCCAGAACTTTATAAGAGATTTTTAGATTGAATTTTAATTAACTTCTCAAGGCACACACAAAAGCCAAGGACACGGTTGCAGTCTTTCTGAAAATGTCTTTCTTCCCCACAGTGGTAACAGGTTTGTGTCCTTGATCACAGACTATCTCCCTTTTCCAATCCTTAGGTTCCTCCTGAAGGCCTTGTCCAGAACCTTCCCAGGGTTGAGGGAGTTGTTTAATTGTTAGGGAAATTTGAGTTTTTTCATTTTTTTTTTTTTTTTCTGAAGCTGGAAACAGGGAGAGACAGTCAGAAAGACTCCCGCATGCGCCCGACCGGGATCCACCCGGCACGCCCACCAGGGGCGATGCTCTGCCCATCCTGGGCGTCGCCATGTTGCGACCAGAGCCACTCTAGCGCCTGAGGCAGAGGCCACAGAGCCATCCCCAGCGCCCGGGCTATCTTTGCTCCAATGGAGCCTTGGCTGCGGGAGGGGAAGAGAGAGACAGAGAGGAAAGTGCGGCGGAGGGGTGGAGAAGCAAATGGGCGCTTCTCCTGTGTGCCCTGGGCGGGAATCGAACCCGGGTCCTCCGCACGCTAGGCCAACGCTCTACCACTGAGCCAACCGGCCAGGGCCGGGAAATTTGAGTTTTTAAAGGGGCTCTGAATTTAAAGGAAACCCAGACCTAAACATAACATTCCAGCCTTTTGTTGTTTAAGAAAAAGGAGTGAAAGTCTCTTCTGCTGAAGCTACTTCCTAATGGTTAGGGTTGGTGAAATATCTAAGGGGAGGGGCTGGTCTGAAGTTCAAGCTAGGTGGTGAGAACAGTTTTTACAAGCCTTTTCCAATCCCAATGAGCCTTTTCATATCTCATTCAAATTGCTTTAATTATCCTCTGGGTAAAAATGCTTTCCCAGTCTTCTAAGTCTGAAGTCTCCTTCTTCAGATACTAAGGGTATTGTTGTTGGATCATGAGCAAGAGGGCAGTTAAATTCTGATCCAATGCCCTGTAGCAGGGAGGAGTCCCTGTAGCTATAACTTGAGATTCCGGTGCTCAGGGGAAAGGGAATTCTCCATGACGAAGGAGAGATGAAAGGAAATGGGAATCCAATGGCATGGTTCCTAAAAGTGACCTCATCACAAGCATTCAAGGGCTTTTCCCTGCTGCTTGTGTCCCTTACTAAACAGGATAAGCAGATGTCTTTTTCCTTTGCCAGGATTTAGGAGGTTATTTCTTCTATTTCCTCACATGGGGCACCACTTGTAGCAGTGACAATGAACTACTCAGAGACCAGATGACATGCTCCAAGGGACCGAGGGGAGGCAACAACCCTGATCAGCAGACAGAAGGACTGAAGCTTTATTCCCAGCTTTACTTACCTTATATATTAGTCAAGGAAGCAGACAGCTGAAGTCTTCAGGGAGTGAAGTGACGTGCAAAGAACATGCTGACTTTTAATCTCTGTTTGAGAGCCTAAAGATATTCTGTGTTGCTAAATCTTATCCTGCTGTTTTGCTATTCCCAGCATGCACTGTTTCCAGTATGGGTCATAGGAGCCCTGGACTCTTGTCTGTTCAGGGCTTTCACTCTAGGGTGCATCACTGTCTCTAATTGTTATCCTAATTCTGCATAATTTCAGAGCAGATTCATACAGGGAAGGGGTAGTTTTCTCCACTTTCTTGGAAAACCTAACTGGTGCTTCCCCCTCATTGGAAGTCAATAGAACTACTATTTCAGCTTCTGGTAGACCTACCCTCCTGGGTATGGAGTCCCCACCCTTCTGACTATTAGTGGCTCTACCCTGCTGAGGTCAGAGCAAAATCCAGGTCAGACTGAGTTATGGGACTTTGGGGCTGAGGCCACACCCACTACCTTCCCTGAAGCCTGACTGGCACCTTTTACTCAAGGAAGATCAACTAGCTCTATCCTCCCAACTCCATCAGAGGCTTTCTCAGTGACTGACTCAAACAGGCAGCTGGAAAGTGGAGGCAGCTGGAAATGGACCTAGGGTTGTGCAACTTGAGACTTTTGCTGACCTGCCCCCAAGACCAGTGCTGATAGAAGTCAGCCTTGGTGTGTAGCTAGGCCCTTCCCATGTGCACTCAAGTCAGCCACAAGATGTGAATTACTCATAGCTCCAAAGAGGTGGATGAGGGAGAGGCACAGAAAACACCTGACATTGGCCTGCACCAAAGTCCTTCCAAAGAGGCTCAGAACCAAAACACTCAGTGGCCAAATTCAGACAACATCAGAGCAGAATTTAATTCATTTTACAAGTGGCATATCCAAAGAAAAGGCTCATCTGGCACCAAACCCAGCTGAGGAGAATCTGCTTCCTGTGGTCAGCACCTGCACAGCAGTTTACACACTTTGGTCAAGTCAGCAAGCCTGAGGGTTGATCCCACACACAATGGTTCAACAGCAATCAAGACTCAATTACAATGGGAGGGTCCACATAATCAACACAAGAGACATTTCTGGAGCACACAGTTCAGTTGATCAAGGAGTCTACATCACTGGACCCAATAAACACTTACTACATAAGGTCACTTCACAAAGACTGGGAGTCATAGCAAATTTATCTAATAAACAGAAAACAACACAAAGGGCAGCCAAAGTGGGGAAACAAAGACACAGACCCCAAATGACAAAACAGGAGAAATCTCTGGCAAAATAGTTAAATGAAATGGAAGTAAGCATTTATTAGAGTAGAGTCCAAAGTAATAATTATAAGGATGCTCAAAGAACTTAGTGGGAACTACAACAGTATAAAAAAGACATATAAACCATAAAACATACCACTCAGAAATGAAGAATATCTTATATCAAGAATACACTGGAAGGAATAAAAAGTAGGTTGAATGAAGTAGAGGATAAAATCAGTAATTTGGAAGACAAGGTAGAAAAAACAAGCTATCAGAGGAGCAAAAAGAAAAAATATTTTTAAAAGCTGAAGAGATTTTAAGGGACTGTTAGGACAACATGAATTATAACAACATCTATTGTAAATATATACCATAGGGGTACCAGGGGGAGAAGAGAGAGAGAGCAAAGAATCAAGAACTTAATTGAAGAAATAATGACCAAAAATTTCCCTAACCTGGTGAAAAAAAAAGACACAAATCCAGGAAGCACAGAGAGTCCCAAACTAGATGGAACCAAAGAGGTACACACCAAGACAAACCATAATTAAAATGACAAATGTAAGACAAAGAAGCTTAAAAGCAGCAAGAGAAAAGCAGTTAGTTACCTACAAGGGAGCTCCCATAAGACTGTTAGTGGTTTTATCAACTGAAACATTTCAGTCCAGAAAGGATTGGCATAAAATATTCAAAATTATAAAAAGCAAGAACCTACAACCAAGACTACTTTACCCAGCAAAGCTATCATTGAAAATTGAAGGAGAAATAAAGAGGTTCCCAGAAAAGAAAGAGCTAACAATGTTTGTTACCACCAAGCCAGTATTATAAGAAATGTTAAATGGCCTACTTTAAGAAGGAGAAGGAGAAAGAGAAGAAAAAGAGGAGGAGGAGGAAGAGAAGAGTAAGGAGGAAAAGAAGAGGAGAAGGAGGAAGAGAAGAAGAAGAAAAAGAAGAAGGAAAAAGAAAAAAAGAACATAGGTAAAATAATAAAATGGCAATAAATACATACCTAATAATAATTAATTTAAATGTAAATGGCTTAAATATTCTAATTAAAAGACATAGGGTAGCTGAAAATATAAGAAAACAAGACTTATATATATGCTGTCTACAAGATGCCCACCTCAGAGTGAAAGATATACATAGACTAAAAGTAAAGGGATGGAAAAAGATATTTCATGCAAATGAAAAGAAAAAAAGGCTGGGATAGCAATACTTATATCTGATGAAATAAACTTTAAAACAAAGTTTATAAAGAGACAAAAAATTATAATACATAATGATAAAGGGAGTAACCCAACAAGAAAATATAACTATTGTTAATATTTATGCATCCAATGTAGGAACATCTAAATTATATAGCAAACCTTGTTGGGCATAAAGGGAGAGATTGACAGCAATAAACATGTAGTAAGGGATTTTAACAACCTATTGACATCAATGGATCGATCTTTCAAATAATCAACAAAGAAATGGTAGCCTTAAATGACACAAGATCATCTGAATTTAATTGATATCTTCAAAAAATTTTACCCAAGCAGCAGAATATACATTCTTTTCAAGTGCACATGAAATATTATCTAGAAGAGATCACATTAGGACACAAAACAAGTCTTAGTATATTTAAGAAGATTGAAATTATATCAAACATCTTCTTTGAGCATAATGGTATGAGACTAGAAATCAACCACAAGAAAAAAACTGAAAAACACACAAAGACATGGAAGCTAAACAATACATTACTAAATAATACTTTTTTTTTTTGTATTTTTTGAAGCTGGAAACGGGGAGAGACAGTCAGACAGACTCCCAGATGCGCCCGACTGGGATCCACCCGGCATGCCCACCAGGGGCGGTGCTCTGCCCACCAGGGGGGATGCTCTGCCCCTCCGGGGCATCGCTCTGCCGCAACCAGAGCCACTCTAGCACCTGGGGCAGAGGCCAAGGAGCCATCCCAAGCGCCCGGGCCGTTTTTGTTCCAATGGATCCTTGGCTGTGGGAGGGGAAGAGAGAAACAGAAAGGAAGGAGGGGGGGGGTGGAGAAGCAAATGGGCGCTTCTCCTATGTGCCCTGGCCGGGAATTGAACCCGGGTCCCCCGCACGCCAGGCCGATGCTCTACCGCTGAGCCAACCGGCCAGGGCCACATTATTAAATAATAAATGAGAACAATGAGATTAAGGAAAAAAGTAAAAGATACCTTGCAAAAAATAAATAAAAAGAACACACAACGTACAATCCATGGACACAGCAAAAGCAGTCATAAGAGGGAAATTTATAGCATTACAGGCCTACCTCAAGAAACAAGAAAAATCTCAACTAATCTAATTTTATGCTTAAATGAACTTGGAAAAAAACCCCAACAAATAAGGCCCCAAGTGAGTTAGACTTAAAACCATAAATTTCAGAAGAAAATATAAGCAGTAACATCTCAGACATTTCTCACAGCAATATGATTTTTCTAATATCTTTTCAGGTGAGGGAAACAAACAAAAAAAGCAAACAAATGGTATTTCATTAACCTAAAAAGGTTTTTCACAGCAAAGGACACCACCAACAAAATGAAAAGATAACCCACTGAATAGAAAACCATATTCTCCAATGATATATCTGATAAAGAGTAAATATCCAAAATTTACAAGGAACTTATAAAACTCAACACACACACACACACACACAGAGTCAAATTAAGAAATGGACAAAAGACCTGAATGGACATTTCTCCAAAGAAGACATATAGTTGGCCAATAAAATATAAAAACATGTTCAATATCACTAATCAGAATAGAAATGCAAATTAAAACTACAATGAGTTTCTTTAGTCTAAGTAGAGGTGGGATAATATACTGGTTGGTTTTCTCCCATGTTTCTGGCCATAGTCATATTTCTTGCCTTCTTTCTGCATTCACTATTCTACTCTATTACAATGACTTACTTTTTTTTCTTTAAGAGGAAAAGCCTTAATAAGTAATCCAGGATAGTATGCCAATTCAGTTCAAAAATCTATACAGACCCTTGGGCCTGTTAAAATGGCAATGTGATTTGATTGTCCTACTTTTAGTTTACTTTTTTAAAAAAAATAAGAGGGATTGAGTGACTTTGAGGGTGAACTAAATTCTAATTCTGAATGTTGAGAATGTGATCCCAAGTTTGTTACTCTACTAAAGAATGTGATGAATAAGATGAGGTAGTGACAAAATTTAACATTTAACTAGATAGATTCTATTGTATTTTCTGTTTTTGAAGTGACTGCTTTGGAAGGAATTTCATTCCTTGATTTATGTCACAAGTATTTACTGAGCACCTATTATACAGTGCAAGGATCTTTAGAGCCCAATGCCTGTATCTCTTAAGACCAGACTCCAGCAAATAAGAAAGTTATGAGCACAACTGAAATACAATGTGAGTGATGTCTCCATTGTTGTGTCAGAGAATAATGACACATTAAAGAAGATTTTATAGTGGACATGAAGATAACTAGAAATGCAAGGGGTCATAAGACACCAAAGAAAAATGAAAACCTGAGGAAAATTGAAGTACAGGAATGGAGGGTAGGTGAAATTGGATAGGTAGTCTGAGTTCAGATTTGTAGCACCTTAAATTTCCTGGTAAGAGCATCATATAGCATCAAGAGTTACATTAACCTATGGGTCCTTCCCAATAATGAGTAAGAACAACACCAAATCCCATCTAATACTTTCTCAATAGTTTCCATAGATGGGGACTTTATTCTATTGTGTTTCTTTACTGAAATCACTTTCTGAAGACTTTCTTTCTGGGAATTATAGAAACACACTATATAAAAGGAAAGCCCTTCACCTAAAAAGATACCAATTTCTGTTGCTACAAACTTGCAAAAAACTTTTCAACACTGGCTTTAGATAAGCAATAATTTATATTAAGTCAGCAATGACTAGTACATTTATCAAACTTTTTACATTATGATGAGAACAGGTTGGTTTCCTAGGTTAACAGGATTTCCTAGGTTACTAGAGGATGCACGCATTGCTATTTTCATGGCTCTTTGTGTGAGTGTGTGTTTGTATGTAGAACTTTCCAGTTGTGTCTTGGTCAACTAATATGTGGGTATTTGGGATTTATAGATGACTGAACAATAAGATATATAATATGAAAAAAACTCTTTATTTTTTATTACTGACTATGAAATAAGAATTTTGAGAGGGCTAATCACTGGGAACACACACTCCAGCCTAAAATTTCTAACTGGCATAAATAATGTGAACATATTTTCTCACTGAAACTACATAGACTGGCATATTGGACTATAGCAGAATGCATCGAACATAATTACTTACACACAAAAGTCTGTATCAGTCTTTTCTTGATTACCTATTTTCAGTGAGTTTTCTCCAGTAATGCAATCACCCAAACATATTTCTTGCCCACCGTGTACTGCATTCTCAAAACTTCACGTTTAAAAAAGCAGCACCACCCATGTATTTGTAAGGAAAAACTCACTGCATGGAGGTAGACTTCCTCTTTTAGCATTTAAAAAAGACACAACCTGTCTCAGAATAAAAGGGTTATACCCCCTTATCATTACAAGAGAGATTATTTGGCTAAATACTATCTTTATTTGCCTAAATGCCATTGAGTCTAATACAATTTAACAGCTCATTATGTTTTAAAACTGAAAAGTTGTTTTATTTTTTCAAAATGACCTATGCTGAAGGATTCTATGATTCTCCTTAAAAATGTAGAGAAAGAGAAAGCGACGGAGAAGAAGGAGCTGCCACCAAACAGAGAACTAAAATATAATATATATATATATAAAGTATATATATATTTATAAAGTATATATATAAAGTATATATATAATATATATATAAAGTATATATATATAAAGTATATATATATATATATATATATAACAGGTGCTTTATCATTTATTTTGAGGAAATGAAAAGGTTAGTATAAAATTTTGAATAATGTCTGAACAGGTGGTGGTGCAGTGGAGAGAGCAATAGCCTGGAATGCTGAGAACCCAGGTTCAAAATTCCAAGGACACAGGCTTGATTGTAGGCTCATCTGGCTTGAGAATGGGATCACCACCTAGAGCGAGGGGCTGCCAGCTTGAGCGTGAGATTATAGACATGATCCCATGGTTGCTGGCTTGAAGCCCAAGGTCACTGTCTTGAGCCCAAAGTTTCTGGCTTAAGCCAGGGGTCTCTGTCTAGGCTGGAGCAACCAAGTCAAGACAAAGGCACATACAGTATTAGAAAGTAATCAATGAGCAACTAAGGTGCCACAACTATGACTTGATGCTTCATATCTCTCTCTTTTCTTGTGTGTCTATCCCTGTTTGTCTCTCTCTCACTAAAAATAAATAAATAAACAAACAAACAAATTACTGAGGAACAAAAAATGAATAAAAATTAAAAAATAAAATAAATCACAATCAGATAATCACCTCACGCCTGTCAGAATGTCTATCATTTATGAATCAACAAATAACAAGTGTCAGCGTGGATGTGGAGAAAAGGGAATGCAGATTGGTGCAGACACTGTGGAAATCAGTATGGAGGTACTTCAAAAAATTTAAAATGGGCCTGACCTGTGGTGGCGCAGTGGATAAAGCATCGACCTGGAAATGCTGAGGTCGCCGGTTCCAAACCCTAGGCTTGCCTGGTCAAGGCACATATGGGAGCTGATGCTTCCAGCTCCTCCCCCCTTCTCTCTCTCTGTCTCTCTCTTCTCTCTCTCTCCTTTCTCTCTCCTCTCTAAAAATGAATAAATAAAATAAAATAAATAAATAAATAAATAAAATTTTTTAAATGGAACTGCTTTATGATCCAGCAATTCCACTTCTGGTAATTTATCCAAAGAAACCCATAACACCAATTTATTTATTTATTTATTTGTTTTATTTATTTATTTATTTATTTTTAATATATTGATTTTTGGGAAAAGTATGGAGAGAGAACAAGAGAAAGAGAAGAAGAATGAGAAAAAGTGGGAGAAGCAGGAAGCATCTACTCATAGTAGTTGCTTCCTGATATTGCCTTGATGGGGCAAGCCCAGGGATTTGAACCTGCAAACCTCAGTGTTCCAGATCAACTCTTTATGCACTGAACCACCACAGGTCAGGCTGTAATGCCAATTTAAAAAAATATATGCAACCCTATGGTCACCACAGTGTTAATTACAATAGCTAAGATTTGGAAGCAGCCCAAGTGCCCATCAGTAGATGAATATATAAGAAAGCTATGGTTCATTTACACAGTGGAATGTTACTCAGTCATAAAAAAGAAGAAAATCTTACCTTTTGGGACAACATATATAGGCTTAGAGATTATTATGCTAACTGAAATAAGCCAGTCAGGAAAAGAAAAATACCATATAATTTCACTTATATCTGAAATCTAATGAGTAAAATAAACTAACAAACAAAATAGAAAACAGACTCAAAAATACAAAGAACACACTGACAATTATCAAAGGGGAAGAGAGTTGGGGACTGGATGAAAATGGTGAGGAGATTAAACAAAGAAAAAAACATAGACACAGGCAACAGTGTGGGGATTGCACGAGGGAAAGGGTGTGGGAGGAGGTAGAGGAGAGTATAGGATGGTAGATGGTGGTGGAGGAAGATTTGACTTGGGGTGGTGAACACACAGTGCAATATACAGATAATATTCTGTAAAGTTGTGCACTTGAAACCTGTATAATTTTATTATCGAATGAAACCAAATAAATTCAACACAAATTTAAAATAAGACCTGGGATCTGAAAAACTATTAAACTATTTCATGCTTTTTGTTTTTCAGATGGGACAAACCATTTCTCCAGAATAAGAGAAATTCCATTACTTGCTAGGGTTTAATGCATTATATAGTCACATAATAAGAACAGAGGTAGTAAATAAATATACTTATCTACGTACCTATGTAAGGTCAGTAGTGGCGGCCATTTTGGTCATTCACCATGTAGGTTTTCATTGGATTCAGGCAGATGGTAAAGAAACCATAGAGTCAAAAATTGGTGGACCATTCCTTATTAAAGTCTCGCACTGGCCGACGACGAGCAAACACACAGGGAAAACACTTCCCTCTGGTTCCACAACCAGGAGAATCTTCTCCAGTTTCTCCTAGAATCAAAGGCCTCACCAGTCTTAGCGGGAGCTTGCAAAAAGTCCCTCAGCTCTGGTTCCCCATCTGCACCCTTTCTCTCTCCCTCTCTCCCTCTCTGCACATGCTTCTTTTTCAGCACTCTGCATTCCCTCTGCTCTCACTCTGCAAACATGGCTTCTTTCAGCCTCTCCTTCTCCTTCTCAAATCTTTCTGGCATGAAAGCCCCTCCTCCAGCAAACATTAGGAAGACAATGGCCCTTCCCAAGCAGGAAAGTAATTTGCAATTTCACAGACTTGTACTCAGCCCCCAATGTAAACTATAAGTGAGCAAACATAAAAATCATATTTTACAAACTTATTTGACTAACAATATACAACCTAAGAGTGAGGAGTGAGCTGGTTCTTTTCTCATAGATTAAGAATAACAAGCATAAACTCAAACTCTTACTAAGCTTGCTCAGCTACTTTCTTTTATTTACTCTATTATTGTTTGATTAGTTTAATAGTTAAAAAGGTAATTAGGTTAGTGTTTATTAATTTTTTTAAATGAAACAATAATCCACATAGAAAATCAGTAACTTTCACAAGGAAAATATTGCTTTCCACCCATACAAGTCACCTATGTCTATTATAAACCTAGATCTGAGCTATTATGGAATGGAATGAGTCAGTAGCAAAGTTTTGCTTATCATCTCTTATTTTACTCCCAGGAGGGGTTAACTTCTGAAATTCAGAAATATGTAGGTGAGAGAGGAAAGTAATATTGTAAAAATGTATTTGGTTCTCCCAACTTTACCTTACTCTGAAATCAATCTCTACTACATTGTTTGAGTTAACTAGTACATACAGCAGGCAGTGGTCACAGATACGCACCGAAAAATACAGTACAACTTACTTTTAGAACAACTTGCAAATGTATTCAACATTTAGATCTGCTATTTAGTTTAGAAGGTGACTGATTTAAATCTCCCCTTTTTCCAGATTTATTTGCATTTTGTTTGTTTCCTGCTGATTCCTTTTGGTTATCCTTTGAGCAAGGCTGTAGAGAAAGATTTTTACTTGTCCAAATGTAAAGAATGCATTTAAGAAGTTTCTTTATTTCTATAAAATTTACTACCATTATCTGTGGAGGAATAGATCACTGCAGTACAAAGTCAATTTGCATAAGAAAGCATTGCAATGTCAAAGTGGAGTTTCAGTATGAAATGAAAAAAGGCGCCATTGAGCTTGACAGAAAATATCCTTTCATTTACAAGTCTCAAGAGGACTTCCCTAGGGAGAACCCATGCTGATACCCTGTATCAGCTTACCTAATACAAGTGGATATAAACTGAATGCAAATTGAAAGCCAATTTCATTGTAAATTTTTTTACTGCTGAGATTGACTCACAAGAGGCTCATTTTCTTGTGGGTCCCAAAGGATGGCAGTCACGCAGCATTGTTTAAGCAAAGTCATTACTGTACAAGTGATGCCATGTAAACCTTTCAGCTAAAACAATAGACTTCATAGTATAAACATTCTTCTTTAAACAATCACCTTATACCAAAGAAAAACGGCCGTTACCACAGAAATCAAGGCATTTCTCATAAACACTATTAACAAAGGCACCAAGGAAGACTTTCTTTTATATACATATATATTTGCTTAATATGTGCTAAGTGATTTAAATGTATAATCTCATAATTGGTACCAGAACAGTACTGATGCACAAACTGAGTTACTCTGACTCTAAATCTTGGGCTCTCTCACTCTAAATCTGAGACACTCTCACTAAATCTTGTTCAAAGACCCTACAATCTCTTTAGCTCTGAGAGTTTTCAACCCAATAGCAACGTTTCCTGGACTCCTATTTTTATGTTATCTTTAAGGTTCATACCATTCCAAACTCTAAGGTTCATCTTGCTTCTAGTTACTAGAATTTTAGGAAGTTTAGTAACAATCCATATAGTGAGATTTAGAGAGGCATTAGGCCCTAATAGGCATCATAGTATGGGATTAAATATGTATGGTGCCTGGGCACAGTCTTCTGGGAACAAAGGACCATGCTCTGTAGTCTTCACCAAGCAAACATATGCTTCACCTCTCCCGAAGGTAAACCTGTACCACCCTCTGTGAGCTCAGCCTCAGGATTTAGATTACCTGGGTAAGAATCTTGCCTTCATCATATATAGCTGAGTGAGTTTCAATACGTTTTTTAACCAGGCTGAACATCTTCACATCTATAAAATGGAGAGTGCCAAAGAAAAATTACATTAATGAAGTTAAACAGACAAAGAAGACTGTATTCAAAATTATTTCAATAAGGGTCAAACACAGTTGCAATAGGGGAGAGAGACTGAATGTTACTCCTCGGGAACAAAAGGCATGAGGGTTTTTAAGACCTTCTGTGACCTAGTAGAAAAGTACTGGAGGACATTGGGAGAGATTGGTCAATGTAATTAGACCTTCTGTATTTGGCTTTTTCTCCAACTATGTTGGGATAAAATTGAAGTAAATATAATGTAAATTTCAAGTGTACAATGTGATAACTTGATAAACTTATATATATTATAAAATGATTACCAGAGTAGAAGTAGTTAGACCTCCATCACCTAATAATCACATAATTATCATTTATTTGTGCTGAGAACATTTGAGTTTATTCTCTTAGCAATTTTCAAGTATATATTATAGTATTGTTAGCTATAGTCATTATGCCATAGATTATATACTTGAAGTTTATAATCTTTGACTGATATCTCTCATTGTCTTCATCCCCCAATCCCTGGAAATCCCTATTCTAATATTCTCTGTTCCTATAAATTTGGCTTTTTGGATTCTGTAAAGCCAGTGGCCAGGACTATCATCAGAGCAGCCTGGCCCATGTAGGTTCACATTGGATTCGGACAGTTGGTAAGGAAACAATGGAGCCAAAAACTGATAGGCCATTATATTTCATCCTAGCTTGTACCCGGCGGGCAAGTAAAAACACACACTGGGCTCCAAAACCCACTCACATTCAGTGCTCACAAAGCTACTTACTTATCCGAGTTTCCTAGAATCAAAGGTTTTTAGCTCACCAGACTTATTCACCTCTGTTCCCCATCTCCTTCCTTCTCCAGCGTCAAACTCTGCACTAACTGGCCTCACACTCAACACTCCGCCATCTTGGCTGCTTCTCCTGGCCTCTTCCACGTGGCCTTTCTCTGCTCTCTGCTCTCTCCTCTCTGCTAATCTCAAATGTTAATCTCAGGAACCAAGAGCGCAAGCTTCCGTTCTGCCCCTATTTTATAGTGTAGAAATCCAAACCTTTAATCCAATATACAAAATAGGGAAGTCTCTAATACAAAGTCACTTATCTGGGCATGATGGGATTGTACCACCCCACATCAAAAAAGGTGGGAAAGGCTTAATCCCAAAACCAAGCCCCGGGCTACAATGATGCTGCCTGCCCACAGCCTACCCCCAACACACATTAATATCACCTGGGCGACGGCCTCCACGTGGCAGCACCATCTTTAACAAAGTGAGCATAATATATTTCATCTGCCCAACAGATTCCATATACAAGTCATATCATACAGTATTACTCTTTTTTTTGTCTAACTTATTTTACTTAGCATAGTGCCCTTAAGTGTCATCTCATTTAGGTTGTTTCCATATCTTGACTATTGTAAATAATGCTGTAATGAACACAGAATGAAGATATTTTTTCAAGATCCCATTGTCATTTCCTTCAGATATAGACTGAGATATAGACCTGCTGAATCACATGGTGGTTCTATCTTAATTTTTTGAAGAACTTTCATACTGTTTTCCACAGCAGCTGTACCAGTTTCTATTTCCACCACAGTATTCCCGGGTTCCCTCTTCTTCACCTCCTTACCAACACTTGTTAGTTTTTGGTTTTTGGATGGTAAATATTCTAACAGGTGTAAGATGATATATCATTAGTTTTGATTTTTGTTTCTCTGATGATTAGTAATGCTGAGCATCTTTTCCTGTACTTGTTGGCCATTTTGGTCAGGAAATAACGTATCATCATTGTGGTTGGCATAGAGTAAGCACTCAAAATATAATGGTGGTTATTTATTATTAATTATCATATTAACATCTGTTTTGTCCCTCCTCACTACTATTCCAGTTCCTTCCTTTGTTAGCCCTCACAGATTTTGAACACTTATTGTGTGAAACATCCTACATCCTCTACGTATGCAAAGTTTATTTTTCCTCTGTCCTCTCTGGCTATCTGCTAAGATCATGTAAACCAGGAATTTCCAAACTCATTTGTTCTGTGGTGCCATTAGTGCCAATATTTTTTCACAGCAAACCTAAGCCAAATGAAATACCTACCAGTTCTTTTTAGTAAGGAAAAAAATCTGAATAACTTAATAAGTGTTTATATCCTAACAATTTAGTAACAGCTTAAAAATAATAAAAGTGCAGTTAAAAGATAATGTTTTTATTTCATTTTAAAATAACTACAATTACTTGCTAATGTAATTATACCTGGGTTCTGTGTCTCCTCTCAAACTGTGAAATTAGATTGTAAAATTTTACTTTCCTTATTTATTCTACATTTTTAAAGCAATATTTTATTTTTAGCCAACAACCACTAAAATCCTAGCATTGCAAAGATATAATATCATCAAAAGGAAGGTAGCATAATCTGAAATGTAAATTATGAACTACCTTGAGTTAGTAATTCACACAGGAGCCTGTCATTTCATTGTGCCACTACAGGGCACCTCAGCATTTACTTGAAAACTGCAGATCTAGGCATCTCAAAGGTGCTTTTCTCTCAAACCATTCACATTCATTTAATAATCAAGATTTGTCTATCATACCATTTTAAATTCTTTATTTATTCTTTCTTTTCTATAACTACTACTACCCATTTCTTCATCCTTTCTCAGCTGGATTGTTGGATAAACTATTTATCTCATGTGCCTCCCTTCTCATCTATTATCTGTCCTTCATCCAGAATTTTTATTTAAAAATCCAAGTCTGGGCCCTGGCCAGTTGGCTCAGTGGTAGAACGTCGGCCTGGCGTGCAGGAGTCTCGGGTTCAATTCCCAGCCAGGGCACACAGGAGAAGCACCCATCTGCTTCTCCACCCCTCCCCCTCTCCTTCCTCTCTGTCTCTCTCTTCCCCTCCAGCAGCCGAGGCTCCATTGGAGCAAAGATTGCCCGGGTGCTGAGGATGGCTCTGTGGCCTCTGCCTCAAGTGCTAGAATGGCTCTGGATGCAACAGAGTGACGCCCCAGAAGGGCAGAGTATCGCCCCCTGGAGGGCATGACGGGTGGATCCCGGTCGAGCGCATGCTGGAGTCTGTCAGATTGCCTCCCCGTTTCCAGCTTTGGAAAAATGAAAATAAATAAATAAATAAATAAATAAATAAATAAATAAATAAATAATCCAAGTCTGAATGTGTCATTACTTGCCACTGAAATTCTTCAGAGGTTTCTTTGCTTTTATGATCTGGACCCTATGAACTCTTAATACTCTTATTTTCTCACACTCTGTTCCATCTGCTCAGCAGCTTCCAAGCCACACACTCTACTTGCTTACTTCATTGACACTCATTGCTGCTTTCTTGTACTAGAAATCTCTATAACTTTTATTTGCCTGGCCTGCCTATGTCTACATAATTTTCAAACATGATTTGACTTTGGTTGATAAGCACACAATGCAATTAACCGTTCAAATGCTATAAAGATGTTTACCTGAAGCCTATGTACTCTTATTGACCAATGTCGCTCCATTAAATTTAATTTCTAAATTAAAAAAAAAAAGTAGCTTGGACATCAGTTTTCTGAGATTGGCAATTATTATTGTATCTAACTTGTCTGTATGAATATCACTCTGTAAATACTTTTATAAGAATCCTTTAAAAATATGATAATGTTTAGCTAAATAGCTAGCAATATTATTGGTTCAATAAATATTTCTTGAAATGGTGAAATACAAGGGAATAAATATGTATCAATTTAGTCAATGGAGAAATGTTATTCAAATCTCCTCGTAAAAAATATAAACTACAATGAAACTGTCTTCTAGAATGAGTTTCCAGAGAAGTTGAACAATTTGGGGTTGGAGAGGAAGTTGCATGATTACATTCAGCAGATCACCTATCAAAATTGACTACGTTGTATATTCTCTGAAAGCAAAATTCAATTACATAAAGAGGTTCATAATTCAACCTTAGGCTTCCATTCTCATCTCATTGCACCCTAACTGTGCCAGTAGTAAACCAACCCAGCCTAGCACTGCTGCAATAGTGTGTCCCAGAGCTCTGATTTCTCAACAAAGGCTGCTAATTCTGCAAGGTGCTGCCATTCTAAAAATTATATATGTATATTCCCTAAAAGAAAGGCTCCAAACCAACAGGATGAGAGTCCTAGGGTGATCTAATGAGCACCATTGTTTCTGTTGTTGTCTCTGAATATGAATGACTGGGGAGAAGTCAGTGAATCAGAAACCTAAGGAAACGTTAAAGACTGGGCTTTCAGAGACAGAAAGAGCAAAAATTAACCCTAACCAAGCATGTTTCCATTAAGGTAAATAAAATCACTGAGTCTTATAAAAGAAATTCTAGCTTTTGAGCCCTGGTGGAAGACTATAGCCACAAACTGCTATTCAACCTCATATAATCCACCTAACCAGGAATTTATTAAAAACTCTTGTTTCCTTCCTTATGGGAACTTAGTACCTGGAGAGACATGATCCCACCATCACACAAATCATATATTTGATTGTCTCATACTCTTACTAGCATCAGCTTGGCAAATCAATGAAATATAACTCATTCATCTCTTAAAATGGTTCAATGATTTTTTTTCTGTCACATTAATCAAAGCCCTGGTATTCTTTGCATGAGAAAAAGGAATGAGTTTTGTGGAACTTTTGTGGAATCAACACTGGAATTTTGCCTTGGTACCTCTAAATTTCAACCCTTTGAATCATTTATAAGGTGCCCAGATTATCTTCAAGTTGGACTTCTGAAGAATACATCAAAAAGTTTAAATGGAAAATCATCTTCTAATTATAATTAGGCACATCAGAATTCTGATTAGGAAAACTGATCATGATGGATGCCACTATTCTCATATTGATGAATTTCTCACATGTCCATGAATAAAAAAGTTAATGATTCAGTGAAAAGGAGAACTAATCACCTAGCCACTAAATCTGAGGCTGCCTATAGCAATACTCCCTATTCATATTTAGAACATATTCAGATTGACTAAATAAGTCCAGCTATAAGCCAACTAATACTAAAAAAAAATAAATAAATAAAAAGAGAGAGGGTGAAAGAGGAAGGGAGGGAAAGAGGGGGAAAAAGAAAAAAGGAAGGAAGGAAGGAAGGAAGGAAGGAAGGAAGGAAGGAAGGAAGGAAGGAAGGAAGGAAGGAAAGAAGGAAGGAATATTAAATAGTTTTTCAGGTTTGTGTGGACAGTTATTAATATCAGTGTCTTTTCTCAGATGCTCATTCCAATGAATAGCCAGCAAAATGAAAGAGCTTTAAAAAAATCTTCAGCTATTAAGGAGGATTCCAAGATACTTATAATAGCAGTTCCTTTCTGGGTACACTGCCCATACAGAGAGCCAAAGGGAGCACTAGGGTTTGTAAGCCTGGTTAAAAGTACTGCATCTCACAAAAATACTGAAAATATATGACTGGTATAGTCAGGCCATAATTAAGACAGCAAACTAGCTCCTCAAGAGAAATAAAACAAAGACAAGACTGAATAAGCAAAAGGATCCAAAAGAGAGAAGATTCAGTTAAAATCAGCATGGTATTTGTCTCCTTCATTTGATTTCTATTTTACTATTTTTTTTTTCTTTTAGGAAAAACAGCACTGGATTTTAAATCCTGACACATGGCAAGAAGCTTTCCTTCTTTCATCTGTTTCTGGGTCTATGTCCTCTCACATAGTATAACAACGTGAACGTGTGCTATTTATGCTTAATGTTTCATAGAGTGAAAAATTGTAAGAGCATAAATGCATCCCAACTCAAATAAACTTTAGTTTAGTATAATAGAAAAATCTAGAAATACTCAAAGTCAGAGCCCATTAATAATGCCTATTGATAAGGTAGGAGTTTTTACACTGTTTAGAGATTTTGTCTAAAATTTATCTAAATAATTGATATAGAAAAAATAAAAAAGGGTCAATATTTTAGGTATAAGATAAAGAGTTGGACAGAAATTTTCCATAGATTGTACAGTCTTCAAATTGGATAGTTTAAACGGTGGAGTGGTTACAGCATTGACTCTGAAGTCAAATAGTTATAGATTCAAGCCTTAGCTGTACAACTGACCAATGACCTGCTACATTGCCTTATAAAATGTATAACCTCGCTGTACCCTCTTCTCATCATCTGTGAAATGGAGCTAATAAGACCCACTTTCAAGTTTGGTCTGTAAAAGGTAATGTTCAGAAAAGTGCTTTGCACTTAGCAGGAACAGTAAGCATTGAATAGTAATATGTATATATTATTTTAAAAATTTACCTGTAAATAAAATTTAGAGAAATTAAAGTTTATTTTTATAAAAATGACAGTTTCCATTAAAAAAATCAGGTGAGTTTTAAATTTTATTACCTAGAAAGCCTTAATAATTACTGTTAACTTTTGATCATCAGTGAAAATTTAATAGCAGTGGCCAAACTATCCCCTTTTGTTGAGTTAATTAAATTAACCACTGTAATAGCAATATGTACTTTAGAACACACTAGAAAATCCCTAAATCCTTATTTATTTTATGTGTGAAAAAATATCTTTTCCTAATTTGTTTCAGTAAACTAATCAAAGTGTTTCTGTCTTGGTGGGTTATTTTTGTTCATTAATCTGTACTTCAATGTTGTTAACATTCCATTTTATTAACAGATTGGTTATTTCACACTTTATAACTTTTATGCTAGATTATCCCTTTGAAATAATTCATCTCCAATGGACAGCTAGCACAATATGGATGTCCCTACCATGAAGGTTGCCTATATATTTTGAAGTGATTTCTTTGTGAGTCAGTATAATAGTCACAGCTTTTGTCTAACTCTCCATGTAATATGTTATATTCTTCACTTTATGTTTTGAAATAAGTTTGATAATTCCTAGGAATGCATTATAGATCTCTTTGATGAGCTAAAACTAGAGAGTTTATATATAAATGAGATACATAAACTGTCCATCTGCTTGAAACACTTTTTTCATATTTTGAAAACATATTTTTGTGTGGAAAGGCAACACCACTTCCTTTGAAAGATATCAGTATGTAGCAAATTTTAAAATAGCTATAATTCTTTCAAGTTATATTAAGTTAATCCTATCAAGAGGGGAAGACTATTTCTCTGCCCGTTGAATTAGGACTAGACTTGAACCAGAAAAGTATGGTAGAAGTGATGGGTGTGAGTGCTAACCTGGGCCTCCAGAGATTTTACATACCTCTGTTCTCCCTCTTGGAACACCATCAATTAAGCAATATAGAAAAGTATAAAGAATAACCCAAAAGTTATTCATGTTTCTCACTCCTCAATTAGAACCTTTTTGTCAGTTTTGCCAGTGATTTTTAAAGAACGTAAGGCTTACAATGAATGTAAAGTCATTTTTAACCTTCCCAATGCTATATTTCCATTCCCCACTGTTAGCTTTCTACCCCCAAAACAAATGGTTAGAATTTTAAACCCAATTTTTAGTATCATCTATCTATCTATCTATCTATCTATCTATCTATCTATCTATCTATCTATCTATCTATCTATCTATCTATCTGTCTATCTATATCTATCTATCATCTATCCATTCCATCCACCCATTTATCCATATATCTATCTAGATATACATATGCACATGCATATATATACAGATACACACACACTAATATGTCCATATATGCATGGCATAAATATTATATACACACACACTAACTGTGTGTGTGTGATCATTAACCAATATATACTATTTAAGAATGATAGTTTCATTTGCATAAAGGTTTCTTTCTCTAAATATTATCCTGTACTTCTTTTCAACATTATCTTTTTGAAATATAATGTGTTATATCTAGAGATCTATTCATCTCTTGAAAACATATTATATTGATTGACCTTGTCAACATTTTATCTATCAATCTTTCCTACTTAGGGGCATTTAAAGTGTTTTCAGTTTTTGAAATTATAATCTGCAGTAATAGAAATCATTGCTTTTTTTTTCTCCACAATTTAAATAGTTTCTTTAGGTGCATAGCTAGAAATGTGTTTTTCTTATTCAAGTATATGGATATCTATTCCTCATTACTATTCTAAATCTACTGAAGACTTTATTCATTTTTTAATATTTTACAGTTTCTCATCTTTAAGAATCCTTCACTAGTTTTAGTGCTGAAGAGGAATATGTTTGATTTTTATTCTTTAAATGGCTCACAAAAACTAGGAAATATTTTAAATGAATATGAAGTGATAAAAAAAGCATTTGATTTTTTTTATTAAACAAGAACATCAGAAAAGCAAATGACAAGTCAAAGTTGTTCGGTTATGCAAATAAAATGCAAAATCAACTTTTATTTCATTGGTGAAAATGCACTATACAAAAGGCTGAAAGTAGTGAAGTATCTGCACGTTCTCCGACCCCCTAATATTTGTGAGCAGTATATATTGGACAATTATACAATCTGATGCCTCAGTTTTTCTTTTTAAAAATGTGGATAATATTAGTACTTATTTACTTCATAAAGAAGTTATAATAATTAAATGAGTAAATGCCTTTAAAAGTTATAACTTAACTGACATATAATAAAGTTCTGAGATAATAAAGGTGAAATATTTTTAATAAATAAGGAATTGTGAAAGTATAATTGAAAAATAAAATATTTGTTTCCAAGTAGGCACCCAGACTACACTCTTTCTGGCTTGTTTTGAAAGTTTGAATGAATTCCAAGTCTCTAGATTCAAGCCCACAAAGTATATTTCTTAAGACAAACTGGCATAGGAACATTTTAATAACATTCTCAAAATTCTGCTATTAACCACACTAATGTAATTAGATTTGTATTTTGTATTTGTTAACCACATTCATACCTATAGATGAATGTTATTAAACTAAAAGGTATGTTAGAATCTATTTTATCCTGGTTATCAATAATTGTATCTCTTCCAAAATGTTTCATAGATGGTCAGTCAAAACTTCAGAAGTTCAAGCCTGACTTCCACCAAAATCAACTAATCAACTGTTGAGCATTTAAACTGTTAAAATATTTTTTCTTTTATTAAATCGAATTTTGTCTTCTTATAGATTTTATTCACCAGCATCTCTTTTTCTCCAGGAACCTCTGAGTCTACTTTGACTTTTATATTAAAACTCCTATAAAAAAATAGTTCTCATATCCTTTTCTGTCTTTTTTTTTTTCAAAAACATATTTTCTAAATTATGACTTCTAAATATTTAATTTGGGTCATCTTACCTATTTTGTACACACACATAAATTCTTACACAATTTGTCAGTGACTTGCATAACATGATCTGGTTCAGAGCTTAATTTTTAAAACAAATAAGGAACAAAAATCTCTTCTTTAAGCTCATGATTATTGGACTTTTCATCATAATTTCAAATATGTTATATAAATGACTGCAATTTTCAAATTTATATCTTTAGTAGTTTGTTGTCTTAATATATAGCAAATTAAAATAGCTGACTTTGGTTGTAACCCAGGACTTACAATATGTCACTTGTGAAAATCTTAGAGTATAAGTAGTAAATTATTTTTCCATCTCTCTCTCTCTCTCTCTCTCTCTCTCTCTCTCTCTCTCTTTCTCTCTCCTTAAAACTGAAAAATTTTGGCCCTGATCGTTTGGCTCAGTGGTAGAGCATCATCCTGATGTGTGGAAGTCCTGGGTTCAATTCCCAGTCAGGGCACACAGGAGAAGCGACCATTTGCTTCCCCACCCCTCCCTTTCCCCCTTTTTTATCTCCCTCAGCCCTGGCTCAAATGGTTTGAGCAAGTTGACCCCGGGTGCTGAGGATGATGACGGCCTCACCTCAAGAGCTAAAATAGCTCAGTTGCCAAGCAACGAATCAATGGCTCCAGATGAGCAGAGCATTGCATCCTAGTAGGCTTGCTGGGTTGATCCCAATAGGGGTGCATGCAGGCGTCTGTTTCACTGCCTCGTCCCTCATTTAATAAAAAAAATAAAAATAAAAATAAAACTGAAAAATTTTGAAAGAGAATTGTGATTATTTTCAGCTACGTTCTTCTGTGTAAAATCTAGTGAGAGTAAACTTAAGGTGTGTTAACTCACCCACGGCACTCATTCACCTTAATGAAAACAAATTCTGTCTAGCCATTATGAACAAGTCATGCTATTTCTTTGCAGCTGTCTTCTCCTCACACCTTTTCTTAACAGGCACCTGATTTTCGTATGTTCTGTGCCTTATTTTCCCTAAACAAAAGCTAGTCTCAAAACAAAACATTATATTTATATTAAGATATATATTGCTGAAAAAGTTTCACCATAATCCTAATACTTCTAATCATTGAGTAATTTATATACATATTAAATTTTGAAAAACACTGTTTTTCTAGACTATTCATCCAAAAATAACTTCTCTTTTTGTAGTCTGTGGTCTCTTTCTCATTAGTAATTTTGAGTAAAAATGCCCCTGTTCCATTCACTTAGTTGAAAACTCCTTCTTATCACTCTAATAACTTCTTCCTGGATATATTACTATTCTCCTTCCTTTACCCAGCAGATGTTTTGATAAAGTTACTCTATGTAGGGCATTTTCATAAAGAATTAAACTTTTTTTTTTTTTTTGCATTTTTCTGAAGCTGGAAATGGGGAGAGACAGACAGACTCCCGCATGCGCCCGACCGGGATCCACCCGGCACGCCCACCAGGGGGCGATGCTCTGCCCCTCCGGGGCGTAGCTCTGTCGCGACCAGAGCCACTCTAGCGCCTGGGGCAGAGGCCAAGGAGCCATCCCCAGCACCCGGGCCATCCTTGCTCCAATGGAGCCTCGCTGTGGGAGAGGAAGAGAGAGACAGAGAGGAAGGAGAGGGGGAGGGGTGGAGAAGCAGATGGGCGCTTCTCCTGTGTGCCCTGGCCGGGAATCGAACCAGGGACCCCTGAACGCCAGGCCGACGCTCTACCACTGAGCCAACCGGCCAGGGCAAGAATTTAACTTTTGACCTCTTTGATTCATGTCTACCCCAATACCAAAATTAAATCCAAAATTTTATGCAATTTTATAAACCTTGTCCCACCTTTATTACTCTGCTCATTCTACTGTAGCAGACATAGCTGGTTGTCTACTTAGCATCTTTTTTCTTATTTTTCCTTGATAATAGAAATCTTATTTCTCAAAGAAATTCAGCTCTTTTTTAAAGAACAGTGACCCCATACCCAAATCTGGCAGTAGGTCTTAATCAATCTGAGCTCATATGGTAGTTCTATTGTTTTTCTTCTAGCACCAGCAGGCAGATAACCCAATTCTGGCCAAATAAAAGTATATGAATTTAAGAATCATTTTCCTCACTCATTAAAAATGTACCTTTGCCCCTAAATATTGATATTTTGTGATGTTAAATGTGAAACTAATCATCTTGGAACCAAAGAAAGAACTAGTATCTCAAAAGTGAAGTCAACAGAGTAAAGTTATAGAGAGAAATGAAACAATCTAAAGTTTTGATGCCAAAACTCATATAATTTCTCTTATTCTTATACATTTCAGAATGTTTTTATACCTCATAGAGCTTGAGCATACTTTGATTTGCATTCTGTATAACTCTCTTCTATTCTTTATTAGGCTGTAAGCTATTTAAAGACAATATTAGAAGTGTACACCTTTGGTTTATAGCACAGTGTCTTATGCTTAATATTTAGTACATGCTTATTGGTTAAATAAATGTCTTCCTCTGTTTCTGGGTGTATCTTACTAGCACACAATAAGATTTCTTGGGTTTCTCTTAATTTTAAGATTTAAGTATTTTAATACCAAAATATATGATGAACTGTAGCTTTGACTATAAATCTACTTTGAATGAACTTGATAAATCACCCAATCTCAACACTAAAAAGAATAAACAAAGCTATAATCTTTTAATTATGAAACATAACCAATAAGATGTGAAAATGTTATGTGTTGGGGGAATAAAAGAGGTGCCTAACTATGCAGAAAACTTCCCACAGTGAAAAATTTCAAATTTGAAAATAACTCATATTTAGCACATGGAAAACATGTAACATTTTACAATGTTTCAATCTTTTTCTCTTCTATAACTAGCCCATGTTATAGATACAACACCAAATTATAAAATCATGCATTGAAGAAAAGATAAGGAAGCAGTTTTTCCTATTATTGTTAACTAATTTTATTAATCGACTCAAAGGCATGTGCATATTTGAGATAACATGCTCTGCAAGTCTCATTCTTCAGAAGCATTCATTTTGGAAATTTAGATGTAATTATATAATTATTAAATTTAATGCTAGGTTTAGAAATACTGTTAGTAAAAATATCTACAATTTTCCAAAGCATATCTTTTACTAAAATTTTTTCATGCACATTTTCCAGTAAGCCATATGACCATCTGTTTTGATGTAAGGAGAGCTTTGTCTGTTTGTTTAAGTCTTTAGAAATTTGGGGCCACCTGTCAATCAATCCCAATTAGAACCAATGCCTTATTGGCCCTTGCTGGTTGGTTCAGCATTAGAGAGTCGGCTGGGTGTCTGGAAGTCCCAGGTTTGATTCTTGGTCAGGACACACAGGAGAAGCGACCATCTGATTCTCCACCCCTCCCCCTTTTCTCTTTCTCTGCTCTCTCTCTCTTCCCCTTCTGCAGCCGTGGCTCAAACGGTTTGAGCAAGTTGACCCCAGGTGCTGAGGATGGCTTGATGGCCTCACCTTAGGTGCTAAACTAGCTCAGTTGCTGAGCAATGGAGCAGGGGCCCCAGATAGGCAGAGCATCACCCAACAGGGACCTTGCCAGGTGGATCCTGGTCGGGGCACATGCGGGACTTTGTCTCTACCTCCCATCTCTCATTTAATTAAAAAAAATCAGTGCCTTATTAAATTGCTCTCTCTAGAACCACCCAGACAACTTTATTAGTGCTGTAGTTTAATAGTAGAACAAGCCACATTGCAGAAATTTTTGACTGCTTATAGAATTCATTTGGACACACAAGATATAGAACTCAAAATTGGGCACAGTTGCAAAGTTTTGATTGCATGAATTATACATGAAGGGTGACCAGTTATTTATGCTCAATTATGTTAGCCAGTCATCACAAGTGCAGAAAAGGAAGTAAATTGGGGGAGAAAAAAATCATAATAACTCAGGAAAGTAGTTTTTTGGCTCTACATTGTAAACTTGGGCTGAGTACATTACACCACTTATTAAAATTTCTCAGGTAGACTAAGTATTGGAATAAATACAGCAGGATAAGAAAAGAGAAAGAAATTTACAAGCCTCTGCTTGCAAATTATTGCACATATTAGGGGTTTTATGTGGTGAATGTAGGCAGAACCTCCGAAAGCTCACCATGTCATTTTGCTGAGGACAAGTCTTCCGTTTGCATCAATTGTCTCTATTCTGTCACCAGTTCCCTTTGTTAAAGCGTGAGATTTTGCTTTCTTTTTTTTTTTTATGTCCACTCTAGTTGCTATAAAGAATTCCAAATATTTAGGAGAGAAAGAAGAAACAATATTTGTATATGACTCAAATGGTTTATAGTTTAGTTTTAACAGATAAAAGGAATATTTGGTTAGTGTTATTAGCAATGCTACTAATAACAGTTATTTATTATTTATTATCTGTTATTAGATATAATAACAAATCATTTAGATATTTTAAAATATAAAATTTAATAAGGCTGAGAAATTAATTTTGATAAAAGATATAAGTGTGAAGAAGAATCACACCAAAAGGAGAGTTTTTCTTCTCTGTAGTCTCTTTTTTTCGGTTTTGTTTATAAAAAATAGAAAATTTTCTACTTATCTTTCTACTCTTTTATCATTTAACAGTAGCTTTGATATTGACTCCTATCCCCTTCTAAGTTTAGAATCATGTTGCATGAGAGTTGAAGATAATTGAGATCTACTTTAAAAAACACAGCTACCAAATAGAGCTGCAATGGGGAGGTTTCAGGGTCACCATCAAACAAGCTCGCAAGGCTGCTAGCTTAAGGACAAGAAGAACAAAGCAGGCCAGCAGGAGAAAATTGTATATTTGTCAAGGATTGACAGTTTGTTTTATAGTGAACCCACCTCCTCTTTAAAGTAATTCCTATTCAGTTTATGGTAGATTGGTATACAATGAGGTCAGGCACAGCAAATCAATTCTCGTATGATTGCATTTTAGCTGTAGTCATATTTCTTTTAGAAATCTTGCCAGAATCAACTATGCATTTCATAGGAACATTGATTTCCATGGCTTTTCTCTCTTACTCTATTCTCTCTTCCACCCAGCAGTGCTCCTCCTTTAAGAAAAAATTCTGTAGGTTCCAAACAGTCTTCCCAAGAAGGGACTGCAACCACTTAGAACCTAGTAAGTCCTTCTCATCAAGTACAAGCACAGATAAAATTCTATTTTAGTAAATGCCATTTTAAAAGGTTTCTAAGAAAGTGAATTTTGTATGCCAGTATATTGTCCATGGTAACAATATTTTGTTCCTATATTTATCACTATATATTTATTATAAAAATACTTTCCAACAGTTAAAATTGTTTAACGTTGTTTCCCAAGCCCTTTGCCCATATCAGCCAGCCCAGCACTTGCTTGATGGCATTTGATGGCAGAGTACCTTCTCACAAAGAGGAAGCATAGAGAGCCTGGGGCTGAGACAATCTTTCTCAATGGAGAACACTGGTAAAAGAAGATTAAGAGGGCTGCTTTTCTCCATTTCTCTCACTGGATTTAAAATGTTGCCTACTTTCACCTCAGTTACCTACTAGTCTAATATGTATGACTTCAGATCTAATTATATATATTTAAATTTAATGTTGGGTTTGGAAACAATATTGTAAGACCAGTAGCCACGGTCACCATCAGAGCCACCTGGCCCGAGCAGGTTCTCACTTGATTCAGACAGACGGTAATGAAACAACGGAGCCAAGAACTGGTGGGCCATTACCTTTAATCCTAGCTTGCACCCAGTGAGCAAATAAAAACACACACTGGGCTCCAAAACATACTCATTCAGTGCTCACAAAGCTACTGACTTATCTGAGTTTCCTAGAATCAAAGATTCCTACCTCATCAGCTGAATTCACCTCTGTTCCCCATCTCCTTCTCTCTGCACAAACTGGCTTCTCCTTCAGCACTCCACCATCTTGGCTGCCTCTCCTTTCCTCCATGTGGCCTTGCTCTGCTCTCCTCTAGCATGGGCTCCTATGCCCATTTTATAGTATAGAAATCAAAACCTTTAATCCAATATACAAACAAGGAAGTTTCTGATACAAAGTCACTTATCTGAGGCATAATGGGATTCCTCATGTGAGTGCACCACCCTACATCATGCAACAGTCCAGGGTGTGGGGAAAAGCTTAGTCTTAAAACTGAGCTGTAGGCTATAATGACCCTGACTGCTTATAGCCTGTTCCCCACACCCAATGCAAACTATAAGCGAGCAAACATATATATATCATATTTACTAACTTATTTGACCAACAAATATCTACAATTTTCCAAAGCACAACTTTTATTAAAATCTTTTGTGCATATTTCATGCATGTGAATTAATGTAATTTATAAACCTCTATTAAGTATGAATCTCAAAACTCACCATGACACCAAGTATCCTTGCTTGCTTTTTTCTTTTCTTTTTCTTTTTTTGTGACAGAGACAGAGAGAGGGAGAGATAAAAAGGAAAGGAGAGAGATAAGAAGCATCAATTCTTTGTTGCGGCCCCTTAGTTGTTCATTGATTGCTTTCTCATATGAGCCTTGACTGGGGGGCTACAGCAGAGCAAGTGACCCCTTGCTCAAGCCAGCAACCTTGGGCTCAAGCTGGTGAGCCTTGCTCAAATCAGATGAGTCCGTGCTCAAGCTGGCGACCTCAGGGTTTCAAACCTGGGTCCTCCATGTCCCAGTCCGATGTTCTATCCACTGTTCCACTGCCTGGTTAGGCTTGCTTCTGACTTCTATATTTTCAAATTGTCAGAGATCAGGAACAGATGGTTGGATTAAACACACTCTTCAGTCCATAGCATACTTAAAGTCAGTCTGTGCCAGGTTCTTGTTTTACTTATTTTCTTTTCTATCTAAGCCCCAGACTTAAGAGTCCTTATTTCTTAAAATGTATTTGGGATATATTTCTGAATTTGTATATATCTTTGAAACATACACAGGGCCTTATTTAATTGCTTTGAGTATTTCTTACTATTATATAATGGCTGACCATTCTAATTTAGTCTTAATATTAGTTCATGAAATAATTAGTCCACGCTGTGATTAATGTTGTGTTTCTTCCTTCCATGTGAAGTAACAGACAAGTAAGGAAAAGAGAAGAGTGCACCTAAACTCTAACCCCACTTAGTTTCCCTCCTAATATTCAGCTTTCTTTTACTCTGAGCTGTCAATTATTTCTTTTCTTGTTTCCTTAAATACCAGAATCTAACCAATCATCTTCTGTTATTCTTAGAAGGCATTACATGTCTATTTTTTAGTTTGAAAAATTCATCAATTTCCCATGACAATCTGTGGGGCCTCGAGGTTAGGTTTCTAGGGAGAACCAGAAGTCTATGTTCAAACACCTTCATGGCAGGACTTGTAATCCCTGTATTCTTCTTATGCTTTTCCTTGTGTTAGATTACTTAGCAAACATTTGCTGGTTCCCTCCAAACCTTGGTCCCCATGGAAAGAAAATCCTCTCTGACCAGCTAATGCTAGGTTTTGCCATTTGACTTTCTTTGTGTGCATGACAAGACAAAACATAATGATGCTTTAGGCAAATATTCTTGAGCTCTGGTGTTCTGCCAGGAGAAGAGTTTCCTCCAGATTGCTTTGGTTTCTTCCCATGTTAACTCCAGAATGAATATACTTGAGCAGACATGAACCCGAACACCGACTCTGAAACCAAGGCCGCCGTCTCCGTCTTCATGATCAGAAGTGGAAACACTGAATCACAGTATATGCATAAGAAATGAGTTTTTATTTCTGTATGCCACAGAGATACTGTGGTTTTCTGTTATGCAACAAAAACCAATTAACACAGAAGTGGTCATAAGAGTATGGTTCTGCCATAATTATCGTACGATCTAACACATATAGCAATGATTTGAGAACTGGCAGAATGATAAGGAAATTGTTACATGGATTTGCAAAAAAATGATCTATGTAATGTAGTAGCAAAGTATTTGGTAAAGTTGACTCTAGTAGTAATGAAGAAAAAGAAAACATATGTACTGAATTCACAGTGTTAAGCTAGGGAGTGTTAAGGCAGTGTCTTAAAAGTATAAACTGGCCTGACCTGTGGTGGCGCAGTGGATTAAAGCGTCGACCTGGAAATGCTGAGGTCGCCGGTTCAAAACCCTGGGCTTGCCTAGTCAAGGCACATATGGGAGTTGATGCTTCCAGCTCCTCCCCCCTTCTCTCTCTCTCTCTCTCCTCTCTCTCTCTCTCTCTCTCTCTCTCCCTCTCCTCTCTAAAAAAAAAAAAAAAAAAAATGAATAAATAAAAAAAAAACTATAAAAAAAAAAATTAAAAAAAAAAAAAAGTATAAACTGGCTGTTTTTCAAGTACATTCATGTGACAGTTAATTTTATCTGTCAAGTTGACTGTGCTAAAAGATGCCCAGATCAGTGATAAAATATTATTTCTGGGTGTGTCTATGAGGTGTCTCTGGAAGAGATTAGCATTTGAATCAGTAGACTGGGTAAAGAGATTTACCCCCTCCAATGTGAGCAGCATGATCTAATCAAGTGAGGGCCTAAACTGAAAAACAAAGGGAGATGAAAGAAAAGTTTTCTCTTCTTGAGATGAAAAGTATATATTTTTTCCCTGCTCTTGGACATTAGAGCTCCTGGTTCTCAGACCTTTGGACTCCAAGACTTAATATCATCAGCTCCCCTTGTCCTCAAGTCTTCAAACCCAGACCAAATTGTATCACCAGCTTACCTGGTTGTCCGTCCATCTTGCAGATGACAGATTGTGAGACTTGTTTGCCTCTATAATGATGTGAGCCAATTTCTAAAATAAATCTCTTCTTTATCTGCATATATCCTATTGTATCTGTTATTTTGGAAAACTCCAACTAGTACAATTAACAAAACTCTACAAGAAAAAGATGCTCAGAAAGGAGCTGATCTGTTGTCCTGTTGTCAAGCACAATTTAGAGGAAAGAGAGACATCCCAGAATTTACAGAGTTAAGAAAAGAAACTGTTTCTGTGCCAGGGAATGTGTCTGTAATACCTCTTTTAGATCTCTGAAAAAGTTAAGGTTATTCTCAGAGATTCCTTCAGCTCCACAAAGGTGCTTCTAGAAAGGTAGATAACAAGTTCAGCAAAATCAAATATATCCAAATTACTGGTAAGTACATCTAGAAAGACAAGTCTACAAAAGAATAGATTTGAGCCAGTACATTTTACTGGGAAAAAATGCATAGAACAAACACAAAATTTTTGAGAGCTGTATTGGCAAAAGTTCAACCAGCTTATATTAAAACAAAGATTATATGAGGTATAAAAAGAAGACTGGTCCCCAAATTTCTAGATGCAAAAAGAGGCTGAAATGACCAAGGAAAATGATGAAGACTGAAACACTCCCCAGAGGTGAATCCAAGAACTGTGGAAAACTAGATGAAGAGCCACTGCCAAGAAGTGAATTGGGGTCTGATCAAGGAATCTTTCTTAACACTGCGGGAAGAGGGCCGGGGAACATTTAACCAGCCAACTTTAGAATTTTTATGGATTAGTGAACAATGTATGTTCTTCTGCTTGGGTAGGATGTTGATGTAGTTATCCCACCCTAGTTCTATTAGTTTATGCTGGATGTATAGGAAACAAATAACTTTGTTCCTTAGTTCATCAATTTATGGTTTTAAAGGAAGAAAATGTAGGCCCAATATAAATTACAAGATTCTAGACTCTGAGCTTAGTGTCATAATAGAATGAGACTTTTAAATAAGACTTCTGTTATATTTTCCTTGAGGGGAAAGTAATTGTTATGAAGAAAGGAAGTGAATACTTATGAATAAGAAGGCACACTGAAAATTATATTATTGCCCAGCATAAATTTATTTTTTCCTCTTTCCCACTTTGAGAGGACTGTACTTACTTGACTAGTTGATTTTGGCTTAGATATATACCCATTGCTCTGGCCAATGGGATACTAACAATGTGATGCAAACAAGTTTTGACATGTATGTCAATGACTGCACTCTAGAGATCACACTGAGAAGGACTTCCTCTGGCTGTTCCTTCATCTGGGCCCCAGAATAAACACACATGGAAGAAAATTGAACCTCATTTGAAATAAAGCTAAGTTGTACCCACAGTCTGAAACACAGCTACCTTGGATGAATCATATTTCCACAGCTAAAAGCAAATCCACCCAAATGAATTACACATACATGAAGAAGAAATAAATGTTTATTGTTGTGTGCCACAGAGATTTTGTGATTGTTTATTACAAAGAGTAAACTAACTGATATGCCTTGTCTATCCTGATTCCAAATTTGTCTAGTTTTTCTCATTGAAATATTTCTTTGATGATTCCTGTGCTAATGACACAGAGTATCAGCTTGAAATAAAATCTATCTGGTCTGTGGCAGTTAATTAGTACCTGTCTATTAAGGTATTGTGTTATTTTTACTCTATAAGATAGCAATAAGAGTTTATTTACTAGTAGAAACCTTTTTATACATTTTGGATAATTAACACAATTATCCTTCAAATCTCTAAACTTATCTGTCTCAAATAAATGTCCCCAGAAAATCACTTATTTTCTTACAAAATATATTTGTTCAAATACTTTGTGTAATGTATATAAAGAAATGCCCCCCAACTTTACTCATGGGTTATTATAAAGAAAACATTCATCGAACATCCTTTTGAATAAATACTGAATGATATATAAATTAATACATTTGTGTTGTGTAACTACAAACAACTATAGAGGAGTGAGGGTGATTTTCAGTGACTGTGTGCTTCAATATATTCATTATATATTTCTCTATTTATTGAAAACTTATCCATGTCATAGGACTCTATCACACACATATACAAAACCATGAGCCAGTGACTTAGAAAATGTCTTTTTTAAATAAGAACCATAATTTTGTAAATTGTGAGTAGATTATCTGCATGAAAGAGTTTTTAGCTCTCCAAAAAGAACATGATTCTTTCATACAAACTTCTTTTGTCCCTATACACACCACTAAGCAATAAAAAATAGAGCTAGCCATCTACATATTCTCAAATTTCTAAAAGCTTGTTGAAATTATTCTACTTTCTCAAGAGCATGGATTATATTCATGTACATACAGTCACAGAGATTCATCAGTTACAGTTCTTTCCTCTTGACACTGTGATTGATGGATAGTAAATCATGTCTGTGCATTCACACAGCAAAGCTAGAAACTCTGGAACTGCTACTTTTAATGACATTAATATCTATTTTTATTCATTTATATGTTATGGACTGAATTCTGTCCTCCAAATTTTTATGATGAACTCCCTAAATCCTCAATGTGATTGTATTTGGAAATAGGGCTTTAAGGAGGTAATTAGGATTAAATGAAGTCATAAGGTAGGGTCCTCATCTGGTGGGATCAGTGACTCTCTAAGAAGAGAAAAAAATATCTCACTTGGACCGTATGAGAACACAGTGAAAAAATGCTTATCTGCATTAGACATCAAACATGCTGGCATCTTGAACTTGAACTTCCCAGCCTTCAGAACTGTGAGAAAATCAATTTCTGTTTAAGCTTCCGGTTTAAGGGTTTACGGTTTTTGTCATGGCAGCCTTAGCTCACTAAAACACTATGCAAGTAAATTACCACACAAAATTTGTTATATAGTTGAAATACAGATTTATTTAATATAAATAGTTTGTGTAAAATTATAAGGAATCCCTCTAAAAGCTATCACTAAGAAGAGCAAAGTTAAATTTAAAAAACCCAATGTTCAGAAAAGCGCCGTATCTAGATTAGAAGTACTGTGGCGCCCATACTTGTATTCATATTAGAGGGAAGCAGCAACATATTTTCCTAATGTTTCAAGTTGTTTCTTGAACTAAAAAAATATGTATGTAAAGTAGAATATTGGATGACTAATATTTTCTTACCTTTGAGTTTCATTAACTCAATAATTCAGGAAGTATTTATTAAGTATTTATTGTGTGCTGGTATCATTGTAAGCACTAGAATTCATTAGGGAATGTGATAGGCAAAGTTTCTTTTCTCCTGGTATTTCTACTGAAGTGGCTTGGAGATAAAAGTAATTAATGAAAAAAATCAGAGTAGACTAAGTTGGAGACTTAAGAGGCTCCGGAGCTCTCCTTTTTGCACACATACAATAAATACACAACTGTACCTATAGCCATTCCCTCTGAAAGAGATGCAGAACTAAGTAAATGAGAAAATGAGGAAACATCAGTATAAAAACACATAGAAAAGACTCAGGTGCACTCCTGTCATAAACACCACCCCTGGTGCAGCTCCATGCAGTCCGGAGGGAAGTCCCAACCCCCAGCTTCTGGGTAAGAATCTAAGTGTTAGGATCCCACACCTACCACCTCAAATTTTAAGACTCCCACAAGAGGGATGTGCCCCAAAAGAACTCTGAAAGCCAATGGGGCTTATGTCCATGGAACCCATAAGACACAGCAAGCAGCCCTGGCCGATGGCTAGGTTGCTTAGAGCATTGTCCTGAAGCTCAGAGGTTGTCTGTTCAATCTCCGGTCAGGGCACAGACAGGAACAGATTGAGGTTCCTTCTCTCTCTCTCCCTTCTTCTCTCTCTCTAAAATCAATAAAATAAACATTAAAATAAAAAGACATAGCAAACAAAGAAGCAGTTCTTAACAGGAGCATGGACACTGTGAGCATTCCCCAGCGTCCAGCACAGAGGGAGCAGCAAAAACCCATTTCCCGTATTTTTCCTGGAAGAGGTTCATCTGTGTAGTGGGGCTGGCTTTGATCCTCCTTGGTGGCCACCTCCCTGGCTTCCTCCTACATCCTACTCCAAATAACCAGTGTCTTCCTTAAAAGGGCTTACACACATGACGACACCTGAACTTTTACGCCTACTATTTCTGCAACACAGGGCACCAGATATCCAATAGGGCTTCCATTCACAAGATATACAGGATTTTAGCAAACAAAGAAGCAGTTCTTAATCAGCTATCCTCCTAGGCTCAGTGCAGAAAAGGCAAAAATATGTTATCTCCCAGTCTTTCCCAGAAAGAGATTTCTCTGCATATTATAAAAGTGGCTGCCTGAGGGTCAGGCTTCAAATTTAGCAGACACCAGGGAATGACTATAATCCTCCCCAGAGACGGGAAAGCAGGTTTGGGAATCTGACATCAAAGGTAAAGAAAATTAAAACAAAAATAAAGAAATGGAACTACATCAAACTAAAATGTCTCTGCACAGCAAGTAAAACCATCAACAAAATGAAAAGGCAACCTATAAAATGGGAGAGAATATTTGCAAACTACATATACCCTAAGGAGTTAATATTAAAAATATACAGTTCAAGAAACTTTCCCAATTATAATCATGAAATCACCCAATTAAAAACTGGTCAAAGGGCCTATATAAAGATTATTTTTTATAAACAGCTATCAGGTACATGAAACTGTGTCAACATCACTGATCAACAGGAAAATGCAAATCAAAACAATAAGATACCTCCCCCCCACACACACACACATATTAGAAGAGTTGTCATCAAAAATAAGAGATACTATATATGCTGGCAAGCATATGGAGAAAAGTAAACCCTTGTACACTGATATTTCAAATGTAAACTGGTACAGCCACTATGGAAAACAGTATAAAGGTTCCTCAAAAAACTAAAAATAGAACTACCATGTAATTCACAACCCCACTTCTGAGTGTATATCCAAAGAAAATAAAACCAATATCTTGAAGAGATATCTGAACTTCCCTATTCATTGCAGCATTATTCACAATAGCCAAGATATGTGACCACCTAAATGTGTCCATCAACAAATTAAGACATAGAGAAAATGTTTTATATATGTAGAATCTAAAAAAAAAGTCAAACTTATAGAAAACAGAATGGTCATTGTGAAACAGATAGCAAATCATAACAGACTACAGATACTAGAATTTAGCTTTTAGTTGTAGTTGCATTGGAATGGAAGTCTGCCTGTAAAGTAGGTGTTGGGCAGATAAAATATATCATGCTCACTTCGTTAAAGATAGCGCTTCCCAGGTGATATTAGTTGCCCTTCTTGGGGTGGGCGTAATTATATTAATGTGTGTTGGGGGCAGGCTGTGGGCAGGCAGGATCCTTGTACCCTGGGGCTTGGTTTTCGGACTAAGCCTTTCCTACCCTTTTTGATGTGGGGTGGTGCACTCTCATGAGAAATCTCATTATGCCTCAGATAAGTGACTTTGTATTAGAGCAGGGGTCCCCAAACTTTTTACACAAGGGGCCAGTTCACTGTCCCTCAGACCGTTGGAGGGCCGGACTATAAAAAAAAAACTATGAACAAATCTCTATGCACACTGCACATATCTTATTTTAAAATTAAAAAAAAACAGGAACAAATACAATATTTAAAATAAAGAACAAGTAAATTTAAATCAACAAGCTGACCAGTATTTCAATGGGAACTATGGGCCTGCTTTTGGCTAATGAGATGGTCAATATCCGGTTCCATATTTATCACTGCTAGCCGTAACAAGTGATATGTGCTCCTCTCACTGACCACCAATGAAAGAGGTGTCCCTTCCGGAAGTGCAGCGGGGGCCGGATAAATGGCCTTAGGGGGCCGCATGTGGCCCGCAGGCCGTAGTTTGGGGACCCCTGTATTAGAGACTTCTGTATTTGTATATTAAATTAAAGGTTTGGATTTCTTCACTATAAAGTGGGGCAGACCAGGAGCTTGCTTTCTCTCTGTTCTTGAGACTAGCATTAGAGAGTAGAGCAGAGAAAGGACACATGGAGGAGACCAGGAAAAGCAGCCAAGATGGTCAAGTGCCGAGTGAGAAGCCAGTTTGTACAGAGTTTGTGCAGTGAGAAGGAAGGAGATGGGGAACAGAGGTGAATAAGTCTGGTGAGCTAGAAACCTTTGATTCTAGCAAACTCGGATAAGTCAGTAGCTTTGTGAGCACTGAATGTGAGTGGGTTTTGGAGCTCAGTGTGTTTTTACTTGCCCGCCGGGTGCAAGCTGGGATTAAAGATGTTGGCCCACCAGTTTTTGGCTTTGTTGTTTCTTTACCAACTGTCTGAATCCAATGCAAACCTGCATGTGCCAGGAGGCTGTGATGGTGGCCGTGGATACTGGTTTTACAGCAAGTTTTAAGGAAGAGCATAAGAGTATACTCTGCTAAAATAGTGTTTCCTATTAAGCTCAGGATAGACAGCTCTGTTTTTTGTTTGTTTGTTTGTTTTCTGTTCTTAAAAATGTCACTGACTCACAATCTCACAATGTTTTTGCAGAACTCTCCAGGAAAGACCATCTGTCCATAGTCATGGAGAACCTGGACTGGGAGCCATAAGGAACTAAATAAGTCATACTAGAAAAAAAATGGTGTAACATTGCACAAGAACTGACCATAGTCCACACCCTGAACCACTGCTCACCATTACTCATGATTTTTGCCTTTATAACCAACACTGGTAAGTCATCAGGGAGTCAGGTTTTAAGTGACAGCTCCCCATTCTCTTTGCATGGCTCCCAACTTCTTCACTTCAGTTCTCAGAGTTCAGTGTTTAGCTCTGTTGGGTACCAGGCAGATAAACTCGCTCTTTGGTTACAGTTCCTAGAGTCTGGGAGATAAGGGAAATAAGAACAGTTTAGTAAAGGGTAAAACTTCCTGTTATAAGATGAATAAGGTCTGAGGACCACATGTATAAAATGGTTATTCTAGTTGATAATACTGTATTGTATAACTTAAATTTGTTAATAAATTAGAATTTGAGTGTTGTATGGCCAGTATCCACAGCCACCATCACAGCTGCCTGTCCCATGCAGGTTCGCATTGGATTCGGACAGACAGTAATGAAACAATGAAGCCAAGAACTGGTGGGCCATCATCTTTAATCCTAGCTTGCACCCGGTGGGCAAGTAAAAACACACTGGGCTCCAAAACTTACTCATTCAGTGCTCACAAAGCTACTGACTTATCCGAGTTTGGTAGAATCAAAGGTTTCTAGCTCACCAGACTTATTCACCTCTGTTCCCCATCTCCTTCCTTCTCCCTGCACAAACTCTGCACAAACTGGCTTCTCACTCAGTACTCCACCATCTTGGCTGCTTCTCCTGGCCTCCTCCATGTGGCCTTTCTCTGATCTCCTCTCTAATGCTGATTTTAGGAACTGAGAGAGCAAGCTCCCAGTCTGCCCCACTTTATAGTGTAGAAACCAAAACCTTTAATCCAATATACAAATAAGGAAGTCTCTGATACAAAGTCACTTATCTGAGGCATAATGGGATTCCTCATGAGAGTGCACCACCCTACATCAAAAAGGATGGGAAAGGCTTAGTCCTAAAATCAATCCCCAGGCTACAAGGATCCTGCCTGCGCACAACCTGCCCCCAACACACATTAATAAATCATGCCCATCCCAGGAAGAAGGACAACTGATATCACCTGGGCGACAGGCTTCTACATGGGCAGTGCCATCTTTAACAAAGTGAGCATAATATATTTCATCTGCCCAACAAGTGTTTTCACCAAAAATAAATAAATGAAAGAAAGAAGAAAGGAAGGAAGGAAGGGAGGAAGGAAGGAAGGAAGGAAGGAAGGAAGGAAGGAAGGAAGGAAGGAAGGAAGGAAGGAAGGAAGGAAGAAAGGAAGGAAGAAAGGAAGGAAAGAAGGAGGAAAGGAAGGAAGGAAGAAAGAAAGAATAAATATGGAGGTGGTGATGGGTATGTTAATCGAAAGTGGAAATCCTTTCAAAATGTATATGTATATCAAATCATCATGTTATATATTTTAAAACATATTACAATTTTATTTGTTATTTATTCCTCAATAAAGCTGAAAATAAAGTAAGTTAGTGAGATAGCAAAATATTATATAGCTACTTATACTGGGTGTCATTTAACTCAGTGGTCCCCAACCCCCAGGGCCGTGGACTGGTACCGGTCCGTGGGCCATTTGGTACCAGTCCACAGAGAAAGAATAAATAACTTACATTATTTCCATTTTATTTATATTTAAGTCTGAACGATGTTTTATTTTTTAAAAATGACCAGATTCACTCTGTTACATCCATCTAAGACTCACTCTTGACGCTTGTCTCGATCACATGATACATTTATCTGTCCCACCCTAAAGGCCGGTCCATGAAAATATTTTCTGAGGTTAAACTGTCTTTGGCCCAGAAAAGGTTGGGGACCACTGATTTAACTTGAGATCTCAACAATGAGAAAGGGGAAATCATGTGAAGTTCAGAGTAAAAACATTCCCACCTGGGACAATAGCTGGTATATAATGACTTTGGATTTTTCAGGAAATAATTACAAAATCATTGCAGCTGGAGTATGCTAAGGTAGGAATTACAATGATACAAGATAAGGTTGAAGACATAGGTGGTAACTAAATCAGGTAGATATCACTTTACAAACAGTGAAAGTTTATATTTTATTCTGTTAGAAAGATAATAAATGTTTTTAAGCATGTAGATTATGTAATGTATTTTATATTTCTTTAAAAAATCACTTTTTATCCAGTGTCTAAAATAAACAAAGTGGAATAATTAGAAGAATTAGAACAATTTGGAGGCCATTGCAAATATCTAGGAAGTGATTAATTTGGTATTGGACTTATAAACAGTGAATATGTCTGAGGACACTTTCAAGTTGAAGAACTGCAGTATTCTGAAGTCCAGAGTAAGGAGCTATTATTATTTAGAAGATGTTGGCCATACAACTACAACTGATACTAGGAGATGAGCTTTCAGAGGAGTAGCTGTTTCTAAAATCTATAAGAACAAAGGTCTGAACCAAAGAGTTGGACTGGATATAAATGAGAAGTTTGAGAACTGGAAATATCTTCATTTTATATGTAACGTTAAGACTGAAACTATATCAATATTGTTGAATAAATAAAATGTTTTTTGACCCTGGCCGGTTGGCTCAGTGGTAGAGCATCAGCCTGGTGTGCAGGAGTCCTGGGTTTGATTCCCTGCTAGGGCACACAGGAGAAGCACCTACCTGCTTCTCCACCCATCCCTCCCCCTCTCCTTCCTCTCTGTCTCTCTCTTCCCCTCCAGTACAGCCAAGGCTCCACTGGAGCAAAGTTTGCCCAGGCACTGAGGATGGCTCTGTGGCCCCTGCTTCAGGTGCTAGAATGGCTCTGATTGCGGCAGAGTTACACCCCAAGATGGGCAGAGCATCGCCCCCTGGTGGGCATGCCGGGTGGATCCCGGTCGGGTGCATGC
This sequence comes from Saccopteryx leptura, assembly GCF_036850995.1. Lineage (NCBI taxonomy): Eukaryota > Metazoa > Chordata > Mammalia > Chiroptera > Emballonuridae > Saccopteryx > Saccopteryx leptura. The sequence continues at coordinate 47,251,944 of NC_089505.1, read as the reverse complement.
AGGAGTCTATCTGACTGCCTCCCCATTTCCAGCTTCGGAAAAATACAAAAAAAAAAAAAGTAAAACCAATGTTTTTTAAGTTTTCTCACTTGTATTGAAGCAGCCATGTGTGTATAGACTATGGAAGGCTGCTGGTGCTTGCCCTCAGGGCAGCAGATTGCAAATTGCAGATTGTCTTCCTGTTTGGGAGTGGTCATTGTTTGCAGTTGTTTACTGGAGAAAGGTCTTTTTCCTCAGCCGGTTTTTGCTGGGGAGTTGCAGAGAGAAAGAGAGCTGAGGGGTTTGGGAGTCCTGAGATTTCTGCCGAGCCTGTTTGGCTGATACCTGCAGAGGCTGGTGGGGGCTTGTAAGTCTGGGAGAATCCACAAAATGTGTCAGGGCTTTGGGAGCCCTGAGTGAGAGGGAAGCAGTCTTCCCTGCCTGTTTGCTCATCTGCTGTTATGAGATTTTAATAAACGAAATAATCCACCATTTTCTGGCTCCCAGTTCCTTTCTGGTCTGCCCAAATCCAATGTGAACCTGCATGACCACAGCGGTGGCCACTCACTCTATATCTGGTGTAGTCGGCAGGATTCAGATCAGATTGGCATGAAGCCTCAGCCATCCTTGAGGGGTGGGTCAAAGAGTGGTCATTGTTGTGGTTCCCCATGGCTGTCCTTTTGGGGACCATGGGCTAGCTATTTTTTAAAACCCTGCTGGCTAATTTTTAAAGAGGAAACTGAGTGCTAAGACTAAGAGATCCAGAATGAGCTGCTAACCAAGTGGCAGCAACAGCTTGAACTGGAGAAGGAGGCTGGCCTTAGAAAGCTCCTGAGCACTGACAGCACCTAGAACTGGAGTGATCTACAGGTTCGTGATTTGCAGTTTGCCCTGGGACTTGAACATTGGCAGCGGCAGTTGTTGGACAAACAACTGCAATTTCAGCTTCGGGCCGAGAGCCGGCAGTCTCAGGAGCCAAAGATGGAGCTGTGCTGGCAGAGTGGCTCTGAATGGGCAGGAGCAGATGTTTCCAGCTCCTCTTCTGAGGATGAGGAGGCTTGGGCTCAAGCTGCTGTCCACACACTCAGAGCTTGGCCAGTGGTTATCCAGAAAGTAAAAACCCAGCAGCAAAGAGTATTTACTGAGCCCCTGGTAGGCTTGCTACGATTGATGGCATCATGCTCTCCAGAGCAGAGGTGGAGAGGTTGGCCACTGTTGCCATGTGGTCCTCCTTGGGGCAGCGTCTTCAGAACTGCCATGATGGCAGGGATGAGGGGGGAGGCCTGAGGCCCTATGTGAACCTAGTTACCTGTAATGGACCTCTACTCTGGTGATTTTCACAGACAGCTAGGCTGTCTATCACGGTCTGGCTCTTGGAGTGCAACCGAAGAGGGGCACCAGCTCCCCTGTCAGATGGACATGCTGCTTTTGGACAGTATGAGAGACCCTGATGTGGGGGCAGCTCTGGTGGAAGCCCCCCTGCACCAGAAAGCTGCTCTCATTGGTTGGAGATATGCATCAAGGACACTTTAAGATTTCCATGGACACAGCCCTAAGGCCCTCCCACCTACTATGGAGTAGGGGGCTAGAGATGAGCCTTGGGCAGAGTTCTCAGGGAGACACTGTGAAGGGCACCTTTGTAATAGTTACAATTGTGTAACTTGTGCTGTTACTATAGTTTGTTTGTTTAGTAATGTAACTCATTCCTCACACGGGGTTACCTGTGGTGTAGATTGTGAAGTGAGCAAAAGAGGTGAAATGTTGGATAAACAAATGTTTTTTAAGATTGCAAATTGCAGATTGCCTTCCTGCTTGGAAGGGGCGATTGTTTGCTATCGTTTGCTGGAGAAGGGGTTTTTTCTCCAGCATGTTTTTGCTAGAGAGTTGCAGAGAGAGAGAGAGAGAGAGAGAGCTGAGGGGTTTGGGAGCCCTGAGACTTTGGCCCAGCCTGTTTGGCTGAGACTGGTGAGGGTCTGTGAGTCTGGGAGAGTCTGGAGAATCTGGAGAATGTGTCGGGGCTTTGGGAGCCCTGAGTGAGAGGAAAGCAGTCATCCCTGCCTGTTTGCGCGTCTGCATTATGAGACTTTAATACACAGAATGGCCAACCATTTTCTGGCTCCACAGTTCCTTTATGGTCTGCCCAATCCAATGTGAACTTGCATGGCCACAGTGGAGGCCAATGGCCCTACAAATACCTATAGAAATAATGACCATATATAAAGAAAATTATTTAAATTAATTGAATAATTCTAACCTGTAGATAATGGTACTATTATGCATAATCTAAAATGAAAACAGAGCAAAACAGAATAGGAGCAATTTTGGGATACCAGACATTAAAGCAAATAGTATTTAATGGTGTTTTGAATTTGGATGGATAATCACACAATTCTATGAATAGGAAATAGAGTGTAATGTAAGAAAGAAAAATATTGGGAAGAAATACATTTTGTTTAATTCTTGGTTTTGTACATATAATAAAATATTTTGTTTTGCATATGTAGCAGGATATTTTAACTAAAAGTAGTGATAAGTATATACTTGGAATACTAGTTATCAGAGCCAAAGGAAAACTGTACTATGAGCATCAGGTCATCTAAATTTTACCATGAGGGATGGTATTTTTGTTTTACCTTCTGAGAGTCTAAATAAGTAATTCAATGTAATATAAAGTGATTCTAATATCACAGTTGATAACTGGAGAATTAGTATCAGTTTAATGAAATATAGTGAATGTATTAATGAAATCTATGAAAGTTTATAATTTTTTTCTTGGTTATGGATTATGAGCATCTTTATTTTCTTCTTTATATTTTTCTCCACTTTATGATGGAGTATGTATTTATAGTGAGCATTTTTCTTATGTTATAAAATAATTAAATATTTATACATATTTCTGATGCCAGCATACATTAGCTTGCGATTTTTCCATGTGGTTGAAATGAGTATTTTAAATTGTGTAAGACAAAATTGTCAAACAGAGAGAATTACTGGGTATACTTCCTCAGTCAACTGAATTATTTTGTTGTTATGTAATAAGTTTTGTGGATAAGATTTTATAGATAAACACTTTAATAATAAAATATTTTTCCTCTAGATTTTTTAGTGTAAAAAAACTGTGTATCTTTTTTCTTTCTTTTCAGGTGCGAAATAATTGTTATTAAACTCAGAATTATGATAAGAAGGTTAAGTATGGAGTGGTTTCAATTTATATTTTTCATGTTTATTGTTTCCAATTATAACTCATTTCCCCTGGTTCAGTATCTTTTACCTTAAATTAAAGCTATATGACTTAAATGTTAGCTGATGATATTATTGGAGGTCTGTATTTTTCTTTGAAGATAAAAATCTAAGAGTACAATTAGTATTAAATATGGTTTTAATTGAAAAGATATACATATTTAGATATTGGAATTAATTTTGCCAGAATTAAAAAATATCCATACGACCCAATATGCTTTGTATTTTGCCTAAAGACTGTGTGTTACATTTATTTTCCACAAGAGGTGGGTAGAGAGTGAGACAGACTCCCACATGTACTCCAACAGGGATCCACCTAGCAACCCTGTCTGGGGCTGATGCTCAAATCAATCAAGCTATTTTTAGAGACTGAGGCTGATGCACTCAGACCAACTGAGTTATCAGTTAGCACCTAAGGCCTATGCTTGAACTAATCGAGCCACTGGCTATGGGAGGGGAAGAGAGAGAGAAAAGGGGAAAAGGGAGGGGAAGAGAAGCAGATGGTTGCTTCTCTTATGTGCCCTGACTGCAATCAAACCAAGGACATTCATATACCAGGCTGATGCTCTAATCACTGAGCCATTGGCCAGGGCCATGAGTTGCATTTTTAAAAACTGTTAAAAATGGCCATTCTAAAAAAAAAAACTTTATGTATATATATATATATATATATATATATATATATATATATATATATATAGTTATATACATATATAAAATTATATACATATATAAAATTATATATATATAAAATAGAGAAACTCTAGGATTTCCTGATAATTTTGTTCTTGTCCTTTTTTACATATTCTTTCAACTACTAATTGCTTTGTTAAGAACACTAGGATTTGCTTTTTTTTTTTTTTTGACAGAGATAAAGAGAGGGACAGACAGAAAGGGAGAGAGATGAGAAGCATTAACTATTCGTTAAGGCACCTTAGTTGTTCACTGACTGCTTTCTCATATGTGCCTTGGTCAGGGGCTACAGCAGAGCAAGTGACCCTTTGCCAAAGCCAGTGACCTTGGGCTCAAGCCATCATTCTTGAGCTTCAAGCCAGCAACCTTTGGGCTCAAGCCAGGGACCATGAAGTCATGTCTATGATCCCACGCTCAAGCCAGCAATCCCTCACTCAAGCTGGTGAGCTGGCACTCAAGCTGGATGAGCCTGGGCTTAAGTCAGTTACCTTGGGGTTTTGAACCTGGGTCCTCCACATCCCAGTCTGATACTCTATCCACTGCACCACCGATTGGTCAAGTTAGGATTCTCCTACTTTTTAAACTTTCTGTAGTTACTATTTTATACCCTGCAATTGTTAAAAGATTATAAAATCTAAAAATATTAATAATAAAAAATTATATTTTATCTGTATATAAAATATTAATATTAAACAAAATTATTTTATTTATAAGAGTCAATATTTATATTTTAGCTAGAAAATTGAGTATATTACTCTTATTTAAATTTATTTTTAATTTACTTTATTGGGGTGACATTGGTTAAAACACTATATAGATTTCAGTTGCACGATTCCATAGTACATCCTCTGTACACTGCACTGTGTACTCACCACACCAAGTCAAATCTCCTTCCAGCACCATTTATCCCCCATCTACCTTCTTCTGCCTTCCTCCACTCCCTTTTGTCTCTTATAATCACCATACTGTTGTTAAGTGATTAAACAAAGAAAAAAAACAAACCCTCATAGACACAGTATGCTACTTTTTTAAGTCATATTACATTTTATATAAACACATTAAGCAAATGAAGTCTACTATAAACACCAATTTATTATAACCTCTTCAAATATGAGAAGGTCATTATAGAGCAAGGGAAAATAGATATATTACTTCAATGGGTAAATGTTACCAGGAAGAAAGATTATCTAAACATTCTAACGAAAAAACAATCTAACAACACAACAATGTAATCTCACTTCCTCTATAGGATATGTTTACTAGATTGCAAACTAATGAAAACCCTGATACTGACATTTATAACAATGCCTACACATCACTGTATGACTTGTTCCTAACTTCCCAATCTCACCTTGCCAGTTAGCTCCCTTTCTATAGTTCTGATACACTGGCTTTGTCTCCTGTTCTCACTTGTGTCAAAGACGTTATGATGCTGATGCCTTTAACAGATATGTTTTTCTCTACTTAACCACCTGTACCAAATTAATATCTCTAGTGATTCAGAGCTCAGACACACCAAAGTTACTTTCTCAAGAAAAATGTGGCCCTGGCTGGTTGGCTCAGTGGTGGAGCATCAGCCAGGCATGTGGAAGTCCCTGGTTCGATTGCAGGTCAGGGCACACAGGAGAAGTGACCATCTACTTCTCCATCCACCCCCGCCCCCCTTATTTCTCTCTCTCTGTCTCTTCCCCTCTGGCAGCTGTGGCTTGAATGGTTAGAGCAAAGTTGCCCTGAGCACTAAGAATGGCTCCATGGCCTCACCTCAGGTGCTAAAATAGCTCAGTTGCTGAGCAACAGAGCAGTTATTCAGACAGGCAGAGCATTGCCTGGTAGGGGGCTTGCCAGGTGGATCTTGGTCAGAGCATATGCCTCCCTGCCTACCTGCCTCTCACTTAATAAAAAAAAAAAAAAGAAGAAGAAAATGTTTGACCTCCCCACCCACTTTTTGTATTATCTCTAAAATATGCATCTTTAAAAAAAAATATGACTTGGGACATTATACACTTATTCATTAAATAAATGATTAAATGAGAAAAATGAATGACAGTAATATTGCACATTGATAACCATATTTTACCATCTGAAATGGTTGATGAAAAATTTTAAGTAGTAATGTGAAGCAACATTTAATTAAAAATTATCCATTATTATGATTTGAGATGATTATTCATTCATTAAAATCTACATTGTATGATGTTGGTAAATTTGCTTTGTCTCATAAAAAATGATCCTCATATGCTCTTTGCTCCTGTGTTCACACATTCTGTTACTCCCTCATTCTCTTTCTCTAGGTGTACATATATGTGTATGTATATGTGTGTGTATATAACTTAACTTGTAATGAGTTAGATAAACCCCCATCATACAAAAACATATAGGGGATATTAAGAGTATAGCATACTTATGATGAGTTCCAGTTCCTGATTCTTATGACCCCAAACAAGGCCATATATCTGAATTCAAATGGCCTGTAAATAATTCATGCATCAGATTAACTTGTTCAGTTATTAATATGATAAACTATTTTTTCAAACTTGATACTGCATTTTATTGCAAAGTATACATTTCAGGTTACATGCATCTGAAAATTACTACTTCTGTCAGTTCAAAACCTAGTATGAAGCATATATACATATATGTGTGTGTGGGTGTGTGGGGGTGTATATGTGTTTGTGTTTGTTTTTGTTTTTTTCAGTGAGAGGAGAGGAGGCAAAAAGACAGACTCCCACATACTACTCAACCAAAATCCACCTGGCAAGCCCACTAGGGGGTGATGCTCTGCCCATGTGGGGCATTGTTTTGTTGCTCAACAACTGAGCTCTTCTTAGCACCTGAGGCAGAAGTCATGGAGCCATCCTTAGTGTCCAGGGCCAACTTGCTCCAATTGAGCCATGGCTGTAGGAGAGGAAGAGAGAGAAAAAGAGAGAGAGAGAAGCAAGAGAGAGGGTTGGAAAAACAGATGAGATCTTCTCCTGTGTGCCTTGACCAGGAGTTAAACCCAGGACATCCACAGTCCGGTTGACGCTCTACCCCTGAGCCAACTGGCCAGGGCCAAGCATATTTTTTTAAAAGAGCTTTAAAAGCTATGTACAAATATTCCAAATGCCAATTTATTTTTAGATTTGAATCATCAAAAATCAGCTTTAGTTTAAATATTAAGATGCTGTTCCTATATTTACACTGCTTTTCTCCCTTATGTTTCCAAGTTGTGAACAACACATATTTAAAAGCCAATGAATAATCAATTAGAATATTACTGCCAACTTGCATAAGGTACATCTCCTTTCTTGCTCACTCACTAATAAATCCCTGAAGAATGACATTTCTTAGGCATCCCAGGCTACCTCAGCCTTCCACATGCCCCATTAGTTGCTCTTCACCAAGTCAATTTATTTCCTTGACCATATCACCATCTTTGATGCTGTCATGAATTTAAAAACTAGGAGACTAAATTTTTAAAAATAAAAAAGTTCATAAAATTTCAGCTTTTATGTGATTTAAACTAATTTCACTTATTAAAAACATTTACATCAATTCGTTTATCTAATGAACAGCTTTCTTCTTTACACTCATATGGTTCATATATAGCACACCAGCCATGCTCTTTGTAGTAAAAAGCATGTCTGTCCTAGGATAAGCTAGAAAGAATCCAGTGTATCTGTCAGCTTTTGTCCTCTCTAATGTCCACTATGAATTAATCCAGCACTCTTACTTTTTTCCTTACGCAACAAAAACTGCTCTTAGCCCTTGCCACATTTTAAAGAAAAATCTTACAATAAGCGATCACCTCAACTCAATGAGTGACATTGGATTTACAAGTCAAGTCCCTGGAAGGCAAGCCTTAACTATTGCAATACATGTGCTGAATGGTGGACACAAAGTTATCGTTACATTTATCAGAACTTCTTTGATTTTCTATGTGCTCTCTCCTCTCTATTTCAGTCTCTGTTCTGTACTGATATTTCTTATTCCCACCTTTCTACCTCCTAATACCTTCATTCTCAGAAATATAATTACTAAATCTTTCTTTCATCAAGGCAGCTGGCATTGTTGAGCAGTAGCCAGTCTGTCATGTGAAAAGTCTAAGGTAGGTAGCCAGAAGGAGAATTGTGGTTCCTTTTTAATATTGGCAGTTGAATTCCCATTTGACTACCACGTTTTCTACTAATAATAGATTTTAGTGGCTATGCTTATGGGATAGATCTGAGGAGAGAGGATTTTTCTGTGTTCTCCTTCTATATATATATTGTGTTCTCCTTCTATATATATTGGCAGTTGAGGTTTCTGCAAGAGAAATTGCTTTATTTGTAAGTTGAAGAGATATCAAAAAAATTAATTATTTGGCCTAATGAATATAAGGATTAACATCATTACTTTTTTGTTGCTAAATGTAAATAATTCTTTTTTAAAAAGTTTTTAAGTTGACTTTAATTTTTAGAGCAATTCTAGGTTCTCAGCAGTATTAAGCATAAAATATAGAAAGCTGTCATATATTATACCCTACACATGCACAACCTTCCCCATTAACAGCATCTGTCGCTGCGTTGTACATTTGTTACAGCTGATGAACCTACATTAACACAACATTTTCACCAAAAGTTCACAGTTTATATTTTGGTTCGCACTTCATATTGTGTATCATGTGGGTTTTGACAAAAGTATAATATCTACCCACCAATGTAGTATCATACTGAGTAGTTTCAATGCCTTAAAAACCCTCTGTATTCTGCCCATTAATACCACCCTCTCTTTCTACTCTGTGGCAATCACTAATCTTTTTTTTTTTTTTTTTTTTGTATTTTTCTGAAGCTGGAAACGGGGAGAGACAGACAGACTCCTGCATGCGCCAGACCGGGATCCACCCGGCACGCCCACCAGGGGCGAAGCTCTGCCCACCAGGGGGCGATGCTCTGCCCCTCCGGGGCGTCGCTCTATCGCGACCAGAGCCACTCTAGCACCTGGGGCAGAGGCCAAGGAGCCATCCCCAGCACCCGGGCCATCTTTGCTCCAATGGAGCCTCAGCTGCAGGAGGGGAAGAGAGAGACAGAGAGGAAGGAGAGGGGGAGGGGTGGAGAAGCAGATGGGCGCTTCTCCTGTGTGCCCTGGCCGGGAATCGAACCCAGGACTTCTGCACGCCAGGCTGACGCTCTACCACTGAGCCAACCGGCCAGGGCCAATCACTAATCTTTTTACTGTCACTATAGTGTGGCCTTTTCCAGAATGTCATGTAATTAGAATCATACAGTATGCAACCTTTTCAATTTGGCTTCTTTCACTTAGTAAATAATATAGATTTGTTTTCTCCATGTCATTTTATGACTTAATAGCTCATTTCTTTTTAATGCTCAATAATATTCATTTACTACAGTTATTTATTCATTCACCTACTGAAGTATATCTTGGTTGCGTCCAAGTTTTGACAATTATAAATATAGCAGCTACAAATATCTTTGTGCCGATTTGTATGCGAGCACACATTTTCAGTTCCTTTGGGTAAATACCAAAAAGCATGATTGTTGGATCTTATGTAAGAGTATGATTCATTTCTTAAGAATCTGCCAAACTCTCTTCCAAAGTGCTGTACTATTTTGCATTCCCACAAGCAATGAATGAGAATATCTCTTGTTCTTTATCCTTACCAGCATTTGGTGTTGTCAGTGTACAAATTTGGGATATTCTGGTAGGTGGGTAATGGTATTTCATTAATACCATTTTAATGAAATGCAGTTTTAATCTGCATTTCCCTGATATATGATATGAAGCAACTTTTCACGTACTCATTTGCCATCTACATATCTTCTTTGATGAAGATGATTAAGTTCTTTGGGTGTCTTTTTTAACTGAATTTTTTGTTTTCTTATTTTTGAGTTTCAAGAGTTCCTTAAATATTATAAATGATTTCTTTATCAGATATGCTTTTTAAAAATGATTTCTCCCATCTGTGATTTGTCTTCCTATTCTCTTTCATGACACAGAAGTTATTAATTTTAACAAAGTCTAGCTTATCAGTTATTTCTTTTATGGATTGTGCCTTTGGTGTTATATCTAAAATCTCATCATCATACCCTAGGTTTTCTCTAGGAATTTCATCTAGGAATTTTATAGTGTTGTATTTTACATTTTGCTTCACAATTCATTTTAAGTTAGTTTTGGTGAAGGGTGTAAGTCTGTGTCTAGATAAATTTTTCTGGACTTGACTATTCAGTTGTAGCATCACTTGTAGAAGTTCTTTATTATTTTCCACTGATCAATTTGTCTACTCTTTTACCATTGTCACATTGTCTTCATTACTGTAGTGTTATGTTAAGTATTGCATTTGGGTAATGTCAGTTCTCTCTGTTCTTCTACTTCAATGTTATGTTGACTATTCTGGGTCCTTTGCTTCTCCTATAAACTTTAGAATCAGTTTGTCAATGTCTAAACAATACTTGCTAAGATTTTGATTATGATTACACTGATCAACTTCATTTTTGCTAACTGAAAATATATTAACTTTTATCTAAGTAAAATCTAGTTTGGAGAGTCAGAATACGAACTAAAGGAGAGTGGCATACCATTATTTTGAGGTAGTATAATCCTGATGGCTTCCACATTTACTATGTAACTGTACACATGATCTGCTCATTCATAAGTTTAGCTGAAGAGAGAATGATAGGAAAATAATTCCAGAAAAAGAGTGACACAAAGAAAATACCAAAACCCTCCTCATGTCCTTGGACCCCTCCATAACATTAAAAACAATCTGAATTACAAAGAAGTCTGCTATATTACATAATAATCACTATAGCAATGTATTTAAATGATTGTGGAGTTCATGCATAATTGGAATGACACTAAAATGTAGCCACATTAACAATAAGCAGCATATGTATGAAGATACCCTAATGAGGACCAAGAGAAACATTATGTAAATCCAAAGATAAAATTCTAGAATAGATGAATATTAATTTGAAATTTAAATAATAATGGTCTAATAATGAAACCAACATATAACATTAATCATATTTGTATCTGTGCTTACTTAAATACTTCAAAGGTATAATGATTTTTATTGGAATGAGGTGTAGCTTCTTAAACTTAACTCTTCTTTCTAAACAATCAGTCAACAACAGTGGCCTTGTTAAACAAAGGATGATTTCCACAGGAAATTTTTTATTGCTATCTTTTTGTTTCCTTTATTAATATATAACTCTGCCTGGCATAAATATCTTCTTGGATTCTTTTTAAGATTTATATCTAACTATCATATTTTAGTATCACAAACCACAGACCAAAAAAAAAATCAGTATCTTTTCTTTGTTTATAAAAATGACTACATTTCATAATAGCAAAGCAGCATGCCATTCAAATGCAAAGAAGAAAAATACCATCATTTTTTAGAATTTAGCTTATAGAAAAGTTAACTCTTTCTACATTAATAAAGAATCTTTTTGAAATAACATAGGAAAAACTGACTTTCAATTAAGCCTAAAGCATACAAATCAAGTCTAATTAGTCCAGTCCTCTAAATATGATCTGCAATTATGAGATAAATCTACCCACAGAGATTTATTAAACCTTATCATTTTTGAACCAAAACTTCAATGAGCCTGCCTTTTAGCTGCACCCTGCAGTGACTGGCAAGGTTTTCCTAATCCTTCTGGTTCCTCAGGTACACTTTCCAAGCAAATTTTATGAAAAATTATTTTGTGTGATTACTGCCACTGGAACTAGATTTTGTTAGCCCCTTTTTGTTTTCCTGTCCTCTGGTTCTGCTCATCAATTTTTCTAACCACTGAGAACCACAAATGAAACAGAGGCAGGAGTTTACTGTTTTTGACATTCATCTAATATAATCACAAAGGTCAAGGTTGTGCACAAGCACAAAAATGCCCACATAGGAGCAGATAGGGGTAGCAGAAGTGTGGCTCTTAGCAAACCCACTATGCTACATTCATGATTACATTGGTCCCAGGACAGCCCCGATTGTCAAAGAGGCATCAGCTTGAAGTAACATGCTACCCAGAGAAAGCGGGTCATGTGCTCATGATAGAAACAATAGCTGGTTCGTTCATCTTGTCCCCAAAGCACAGTCTTCTCAAAACATTGCTAAATGCTTTGTTCACATTTGCTTTAATTGTTCAGGGAGTAAGTTTTTTTTCTTGATTTCTAACAACATTACCAAGAAAAAGTATATATATATTGGTGGGGAGTAATGTTGGGATTTTTCTATTAATAAAATAATTGAGTTGTATCGGCTAAATAACACAAATGGCCCTTTTTCCTTTTCAGCAGATAAAAAATGACCTTGCTGATTTGTTTTTAACAAGATGTGTGTTTCAGCTACTTGGTTGGCTGTTGTAATGGGAATGTTTAGATGCACTGACATGCTCATTCTTTTCTCCTGTGAAATGTCTGCCTGCTAGCTAGCAGGAGTTAGGGGCAGGACAGACTTAAGTAGTCCATATGCGGATAATGAAGTAACCCCTGATTTCATTCATTCATAATATACACTTACAAACTGGCCACACATAAGAAAATAAATCCTTAGGTTGGGAAAATGTGTCAATAAAAACACTAACTTCGAATTAGCTGCTATATCCTTTCATAGGAATCGGTTTCTCAACCCTAGCAATGGCTCAAACAATTATGTTTATATATGTGATTATTTCCCTTTTTAAAAAAAGTATAGCTGACATATGATACTATATTAGTTTCAAGTATACAACATAGTGGTTCAACAGTTATACACCTGGATGTTACCACCACATTAAGATTAGTAACCACCTGTCAGCATGCAAAATTATTAGGATATCAATTATATTTCCTGTGCCATACATTCATCCTCATGATGTATTCATTTTATAACTGGAGGTGTTTACTTCTTATATGTGCAGGCATTTCTGTTAGCACCACTACAGTGGGCTTCTCAGCTCTGTCATGAGCTTTATCTGGGCAAGAATCTGGCATTCGATTCTTATACTAGTAATATAACATTAGTATATAATGCATACAGAGTAGCTATTCATCCAAATCCAGTTGTAGTTAGTGATGATGATGTTGACAATGATAGTATTAAAGCCTTGCAAACTAATATTTTTATTTCTATTTCTCATTATCTGGCTCAATGGTGTATCTGAAGTTCCCAAAATATTTTTTCAATACACTTAGGTTGTTATAACCTAGAAGATTAGGTGTAAATTCTGTTCACATTGTGTCCTCTTCTGCTAAAGTTGTATTAGTTTAAAAATTGGAACATGTGATAGATGTTATAGATGCTGAAGAGTTTGATGTCTGCTATTACTGGTCTCTATCGATGGATTCCCTTGGACTGCCTCACCAGCCTTTGAGGACTGTCGGCACACAAAAATTTTAGTACAGAAATATGCTTAAGGAACATTCACTTCATAAACTCCTGGATTAGAAAAGTGAGCACCTTGACTGTCTGGTCTTTTGTTGTTGTTTTCATGCATGTTCAACAACTCCATACAAATTGTTAAGAAAGGGAGATAACAAAGATAGCAAATGAAAATAGATATTTGCATAAAAACAAACTAAAATCTCCATGAAGGCAACAACCTAGTTTGTTATATTCGCCATTTACTGAATAAAAGAATATGTCAGATATTTTCTTTGAGCATGCTTATTTAGTCTCCACTGATTATTTAAATATCAGTCACCTTCATTCTCAGCCATCAGGAAATCAAAGTCTCTCTAATAGTCTTCTCTCCTGCCATCTCAGCACTCACGTGCTCCCTTGGAATATTTACTCCTTTCTTTCCCTACCCTCTTACTTAGCACCTGACTGAAAGTGAAAGAGCCTGATTTGACTTAGCATGTATGTGCCCTCAAAGCCCATCATATTACACTATTGCACTTATTCTATTTGTAGAAAAAAAATACACATACCTATATTACAAAATGACACATAGTCAATGTTCCAGTGGCATATACTGTAAGATGCTATGTGAGCAGAAAAACCGCAGTGTTTGGGTCTGCCTGGAAAATGAGCAGAGATGACATCACAGACAGCAAGCTGCCTCTAGTAAGTATGTCCAGTCCAGCAGGTCTGCTGGATTATAGCCTAGGACACAGGTGGGGAATGCTAAGAAAATGAGGCTGGAAGGCGGGGTAGACAATCAGGTCATTACAGCTCTCTCAGGCTCTATTAATGGGTATCAAGTTTATCTTTCAATCTATGGGAATTAATTGATGAGTTTTGATGATACAAACAATATAAGCAGAATTTAATTTATGAAGAACATCTCAGCAGTGCTGGCATGGGAGAATCACATGGGGAGGATGTGAAAATTACAGAGACTAGTTTTACTACTCTCCCCATAGCATAGAAAAGAGAGAATGACAAACTGAACCAAGGGAGTGACAGAGGACGGAAAGGAGAAAATACAATAGTTATAGTGTGAGATAGACTCAGGAAGAGGTGATAAGGTGATAACTGATGAGGTGTGGAAGGTGAAGGAGAGAGGAGTATGAGTATCGCTAACGTTTCTGGTTAGAGTAGAATGGGCAGCACTTTCCTTTATCTCAACAGGAAATTCAGAAGGAGGCCTTACCAATGAGTCTTCATATTACACAATGTTTCTGAGCATGTTGTTTATAAATAAGTATGTTTACTGAGGATTATAGGCTGTTCCTTCTTCCTTTGGATTTGATCACTTGCTTATTAGAGGCTTCCTACTAAAGACCAGTACTTCACTGCTTACAGATTCTAGCTATCATCTGAAACTTTCTGCCATTATCCCAACCATCGAGGACTGCAATTCAGACACAGGCTATTTGCTTTGCAGTTGTCTTTTCAAAAACATGTTATTCAGGATAAAAATATAAACAAATGTTAACAACTTCTAACAGGTGAACCAACTTAACCAATTTAATTTGTTTTGCCTTGATTCATCATTTTCTAAAGACTTAAAATTGGGACGAAGAAGGGAGTATTGCTGAAAGCATTAGCACACAGCTTATAGAAGGTGGTGCTGGCTGAAATATAACCAAATAGAAAATCAAAGAAGTTGTACCAGATTGAATAGTGTCCATCTAAAATACATGTCTACTCAGGACCTTATAATGTGACTTTATTTGGAAATACAGTCTTTGCAGAAGTAATTAATTAAGTTTATAAGAGGTCATATTCATTTAGAATAGGCCCTAATTAAATGGATGATCTTTATAAGAAGAGAAAACAGAGACACAGAGAGACACACATGGAGATGTATAATGGTGGAGGCTAAAATGGGAGTGATGGGTCAAGCCAAGGAATGCTCACAACTGCTGGAAATCACCGGAAGCCAGGAAGAGACAAGGAAGGACACTCTCCTAGAGACTTCAGAGAGAACATGGTCCTGCCAACACCATGACTTTAGCCTTCTAGTTTCCAGAGATTCAAGAGAATAAATTAGCTATTTGTAGCCATCCAGTTTGTGGTAATTTGTTATGGCATCTTTAGGAAACTAATACAACTTCTATAATACATATATAATGTTTGTCCCATTTAATTCCAAAACAGGTTTGAATGAAGTGCCAATAACTCACATATGTTACTGTTAAACAAAAAGTCAATTAAGTGTTAGAACTGTAATCGTGTAGTTGGATAGAAGATTGGAGATCACCACATGTAGAAGTTGTATTGTGAATATAAATATACTCACTATCAACATTAAACCATAGGCTCTTTCCCTGTCCTCTCTAGTAACAAGAAACAATAAAAAAAGCAAACAAAAAACAAAAATCACTGAAGTACAAGTGAAACAGATAGAGAGGGTATATTTGCATAACATGTGGACAATGTAGATACGTTTCACTGTCAGACAACAGAG
Organism: Saccopteryx leptura; assembly: GCF_036850995.1. Lineage (NCBI taxonomy): Eukaryota > Metazoa > Chordata > Mammalia > Chiroptera > Emballonuridae > Saccopteryx > Saccopteryx leptura. Next base: position 47,236,219 of record NC_089505.1, on the reverse strand, counting down.
CATACCTACCTTTGGAGAGTCCATATTTTTCTTAACAATAAATTTTTATAGAAATCCACTTAGCATAAGGACAAGCAACCTATATAATCCAATAGTTCTTATAACTTTGTAGGACAGAACAAAAATTGGTGTTCATGGGCATGATCCTGAATCATCAAGAAAATGTTCTATTCAATGTATTCTATTTCATAAAGCAGAAGCTGTCTTATACATTTATGAAGAGGGTATTAGTGAGCCAGAAGGAGATGACTGACAGTTTTAGTCATGTCTAGTGTCAGTGGGAAAAGAATTGGCAATATGACAGAGGATGTTTAACGGGGGAAGGAGTGGCAATATGACAGCTGGGTGGAGAGGTGGTAGGGGGCTATAAATTGATGAAGAACAGAGAGTTATCAAAGGACAGACCAGAAGTGACTGCCAGAAAGAAATGATGTAGAGGAGAGAGCATGCCAATCTTGGGCTGGGGGAATCGGAGCAATGGAGGCTGGGGAGGGATGGCAAGACAGAAGGGAAAGAAGTTTCGTTCATTTCCTAGTCACCTCCACTAACAGAGTAAGCAGAATTGTTTTCTACCACTTACGGAGGACTTTTTATGTATCAGCTTCTGATGCTAAGATTCTTAGATACACTATCTCCTTTAATCTTCAAAACAAGGCAAGGAGGTAAACATTTTTGCACATTTTATGCAGGTCCGGAAACTTGTTAAAAACACAACTAATAAATGGCAAGGACATTACTGGAGGTCAGGCCTTACTGAGCACAAAGTATATATTCTTAACCATTTACAGCAATGAATTTCAGAGCAACTCAGAGTAAAGCAAACAACAGTGAATGCCAGAGCGATGATGTGTACTGACCTATGGAACTTGAAAAATTATACCTATAACTGAACCCTTAGAAAAAACTACAGAGATCAAAGGTAGAGAATGGACTTCTAGGGAAGTTGAACCAGAAAAACATCCTGCTTATTCACCATTGAAACAAGTGACAGATAACTAACAAAATGAGATTTTAATGGCATGGGGTCATCACTATTTTCAGATACCACGTACTAAATTATTATAATATTACATCAATTTAATGTTGTTCTCTATTAATAATTTCCCCCCAAACTCTTGCTGATTACCTACTTGTTTTTTTCATAAGCCACATCTGTCTTTTATTTCAGATTCTGTTTTGCCAAAGTCAGATTAAAGATACAAGGTCAGAGATTTTCAGCTATACTAAGCATCAGGTAGGTGTTCTGAAATGTTGGAGACTATATCTTAGGACACCCAAACTTCAAAATGATGCCTAGAGTTGCAGGTATCAGTCATTCTAGAAGATTGCCATATGCTGTCAAGGGCTATGTTCACAGAATTTGGGGAACGTGGGCTCTGACAGATGTACTAAGCATTTTAGAGAAATTTCTACTAAAAATGACTTAACTATGACTTATTAGAAATAACTCCAACTTTCTTTCAGAACATTTACTCCCAAATGATGGCAAATAAATAGGCATTATTAAATAAGCTGAGCCAGATTACATTGTCATTGAAATATTTATAAATCTATCTTTATACATTTACATCTACATCAATTAAAACAATAAGCTGATGCTTTGTTTAAAAAGAAAAAAATACTAAATAAAATAAAAATGATTCTAATAGACATATTTAAGAATTAAATAAATTACCTAAATGCAGTTCAGGTTCCAAAAGACTATGACCAAATGTTATCTGTGTCCTTCAAACATGAAGTTGTTTGATGTATTTACCATGTGGTGTGGGAAGTTTAACATGCTGGACTCATGGGGCAAATTTGTGGTTCCCTATACTTATTTAGAGGACTAGTACATTTGTAAATCCTCACTTATAATAGACAGAGATCATATGGCTCCAAGTATTTGGGTTAGTGTTTATACTGAATTTGGGTTAGTGTTTTCCCAGGAAATCACTAAACCCTCCCCATACTTTGCCTAAGATAGCAGAGTCAGAAAGTTGTACATACAATAATCTACATACATCCTTTATGTTGGGCTCACAGGGCATGAAGGACAATCATTATTTGGGGGAGGGGATTCAAATAAGTGGCCGTCACTGACAAAATGACCTTGTTCGATGCCCTCTGTGCCATTCACTCCTCCATTCCTGATCACCCAGTTCCTTTTATCATTCTAATTAGGCAGCATCTTGCCAGCTCAATCAGCCTCATTACTTTAGGCCTCATTAGTGACTGACATTCTGTAACAAGTGCATCTTTGAAGGAGCCAAGGTTAAATAAGGAAGTTGAGCACATGGAAAGCTAGCACATTCATATCTCTACAGATGAGGCTTTTAGTTTTGGGAAGACATTCATAAAATCAAATTTTATTTGTCACAATCAGATTATAACCCTGTGGTCCAAAATATTTTCTTTATATATATATATATTTCATATATATATTTTTTCAGCTTTCAAAAGCTGTTGCAGGTAACAGTTATCTATCATGGAAATTGGTTGTCTTATGGTATTTACTTCTGTTTTACATAAAGTGATTTGGTAAAATGAAACACAACAAAGAAAAAACACCTTCAGAATAGCTGAAAAATGGGTAAAATTTCCATTTGCTCAAACCTAAAAAAACAATTGTAACATGGAATCATGGACCGTGATAATTTTTAGATACTGTTAGTACCTGGAGGAATAACATAATATGCTATTAAATGAAAATCAGTATTTTCACAACAAATATGCCTGTGTAAAATATGGATACATATGAAAAAGTTCTAGAAAACAATGTGAAAAAATGTTAAGCTGGTATAATTTTTATCATTTTACTTTGTTTTGGCTGCATAAGATTAACATTTTTAAAGATTTTTGAGTATTTGAAGTGCAGATCAGGAACACTCCATCAAGGTAAGAATTTATTTATTTTTTTTAGTTTGAAAATCCTGTAAAGAACCTGCAATTTTTATCCTTAAATGGAGTAAAGTAATAGTCATAACATGATTCCTTTTAATAATGTGTTAATAAATCCATAATACAGGAGTGGGTAAAAGTAGGTTTATAGTTATTAGTATACAAACAGAATTTATTCTTGTATATATTATTATTTATTTATTTATTTATTAGTCTATTCTTTATTTGTATTATTTGTCTTTTTTCTTCTTATTGTTATTATTTCAAATCCTTACTTATGATTTATCTTTTAGGTAGTGATGGCTGGTAATTTAACTTGCCTTTGCTTACCCCTGTATATATCAGGCACCAGTGATTTGAGTGTATATAAAATAAAAATCTCGCTTGCTAGGGACACACAGATTAAAAGGGAAGGCAGATACAAGCAATTATTGAGGTGGTGTACACAATAGCATGTTAACAGAACACTGAGGAAGGGTTTGACCTGTAGCGGTGCAGTGGATACAGCATCAACCTGGAACGGTGAGGTCCCTGGTTCAAACCCTGGGCTTGCTCAGTCAAAGTGCATAAAACAAGCAACAAGCAAGCAATGAACAACTAAAAGGAAGCAACTATGAGTCGATACTTCTTGCTCTCCTCTTCCTGTAAAGTCAATTAAAAAAAAGAAAAGAACACCGAGGAAGAGATATTTAACTGTCCAAGGTAACCACAGAAGAAGTGAGATTTACAGAAACATTCGAAGATACAGAGTGCTCAAAAGATGGATAGAAGGGATGGAAAAGAATCAGAAAGTACAGTGTTCCCAGCATGGGGAGGATGCAGCGAGGGGGGAAAAGGTGGAGTTTCGGTCCAGCTGGCACAGTGAGGGGCAGAGTGGCTGGACAGGAAGCTTGGAGCAGCAGGCAAGAATGAAGGACATTGAGTGGGAGAGTGAAGCCTCCTGGGCCTTGCCCTCCAGAGTAGATCAGCTACAGAAACCAAGGTCTGAGGTTCCAACCTTTTGCTCCTCAAAATGTCACTTGTCTTCCCAGCATCATCTGCCATTGGTCACAAATCCCTTAGCAGTACCCTAAGCTTATGGTTCTGACTTTGGACAAAAAAAAAATGTTATTTCTTCCATATATTTTGACTGAGAAATAAAAGACTATAGATAACTTGACATCAGCCTTGGTCTTGACTGCCCTGCTCCTGTTCCTGATGGCAACTATGCCTAAAGGACTGGCCCCTCGTTCCTCTTGCTTTTCTTTTTTATTTTTATTTATTTATTCATTTTAGAGAAGAGAGAGAGAGAGAGAGAGAAGGGGGGAGGAGCAGGAAGCATCAACTCCCATATGTGCCTTGACCAGGCAAGCCCAGGGTTTTGAACTGGTGACCTCAGCATTCCAGGTCGATGCTTGATCCACTGCGCCACCATAGGTCAGGCCCCTCTCACTTTTCTAAGTCAGCCAGAACATGGCTTTTCAGTTCACAGATGTTACAATGACATTACAAAAGAATTACACTAGTCAATGTGACTGTACATTGCTTAATTGGATTCAACATTAGTAAATAAAACCTAAAATATATTCCAACAATCAGGTTAAATAATGTTGAAAAATGTTATTATAAATCTATTGTCATATCTCTACAAAGATACTGTTTAAAACTTTCTTTTTCAGCTATTGTAATGTTTTTGTTTCTTTATGAAAAGAGGTATCAGTAAAATTGTTATTATGCTTACAGAACTGATTGAAGTATATTAGCAAGTTAATAAATATAGAAGTTTATTTCTGGGAATAGAATAAAACATAACATTTTATTTTTTCCACCAAAAATTAAACATACTTTCAGGGGGTGTTTTTTCCATCAAATGAGTCACAATAAACAATGTGTCTTCATGATTAGTAGAAAGTTATTCTATGATAAAAATCATTCCACATGCCTAAGCAAATACCCTCTGAGACATTCAATATATGAAAAACAACTTCAAACTATTAATTTTAGTGACCTGAACAATATTAGTTCAGGTTAATATTTAACTTATTGTGTTTAAAAAATTAAGCAAGAAAATGTGTTGCTAGGTATTTCATATTTGTCAAATAGATAAGCAGGCTACTTGGTTACATCATTACACTGCAGAAAATAGAGTGCTCTTATGGGTAATGTGTATTTTTCTCTTTTTTATCCCTACCAACCCATAGTATGATTTGGTTCTGGCAAAAAGCAGGTTTTATTTGCAGCTACTTTCTCCTATTTCCCTCTCTGCACTTCTCATTTTGCTAAATTCTAAATCTGCTCTGAGAAACCATGGCTTTGATTGCATCCATTGTTTTTCATCTTCAGCAGGGTCTATGCAGCTTAGCTACTCGATGTCCATCCTTCAGAATGTGACAGTGATTTTTTTCCTTCTGCCATCGGTTGATTAATGTGATACCGTTCATAACCTGTGCTTCTAATAGCACTTGGTGGGTGTTACCTAGTAAATATCAGACAAAAGCCCACCTTATAGCTTATTTGCAACACTTTGGTCCTGGCTAAAAAGTACACTGGACCGGATCTAGCTATCTATAAAAATCAATTCCATTCACACCCCTGAAAGTCGTCTGTACCTGCCAGCTTGAGCTGTTGGCAGACAGAAGGCTGTGTGTGAAAATTTCTGTTGTGGTTTGTATGATTCCTAAAAGATATAAAGAGAATTGAAGCAAATAATAGTAAATACATTTCAGTTTCATGCACTACTACTCTGGCTAAAACTGTTTTCAACAGGGCTCCATAACAACCTGTAAAACCACCTAGAGAAGTTTGGATCTGCCACGGGGCTTTAATTCATCTATTTAAATTGTTTTTGTGCTTAATGGGTTATAATTTGCTTTCATCTTTAGAAATTTTCATAACCCTTCTGCATATGTCAAGGATTGAAGTGCAGAGAGAGAGTACAAATAATTTCATGAAGCGTGAACTGTTGCGCACAAGTTGAAAACCTTGACAATCTGCCCATCACCTCTCATTGTAACCTCTAGCAATAGAGAGTAGCTGATATCAAATGATTTTTTAGTTTTTATTAAGCATTGAGCATTTATATTTTTGGAAAAAAAATGTCCATAGTTTTGCAACCACATACTTCTCAATTTAGAACTAAAAAAAGCACTTCTATAAATTTAAAGATAATATGAGCCAGTTAACCAAAAAATAGCAAAGAAAGTCGCTGATCTTCCTGGATATCCTTGGAGTTCTGAAGGAAGCCTTACAGTAATGCCACCATCATTGCCCGTCTATAGGACATTCTTTTCTCAGACGTGATTCAAACACATTTTAATATATAGTTTTATTCTTGGAAGAACAAGTGTTTCACTATCAATGACTCTAAAACGAGTATCTAATGTGTATTTGTCCCATAGTCCAGAAATCAAATAATGATGTATATTCAGAGTGCTCACAGCAAATAATCCCAAAGGCAGAGTTGGCAAATGGATTTCATCTCCTGCGCCAACTCTCACCAGCTATTTGTGACTTCCTGGAATAGCCTGTGGAGCAGGGATCTGAAGCCTGGGTCAGCCCCGAAAAGTCTTGCCGCATTACTGCTGTCCCTGACAGTAGCACAGAGGCACAGTTGCTGCAAGTCTCCTGTCTACATGTAAGTTTTCACAGACCAAAGTGAAATAAAAGTACAGTGGGAACAGAGACTGAAAAGAAAAGCAAACACAATTTTGAAAATGACAGCACATGTATTTTTCAATTAAAAAACCAAACCTATTAATAACACTGGCAACATAAATAATTAAATTAATTAAAAAGTTAGACAGGTAACCAGAAAACATCTTATAAGAAAATAAGTTTTCATATAAAATTGCCAGGTAACCTCAGAGTTTACCTCTTTGTTAATCCTCAGAAATGAAAATCCTTTGCCCTGTTAAAAATGTCTGTCATGATTAATCAGCTAATATTATTATCAGCCCTGAAATAATAGGCTTGTGCTGATTGAAGGGTATGGGAGCTGCCCAAGAATGTTTGATTGACTTGCTCTTCCGAGGAGGGTAACATTAAAAGTTATTTTTTTAATCATGGCCTATCATAAAGTTAACCAGATAAGAAATATTGCCAGTATTATCTAAAGAAACAATATTATATTCTTGAATTCTTGAAGCAGACAGTGACTAAGTAAGGTTTATTTTTAATTTGAATCCATTACTAGTCCAAATTTAGAAACAGTAGTAAGAAGAATAATTAGCCTGGGAAATTTTAGAGTCCTGAATCAGAAACACCAGGGAAAATCCTGTTGAGGTTGTAATTCTCTTCTCTCTACCTCAGAGAACACCAGTGTATTAATCAAGTTCTCAAAAGAAGCAGAACCAATAGATAGTATATATAATTTATTTTAAGAAATTGACTTACGTGATCATAGAGGCAAGCTGGCAAGTCCAAAATCTGCAGAGTGGACCAGCAGTCTAGAGAGCCAAGAAGATCAGTTAATGCTCAAAAACCCTTTGCTGCAGAATTTCCTTTCCTAGAGGAGATCACTGCTTTGTTGCAATTAGGCCTTCAACTGATTAGATGAGGCCCACCATATTATGAAGGACAATTCGCTTTACTTGAAATCTACCAGTAAAATTATTTATCATATCCAAAAACACCCTCACAAAAGCATCTAAAATAATGTTTGATTACATATCTGGGCACTGTGGCCCAGCCAAGTTGACACATAAAATTAACCATCACAACCACTAACCAGGGAGAGGTAATTAATAGCAGAAGTCTAAAGATTATTATGTCCCTACTGCATGAAGGTATTATGGAAGCTTAGAACTATCATCTCTATTGCTCAAGAATTCACTTAAGTTTTTCAACAGTTTATTTCACATAATGACAGACTTTTTTCATAAAAACAATGCAATAATATCCTCCATCCTTCATGCTCTTCTGCAATGTGACTTGATACTTTTCTGTGAATAGGAAGGGTCTAATAGTCTTCTTTTTGAATCTAATCTGTCCTTAGTGATCCAGGCATAACAAACAGAATTCAGTGGCAGTGGCCTTGCATGACTTCTAGAAAAAGCCTTGAATTCCCGCCTTAGTCATTTGAACACCCACTCTCAAGATGGTTCTTCTCACAGTTGCCATGGTTTGAGAAGTCACAGGTACACAGACAGGCCTTATAGGAGTTCAGGTCTGCAGTCCCAACTAAGTCCATACTCCGAGTTATCACTACTCAGATATGAAAGACATGAGTGCAATCGCCTCTGATTTCAGCCTCCAGTCAGTCATTGGTTTGTTTCCCATTGAGACCTTGGGCAACATGAAGCAGAGAGAAAAGAACTATCCCCACTATGCTCAGTCAAAATTCCTAGCAGCACAGTATGTGAGCATAATAAAATGGTGGCTGCTTGATGCTCTAAGTTTGGGGTGGTTTGGTAAACTACATAGATAACTAGATCAAATGACCACTGTGTGTGAACAGTATACCAAGCATCATAAGGAATAAAATATAAGATAAAATTAAAAGTTATTTATGCTTCATCTAGGAGTTGAAAATATAAAGACATAAAATATGAAGTTTCAGGATAAAATGCAAAAATTGCTTTTTTTTTTTATTCCAAGAAAAGACCAGTTCCTAAGTTCCTGAAAAGTATCTCAGACTTATTATTTATAAGTACATATCAGTTTAACAGTAATGTTTTTAAATATAAAAGGCCCTGGCTGGCAGCACAGTGGATCGAGCATCAGCCTGGTATACGGATGTCCTGGGTTCAATTCCCAGTCAGGGCACACAGGAGAAGTGACCATCTGTTTCTCAGCCCCTCCATCTCCCTCTTTTCTCCCTCATCTCTTCCTACAGCCAGAGGCTCAATTGGTTAGAGTATCGCCCTGGGTGCTAAGTATAGCTCCATCAGAGCACAACAGCCTCAGGTGCTAAAAATAGCTCAGTACTGGAGCATCAGCCCTAGACAGGGTTGCTGGGTGAATCCCAGTCTGGGTGTCTGCCTCACTATCTCCCCTCCTCTCACCTAATAAATAAATAAACATAAACACAGTTTATTTGATTTTCATATCTCTGCTCACTGGCTATGTGCCCTCTCTGTCTCTTTGCAGTTCTCTTTTGACATTTGCCTGTCCTGCACAAAAGTAATCCCAAGTCTGTCGGAGGTGATGGCTACACATAGCCACATTTCCAGAGGAGTAAATGGGATAAGAATCAAAGAGGTTTCTTCTTCCGGAATGCCAGGGAGGTGGGGGAGCAGGAGGCAATCAAGCAGAATATTTCAATAATTCATTTTTCTATTTCATGTCCTTCATATTCTAATAGAATAAAATTTAAAAAAAATCTGTACAGAAAAGCACCTTACATTATAAATCTTGTTTCACTAGGTTGTAAACTTCTAAATGATGGGAAGTCTGTCTTTTTTCTCCCTATGTTTTGAATAGTGTCTTGTATCCTGACCTCTCAAATATTAAATCAGTCAAGTCTTGCAACAAAGAGTATTCAAAAAAATCGGGGTTTTTTTTTCATAACATACACGGTCTTTTTGCTTCCTAGTGAAGATAATGAAAGGTCTTAATCATTACATAGGTGTCAACTTTTCATTTTCCTGGCTAGTGCCCTGGTACTAAATCCAAATCAAACCCTTATTGCAGCAAAGTAAAGCTGCTAGGCTGACCAGAGTGGCAGGTCACTGCAACCATCTATTCCGTCTCCCACAGAATGGAAGATTGCTCCATAAACCATGTTCCTCGATGTTCAGCCAATCTTATTTTAAGTAATGAAAATAATGTTCTAACAGTCTTTCCTTTAGAAGTATTTTATGATCTTCAGTCTAGACTTTCAAAGTCTAAAGGACAACTCTAACTAAAATTTCAGGGGCCAATAAATTGCAAACACAGGATTAGAACTTATTAAGACAAATTAAAGGAGTTTGGTCACTATTAGTCATGGAGTTAAACACATAGTAGGAGTATAACCCTAAAATAGGTGGCTAGATAATCACCTGACTTTTCTCTAAGATCCTAGAGTACTTTTATTATTATTTTTTTAAGGCAAATAGTAAGGTATCTAATTAGAAGTTGCTTAACTACACCTGAAAAACTGTGTGTGAATACACACTTCTATTTTATCATTTTTTTAACTAACATAGATGAAATCGGATATATGTATGTACATAATACCAGAAAAATTAGATCTACCACTTAAGTAGTAGCATCATGTTGTAATACAACTATTTTAGACAAGCTAATTGCATAAAAAAATAAAGAGTAAAGTCTTTAAGACTGAGTCTGTTATGTGCAAGATTATATCTAAAAATATTCAAAATTATAGTCTTACCATTTAAATGCTAATTAATAGTTGCTTCAACATAAAAGTCTTTACCTAAAGATAGTACTTATTTAGACAAGCAATTGTCTAAATAATTTGTAAGGTTCATCTCAAAATGAAAATTAGGGCTCCTTGTTCAAAAATCAGGAAAAAAATATTTTCATTTCCTCCACAGGAGGAAATCTGACATGACCTTTTTTTCTGATAATTTACTCACATTTAAATAAGTAGTTTAATATAAAAGATTGTAAAAGTGTACGTATTTATATATTTAATGTTGCACACCCTCAGGCGTGAAGACACCTTCAGGCTGAGCACAGACCCTTATAGGCACCAAGTATCTCACACTATGATTCCGTTCTTCCCACACGCTGCCCAGCCTTGGCCCCCAACTGCTGTGAAAGGTGGCAAAAAATCCATTCTGGTGAGATTAGGCCTCAGGCACATGCTCTTTTGTTCCATTTACTTGTAAAACACAAATGAAAAGATATAATTATCAAAAATTTTAAGACAGTGATTTAGAGCGACAGTGACTGCATTGGTTACATATGCAGGACACCAATCTTATTAACAGACAACATTTAGCAAACATATCTTTTAAATTTATGATATTTTAATGTAGATTACTATTATTCCTTAGTTTAAGATTGTGTTTTCCCTTTCTTATAATTTAGAAGACTTTTATAATTTTCTTTTAAGATTTTAAACTTTTTAAATTTTAATTAGGAGAGATTGTTCTCTTCTACAGTAAACTTTTATTTTTAAATAATAAAAGGATATGATGACTTTATAATGGGGCAACTTGACTAGGTTGAATCTAGTTCCTCTCCCATGTATGCCCCTGGTTATAGTAAGCCACTGGAGAAATATATGGGAGATTTGGATGGCACGTTTGGAGCTCATAAACACTGTTGCCCTTATCTGTGGTTCACACTGTCAGCACAAGGCAATGGTCAGCCTACAACCAACTTAAAACTTTGGCATCAGGCATATCACAAAAGCCATACAGAATCTGCTTAATCAGCCCCTACAATTATATAAGGTCAAAAATCACATTTTCTTTAAAACATATTTGCGTACAATTATATACAATTTTTAATTCTATACCTAAACATACACATATATATATACATCCTGCTTCTCTGATACAATCATGACTAATATAAGAAGTTATTAATAAAACAGGAAACCTGTGATTTACAAATAAGATAAATATTTTTCTTAGGAAATACAGGGTTTGTTTACAAATGCTGGGATGGTTCTAAATAACATTTAAAAAGTGTCCTGTTTCTTATTATTTAAAAATTCTTTATTTCTTCAATCTCTAGTACCAAATGGTTCTAAGCATTCCATCTGTGTTGGCCTCCTCTAGCCCAACCCTTCAATTCCAACTCATCTAAACTCCCTATGTGCTAGCCATACTCAGAATCCTTCCCTACACACGCCCACATTTCTGACCTAGAAACTCGATCTCTAACCATCACAACATATGCTTTTACAGTAGCATTCTTAAGTGATACATGATATATCCAGTTTCAAACTTTACAGTTTGTCTCTTCTAGTACACATAAGCTTCCAATCCACTATTTACTTCATTAATACCAAAGAACAAAAGAAGAGAATTATGAGGCCATAGGATATTATGAGACACATGAGCTAAACTTAAGACAGTTGTGTGTTTTAACTATATGAATAGATTGATTGGTAGTAAAAGGCCCCTTTACTTTTACACTTGCAAAAGGTAATTAAACTTTGTAGGACATTTCATCCTCTTTATATCCTTATTTTCAATTTCTTCATAAATATAGATTGAGCAGCATTTTATAATATTTCTAAGTAAAGAGCTTATAAATAAGTTTTTATTGTGAATTATTTGCCAAGAAATGTAAAATTCTTAGGTAACAGACAGATAATCAATTTTAATTTTTTACACTTACCCCCTAAGTCATTTCCAGTCATTTTGTGTCTGACACTCCTCTAACACACTTTAGTAAGTTCTGTGTGAACATGCAAAATGAAGTTGCCACTTGTCCTCTGAAAATACCCCCCAAAATGGATGATGACTATTAAGAGGATAGTTGATTCATTTGCATTTTGTTTGTTTTCATTTTTTGCATTTCACAAGGTTACAGATTTACTTCCAAATTTATTTGTAAATGGGAAGCTACTTTGAGATTTACAATGTCTTTCCCCAAACTGTCTGGTCCCAAAACATTTCTTTGTGTGGAATCCAGAGTCCCTATACCCTTTAGAAAGACTAGAATTTTAGGGGGGAACCTCTTCTTTCTCTTTTAATTAATATGTAAATTGAATATGCAGAGAGTTGTAGTGGCATAAGCAAGAAAAAGTATATATGGTAAAAGATAAGTAAGAATAAATATCAGTGACCAAAACTACACAAATAATTGTAGAGGTCCATTAAAAGAAGAAGGAAAAAACACAAGTATTGAAACAATATAATTAGTCATAATGCCATACTAAAATATAAAATTTTACTTTGAGCTTCTTGTAAATCAAAGAACAAAGTGAAAACAAAATACACTTTGGAATAATTCTAATTGTATATATATGTACATAGATGATGGCAGATGATAGATAGATAGATAGATAGATAGATAGATAGATAGATAGATAGATAGAAGATAGATGATAGATAGATGATAGATAGATGATAGATGATAGATGACAGATAGATAGATAGATATAGATAGATAGATGATAGATAGATAGATAGATAGATGATAGATAGATAGATAGATAGATAGATAGATAGATAGATAGATAGATAGATAGATAGATTATGAGTAAAACCAAAGCATTTAACAAACAATTGATCTTAAACTTTATGTAGTATTCATTTAGGAGACTTATGCAATGAATGCATTTTGCAAAAATACAATAAATTCAGAAGCTATTTCTAGCAGCTTCCATCAAAAAAAAAAAAAAGTTTAGAACATAGCATAAGAACACCTCACTGAAAACAAGTCTACAAGAAACCAAAAGAAAGTTACAATTTCTACGCACTAAATCACTGAGTTTATTGATAACTATAATGTTTCTCAACCAAATAGTGTGTATTTTATTTATGAAATTGATGGGAAACAAAATCTTTTATGACCTGTAAATACAAGATTAAGGAGAGTGCACACACTTGAAGCTCTACATTGTTAAGACAGTTCCAACTGCATCCTAAATTCAAAATTGTTTCTAATACCTACCTTTAAGCAATTGTATCAGAGCTAATACATGGAAGGCTTTGTCAGTCACCCAATGTATAAGAAAACTAAAGCTGGTTTTTAAGGCAACAATCATAATAGAAACAATTTTGTAATGATTTATCCAAAATGTTTAGTGTCTCAGGTTATTCGAGGTCTACTTCTATTTAAAAACTAAAGTTAAGTATTTTCATATTAGAAAAATATTTTATTTTCAATCTTTGAATAAGAGTTATAATCATCCTGGGGTAGACTCTCATCATCATATTTCAAATATGTTTTTTTCTGAACATAAAACTAAATTTTTGTAATCCTCAACTATTCTTCAAAACTTCAGTTATAAATGTCTATTTAAAACATAATCTTTTTCTTAAATATCTTTTCTAATGCTTATGTGTGGGAGTATTTTCCATGCTACACTAAGCCACACTTTTCATTTATGTATTCTCATTACATTTCTAGCTCACTGAGCTTTTATAATTCAATACATGGACTTTGTGCCCCTGCACTGCACACTAAGCAAGACAGCCCTTACCAAATTAGTTTTTGCTCCATTAAAGTGAGTTCTATGGAAGGTGCTTTTCTGATCATTTGAATCTTGCTCATTCATTTGTTAATGATAATGCATGTTTCAAACATGATATCCAGGCTGCCTCCTCTGACGTCGGTAAGTGAGAAAAAGGGGGAAAATAGAATGATCTTTAAAAATTACATAAAAAGACCAGATTCATTCTCCTATATCCTCTATAAGAAAAATAAAAACATATATTAACTCAGAAAAATACTTTGTTAAAAGTAATTTTAGTCATTTTTAGACTGTATTGCTACTTTAATTTCTTGAAACTTGTTCATTTCTTAATTCTGTTACATTTTCTAAAAATTTTTTAAAAATTCACTTCATGACATGCACAGAAGAGAAAACATATAAAGTGTGTGTATATTTATATGTATATGAATATGTATATCTATATCTACACTGTATATGTTTATATACATATATGTACTCACGAGGATCTAAAATATAATTTTGATTTTATAGTCTCAACTTTTATGTAATATGTTTGGATAAAATAAGACTACTACTCTTAGGTCACACTTAATAAAATAGGCCAGTTGAGGAAAAGACAAAATTGTTTTATAATTGTGAAGGGATTTTGAAAAAGTGATCAGTTTCTTATTTTATTATTTATTCAATGTTTGCTGAATAATATTTTCAGTGACACATCTTAAGCACCTAATAATATATTATTATACATAAAATAAAGTTTAAAAAAGGGTAGAGATAAGGATTTTGCCTCTCCAAGAGTTAAAATCTAGTAGTGAAGACAAGACTGTCACACATAACAAGTAATCTAATAATATGAACATTTAACACTTAGTACCAGGTAATGGATATAAAACAAAGATTTTCAAGAATCAGAATTGTCTGAGCTGGTTATTCTTGGTTCAGAGGCTATACCAAGCCTTTTGTTCATTCTTGGAAGGGCTGGTGGGATTTCAAACTGTCATCAACACTGAGGATAGTTTGAGTGTCAAGATCTCTTTTTTGAGTGAGACTAAGAGACATTGATAAGAGTGTGGTGGTTACGGGGAGAGGGGGGAGAGGGAGAGGGAAAGGGGGAGGGGGGGCACAAAGAAAACTAGATAGAAGGTGACAGAGGACAATCTGACTTTGGGTGGTGGGTATGCAACATAATTGAATGACAATATAACCTGGGCATGTTATCTTTGAATATATGTATCCTGATTTATTGATGTCGCGCCATTAAAAAATAAAATTATTAAAAAAAAAAACCTGCATCACTGCAAACAACAAGGAGTTAACTGTTGGCTAAGAAGGAGAAAGCAGCTTCCCTGTGTGCTGACTTACTTACCAGCTTAAAAATCTGTGACCTAATTGGCATGTAGCCAACATAGTATAGAAATTTATGGAGGTCAAATTGAGCCCAGAGGTGGAAGTAAAAGAGAGATCTCTGTGTGCGCCATGGAGAAAAACACTTGTTCTTCTGCAAGGGAGATGGGCAGGTCATTTGCTGGAGTGAGTGTCTCAAGAGCACCAAGGTCACCACACATTCCACATGGAGGAGGTTGCCCAGAAGTACAAGATAACAGACCAGGATGGAGGAGAAGCTCCAGGCAGCTCTGGATAAGCTGAGGGCAGAGCAGCAGAAAGCTGAGAAGTTGGGAGCTGATGTCAGAAAAGAGAGAACTTCCTGGAAGAATCAAATACAGAAAGAAAAACAAGGTGTCCAGGATTATTTAAAAAAACAGAAGTATCCTGAGCACTGAGGAGCAGAAAGAGCTGCAAAAGCTGGGAAGGAGGGAAATATTCTCCATGACCTAGCATTGGCTGAGAGTGAGCTGGCCCAGCAGAGCCAGTCAGTGAGAGATCTTGTCTCGGATCTGGAGCCTCAGTAGCAGGGATCAACAGCAAAGATACTGCAGGATGTGAATGGCATCATGGAAAGTTATGTGTGAGAGACTAGAGATGGTCCATTTGTGCTGTGAAAAGAGATTAAAGGGCTGACAGATGTGTGCTGCTTCTGGGGTAACACAAACCACAGCACCATGAAGCTACTCTGTCCTCATCGTCTTTCAGAACTTTACATTTGACCAGGTCTTATATCTTGAAACCAGTTTTCTTTTTAACACACACATACATATTATATATATTTCTGCAATGTCATACTTCTCACCAAGAACCACTCTATTGTGTCCAGTTACCACTCATTTTATTCTAAAGATCTCTCTCACAATGTCACAAATAAAGGTACAATGTATTTTTCAAAAAAGAAAAAAAGATCTCTTTTTTGCCCCACATATCAACCCTTTTACTTCCCACACCTATTATAGACGGTAAAGTTTGATTCTCTGGGTAGTAAATTAAAATAATCAGTTTTCATCCCCATGGGAATTAAGCTGTGCCTTAAAGGAAGAGTAAAGTGCAGGTGGATGAAGATGTTCTGGGCAGACTGAATAACATGATATATATATATATATATAATATAGCACAAAATATGCCTTTTCAAGCTTTTGGAAGGAGATTAAGCTTATACCTATTTGGTAAGAGCAAAAGATTCACATAACAGGGGAATAGAAGAAAATATTGGAATAGTAGATTAGAGCCAGGCTGTGGAGGGCTATAAACATAAGACTAAGAAGTTTGGCAGCCATTGAACATTTATTGTTGAAATACATGTATTAGAACAAATTGGAGGAGCTAGGCAAGTCGTTGAGACATCATTGCAAAAGTTCAAATTAAAGTTGGTGATAATGTGAATTAGTAGATTATTATGAAAGTAAAAATGCAGCTGTGGAAATTAGTGAAAGAAAAAGATGAAATAGAAAATTTGGGGAAGATTTAATTATAGAGAATCAAGGAGAAGAATACCTCCTGAATTTTGTGATTAAATAGCTAAATAATACTAGCCTTGGCAAAAGGCTAGTGAAATGTCAATGGGAAGACTCAATATTCTCAAGGTAAGAGCAAATTGGAATTTGGTTTTATTTGCATTCAAAGTTTAAAAGTTTTAAACTATTGAAATGAAAATATCCATCAGAGAACTAGAGAACCAAATTGAAGATAAAGTGATTTCTTATGCCCAAACGGGTTCATTTGCACCTTATACAGTAAAGAGGCATCATAAATGAGGTCTTGAGACTTAATACCATTTGAAGAGCACAGAGGAAGTGGACTAGTTTCCAAGGACAGAATTTAGGAGAATCCCCAAACTTAACTGGCACACAGTGGTTATTACATATTACATATAAGCAATCTTTTAATTTTTACTATTATCCCTTCCAGGAAAACTCACCATGATATATAATCTTCCATAATAATAACTGGAAATCGTATACCTGACCAAGATTTCAACATAAAAAGTATCAAATTTATAAATAAATCAAATACATAATAAAAACAATGATAGGAAAACCATAATCATTTCCATTACAAACATTTTTTAGTCATGAAATATTAGTTGGAAGATTATTAAAGTAACATGATATAAAGCCTTCTTTTATAAATAAGAAAATTTGAAACTGTGGGTCAATTGTTTCTTTTATTATTTTGTTAAGTATTTTTAATTATTTTTAATTGATTTTTAGAGGGAGAGGAAGGGAGAAAGAGAAACATCAATTTGTTACCCCACTTTATGTATTTATTAGTTGATTCTAGTATGTGCCCTGACTGGGAACTGAACCCACAACCTTGGGGTCTCTAAATGACGCTCTAACAACTGAGCTACTGGGCCAGGGCTGGACTATTTTCAAAGATAGCTTCAACAATCTATTTATCTCCCTTGCTTTTTTTTTTTTTTTTTTTTTTTTTTTGCAATTTGACACTCTTTCTATCAAGAGACAGAGTGCATTTTCTTTTCTCTTGACCTTTGACTACCCTGTGAAATGTTTTGACCAAGAGAATATTATAGAGTATTGCAGTGTGCCTTCTGAGCCTAGGCTTTAAGAAACATTGAATTATTTATTGATGCTTTTGAGACTCAGCTGTCATGTCACAAGTAAGCTGGTCTGGCCAGATGGAAGAAAACAGGATCTGTAACTGACAGCCAGCACTGACAGCCAGCATGTGAGTGAGATCATCAAGGACATTCTCAGCTATGATCCTAACTTACTACAGTTGTTCAAATGAGCCCAGTGAAAACCAACGGAGAACCATTACCATGAGAGTATTGAAAAGAATTACCAATGATTGTTTTAAATCATTAAGTTTGGGGGTGGTTTGTTATGCATCATTAAATAACTGATACAAACTCAGAGACATTGACATATTTGACTGTTGTTAGAGTCATTATTAAACCCATTCCACCTTACTCCACTGAGCCACACTGTCATAAGAAATCTGTAATGGAATCTACCTTCAGAGGACCTTAAAGTACTGTAGAACATACATTGTTAAAATATAAACAAGCAATTATATAAATTTTACATATACAAAACACATATGCCATGAATACTAAGCATAAAAATACTAGTATTACAGTGCTTGCTTCAGCAGCACATATACTAAAATTAAAACGATACAGAGAAGATTAGCATGGCCCTGCGCAAGGATGACATGTAAATTCATGAAGCGTTCCATATTTAGACTTAAATGTAAGTCATGAAACCGTAAGTATCTTAGAAGAAAACATAGGTAGTAAGCTCTCCGACATCTCTCTCAGCAATAAATTTGCTGATTTATCTCCACAGGCAAGTGAAATAAAAGACAGAATGAACAAACGAGACTATATCAAACTAAAAAGATTTTGCACAGCTAAAGACAATATGAACAAAATAAAAAGACAAACCACACAATGGGAAAACATATTCGACAATATGTTTGATAAGGGGTTAATAATCAAAATTTATAAAGAACTTGTAAAACTCAACACCAGGAAGACAAACAATCCAATCAAAAAATGGGCAAAAGAAATGAATAGACATTTCTCCAAAGAGGACATACAGATGGCCAATAGGCATATGAAATAATGTTCAACATCACTAATCATTAGAGAAGTGCAAATCAAAACCACAATGAGATATCACCTCACACCAGTCAGAATGGTAGTGATTAACAAAACAACAAATAATAAGTGCTGGCGAGGATGTGGAGAAAAGGGAACCCTCCTGCACTGCTGGTGGGAACACAGACTGGGGCAGCCACTGTGGAAAACAGTATGGAGATTCCTCAAAAAATTAGAAATGGAACTGTCTTTTGATCCAGCCATCCCATGTTTAGGAATATATCCTAAAACACCAAATCACTGATTCAAAAGAAGATATGCACCTGCATGTTTATGGCAGCATTGTTTACAATAGCCAAGATCTGGAAACAGCCCAAGTGTCCCTCAGTGGACGAGTGGATTAAAAAGCAGTGGTACATATACACAGTAGAAAAATACTATGCAGTCATAAAAAAGAAGGAAATCTTACCTTTTGCGACAACATGAATTGACCTGGAAACTATTATGTTAAGTAAAATAAGCCAGGTAGAGAAAGAAAAATATAATGAACAATGTGAACTGAGGAACAAAATTGAGACAGAGGAGGGATCAAAGGGACCAGAGGGAAAGCGAACAGAGGGAAAGGGGATGAGAGGATGTGATCAGAGAAGGGAAAGAGATTGGTGAAATTATAAACACATAACACAGCATTATAGAGAGCAGAAAAAAGAATCTTGGAGGGAAGGGGGGAGGGTGTTAGGGGTGAGGGAGCATGGGAGATGTTGAGGGGAACACAGGGGTGAGGGGGATGTATTTGCTGGGACACTTGAATCTATGTAAATACAATAAAATAAAATCAATTAAAAAATACTAGTATTACATGTTTTCCTAGAATCCAAAGTGTTCCATATATTTTTATAGTCTATGACCCATGTCTCTTTAATAACCTAATCAGGCAGTGGGAAGTGAGATACCTTTCTTTATTATTGATAAATTTTTCTTTCGCAAAAATGCATTCTTTTCAAAAAGAGCCTTCACTGTGCCTTAATATTTGATGTATTATGAATGATTGTGAAGTTTAGAAAGAAAAAGTCTAGGGTTTCTAGTACCCCTTTTCATATTTTATTGTATGCTCTTCTTAACCTCTGCTTTCTTTTCATTTTTTTCTGCCTTCTCCTCTTATCTCTTCCCATACACTCTTCAAAGAGAAAAGAAGTCCCAAAAGCCTAGCTGGATGGATGTGTTTAGCCACCAAGTACAGAAGGCATCAAAGTCTGCGTTGGAAATGACAGAAAAAATAGAAGTGTTAAAAAAAAACAAAAACCAAAATATTCTCAGGCCTAGATTCTGTCTAAACACCATGTAACAACCTTCTTCTTCCTGCTCCCTACTGCCTTCTGAAACTGCCCGCCAAAAGAATTCTTCTATGGCAAGCAAATAAATAAAGTCCAGAAATGAGGTATGGATCTAAAAGATACCACTAAACTATGGAAGGACAGACCTTGTCTCATGCATCACACAGTATTACGATAACATTCTTCATTTAGAAAACTCAGTGTACATACACATAAACATGATAAGTAACTTAGTGACTGAACTCATCTTTGCTCAGAACCACAATTTTTTCTGCAAATGGGTATGAGGAGTGAGTGGGAAAAGGAGGAAAGTGATAGATGTTTAATCTCGTCCATTAAATATAACTGAGTGCTTTATAAGATATAAGATTTATTTTGATGTTAAGACACAACACAATAACACACAGATAGATAAGAGGCAGAACTCTGTTATTCACAACTCCAATAGAAAGAAGGCTGCCACATAAGGACACTGAGTTTTGGACCCGGGACAGGATAACAGCAAGCCGGGACTGTGGGGAGCAGCCAATATATGGATAAACAAGATGGAGTTAGGTAGGTTTGGTGGGTTACCTGTGGATTGTAGAATTTGAATATTTTACCAGCTCCAGGGCATAGAGATTGGCCCTAGTCATCTGGTACCTGGGCCTGGCATGATTAGAGTGGTGAATAGTGGGCCCAGAGCACAAGGAAGTAGTTAGATGTGGACTTAATCAGCTGTTCAAGAAGTGGAATGATTGGCATGCAGAGCCTCAAAACTAGATTAATACAGCATTTTTTAAAAATTACATTAAACAGAAGTTACTATCAATTTTTTTAACTACATCTTCATGACATAATTCAACTTCTGTAGAATAAATGCTCTAGTTTTCATTCCCCATTCTCCTGGATTGCCATAGATGTAAAGAAACCTTCCTTAATTTGGGAACATTGGGAAAGAGGTTTCTGGTTCTCATGATTCTCCAGGTAGCTCCTTCAACTTGGCCTCTGCATGCTGGTCCCTGTCTCTGTTATGTCCACATCTACTATAACTCCTGGTCTATTTTTGGCAACTGTCAAAGTTCTTCGTCTCAAGACTTTGATGGTGCAACTCCAAGTCTTCCACCAGGAAACTCCATTAAACCTTAGATATTATAGTACCTACATTGTAGCAGCCATTGGGTGGTAATTCTCAAGCTCAACTTTACATAATCATTACCTGAAGCATTTCTAAAATTGGTGCTCTGCCACCATTGCCAGACAGCACAATCAGAACCTATGTGTGACATGGGGCCTGAGTTTTAATAGTACTTATAGGATTAAGACTGTGGCACCTAGGTGGCCCTGACAAAAATAGGGCATTTATTCCTCTGCTATCATCTGTGCCCTTCCCTAAGTTCCATAGGTGCATTTTCAGATTTTCTCTCTACCTTCTTACAGTCAATAGAAATCAAGAGAGGATCAAGGTGGAATGAGATGCATGTATATCATCTCATCATTTAAGCTTTCATGCTATAATTTCTATCCATCTGGTGTGCACTGGGGATGAAGGTGTTAAGAAGGAATTTTGGAGTTTTCATGCCTGCCCATCCCCCCTGTGTGGCAAGAAGCCAGAATTCCATCACCCACAACCTCAATCTCTTCTCACTCAAGCAGTATAAAGTTTCTCATAAACAGTCCATTTTTGTCTTTCCTACAAAGACTGACACACTACTGGGTTTTAAACGAAGCCTGAGTGTCCCCATCCATCATGGAACTTTTGGAATTGATTCCTCTAAAACCTCCAAATCATGTCTTTTTGTTATTATTGTGGTCCTTCAAGTCTTCTCTCTTACACTATACCATTTTTTTCCCCTCATACACTTATAGCAACCCAAAGGGACTGGGATAATTGTACACTTTAAATGATGAATTGTATGGGAAAAAAATAACTCTTAAATAAAGCTGTTCAGAAAAATGTATAGAACAGGAAAATAAAAAAAAGATTAATTGAGCGCTTGGGAAGATGATGTCAGATTTACATGTGACAGAGGGAAAACCATGTCTCTCCTACTTGGTGTGCCATTCAGGAGAACTATGTTAAATGTGAATTAAAGCCCAAATAGGGGGAAGGTAATAACTGAGCCACTTCATAACTTAAAGGAGTTCAAGACTCCAGAGTCCAGGTACATAGCTCTTCAGGCCATAAAAGAACTTATATAATAGATTCGGTCATTATCTACCACTTAAATGTATGAGAGATTAAGACAAATTGGAGGTGAGAGAGGCAGTTTTAGAGAAACATACTCATACAGAATTGTCAAAATGGCTCAGGTTAGGGTGAAAAAAATTCAGATGAATATATTTGTGTGGGTCTATTGCCGGGTTCTCTATTCTGTCCTATTGACCTTCCTGTCTATTCTTCTACCAATAATATACAGTTTTTACAGGTGTAGCTATAGAATAAGTCTTGAAATCAGGCATCCGCTCTGTTCTTCCACTTCAAAGTGCTTTAGCTATTCTATTTCCTTTGTTTTATAGATATATTTTAAGTAATCTTGTCTCTGTCTACAAAAATTTTTAATGGGTTTGGATAGGAATTATGTTAAGCTTATATATTAATTTGGGGAGAAGTGGCCTCCTCACTTTGTTGAATTTTTAAATCCACAAACTCAGTATATTTCTCCATTTATTCAGACCTTCTTTGATTTCTCTCATCAGCTTTGTGTAGTATTCACAGTACAGGTCTTTTACAATGTTTTACTAAATTCAGACCTAAGTAATTCATTTCAATGAGAAATTATAAATGGTGTTGCATTTTAAATTTTGGTATCTACATGTTATAGTTAGTACATAGAAATATAACTTATTTTTATATGCTGGAATTTTATCCTATAACCTTGCTGAATGCACTTATTACTTTCAGAAACTTAGTAGATTCCTTGGGGTTTTCTACACTGATAATCATGTTTCTGGCAAATATGTGCAGTGTATTTCTTTTTTTCCTATCTCCATGACTTTTATGACCTTTTCTTACCTTATTGCTCAGGCTCGAATGCCAGTACTATCTTGAGGCTAGAACGTTGGTACTATGTTGAATAGCAATGGTGAGAGTGAAAATCTTTACCTTGTTCTCTGTCATAAGAGGAAATCATTCAGTCTTTCACCATTAAATATGACGTTAGCTGAATTTTTTGGATATATGTTCATCAAGTTAAAATTGCTTTCCTCTATTTCTACTTTTCTGAGAGTTATTTTACTACACTTTAATGTTTCTTTTGAGTATTTACAAATATTAATAACTTTTCCCCCTTAGGTAGTGAAGAAACTTCCTAAAATTCACAAGTGAGAATATGACATTATTTTTGAGCTTCTAAAAGTTTGTCTTCCAAATATCTTTGCCCTGATGCCAATCATACCAATTTACAGGTTCTCACTTTGTTAAAGGTGTTTTTACCCCTAGGTAATCCTTATTAATATGCATAAATATTGTCCAAAATTGTATGAATCTATGAGTACCAATAAATACTGGCTAAGGATTTATTTATCACATAATACAGAGCATGAAGGGGAAAGAAGATACTGAAAAGGTAATCATTATGAAAGGAAACCAGGATAACTGTAGAGGAAATGAGGGAGACATTATGAAACTTCTAGAAGCCTAATAAAGAAGGACTGAAAAGATAAAATCTAGATGACTTTGGGCATGGCAATGACTTTTAGATATATCATCAAAAGCATGATTTACAGGGTGGGGCACAAAAATAGGTTTATAGTTGTGAGTATGCAAAACAGAGTTTATTCCTATATTATTATTTATTAATTATTGCATTATTTTTCCATATGAACAACTGTAAACTTACTTTTGCCTTACTCTATATAAAAAATAATTGCTAAGCTAAACTTTATTACATTTAAAACTTCTGCTCTGCAAAAGATAGTGTTACAAGAATGAGAAGGCAAACCACAGACTGAGATAAAATATTTGCAAAAGACACATCTGATAAAGAAGTCTTAGCCATAATATGTAAAGAACTTTAAACTCAACAGTAAGAAAACAAACAACCCAATTGAAAAATTGGCCAAAGACTTTAAGAGACACTTCACTAAAAAGTATATACATATAGTAATAAGCATATGAAAAGATGCTTTAAGTCAAATGTCATGAGAGAAATGCAAATTAAACAAGAATGAGCTACCTCTACACACCTAGTAGAGTGGCCTAAATCCAGAACATAAATAACACCAAATTCTGACAAGATTGTGGAGCAACAGAAACTTTCATTAATTGCTGGGGGAATTGCAAAATGGGCATCTACTCTGGAAGAAATTTGACAGTTTTTTATGAAACTCAATGTACTTTTATCATATGATCTACCAGGGGTCTCCAAACTTTTTACACAGGGGGCCAGTTCACTGTCCCTCAGACCATTGGAGGGCCACTACATACAATGCTCCTCTCACTGACCACCAATGAAAGAGGTGCCCCTTCCGGAAGTGCGGAGGGGGGTCAGATAAATGGCCTCAGGGGGCTGCATGTGGCCCCGCGGGCCGAAGTTTGGGGACACCTGAAGCTAATTGTGCTTCTGCATATTTACCCAAAAGAGTTTAAAACTTTTGTCTACACAAAAATCTGCACACGGATTTTTATAGCTTTATTCAAAATTGCCAAAACTTAGAAAAAACCAAGATGTCATTTCATAGGTAAAGGATAAATAAAATGTTCTACATACAGGCAATAAAATATTACTCAGTGCTGTAATGCAATGAACTACCACATTAAGAAAAGACATGAGAAGCTTTATGTGTAGAATAGTAAGCGAAAGAAGCCAATCTGAAAAGATTATATAGAATATTATCCAACTATATGATGTAAAAAAGACAAAACTACTGAAACAATAAAAAAGATCAATGATTGTTTGGGTTGGAGATAAGGGATGGAGAGGGAACAAGAGGAGCACAGAAGATTTTTAGGGCTGTGAAAATACTCTGTAGGACACCATAATGGTGGATACAAGTCATTATTCTTTTGTCAAAACCCATAGAGTGCCCAACACCAAGAGTGAACCATATAGAAAATGATATACTTTGAGTGATGATGATGTGTTGATACAGATTCATTGATTGTAACAAATGTCCCACTCTGATGAGGGATATTGATGATAAGGAAGGATATACACATATGGGAGACGGGAGTGTATAGGAAATCTCTGTTCCCATGAATTTTGTTAAGAACCTTAAACTGCTCTAAAAATATGACTACAAAAAAAGAAATATTTGGTGATGGAAAATGATATGACTTTGGGTGATGGGCACTCAGCACAATCAACAGTTTAATTGGTATAGAAATGTTTACCTGAAACCTATATACTCTTATTGATCAATGTCACCCCATTAAATTTAATTTCTAAAACAAAAAAAATGATAAATAATAAAAAGGGGAGTATTGAAACAGAGAGAGGTTGTGCTCAATGAAAAAGTCAACTAAGGTAAGCAAATATATCATACAGTTTCTCTGTAACTTTGCCTTGGACATCTGGGCTTACTTATTTGCTGTGTAACCGTAGACTGTATATTAAAAAGACAAATAGCTTTGTATATATATGTTTATATATATTTCTGTGTGTGTGTGTGAGAGAGAGAGAGAGAGAGACAGACAGAGAGACAGAGAGAGACAGAGAGAGGGACAGAATGGGACAGACAGGAAGGGAGAGAGATGAGAAGCATCAATTCTTCGTTGCGGCACCCTAGTTGTTCATTGATTGCTTTCTCATATGAGCCTTGACCAGGGGGCTGCTACAGCAGAGCAAGTGACCCATTGCTCAAGCCAGCAACCTTTGTCTCAAGCTGGTGAGCCTTGCTCAAACCAGATGAACCCATGCTCAAGCTGGCAACCTCGGGGTTTCAAACCTGGGTTCTCCATGTTTCAGTCCAACACTCTATCCACTGCACCACCACCTGGTCAGGCATTTATATATATTTCTTTATATTAAAAGTTTCAGGTATTTATTTTTTAATTATATATATCATTTCCATTATTACTTATTAATTATCATTTTTGTGTCATTCTTCATGTTAAGTATACTTTCCCTTTTATATCATTTTACCATACATCATGAATTTTTTAAACTCCAGGACAACCACACCACTACAGAATGTTAAAGAACAGGTACTTTGAGGATCCAAATATATGGCATATATATATATATGAATGAAACAGTCTATTGAATCTATTAAATGTTTTGATCCTGACTCGTGTTTAAAAGTAGATTTTTTTGGCCTATAATGACTCATTCAATATTTTGTTGGATAAACACCATTTATTTGTTTCTTGATTCATTTGAAAAAAATAATATCTGTAATTAATTGGTATTCAGTAAAATTTCACTCTTTCTTTGGTTTTATTGAATAGTTTATCTCTATGCTAGTATTTCCAACCTAATCATTGATATGACACTTTATAAATTATCAGGAAAGAAGGTATCTTAAAAATAGCTCTATACATCAAGAGGTAGATTACACCAATGTAAACCTTCTGAAAGATCTCTTACATAGAAGGTGTAATGATATTCTAGGGATCACAGAGAAATATTCAGGAGACTTTGGAGATCAGGGTAAAGTATAATAGGAAGCAAGAATGGAGAGAGTAAGAAGAGCCTTACTTCCTGAGCAAATCTATTAAGTAGGAATATAAACTTTTCAAATACACTGCAACCTGGGTGTTGGGAGGGGGCCAAAGGTTTCTGATGCTGCATCCTGCCTCATAACTCTTTACAAAGCAGGTATCAAAGGAGTCTGCACCCCATCACTACTTTCTCTCTAATCATGTCACTGCTAATTCAATTACAGCATAGAATAGCTTCACAGGAAAATACATATTTAATAAGGTCATATTCCTAAGACGATGCTAATAGACTTTGTACATTTAACCAACAGATATATATTTACCTCTTATTATAAAAAAAAGCAACGTGCTTAAGACAAAATGATTATCTGTATATAATTAATTTACCTAGCCCTTTCCTTCAAGAAGCTTAAAGCTGGGTAAAAGATAGGAGCTATAGACAAATAATAATATAAATGTTTAAATAAAGGATATATATTACCCACATATGTATAGACATTATAACATGTACAAAAATACAGTTTCAGAATTAATGGAAATTACGCTCTCCCAATAAACTCTAAGTGAATGAGTTAATTAATGCTTCTAGATATTATTTAATTTAATCATTAAAGTAAATTATAAACTAACTTCTATTCTATAGACTTTATTTTATTGAAAATAAACCAAAACCACTAGGGTACCAAATTGCCTATAGCACAATTCATTGAGTTGGTTATTACTACGGTCCTCAACAAAAATTACCTTCTGGTAAGTATTTCAGGATGTCAATTATAGATTAAGTGACTGTGGATTGCTGGGATCAAAGAAGGTTTCACAATCAAAGCCACCTCTGAGAACTGATTTCTGAGCAAACTGTTTTTCTTACACAGCTTGAGATGCCATTATCCCTGTTCACCAAGTAGGAAATGTATTGGGCATGCAGCTCTGAGATATCAGGTGTAAATTCTTGGTTCCATATGAGATTACCATATATATGGCCTAAGGAATGCTTTCCAAATGAAGTATCTTTGAAGACACATTAACTGTTACAGAGTACCTATAGTATTCCATGACAGAATAACTAATAGATGTTTTTCTTGTGCCTAGATAATTTTGTCTATTTGGGTAAATAGAACAGTTATCACTATCTATGTTCCCAAATTGTTATTATAAGTGTTATTTTCTTTAATATATTGTAGATGGATATAACCAAAGTTAATGACCTTGATCAATAAGTCTTTGAAATAAATCATTTCATTCTTTACAATGGTCACACCTAAGTTAAGGTGATTCTTTACATGATCACCTTAACTATAAGAGACTCATGTTACTAACCCCCCAAAAATCATTTTGTATTTGTACATTCTGGTGCTGAATTCTATGCTGATAACATGTTCTACTGAACTGTTTCTTTCCTAAAGGTTACCTAGGTTTATTGATTACTTCTTATTTTTTTATCACAGTGGGAAATAAAACTAAAGAATCCTAACTTATTGGTGATTTTCCTTTAGACATTTTTTTAAATTAATATAGTATATTGAAGTACAAGAAGGTATCCCTTCTTATTTTCTGTTCTGTTTATTATGCAAGTATAGATTATCTCCCACTGAGTTGAGATGTGTTCTATGGAGTATTCAGATCTTTTAAATGTGTAATTTTCAAAAACACACATTCAACAAACATTAATAAGCACATACTACATTCTAAGCACAGTACTACTCACTAGGAATTGAAAAATTAATAACTACTGTATGCACAGTACTTCTATATGCTGGGCACTTTACTAAGCACCTTAAATATATTAGATCATTTAATCTTCACAAATTTATGAAGTAGGTATCAGAATTATTTCCCTTTTCCACAGGAAAAAGTAAGACACAGAGTATCTTGTTATGTTATCCTAAGTTGAAAAGCTTATAAATAGCAAGCTTAGGATTTGAACCCAGGAAGCCTAGCTTGAACAAGTAAAATATGACATAGTCCTTGTCTTAGACATGGCCTATGGATTTATGACAAAAGAGATTAATGTATTTAAAAATATTTTCTGATAAATTTCTAATTGATTAAACCACATCATTGTATCTTACCCGAGGGTTTAGATTCCTCTATGGCTGTCAAGTATGACAAGGGGACCAAATGCACACAATGATTTTCACTGGCTCCAATGGTACAGGAGGAGTGAGGGTAAGAACTCTGCAATACAAGCATTTTATGGCTCTCAGCTGAGATATCTTCAGGAAAACAACAAACAAACAGTGATAGGGTTGCAGGTGGGGGCCATGACCCCCTCCTCCCTTAAGTGGACGAAGGGACACTGACATACTAGATGTTCCAGATCACCTTCCCCCAGGGCATCCGGGTGACTAACCAGGGTGTTGAAGGTCTCCCAGTTTATTTATGGTTAATCTCACATAAATCGCTGAAAGAGACATTTTTCCTTAATGGCCACCAGCCCCCACCCTCAAATCCCCTATTTAACCCTACCTGTTAGAGAACCGGGGGCTGCTCTCCCTTACGAGACAGCCCAGCAGGTTTCCTTTCATTAAAGCCTGTTACAGTGGTCTTTCAGACTCCGATTGATTCTATCAAACAGAAGTTAAAATATTGACCTGTCCAGATTATGTTGCAGAAAGAAATTTTCTTTAGGGGTTATTAAAATTTGTAGGACTTTTCTGGTGTTCAAACAGATGGCTCTATGCAATAATATTATCATAATTTTAAAGCTTGGGTCACAGCTAACAACTGAGAAAAGAAATTATACAATTAAGTGAAAGTAAAATTGTTGATGTGGATAAAGCAATGTGGCCCTTTAGAAGTTGTTAATTATAAATCAATTAACTAGAGATGATTCTCTGGGCATATTTTGTTTGAAAAATTTTTCCAGACCATTAAAATAGAAGGAAAAAAAAGAAACTTGAAACATTAGAATTTCAAAGAGCTGTTGACTGATTTGTATGACAATTTTCTGTGCTTTGAAATTCTCCATATTATACTTAGAGTTTTTCAGTTATGCTTATTAGATAAACTATCCCCACCCACAGAGACCTAATATCAATACAAATGCATGCCTATAGTTTAAGTTTTCAGACATTGAGATATTATATTGAGTAGTATTTGCAAAGAAGTAAACACCTATTTGTTCACTAAGTGGCCATTCATTTATACTTTTGACTTTCATTGACATAACAGGATTCAAACTGTAGGCGGTATGCAGAGTTGACAAGGAGATATCTACTAAAAACATGGATATGCTATTCCTCTCTGAAAATAAGTTGAAAGGTTATAACACATCATGGAGGCACAAAGTCATCTTGAAAAACAGAAAGTTTCCAATCCTGCAAGATTTGACATTACTATAAATGAATATTTTTGTTATTTAAAAAATAAGAAACAATTGCATTCTTAAGACAAATCCTGTAAGTGATGAGGCCCTTTTGTTTCTCAAGCTTCCTGGAAGATTGAAGAGTGCAAGTGTGGGCAAAGGGGATACAGATTATATCCTCTGTAGAGGAAGGAGAATTTAGTATACAGGGACAGTGCAGAAGGAAGGAGGTGAGGAACCAAAAGAGAAGAAGGACAGACATGGGGCTCGTGAGGTCAGCTGGGCCCTGAGAGAAAGACCCAGGAGGAAGCTCACAGTAAGAGCATGAATGAAGGGAATTCTGGGAGACAAGACAGCCTAATAGAGATTTCTTTTAGGAGTTTGCCTCATGTTTTGCCGCAAACATCCCAGTGTGAAGAACCCCCCACTCCAACGTCTATCTTATGCTTCAGTAAAATTTATCATTCATCATTGATGTTCTCTGT
The DNA here is from genome assembly GCF_036850995.1 of Saccopteryx leptura. Lineage (NCBI taxonomy): Eukaryota > Metazoa > Chordata > Mammalia > Chiroptera > Emballonuridae > Saccopteryx > Saccopteryx leptura. The sequence continues at coordinate 47,205,671 of NC_089505.1, read as the reverse complement.
AAGTAAAAATGTGGCTATGTGTGTTAAGTTCTGAAGGACAGATGATCACATCTGAATAAATGCATGAAGGAGAAGAAAACACTTTGGAAGAAGCAGGAGTATATTGGCAGAGGAATCTAAAAGAATAACTACCCCCTGAAAAGGTACAGCAATCTCAGGGAAGGCTAAGGGTTCCCACGAGCTCCAGAAAGAGGAGTTTACAAAGCAGTGTTACCCACCTCTCAAGAGGCAGGGATGCTGTAGCTGGCAGCTTGTTATATTATCACGTTAAAGAAAACTTCTTTTAATTAGAAGGAGATAGGCTTGAGCAACAATAAAAGTGTAGGACCAGTAAATTCATAAAAGAAAATATACATAGTGCTCAGCCAGACACTTTGCAGGGAAGGGAGTGTCTTGCTAAGGACCAAAAACTCAGTTCTTGATGCCCTTGGTGGAGACAGATGCATTAAACTGCTGTGAACAGATGTTATTAAATAAATCATTTTACTGAATATCTTTTTTTGTTTTGTTCCATGGTTAACAAGTCACGTGTTGATTATAATTTGCTGTTGTCACTACTACATTGGTAATTATACTACTTAATAGAAATTAATAAAATGACATTTTTATATATAATTTCTTTAAGTTTAGCTAATTGGAGTCTATCAGTAAAATGGATGTTTTACTCTCAAGGCTGAAAAATCTAATTTACTGACATGCAAATAAAGTCCAGAACCTGGACCATAGTAAATATACCTCTTTTTATGTAAAGTGTGAAACCTCTTAGAAAAAAAGACATTAGATTCTCCTAATGACAACCAATGTTTCTCAACAAAGGATTTTTACTTGAATATCTTTGTAACCCACTGCAATTAGCTTAATCCCTTGCAAATCAATTGTAGTCTAGACAAGCTAATATACTATATAGGCATAGAACTGCACACATATGACATGTATTTGTGAACATATTTTTCCTAGTGAAACTTCCAAATTTTATAAAGACATGGTGAGTCAGTTGAAATAGTGGCTATTGTTATCTAACTGTGATTATAAATAATAGTGTGGTAAGAACTGTTTAGAATATGTTTTCTTTCTTCTAAGATTTATTGTCTTTAAAATTAAATGAAGAACTATTTGACCAGAGTATTTGATTCTTGATATTTTATTTAATTATCTATTTTATATTTTTCTTTGAATACCCTACAGCATCCTCCAGCTCAATGACTCCCACGCTAGAACCACCAACTTTTCCTGACTTCTTTCCCAATGCTTTAAACTCAACCTGTTCTTTTATGTCCCTATGTTTGATAACACCAAGATCTGTCCAGTTAACCCTGAGTTAAGCAAAAAATCTAAAGTTCTCAAAGATTTTTCCCTTATGTTCCCCATTAATTTCTTTCAGTGTCCTTTCCCAGCTTAGTCTGTCCCTCTTCAACATCAGTACCTTAGCTTATTGAAGTACCCTAGTGTCTTTGACCCTGTTTCCGTAGGCCTTTGATTTGTGTGATTGCCTCCAGAAGCAACACCCTGCAAATACATTTTCCATTTGCTCATTGAGTCCTCAGTAAAATCCTGATCTTATCAGGCTACCCTGTTGCCTAAATCCTTCAGGTAGATTGTGCTCCCTGAGGAAAGGGCCAGCCCTGGTGTGCATGATCCATGTGGGGGCTGATATATTTCTTTTACAGACATAGCCTTTGTAAATCCCTGCTAGCCTCCCTGGACTCTAGCAATATGAAAATTGCCAGACTTAGTCTCACTCAAAATGCACTTCATATGCTTCTATTTCTTTTTTTCTTATTACTCCTATGTCTGTAGTGTCCTTTCCCTCCTGTCTGTCTGGCTAGTTCCTAATATTTTATTTAAAACTAAAATAAAATTATATACCTTGAATAAAACTGAAGAATCTGATAAAATTAAGAAAATATGATTTAGTGAACAATGATCAAAGCAGGTGAAAATGGGGAGGAAATAGAGAATGTTTTTATTTTAAGGATAGTAGAATGGGAACAAAGCAATTTTTGCTTGTTTAAAGACATGATAGAAAGCAGTAAATTTGGTGTAATTATTTTAAAGTAGGAAAATTCAAGGCGTAGTTTGATAGCTTATGTGAGATAAATTATAACATTATTATGTTTTTAAGTAGTGATTAAAATAAGAAATTAGGAAATGTATGGGTAAAATAAGATAAGACTGAGATTTGCCTCAAAATAATCTACTGGAAGAATGGAGATAGTTATAGGTAAGGAATTAAATGAATTGCAAATTGTTTAAAATAAGGGATAAGCACATGGAGATAGATATACTATGCTCTGTCATATATGTGTCTAATGTTTTCTTTCACAGTGAGAAGTTTTTTTAAGGCTTCTTGAAAATAGTAGCAATAGCACAGCAGAGACATAAGAGAGGAGGAAGACCTTAGTATTTAGTATTAAAAAAAGACAAGTGTCTAACGTGTAGAGATGGTAGGATATAAACATAAGGTTTACAAGGCAGAATTAATAGCTAGAAGACACCTCTAAGGAAAGAAGTTTTAAAAACAATGAAAGTAAAGTTGATGAAATTCTCTATAAACTTTTATAAGTAAACACTAAATAAAACAAAATAAAAATACCTCAAATACCTGTGCATGTGCACGTACATGCATATTCTGAGTAAGAGTAAAGTTGGGAAGGGCGTGAAGAAGAACTAAGTATGTCAACAAAGGGGAAAAAAATGCAAGCCGTTGCTGTTGTAGACTGGCAGAGCAGTTTCTGACTGCGGAGGAAGAAAATGCCCTGATCCCCTGATGGGGTGTGCCCTGCCTTAGAATAGTCCCATTGACTTGTGTCACAGGGAACGGTCCAGACACACACCACTGCAAAGATACAATAATTCTTAGAACTAAATTTTCCTTCTGAAAGGTTAGCATATGGCAGTTTTCAAAACTGGCACCTCAGTTCTTCATTTAATATTCAAATTTGTGAAAGATTTTGAGCTTGACCAGGTGGCTGCACAATGGTTAGAGCATCAGCTTGGGATGCTGAGGACCCAGGTTCAAAATCCTGAGGTCATCAGCTTGAGCGTGGGAACACAGATGTGACCCCATGGTCACTGGCTTGAGTGCAAAAAGTTGCTGGCCTGAAGCCCAAGGTTGCTGACTTGAGTCCAAGGTCACTGACTTGAGCAACACTGACTTGAGCAAAGGGTCACTGGCTCAGCTAGTGCCCCACCCTACCCCATCAAGGCACATATGAAAAAGCTATCAATGAACAAATAATGTGCCGCAACTATGAATTGATGCTTCTCGTCTCTTTCCTTTCCTCTCTGTCTTTCTCTGCATATAATTAAAAGTGATATTTACTGACTAATCTTCACTGAAACTATAGAAAGACTAAAATATGTATTATCTCTACCCATTTTCCAGACCCTGGCCCCAACTTTCCCTGCCATGGAGCACACAACAATATTAAAGGAGCCATTCTTTACCTCTGATTATTGATTTTATCTAATTTTCATAATGTCACTCATGATAGATACAGTTAATTTTTGTTGTTCTGTATGTATATTGGATATTGTCATTTGTACCATTTATCACACCCATAATTGTCATTAAGAACAGAAATGCCTTTTCTTAGATATTACATTCTAAAATATAATTATCCTGACATCCTGATGTTAATAGCATTGAATCTTAATTATTTCAAAATGAAGCCATTATTTGTAAATTTAGTGCCTGCACCTACCACACATGTTTACAGAAAGTAAATGGAAGAATACTATAAAGTTTATTACCTACAGAAGGGCTCATTTTCTAGAAGTTGATTTAACCTCTCAGCTCTTTCATACTTCTTTTGTCCAACCTCATTAACATATCATAAATTTTACCAGGTCTTATTGAATCTAAAAAATAATAGTAGAAATTGTCCTTCACTGAAAACTGACATTCAAAACTGGTAGGCAAATGCTACGATTAATGACAAATGCTCTCATAACACAAACTAGGCCACTAGTAAAATGACATATTACATTATGATAATTTTTCTGGATTTAATAAAAGATAAATTATGTCAGAGAAGAGTACCAACAGATTATTTCTCAAATAATTTGTGATCTAATGTAGGAATCATAACCTAATAATTATGTATTACATTTTCACAGTGCTTTATACTTCACAGTGTTTCTCATTCACTAGCATATTTAATCTCAAATATTTTATTTACATGGTATTGACCTATTTAAAATTCTTTTCACATGACTAATGTCAGCAACATCTCTGCACATTTCTTATCAATTACTGATGAACTTTGTACTCTCAAGTGTCTGTCTCCTTGTGCCTATTCTCTCCCTATTGTTTGAAGATTTTTTTTTAAATGTCATATGGGTTGTCCAAAGAGAAAAAATATTTTTAAAAAATTATCCTTCTGACTTGTTTTGCTCTCTCATCATCAATCAACATCTACATTTATGTTAACTCAAGGGTCTTTCACCCCCAAGAAGGTATTCATTTTTTTTTCTTTTTAAGTTAATCGGTCATTCAATAAATTAAAATTTTGTGTTTATTTATTTTAAAGAGCACTTTTGAATAAATGTTCCAAATTGTTTTTCACTTATTTTTTAAATTTTATTAAATTTATTGGGGTGACATTGGCTAATAGGGTCATATAGATTTCAAGGTACATTTTTATGATATATATTCTGTATATTGCATTGTGAGCCCACCACAAAGTCAATTTTTTTTAATTAATTGAGAGGCAGGGAGGCAGAGAGACAGACCCTTGCATGTGCCCTGACCAGAATCCTCTTGGAAACCCCTATCTGGGGCTCATTCTGTGTCCATCTGGGACCTCTGTTCTGTTGCTCAGCAACCAAGCTATTTTAGCACCTGAGGCAAGGCCATGGTGCCATCCTCAGACCCTGGGGCCAATCTGCTCCAATGAGTCATGGCTGTGGGAAGGGGGAAGAACAAAAGAAGGGGATAAAGAGAGAGACGGAGAGAGAAGGGGGAGGCATGGAGAAGCAGATGGGCACTTTTCTTGTGTGCCCTGACAGGGAATAGAACCTGGGATTTCCATATGCCAGGCCAATGCTCTACCACTGAGCCAACCGGCCAAAGCCAATAAAGTCAATTTCTAAATAATTTCTGTATCTTCTTGTTTCCTCTGTTGTCAAACTTATCAAATACTATAATCAAATCCATCAATTTGCATAAAGATATTCTGATATTTCTTTGTGAAATACCTTATTAGCTTTCCATCTTAATTCTTAATCTTCATTTCATTATCATTTATATATGATTTAACTATAAATATATATAATTTTCAAACATCTTTCCTTGAGCATGGAAAAATAGGCAATCTTCTAATTTGGTAAGAGTAAAAATTGGTACAAACAGTCTGGAACAGCATTTGTCAACATCTGTTATTTTTATATTCTTCACCTCAAGGAGATATGCATATAAAGATTTAAGCATTAAAATGTTAATCACATATTATTCTTAAAATTTTTATTGTGTTTATTGAGGTAATACTGGTTAATAAAATTATATTGGTATCAGGTCGACAGTTCTAAAATACATCATCTCATCATCTGTATACTGTATTGTGTGTTCCCCACCCCAAGTCAAGTCTCCTTCCATCCCCATTTATCCCCCCCTTACCCTCTTCAATCTTCTTCCCACCTTTCTCCCTGGTAATCAGTATGCTGTTGTCTGTGTCTATGAGTTTATTTTTCTTTGCTTAATCTTTTCACCTTTTTCATCCATCCTCCCACCCTTCTTACAGCTGTCAGTCTGTTCTCTGTATTTATGAGTCTTTTTCTATTTTGTTTATTAATTTATTCTGTTCATTAGTCTACATATAAGTAAATTCATATGGTAAATCTTTGTCTGACTGGCTTATCTCACTTAGATAATATTCTCCAAGTCTATCCATGCCATCACAAAAAGTAAGATTTTCTTCTTTTTTTTTTTACAGCCATTGTGTAAATGAACCACAGATTTTTTTATCCATTCATTTGCTGATGGGCACTTGGCTATTGGAAAGAATGCTGCAATGAACCTAAAGGTACGTACATTCTTTCGAATTATTGTTTTGAGTTTTTTGAATATATCACATATTATTTTAAATAAAGAAAATTTAAAAAAACACTTATTTCTCTGGCCTCGCTCAGTTGGTTTGAGAATCATCTAAACACCAATGTGGCAATTGGATCCAGGGTCAGGGCATATACAGGAAGTGACCAATGAATGCACAACTAAGTCAAACTACAAATAATTGCTTCTCTCTCTCTCTCTCTCTGTTCCTTCTTCCATCTTTCTAAAATCAACCAATAAATAAAAACCTCCCATATATTCTATACTATTTAAAAATTTTTAAAAATAAGTTATGTGATGGCCATACAGTGTATATAAAAATCTTTCTAAAGCAATGTGGGTCCATTTCTTTATTATTGTTCTTACTGTTTCTTGTTATACTTTTTCTTCCACTGTACCCACCAATACTTCAAGGTCTCCATGAGATCTGCTTAGCTTTGATGGTTTTTAAAGGACACAATAAGATTTAGATTTGTGGAGAAAACAAAATCTTTTTTATTTTTTTGTAGTTTTCTGAAGCTGGAAACGGGGAGAGACAGTCAGACAGACTCCCGCATGCGCCCGACCGGGATCCACCCGGCACGCCCACCAGGGGCGAAGCTCTGCCCACCAGGGGGCGATGCTCTGCCCCAACCAGAGCCACTCTAGCGCCTGGGGCAGAGGCCAAGGAGCCATCCCCAGCGCCCGGGCCATCTTTGCTCCAATGGAGCCTTGGCTGTGGGAGGGGAAGAGAGAGACAGAGAGGAAGGAGGGGGGGTGGAGAAGCAAATGGGCGCTTCTCCTATGTGCCCTGGCCGGGAATCGAACCCGGGTCCCCCGCATGCCAGGCCGACGCTCTACCGCTGAGCCAACCGGCCAGGGCCAGAAACAAAATCTTTGTGCACTATGGGTGGGAATGTAAATTAGTGCAGCCATTATTGAAAACAGTATAACATTTCCTCAAAAAATTAAAAATTACAACTACCATAAGATCTAGCAATTTTACTTCTGAATTTTTATGCAAAAAACCCCACTAATTTGAAAAGATGTATGCCCTCCATGTTCATTATAGAATTATTTACCATTGCCAAGATATGGAAACAACTTAAGTATCCCTGAATAGAAGAATGGCTAACTAAGATGTGTTAAATATATACGCACAACAGAATACTATTTAGCCACAAAAAAAAAAAAAAAAGAATGAAATCTTGCCATTTATGACAACATAGATCGACATTCAGGGAATTATGCTAAGTGAAATTATTTAACCTGAGAAAGACAAATACCATGTGATCTCACATATATGTAAAAACCAAACAAAACAAACAAAAAGAAACCAAGTTTATAGATACAAAGAAAATGGTAGTAGTTGCCAGAGGTGAGGGTGTGAGGTGGCTAAAATAAGAGAAGGGCGTCCAAAGGTATAAACGTTATGAGAGTGCATATATAGCAGACGACTAAAGTAATAATACTATATTACACACTTGAAAGTTGTTCTGAGGGTAGGTCTTAAAAGTTCTCACTACAAGAAAACAATTTTGTAAATATGTGTGTGCAGTGATCATTTCATAATATATACAAATATTGAATCATTATGTTATACACCTGAAACAAATATGATGTCATATGTCAATTATACCTCAATGAAAAGAAAAGGGCTTTAGAAGTAAAGCTGATCTGAGAGACTGGAGAAAAAAAAGGAAGAAATAAAGCAGAACAGTACTTTTCCTGAGGAACCATATTTTGTGAAACAAGAATTAGGACACATTTCTGAGAAGGAAGCTGAGGAGATGTCAATAGGCTGAAATGTTGGGATTATTAAGACTGGTTTGCAAGGGACAGGGAGACAGAGCTGAAAGAAATGAGTCAAGTAGCCTTCAAGTTCCCCACTGCCATATATAATTAGGTGGCTCACCCTTGCTCCCCACACCCCTGTCCTACCAAATCAGAGAGCTAGATAAAATATCCTCAAGTCATTGCTGGTGAAAATACTGTTCTTTCACAGAGTTGCAGGGAAGGCATTCTGAAGGACTCATGTGTGGGAGATGGCTACAGTTTAATAGAGCTGAAATAGAAGGCTGCTCCCAGGTTCCCAATGTTTCATCTCTGTCCATCCCAACCACAGAAAAAGTCCCGGCTGGAATTCATCAGGTATCATACAAAGACCAGTACCCAGATGTTCTGTGCATGGTTCAACTCATATCAAAGCTTAGTCCAGTCCAGCTTTTGTCCTTGTCCAGTTAACATAGTCTGTGTCTCAGAGGTACTCAGCTGACACTGTGCCCAGGCCTGCACTTAGAGCTTGACTTGGGAGTTTGCATGACTGTCCACTCCCAGGCAGCTGCCAGCCCTCCTGGTTCCCACATGGCTACTTGGAGAACTCGAGAACTAATGGGGTGAGTGTGTTACCAAGCAAAAGAAACAAGAAAGCAAGAGCTTTTTTGTTAGGCTGATGATATTGCCTCAGGCTTTGGCAAGGACTAAGCATCCTTTAAACTAACCAATCAACTTCCCAATCTTTCGCAGTATACTATTGGATCCTCCCCTTAACCAATCTATTTCCTAGATCTTTCAGAGTTCTGTGTGCTATCCAATCAGACTCTTTTCTCAGGATAGACTAACAGGCCTCGGTGACCATGGTCTTAATTCCCACTGCGCATTCCTCCAAGAAGAAGCACCTTCTCCTGTGCAATTTTGACTTCTACTGAGCATGTGCTCAGCAGAAGAATTTTTCCTGTTGTTTTTATTCCTCTGCTCAGTAATGACCAGTAATGATTCAGCCTGCTTCTGGGGAATAGGTCCTGATGCAGTGAGGGATGCCCTAGGGAGTGTGTGAAGCTGTAATTTCCTAGTGAAGCAAACAGGTTTTTTAATGTCTAATTCCCTTTATTCCCATCCCTTATTATTATCCAGCTGCCTAAGCTAACAAGCTCAGTCACTCTAGTTGATAAATCTTTCAAGCCAGATGCATTTATTGAAAATTTATTTAATATACATAAAGGTGTCTTAAAATTAATTGTTTTGTCTATTTTCTTATACCCAATATACATAATGTAGATATTATTAAATTCATAATTTATTAGCTTCTGTTGATATCTCACCACTGGGGTGGCAGAAGGTGTTCATAAAACTGAGACACATAGACGCATTAGATTTTGTGAAGCTGAGCACATCAAAATTTATAGTTTAAGGGATTTGGACTCTTAACTCATAAGCCTATATGTTTAAGACTCTGCCTGGCCAGGCGGTGGCACAGTGGATAGAATGTCGGACTGGGACTCAGAGGACCCAGGTTTGAAACTCTGAGGTCACCAGCTTGAGCACAGAGTCACTGGCTTGAGTGTGGGATCATAGACATGACCCCATTGTCGCGGGCTTGAGCCCAAGGGTCGCTGGCTTGAAGCCCAAGGTTGCTGGCTTGAGCCTAAGGTCACTGTCTTGAGCAAGGGGTCATTTGTTCTGTAGTCCCCTGTCATGGCACATATGAGAAAGCAATCAATGAACAACTAAGGAGCTGCTACAGAGAAATGATGCTTATCATCTCTTTCCCTTCCTGTCTGTCTGTCTGTCTCTCTCTCTCTCTCTCTCCCTCTGTCATAAAAAAGAAAGGAAAAAAACACTCATATGGCATGGTTTTCAATAAAGCTATCTAAAGATATGCCCATAAAGAATTTTATTTTTTGTTGAAAGTAAAGAAATATTTATGAAGAAATGTTAGAATAGAAACAAGGAATACAAAATTAAAATGCAGTTTGATCCTAACTATATATGATAATATGTCCAGGTGGAAAAATATATAAAAATATATATTTCCCTCTAAGAATAAGAATCTTTCCCTGTAAATTAAAATATTTGGGGATATTTTTCAAGCCACCACTACCTACAAATAAAACATTAATATTTATTAAGGACTTCATTTCTTCCAGCCCTTTCCCCATAATACACACTGATATGCACAAACAGATGAACAAAACTATATTTTGAGAATCACTGAAGATACAGGGAGCTAATGAAGACTTAAATGGGGGAGTTGTGTGAGCCTATTTTTATTTAGGAAGGCCACCCTGGCATTATTCTGAATTAGACTGTGGGCAGAGCCAGTCAGTAGCTGTATTACTAGAGGTATGACAAGTATCTGAAGAACTGAGGTATAGAGTAGAGATAAAAAAAAATGTGTAAAGAAGAGAGGAAATGTAAGGAACACATCATCTTTCTAGTACAAAATTTTAGGTGATGGTACCAATGCATAAAATATGGAAAGAACTGGTTAGAACTGGGTGAGAACAAGGAATTTAATACTGGACATGTTAAATTTGAGTGCCTGTGGAATTTGCAAGTAGAATTGTTTAGTTGAATGTACTTCTCTGAATACCATCTCTGGACTGAAAATATAAATACAAACTTATGCTTCTTTACCATGGGACAGAAAATTATAGGTTATGCAGAATAAAGAGAAAACAGAGACATAGTCAGAATCTCAGAATCAATACCATTGGTTTCTAATTCAGTGTGCATGTCAGAAACATCTGGGAGAGATTTTAAAAATACAGATTCCCGGGACAGCCTCAGACCATCTAATGAGCATTTTTAGTTTGGAGTTAGAATTTTGGTTTAATTTAAAAATAAAATCTATGTATGATCTATATGAGCTGATAACTTCTCTTTTTAAACAACTAATTAAGAGATAGACAACAGGAGTAGAGTTCACAGCAGATGTAAGAAAGGAAAAAAGACTAGAGATGGTGGCAGACTTTCTTGAAATGGAATTAATTGTATTGTGCTTTCCCCCTTACATAGGTTAGTTGCTTTTACAGATCAATAACCTCATTTTTGATAAGTTTAGGGACATATATTAAGTTTTTAGTACGTACATGTATCAGTGTAAATTCTTTTTCCACATTCAACTGCCCACAAACTCTCCCTGATTGAAGACATAACCAAACCCAAAATCTTTGTTCCCTTGAGTAAAAGATAACCTTATCCACCCTATCAACCAGCCTTAAAAAAGAAGAATTTAAGCCTGACCAGGTGGTGGCGCAGTGGATAGAACGTTGGACTGGAATGCGGAAGACCCAGGTTTGAGACCCCGAGGTTGCCAGCTTGAGTGTGGACTCATCTGATTTGAGCAAAGCTCACCAGCTTGGACCCAAGGTTGCTAGCTTGAGCAAGGGGTTACTCGGTCAGCTGAAGGCCCGCGGTCAAGGCATATATGACAAAGCAATCAATGAACAACTAATGTGTCGCAACAAAAAACTGATGATTGACGCTTTTCATCTCTCTTCGTTCCTGTCTGTCTGTCCCTATATCTCTCTCTCTCTCTCTGTAAAAAAAAAAAAAAAAAAGAAAAAGAAAAGGAATTTAAGACGTCACAAGTGCATTCATTAAATCTAACAAGATTCATAATGTTTTTAAAAAGATAACATACTTACCTTTTCAAATAAAAAATACACCTCAAATTATTTTTCAAAAGTCACCAATAAATCTTGGAAATTAAGTTCTCTCTATGTAACTAATGCAACAGTCCTTTGTATTCCCAGCATCTAAATGAAGCAACTTAAATTGGTTTGATCATACATCGCTTTAAAGATTGACATTTAAACCCTGAAAATATATTCTACTATGAATGCTTTTCATTAAAAGCCCACTGCTATTGTTCTGGAGAAAAGGCAGTGCATAATCACCTGTGGAATTGTCTGCATAGTTGGAATCCCTTCTCTGTCCCTCAATCCGTCTTCAGAGCTATTCTGTGAGCAGCCTTGCGTTACAATGAGCCCCCTTGCAGCTGCTTTGCAATTGCTTTGATCTAAGCAAATCCAATGTAACCTTCCTTAAATTTTTGATATAGAAGCAAGAAAAAAAACACAATCTGTTTCTATTGTGTAGTGTTGAGATATAAAATATCAAGAAATAGAGTAGTCATATTTTTCACGAGGAAGCCAGTTTTCGGCAAGAGAGAAAAAGAAGAAAACAAAGAGAAGAAGCAGTGTCTGGAGATAAATGGATGTCATCAGTCTCCAAACCCTGGTTCTATTAGTTTCAAAGGTCTAGATGCATCCCTGACCTTTCTATACATTGATTGATCAACTTTCACTTAGATTACCTGAAATATCAGTATCCTTACAATGATCACATCCTTTTGCTTAAACTAGTTCATAATTGGGTGTCTGTCACCTGTAGGCTAAACAGTCCTACTTGACCCATTAACAAAAATAATAAATATTGTCCTATCTAAGATATAAGTATGTGAACCTATTCTGGTAGATTTCTATCCTGAGCTTGCTGTATATTTTCCATGTGTTAGAGAATATAATATTTGAATTTATTTTCTCAGAGTGCAATGCTATTTCTTTTATAATGGCTGCAATATTCAGTTTGTGTGTGTTCAGTTCTTGCTAGCAGCAAAGAGTCATTAGACAGCCCTTCGAAGATGGATGCCTATTACATAAAGGTGACATTGAGGCTGTTTTAAAGTATTATCATTTAGCACTCTTTTAAATGACTCTTGTTTCACTTATTTATTGATTACATCAACTGCAGCTTTAAAATCTGGGTCCCTGATTCAGTCAATTTCTGTTTACTGCACAATTTAATGGTTGATCTTATGTGGCATTTTGGGCAAAAGGTTTAATTTAAAAAATATTTTATGACATTGGAATTTGAAATTAGTAATATTGAATTATAATATTTTTATTATATAACATTTTGTCTTATAATATTCTAGTTTAACAATTTAATGTTCTGGTTCAACCTGAATTTCACTTAACTATCCTGTAAGTCAAATGCACAAGTAATTATATATACTTGAAAGAAAATAATTTTGACAAGCATTTTAAAAACTCAAAAAGGTTACATTTTTTTCTGGTTATAGAGATTATCTCATAAAGCCAGGAAAATAGGAAAGTGTGAAGTTATCTTATTAAAAATTAAATAATAAGTTTATTTTTAAGATATATTTTATTGCTAAAAACCTTGAAATAAAATTGTCCCTTTAGACTTTTATGTATTTTACACATTTTAAATATTTTACAAGGCTTACTGATATTTGCATTATAATTTCTTAACTTTAATTTTTAATAATGTTCATGATATTTCTTTAATAACCTGAATTGTCTTCTATATTGTTTTCTAAATGAAGAGATCCATTAAGCCAAGACTTGGCACAGAACTGGAAATGACAAAGAGAAGGGGAAGTGAATCAACAGTGGAATTGAACTTTAAATGTAATGGTGTCCTGCCCTGGCCGGTTGGCTCAGCGGTAGAGCGTCGGCCTGGCGTGCGGGGAACCCGGATTCGATTCCCGGCCAGGGCACATAGGAGAAGTGCCCATTTGCTTCTCCGCCCCCACGCTCCCCTCCTTCCTCTCTGTCTCTCTCTTCCCCTCCGGCAGCCAAGGCTCCATTGGAGCAAAGATGGCCCGGGCGCTGGGGATGGCTCCTTGATCTCTGTCCCAGGTGCTAGAGTGGCTCTGGTAGCGGCAGAGCGATGCCCCTGAGGGACAGAGCATCGCCCCCTGGTGGGCAGAGCTTCGCCCCTGGTGGGCGTGCCGGGTGGATCCCGGTCAGGCGCATGCGGGAGTCTGTCTGACTGTCTCTCCCCGTTTCCAGCTTCAGAAAAATACAAAAAAAAAAAAAAAAAAAAAGGTGAGAAAAAAAAAATGTAATGGTGTCCTATTTAAAGTGTTCGTTTCTGACATGGAAATTTGCAAGCAAGTCTTTGGCCAGTGGGAAAATCCAGGTTCGGCAGAAGACTGTTTCACCAGGAGAACTGAGGCTACACACAATTGTTGTAAAGTAGCGTACCTTAATCCACAGATTACGTAGAGGCACCAAGGCATGATACAGAAGAAATTTTAAGAGGAGATTTACTAATAAGCCGGCTACATATGACTTACACGGGGTATAGCTAACCCAAATTGTGCAATCTCGAATATAGCTCTGAGGCTAGTTATATAGACTTGATCACATACAGGTTGGAGGAAAAGGAGGGGGAGCATGACACAATAGTCAATTACTAACAAGCTTAAAATATCTATCTATAGGATCTATTAAAAGAAAAATATATTCCTACATATTAAAACTTACAAGGTAACATAGTAGCGATAAATGTCATTTTACATATCAAAGACATTTCCAAATCTTCTAGAGTCGTTGCCACACAATGAAAAGTTTTAGCTTAGGATAAGGAAATAGTTTCAGAATGCAGGTTTTTCAAGCAAAGGGGAAGTGGGCTCGTGATTCCTTTGTCTAGAGGTATACGTCACTCTCAGGACTCTAGGAGGGGAAGAAGAGTTATAATCAGTGTAGGATATATAAATATTATCTCCTAAACTTTAGGACCTAAAGGATCTTATTGGAGAGGAAGAGGAAGTTTTCAGATAGCCTTTGTCTACTTTGTTGTCTAGCAAGTAGTGGCCTCAGTCCTTCCAGAGAACTATAGTTAAATTATGACTAAATGACCCAATTGTCCTTGTAAGCCAGGAATCTCCCGCATTTTTCTCCCTCCATTCTCCACAGAAAGGAGGGGGGCAAGAAGCCTGACTTTTCCTCTGTAAAATGACAGTGCCAATGTTTTACAATTCTTTGGCACCTTATCACACAATGAGCTCCTCCATGTTTCCAGATCTAGCCCCATGAACAAAAACAGTGATATTACTGCCTCCCTCCCTTCTATCCCAAAATGAATATCCTATTTATCATGCAATACTTGCTTCCCATCCTTATCCTTGATTTTATTTCTTCCTATCTTTTCAGATACCACACCTTCTAAATTAATTGAGCTCCATTAAATTGTCCTTTTTCTGCTATTATCATGGTTTCCTAGTTCTCTCTCTTGGAATTGTTCTTGTCAATCACTCTCCTCGCTCTGGGTAATGTCATCTGTATTCATGGTTTTATCTTCATGACAACTGGTCTGCGCACTATATCTCCAGGCCTTTGCCACAGACTGAGAATCCATAGCCTTCCTATTTTATGCTATCTTTTTAATCTAGTTTTCTTATATGTGTCACAGTCTGAACATGCCCCAAATCTAATGTTCCTTTTAATTTTTCTTTGCCAAAGCCTACTACTCATATGATTTTCTAATCTCACTGCATATCACGACTACAACTCAATGTCACAAAATAAAATCTGAAATTCAACTGTTTACTTTATCCCCAACATCTAATCAATCATGTAAGGTTGTCTTATTTAAATTCAAATAGGTCTGAAGCATTACACTCTTTTTGTTCTAAAGTATCTCTTTTCTATTTCATACTGCAGTAGCCTCTTAATTATTTTCCCCTGTCTCATGGTACACCAGTCAAATCTACCAGAATGATATCAGGTGTCATTTTTTAAATTATAAACTTTAATGAATCTCTACTATCTACTTATTAGTATCCAATTTTTTTTAGTATAATATACAAGTCTCTTTGTTACCCAGCTTTTTCTTTCCAAAGTCTTATTTCAATATTCTCTGCATCATATATTATGCTACAGCAACACAGAATTACTTAAAATTTTCTGACACAGTATTTTAATGTTACTATCTCTAGTTCATTGCTTGTCACTCTGTAAGGCAATCAGAATATTTAACATCTAGAGAGCTTTTTGTCCTCTGACCCTCAGCTCAGGTCTGGGTGAGTTGGCTCTACTCTGCACCTTCCAAACAGCTTGCATTGTTGTACTTAACTACCTATATCTGCTCAACAGTAAGAATCTTCTCATTCTTCTTTCTATATTTAATTCACCCTTCTATCTCTGTACCTGGAAAAAAAAAATGTGTCTGAGTGAAACTTCAGACTCCAATCTGAAAGTTAAACTTCTTTCCTAAAGAACTAGGAATCTAACATGAGAAAAAGAACACTGCTTTCTGAGAACACCTTACACTCAAATGGAAACATAAATTCAAAGGGAAATAAGTGGGAAGCTGATATTTTCCATGCTTATGGGACAAAAGCAAACTACTTTCAACATAATACAAAGAATTCATTATTTACTCTGAACTTTGAAAACCAACAAAAGCAACAACTAATACAAAATTAATTCAAGAAGGCAACAACACTTCTGCATTAATTGGTATGGAATAAAATATTGTAGTCACTGAGGTTTGGCTACATTCTGAGGAAGAACTAGGAAGACTAGAGTCAATCAAAAACTTATGTCTTGTCTGGACAAAGCTAAAGGTTCTCAAGAACTTGATAACTGATAATCTTAGCACATATTATTTGCTAGGCTTTGCAAATGATTTATGATTAATAATAATTGGTATATGATCTCATTCTAGAGTGTCGGTATAGTCATCCTGAATGTAGCCTGTTTTTTCTTCCAAAGTCCACATCCCTAACAAAGTATTAACAAAGCTTATTTTTTCCCCAAGTAGAAATTATGTCTGCCCCCCAAGCCTGTTCCTTACTCTCCTTACTCTTTAGTTTCTTCAGTTATGCAGTATACAATTTGATGTAAGGATACTAAAATGAATCTGATATATATATTCCTCTGTAGCTCTGGCTACTGTTAAAAATTCTTTCTGTAAAGAATTTTGACACTGGCAGGTCATACAATTTCAGAGGGACAGAGAGAATATGTAAACAGTGTTGCTCACTGCCAGCCCCTTGGTCTGAATCCAGGCATAGGCAGCAAACAGCGGACTTTTGTTTTGTTTGTTTGTTTGCTTGTTTATTTTGGGCCTCATATTTTTAATACATTTACACTGGATATACAATTTTCAATTTGTCTGCAGTTCTCAGAACTTGTTGTCTTACACAAGGTAATTTCTGTTTAGTCATGAAAATTACCTGCATTACTTACGAAATCATTTGTATTTAGGATTTCTAGTATAAGCTCGTTCATTATTTCTCTTTCAGAAAACTGAAGTCACAGAAATAATACAAGCTGTTCAGTTTTATACATCTGACCAACAGCAGATTCAGTTTGACATATATATAATATATAGTTCTCCCAGACCTCTCTCAGCCCCATGCACTTCTAAACATCATTTGCTGCTGTCTATGGATTTTTAGTCTCATAGTCTTATGAGATAGGAAGCATTTGAGAGCGGTAAGGGGAATGTGGGTGATATAAGAACAAAAGAAAGCTCAGAGAGAAGTACAAATTTTTGAAACAATTTGAATGTACATGCCTGAGTATGTGAGTGCAAATAGAGTAAATTTGTGTATGAAAGTAAGAATGGGACGTGCGTAATTTCTGGAAAGCATTTTTAAGATTGTGCCAATAAACAATATGACTTTAAAGAGACTGATCAAGGACTTTACTCAATGAAGGTGATACAGGCTGTGGGTCAAGTAATATAATTTGGATCACCTAAGAAAATCCGCAAACACTGACAATTTATCATCTAAGGCATATAATAAAAGTAATGGTAGGAGTAAAGAGAATGAAAACAGAAAGAAACAAAGGGAGATCATCAATTTAACTGCTGTGTTTGAAGGGGGAAAATATATGGCTTTTTCTGGGCTTCAAAAAATACGGCCTTTGGCCAAGTCTCAGCTGCAACATTATCTTCGCTGAGTTTTTTTGATTATGGATTTGTTTGGAGACTTCCTACAGTGGCACTTTGCTATAATCTGCCTTACCTTCAACAAAAGAAATACATGCAGCTCTCATCTAGATACCTTTCATGCAGATTTGTGATGCATTGTTTCTTGCCTCTGGAGGATTCCATGACATTAAAACACTGCACTGTTTAGAAAGTGCTTTGCAAGAGCAGTCGGAACCAAACTGAGACTCTGAAGCACACTTTAGTTACCACATTTGATGTGCCGTCCTATTTTCAGCATACCCTTGAAATACTTTACAGTGAGAAAGTGCCATGTGTAGAAATACCGGAGATGATGTACACCAATGTCATTACAGTTACCCCAAAGGACACAACGCTAGGTATGGATAATAATGGCAGATTTAGCAAGCATGGATTACCAAGTTTTAATTGTGTTTACAGTCTGTCTGCAAGGCACAGGAAAATAGGTCGGTGTGATTCTTGGGCTAACAGCAAGGAGAGAGTTGAAGCCATTTATTATATGTTCCTTTCTATAACCCTTTCATCTTGATCCAAATCACTTGGGATATAGCCTTGTACATGAAAGCCAAACAATTCTAGAATAGCTATGATAAGATTTTTTCAGTCAAAATGATCTTTGGCAATTCAACCTTGCTAATTTATTGTCAAAATAAAAAGTTTCAGAATACTACCCGACTCTTCTGACCAAGATTATGTGTAGTGAACATTGAAATTACCCAGACTCTAATTGGAATCTTAGAGCTACTTAGAGTTGTCTTTATTTCAATTCTTTTATTACAAGATCATTTCAATTTTCTGATTGTTAGTTTTCTTATTTGTAGAGATGTGGTATTTTTTACCTTTATATCTGATGTTAAAGATAATACATAAGAAATAAAGTGTTTGACTTATAGCAAGCACTACCCCCCCAAAAGTAGTTAATATTAATTGTACTCATAATAAAGCATTCAATTTTGTCTCAACACAATAAGGCAGAGATTTTTGAACCTTATTTTAGGCTGATCACCTCAGTTATCTGTGAAATAATTTTTACACACTTGGTCTTAACCAAAAAGGCCAAAAAGCAATAAAATAATTTTATAAAATGAGAATTTTATTCTCTTACTTTTATAGTTCAAGTTAGAAGTTCTGGGGTAAGGCCAAGGAATCTAGGTTTTAACAAGTTTCTTACTGTCTTTTCTTTTAAGATCATTGAAATACATTCTGAAACATGAATATTACATTAAAGGATTTATAGGAAAAATGACAGAAAGATAAAAAAGATCTTTTTTTTTAATGAAAATACTCAGTGTCTAATATGTACAAGTTTTCTATTGAGGAAGCCATTAATTTATGCTCAAGTAACCAGTACATCTAACCAATTTGGTAGTAAGGAGGGAAACTTGAAATCTGACATATAAGAAAAACTATGTCAAAAGATTGTGTTTCTGTGTGTATGTGTGTGTGTGTGTGTGTGTGTGTGTGTGTGTGTGACAGAGACAGAGAGAGGGACAGATAGGGACAGACAGACAAGTAGGGAGAGAGTTGAGAAGTATCAATTCTTCATTGTGGCTCCTTAGTTGTTCATTGACTGCTTTATCATATGTGCCTTGACCAGGGTGGCTACAGAAGAGCAAGTGACCCCTTGCTCAAGCCAGCAATCTTGGGCTCAAGCCAGCAACCTTGGGCTTCAAGCCAATGACCTTTGGGCTTAAGCCAGGGACCATGGGGTCATGTCTATGATTCCACTCTCAAGCCAGCGACACTGCGCTCAAGCTTGTGAGCTTGCGCTCAAGCTGATGAGCCCGTGCTCAAGCTGGTGACCTTGGTGTTTTGAATCTGGGTCCTCTGCATCCCAGTCCAATGCTCTATCCACTGCGCCAATGCCTGGTCAGGTGGGTTGTGTTTCTCTTAATAGATTTTACAACCAAATTCTTCATTTCAGGTGGCAGTAAAAAATATGGAATTTCTCTTGCCAAATAGCAAATCACTAGTTCCACAATTATACATATCTTATTTTTATTATTATTATTCACCCCTTATATATGCTTTGAGCTACCGCATTCATTCTTTGAGTTACAATGTTGCATAGTTCAAAAAGTAAAAGTAGAAACGGAAACTGTTATCTAGAAGTCTGGCATCTCACCTCCTGTGTAACTTTTGGCAAGTTACTAGAACCTTCTTTCTGAGGAGTTATCACATTCCTTGATTAACACTGCTACCAGAATCCTAAAAAATAAATGATACTGGATAGTTCAGTGATCATTACTTGAACACTGGAAATCGAATGCTGATGAAAGAACCATAAATTAAAGGGGAAAATGACAAATACATACTTGTTAACAGAAAATTTAAATTCTAGGACTGGGCCTGGTCTCTAAACTTTTCATCAAAGCAATCCCAGGTTATTATAGACCACCCACATAAAGGAATATTACAAAGCAATTCAAAATCATGTTTAAAATTTATAAAGATACTATAATAACAAAAAAGCAAATTGAATATAACATGTTCTCACTTTTTTACTAAAGATCTTAAAAAATATTAATAGTTCTTGGTGATAATGTGATGATAATTTTATATTCCCAATATTATATTTTTTATGTGTTCAATAATGATAATGTATTACTTTCGTGTTCCAAAAATTTTTTTTTACTTAATCTTTTTTTTCTTTCACAGGGACAGTTTACCTTATCCAGGATTTTTCTTGCTTCACTCTCAGGCTTATGTTTGATAAATCAACACACTAGGACTGCAGGAATCCCCTGAAACAGTTCTTGTTCCCCATAATGCACAGATATTAAAGTTTGCAGGATTCATTTCATTCTTTGTGGTGACCTAGAAGAGAAACCACAAATTGTAACTGATCCTATAGTAATGTCAAGAGAGCAGATTCAAAGTTATAAGCATGGCATGGAACATTAATTCAGAGCTTAAAATTCAAGTCCTGCAATGGAGGATCCTGGCAGAAATTAGCCATAAAGGGCAAACAATGGGAAAAAATCACTAATTTTTTAGGGTTATAACACTATTGTTTAGGAAATAGACTCACAGAATAACCAAAAAAATATGCCAAGGTCCCTGTCTTTCTCTTAAAAAATTTAATTAACATGAAAGAAAACTGAAACCAAGCTGAAACTTTTCTACTATGAGTAACTTTAAATGCTGGAGGTACAGGTTCTTGAAAATCTTTACATTATTGCAAAAGGATGTTCATGTGGCTGATGCTTAAAGGTAAAATATCTGCCAAAAAGAAAAGAATGAGAGAATATGTGAACAAATCCATATTGAAAATCAATTGGGTTGAACTGGAAATAACCTCTACATCCTTTTTAAATGCTCATTCCAGTGTGTACTATATCTGGATAAAAAGCTTTTTATCAATTGCTGCAGAGATGTTTCTGGGTGGATGACCTAATAGGGACATACAGGAGAAAATGCAGCAGGCTTTTTATTTTAAGTGTCCTATTTCTTTCCTTAAAGCTGGTGAGAAAATAAACTGGATTGTTATTTAAGTGGAATGTAGAATAAATGTATCGTTATGATATGATGAAGCTCTTGTGAAAGAAAAATATTATAAATTATATATAGAACTAAAATCAGTTGTTCTTAAATTGAAAATGGAAATATTTTACTTTATATTTCTAGATTTATATCTTTTTATATTTTAAGTACTTAAATTCATAATTTTTATGATGTCATTCTATTTACATTTTCACCTGAATTAGGAGAACAACATATATACATATATATGTATAATATACTCCAGAAATGACAATTTTTAATTTTTATGTTGTAGGTTGTTAAATTATGCCCATCCAATATTGTCTTTCTTTTTACTTCTTCTTGCACACGTAGGTGGTGCTAGGTGGTGAGCGTGTAGAGGCAGGCATTCCTCAAATCGCCAGATTCTCCTAACCATCACTGTGGGAAGTGGATAGAGCCTTTATGTGGGCAAATCTCCCAGAGGGAGTCATTTGAGGATTAGTATGAGGTTCCATGTAATAAAAACATTCTCTCCTCCCTAACTCAAAAATATATTTAGATCATTAACATGTATAAGAAAATTATTACATTGAAATATATGTTTGATCAACAAGAGGAAAACAAATTAATGTCCATTCATTTAGTTAGCAATAATTAAGAATTTACAGTGGGCCAATTACAGTGTGATCTTGACCCTGCATAGAAAGAAAATGAAGATGTAATAAAAGATGTCACAGTTCAAAAGGGAGCTTACAGATACTGGTTTGGCAATTTTCCATGAAGATGGAACCACGTTTTCAAAAGCAAGGAATTGAGAAACAGCCTAGAAGATCAGAGAACAGTGACTCGCCCAGGGTGGACCGACAAGGATAGGTATAGAGGGATGCAAGGTAATGGACAAGAAAAACTAGCAGGGGATCAGATCAAAATTTTTAAAAAGAAAGAAAAAATAACAGACATGGAGAGACTTGAAAATTATAAGAGAGTCCATCTTAAAAATTAGAAAAAAAGTGCAACTATATATGGTGTTAGATTTTTTTTATATTGTTTTGGGTTTTTTTGTGACAGAGACAGAGAGGTACAGATAGGGACAGACAGGAAGGGAGAGAGATGAGAAGCATCAATTCTGTATCAATTTTTTTGTCGTGGCTCCTTAGTTGTTCATTGAATGTTTTCTCATATGTACCTTGACCAGGGGGCTACAGCAAACCAAGTGATCCCTTGCTCAAACCAGCGACCTTAGGCTCAAGCTGGTGAGTCTTGCTCACACCAGATGAGCTTGTGTTCAAGCTGGCAACCTCAGGGTTTTGAACCTGGGTCCTCTGCATTCCAGTATGACGTTCTATCCACTGCATCACCACCTAGTCAGGCTAGTGTTAGATATTAACCAAACTTAATTTGGTGATCATTTCTTAATATGTACAATAATGAATTATTGTACTGTATAACTGAAAATAATATGATGTTATATGTCAATTATGCCTCCACAAAAATAAACAATCATCTAATAAATGTAGTATATTTTGCTTAAATAAATAGCTTTAAAAAACATAGTACAGTAAGTGTGATTGGGAGAAAGATGGTGATGGAGTAGGTAGACATTCCAACTGCCACCTCCCAGGACCAAATTGGATTACAACTTAATTTAAGAACAATCATCTTGAAAAACCAACTTTGGGCTAAACTAAGAGGAATCTATAACCAAAGATCATGAAGAAGCCACACCGAGACTGGTAAGAAGGGCAGAAACGGGGAAAGGGCTGCCCCGCTCCCAGAAGTGAGCCGTGGCATGGAGGGACTCTCACAGTGGGGTGAGTTGCCCTGAGAGGTGTGGGTGCTCAGCCCCCAGACTGGAGCCCCAGCCTAGAGCACCGGAGACTAGAAGAGGCACCCAGACAGCATTTAGCTGTGAAAACAGCCAGGTTTCTGTCCGTGAGAAATAAACACACCTCTCGAATGCAGACTCCATTTTAAAGGGCCTGCACAGAAAATCTCATTCACAGCCACTTGCCCAGGGCTATGGTGGGGGAGAGCTGAGAGGACTAGAGTTTTAGGAGGATAGTGTAAAGTTGGAGGCCCAGGGAGAGAAACTGTGGGGGACTGCCACAGGAACGTGTGCTGAATCATTCTCCAATACTGGAGTTGCCATCCTTTTTGGGTGCAGCAATCCCTCTGAGTGGCATCAGCCTGGGGAAAAGCAGCTGCCCACCCTCAGGAGTCTCTTCTGAGAGGCTAGGAATCAGGGGGCATGTCGGTAACTCAGTTTTCTGGTGTTGAGACCAGAGCTTCCCCTTACACTCTCCCGAGTCTAGGACTGGTGCTTATACCTCACAAGAGACACAGCTGAAACTGTCCAGAAAAAGGAAGACCACACCTCTGGGTCTCAGAGGTCACACCCACTGAACTCCTGGGACCATACCCTACTGAGGTCTGTGAAAAAAGTCGGGACAGACTGACACCTGGGGCCGAGGGGCAGAGCTACACTCACCACCCTTCCTAATTGCTAAATGGCCACAGGCTCTAGACTCTAGCAGAGGTTTTTTGCAGCAGCTGAGCCCAATAAGCAGCCAGCAGACAGGTTGCAGGAGTGAGACTCAGGTAAACTTGGCCATTTGAGGGGACATTCCCCAAGGCCCAGAGTGGGTAAAAGCCAGCCTAGCTGGCATTTCCATGTGCATCTTGGCCCAGGAAAGGCAGCCATAAACTCTTAATTGCTTGAAGCTCTAAGAAGGTTGCTAAGGGCCAGTCATGGGCAGGGTCTCCCACTAGTCTGTGCTGGGTTCCTGCTTGGGAGGCAGAGGGCTGGCACATTGAGGGACCAGCTGTGGAAAGCATTGGTTCAGGACCTAGCAACCCTTGCTAGAGTGGTATCCTAAGGAAAAGCTCCTCACATTGGGCACAGCTGAGGTGAGTTTCATTCTCTGTGATCAGCACCAGCACAGTGGCTCATGAGCATTGGATAGGGTGGAGCTTCACAGTCAGCTGACCTGGGCACTGGATATTGTGTCTAGCTAGGCCAGCTTCTACAGGAGGAAGGGAGAAAGGATTGAAGCATGGGCATTTAAAGTGTGAGTCCCTGTGAGTCTACTGTTGGATCTGATAGAGGGGCTTAGTCACCTTCAGGAGGGGCCAAGTCAGCCCCAAGAGAGGACTCTCTCAGTCTTTCTCCATGAAACTGGGGTCTCAACAGCTGAAAGAACTTCTGCAGAGGGGACTGTCAGCCACACTCAGTCTGCTCACCTTGTTGGGGAGAAATAAAATTTGAGTATCCAGCAGTGGCTGAGGGATCAAACTCTGGAGTAGGAGCCACATTCCCTGTACTGAGCTCCAGACCAAGAGACTCCTTAAGTAGGGGGTCCCACAAACATTGTTTTCACAAACTCGCTGCTCTAACCCACCAAGTGTGCAATCTGTAGAGGGGTTGGTTAGGTGTGGCAAATCTGAGCTCACACTAGCCTTACTAAGAAGACTCTGTGGGAAGACCAGGCAGCTGCAAGAGAAAGAGAAGTAACTGAAAACTGGAGACAAATCTTACAGAGTTTGGGACTTTTACGGAGCTGCTGTCATTTCTAAGCAAGAGGATGCTGATCCTGATACAAAGGTTGACCCCTTTCATAGTATCTAGACACAGAAAATGCAGACACAAACAGTGAAAAGTACAGTAGCTGTAGAATGGTAGCCCACAGCAGGTTATAGTGGCTGATGCTAACCCAAAAAGAACTAGAGCCAACACTACTGGTAGTGGGTGGCAGTCAGCACCAACCCTAGACTCAACTACTTACACAAGCAGCACACCCAAAGGTGGAGTCTAGCAGGCACCAGACACTGTGGAGAATAAATACTCCCATTAGGACAGACATTACACAGTGTGTAATACACATAATCAAGGTTGACTGTTAGAGCCAGCCAGTCTGAAGGGATAAATGTACCCATGAAAAGACCAGGTGCATCTAATCCTCACATACAACAGAGGAAATATAGTACCCTCAGGAAGCATTCCTAATACAAGGAAAACAAGTGGCCTGAAGGACAGTACCACTGAGCCCGCCTTCTTCATAAAGACTACACAAAACTTTCAAAGTCAGACAGCACTTCCTAATAAACAGACAAAATGGGCAGACAGAAATGTAACCCAAATGAATCAACCAGAAAAATCTCCAGAAAAAGAACTGAATGAGATGGAAATAACCAAAATACCAGATGTAGAGTTTAAAATAATGATTTTTAGAATGTTCCAGGATCTTAGAGCAACAATGGATGAACATAATGAGCACCTAAATAAAGAGATAGCAAGCATCAAAAAGGACATTGAAATCATAACAAAGAACTAGTCAGAAATGACAAATACAATATCAGAAATGAAGACTGCCCTAGAAGGAATTAATAGCAGGATGGATAAGCTGAGGATTGAATCAGCGATTTAGAGGACAAGATAAACAAAAGCATAGAAGTAGCAGCAAAAAATAAAATAAAATAAAAGAGACTCAAAAAGTCTAAGGAAACTTTAAGAGAGCTCTGTGACAACATGAAGAGAAACAACATCTGCATTATAGGGGTTCCTGAAGGAGAAAAGAATAAACAAGGAACAGAGAACTTGTTTGAAGAAATCATAGCTGAAAATGTCCCTAAATGGGTGAAGAAAAAAGTCACACAAGTTTAAAAAGCACAGAGAGTTCCATTAAAGAGGAACCCAAGGAGGCCTACAGCAAGACACATCATAATTAAAGTGTCAAAGTTAAGTGACAAACAAAAAAATACTTAAACCTGCAAGAGAAAAGCAGTTAATTACCAACAGAGGAGCCTCCATAAAGATGACATCTGACTTCTCAACAGAAACACTTGCAGCCAGAAGGGATTGGTAAGAAATATTCAAAATGATGCAAAACAAGAACCTACAACCAAGACTTCCTTATCCAGCAAGGCTATTGTTTAAAATTGAAGGAGAAATAAAAAAAATCCCAAACCAAAAAATAATCTCAAGGATATCATTACAGCCAAACCAGTAATGCAAGAAATATTAAGGGGCCTACATAAAAAGAGCAAAGGAAAAAAATCAAGAATAAGGGGATTGCAGATTTAAAGAATAAAATGGCAATAAACAACTACCTATCAATAACACCTTAAATGTAAATGTATTAAATGCTCCAATCAAAAGACATAGGGTAGCTGCATGGATAAGAAAATAGGACCAGTACATATGCTGTCTACAAGAGACCCACTTCAGAGAAAAGATACACATAGACTAAAAGTGAAGGAATGGAAAAATGTATTTTATGCAAATAAATGAAATGGAAAATAAAGCTGGGGTAGCAATACTTATATTTGACAAAATAGACTTTAAAACAAAGGCTAGAGTAAGTGATAAAGAAGATCACTACATAATGATAAAGGGAGCAATCTAGCAGTAGGATATAACCATTTAAATATCTATGTGCTTATATAGGAACATCTAAATATATAAAATAAATTTTGATGGACATAAAGGGCGAGATCAACAGCAAAACTACACTAGCTGGGGATTTCAGTACCCCACTAACTTTGACAAAAAATTAACAAAGAAACAGCAGCCTTAAATGACACATTAGATCAATTGGATTTAACAGATATCTTCAGAACATTTCACCCCAAAGCAGCTGAATATACATTCTTTTCAAGTACTCATGGTACATTCTCTAGGATAGACCACATGTTAGGACACAAAACAAGTCTCAATAAATTTAAGAAGATTGAAATCATATCAAGCATCATCTCAAATGGCACAAAACTAGAAATCAGCTATAATAGAAAAACTGAAAAACACTCAAACAATTGGAAACTAAATAATATATTATTAAATAACCAATGAGATCAAGGAAGAAATAAAAAATTCCTAGAAAGAAATGAAAATGAGCATACATCAACTCAAAATTTATAGGACACAGCAAAATCAGTCTTGAGAGGCAAGTTCATAGCACTACAGGCATACCCTAAGAAGCAAGAAAAAGCTCAAATAAACAACTTAACCTTGCATCTAAAAAAAAAACTAGAAAAAGAACAGAAAGTAAAACCCAGAGGAAGTAGAAGGAAGGAAATAATTTAGATCAGAGTAGAAATAAGTGACAGAGAGGCTAAAAAAAATACAAAAACCAAGAGCTGGTTCTTTGAAAAAGTAAAAAAGATTGATGAACCTTTAACCAGACTCACCAAGAAAAAAAGAGAGAGGAATCAAATAAATAAAATTAGAAATGAGAGGAGAAGTAACAACTGACACAGCAGAAATACAAAGGATTGCAAGAAAATACTATGAAGAACTGTATGCCATAAAATTAGACAACCTAGGCAAAATAGACAAATTCCTCAAAACATATAATATTTCAAAAATCAATATAGAAGAATGAGAAAACCTAAACAGACCAATTTCATCAAATGAGACTGAAACAGTTATAAAAAAAACTCCCAACAAACAAAAACCCTGAGCCAGATGGCTTCACAGTCGAATTTTACCAAATATTCAAAGAAGAGCTAACTCCTATCCTTCTCAAGCTATTGCAAAAAATTTAAGAGGAAGGATGACTACCAAACTCCTTTTATGAGGCAAGCATAATACTGATTCCAAAACCAGGCAAAGACACTACAAAGAAAGAAAACTATAGACCAATATCCCTGATGAACTTAGGTGCTAAAATTCTCAACAAAATATTAGCAAACCAGATTCAAGAACACATGAAAAAAAATCATACATTATGATCAGGTGGGATTTATTCTGGGTAGACAAAGCTGGTGCTATATTCACAAATCAATCGATGTGATTCAACACATAAACAAAAGGAAGGATAAAAATCATATGATATCAATAGATGCATAAAAAGCATTTGATAAAATCCAGCACTCATTTATGACCAAAACTCTCAGCAAATTGGGAATACAGGGATCATAACTCAACATGATAAACACCATCTATGACAAACCCAAAGTCAACATCATAATAATAGGCAAAAAATTTAAAAACTCCCTTTAAGGTTAGGAACAAGGCAGGGGTGCCCCCTTTCACCACTTTTATTCAACATAGTTCTGGAAGTCTTAGCCACAGCACTCAAACAAGAAGAAGAAATAAAAGGCATCCAAATTGGAAAAGAAGAAGTAAAACTATCATTATTTTCTGATGATATAATACTGTACATAGAAAACCCTAAAGTCTCAGTAAACTACTGGACCTGATAAATGAATTCAGCAAGATGTCAGGATAAAAAAAATCAATATTCAGAAACCAGTGTCATTTTTATACAACAATGAACTGTCTTCAAGAGAAATTAAGAAAATAATCCCCTTCACTATTGCAACAAAAAAAATAAAATACCTAGGAGTAAATTTAACTAAAGAGGTTAAAGATTTGTACTTGAATTATAAAACATTGATAAAGGAAATCAAGGAAAAT
This sequence comes from Saccopteryx leptura, assembly GCF_036850995.1. Taxonomy (NCBI): domain Eukaryota; kingdom Metazoa; phylum Chordata; class Mammalia; order Chiroptera; family Emballonuridae; genus Saccopteryx; species Saccopteryx leptura. Next base: position 47,177,241 of record NC_089505.1, on the reverse strand, counting down.
ACAAACAAGTGTAAGCATATACCATATTCATGTATAGGAAGAATAAATATCTATATTACCCAAAGCAATCTATAAATTTAGTTCAATTTCTATTAAAATATCAATGACATCCTTCAAAGATATAGAACAAATATTCCAAAAATTTCTATGAAACTAAAAAACACAAATAGCCTCAGCAATCCTGAAAAAGAATAAAGTGGGGGGTATCACACTTCCTGATATAAAGTTATCCTACAAGACCATTGTACTCAAAACAGCTTGGTACTGGCATAAGAACAGGCATACAGATCAATGGAACAGAACAGAGAACCCAGAAATAAACTCACACCTATATGGACAATTGATATTTGACAAAGGAGAGAAGAGCATACAATGGAGTAAAGACAGTCTCTTTAACAAATGGTGTTGGAAATTTGGACTGGTACTTGCAAAAAAAATGAAACTGGATCACCAACTTACATCATTCACAAAAGTAAACTCAAAATGGATAAAAGACTTAAATGTAAGTCATGAAACCACAAGCATCTTGAAAGAAAACATAGGCAGTAAACTCTCCGATATCTCATAGCAATATTTTTGCTGATTTAAATCCATGGGCAAGTGAAATAAAGGACAAGATGAACAAAAGGGACTATATGCTGCATTCCCATCACCCAAAGTCCGATTGTCTTCTCTGACCATATGTGCCCTGATTTATCAATGTCACCCCATTAAAATTAATTAAAAATAAAAAAAACCTGTCATAACCTTTAAAAAAGGGGGGGACTATATGAAACTAAAAAGGTTTTGCACAGCAAAAGACACCGTTAACAAAATAAAAAGACAACCCACACAATGGGAGAACGTATTTGCCAATACATCTGTTAAAGGGTTAATAACCAAAATTTATAAAGAACTTGTAAAACTCAACACCAGGAAGGTAAACAATCCAATCAAAAAATGAGCAAAAGAAATGAATAGAAACTTCTCCAAAGAGGATATACAGATGGCCAATAGACAAATGAAAAAATGTTCAACATCACTAAATGCAAATTAAAACCACAATGAGATACCACCTCACACCTGTCAAAATGGGGCTTATTAACAAAACACACACAATGAGTGCTGGAGAGGGTGTGGAGAAAAGGAAACCTTTCTGCACTGATGGTGGGAATTCAGACTTGTGCAGCCACTGTAGAGAACTGTTGGTGTTTTCTCAAAAAATTAAAAATGGAACTGCCTTTTGACCCAGCTATCCCACTTTTAGGAATATATCCTAAGAATGCAAAATCACTGATTCAAAAGAAGATATGCATCCCCATGTTTATGGCAGCATTGTTTACAATAGCAAAGATCTGGAAACAGCCCAAGTGTCCTCCAGTGGACAAGTGGATTAAAAAGCTATGGTACATATATATACAGTGGAATACTACGTGGCCGTAAGGAAGAAGAAAATCTTACCTTTTGTGACAACATGGATGGACCTGGAGATTATTATGCTAAGTGAAATAAGCCAGGCAGAGAAAGAAAAATATCATATGATCTCACATATATGTATAATCTAATGAACAAAAGGAACTGAGGAACAGAATAAAGGCAGAGACGGAGTCACAAGGACCAGAGGGACAGCAGTCAGAGGGAAGGGGGATGAGGAGATGGGATCAGAGAATGTAAAGGGATTAGTGAAACCATATGTATATATAACAGAGATATAGATAACAGGACAGCAAATCCTGGAGGGAAGGGGGTAGGGAGTTAGGTGAAGGAGGGCAAAGGGGATATAAAAAGGGACACAGGGGTGTGGGGTGAGGGAGTTATATTCAGTGGGACACTTGAATCATGTAAACACAATAAATTAAAAATTAATAAAAATTTTAAAAAAGAAATACATTGGAATAAGAACATAAAAAAATAAAACATAGTAAGTGGGCCTGATTGTGAGATTAACTCATTACCATAGACTAACTTGCCAAATTTTCTAGCTACCACCCCTGAAATCCTGAATCTTGATAAAATGACCCAAGTAAGAAAGGAAGAAATGCTATTCTGAGTGTTATGTAAGATCTGTTGAGCAGAATACTAACTCTCTAAAGGGAATCTATGGAGTTATGACAGAATATGTGTTAGCCTTTTGATATTAACCTCAGAGTTCAAGGATATCCACAGATATTCTCATTTCTTTACAGCCTTATTGAAGTTAGGTCATTACAAGTTACTTAAATCCATTTTGAAGCTATTAATGAGATTTTCTCAAATGATATCATAGTAAATTAAGTCACATGGGTTTACCACTTGGATCACAAAGTAATTCTTCATTTCATTTATTCTAAATTAATAGTCAGGTATCAGAAATTATAACCTGGTTCTAGTATTCTGAGGGTTAATCTTCAATTAAGTTCATTATTTTATAGCTATTATTCATAAGTACCTTTTAAATTCATCTTCTTACTATGAAATACTAAGAAGTAACCTCTAGTAACTATCCACTGTGCATGGTTAACGTTAACTTGTGGTTAGCTAGCAGGACTTGAGTAACTCTATGCTTATTTCTGAGAATGGCCAAAATAAAAATGAAATGCACTAGGTATAAAGTTCAAAACTCCCCTGGAAATGATCTATATTATCTTCCTTAAAATGTTTAGGGTGTATAGTTTGATGTTTTGTACATAGTTTCATTGGTTACCCAACCTAGTTTTAGCTGTGTCCCTAGCAGTTTAGTAATAAAAAATAAAAATTAATATGAAAAACCACCTCATTTAGCAAACTAGTGTCTGAGACCTCCTGAGAATAAATGTCTCTCATATATCTTAGATGGTTCATAACCCCAAAACAAAGCACATTCATCCCGCCTGTCTGAGAGGTCCCTTTGGTAACTACCTGTGCTTTTTTTCTCCTGCTGTACCATAAACCTTATATTAATTAAAGCTTTATGTGAGCATGCCTTACATGTAAGACTTTCTAATTATGCAAACTTATGTAGTTATTGCATTTACCTATACTCTTCCAACCTAACCAAGGTATCAAACTTTCTCATACTTTTCTAATCAAATAATTTTTACACAGCAAAGAACTTCAAAAAAATTTAAAGTATATCCTAAATGTTTCTTTGATATTTTGTTTATAAAGATAACAATAATGTGGTTTCCCCAAAAATATCACAATGGGATATATATTCTGAGAAAATGTGCACCCTTCTGGATTTTTTATATCCACAAGAACCCTCCCTACTCCTGTTATGTCTCTTTTAGACCTGAGTGGGGTGATCAGCCATCCAAATTTGTCTACGAACAAGGAGGTTGGTGGAACATGAGACTCTCAATGATGGAACTGAGAAAGTCCTAGGCAAACTGGCACTAATTGCTCACTAGATCTTAGATCTTTTATGTCTAGATCTTAAATGGTGACTTTTTTAAAAGATTTTATTTTATTGATTTTACAGAAATAGGAGAAAGAAAAGGTGGGGCTTGAAAAGCCCCAACTCATAGTTGTTTCACCTTAGTTCAGGGGTAGTCAACTTTTTATACCTACCGCCCACTTTTTTATATCTGTTAGTAGTAAAATTTTCTAACCGCCCACCAGTTCCACAGTAATAGTGATTTATAAAGGAGAGAAGTAACTTTACTTTATAAAATTTATAAAGCAGAGTTACAGCAAGTTAAAGCATATAATAATAATTACCTACCACGTACTTTATGTTGGATTTTTGCTAAGTTTGGCAAAATAAATCTTTATAAAACAACTTACTATAGTTAAATCTATCTTTTTATTTATACTTTGGTTGCTCTGCTACCGCCCACCATGAAAGCTGGAATGCCCACTAGTGGGTGGTAAGGACCAGGTTAACTACCTCTGCCTTAGTTGTTCATTGATTGTTTGTCTTATGTGCCTTGACCAGGCAAGCCCAGGGTTTACAACTGATGATCTCAGCATTCCAGGTCAATGCTTTTATCCTCTGTGTCACTACAGGTCAGGCATAAATGGTAACTTTTTATTTTCCTATAAGTTTGCCCCTCAAAAAAATATTTATTGCAATAAGAGCTCATTTTCTTTCTGGGAAAACATTTAATCCCATGAAAAGAAAGTTACTTATAATAAGCACTGCTCAATTTGACTGTAGTCAGGCTGTAAGAGTTTGCTCCTAAAAATCAAAGGAAGTTTCTGAATTATGAAGGTACATCAGAGCAGAAGTCTGAAAACTACAAAGGACTTAGATTTGATTCTTGCATCTACCGTAAAATTCACTGGTTTAACTCAGAAAAGCCATTCTCATCTCTAGCTTCAGTTTTTTTACTCAACAAATGTTTGTTAATCTCTTATTGCATTTCAACACTGTGCCAGCTGCTGCAGGCTGGGGCAGGGGCCCTTAAGACTGTAAGACAGTCGTAGCCCTTTCCCTCATGGGCTTCCATTCTGGAGGACAAAGATCTGCAAATCCCCATTCAGCTTTCAAGGTCTATGGTTACACTTAACTATTTCATTATTTAGTATCCTGGTCTTGCTCTTTGTTAATTAGTCTTCTCTTTCTTATAGCTTCTAACACTCATAAATATAGAACCATAATGTTAAGCAAAAGCTTTTGTTATTTCTGAAATAACTGATTAAACATACTTTTTAAGCTTTCCCATTTTCAAAATAAATATTTTCTCCATGAACATGGAAATATTTAAATTTCTTTTCTTAACATTTGGGTCGATATGATCACTTTTAGGTGATCATTTTAGGAGTACTGGTTGAAAATGTTTAGAGTCACTGCTGAAAATATTATATTTAAGAAAATTAAGAAAATTGATATACCAATGTAATCTTTCCAGAGGAAAATCAGGGTTTAAGTTTATATATTTTCTAATATAAACTCAGATATTTGGTTAATTCTCTTGCCTTCTAAATCAGAAATTATATTTTTTCTAAACCCAAAATTCAGCAACCTTTATATTCTCATTGTTAACCCTATTTGGTCAGCACATTTTAGGGAAACAATACTGAGTTGGTGAGCTAACTATTAATGCATAACAATCCACAAAAACCTAACAACTAGCTGAATTCAATGAAAGCTGTTAAAAGCTCTGTCACAATTTCTTAGGATGGGCTTGAGTTTTATATGACAACAAGGTAACTTCCTACCAAGCAAAGCAATGGCACACCTGTGTTCAAGTCTTCAGAATTATTGTATCTAGAACTGCAGCTTTTCAGCTATTTATGTACTTCCGTGTTTCTAAATGACATCTATTATGTAGCAAAAATAGAAATTTGTTCTGGCTTTGCCTATTCAAGAAACAAATCTGTCTTCCCTACAGCAATATGCTGCAGAATGGGAAAACAAATACACTGATTGAACTGCTTTATTTCACACAATTGTGAATTTGTATTTCTTTCCCCATCAGCATAACCTTTCCCTTTTGTGCTGTATTTCTCTGCACCTCAGATTATAATTCACATTTTCCCTCTTTGGGTAACTGAACATGCAGGTGACCAAAAACCAACTCCAAATATGTTAATTATAGAGAGCCATAGTTACTCATATGAAAACATTATTCCAATGTGTCAAACTCAGGTCTCCTGGACAATAAATAACTAAGTAGTAGCTGTACGATTTTGTATTCATCTTTTTTATATATAAACATAATTTTAAAAATACATTAACAATTTTTATGCAAGCACACAAAGTTTTAATGATCTCTTGCAGTGATATGACAAAAGTAACATTCAGGTTGTCTAAACTCAAGACTAAAAGGTATTACAAGTTTTGTGAGGGAATCCATGTTTAAACAAGCCCAGGAGCCTAGGAGCAAAATGATAAAATGTGTCTTCCATTTTGCTTATTTAAATAAAATCTAAGCTAATGTTTATGAATTTGATGGAATAAATTTCACAAACTCATGCAATTTTTTTGCTTAATCTGCTTTAATTGTTTTAAATACTTTATAACATGGGCATGTCCTGCATTTTTGGCACACATCAGCTTTTTAACTGAAAAAAAAAATGAAGGGAAAAAGGTGCGAGGATACATCAACACTAACATGAATATAGAGTCAGGATATTAAAATTCATGAAGTCCTGTCAGCTGAACTGATGCAAACTCTATTTGCCTGAAATACCTGATGACACTGCAAGCCAACAAAGATAAAAACAGCTCACAAAGCTTTTTCTGATGCTATTTCGTTCCTCTGAATATCAAGTAACCTGCCTTTTTCCAGGTGGAAGCCAAATGCAGATTCACCATTCTATAAAGTTCAGGCAGAACTGGTTTTCTAAACACAAGAGAGTTCTCCCTTTCTGCTTTTCCTCTGGCTTCCTTCACAGCACACCCACTGCATATGGAACAGAAGACTCTTCAGAAGCATGATCTCAGTTTCTCAGACAACCTCCTTAACGCTTGACTTGAATTGACACCACACAAGCCCCATGGATACATTTGTATTCAGACCCAGTAAAACGCTCCTTTAAAATATTGTCTTGGGGACTATTCTGAAGAGCTCTGACTGGTTGTCATAACAAGGGAGGCAGACTTAATGCAACCTGGGAATGAGCTAGAAGACACACTAGCCTGCTAGGAGAACTCTGACAAGTCCTTAGGTAAAGACCTAATAAAACATGGTTACAACTGTTAGCAGTTTAAACTGGAGAGTTTCTGAAGTTGTGCAGATTAAATAGGACAAGTCAATTTCTTCTAATTTGTAAATTCAACAAGACAAGTAAATGCTTTGAAATCTTGGGCTCCGTCACATTTTCTCAGAGTCATCAATCATCATGACTCTTTTTAGTAAAGCTCTTGCAAAATGTGATCTATTCTTAAATACAGTTTGAAAAAAGTCCTGAAAAATTCCTTCTGATCAAAGACCATGTCTTCTGAGGATTCTGTGAAAAGTTTAGCATTTGGCTGGCACGATTCAAGTTTAATTATAATCTCAAGTATAATTGTGTGTGGATTCAGGAGAGACTTTGGGAGGTCAAAAGTCCAAAGACCCACCTTCAGGCTATCTGGCTTGCAAGCTTTCTCTGAAACTGAATATTTATCCTATTTAAGAGAGCTTTAAAAAAGAAAATATTATGGTTTTCAACTTACTCCTTAAATTGTATAAACTGTCGTGCTTATATATTTTCCTCCTTTATCACCTACTTTTTTATGGTTTAAATATTTATTTTCTAAATAGAGTCTTGAAAAATAGAACCTTCTGCAAAGATAATACGTTCTATACCTGGTTGTCACTAGCTACATGTGGCTATTGAACACTTGGCTAATACAACTGAGAAACTGAATTTAGAATTTTGTTTAAGTTTAGTAATTTTAAGTTGAATTTAAATAGCCACATGTTGGTGGCTGCTTAACAAACAGTGCAATTCTATAGATTATAGTCATCATATTTTTTAGTTGAAAATACTGTCTTCTTTTTCATAAGTCCAACAGATATTTATAGAGTGCGCCCTGGTGTATTTTGTGCCAGGCACAGTTCCCACTGGAAGGAATACAGTGGTGAAATAAAGAGAAAGGGACCCTTTCCCAGAGAATTTACATTCTAGTGAGAGGAAGACAACTAAGAAAACTAGAAACAGCAATAAGTATAATAAAAGAAACAAGTAGGGCAGGGTGATTAATAGTACTTAGTTGTTAGAATGGCTGTTTTAGGCAGAGTGATCAGGTGAGTCTCTTTTGGGAGGTAACATCTGAGCTGAGAAAATGAAATGATGAGAAAAAGCCATTCTGGCTCAAAGCCTTCTTCTTGGGAAGAAGAAAAACCAACAACAAAAAAGGCCCTGAGGCAGGACCTAGCTGAGCATGCTGAGAAACAGCAAGGTCTGGTTTGAACCCTGTGAGTAGTGAAAGGAGGGGCTAGGGGTAAGATCAAAGAAGTAAACTAAAGTTAGATTAAGCAGGGCTTTAGAGACCATGCGAGTAGTTTGCTTTTATTCTAAGTGAATAAAAAAGGTTTGAAGACCCAGGAGAGTGTTCTGGTTTACCGGTACATGTCATGAAAACAACTTCTAGGGGAGAAAAATAGATTATCAGAGTGTAAGAAGAAGAAAGAGATGTGAGCTAATGATGGCTGTGGTGACAGAGAGCAATGACAATAGAGCTAGACTACTCTGGAACATATTTTGCAGGTAAAAACTGATGGATGAGAGTAAAATCTAGAGTTCCAGCTTGAATATCTTATCCTTAAGATGCCAGAAAGAGAGGTGACATAGGAAATAAGATACTAATCTGGAACTTCTTCTGAAAATATCTCTCAGAAGTTCTAAACATAGTTAGCATGTAAAGCCATAAGGCAGGATAAGATCACTTAGAGGAAAAGTACAGATGAAGAAAAGAGGTCAAAATAGTTACTGACAGCAAAGGGGAAGAACATATCTAAGACTTCTCTTAAATCTATTTACTGTACAGAGCCAACTTTGAATTATAAGCACTGTGTGGCTTGGATCTAAAATCTATCAAATGCACAGTTCTAGACATTTCTGCTACATCAAGTTATGCACAGCTCAGCAAATACATTATGTTGTTTTAGATGTCAAAGCCTTTACACATATCATCCCTTGGCTTAAAATTCAATCTTGTCACCTACAGTCTTCCATTACCAATCACCTGGAAATTCCAACTCATCCTTCAAGAATTAATTTAATGGAGACTTTCCTGATCCTACCTTCCTTTGCACTGTCCTTGTGACTGATTCTGTTCTAGCCATTATTTGTTTTCAAGTCAGTCTCCCCAAAATAATGTCAGCTCCTTGAGGATGGCATTTTGTCACATTCATCTTTGTATCCCTAGTATCTCGGACAGAGTTATGTTTATCCAGGGGCTATAGAATGATTGCTACTGAAGAAACCTGGACTTTCTCTTCTAAGTCCTGCCTCACAGTGAGAGAAACCTCCTCCAGCCCAGTGTGGAAATGCCACCTATAATTTCTCCCCTGAACCACCTTACAGCCACCTTTCCCTATTGGTAGATTTACCAAAACCATAATTAAGATTTCCAGTACACTCTTCTCAAAAACATCAAGAAATCCATCGCTTTCAATAGAAGAAGACTATATTTCTGTTTTGTACCTATCAATAATAGCTAAGATCTTAGGCAAACATTTGGATTACCTTAAACAAACAGTTTTCAAATGTTCAGAACAAGACTTTATGAATAAAAATGCTCTTTATTAAAAATACTTATTTCCCAGACCCACTTCCCAAAATTCTTACTCTGTATGTCTAAAGTAGATTTTGGGAAACCATGTTTTTACTTAGCATTCCAAAAGATGCTAACACAAGTAGATCTTTAATTACATTTCAAAGAAAGCTTAAGTATTTCAAAAAGCAATCCCACTTCACATTTGACCTCAAAGGCACCAGTAACACAGAAACAGCTGTATTAAATTCCAGATTATTCTAAAGGCAGCTTATTTAAAAAACAACTTTAGAAATTGTATAATACCAGAACTCTTTATGCCTAATTGTATTTTAAAAAGAGTTTTTTAAAAATATATTTTTTATCTCTAATATTGCTGTCCCTGTATCTAATCATACATATATTTAGAATAGCGAATTATGGAGAAATCAGGAGAGCTGTTTATTTTTCATCCATTCCTCAGGCACCTGTCTGAAGTCTATAAAATGTATAGCACTTCATTTTTGTCTCAAAATGTTCCCTTCTAACTAGATTCTAACCTATTATATCCCGATATAGTATTTCCTAGACAATTAAGGAAAGGAGTTTATTTAGCTTTATCTGCACAAGAGCCAAATGAACCCAGAAAAATTATTTGCTATTTTAAATGATAATCATATGGGGGAACTTAGAAGTGAGCAGATATAACAGAGACAGCCTCTCATTCTACTAGTCAACAAGGCTGATTCAACTGCCTTGCTAGCTGTACAGGAATCACCTTCCTTGAATCTCCCCTGCCTGTGTCCTTCTCAAAGCAGTGTCTTTGCCCAGTACAAACAGACCTTCCCAACTCAGGACAGCCAGTCTTTCTTCAGGGGGACATTATTAGATATCCTCTGTGAAAACTTCTATATGGCAATCACCAACAACATTTTTAAATTAGATCCTTCTATAAGCAACTTATCCTCTCAAAACAGATACTAAGAGATATCAATGGGTTTTACGCAAGCGGCAGTGACCCAAGCAGATCTGAGGTTGTTGTTATCAGTGTAGTTTTAATAAGACAAATCTAGAGCTTACATCTTTATCAGAAATTGAACCAGCTAATTCACATAGCTCTATAGATGATTTCTATGCATTTTATTAGAGATTGCAAGAGCTCCCCACACGTAATCCAATAACTACAGCTGCATTGAAACATCTGATCAATAACCCAAAGCTAAACAGGGCCTCAGGAGGGAATCTTTTTGCCAGAAATGTTTGAATCTTTTCCTAAGTGGTGAACCCTAATCATTGTCAAAGTACTTATACTAATTAACTCCTCAAGTAGAGTTCCCACAGGATGAATTCAAAGTATATTCTACCCAGTCTTCTAAAAAGAAAATTCTCTAATTTCCCCCAAATTACTATCCCATTAGTCAGCTGGACAATCCTTTTAAAATCCATTCTAAGATTGTTTCCAAAAATTTTCAAAATGGAGATGTTTAATATCTTCTCTAAGAAGTGAATGGATGTTTTAGGCACAACTAGTTCTCCAGAGATCACTGTCTCGCTTTTGGTCCATTTAGCTGTAAAAACAATTAAGAAAATGTGAGAATTTTCTGTGATGCTTCAGTAGCATAAGACTTGTATGTGATGCTTTAGTACCTCGAAACATATTAACTCTAGAGAAATGACTGTAATGTAAATGTATAATCTTGATTCTTTTAATAGCTAAAATCAACAGCATAAAATGTTAGCAAAAATGTTGCTATTGTAAGCAGAATAAAAGTTAGGGGGACATTTTGGTTGGCCATGAGAATGAACAACTTTCCTAGGAAGAGCTCTTGGGGTTGAAGGGCATTCCCAGTAGAGCTAAAGTACAAAATTAAGAAACTCTTTAATAAATAAATCCACACAATAATCTGCATTTTATAACAGAATAACTGAGACACAGATATTAAATAATTTTACAAGGTTGCATACTATTAGGTTGGGCAGCCAAGAACCAATGGGGATCTTCTGACTCCAGAATCTGGGCTCTGAATTACTAATTCCTTTTGCTTTAAGCAACTGCACTAATTAAATTGTACTGGCATAAGATGACAGAAGTGCATTTCACCATTCTCTTCCTCAAGATGAAGAATTACATGGCATTAGCTGGCTCTGTCATAACATCATTTTAGATGTTTTATGAGCCATAGCAACCCAAAATTTTCAAGAATAAGTGTATTTGGTGTGAGTACCTTTTGTAACTCCAAGGGTTACAATTCAAAAATTTTACATCTGATCATCCATCAACTTTATACTTCTTTCCCCTTCCTACTCCAATTATGTCTCTTATCAATAGATGTGGCATGATTAGGGGTGTGCTTTTAACAGGTTGCTCTGGCATCAATGAGCAGGTTGGATTGAAGCAGGAAGAGGGTAGAATAAGGAGCTCAGTTCAGAACTTATTAGTATTGAGAAGAACTGTACTTTTCAATACCAATTGTGGTTCCAACTGGGGTCATTGGTTTTAATACCCTGTGCTTCCTTGCCAGAGACAGAGGTGTACCATGAGTCCCAAGCTGGGCCAAACATGGCACTTTAGCCCCTGTCCACAATTGTTAGGACCCAGATGTGGAACCAACAACTAATCAATTAAAATACTTTCTCTACAGCTCGGAAGAGAAATAAAAAAAGGGTTTTCATTAAGGCTGACAAAGCCCTGACAATCTGAGCTCAGAACCTGGAACTAATGGCTTTGCCTCCCGCATTTTGGAAAATCTGGTCCACAGCAGGGTACTCCGGGAGAAAGTGAGTAGAGATGGAAGGAGAGAGTCCTGACAGAATTCAAATCTCAGAGGGCCCTATTACTGACCTCATTCTTACTCTCTCCGACTGACTTTCCTCCACTTCCTTTAATTTGCAAACTTCCCTAGAATCACTCTAAAAAATGCCCGCTTTTCCCTTTGTTCAACCCAGTGCTAGGTTTCTGGCAGTAACAAACAAGAATCTTAACTAAAGGAGATATCAAGAAGCATATGGACTGAGAAGAAGCTGTTAGATTTTTGCAATTTGTAGTCTATAGGTGGAAGAAAACTGGAGCCAATGAAATGCTGGCAGCAGGACACAGATGTCAAAGGATGTATGACCAAAGGGTAATGAAGTAGAGTCGGTGAGGGTGCGTTAGACTTCTGACAACTTCAGAAGGCAGGAAATGGGCAATAAGTGTAAGGAGTAACAGTTTTATGAGTATAAGAGATTGAACCTCCTTTACTGTAAATGGGTAATTCTTACTGTATAAATGAATGGATATTTTGTTATAAAGTGGATGTTATATTGTTATTCAAAAGGGTACACAGCTTCTCTTCAGGGTCTCTTCATGGCATTTTCCAGTGTATCAAAACCAGGTCACACAACACCATATTGTTATAAATTTTTGAAAAAAGTGTTGGTTTTATTGGCATTTTTAATGTTTCTGTGTTGAACATGTATTTATTATTTATTATAGTGACTTTTAATAATGTCAGTCTTTTTCAGTTTTGCTAAGAGAAGCAAAAAAAAAAAAAAGGATTTCAGTTGATTTGGGGACTATTTAAAAAGGGGGCATCAGGGGTTTCTATGGGCGAACTGATGCCCGTGGTAACCAGTAAAAGGTAGAACTTACTGGTACAGAGTTAGTTCTTTATCTCCCCATGTGGGAATTTCCTCAAAACTGTTCTTCTTTAAACCTGGAGACCATGTTGGGGGGGAGAGGTGGGGTGGAGGGTGTTGCAAGGTAGGGAGAAGATGTTGTCTTAATATGAGGAACTAGTCCGCTGAGGAAGGACTTGAGTAGAGGCTGCTGCAGTTCAGTCCAGTGAAAGGGGAGGAAAAGCCATGGACAGAGTGAAAGTTGCCACTACGGCTTACAAACAGACAGGATCGTATTTATGCACGCTCATATTATCCAGTCATATTATCACAATGTTCCTGTGAGAAGGCCAGAGATGTCCTCATTTTCTTTAGAGAATGTAAGCTGTATTTGAAAATGAAATAAAAAAAGAGAGAGACACACAGCCACACATACTTTATAAAATAAATTAAAAGCATTGGGGGGGGGGGGAGAAAGAGAGATAAGGTAAAGAAGGTGCAGAAAGGTTTGCGTGATTTGTCAAAGACTGCTCAGCTACTAAGCGGTAGAGTGGAGAACTCAGCCCAGAGCTGCTGCCTCCAGGCTGGCCTGGCTCTCTCCTACCTCTTCTGCAGCTACACCCTTCAGCTGCTGCTCTACTGCTAATGGCAGCCGTATTTTCAGTGAAATATTTAGAAAAAAAATCTTTTATCTTCAGTTTTTTAATAAAATTTTACACAAACGTTAGGAGTAGATCTCCCTCATTTTGTAGTCCTATCTGTATAACAACAGATATCCCTGTGCATGCAGTGCATTGGTGATGGCTTATTCCAGCTTAAAGAAATAACAATAGCTAACAGAAGTAACGTGATATTTTTTATGCACCTACTAAATAACAGACATTTTGTAAACCTGATCTTATTTCATCATAACATCCCTGATACATGGGCATTCACTGAGTGAGGGGACAAGGACCCAAGTCTATGTCTGAACTATTTCACCAACTACAATGAAAAAATGACATATTTGCAAAAATACTGGTCTGTAGGTCAGACCTCAGCATCTTCTCATTAGAGATACTTCTTTACTTGCAGTAAATTTCTCTAAGTGAAGATGATGCTGGATTTTTATTCAAAATATTATAGATCTTTAAAGGGTAAATGTGAGCCTTAGAGGAGAGGTCTCGATTGTGTTAGCCAGATCTATTAACAAGCCTCCTCTGAAGCCCTTTCCAAAACCACCTTTGTGAAAACTAAGGTAAATTATAGCATGCTCCCTGCCGATAGAGGCTGGAGTTTCCGCCTCAAAGGTTCCAATCCCAGCTTTATGCTTTTAAAATATCATAAACTATGATTGTAGTACTCTGGCAAACAGGAAATAATTGTCAGCTACGCTAGATGGTTTGAAGGAGGCCATTGCTTGAAAAGTTCAAAGTGCTTTCTTTCCCCCCGTGAAGAATGTTTGCCTTTCCTCCGGTAGTCATTTCTCATAAAATCAAGTGAACCAATGTCTTGAAACATGCTCCTTTGCAGACAGGTGCACCGCCGCCTCAGTCACGAAGCTGAAATAACTACTGTTTCCCTTAATGGGATTTTCAGGCAGTGGGGAGATTATCCAAAGGCCCAAACTAATAAACGCCTGTCTCCTATGTGTGCCCTAGAAAGCACTTCCCTTCAGTGTGCAGGGAGCTGTTGCTGCCATGTCACTGAAATTACTTTGGAGGGATGTCTTGATTATCATTTTCTGTGTGGAGGTGTGAACTGGGCTCAATTTGCTGAGCAGCTTTCAACAATTGTCCTTTGGTACAATCAATAATGAAGTTTGACATTCTGAAGGAATACCTGCTGCTCCCTGTTAAAATAAGATTAGTGAGTATTTTACCAAGAAATAAATATAAACAAAAATAAAATTTGGTGGGGAAGAAGACTAATTTAGTCACTAATACTTGATGGAACAAATATTTGACTTCTCTATCTTATGGCTGCTGTTTTTAACTATCAACCTATCGAGTCCTCAGCCCTGACAGTACAAAAACCAGAGGGAAAAACACAGAGCAGAAAATTCTTTAAAGGAAAGTAATATCTGGCACACAGTTCTTTGAATAAAGATGTCTATATGTGCTGGTATTACAAGATCATTTCAAAATAATGGCACCTGCAGCGCTACCAACGGTAACTGCGCAAATTTGCACAACATGATTTGATCAGGGCTTATTTCAAAAAGCTGGGACTCCTCCTGAGAAACATATAATGATCTCCTTGCTCAGAAATCAACATTGAATTCACAAACATCTATTTATGTAAATTTTGTTCTAGAATTATTCTAAATAACACAGAATTTCTGTAAGGATGTATAAGTATTATACAATATAGACACCTTTTCCTAAAATTGGTATTCATTTTGTTATTCATTAAAATAATTGAATAGTTTTACATCACAATACGGTATATCAATCTGCCCTACATAATCCCTCTAACTGTCATGATATTTTAAGTTTATAAAATGCTTAATAAATTAGTAAACATGTATTATTACCCATAAGGCCATGCCTGCCTACATTAACCAGTTTAATTATTTCCATAAATTTGACTAAATTAAGACAATAACAGAAGTTAAACTAAAAAAAAAAAATTATCAGTCAAAATCAAATGAGAAGTATACCAGTATAATAAGGTTGCCATTGCCATGTTTTAAAATAAATTATTTTATTTAAGAAAAACATTTATAGATGAAAATAAACAAATATAATGTATAGCTCAATGGTACACCTAACTAAGTACATCCCAAGAAAATAAGTGAAATATGAAAATACCACAGGAGGCAATTAATTGTCAATACCACTTTGAATACCATAAACTAATACTGTCTGGTTTTAGACTTAATATAAATGGTATCATACAGAAGTACCTGTTTCTTTTTTTGTTTGATTATATTTTTAGAATTAACTTTGCTTGATTTATTTATTTTTTTAGATTTTATTTATTGAATTTTAGAGAGAGGAGAGAGAGAGAGAGGGAAAGAGAGAAAGAGGGAGTAGAAGCAGGAAAGACCAACTCCAACTAGTTGCTTCCTGTATGTGCCTTACTAGGTAAAACCAGGGCTTTGAACCAGAGACCTCAGCATTCCAGGTCAACATTTTGTCTACTGCGTCACCACAGGTCAGGCTGCTTGATTTATTTTTGTTGTTGAGGCAATCATTCATTTTCTTGTTGATTAATATTACATTGCATGACTACAGTAAAATCTTTGTATCCATTTTATTATTGGCGAAAGTCTAAGTTATTTGTAGTGTTTATTAAAACTGACTTTACTGTGAATATTTTTCTCTCCTTTAGTCTATTAATATGTTAATTTACATTGATTGAATTCTAAATGTTAATTAACCTTGCATTATTAAAGCAGACACAATTCCGTGTATTTTCCTTTTTATATATTGATCAATTTGTTGTACTTCTTCTATTTTGCTTAGAATTTTTATCTATTCATGAAAGATATTGGCATTTAATTTTCCTTTTGTAAATGTACTTTGCAGATTTTTGGGATATAAATATTCTTCATAAGTTAAGTTTGGAAATAATCTTTCCATTTATTTTAATGATGCCACCTTTTGAATTATCCACATCAGTTATTTGTGTCTTCTCTCATTTTTTATGATTAATATGAATAGGGTTTATCAAATTTATTTATTTTTCTGAAGAGCCAACTTTTATCTTTGTTGATCTTTTCTATTATATTTTTAAAAATCTCTCTAAAATTGTATTTTTGTATAATTTTTGTTCTGTCAATTTTGCTTTATATTTTTATACTATGTTTTAGTAAATACATATAAATTTAGAATGATAATATTATCCATGGTGAATTAAACATTTTATCATTCTTCAATGTACTCATTTCTAGCATTTTTTTAATATAAAATCTATTTTATTACAACTTTCTCCTGCATTTTTTTGTTTTCAAAGTTTTTATATCTTTCTAATTATGGATATCTTTTATAAGCAGCTTATAAGTAAAACTTATTTGGCATTTATGTACAGTCTGGCAATCTGCCTTTTAATTGGAGTATATAGTTTATTTACATTTAATCAAAATGTCAGTAAGGTTTGCTTCAAATTTACCATATTTTTCTCACAACCTTGTTTTTAAAGCATATGACTCTGGACTTAATTGGCAATATGAAATATTTGTATTCAAGTTTTAAGTATTTTGCTTTAATTTTTGGCTTTGAATTAGGTTTTGACCCATTTATTCCATGTAAAAAGTAAATAAAAGTGGGATGTCTGTCACTCATGTTGAGCTTGGCAGCTTCAAATTCAAGAAAGCACAGGTCTGTCATCTAGAAAAGGGTCTGTTTGAGGCATTTTAAAAGTGAATATAGTTTTTCAGTGGATCCTTTAGGGTTTTCTATATATAAGACATAGATATAACCAAAGTGTCCCTTGATAGAGGATTGGATAAAGAAGATGTGGTACATATTGATATATACGATGAAATACTCCTCAGCCATGAAATGATGACATAGCAACATTTACAACAGCATGGATGAACCTTGAGTACATTATACTAAGTGAAATAAGTAAAGCAGAAAAAAGCTAAGAACTATATGATTTCACACATAGGTGGGATATAAAACTGAGACTCATGGACATTGATAAAAGTGATGTGGTTACCAGGGGAAAGGGGATGAGGAAGAGTGGGGTAAACAGGGACAAGTAAATGGCGATGGAAAATAATTTGACTTAAGGCGATGGATACACAACATAATCAACTGTTCAAATGCTATAGGGATGTTCACTATGTACTCTTACTGATCAATACCACCCTGTTAAATTTAGCCTTTAAATTTTAAATAACTGAATATAGATTTTTATTATATTGGCAAAATAATTCCCCTCCCATCATTTCCTCATCCCTTCAGTGTATTGTTCCTTTAACTGTGTCCAGTAAAGCATTATCCCTGAAGAAATTATATCATTCTACTGTCTTTAAACACAGATCTTTTATTTTAATATTTAAATATTTAAATGCTATTCTTATTTTTTCTGATTGTATTTTTCAGGAAAGTTGTCCCAAACAACTTAATTTTCTATATTCTTGAGTTTAATTATAGCACTGCCAATTTTGTACAGAATTATCCTCAACAGCAGTGATGTGTTGATAAATGTTTAACCAGCTCTCAAGAAAAAAAAGAATCCCTGATTGATAGTGTTTGTTTATTTCTGCCTTAATCGATTTCAATCTGTCTTCCTGACATCACTGAATCTGGAGTCCAGAAAAGACTCACAGTTGGCTCCCATGAGCCATTGTGAGCCAGATCCAACACACAACTTTAGCTCACTTCTGAAATATGATAAAAAATAGTCATACTAATTGTGAAGCACCTCTGTACCAAGCATATTATTATTAAACAACTTATTATAACACATTACTCCTTTACTAACTAAATATATATTTAGTTAACTCAAACTCTAAGCCAGATTCTGAGCTATTTGCTGATGTTACAGTGGTGAACAAATGCTAGGTCTCCTGCCTTCTTAAGACTTACACTCAAGTGCATCAACAAATGTTAAGTCATTACTTAAGTAAACCTTTATCTGCACAGTATGATAGCCCTATGAAGCTATTAATAGAATGTAATGTGAGATAATAATGAAGAAGCTAATTTATATAAAGGGCCAAGGGAGAACATTTTTAAAAAGTGACATTTAAACTGAGACCTGAAGGATGAGGAGCCAACTAGGCTGAGAAGAATATATTTGACACCTGTCATAGAGACCCCGTACATCAAAGTGTAGGCAAAATTCTTTCAAAAGAAAGCTTTTCAAATTATTGAAAAATTATTATATTCTAACTTCCATTCTATTTTTATTGAAACAGTTAGACCCTGGTCCATCTCCCTCTCCACCATGATGGCTTAGATGTGTTTTTAAGAATTTTTAACTTGGTGTTTCTCTTCTGAAATCTCTCTATACTTGCCAAAAGTATACTAAATTTGATTAATTTTCCAGAACCCTACATAATAGCTTATTTGTCATCTAATAAGTATGGAAAACAGTGAAACTACTACCTCTCTATTTCGAGGCACAATTTATCATTTATATTTACTGTAGTCCATAACCTACAACATAATGATAAGATTACTAATATTGTTCCCAAAGTCTATAAGAACCTAAAGTGCATTTCCAATAATAGAAATAAGATATAATTATACTCTTGTTAGTTTTTATGGTAAGCTAGTATTTGTTGTACTCTCATTCTTAAAATTGCTAACATATACCAGGCTGCACTTATTTTCTACAAATATAAACAGGTGATTAATTATTATACTTCATTCACCACTCTTCCTCTCTTTTATGTTCACTATAGCATATTGTGAATACTAATGCAGGATTGAAAAGGGTTAAGTCAGTGGTTACAACCAAGGGTAATGTTTCTCCCTGAGAATATTTGGCAATATGTAGGAACACTTTTTGTTGTTGATCCTGGAACAGTTTTATTGGCATCTGGTGGGTGGAGGCCAGGGATGTTGTTAAGCATCTTACAATACGCAGGACAATCCTCACGCCAAAGATTATAAGGCTCAAATGTTCAACATGTTAAGTTTAAGAAATCCTGGGTTAACTAGATTGATTTATGGACCAATATTTATACCTAGATTATTTAACTAATGTGTCTATTTTAATTTTAACTAGTAAACTATGGCTATTACATTTTGATTAATTAGAACTTCACATATTTTCATTTGCTACCATATGAGTCCAGAGGACTTTTATTTATTATTTACAATACAAGCCAAATAAAGGCTTATTCATATAAATAGAAATCTCTCATAAATATTCTATAGTTTTAAAAGTAAATCATGACACTGCCAAGTTATATACCCTTTTTATAATTACTCATTCAATTACTTGTATTCGGCATATTCTATTTTTCCCCCTTTCTTTCCATTATAGAAATTGTCTAGCTCATGGGAAGAAATTTGATAGTATATACATTTGGACTCCTACCACACAAAACGTTTCATTATAATCTTTATTTTAAACCTATAGTATTTTCTTGATGTAAGAGTGGGTTTTAAGACAGAATGTTGCACCTGTGAAGATTCTATGGAACATGTATTAGTACATCCAACCACATGGCACTGTAGGCAGTGTAAATACAAGTAGGAAACAATGAACGCTTAAGAGGAAGATCCAAGACACTACAAAGGTTCTTGTAGGTTGACTCTAATACAGTTAGAATTGCCTAAATTTCCCCAGCAAGTTCAACAACATTTAAAAAGTCGATCTCCCCTGGCCGGTTGGCTCAGCGGTAGAGCATCGGCCTGGCGCGCAGGAGTCCCGGGTTCGATTCCCAGCCAGAGCACACAGGAGAAGCACCCATCTGCTTCTCTACCCCTCCCTCTCTCCTTCCTCTCTGTCTCTCTCTTCTCCTCCCGCAGCCAAGGCTCCATTGGAGCAAAGTTGGCCCGGGGACTGGGAATGGCTCTGTGGCCTCTGCCTCAGGCGCTAGAATGGCTCTGGATGCAACAGAGTGACGCCCCAGAGGGGCAGAACAGAGCCCCCTGGTGGGCATGCCGGGTGGATCCCGGTCGGGCGCATGCGGGACTCTGTCTGACTGCCTCCCCGTTTCCAGCTTCTGAAAAATGAAAAAAATAAAAGTCAATCTCTCATACGTTCAAGTATTTTTGCTTATCTGGTAGAAAAAGAATCTGAGAGTTTTGGTCCATGATCTTGATCTCTTGAGTCCAGTAAATTGACACCCAGTTTCTCCTAGGTCAGTGTTGGTAACCTTGGATGGCATGGAGCTCAGTGCTATGACGACTGATTTCACTTACTTTCTATGTGTGTCACGCATTAACTAACTATGCAATGCTTGCCTGCCACCTGCACACTTGATCTGCAAAATAATAGCACTGGGGGGAGGGATCAGTTCATGAATGACACAAAACCGACAAACTGGCATATTCAAAGATTCTGATACAGAATTCATTCATAAAGTACTAATGCCTCTAAGGCTCCACATCAGTTTCCTAACTCCTTATGTTAGAATGAGGTAGCAGCAGTGAAATTACTCAGACTACAGTATCTGATTCAAATTTGTTTATCATCATTTATTTCCTTCAGATAATGGAATAATATTCAATAAAAATTAAAAGGCATATTTTTCCCCACCTATAAAAAACTTTGAGATGTTTGAAAATATTATCCCATTTACTAGCTAGATTCTCAAGTGACAGAGGACTTCTGGGGTAAGTTAGATGTCAGTTTCATAATAGCAAGAGCATTGCTTTGTGCACAGCTGTACCTCTGGGTCTAGCTGGATCCAATTATAGCAGGTGTTCAGTAACTGCTGAAAGATGGCATCAATATAGTCATTTCAGTGGACGTAGCGCTATCCTTTTCTTTGAGAGAGAGAATGAGACAGGAAGGGAGAGAGATGAGAAGCACCAACTTGTAGTTGCAGCACTTTAGTTGTTCATTGATTGCTTCTGATACGTGCCTTGCCAGGGGGTTCCAGCTGAGTCAGTGATTCCTTACTCAAACCAGCCACCTTTGGGATCAAGCCAGTGATCATGAGATCATGTCGATGATTCCATGCTCAAGCCAGTGACCCCGCATACAAGCTCGTGAGCCTGTGCTCAAGCCTAATGAGCCCATATTCAAGCTGCTGACATCAAGGTTTTGAGCCTGGGACCTCAGCATCTCAGGTCGATGCACTATCCACTGTGCCACCACCAGTCAGGCCATAGCACTATTTTTTATTTAACACAGACTCTAGCTTACTCTAGTTTCTAAAAGAATAGTGTCTGCTGGTTTAATTTCCACTGTACCTTCTCACAATATCTAGAACTATTCACACATTCATTTGATAGCAAATACATGACAGAGACTATATGATGACAGGCTGTCTACTTAAAACAAGTTTTATCAGCCTGATTTTTTTCTCTGTTCAAAACAAATACGATTTCATCTGTGCCTGTTATTTACTTTAAGCCTAAGCACAGGGAGAAAAAACAAAGGTCTGTCTGAATCGTCTTCTGTTGTCACTATACCTTTTAAGACTGAAGACATATTCTCATTTGGCAAACTGGCAAGCTGAATTTTACTATGAGAGATTTGTGGTAAGACTCAAGAAGATGTGTGTAATATTCTCTCCCACACTAAGAAAAGATCTTCTCATTCATTATCAATGGTTGATAAGAAGTGCTGTTTTTAACAACATTTTTGATAAAGAATGAGCATATTCTTCCTTCATATTAAAATAAATATTAGAAAACAATCATTTTGAATCATGGAAGAAATCTTTCAATGCCATTTAATCATAAAGGGGAAATGAGATTAAGTAGAGGAAGGCTGTGCATGGAGGGAGGTAGCCCACTGTGCTATCTATACTCTGTGTTTCTACAATTACAGGAGAGAAAAAGATAAGTAAGTCTCTATTCTGTAGTTTGATTAACACATTAATATTGTTCATCTTAAATGTATATTTCTGTGTCATATACATTAAGAAACAAGAGGGAGACATTAAGGTATAGTTAATTATTTCCATATAAAAGATACCCCAAGAAATATCACAAGCTTTTTCCACTTTATAACTCTTTAGTTCCTAGGTATAGAAATTGGTGTCAAGTCTTATTAAGACTATGTAGCAATCTGACTTATTTAAACTCCAGGGAAGTCTTCTAAAAAGACAATATTTTTGAAACTAAGATTCCATCATGATTAGTTCTTTTGTTACATGATTAAAGAAGGATAAATGGATGGCCATAGGATGCTATTTAGTGACTCTGTGAATGTTTTACATAGTCTGCATAAATGTCACTTTGAAATAGCTGTAACACTCAATAGCTTGGGCCCTAAAAGCATTTTCATTAAATATCTCATTTGGAAAGAAAAAGTCAAGTTTCTTTTTTAGTTTGTTTTCTTTTCTTTCTTTCTTTTTTAATCCTACTAGGTTAAATTAAGATTATTTCATTTTAGTGCAAACTATCGGCTGGAGTTTGGAGGTGAATTAAAACATAGACATAAGCTCTTAAACACTTAATAAATATATTTTTTAAAATCTGATTTTTATTTAGAAAAGAATTTGTCTAGCTTTAATAGGTTTATACGGTGTAAAATGTAGTTGTTAGTTCAATAAATGTAGATGTTGTTTTATCACTTCAGATTCTTTGAAATAACAATTAAAAAATCTAGTAATGCCAACTCAATATAGAGGTTTGCATATATTTTATCTAAAGGGGCAAATAGAAGATATTTTAAGCTTTGCAGTCCATATTATCTCTGTTACAAATACTTAACTCTGCTGTTGTAGTGAAAAGAGCCATAGACAATACATAAATGAATGAAATAACTTTATTTCAATAAAACTTTATTTACAAAAACAGGTTGTGGATTGGATTTGGCCTGCAGGTTGTCATTTGCCAACCCATGACTTAATCCAAATAAGGACATTTCCTGTTTATTTAAAATAAAATTTGGAGGTTAGCAATTCAAGAATTTTTTAGCAGCTTCAAGAGTCTGAGCACTGGGTCTGACTGCTACTCTGGACCTATATACACAACCTTAAAATGTCGACTAGAGCTCCAAATACTTGACCGTAAAATGTCCATTTCTATATACAGAAAGCATGCATGCTGTCAGAGCATTAAGGATGAGCTTTCTTCATATGCAACTCCTCTTTGATAAGAAAGGAAAGAAATTTCCCAGAAGATTCCTGTATTCCCTTTTTATCTCCTTAGTCAGACTGAATCATATACCTATCCCTAGGCCAGTCATTGCCAATAGGGGATGGAGTCGGCATGATTAACTGAAAGCAATTTGTTCCTTGGGGCTGGTCTTATTACTTCTGACAAAGATGGCGGTTCTGATACATGGATGAAGATAGAATGGCTGTTATGCAGTCAATCAATATATATCACACAAACAGTATTGAGGTTTGTTCTGTTTTGTTTTGTTTTACCCATGAGAACATAGATCTTAGATGGTTTACAGATTCTATTTTGATTCATGGGTGAAAAAAAATAAAAATGACTCATTTGGGTCTTTTATCTTCTCCATTAAATTTCTATCCTGGTCTTGCACTACACACATTTTAGAAAGATCATTTTATCATATTTCGCTGTTCATTGTCTATCTGAACATTTGCAGCAAAAAGTAGAAAATATTTCTATAGATATTGATAAATAGGTTTAAAAAAAAAAGTCTGTTTTAGAGCCATACTCTCATAAGTTCTCTCTGCTTAAACAAGTACGAATTAGAGAAGATAATTACTGAGACCCATTTTTGATCCCAATAAAAATCACAGTTGAAGATATGCATCAGCCCAGGTGAACTGTGTACCTGCCAGGTTGTGGTGGCATCTGACAGTCAGACAGTAGCTGTCCAGGTGCTGTTTATGACATACA
Source organism: Saccopteryx leptura (assembly GCF_036850995.1). Lineage (NCBI taxonomy): Eukaryota > Metazoa > Chordata > Mammalia > Chiroptera > Emballonuridae > Saccopteryx > Saccopteryx leptura. The sequence continues at coordinate 47,153,190 of NC_089505.1, read as the reverse complement.
ATTTTTAGAAAGAAAACATTTCCTAAATAAAGAGAAGTCAAATGCACACAGGTGGTCAAAAAAAAAAAAAACCCTCGTTGTTAAAAAAGATTGTCTATTATAAACAAGACAAGATAAATCACTTGAGTGTATTCCTCAATTTATGCTTTATATGGACTCAGGGAGAAAAGGACCTATAATTAAAATTGAGAGAATTATTTTACATAAAACTCTATGGTGTTTTGGAGCAAAGTACAAGGTAGAACAGCAAAGAGAGAAGTGATCTACTTATCTATCTCTGCTGAGACTGTAACCCCACATTGGGGGTCCAAGAACTTCAAAGAGAACTAACTCTAACACTGCAGAACCTCAGAAGCCCCAACTCAGGAGCGGTAACATGAGCAATGCCTGTCCAAGCTATTGTGCCCAGAGGAGGTAGAGACGGGGCATGGAGGTGACTACAGTACCCAGTTAAGCTACTTAGTGCACAACAAAAGAAATGGTTCCCAGGAGGAGGTAGACCACTGGAAGAAACAGTGAAACACAGCTTCAGAGCTGTGTGGTCTTAGCAGAGAGGAAATGCTAGAGCAGAAGAAGATTAATGTATATGGCACATAGGATGCATTTGTGAGCATGTGTTTGACATCCCCTAAGAACTCCAAAATGTCTTGGGGACTTATGGCAGGGATAGATCCTGCAGTTGAAAACAATACCAATATACTGCTTGTTGACACTAATAAGATCTTTATTATAAATTATATTGATGGGGTTAAAGAAAGTACAAAATATCACTATAAAATGGAGTTTAAAAAAGAGATCATCTCATTAGTCCTCTTTTTGTCTTCTAATAATCTGCCTATGCAATTCCAACACCACTGATGAAAATTTTTTTCAAAAACATCAAATTATTATTTTTATATAATATACTGCTCACAAGAATTAGGGGATATTTCAAAACAAATATGAAGCTATAAAATATCCCCTTTTTATTCAACCTAGAATAGAGAGTGTTCTAACGAGTGTTCATTTGTAGACTGGAAAGGGATTAAAATGTGTTTCTTCTTAAAAATGTTTTGTCCCTGGCCTGACTAGTACCTGAAATGTTCACATTTATCCACAGACATTGACTGCTACATTCTTTCAGGTACAAGGTCCTATGTCTGGTCATTCTAATCTTATTACACACTCCACTGGGTTAAGGCATTGAAGGTCTGGGTTAAAATGCAATAGCTACATGGAAGAGATAAAACATTAGGCAATTTCATGCCATTAGAACCTTAACTCATCAGATTAGTATGAGTCACTCAGAAAGACCCTTTGGGGAGCCAAGCACGAGCAAATAACAAATATCTTTCAATGGGATGGCATGAACGAGGCACTTTATTTCTGAGGTAGGAAGTTTACAGAATTAACAGAAAATGTGCTTCACTTTCATTACTTTTTTTTTGCCTTAGCTCCATTTTGATCTCTATCTCCCCAGAAATTCTAGACTCTATTTATTAAACTTTCTAATAGATATGTGAGCACAACGCCCACACTCAGATTAGAGTATATAGTTTGATTTTTTTTTAAGAACTCTTAAGCAATAGCCCTGGCCGGTTGGCTCAGTGGTAGAGCATCGGCCTGGTGTGCAGAGGTCCCGGGTTGGATTCCAGGCCAGGGCACACAGGAGAAGCGCCCATCTGCTTCTCCACCCCTCCCCCTCTCCTTCCTCTCTGTCTCTCTCTTCTCCTCCTGCAGCAGGGGCTCCATTGGAGCAAAGATGGCCCGGGCGCTGGGGATGGCTCCTTGGCCTCTGCCCCAGGCACTAGAATGGCTCTGGTCGTGACAGAGCGACGCCCCCTGGTGGGCAGAGCTTCGCCCCTGGTGGGCGTGCCGGGTGGATCCCCGTCGGGCGTATGCGGGAGTCTGTCTGACTGTCTCTCCCCGTTTCCAGCTTCAGAAAAATACAAAAAAAAAAAAAAGAACTCTTAAGCAATACAGAAGTTAGAGCTCAATCCAACTTAGTTTTTTCTAGTTTTACCATTAATAGCTATTGAGGCCTGACCAGGCAGTGGTGCAGTGGATAGAACATTGGCCTGGTATGCAGAGGACCCAGGTTCAAAACCCGGATGTGGGCTCACCAGCTTGACCATGGGGTCACTCGCTTGAGTATGAGATTATAGACATGACCCCATGATTGTTGGCTTGAACTCAAAGGTCACTGGTTTGAAGCCCAAGGTCACAGGGTTGGCTATAGCTCCCCCCCTCCCCATCAAGGCATATATGAGAAAGCAATCAATGAACAACTAAAGTGACACAACAAAAAAATCAATGCTTTTCATCTGTCTGTCTGTCTCTCATAAAAAAAGCTGTTATGCTAGTTTTGTTATTCACAACTTCTATTTATTGAATACTTAGAGTTTGATGGTCTTTGAGATAAATGCTTTAAGTGGCAGAGCCAATTAGTACTTTATCTAATTTTAAGTTATGAGGGTATTTTTGGTTTGTTTGTTTTTTTAATTAAGATCCATTTTTTTTTTTTAGTGAAAAGTAAAAAAGGAAACAAGAAGCAGAAATCCTGAAGGTCTTTGCATCCTGTATTTCTGCTGGAGCCAAATAAAAGGGACTTCATCTAAACAGTAAGTGTTCTGTTTGCCACAGCTAACTGGCTACCTTCATCGATATTACCTGCCCTAAACAGACCTCTAGACACGTCAAACTGAAGAATTTTCAGTCCCTGCTATACTCACTCATACTCATTTATGATAAGAGAAAAATAGAATCCTATGTTATTTTAAAATACCACAAGCTTATAAATCAACAGCACTAAAATCATCATCAAAGGGTAAATAAAATAACTTTAATTTATTGTTATTACAACTTCAGATGAAGTAAAAATATTGTTAGTGAAATCATTCTCAAATATTAGTTCTAACCCCCCCCCCAAAAAAGAACAAAATGAGTATAAAAATTAACAGAAAAAAATGAAGAAAAATAGTTTCATTACGATCCTATAGGCCTGTGTAGCTGATTGCATCAAGTGTTATAGGGCCATCACAAACTAAAAGGATTAGTTCTTCATAATTCATTGCTATTTATAAATTCTTAAATATCCAGATTTGCTGAAGCTTATTGTAAAGCATATATATGTTAAAATGTAAAAAGAAATATTTTATGTTTAGTGTGCGCTCATTTAAACTGATAAAATTATAGTGTGCACCACCAAGAGCAAAATCATTAAGTCATGCAATGTTTTTAAAATGTTAGGAATTCTAGTCAGAGGTATATAGAATGATAGGACAGTCAAACTCCATTTCCCAGGGGCCACCATTTGTTTACTGTAATGATAATATCATGTATCAATAGACATAGAGAGAGCTATGCAATATAAAAATAAGCTGTTAATTAACTCAATTCAGTGAAGAGTAACAATCAAACCAACTGGCTATCTGGCACCAATTAATCAAATTAATCTTTTTATTGAATTCTTCAGTTTCTACCAGTTACTTTTTATATCATATATTATAGTTAGATTGTTATTTCCTCAGTGGGAGCTGAATGCCTCTCTCCACCATGAATGTGGGTCCAAAAACCAACATCAAAACTATCAGAGGAGAAGTACTCAGAAAAGTTTTAATAGATTTTCTCTAAGAGTTAATTAATATTTAGTAAAGAAGTAATGAATTTTACATGTAACTTTATGTAAAAACTATCATTTATGCATTTCTCATTGTTTAAATAGTAGGCACCTACTATGCTTCAAGCCTGTAGCCTTTTACTCTTGAAGCTTACAGTCTAATAGGGAAACTAATATTAACAAAAAATATTAACCAAAACATTAATCAAACTCTGATAAGTACCAAGAAAGAAAATGACTCCTATGTACATAGGAGACCTCATCTAGTCTGGGAATTCTGGAAGGTTTCCCTGAGAAAATAACAGTTGAGATCAAATCTCATAGACATGTAGGCTTTAAGACTTTCTCCACCAGGGTTACATTCACACTAATAACCAAAATGTCACTTGATTTAGCCCTTATTAACATAATAGAGAACTTCTAGTCTCTTCTACCCTTGTTTCACTGAGTTACTTCTAGAACAGCCAGGAGTGTCTCCACTGAGCTCTTCCTGGTCTCCTACTTTTCTGCTGTGACATGCTTCCCAGACATCTTTGCCTCAGAAGACACCTTGAGGGTAGCAAAATCTCAGGCATGGTCTTTCTGGGAGAACAGTAGGTCCTATGGATTCTAGGTCACAATAACTTAAGTACAGCAGGACAGCCCCTACAGCACCTTTGCACGTACCTAATGTTCCATAGATCCTCTGGTGTGGCCAGTGTCTCTCTGACCTCTGACACAGATCCAGAGTCCTTGATAAGGTCCTTGTGATCACTGTCTGATAAAGTCACAGTGTTGTCCTCTACATTCTCTCCTCTCTCTCTCTCTCTCTCTCTCTCTCTCTCTCCTGTCATTACCACCCATCCTAGCTTCCCAGTTGCCCAAGCTAATTTCCATTTTCTCCCTCAGCCTAAAGTTCACTGCTCCTCATGGAACTGCTTTCTAGTTCAACAGACAAACCACAGTGGAAACTCACCAAAATCACATGTATGGCTCAGATAGTAATCAGAAAACATAGTTTGCCTATGGTATATAAGTTAATTACTGCATGTGAACGTTTGTGTAACACTTTCTTTAATTAACTTCCTTATCTTACCCAAGTAAGATAATGTTTATTTCTGTGAGTTCATATTCCATCCTGCTGAAATTCAGTTTGTTTGTTTTTTCTTTTTTTGGCCAGTACCTGTGTTTTCACACCACCTGTGATGCTGTTGAAGGACAGCCAAAGGTTCCAATGTGCAGGAGTTCCTTGACTGTTGACTGTGTTGACTGGTTATTAACCACAAAGGGCAGGATAGACTCTATTTATAAAGGAGAGAGCAATGTTACCATGTCAAGTGTAGCAAAAGGATGATAAATTTCTTAACTTTCAAATGGCTACCTCAGATAATAGTCTTCTAAAATATTAGGTATTTTAAATATGTCAGGTTTCAGAATTGCAGTATTTGTATTTGGCGAAATCTGCATTAAGCACTGTAAAATCTTTAAATTACTATTTCAAAATATTCTTATCTTTTATTTTCACTATTCACCCAAAGATTTACTGATTCATTTGGTTTACAGGAGAGTCTAAACATTTTAAGGAGGAGAGTGATTTATAATTTATTGCTTAATTATACTCTCCAACAGAAAATATTTTCCAGAATATAAAAAAATATATAAACAAATAAATGTACATTTCTTATCATTAGGAAATTACTATATGACCAGTTACAACTTTTAATATCACAAAGCAATGACTGGTTAAACATACCAACACTGCATCAGATCATAAAGTTGCCAGAAATATCAACTAAAAATAAAATTGTTATGAGTACTTGAATATTATATTACAAATGGATTATTTAAAAGAAGAAAAGACAATAGTATTTAGGATGCCTATTTATAACCATGAAGAACTTAAGTAATAAATGATGTTACTTAATCAAAAAACCAAACCAATGACCAGCTTTACGTCTCTATCTTACATTTGAAAATGTAAATCTGAGTCCCATTTCTCAATAAATAAATATTTGCATTAATAAATCTACAGATCCTAATGCTTGCAGTAAATAAAAACTATGTATACTTTTCTGTTAATTGGCTGAGTGTATACAACATTTTTAAGTTAATGTTACATTTGCTTAATAACTGTTTGACTATATTCTTTTCCAAAATAAAAGTAGCACCAAATAAGCTTTTATGTGTTACTCAAAATTAAATCAGTAACATGAAAATGTTCATTATGTGATTCAATAAGAACAATTATGTAGGAAAAATATCCAAAGACAAAAATCTTTAAATTTTATTTGACATAATTTTTTTTTTCTTTTGACATAAATGACTTTTGAATTCATAAATAGCTATATACCAATCAGTTGAGGTTTGTTTTTTGGGTTTTTTTTATTTGTTTGTTTTAAAAATAAGAAGCTCAAGGTCAAGCAAATTGTTTTCCAATTGACTTTTGTATAGACAGAGGCTATACAAACCTTTGCTCAACCCTTCCAAGAGCTGAAGACCCAGAGAAACTGAACAGCCTGAAATCTAAGGGAAGGTAGATGCCTAAAAGAACAGCAGCATGTGAGCACTGGCTCACCTGTGGCAGAGCAGACACAAGGCACCACAGGAGTAAATGGTTAACAAGTCATCGAAAACTTTTAACAAATTATAAAGGCCAAATAGTGTGAAAGTGTAGAACCCATGGGAACTGCAGATACCTCTTATACACAAACCTCTGCTAAGCCTCAACATGGGTTTGGTACAGGACAGGAGACAGAGAAAACTTTCTATTATTGTATAATCCTGAAGGAAAGAGCAATCGAGCTACAGGAAAGTAACAAAGTATTACCCAGACTTTTCTTTATAGAACAAAACCTTAAGTCATTTAGGGAGCAGGGTACAAAGAAAAAGCCCTCTGAATTAGGAAAAGGGTAAAATATTTTGCTATATCCCTGGAGGAGGAGAGGGAAATAATTCTGGCCCCAGGATTCCATATCAATATTGTTAAACCCTCCTTCTGCCAGCAAAGGCACAGGAAACTCCCTTGTAAGAAGCAAAAAGATACAGGAATAGTTTGGCTAGAATACTGCGATAGTCCTATTCCTGAGAACCAAGAACATAGAGCCTGCCAAAGACAGACTAAAGCAGAAATAGAAACTCTTCCATTTCTTTTTATCCCAGCACAAGCCAGCACTCAAAGACTAACATTCAGTAGCAGAATCCCTATAGGAAACAGAAAGAGAATGGACAGAGATCTCTCTGAGGGCAAGCCCTCTGAAGAAAGATTATGATATGAGGATAACATAAAAATACTCACTCTAAGCACTAAGTAACACTGGAAGAAGCTAAAGCTAATGGTGCATATCAAGGCCCAAACTCAGATGAGGGTGACTTAACCATCTTAAGAATGTAGCAGAGGCCTGACCTGTGGTGGCACAGTGGATAAAGTGTTGACCTGGGAATGCTGAGGTCATCAATTCAAAATCCCGGGCTTGTCTGGTCAAGGCACGTATGGGAGTTGATGCTTTCTGCTCCTCCCCTTCTCTCTCTCTCTCTCTCTCTCTCTCTCCTCTCTCTAAACTGAGTAACATTTAAAAAAATAAAATATATCTTAAAAAAAAAGAATGTAGCAGAAAACATAAGACATTTATAGGCATACATACTATTTACCTAATTTAATACTGGTTAAGATAAGATTAAGTCACACAGAATGGCAAAGACAAAAAAAAAAAAGAAAACATTGTTAAGGGGAACTAGACTCATAACTGATACAGTTATTAGAGCTATCAAGCAAAAAATCTAAAATAATTATGATCAATACATATAAGGCCATCCTGGGTAAGCTGGAGAACAGGAATGATGTGATAGACGTTTCAGCACAAAGATATATACTACCAGAAAGAATCAGATGGAAATGCAAGGAATAAAAAATACAACAACAGATGAAAAATACATTCAATAAGTTCATCAACTGACTGAATACAAGGGGTCTTCGGGTTACCACACAGTTCTGTTTCTACAACAGTGACGTAACCTGAATTTTGGTGTAAGTCGAAACACACCCTAGCATAACATACCTATCCTAACACAGTTGTAAAATTACAATCTAGAACATAAAAACACTACTAAGCCACAGAAAAAGGCAAAGGACATGAATATACTCTACACTGTACAGTAGTAAAAGAAAAAAAAATGACAAAAAAATGTGTGTAAAAAAAAGTACAATGCTAACAGTATAAGCCAAAACACTCACGTCTCAATTTTTTTAAGTTTTTATGGGAATGAGCATAGTCAACTTGAAACTTCTTATGGTAACCGGCAAACCCCCTGTATAGCTAAAGAAAGAATCAGTAAATTTGAATATAAGTAAAAAGGGAATTAAGTGGTGAATGGTTGTCTTTTAAACAAATGGTACTAGAACAATCAGATATCCATATTGAAAAAAATGAACCTTGCACTGCACACCAAAATTAACTCAAAACAGATCATGGCCCTAAATTTAAAACCTGAAGATAGGCCCTGGCCGGTTGGCTCAGTGGTAGAGCGTCAGCCTGGCGTGCAGGAGTCCCAGGTTCGATTCCCGGCCAGGGCACACAGGAGAAGCGTCCATCTGCTTCTCCACCCCTCCCCCTCTCCTTCCTCTCTGTCTCTCTCTTCTCCTCCCACAGCCAAGGCTTCATTGGAGCAAAGTTGGCCTGGGTGCTGAGGATGGCTCCATGGCCTCTGCCTCAGTCGTTAGAATGGCTCTGGTTGCAACAGAGCAATGCCCCAAATGGGCAGAGCATCGCCCCCTGGTGGGCATACCGGGTGGATCCTGGTTGGGCACATACAGGAGTCTGTCTGACTACCTCCCCGTTTCCAACTTCAGAAAAATACCCCAAAAAAATAAATTAATTAAAAAAAAATCTTAAGATAAAACTTCTAGAAATAGACACATTTCTAGAAGAAATGTGAAAAATTGTGTCACCTTGGTTTAGGCAGAAAATATTTTTTAATATGACACCAAAAGCATAACAAAAAGTAAAAATTAATAAATAGAACTTCATCAAAATTAAAATCTTCTGCTTTTCAAATAAAACTAGTAATAAAATAAAAAGACAAAAGGCTCCCAACATGGATGGTAAGAAAAGACCCCTCCAAAAAGGCAGACTGCTCCAGATTGGCAGGTGGCAGTTTCCATAAGCAAGGGAACTTATTTAAGGAGGCTTGCCTGGGGTGGCTGAAAGATGGATAAATCTCCACACCCACCAACCAAAATCTTAAAAGTTTATACAGAGATTTTAACAGAGTTCAGTCATGTATCCATCCAGATGGCCTCAACAACATGTTACTCATTCAGGCTGCATCCTAGATCAGCTTCTAACTCAAGAAGGCAAGCTGACTGCATTTCAAGGGCATGGAAAGGGGGGGGGGGCTCCAATTGCCCCATCAGCTAGAGGGTTAAGCAGAGGTATATTCTCTACCTGGCATCCTCCAATAAAGCCACAGGTTAGAATAAAATGTTTAAAGAACACATATCTGATATGTGATATACAAGGTAAGGGGAAAGTAGGTTTATAATTGTTCATATGGAAAATAATACTATAATTAATAAATATTAATACAAGAATAAACTCTGTGGTTTGAGTAGTTACAACTATAAACCTACTTTTATAGGAATGTACAAATATGAACTAAACCAAAAAAGATCCCATTATATAGTTATCATTATGGCTAAAACAACAAAAAACTGATAATATTAAAATGTGACTGAGTAGATAGAACTGGAACACTCATACATTGCCAGTTGGAAAACAATATGGTACAAGACTTTGGAAAAAGTTGGACAGTTCCTTTTAAAATTAAATATACATTTACCATGAAACTCAGCATTTCCACTCTTATCTTTCTTTTAAGAGCAGTTTTAGTTTTATAACAAAATTGAGAGGAAGGTAGAGATTTTCCATGTACCCCTAAACTAGAAAAAGTCAATACTGGTACAATATAACAACATAGATATATTTCAAGTGTTATGCTAAATGAAAGAAGTCATACTGTAAAACTATTACTATAAGTTTCAAATCTGATATTTGGGGATAGTCAGAGCTATAAGAAAAGAAATCAGTGGTTGTCATGGGCTGTGTGTATTGGGAGTCAGGATGAATGACTACAGTGGAACATTTAGGGGCTCTGGGAGGTGATGGAAGTGCTCTTTGCCTTGCTTGTTGTGGTTACATGTCTAACAAAAAGTTCACAAAACCTATACCTTCATCAAAAATCACAGAATTGTGCAAAAAATTGGCAAATTTTATGTTAAAATTTTCAGTAAACAGGACTGTGAAGAAGGATTCCAGAATGAATTTCTGCATCCAGGTATTTACCACGGCTAATATTTTGGATTTATTTTAAATTTGTGTGTGTGGGGGGGGGGTGGGGGGGTGGTGGATGGGTGTGTGTGTTTTATCATCTTTATATAATTTTGTATTCTTCAAAAAATACTATACTGAGAACATTTTCTTATTTTAAAATCATCTTTCAAAAGTGATTTTTTAAAATTTGTGTAACATAGAGTATCATGTAATGGAAGAAAAGTACAAAATGTTTTGTTACTTATTATTAAATGATATAATTATTAAATGAAAAGTTTAAGAATCCAATTGACTTAAATTTTATTTGTTCATGTGTTTATTTTTTATTTAGTTATTTTTCAAATTTACTCATTCATTCAATAAACATGTACTAAGAATCACTGATAGTAAACAAAATGAAATTGAATGGAATTCATGCTCTCAAACATGTGATTGAATATTAAGGACAAAACCAATTCAATAACTAATTGTACTTCTGGCAACATATGTTACAATAGAGGTATAAAAAAGTGCAATTATTTGTGGCCTTGGCCAGTTGGCTCAGTGGTAGAGCATTGGCCCAGCTCTACCACTGAGCAAAGTTAGCCCAGGCGCTGAGGATGGCTCCATGGCCTTCATCTCAGGTGCTAGAATGGCTCCAGTTGTAATGGAGCAATGCCCCAGATGGGCAGAGCATCGCCCCTTAGTGGGCATGCCAGGTTGATCCTGGTTGGGCACATGCCAGAGTCTGTCTGTCTCCCTCACCGATTCTCACTTCAGGAAAAAAAAAAAAAATTTTTAAGGTGTAATTATTTGTAATATTTTTTATAAATTATTATTAGACTTTCATGCTAAATAATTTTATATATTTAATCATATCAAGTTTAATTGTTTTTTAAATTTGCATGTATATGTCTACATTAATGACTTCTTTATTCATAGTTATTCTGGCCACCCTTGTTTTGAAAATATTCTGCCTAAACTTATAGTATACAATTTTAACATTATATCATTCATTTTTTTTTTCCTGTGTCAGATTTGAGCCACAACTCTTTTCAGTGAAAATTCTTGTTCCTGGGCAGGTTTCCCCATGGTTTGGAGCCAAGATGACCACAAACTAGACTCACAGTGGTAGTCAACCTGGTCCCTACCGCCCCCTAGTGGGCATTCCAGCTTTCATGGTGGGCGGTAGCGAAGCAACCAAAGTATAAATAAAAAGATAGATTTAACTATAGTAAGCTGTTTTGTAAAGATTTATTCTACCAAACTTGGCAAAAATCTGACATAAACTACTTGGTAAGTAAGTATTATTATATGTTTTAACTTGCTGTAATTCTGCTTTATAAATTTTATAAAGTAAAGTTACTTGCCTACTTTATAAATCACTATTACTGTGGAACCAGTGGGCAGTTAGAAAACTTTACTACTAACAGAGATACAAAAGTGGGCGGTAGGTATAAAAAGGTTGACTACCCTGGGCTAGAGGAACACAGTCCCTTGGTGGGGCCCTTTATTTTTATCAAAGATCAAGTCTTTTGACAAATAGTCTATCTTTTTATTTATTTATTTATTTATTCATTTTAGAGATGAGAGAGAGAGAGAGAGTGAGAGAGAGAGAGAGAGAGAGAGAGAGAGAGAGAGAGAGAGAGAAGGGAAAAGCAGGAAGCATCAACTCCCATATGTGCCTTGACTAGGCAAGCCCAGGGTTTTGAACCAGCGACCTCAGCATTCCAGGTCGATGCTTGATCCACTGCACCACCACCAGTCAGGCACAAATAGTCTATCTTAATCTTTAAGTAGTAATACCAAAATGGTATTTACTTTATGCCTTCCTATAAAGTTTGTTTTCTAAAGCAATATGTTTTATCAAAAGACCAAGCAACACACACACACTTCTTCCATTCTTCTGAAAAGCCTAGATCTCATCTCCAAATAATGCAGTCCCAAAGAAACCCTGCGTTTGGATTACATTGCTGGGGGTTCCTCAGAGTTTCACTGGAAGGTCAGTTGCACAGCTTCCTCAGTGCCCATGAAAGATACCATAAGAACCAGATGCTGACGTGTAGCTTATAATGTATTTTAAGAAACCTGCTCGTATGAGTCACCTAGGGCTGCCATAAGAAAGAAAATACCACAGACTGGGTGGCTTAAACAACAGAAATCTATATTCTTACAATTTAAGGGCCTGAAGTCCAAGATCAAAGGGTCTGTGGGTTTAGATTCTTCAAGGCTTCTCTCCTTGGTGTTTTCTCCTGTGTTCTCACATGAATGTCTCCTAATTTCCTGTTCTTATAAGGACACAAATCACATTGGATTAGTGCTTACTTATAAGACTTTATTTAACTTTAATTACTACTTTGACAACCCTGTCTCCAAACACAGTCACATTCAGAAGTACTGGAGTTAGAACTTCAACACCTGAATATGAGGGAGGGTACACAATTTAGTCTACCCCAGCAGCTATTACATTTATTAGGGAGATGCTACTAAAAAAATGTTCACTGCTTTCTCATACAGAAAACAAATCACTGACTTCAAACCAAGTAATATATTGTTCCCTCTGAAAAAGTGTTTGGTTTTCTTAGGAACGGTGTGAATCATGTATCTGATCATACAAGGAAGGGCAAAAGTAGGTTTACAGTTGTGAGTATACAAAACACGGGTTTATTCTTATATTATTATTTATCATTATTGTATTATTTTCCACACAAATAACTGTAAGCCTACTTTTCCTGATATGTATTTTTCATTTCATTTTGATGAACATAAATTCTAGGTTCAACTTAGATAAATGGATTTTACTTACTCTATGGTCTCTACTTTTAACTTTCAGATTTTGCTCAATGCATTTTAACTGCATTGTCACAATTTTGATCCTCATTATGTTTAATTATTTTATTATAGGTAGTATGCAATATGACATCCTGGGTGGCCAGACTAAATAACTAAGTGTTTGGGATATTTATCAGCAGGCCTTAAAAATGCCTAACATCTAAGCTGCCACAGGTGACTACATCTGATTTTCCTTGGCAAGCCCCCTGCAGTTTAAGCAATAGCATCTTTAACGAGAGCAGCATTTCTGTAGTCTAGTTGTCTTCTCTACTATGGTATATATTTATTGCCTTTTGATCACAAACTCCTCTGAAAATCTGAAAAGAAAACTTATAAAATATATTCCTTATCAAAAGAGAGCACAGTGTATGCTGATTAACAAACCCTGAAGCCAGACTACTGGGTTCAAATGCTGGCTTGTTCCCTTAGGCAAGTGACATGAAATCTTCACATGTCATTTTTTTTTATCTATACGAGGACAGTGGGAACACTTACAGCCTAGGGTTGTCATGAGGATCAAGAATAAAAACTCATAGGATGACTAGAACAGTTACAAATAGTAATTGTTCAATTACCGTAAAGTCACATTATCTCATAAAATTACTCTCTAAAATTTGTGTATTATTTCAAAGTCTTCACAGACTCCTTGAAGCTCTTTCTCCACCTACTGTGCAGTCCTGGGGCCCATGAACCCCAGTTCATAAATCCAATTCTACCTATTTTATCATAAACAATAGACATAGTTTAAGTCAAACATACAGTGTTTTTATTTTTGCTTTGATAGTTGTCAAACATCATCAGAATGTTTAGTAGACATGTCAAAGTATGCTAATGTTGTTTTGTGTTTTATTTCACCTTTTCAAAAGAAAGTCAGAAGAATAAATAGTCCAAATGACAAAGGATTGTAGAGTATCATTTGGCAATTTATATTTTAGCCCAGGAAATGATGTGAAGTAATACAGCCTTCTTTCATCTCATCCTTTCACAAACATTTACTGAGTATTTTCTTTGTGCAAGGCAGTCAGGTAGAGAGAGAAAGTGATATAAGTATTGGGTCTTTCCAAACTAAGACTCGGTGTGAGTTGTGGTCAGATCAATGAAACCACAGAAATCGGTATTGATTAGGAAGACAACCAAAAGGATAGATTAACCGTCTTTTTTGCTGGCTCTTCTAACACGTATAGACAATCTCAGACATCAGATTTTCAACTACAATTTATAGTAGCATAAATTCTCCTTCCTTTCTTACTTTATTTACTCAAAGATTATTAAAGATACCATTTGAATACGTCCTCATGCATATCAATACACAAAATAAATGGCAATAGAAATGTTAAGCTAAATTCAGCCTGTTCTTGTTAACATAGAATTGTTTTTAATATCATTTCTTACCATACTCTCACATGACCAAATCATCTACAAAGCCTTTACAATTGCGGACTGAATTAAAAATGAATTGGGTATATTTGATATGAACAGTAAAGAGGAAAAAAATCTTTTATAAAGGAGCTTATATTTTCTGACATAAAAGCTCTGCATTTCCCCATTATTGTGTGCTAAAAAAAGGAATCTCACTAGTTTTCAAATAATTTTGCATTAGCTTTAGTTTAGAAGTGATGTTCTTTTCTTCGAAGCAGCTTGCCCACAGCTTTTTAAGCCTTCATGCATAAATTAAAGAGAATGAAAAATAGCTAGCACGTGGCACCTTAGAGACCTTGACACTCCATCATTATTGCCACAAATGCCCACATTAAATTTAATTCATTGGTATTCCTTGTCTAAACTATTTTTTCTCCTGAGAATAAGGTATATGGAATACTTATTTTCTAACCCAATTTACTAATATCGAATCAGTAAAAGAAATCTTTAAATTTAGTTAGGTGATAAAGGTTTATAGAAACTTCAACCACTATGGAAGAATTGCCCACATTGGGCACAGTCTTTGTCATTTCTGTCTCAATTTGATTTAATAAATACATCATATTTAGAATAATATTATAAATATTAGAAATGTATTTATAATAATATGAACATAGCAATGAGATGAAGCAGTTATTCCAAGGTTTAATGTTAGTATTTCAGTTAACTATATATAGATACCTTGGTGCTCTATAGGAAAATGGCCAGAGAATGCTGCCCTGAAACAAGTCTTTGGTGCAGACTTTGGAACGCCAAGTTATGTGGGGGCAGAACGCTGCCCCAGCAAGCACTGATAAAATTGTTTAAAGGAAACAGCTGATCCCTGTGGCCTTTTCCTTACATACCTGAAAGGTATTAGTTAATCATTCTTCTCTGCACCTGAACCCAGGCTCTGCTAATTTGCTTGATGATCAAAGAGATGAATAGGTAAGATGAGGTGACAGAGATCTGGGCTCTCAGTCCCAAAGCCTGGGAGTCTCCTGTAACCATCTTTTCTCTATGCTGTGTCTTCTGTGTTTTTTCTTAAGTCCTGCAGCGCCTTCCTTACGTGCTCACCTTTTGCTGAGCTGGTCTCGCCATTGCTCCTTTTATAATTTTGGGGAAAATTGGTAATGACTTGAGAAGAAAAAATTTACACTCTTATTTTCACTGTAATAAGTTCTAAAAGAAATTTAACTCAAATAAATGTTAATCATGGCTTTGATAAGTATATTCTTTATATTTTATTATCAAGGTGCCTATATAAACACACTGGCACATTAAAATTATTCCTCTGGAAAAAATATATATATGCACATTTTCAAATATAGCACATATATATAGTCATTAGCAAAAAGGGAAAATAAAACAGGAATAAAGGGGCATTTAAAAAGCTAATTCTGAATATGATAAAGATTAAGGAAAATATGGAGAGGAGATAGCTTTATTTCAGCACTTAACATGAGGAAGATATGAGAATATCAGAACACAAGATAGATCTATGATTAAAAAACCTAGAAGCTTGATCAAATCAGAGGAGAGTAGAAGTAACCCAAGTGACCATCGACAGATGAATGTATAAACATAATGTGGTATACACATACAATAAAATATTATTCAGACATGAAAAGAATAAAGTTCTAATATATACTACAAAATCAATGAACCTAGAAGAGATTATGCTGTTAAATAAACCGGACAGAAAAGAACAAATGCTCTGTAATTCCACTTATCTGAAATGCCTAGAATAGGCAAAAGCAGAGACAGAATGTAGATTATAAACTCCCGGTATTTGAGTGAGGGGAGTAAGGGAGTAATTACTTAAAACAGAGTTTCTGCTTGGGTTGATGAAAATTTGGGGTAGTTTTCTACCAAAAAAATTTTATTGTAATGGTTTTACGACATTGAGAATAAAGTTAATTCAATTGAATTGTGCATTTAAAAATGTTTGAAACATTAAACTTTATTTCTGGTTTACCACCATTTTAGAAAATAAATATGCCACAAAAAATTTTTTAAACTGCAAGTTAAAAACATCAGATGCATATTAAGAACTTAGCATGGAGATAATGTATGTATGTATTTGGCATGTGGTATGTATGCAAAATGCACTAATTGTCTTCAAAGGAAAAAAAGGAAAGGGATCTTCATCTTTAAAAGAAAGGAGTCTGCCAGAATGGAATATGAGTTTACCATCATTGTGAACTGTTTGCTTTTCACACCCTCCATGCAATACATACAGATCACCAGTACATATTGGGTATGTGTTTGCTGAGTGACTAGTTGAGCAAGCTTGTGCCTAGTTAACTTGAAGGAGTCAGTGTCACCTCTACTTTTATAATAAAATAAAAAAGTGAGGCCCTGGCCAGTTGGCTCAGTGGTAGAGCATCAGCCCGGTGTATGGATGTCCCAGGGTTGATTCCAAGTCAGGGCACACAGGAGAATGCCCATCTGCTTCTCCACCTTTCCCCCTCTCCTGCCTCTCTATCTCTCTCTTCCCTTCCCACAGCCAAGGTTCCTTTGGAGCAAAGTTTGCCCGGGTGCTGAGGATGGCTCCAAGGTCTCTGCCTCAGGCACTAGAATGGCTCCGGGGGCAATAGAGCAATGCCCCAGATGGGCAGAGCATTGCCCTCTGGTGGACTTGCCAGGTAGAACCCAGTCAAGTGCATGCAAGAGTCTGTCTCTCTGCCTCCCTGCTTCTCACTTCAGAAAAAAAAAAGAAGAAGAAAAAAGAGATGAACTGGTAGGATAAATAATAAAAAATGCCAAAGACTTTGGTAAAAATAATAATAATAAAGAATTAAAAAGGCAATAAAGAGAGAGAGTGAATTAAAATTTCACATTTATGGAACTATAGAATATTCCAGCTAGAAACAGGAACTCTATTGTAAATTTAATCTTTTACAGATGAGGATATGGAAGGTGGGGAGAAAAATAAAATGAAAAGGAATGAAAAAGAAATTAAATCAAAATGAGTTAGCTTAGGCTAAGGAGATCCATGCTGACGTCCTCCAGCTTTATTAGTGTCTATCAGTACAAAGGATTCAGAGAGCATTGCCTTATGCTTCTCCAGCAGCTAGTACAGTGCTTTGTCATATTAAATAAAGTAATCAGTAATATTTATTAGTCAGTCAGTGTCTTTTGGTGTATAATTATTAGCTAAAGAGATTGCCCCACTACAAACAGAAGGAGAGGCAGAGTGCAGATTTCCAATCCTTGTGCCTATTATGTTCAATTCATATTAGACATTAGAAATAAGAACCTCTATACAAACATCTGAATAAAGTTTGTTTATTTCTTACTGTTTATAGGTTTTTTAGAAAGCAAAGTCACTAAGGGAAAATCCACACTTCAAGAAAACTATATTGTGATAACCACCCTTTTATTAATGGTAACTATATCCCATACTGGAATATAGCTGCTTTTCTTTCTGAAAGAATGGTAAACAAATCAAATACCCCTAGCAGGCCTCACCAGAGCCAACAAATAAACCGTAAAGAAATACCATGAAAGATAAACAAACCCAGTTGAAGAAAGGACAAAAAACTTTAAATGCTGTAGATAAAAGTTAAAGACACAGATAGAATTAGGTTATAGGTAGACTGGATTTCCTCCTCCCAGAACTTAGAACTGTGAGAATACGCCTTTGTCTTTAGGTACTCTAATTTCAATAGAATATTAAACTTTGTGATAATTATTATATATATTGCATTTAAAAATAGGTAATACTCATCTTAAATTTTCTATTTGTAATAAATGTTTCCTTTTTATACATATAAATGTTATTACATTCAGAGGCCAAATTTATAACATAAAAATAAGTTTTAAATTTTAATTTGCAATTACTCTAAAAATAATATTTGACAAAAAGAAATTTGTTTTACACTCAGATTTTTGGAAGGATGTTATTTCTTTTAAAATTTATTATATTTTGTCCACACTTTTTAGAATATCAAATGTTATCTAACTCTATGACTTTAATTTATCAAGACCAAATTTACACCATTTTTTGGAATCCATAAGTTGATGTTTCTTTTAATGACAACTGTTTTGTTAGGCAGGTACTGAATGCCAGGCACTGGGGTAGGTCCCGGGATTCAAAGATGATATGCATGGCCCATGGCCAACCTGAATCACATGGAAGCTTACAGAATTGTGAAGAGGATTTTTATATTTCTGTTCTTCAACAACAACTTTCATAATCTGCCTGACGTCACATCAAGTCAGAAATTTTGTCTGGTACTGTCCGGTCACCCTGGTTTAGTGCCTATCATGTTATCATATCGTAGTCCTTAATACCTAATGATACTTCCCTGTTACTGCATGTGTCGGCCTGACTACATTACAGAATGTGGCTTGCTCTGTCTGTCTGCGAAACATCCTTATCCTGCTACCATCAATAAACTAAGCTGGATGTCCTGGACATTCGTGTTTACTTACACTTCCGTCCTGGTACCTGCTACTTATGTTTTAAGATCCCACGCTCCATCAAACTGACCACATGAGCATGCATTTCCTGGACCATACTTCTTCTTGTTTGTGACATTCTCTATAGGTCAGTTCTTTTCATGGCAGCCTGAGTGGGGGAAAAATGTTTTTGATCTGCAGAAGAAAATTCTACCTTCTACCCTGAATCTGAATAAAAAATTTTAAGATTACTTTCTTTCCCAAATTTCTTTTATAAATATTCTAAACAACAGTTAATGTTTATATTTCAAAATAGTACCTTTAACCTTTCCAAATTCAACATTTTATAGACATGATAAATGAAACTCAAAGTGGTCAAATGACTCTTCCATGGTTAATGCCAGTAGCATGATCAAATATTAGACCTGGAAGAGCGGCCTAGTTTTAGTATTTGCCAAAGTTCCGAAGGTCTATTACTTGGTGGGCAGAACTTTGATTTTTAACACAGAAATATTTTAAAAATTATCCTCAATGCAGCTGATTATATTATATCATAACTGCTTACATATCTTAGAGGCATTTGATTTTTCCTAGATTGTGTGAAGATAACATGCTTAATACAGACATTTGCTATATAAGAAAGAATAAAAGATGTTTATATAGAAAATGGTGGTCTAAATGCGCATATGCATTTGTGTGTGTATGTATGTATAAATACTGTACCTTTGACCTTTTTTCTATATAAGTGTATAATATATATATCACGCATACTACATACACAAAATATATAAATTAGTGGTTAGTAAAAAGTCTTGGGTCCTAAGATGTTAAAATAATGAATATTCCCTAGCCAAGCCATCATTATTGATTTGCTATAAAATAAAATTATTTATAATAGCCTTCTCCAAAATTTTACTGATCACAATATAAGGCCTTTTGAAAATGGTTTAATAGAAAATTGTAAAGAATCAATACAACCAAGTAGGAAAAAAATTCTTTCTAAAATATAAGATCCGAATTCTGAACATGCAGCACTGGCTAGGTTAGGTATCTGACATCCATATTAAAAAAGGTTTTGCCCAAAATATGCAGCTCATGCTGTAACAGTGACAGTGATGTGCACTGTGTAATGTCAATTCAAGAGGAGAGGCCACAGTAGAGTGCAAAGGAGCCCTCTCAACATGCATTTCATGGCACTATGGAATCACTTAAGAACCCTGACTGGAAAGTGATTGAACACTAGGCCAGATGTGACACTTGATTTTGGCCATTTAATGAAAATCTAATAGGATGTCTTTCCCTTCAGCTAAAAGGGCATTTTCATTTATTTAGCATTCTGTGTATCCCAAATATTGGTCATGCTTTCTGTATACTCAGTGTAAGATAACATATTCATGCAGAAACATTTGTCACCATATTGAAAAATAATGTTTTAACCATTTAGGCTCCTTTCCAAGAGGTTACCCTTGTGGGGAACAAGCTGATCAGACCCTGAACCAAAGAACAAATGAAATAGTGTAGCCATTTTAGTCAATAGCCAGAAATAAATTATACAGTTCTTTTTTGCACTGTAGCTGACTGATGGTTATTCATTATTTAATGGTATTCCAATATTATGACCTAATTTATCTCACAATAGTAAAGTCCCTTCCTTGTGACCTACAAGCCCTTGTATGGTCACCTGTCACCATCATGTTAAATCCCAGGAGCTAGTGAGTCCTCATGAACACAGTATTACTACCACTACTGAAGTAAAGCTTTATTGACCAACATCTCAGGAAAGTACCTTTCCTGTCAGGTTTCTCTCAACTCTATGAAGTGAGTCAGAAAGATAAATGACTTAAGTATTTGGGAAAATTTTTTTATTTTATTTTATTTTATTTTATGCAATATTTATTGTAAAACTAAAAATGCAACCACTGGCAAAGCCCAAAAGCTGCGTTCTTACAATAATACTTTGAACTGAAGAAAATAGTTTTTGAAAACTGAATCAATAGAAACAAATGTTCTGTCATGACTTTTAAAAAATGCTTTTTTATGTCTGTCTGTATGTATGTCAGTGAGTTTCATCACTATTTTCTTCAGTGAAAATAGTGGCCCCAAGTGTACCACCTCCTCCATTAGAGGGGGCCACTTCACACAAGTCTACAATCCTGATGGCTTTCACAATGAATAAAGCTTATTAATTTATTTATCACCTTGTTACCTTTAACATCTTTAATTTCTCCCATTAATAATATTTTTTCATAAATATGAAATGTGACAGTGTTTGGTAGTGTGGTGCTTTCATGAGTATATTTGTTTTCCCATTTCTCAACAAATGCATGTTAGAAAAAAATGTCAACCATGTGATCTCTAGGTCAGATCTGTGGGCAACAAAGCTCTATGTGTAAAATTTCATACCAATATATCTAGAAGGCTTACCTGGTAAATGTCCCATTACCTGTGGCTTAACGGCATCTTTTGAGAAGAGAAAATACCCCACAGCAGGCCCAACATTTGTTTGCATTCTCATTATGTTTTTTCCTCTCTTACTTTCCTGCAGTGAACTCAAAAATAAATAAATAAATAAATAAATAAATAAATAAATAAATAAATAAATAAACAAACCCCGTAAATGAGAGATAGCTTCTTGTCACTGGTGGTTTAGGGCCTTATGCTGCAGAAGCAATCATCCACAATCCTTATGACTTGCTTTCCCACTAGTCAGAAAATTAGCAGGTATGTTATGGAATTGAATAAAGGAAACAAAACTTTTGACTGATAGAATTGCTGTGCTAATCTACCTAAAATCATCGATTCTAGCTGAAATAAAATAACTTATTCTCGTTTTTACCCTTAGCAAGGGGTAAGAACAAAGACTACATTTTCTTTATTCATTTGTGATGTAATTAATTTAATTAAAATAATTAGTTTTTAATTTGGATTTAGAACATTGCAGAAAGACATTCTCTTAGTCATCAATGGCTCTTTCGTGCTTACCACTTTCTGCCGTATTAAGACAGCACATTTATTGGGAAGATACTTTAACAGATGAAGTCATAAAATTAATAAAAATTTTATTTTAAATGTATTCACACAAATGACTTCATAAGTAAGTAAAATTTAAAGATGACTATTTTGACAAAAGTTACTATTGTTCAGAACGATGTGGTAGAGACAATCCCACAGGCCCTCTGCCTCCTTTGTACTCAGAATGAAACAATTTCTTGATTTGAAGTTACAATTGTTGTTTGCTTGCTCTGGTGTTTTACAAATTGCGTCTTACAATTCTGGTTGACATCTGCTTAATATGGCTTCTACTCCTGAGAGCTACAATTATGATTGTGCCCTCAGGAGCTTTCCTTGTTTGGAACTGTAACTCAATTTGTCCTTGCAATATTTCTTCTAAGTTGAGATAGGATAAATACAATCAAAAAAGAGAAGGAGGATGTCCTGTCTTCTGGTGCTACTAATATTATTTGGAAGAAGGGATCTTAATACAGCTTAATTTACCTATGTAATCCTGAGAGACTATGTTTTTCAAAACTTAGAAAAATTAAGAATGCTTGATATCCCAGGGCAAGATTGTACTAATTAATTTTATAACAATGATATGAAAACTGCAAGAGCCAGACCTGTCAGAGCTGCACACTTCCTTTAGCATCCATCAAATACTGCGACAAGTTAACTCTAGATATGACCCACACTGCTCTTGCCTATACTAGATTCAAACATGAAATTGTTCAAGCTTTCAAAAGGCCCTAGACTCCAAGGATGATGCCACACATTTCATGATGGAAGAAAGCTCATTCATTCACCCATCTATCTAACTACTCATTCACTCACTTAATGTTATGCTTCTCTACATGTGAGGTACTCCTTTATATAATGAGAACATGATAATAAAATAAAATAAATAGATAAAGTCATTGCCTTCATAGAGCTTACACTCTACTGGGAAAAGATATACTATTAATACACATGTATTATATATATGTCAGTATCTATGAAGTCAATGCAATGAAGAAAATAAAGGCAGTTAAGGGTATAAAGTGACAGTGGGAATTACCATTTTAGCTAGGATGATTAGGTAAGACAGGGAAGAAGAGGTGACATTTTACCTGAGATTTGAAGGAACTGAAGTGGCAACTTAACAGAGATCAGTCAAGCATCTGACTCATCATATTAGCTCTAGTTGTGGCCTGGGACCATCTGCAGAGACCTATCCCATGAGCTTATTTGAGATATTGAATCTCAAGCCCACCTCTGACCTACTGAATTAGAATCTGCATTTTAACAGAATCCTCCATGTGCACAGAAACATTTGAAAAAGCTTAATATAGTAAGTTAGTAGCCAAAGAGGACTGGGAAAACAGATATTATAATTTTTTATGATAAAACAAACCTAAAGAAGACGCCCTTATATGAATAATTTTTAATTCTATAAAAAAACATTTTTAAGATGGTAAGAAAAAATGTTACACTTATCTAAATGTCAGAGATGTTGATAATATTATTGAACCTAGTCAAGTCATTATAGTATACCCTATAAATTGACTCTGGAGTTTGATAGTAGGAGCTAAGCTACATTCACAGATGAGAGACAGGACTTCCCCCTGCACCCTGGTGCTAGGCACAGAGCCAAGTAAGAAAGCAGCAATGACATGGAAAATGGGGAGAAATGCATCCATCAAGCTGTCTGCCCAACTGCATATCAAGCGAGAGCCAGGCAGTATCCTAGCTTCTGTACCCTGGCAAGGAGCCTGAGCGGTCCCAGCCCTGCCTCAGCTTGTAGCCACCCTTTCTACAACCCAGGGCACTTGCTCTGCTTCCCTGCACAGCCTTTCTGTATCCATTTTGAAAAGCAAAATCTTCTGCTTATGAAACACTTAAATAATCATTTCTCACCCTCTCAGGCTGGGGTTTTTTAAATGATGCCAGAGAATGTGAAGTAGACTGATTCACTTTTAAGCATAAGCCATCACTAAAGAAACCTCATTTGTTGATGTTTATCACTGTTCCAATTATTACTGTATTTATAACACTGGATTGGACCTTCTCCCAAAAACCAAAACAAAATTTAACAAAGCTAAAAAAAAATTAAATAATAAAGCAATCAAGTATGGGTGTTTATTTTTAAAAAGTGTCATTCTTTATCCTTTCTTTGCCTTGTTTTTTTTTTTGTTTTTTTTTTTTTTTTTTGACGTGACCTTCAAAAATGTTTCCTCTAGGGTGACTGGTCTTTGAAAATATACCAAAGGGTAGAGAGGGGAAATGGCAACGGAGTAGGCGGACGTTACAATTCCCACCTCCCAGAACCAAAGTGGATTACAACTTAACTTCAGAACAATCATCTTGAAAAACCAACTTTGGACTAAACTAAGAGGAATCTATAACCAAGCATCACCAAAGAAATCACACTGAGCTGGTAGGAAGGGTGGAGTCGCGGAAAGTAATGCCCCACTCCCAGGAGCGAGAGGCAGCCTGGAGGGTCTCTCATGGTGAGGTGGGTTGCCCGGAGAGTTGTGGGTCCTCAGTCACAGGAGCAGAACCACAGCCAGGAGCCCCAGAGACTAGAGGAGGCATACGGACAGTATTTAGCTGAAAGAAGAGCCAGGTTACTGTTTGTGAGAGGGAGACAAAACTCTAAGAACCAGGCTCAATCTTAAAGGGACCACACAGAAAATCTCATTCACAGCCATTTACCCAGGGCCCCAGGAGTGGGGAGCACCAAGAGGACTGGAGTTGCAAGAGGAGAGTATAGTCTTGGGGACATAGGGAGAGACTGTGGGGGACAGCCACCCTGACCCCTGTACTGGGTCACTTCCCAAACCTAAATTGGACATTCTTCTTGGGAGAATCAAGCCAGTAAAGGGAAGCAATTACTCCACACACCAGAGGATATCCTGTTTCAGTCAGTGCAGAAGACACTTAGAAGCAGGGGGTGCACCAGGGACACAGGTTTTGAGCGCTGAGGTCTGGGCTACATGCCCCCCCCAACCTACTAAGTACCCTCCGAAAAGCAGGAGGGCCTGGCTGTGGGAGCAGCTGCAGTGCTTGGCCTGCAGGGTGGAGGGAGAGAAGCCCATCAAGGCAGCCCACACAGCGGCAAAGGGTGGAGCACAGAAAGGCCTCCTGTGCCCATGGGGGGTGGAATCCAGTGGGGTGAGGCATCCTTTGCACCCACATGGAGGCATAGCACAGCAAGGGGTCCCACGTGCCCATGGGGGGTGGATCCAGGGAGCCCATGCAGCAACGGCAAGGGGCAGAGCCCAGAGAAGCATCCCGCACACCCACAGGGGGTGGAGCCCAGTGAGGCAAGGAGTTCCCTGTGCCCACAGAGGAGCCTGAGCTGTGGCCCACAAGGCTGGACTGGTGCCCAAATGCACAAGGAGGTGGAGGCAGTGTGGGACTGGCAAAAAGACCACACTTCAGGAATAGAGAAGCCACACACACTGGCCAAGAGTAGATAAAAGCCAGCCTAGAAGTGCAGCTGATATTTACAATGGCATCAGGGCCCAGCAGAGACAGCCACAAATTCTGGACCACCTGTAGCTCCAAGAAGGTTGCTAAGGGCCAGTCATTAGCAGTGACCCCTACTGATCTGTGCCAGGTTCAGACCAGGGAGGTCCAGCACAGGTACATCCAGTGGACAGATATGAAGAGTATAGGCTCAGGACCTAAGAACCCTAGTTAGAGTGGTATCTTAAGGAAAGGTTCCTCACATCTGTCCCAGCTAAAGCATAGAAAATGCTGTCACAAAAATCAAAAAGAGCAGTAGCAGCAGACAAGAAGCAGATTACAAACAGCTATAGCCAACACAAGAAGTTTTAGAAACAACACAACTGAAAGCTGGAGGCAGACAACACCAACCTATACTCAGCTAGCTACACAAACAACACATCCAAAGGGGCAGTCTATACAGAGACAAAATGGGAAGACAGAGAAAAGTAATTTAAATGAATCAACAAGAGAAATCCCCAGAACAAGAACTGAATGAGATGGAACTAACCAAGATACCAGATGCAGAGTTTAGAATAATGATTGTTAGTATGCTCAAGGATCTTAGAGCAACAATACATGAAAAAAATGAGCACCTAAACAAAGAAATACAGGCATCAAAAGGATATTGAAATCATAAAAAAGAACCAGACAGAAATGAAAAGCACAATATGAGAAATTAAGACTACACTAGAAGGAATTAAAAGCAGGCTGGATGAAGCAGAGGATCAAATCAACGATTTAGAGAATAACATAAGTGAAAGCACAGAAGCAGAACAGCAAAAAGAAAAGAGGATCAAAAAGTCTGAGGAAACTCTAAGAAAGCTCTGTTACAACATGAAGAGAAACAATATCTGCATAATAGGGGTTCCTGAAGGAGAAGAGAAAGAACAAGGGATAAAGAACCTGATTTTAAAAATCAGTTGAAAAATTCCCTAAACTGATGAAGGAAAAAGTCACACAAGTTCAAGAAGCACAGAGAATCCCATTAAAGAATAACCAAAAGAGACCTTCACCAAGATACATCATAATTAAAATATCAAAGCTAAGAGATAAAGAAAGGATACTAAAAGCTGCAAGAAAAAAGCAGTCAATCTCCTACAAAGGAGCCCCCATAAGGATGACATTTGACTTTTCAACAGAAATACTTGAGGCCAGAAAGGAATGACAAGAAATATTTAAAGTAATGCAGAACAAGAGCCTACAACCAAGACTTCTTTATCCAGCAAGACTATTGGTTAAAATTGGAGAAATAAAAAGCTTCCCAGATATACAAAGCCTCAAGGAATTCATTAAACCAAACCAATGCTGAAAGAAATGTTAAGGGGCCTGTTGTAAACAGAGCAAAGGGGGAAAATATCTAGTAAAAGAGGAATGTAGATTTAAAGAATAAAATGGTAATAAAAAATTACATATCAATAATAACCTTAAATGTAAATGGATTAAATGCTTCAATCAAAAGACATAGGGTAGCTGCATAGATAAGAAAACAGGTCCTGTACATATGCTGTCTATAAGAGTCCCACCTCAAAACAAAAGATACACATAGACTGAAAGTAAAGGGATGGAAAAAAATATTTCATGCAAATGGAAATGAAAAAAAAGCTGGGGTAGCAATACTTATATCTGACAAAATAGATTTTAAAACAAAGGCTATAGTAAGGGATAAAGAAGGTCACTACATAATGATAAAGGGAGCAATCTAACAGGAAGATATAACCATTATAAATATCTATGCACCTAATATAGGATCACTATAATAGAAGGGGATTTCAATATCCCACTAACATCAGTGGATAGATCCTCAAGAAAGAACATTAACAAAGAAAGAGCAGACTTAAAGGACACACTAGATCAACTCAATTTAATAGATATCTTCAGAAGCCTTTCACCCTAAAGCAGCAGAATATACATTCTTTTCAAGTGTTCATAGTACATTCTCTAGGATAGACAACATGTTAGGAAACAAAAGCGGTCACAACAAATTTAAGAAGATTGAAATTGTATCAAGCATCTTCTCTGATCACAATGGCATGAAACTAGAAATCAACTACAATAGAAAAACTGAAAAACTCAAACACTTGGAAACTAAATAGCATGTTATTAAATAACAAATTGATTAATAATGTGATCAAGGAAGAAATCAAAAATTTTCTTGAAACAAATAAAAATGAACATACAACAACTCAAAATTGATGGGACACAGCAAAAACAGTCCTGAGAGGGAAGTTCATAGCAATACAGGCATACCTTAAGAAGCAAGAAAAAGCTCAAATAAAAACTTCACCCTTCATTTAAAAGAACTAGAAAGTGACGTCAGAGAAATGGCACCATGAGGAGCACTCTCGATACCTCACCCTAAAATTTCAACAATTTCTACAACCAGTGACAGAAAAATTTATCCTTGGAGCGCCTGGAAGTTCCACACACTGAAAACGAAGGTATGATCAAGCGAAAAATTGACTAAATATATAATCAACCCTGAAGGAAATAAGACGGAGAATGGAACACTCCGCCTTTCTTACTAACCTGAGCAAAGGCTGCTTTCACTTGGAACTGAGAGAGAGTGGGGGCTGGAACCAGGCTGGGGCACAGATGTCCAAGCTGAGGAAAGAGTGTGCTTGCAGTGACTCAGCCTATGTAAGCTAACGCTGGCACCGGACACTGGTAAAGGCTGCCGAGTGGCAGCCTCCATTACCCCTGATATCCTGGTCGGCAAGCACAGATAGTGTGCGAGAGGTTCCTCCTAGTGCCCCGGGAGTTGGTGCCCTACTTCCAACAGCGTGGAGAGTGCGTAAAAGCGAACTTCCCTATGCCCAAACTTCTCCAAGTGGGAGGGGCACCTACACCAGGCTAACAAAGCACATTCCAGGGGAAGAAAAAATACAGAAGCACTAGGGGAAGGGGTGCACAAGCAGCTTGCAGTCTGTCTCTGGAGCAGATCTGCAGATCCAATTGCTGAAATTAGATTAACCCACAGTCTGCTCACCTAGCACTGACTTATGCAGCTCTAATTGACAAGGTCTCTCTCAGATCAGCGATCTAAGACAAGAGACGTGATATTTTTTAGTGCCTCTTGCTATGCACATAGGGGCAGGGGCAACTTCCTGTCAGCCGATACAAGGTGAAAAACACATTTATATGGAACAAATCTCAGAGAGCCTGCAGAAATTAGACAGGATAGGCTGTAGGCTTTTTAACAAGAAAGAAGCCTGCAGAAAACAATCCCATGGACTGCTAAGGCAAATTTAACTAGATATACCTGGGGAACTGAACAGAAGTCAACAAGCCCCCCCCCCACCTGCTTAAGCTGGTGGCTCTGATTGGCAGAGCTTTCA